>NC_071387.1:15742898-17112064 GCF_022682495.2 Desmodus rotundus
GAGCCAAAGAATTTGATTCTGTGAAACTGGGGCCAGCCTAGGAATCTGATGCTTCTTCTTCTTCTTCTTCTTCTTCTTCTTCTTCTTCTTCTTCTTCTTCCTTCTCCTTCTCCTCCTCCTCTCCTCTCTTCCTCCTCCTCCTCCTCTTTCTCCTTCTCCTCCTCTGAGAGGTTGGAATTATGAATGTAATGGAAAATAGTGGACATTGAGTGCTGGTTCTGAAAAATCAGTCAAATGAAGGCATATTATTGGTTTCCATGATTAATGGAACATTTCATCCCTCAAAAGGCAGTCAATTTTCCACACTCCTCAAAATCTTACCGAGATGCTAACTATCTCTGGATCCAAAGTAAATGGGATTCATTTTTCTGGCTTTTCCACCTTGAGTATTCTCGGAGTTCTTAGAACAGCTGAAGGGGCAGAAGATAGAGAATCCACTGACCTGGATTCCAGTTTTGTGGCTTTCTTACTGGGTGGCCTTAGGCCAATTCTTTCACCTGCTGGCCTCAGTTTTCTTCTTACAGAAATGGCAAACTTCTTCACAACAATCTTTAGATTTAGCACCAGACTTGTTGGCAGCAATGTTCTTTGTGGGACTCTCCAGTGCTCCCTGGGGTAATGAAAGCTGTTTTCATTATGTTAAAATGTCTAGCAAAGTAAACACTGGTGGAAGCATATGATGAGAGAGAAAAAGACTGTTCCAAGTCTATGGTTTTACAGACACAGTAGCCTCTAATTTATTTGCATTTCTCTTTGTGGGGTAGGGGGCTTCATGAGAGATAGGTGAGAGTAAGCCTAGCTAGTTGGACCCACCTTTTTTTCACCTTCCCAGAAAAAATAAAAAGCAAGAACCAAAAACTTCTTGGGAACTTCCATCTCTTCTTCCAAGAGAGTCAGTGACAACATGGGGTGCAGACAGAATGGGTCATCAAGGGAACAGCTAGAGAAGATAGTGAAGAGATAATGGAGATAGGGTGAAAGCTAGAAAAGCTTTCTTCATAGAAGGCATTTAGCCCAACTACATTTCATTATATTCTAAATTAAGTGCTACATCACATCCATCAAATAAAAGCTGAAGGAATTCTGATCATCCTGCAATGTGGCCTCTGAAATGTTTTTCTCCAGCACGCAGTACTTCACTTGGAGAAACAAGATTTGGGTTAGAGTAGCAGCTTGTTCACTCTGAGTGGAGGACCTCAGACAGGTTACTGCACCTCTCAAGTACCCATCGCAGATCAACAATGTGCAAGACTGCTGTAAGAGCCTTTGGAGCAAGGCTGAATAAAGACTCAGACTCAGCACTCAAAAGGAAACAGAGAAAATAAAAAGTAAACAATGCAAAAATAAAACCACAGTGAAATAAGTGTCATAGTACAAGGGAGCATAAGATAAGAAGCAAACCTAGAGGAGACAACATGGAGAAGCAGTCCAGGAAGACTTCCTGGCAGAGGCAGTGTGAAACCTGAAAGCAGACAGGTGTCAGCCAGATAAGTGGGGAACATAGATGAGTAAGGCATGGGTAGAAATGAAGAGAAGGTTCAGCCTGGTTGAAACAGAATCTTGTGGCTTGGGATGGGGGTATAAAATGGCCTAACATGGAACTCAATGAAGAATAAAATTAGACTAGGATAACTTCTACCAATATTTAGGTCACAAATCATAATAGTCACATCACCAATAATCAAATGTATGAACTTACCCTAGAGGCCCTGAGACCACTGAAAGTTTAACACAGCAGAGAGGGAAAGTGCTATGATTAGACTTTCAGTCTGTTATGTAAAGACAGTCTATTTATAATTAGACTTTCTCAGTCTGTTATGTAAAGAATGAGCTGGGTGGGACCAACATCGATGTATAGAGGCTGGTTAGGAGGCTGGCGATGGCATTGTCTTTATCTGGGATGGAAGCAGTAGAGGTGTATTTCTGAGGTTATAGAAGGCAGAATCTATAAGATATGGTAACTGATTAGATGAGGGGCTACAGAGGGAAGGAAAGTCTGTCTCAGATGAGTGAATTAACAGCAGATTACCACTGAACCAGATTACCAAAGAAAACTTGGAGGGGGGAAAGTGGCCAGACCAATTTTAGAAGTGATGAGTTTGAAGGGCCTATGGAATAGGGCTTGGAGAGTTCCTTGGTATTATGGTAAAAATGTCAAGCAGGTAAATATATGTCTCAGACTAAAATTCAAAGGAAAACTTGGCCTTGGCTGGGTAGCTCGGTTTTTAGAGTGTCATCCCAATACTCCAAGGTTGTGGGTTCGATCCCCAGTCAGGGCACATACAAGAATTAACCAAATGTTTTTCTCCTTCTCTCTCTCCCCTGCTTCCTCTCTCTCTCTCTCTAAAATCAATAAATAAAATTTTAAAAAGTAAATAAATAAAATTCAAAGCAAAACAAAATAAAAAAGAACCAGAAGGAAATATTTGGGGAATCATCAGCTCATAGCTGTTCTTGGATCTCAGCTTTAGTTAAATGGGATAATACTATTTATCTATTTATTTTACGAAGGTGAAGTGTAGACTGAATGATGTAGTAAACTTTAAAATGCTTAATAAAATGAATGATGCAATACAACAGCAAGGTGTTTGTTACTAACTGAGAGCCCCAGGGGCATAACTATGGATTGATTGGAGTCATTGCATAATTGTACCAAAAGCCCTCTTCCCATATTTGACCCTTGTCTAAAAGAAGCTCCCTGAAGCTTAGTCTGGTTTTGCAAATAGAACCAGAGGGATGGAACTGGGCAGGGAGGAGAGAATAAAAAGGGAGGCACACCCGAAAGGTACCTATATAAAGATATGGAGTACCTGTTACTTGCCAAGCTTTTGCTAGGTACCTACATAGGTATTTGCTTCACTGTCAAAGAGATCCTGGTGAGTAGAAGGAACATTGCAGCCTTATTTACTGCCCAAATAGATTCCTCTCTCCCACCCTCACCAAAAGAAAACCTAAGTCATCTAGTCAGCTACATATGGACTATTGTTTTCCTGCTCAGTTGTTTAGTGCAGGACCCTCCTGGAATTCACTTAGGGAGAAGAGCCATAACCCCCAGCACCACTACCACCCTAAAATGGAGTGAGACTGCTCAATAAACACCTTTCTTCTGCATGCTCATAACATTTTGATGAGAAGGAGGGGGTGACTAAGCCATAAACTAAGAAATGAATAAGTATCGCCAGCCCCACTCAATTATGGGGCCAGAGGGAAAGGCAGTGTCTGCAAAAGTCAAAACAGATTTTTGAAACAGTTTCTCTTCCAGCCTCTGAAAAACCTGCTCATTCAATTCCCTTTCTGTTGATGACTTTGGCTTCTGAGACAGGGCCTCTCTCTGGCTGCCCAACACTCTGACAATCCCCCAAATGTCAAGGGCTTGGAGAGTTCCTTGGGGTAAGGTGTCCAAGAAGACAAGGCTCCCCAGCCTCAGAGTCTCTGCTGAGCTGCAGAGTTTCCAAAGCGCCAGTCTCCTACAGAGACACTGAGTTGCAAATGTTAATTGTTGGAACTCTTCAACCACAGCCTCCTGGGGGTTCTAATAGCTTGGGCTCCTTCTTTGCTGCCTTGTAGTGATTAATTACAACCAGCCAGCCAGGTTTCATGAGACCCCACTACCATAGCAGCCCCAACCGGCTTAAACTTGGCCATTTGGAACCCAGACTCTGGGTGCCCTTCCCTAGCCTACCACAAAAGGAGGATTTATTATAGAAAAGGCATTCCCATTCCCTTCTCTCTTCAATTTAGGATAGGTGAGAAGAGATGTGTTAAGGCAGGAAGTGTCGTTGACAGGCCCATTTGGTCTAGGCCATAGTCACAATCCTGGTTCTGACCCCGACTGCTGTGTGGTCTGGTCAGATAACTTCTCTTGTCTGAGCTCTAGCAACCCTCAGAGGGCTTATGGAAAGAGATCCATCTTCTATTACATGTTAGACGAAAGGCAAGAGGCTTGACAAACCACCATTGACTTCCTCTTCTCCAAAGCTATGTGTAACATTACATAAAGTAGGCAACAGTTTATCACAGGACCTTTGGGCTAGCATGCATATTGTAAGAATTGTAGTTCACCACACATGTACGTATTACCCATCTCTATGTTTTTTGTTCAAGCTCTTTCCTCTGCCTGAATGGTCCTCCTGCCAAACAGACTGGCAGTATCGCCTCTTTCACCTGAAAGCTCAATGTCATCAGAAAGTGTCCTTTCTCTGTGTTCAAAAAATATCCTCCAATTACCCAAAGTATGTGCCTCATTACTTACTACTTCAGTGTACCATTATCTCTTAATCTGTTTCTCTCTCTTACATAGAGAAAACATTCAGTTAATGCTTGTTTATTTGACTAAACTTGGTTAATTTCAATAATAGACCACTTTATAATCATAAAATAACTAACTTGAGTAACCCTATAGTGTTTACAAAGCACATTGACCTGTATCTCCTCATGAGAGTCTAATGGCACCTCTGTAAAACAGATAGTATTATCCCCATTTAATAGATGCAGATACTGAGCTTCCTAATTAAACTTATTGAGCAAACATGACAGAATGGGACTGCAAATACAAGCCTATCTGCCTCTAGTGGCAGAGACCTTCCTTCAAGGGCTGCTCAGAGGCACTCCTAAAGGGCAAATGATTATAGCAAAGGTTTATTGAGTGTCTACTATACACAAAGCACTTGCTAGGTGTGAGGAGGAAAGATGAGTATGACTTGGGTCTCTGTCCACAAAGAACTCACAGCTAAATGAATAAAATTAATTCAAATATCTTGGGAACTGCCCTGCCTGGTTTCAGAAGCTATAGCCCCCCATGGCTAAGGGTGAGTCAGAGACCTTGGGACCATAGGCCACTAAGGGGACAAAGCTTATCTCCCTGGCAGGGGCACCACCCCTGCCCACTTTGCTTTACCCTGCTTGGCCCTGAGCCTGACCAGTTAGCCAATGACAGGTAAGATTCCTCAAGGGAGGGATGACCTAAGGCAGGCATGGTCATGAAGAGGGCCTCAGGGAAGGACTTGGGGGGCTATAGAAAAAGGGGGTGATGGGCCTCACCCCTACATAGCCTGAGTCCTCATTCTGTCTGCAAGAAGCCTCCTAATCTCTTGGCTGCCTTACTTCCCCTGCCTGACTTAAGCCCAAAACAATGACAGAGGGCGATACAGCCCTGTGCTGGAAAGGGCAGATTCCCTGGGGCGATCAGGCCTAAGAATACATAAAATCCTGTGAAACCTGCTTTGCTAAGAATGTCCTCAGTTTTCTGATAAGGGTCCAAGCATAGAATAAGTTTGTTTCCCCAAAGTTTTATGGCCCTTTAGCTAACTGACCCTAACTCAGAATAAGCCCTCAGAGTTCTTTGTAGTTATCCATTGTTTGATCCTTACTGCCTGACAATGATTGATGAGCTTTACCTGTATTCCTATGCAAACTGAACCCAATAAAAGCCCATTGAGGAAAAGGCTCTTGGTCCTTCTCCTTTGAGAGATCAGCCACCTTTCCTCCCCAAGCAATCATGTCTTTGGTAGACTTATTCTCCTCTGTGGCCATGGGGGGGGGGGGGCCTGTGGGCGGAGACCCCCCCACACAAATAGTATTCCCCTACTGAACTCACCTTTCCTGAGAGCCTACAATGTTCCAGGCATGAAGCAACGTGGCTGTTATAAAGGAGTTTACACTATTGTGAGAGGATGCGAATTAAATCTTGGTACAATCCAAGGTATATCATATGGATTATACATTTGGATAAGTATGACTTTTATTAAATGAACATATATTTATTTGTAATCAGGGAAAACAAGTTGGGGGGAAGCACAAGATAGAATACATTGCTCACCTTTTAATCTGTTTATACATCTGTCATTTGCAATTAGTTTATCATCTTTAATCTGTAAGCCAAAGAGCAATAAAGATAAATTAGTGTAGGATTTCAGAAGAGATAGAGGGTATACCTATCTGGTCAGTCAACGAAGTCCACATTTTACTTGGAATTTATGATGATAAGTCTTTGAATAGTTCTCAACAAAGGGACTCCTAAGGTGATGTCTGCAAAGCTGTAATTCCAAAGGATACAAACAGATAGTTTCGGTGAAAACATTTTTGTTTAAAATTTTTAAATAAAAGAAAAAACGTATCATTGATACAGAAGTAATTTTTATTTGTGTTTAGTTTTTTGTTTGTTTGTTTTCCTGCAGGACACTTCAGAATCTTCAATAAGCACTTTTATTTTATTTATTTTATTTTATTGTTGTTCTATTACAGTTATCCCATTTTCCCCCCATTTTGAAGTAATAAGTAGAGATAGGGAGGGAGAGACTATTTAGGATCTCTCAGAATTCTGAGAGCAAGCATTGAGACTAGTGTTCCCCAGAAAAAATATTTTTGGCAAGTATTTGCCTTCGAGGCTCCTAATATCGCTGTAGCTCCATTTATGAAATGTTGATCACTGCTTAGGTGAGACAGGGCAAGAATGAGAAAATAGGGACTCGGACGACACAGCAGTTAAGCAAATGCAGGTCAACTCCACCTTAACATTGTCTCTTCTGGGGACAGTAGGGACATCCCCTAATATATATACAAAACAGTTCCATCTTGTTCGCAGCCAAGAAACCTTCCTTGGAAGGTGAATTCATGACTGGGATCTGAGAACCATCATCTCCATCCCCATCTGGCTTTAACAATGGAAATCCCTGTAACAGCATCTTCCTAGTCACATGGTCACTTTGAGGAACTACAGACCTGTCTCCATTCTGAACCATGAGGGAACCAGCTTTTATACTGGAAATAGCATGGCATTTAGAGTCGGTTTCCCCATCTAGCAAACGGGGATAATAATGTATCTTGTAGGGTAGGTGTGGGGATGATATGGGCTACTTCGTGAACAGAATCTAACAATGCTAGGCACGCTGTAGGCATTCGGAAACAGAGGCCATTGTTAGTTGCTACTTCCACTAGAGGTCGAGACTCCTTTAGCATTTTGCAAGATGAAGCACCATCTTCTGACTGGACAGAGCAATACAATTTAAAAGCCCCTGCTGAGAATGGAGGTCCAGCATTCATCTTCAGTCATTAATACATGCCCTGGGGGATGCTTGGGACTGGAGATAGGAGGGAGGGGGACTGTTTTTCTTTCTTGATTGAGTGTCTTTTTAATCCTAACCTATTCTGAATGTCATGGAGAGTTAATGAAGACATGTTGTACACCCACTGCAAATGCAATAAAAGAGAAAGTGCAACCAATTCTACCACTGTCTGAGTAGATTAAATCCTCAGCTACACTGTAAGTGCAGGGGAAGAATTGAGAGCTGTGTTAGGAGATGGATGTGGATGTTGCTGGTTACAAAGGCAGAAAGGACAGAGAAGAATCCTCCTCCATCTTTCCACATCTTCCCTGCTACTATTTCTTCCTCCTTCAACTACCATTTCTCCCACTGGATAGGGATAGGGGGTGGGCGCAAGGTGTCTGCACCAGATCACAATGTCAGTATAATTCAGTCTTAATGACATGTACAGAGCGATAATCTCTGTGTTTTTCTGACCCCCACCTAGTAAGCTTGCCGTGGAAAAAATCTTGCCAATCTAAAAAATGAAAGCAATACCTATTCCATCAATATCTCTCGATGCTCAAACCTAACCTCAAATAACATATGTGATGTTCTTCAGTTTGGTGACTATTCACAGCACTTGAGATATCCAACTGAGAACAATCCCCCAGAGTTGGGACAAACCATATGATCTAAGGCTGAGGATCCCCCCCACTCCACTCCCCCTCATCTCTTAGGCATATGATACCTCTGAAAAATGGTTGAATGTTTTCCCCTGACAAGGCTGGGTACTCCTTCTTTCATGAGAGAGTAATTTGGAGGGACCTCGAGGGGGTGGATGAGGAGATTAAGAAACTCTGCAGAATTGTTTAAAATCCTCTAGAGAAGAGTTTACTGCATAAATCTTAGCAATTATGACTCCCTTTCTCTTAATGAAAGAAACAAAGAAGAATAAAATAATAATGAAACGAACCCTAGAGTGATTTCTACAGGGTGGCAATAAAATGAGACTTTTTTTTCCCAGAGGAACAAAGTGTGACCTCCATTTTTAGGGAATATTTAGTTCCCTTCTGCTCTTCTAGAAAGGATCTGGTATACTTCAGACCAGAGTAGATTGAGTCATTAAAAGTGATGACTGTGCTTCATGCCCAAAGCAATCCCCAAACAGAGCACTGCATTTACACCAGACAGGAAGTTCTCTTCAGAAGAGGAATGGGTGTACAGTTATAAACTAGTGTTTTTCTGCACAGGTTCAGGAGTCAAAGAGAGCTGAGTTAAAATCTTGGCTCTTTTTTCATTCAACTTACTTAACCTCTCTGACCCTCGGGTCCCTATTTTGTCAAGTGCGATGATAAAAATAACAAATAGCCCTTCCTTTATGTGAGCTTATTTGTTTAATATTATTTTAAAGAGGACTGTGATTATTAATTTACTACATCCATGTTGACATACAGTATTCAGTGTTTTACTACTCCAGTTCTACACAGTAACAAAAGTACAGGGAGTCATTTCCGTGTCAGTTATTCTATGCTCATTGTTCCCTTAAACTCTCTGCCTGTCTTGAGATATGAGACACATAGTAAGAAGCAGATCCCATGAAAATCAACTATCATATATAAGATCCCAGAATCAGTAAGCTGCAGAGAAAGAAATCAAACCTAGTTCCATCTCATCTAATCTCTTTATCATTTCCATCTCACAGTGCTGTCCTAAGCTGGAAATGTACTTTCACCGGAAGTGTTCTTTCTTTCTTTCTTTCTTTCTTTCTTTCTTTCTTTCTTGCTTGCTTTCTTTCTTTCTTGCTTTCTTGCTTTCCTTTCTTGCTTTCTTTCCTTTCTTGCTTCCTCTTTTTCTCTTTCTCTCTTTCTCTCTTTCTTTCTTTCTTTCTTTCTTTCTTTCTTTCTTTCTTTCTTTCTTTTTTGCTTTCTTGCTTTCTTATTATTCAAAAAGCATTTATTGAGCAGAATTGGGGGGCCACATTAAACATATGAAAGCATTTTAAAAGCTAAAGTTCTGTGTGAATGTAAGGTGTTACCAGGTTCTAAAAGCCTGTCTGCTTTCCCTGGTACTGAGTGGAAACCCAGGCAGAGTCCACATCTCTGATTTCCTCATCCTATGTCAAACAAAACAAAATGAAGACAAAAACAAAAAAAAAAACCCTGCATTACCATACATTAGCTCTTCAACACCCTTAGATCTTCAACAGACTCAAAGTGTAACCCCTTAGGTTAATTGTATCACAGAAAACATGAACAACAAGATAAACATTAGGAAAGCCAAACAAACCTTCTCTTCAGGTGCCTCCAAATCCGGTCCCCTACTCCCCTACCCCCCTGTTGTCACCAGACCGGAATAGGCTCCTGCTGGCCGAGATCATATCTCTTAGACATCTACAGCAGGCTGATAGAGAAGCAGTGCTCAAATAGAGTCCAGATAGAGAGTGGAAGAAAGAACTGAGAGCGGGTAGGAACTATAGGGTTTTTTTTTTCTATTTTATTTTTTAAACATTTTTTTATTGTTGTTCAATTACAGTTGTCTGCATTTTCTCCCTACCCCTCCACTTCACCCCAGCCAAACCCACCTCCCTCCCCCACCTCCAGGAGGAACTATAGTTTTTATAAAGTTCCATTGTACCTGAGCCAGGTAATCAATGTCAACATCAACAGCATAGATCATTTTGATCATGTAAAGCCTTACTGTTATGTAATGAGGTTGGCACATGACCTACCCAAAACTGGTAATTCTAATCTAGTCATGAAAAAAAACACCAACTACTAATTTATGGACCTTCTACAAAATGCTTGACTAGTGCTTATCAAAATTGTCAAGGTTATTGCAAACTTGGGAAGTCTGAGAAACTTTCACAGCAGAGAGGAGCCTAAGGAGACATGATAATTAAATATAATGTGGTATCCTGGATGAGATCCTACAGTAGAAAGAAAGACATTAGGTAAAACCTAGGACAATGTGAATAAAGTATGGATTTTAGTTCATAATAATGCACCACTATTGGCTCATTATTTGCAGCAAATGTATCACATTAAGAGTTAAGTAGTTAATAATAAAGGAGACTGATTCTCTACTACCTTTGCATTTTCTCTGTAATTCTAAAATGGTTTTGAATAGTAAAGCTTATTTTTCTTAAAAAAGGTACTATTGAGATGCAAAGGAAAATGGAAGCCAGAAAAGACTTGAATTAAGAATAAGCAACCCTTTCATTATCCTTTTAGGTACTATTGTCCCTTATTGTCTCTGGACACTGAAAAGATTTACTTCATTTGACTTGTGGCTTGTCTGGATCCAGAAAATGCTTCAAGTAACTTATAAGAATATATAAAAATTAAAACTCAAGAAGCTGTCTTGGGGTTGGAATCAGATGGGGAGCAGTCTGGCTTGCAGACAAGCTTTGGAAGTCAGATGGATCTGTGTTTATGCTCTGCGCCTTGGTGAAGTTCCTTAAAATTTTGTAGCTCTATTTCCTCATTGGTGATGTGTATTTAATACAGTCAAGATGCTGTATGCAATGTCGTAAGCATCTTAACAGGTGAATACTTAACAAATACCTTGGGCATAGTGGCATTTCCGTGGCTGAATATCTCAGAGATATTGCAGGACCCAATCAAGGGATCCAAATTAGAGTACATTTAGCCAAAAAAAAAAAAAGTTTATGGAATATTTGGAGTCCCACCAAAATGTCTTTATAACGAAACAAAGTTTTCTACATGCAAAACCTGTTCCTCAATTTTAATGTAAATTCCTTTGTTTTTTAGATCATAAAACTGAGGCCTGTAGAGAGAGGTGATTTGCCCAAGATCACATAGGGAATTACAGGCAGAATAGGGACTTAAATATAAGTGTCCCAACGGCTAGTTTGTAATTTCTTCTCAGGTGAGTTGCATTTTTTTCCTTCCAAATATACTTACTGCATAGTCTTTAAAAGAGAGAAGGGAAAAGAGGTGTTCGATTTAATATTCCAATGTTAGAGATTAAAGATTTCTTCAAGCGTGAAAGTGCTGATTTGGCTGAGAATTACACACCACTCTTTGTGGATCTGTATTAATCAAAAAAGATCCTTTATGACATATTCTTTCCACAAGTTTGAAGTAATAAAGAAACATTCCCTAGGTTTGCTTTGTTTCTGTTTTATCCTAGCAACAATTAACACAATAGTTAAGAGAATCGACTTCGGGCCAGACAGATAAGAATTAAGTCCAGGCTCCTCTACTTACTAGTTATGTGACCTTACTCATGTCAGAAGACATTTCTGAGCTTTACTTCTGTCATCTTTAAAGTAAGATTCAAAATGCATACTGTTTATGGGAATATATAATTCAATACTATATATAAACTTCCTAACAAAAAGCTTGGCCATAATAAACACTTATTGAACTATAGGTATTGTTATTGTCGCTGCTGTTGCTTTTGTAGTCTATTCTTGGGACATCGATAATGTGAGACGCCCAGAGAGGAAGTCTTCATAGCAAAGAGGCATTGATGAGTCCTTCTGACTGGGCAGCAGGAGACCTGGCTCCTTTTATGTCATACTTGCAAACTGTGCATTATATGGTTGAGTCAGTGTATTCCTTCTCTGGCCCCAAGCTGTCCAGTTTCATAGAGAGCATTTTCTATTGCAAGGGCGCAGCAGTCTGGTCTCAAATAGTCTTAAACCAAATGTGGAGGTTACAGGCTTAGGTAATTAAAATCTCTCCACAGGTATTCTCTCCTTTAGACTCAGATTGATCGAGGACTCAAAATACTGTACAAAAAAATCTGTTTTTTTTCCTCTGTGGCCCAAAATTGTTCTCCATGTTGGCTCCATTCCCAAACTTCACATGGCTGCAATATGGTTGACATCAGCGCCAGAGCTAATTGCCCTCAGCTTCAATTTCAGTGAAAAAAGGAGTGCTTGTCTTTCCTATACAGATCCAATGAAAGCCTAAGGTCTGATTTTCATAGGCACAAATTAGCTTACATGGCAATCTTAGTTAATCACCGTGGACAAAAGGGTAGAGCACTGCTTGGCAGAAGCTTGGGTCCCATGCCATGCCGAAGGTGGAGGTGAGACAGTCCTATTCAAATGGCCAACAGTAAAGGAATGGACCCTGTATTAGTTTCTATTGCTTCAAAACAAAATACCACAAACTTAACAGTACAACGATGTGATTTAGTTATCTCATAGTTTCTGTTAAGTCAGAAATGTAGGCATGGCATCATTAGGCTCTCTGCTTAGGGCATCACCAGGCTGAAATCATCGAGTCGGCCAGGGCTTTGGTCTCACCAGAGGCCCAGAGTTCTCTTTCACGCTCATGTGGTTGTTGGCAGAATTCAGGTCCCTTTGGCTGTGTGACCGAAGCTCCTACTCTCTTGCTGGCTCTTGGCCAAAGATCATTCTCAGCTCCTGAAGACCACCCTCAGGTTCTTGCCACATGGTCCTGTCCTTTCATAACGTGGCAGTTTTCTATTTATTCAGGGTCAACAGGAGCATCTTTCTGACACTTCACCTTCTCTTAAAGGGCTTGTCTGATTACATCAGGGTAACCCAGGATAATCTCCCTTTTGAGATGACTGATTGCTAATTTAATTATGAGAGTGATATGTCATTATATTCCATCTGTTCTGCTGCATGGGGAATGTATACAGGAGCAGGAATCTTAGGGATCATCTTTAAATTCTAACACCCAGGGAAAATGGGAGTCTGGTTAACAAGAGGACATTAAATACTAGGCAGCCAGGAAAACAAATTCCCCTTTTTCCCTTCAGAAAAACAAAACCTCTGGGATTGTCTCAAATTATCTCTAATATCCCTTCCAATTCAAATCACGCTTAATTTTTTGAAATCAAATATGAAATCTAAATATTTCCAATACAGTTGGGGGAGTCAACAGTAACTAGAAATAGAGAGTAAACTCCTTAGAAATGTCATCCTCCTGAGTGTTTTCTCAGTGATTTCTGCAATCCTTCCCCTTTGGGGGCATCTCTTGCCCACCTCATTAATATTTTCTGACTTGCCGTTGACAGCCCATTTTTTATAAGACTGGAAGGACACAGTCTAATCTAAGGCTCAAGGGAGTTGAAGGAGCCTTCCTAAAATATGGCCCTGACCCAGCAAGCGAGTCACCTTCCCCGAATTCTTGAAGCTTGAGCTATGGTTTATCTCTAGCCTCTTGTTTTTGGCAATGAAAGAGGAGGATGTGGTCAGGATCTCAAAGGCATTACTCAGAGTCAGTTTGGTTCAGAGGAAAGTAATAAAGCTGAGATCTATTCCTGCATGGCTCCATTCCTCTCTGCCAAAGATTCCCAGAGGACCACCTTTAGGACCTTGGCCTTAGTTAGGCACTAAATGGCCAGCAGAGTTTGAGCCGAGATCTCTCAATCCCGGCCTTTCCCCACGGATGACTGCAAGAGAACACACCAGAGAATAAGCAACCTCTTCCTTTGGGAACACAGCTTACTACAGTGGCTCCAGTTCACTGGGATACAACTTTATAAATGACTGAGTATCTACTCTGGGTTAAAGCATGCATCTACATACTCTATATCCTGACTATATATAGCAGAGGATCAGAGATGGCCTCTGAATGGAAGAATGGAAGAACTAATATACTATTAGTTCTCTACTGGTTGAGATTCAGAAATGTGTTTGGAAAATTCCAGGAAAAAATGTGAAATGTTACGGTAGAGGGAAATGCAAGGACTAGAACTTAATGTAAACCAAGGCAACAGGATTCACAGAAGGTTTCCTGAAAAAGGTAGTGCCTGAGTTGAGTGAGCTTAAAGCATGGATGGATGTTAGCTAGGCAGAGGATGAAGGTAAGAATGGTAATCTCAGGTAAACAAACAGCATAAGGATCTGATGTGTAATACCTCCAACTGCATGCAGAGGGAAATACAATAATATTGGTAGCATTTGGATATGAACTTGTCTGTGTGGGGAAAGGTGGAGAGGAGAGCTATAAAAGCAGGTGACTATGGAGAAGATTGACAGGAACAAGGTCATAGAGTGACTTACATGCTAAGTTAAAGAGCTTGGTCTTTGTCCTGTGGACAGCAGGGAATCCCTGGAAGGTTTTGCACTGAGGTGATATTTGTTGCAAGTCCCTACACCTGTGGCATATAAAACAGATCTAAAGCTACTACTAGTCTGGTGGTATGGAGCACTTAGCTCTTGTCAGTCCTTCCAGTGGTGGGGTGGTAAGAATGAACACTAGCAGTGAGAATGGAGAAAAAGAAACAGGCTTAAGAAATATTTGGGATACAATGTCTGCAAGATTGGTGACAGATTGGCTGAGAATAGAATCAAGAAAAATGCCCACACTGACTTGCTAAAATTTTTTGTTTTTGTTTTTGTGATTCAGATTGTAGTTCAACCTACATTTATTAAACACCTATTATGTTCTGGGCCTGTTCTAAACATGTAAGTGTACATAATTGTGTTTTACTTCCTAGCAAATAACCCTATGGGACAACAAATAAGATAATGAAATCTTGGAAAGAACCAACTTGTTTACGGTGGTGAAGACAAATACCATATGATCTCACCTTTAAGTGGAACCTAATCAACAAAACAAACAGGCAAGTAAAATATAACCAGAGACATTGAAATTAAGAACAAACAGACAGTGACCAGAGGGGAGGGGATAATGGGGGGAAAAGGGTGAAAGGTTTTCAGGAACAACTCTAAAGGACACATGAACAAAACCAAGGGGGGAAATCAGGGGAGGGAGGTGGGGTGGCTAGGGTGCGGGGGAGTTGTGGCAGGAGAAAGGCAGACAACTGTACTTGAACAACAATAAAATAAATGAAAAAAAAGAACTGTCATGCAAAGAAAATAAAAATATTAAAAAAGATGAGCCAGTAGCAGAGATTGAAGTCATTTGCATTTGTTTCACTGAGGAGATGGACTTTGCTAAGTATTTGATTAACTCAAAAGGCATATTTGGAGTTATTCCAAAGAGAAACATTGTGGAACAAAGATAACTTTATATAGACCACTGTCTTTATGTCACCAATCCTACTAGTTAAGTTTGGAGACTTCCAGGTCACTGGTTTTCAACCTAAGCTGCACATTGGAATTATCTGAATAACCTTAGAAAACACTGCTGCCTGTGTCCCATTCCAAGAGACTCTGATTGAATTGTTTTGGGATACAGCCTGAGCATCAGGATATTTAAAATCTGCAGGTGATTACAATGTATAGCCAAGACTCAGAATCATGCCACTGTTTCCCAAAACAAGCAGCCAGTGATCCTCAGCTGAACTCTGTCCTGACCTTATCTCCCTTCTTCTGCCTTCGCTAGTCTGACTCCTACATGAAATAAGAGCATCTATCTTCCCCAGCATGGCCCTCCTTCCCTGCTGCAGCCTCACCGTTGCTGGTGGTCTCATGTTCTCAGCACAGACGGATCTGCTACCTAATTGCCTGCTTATTTGTCAAGTGCTTGTCCCCAGCAGATGTTCCCATGTGAGAACTTGGAGACCAGCATCTGTGTCCAAACAGCTGATTGCATCACTGTGCTGCTTTTGATCTTGACCTGACGGGGCAACACCCAGGCTATAACTGATCTTCCAAACCTGACCTCAGGATGAATTTTCTGATCCTTTTTTTCTTTTTTACCCCAACGTTTTTTTTTTTTTCCAATCATCTTGAGTGGTCTTAGAAATTCTGCATGCGTATGCTTGGGTTTCTGTCTTCCTCAGCTTCCCTTTCATTGTTGTTGTTGCTGTTGCCTTTGACCTTTCTCTTAGAGTCACACAGAGCATGACAGGAGCCTCAGTACCTTCATGGTACAAACATGCTAACTGGGATCCCAGAGAGCAAAAGGAACTTGGTCTAGGTCAGGATATAGCCATTCAAGGGCAGAGCTGAGATTTAGTTCTTCTGTTTCTTATCTCCATTGCTGTGTGCTCATTACTGTACTCAGACTCACAGAAATATCCATGGGTTCTATGCCTAGTTGTGAAACCTCCTAATGGTGTGATGTTTGACAAGTTATTTTACCTCAATTTGCAAGAGACTAATAATCTATGTCTGTTAGCATCATTGTGAAGTTTAAAAGTACTGTGTATGAAGGACATAGCGCAATGTTAAGAGAAGAGTTTAAAAAGCTATGCAAACATGATGGGGGACTGGCAATGATGTTTAGCACAATGATGAGGTGCACGAGCACGTGAGTTAGATGTCCTCAAGTTGTAATGAGTATGGCTGCTCATTAGCAGAGTTTCCTTGGTCAAGGTGCTTCAGTTTTTTTCAATCTCCTCATTTTCATTTTAAAAATGAGAATAGAGGTAACACTAACCTCACACAATTGTAATAGTATTGGGTGTTTTTTACACAGCCTGGCACATAGTGAGCATTAGGGATAATGAGGAATACTAGGAATGATGGTGAGAAAGGAGGAGAAAAAAATAAATGAACAATATAATAGTGTGTTATATCACTTAGAAAGAGCACTGCATGAGGATTCAGGAGGTCTACTTTTTAATCATAGCTCTGAAACTAACTTGCCGTGTGACCTAATAAATTCCTTTCTCTCTCTATATTTAAGAGGTATTACCAGGGTGACTAGATGGTCTTTGAATCTTCCTCCATACTGTGACCAATCTATCAGCAAATTTATCTGCTTACCTCTCAGTTCCCTCATCAGTCTAGGGATATGGTAGTCAGGGTCCTTCTGGTTTCATAAAATCATCTGCCTTTGATGGCTTCTTCCCTTTCTTCCTTGCCTTTGTGCTGTGGCCTTATTCCTACTACCTTTTAGTCTCTACATCAGGAGGCAGGCTCACCCTCTCCTGAGACTCCTCTCTTAGATGTGGGGAGAAGGACCCGGGAACCCAGCCTTGGGGATGAACCACGAGTACTGTCAGAGATAAGCTGTGAGCCCCTTCTGAGAAGGCAGGCCTGTCAAGTGGAAACACTGACAGCAGCCTCAGCCCCAGCCATGTAAATAGTATTACTGCAAAGACATATATTTAGCATCTATGACATCAGCTTGATTTACCTTGATTAATGGAGCAATTTGCTGTACATTTTTCCAAATGCTGTAATCAATTAGAACTCAAAATAGATTAGAAAACCCTCTATGGTGTGGCCACAGTCCAAAAAGGCTAATCCATCTTCAAATATATGTATATATCATTTCCCAACCGTGCAGTGGATAAAGATTTGCGCCTTGGAGAAACTCAGAGTGCTTCAGGTTTGTACAGTTGGGTACCAGGCACTTTTCCCATCAGATATTACTTAAAGGCAGATCACAAGGAAAGGAGTTCTGTGATTGCTTCTCCAGTTATATGTAGCTTCGCACCATCTCTCTGCTCCTGGGCTCTTCCCTGCCTATCCCCACAATGTGTTTATTAAAGACCCAGCTGGTTATAGACCTGTTGTAGCAACAGGACAGACCCTAACCCCTTAGCATGGCATTACTCTTTCAACTTCATCTCATCCTGTGTCCTCACGCATGTACTTTATCTTCCTCAAAGTTCCCTCCAAATATATGATACATTTCCTTACCACTCTGCATTTTCTCCTATAGTTCTCTCAGCTTATAATGTTAGAATAAAGAACTGGTGGTAACTGAGTATTTATTATAGAGGCAGCATGGCGCTATAATGCTCACCATGTTATTGCTCTTAATACTCTTAACCACCCCAGAAGACCTGAAAGTTAAAATGCCTGCCCAAATGTATACACAGGTAAGTGGCAGTGCTAAGATCAAACCCAAGTCTATCTGATCCCAAAGTCCTTGATCTCTCTTCCTCTCTCTGCATCATTCCTTCATCATTAACTGTTTTCTTACTTTTCATCCTTCCCCATATCTAAAATTCTCATGGTAATCTGTCTAGGAGGGAAACTATTTCTTAGACTTATTGACAGTTAGATGTTACAAGATAAATGTGTAGCCCATTCCTACATGAAATCAATCCATGTCCATTCTACTCATTCTATAACAATTAGATGAACTGCTAGTCTAGGTAAAGCACCCTCCTAGGCCCTACGTACAGCACAGTGAGAGGAGTATTGTCTAAGGAACGGACATAACAAAGTGCTGGTTAACATAGAATTTAGGATTAAATTCTAGACCTTCTCCTAACCATGTGTTTGATTTGGGGTCTTTCAGAATTTACACTTCATTGTCAATCAACAGGAATAATAATATGTACATTGCTACCAATATCAATTGAATTGATGTAAATATATGAAAATGCTGTATCAAATGTTGTTTATCCCACTTGTATCTGACCACAAGGAGCGTAGGATCTAGTAGCTCATACTTTAAATTGCATGTAAAACTATAAGCCATGAAACAGCGTGAGTTCCTGTGAATGCTGAGCAAGAGTTAGAGGAAGACTGACTATAAAATCACGGAGATTACTGCCTGCTTCTTCACGACTTCCCCCAGGACTTTGCCAAATGCCTGCACAATAGGTGGCCCTCAAAACACACCTACCAATGAATAAATACTGCGGCTGTTGCAGAAGCAGCACCAGGTCAGAACCCCAGCTCTATTCCTCACAGATGTTAGCAAGTAAATTCAACCACTTGTGGCCTCCGTTTCTTCATCTTTAGAAAGAGGATGTTAAACCCCTGACTTCATAAGATTGTTATGTGGAGCAAATAAAACTGTCCACACGAAAGTGTCTAGTAAACATTAAAGAAATGTGTATGTATAAGGGGATAAAGACAATTGACTTGCATTCCTAAAGGAAGGCATAGGCATGTAAATACTGTACTTTGAGGCTCTCAAGGGACTCCCATCCAAAATTCTGCAATTCAAAGTCCAGTGGTTTATTCCATTTTTACAAATGACCATTTATCTTCTTGACCTGACACATAGCAAATGAACCACAGAATCCTTCAATCCACTGCTTAGCATATTTTTGGCAGAAAGAACACAAGAGACCAAAGAGTCCACCCAACATACATCATTCTACTGATGAGCAGCCTGACCCATAGAGGGTGGGGACTGTATCTTTCCTCCTTACCCAGCACTTAACACAAAGCGGTGTCTGTTATGTAATCATTAACTGGTGGATTAGTGAATGAATACACATATTAAATGAATGCACATATTAATACGCATATTAAATTTGTTTAAGACATCCTCAGCACCTAGCATGGTTCACGATCCATAGTAAGTGCTTATTTTTTGGTTTATCAAATGAATGAATGAATGAATGAATGGTCATCTGGCAAGTTGGGAGCAGCTCTGGGATTCAGATGCTTTACCTTGCAGTCACTTTCCCATTATATCACAAGTTAGAATTCAACCCTCCTTGCATTTTACTAATTGATTTAAATTTGTGCATTTTGCCTCTGTACCTACAACTTTAAGTCCTTAGAAGAAGCAAGGGACCATATCTTCTGCCATCGTGTCTCTTGGATCATGCAGCTTGGGATTGATCACCCAATAGGTCATCACTAAGTCTATCTTGATTGTCTGAATCTGGGCAAATTAAAGAGGCTATTTGGACTGTGACTTCTGAGGAAGTGACCGGGTAGGAAGTGCTTTGTGTGGTCTGATAATGTATTTGTTTATGAGACTAAATGTTTATCTAAGCCTCCAGCAGGTCTCTGGCTTCATTTTGGTGTCTGTATGCATGCGTGTTATTTTCCATGGTCACAACAGCCCCATCCTTCTGGGGTCCAGCTGGGCTACATAGTAATAAACAGACACAAAAATTGGCTCACTCCTTGACAAGAAGCAACCCAAAGCCTTTAAGAAATTCTTCTCTGAGTGGTGAATGCACCAGCATCCAGCTAGTTCAAGTAGGGTTCAAGTAAGCACTCTAACTTTGTGAAAGTTATTTATGGCCAGCACAGTGAAGCCTCTCTACCCATTCAGCCACTGAGCATTTGAGATGTAGCCGTTTTCATTCCCATCTGTTCTTCGACAGCATTCCACATCGGGTTACTTTGACAACTTCAATAATTAATTCAGGGCATGAGCAACTCTCCCCTTTTGTTTCCTTAGTAATATCCCTTTGCCATTTAAGTGTCCAACAGGAGCTAAAACAAATAAATGATCATACTTTATTCTGAATGGTGGAACTAAGTTCAAAATGACCGTCTAAAATATCTTACTGGATGTTTTGAAGAGGCCAGATCCCTTTCCAAGGTTCATCACATCTCATTGCTCATGACACTCCCTTCGTGTAGTCAATCCCATACCGTCCAGAAAATCATTGTACTGGAACAGGTGAGTTATGGCCGGTAGACCCATCTGTTCATTTGAAGAGCACTGACTACGTCAGCCTGGGCGGAGAGAGACAGAGAGAGAGAGATCAGGCGGAGCTCACATCCCAGCATGAGAAATGAACCCTGAGTATCCATTCTAAGGCAGCAGTGAGACACGTGCCTTACCGACAAAGACACATAGTGCCCCAGCAGCTCAGAGGAAGAAGTGGCCACTACTAGAAGTAGACAGGAGGAAGGAGGTGAATTAGGGATGGCTTCATGAAGCAGATAACACTTAAGCTGGGCCAGAAGCGTGTATGCTGTACGAATCAGTTACAAATGAGGGACAGAGCGGGGAGCACAACCCAGGCAGGAGGAAAAGCATGGTCTGCACCATCCCCTCCCCCGGGCCCTCTTGTTTTATTACAGTCCCATGGCGCTAAGTGTCTACCTCTCAGAGCTACTCTTGGGAAAAGAGTAGTAGCCAAATTTACTGTGTGCCAGATATGATCTGAGGCACTTCACACTTGCTTGCTCCTTACCACAAAGATATATATACATATGCAGGAGGTAGGTATTATCCTCACTCTTGTGGACATGAAAACTGAAGCTTATATAGAATTTGCATCATCTGTCCAACATCACAGAGCAAATCAGCTGGGCTCCATCCCAACTGTCTTCTACTCTTTAAACTACCTTCTTAAACACCATGCTAACTACCTCCTTGGTCATATGGTTTAATTGTTCTGTGGCAGAAAGGGGGTCAAAGGTGGAAGGGGGACAGAAGCAGCTGGGGAGATGTCCCTTTGGAACTCCACAGGGCCAGGCATATTCTCTGGCCGAGAGACCAAATTCCCATTCCCCACCGTCTGAGCCCGTGGTCAAAGCAGATTGCAGAAACTCACATTTGTTGAGTGCTCATTCTATCTAGATTGCACTGTGGTGTTTTATTCACTCCCCCAGGTTGGCCTTACAAGAAGCCTTTGGACAAGTGATTATTTCTTCCAAGTTGTGGGTGAAAAATCTGAGTCTTGTGTAGTTCCAGGATTTGCTCAATTTCCCACACCAGTTACAACCAATGTTAGGGTTCACAAGGGAAATATTTCCCCAAAGTCCATTTTCTTTTTACTCCCTTCCTCTGTAGACTATTAAGCATCTGAGAGCATATGGCATAATGATCATGATAGAAAAGGAAACTAAGAAAGAGAGGGGGCAAGAAGAAAACAAGATACAGAGACAAACGAGAAAAAGGAGGAGGAGAGGAGGGGAGAAAGAGCAAAGGTAATCAGAATGTGCCTACACACGTTACTTACATGCTTTCAAGGAGCTCTAAATATTGAGAGATGCGTCTTAAGATAGGACACAGACATAAACACTCAGGGGACGTGTTCTGGCCTAGATTTGGAACTAGAGAGGGAACATAGCATGAGAGTGAGTAGGGTTTTCTGTGCTCTGGGATGCCAGATTGGACACAGGAGGAAAGGCTGACTGACTGACCTGGAGTGGCAATGGACTTGGTTATTACCTAGTAATTTGCTGAAATATCCTAGGCATGACTACATAGTCTTCTCACCCTGACTGTCTACCCCCTTTGTTTATTAAATTAAATGCTGAATAAAAGGTTCAGTCTTTTTCTATAAGCCTAGGGGATTTATTAATCAAATAATAATTGCCCCGCACCTCAAGTTATGTTTTCATTGTGTTTGTTACATGTCTTCTGAGCTCCAGCTCCATTAGAATGAGTTTTGCATCTCTGCAAGATCCGTTAAATCCCTCTGCTTTGCTGACAGCGAGCAACTCAGAAACAAAAAAACCCTCCTTGAATCTATAACATATTTCCCTGCCTCCTTCCTTCCTTTTCCTCTCCTCTCTAACCCCTCCCCTAGAGAACACCAGAGAAATAAAAATAAAGCCGTAATTAAGAAAAGGACCGAGAATAAATTCCATGCATTTAACCGAAGTTCCATCTCTGAACCCAGGAGGATTGGCGCATAGCTGTGGTTGTGCAAGAGGAAGCGCTCAGGGAACTCATGCTGTGCTTTCAACACAAATACAGCTCATAAGGAATAGTTTATCACTTAAACCATCTCTTTAATTCTGCAGAGTAAAGGCAAGACCTCAAAAAGGGCTCAGATACCACCACCGCCACCACTGGGGTCTCCCATTTCTGGAACCCCTCTGGCCCAAATAGCTCAAAGCAATTCACAAATATTTATTGACGGAACCCCATGACCCATACCCCAAGTGAATACTTTAATATCCCATTCTGCAAAGGGCAAAATGGTAACATGGAGAAGTTCAAGGCCCTTGGCTGCCTGCCATGTGGAGAAAACGAAATAGTGGCTGGATTCTGAAAGCAAAGCATCACCAGGTGCACAGTAGATTAGTACTCAAAAACTTCGGTGAAAAGAGCATGGGGCTGGAAGTCAGGAGACCCACACTCTGATTCCAGCTTTGTCACTCAGGCGCTGGGTGACGGTGGCCAAGTCACCTCCTCTCTCTGGTCCTCAGTCTCCCTAACTAAAATGGAAGGTTGGACTAGAGAATAATAAAGCCCCTTGTCCCTCTGAAAATGATGGACCTCTACATCCAGCGCGCCAGAGCTCAAGGGAGGCTTTCTTATTGCTGAGACTCCCGAAGCACAAAGCATCCTTCTGCCGGAGGGGCTCCTCTGTGCCCCTCCTGCCCCTACCTGGCGCCACCCACCCTCCCACCCAGTGCGCGCTCTGATTTGCTGCAGTCCATAGGAATTTTGCAGTCTTTAGAACTCTTGATTACTTGCTTTTCCACATGGAAGAAGTTTAATAAATATTTAATAAATTACCAGATCCTGTACAGCTTAATCTCTAATTCATCTGCCTTCATCTGACCAATGAGACTGTAAGGATCTTGAGGACAGAATAAGGAATGTGCTCGTTAAACCTTAAAAGTTGCAATACATCCCTAACCTTAAATATCTATTAAGTGCCTTTTTCTATATCCACCTGGATTTTAAAACCCGGATGATATGTGACCAGGGAACTGGTTTGTAATGGGTAGGTCCAATTTAATGCAATGTAATTCAATTTAGCTAGTAATTATTGATCATCTGCTCTTTGCCAAAAAACTACACTAGCATCTTGAGTATGTTCTGCCTCCACGGGGGAATCAGGCAAGGAGAAAGGCGACCTCGATACGTTGAGTTTAGTTCAAGACAAATAGAGGACATGAGACAAATAACAAATAAAAAGGCCAATTATAGCTCAGATTTCTGGTCAGCTTGCTTTATATTAGACCCCAAAGTAAGAAAGTTATGGCACAAGATTTCGCATCACAAAGTTTATTTGGTTATTATGTGTGTGTGTTTGTGGGTGGAGGGCATAGCTGCATTAGTGGAAAACTTAGACACTATTTTAAGCATAATGCAGTTGGCATGAACCTAGTTCCCAAACTAATGGATACCGAGGTGTAGACCAGCCTTAAAGAAAAGTAGGTCATTTGAGATAATCCCATGGCTCCACATATAGGAAGATTTCTCCTCCTTCCTGGCTGCTTTCCTTATATATAAAAGGGGGGCTAGATGAGATAATTCCGATGATCCCTTCCAGCTCTGGTGTTCTCTACGTGGAACACAAACAATGTCTTCTCTCTGTTAACTCCCACTACATTTACTGTTGGGCTGGGCACTGGGCTGGGAGATGGGAGGGAGGCAGGGAGAGAGGAAGGAAGGAGCAGAGGAGGGAGGGAGGGTTGATTTCTCCTTCCAGGGACTCTGAATTTGGGGGAGAGGTGAAATTAAGAAACAATGAGAAAATTAAAAAGCAGCAGTAGAGGAACTGTCATTATTATAAATGTACTGCGTGGGACGTATTACCGGTTATTATCTCATGTGGTTACATGAGCGCCACACTTATCAGAAGTCTTGGGTTCAAGTTTTAGCCTTTTAGGTGAACAACTCATAGATTCTTAGGAATTCACTCTCTGTCTTAATTTCCCCTCCATAAAAATAGAGTAAGTAACCCTGATTCTGTTAAATTGGATGTGTTAAATAAAATAATTGAGAGGGACATGCTTTGTAAACTTACAAAAGACTATGCAGAGTTGGTTATTATTGCTGTTGTGATTTTTATTATTTATAAAAATTTATAAATAAATTTTTTTATTTATAAATAAATATAAATAAATTTTTATATTAAATAGTGGGTGCGATGCCTTAACCAATGATGGCATTATAGACATTTGCAACAGGATAGAAGGGGGGGAATTTGGGGTAAGGGAGTCATCGAATTGCCTGTTCTTGTATCAGCTGTGACCTCAGCCTGTGCACTGTGGCTCCATTCGCACAGCAGTGAGCTGAAGCTGGGACCCACTGGTGGGCTCTCGCAGGCCCATCGATCCTGTCCACTCAGGGAAAAAGCTGCTAATCATTTCCAGTTCACCCTGGAGCAGAGATATGCGTAGCACTGTGACTGCTCATGGCCATCCAGGGGCCTCAGTCAGTGAATTTTTAGAGGGTCAGTCTGCATTTTGAAGCAAGATAACTAAGCCTCCAGAGTTCACCCTGAGTAGTGAAAAAAAATTTTTTTTCACGAATATATGAGTCGCCCAAGCTGGGATTTATGTAGAGATTTAGGTCTGTTGATGTAGAAGGTAAATTTTTAGTTCACACAGATCAAACCAATGTAAACCAAAGCTAGGATATCAGTACCATCTAGTGGGCATATGTAGCCAGTGCAGACAGTAGAGGAGAAAAGGACGGGCAAATGAAAGACAAATGCAGTCCGCTTTGGGGAGGGACTGCGCAGGAAGGAGCGCCTGTAAAAAGGCACCAGAGACCGTAGCTCTGGCAGTCAGCATGCGTGAGCACGTCTCAGCCGCAGATAATGGCATCATGAGACATCAGATCAAGGAAATAAGCCTGTCAGCAGCCAGACACTGTCTCCTTTCAAACTAAACTAATTCTCAGTGGCTCGGCCTGTACAATGGGGATGATCATGCCTGCTCTATAAGGTTGATGGTGATATTATTGCATTAGAGTGTTAATTTACAGGTGCTTTGAAATTTCCAAAATGAGTCTATATGGCAAATCCATCTGGTAGCTACGGACTTGACACCAGCTACCCAGCTACTTCCCTTCCCTGGTCATCTATCTCCCTTAGATCTCACCTCAAGGAGCCATTGGTACCTTTGGTTTCCACCTAAGACACTGGGGCCCAGTCTGGGTTAGTGACAAATCCAAGGTCACACAGTCCATCAGTGGTAGAACTAGGATTTGAACACAACTTTGATATGTTCCAAAGCTCTCATTTATTCCACTGGACCAGATAGTAGACATTCAACGTTGGCTCTTTTTTCCCCTTTCTTCTTGTTCTTAAGATGAATATTTAGGTTCTGTAATACACCTGGCTTTGTGCAAACACTATCTTATTCAACTTTGAAATACTGGTAGTGTTCCTTCTTTTTGTACAGATGAAAAAGGTAAAGTCAAAGAAACTAAATGACCTACCAGATATCAATAATTAGTGAGAAAACTGGGATTTTGACTTTCTTATTACAGAACTACTGAGTCTCCTGATTCATTCACTCATCATTCATCCCTAGTTGTGAAGTATGTTTCTGTTTCTGTTCACATCCCAAGAATTATTTGTTTATTTAAATAAAAACATCTGCATTTATCAAGGTCTCTGGCTCATCTAATTGTGATCTATTTCTCCACCCAAAGGGAAGACAGGGGTTAGCTTTCGAAAAAAGTGTACAGAAAAGTGTACTACAGATGTGTCTCCTGAGTGCTAGAGAACAAGCTGGCTGGATAGAGGCAAGTTCATCTCTGAGTCCATGAAGCAGCCACTGTTCCACAGTTAGTTTTAAAAATGAAGACTGAAGGACCTTACAAAGGTAGCTACTGGAAACAGATAGGAAAAACACATACACATACACACACATAGGCCATCACGTCCCTTTAGGTACTGTGCTGAGTGCCAAGAAGACCCAGAGACACAGAGAACCTGCACGTGATTTGCTGAAACTCGGTGAAGGAGCTTGAAAAAAATCAGCTTCCTTTCCTCCAGAATCCCTGGTAGAACTAGATATTTTCTCAAACCCCTAAGAGTCTGACTCAGAGATGAATTTGTCCACCGCCTTAAGAAAAGGTTCTGTCTAGCAGTTGCTTCCCTCTAGTGGTCACATTGCCTTTAGCAAGAAGATGCATATGATCACATCTCAGAATTAAAACTGTAAACATAAAAATAAGATGCTTTTTGAGCAGGGCCTGCCTGGTGTGCTCACCCAGACAGACTCAGAGGAGTATGATGGCCACAGAAACAGCAACACAGTGTGCTGGGAGTTACTTGTATTCTGGCCTTTGCAAAATGTGTGGTCTGAAATCCATGTTAGAGGGGAAACTGAAACTGAAAATTTTCCAAGCTGAGATACATACACACACGTGCGTGTGCGCCCCTTGGAACACAAGTGTTCTTTTTCCCGCACCAGAACATTAATTTCCATTCTAAAGATGGGACAGTTGAGGCCCATGGGACTGTCATCACACAGTGGTCCAATGTATGGCTTGTACAGTGACAGTGCCTTTTAGAAGTTGTATCAAGCCAGCTTCCAACAGCCCGTGGGCCTGCATGAATGACGATGACCATGCCAACCCATGATGGACTCTAGCAAGAACAAGGAAGAAACTTTGTGAAGTTCTTGAGATCTCTGGTTATTATCTACTGCAGCACAATCTCCTCTACTCTAAATAACTCACCACACCTTCCGTTAGCTTCTGTCTTGCTCCCCTCTGGGTTAAAGGGTGCAAGAGACAAGGAGCCTGGCCATTTCTTATGCCTAATTGACTTATTCTGCAGTTCTAGTAGAGACTCAGGACTGTTTTCATGTGTGTGTGTGTTTGTTTTGTTTCTCTCTTCAAGGACATCTCCTGCACTCCTCCCTCAGAGGTCCACGAAGAACATCTATCCTCTGTCATTTCCTTCCCCCAGGCTTTTCCAGCTCTGTTCTGGGCTGTCTGTGGACTCTGCCCCCATTCCATGGCACACCACCAGTCTCTTTTTGCTGAGTTCTCCTTGATCGTTCATGCAGACCTGTTGGGCAGGACCCACCAAGACACTGCTTGGCTCTGCTTCTGACTTGGGCCTCATACTGTTCCTTGGGAATTGGAGGTTCTTTGCCCCGACAAACTGTCACTGCAGGTCCGTCACAGTGCAGTAGCTCCTCCTGGCTCTGACCCACAGTTAGGCGTGTCTTCATTTACTGGGTGAATGCAGGCTGCACTTTTGACAAAATTTGTTGAAAATTTTATTGACTTTTTTTCTTTGTTTAAATTTCATTACTTTTTGTTCATATCATTTTATTTCATTTTTAAAATTTTATTGTTATTCAAGTACAGTTGTCTGCCTTTTCCCCCCACCCCTTCTCTGACGCGGATGCGCCAGATGATGCAGATCCCGGCCCGCAGGATCTGCTGTTGTGGCGGCAATATACACATACACACGGACTACAGAGATCCTGTGGAGGAAAAGGGACAGCGCGGCCACTCCCTCAAGAGGAGAGCGCCCCACCCTTGCCTTGACAGGCTTTTATTGTTTTTCTAGTCCCCTCACATCAAAGATGGTCCTCCTTTACTATGCAAAGGTTTGTTTTGGGTGGTTATCTTTTGCAGACAAAGGAGAGGGTGTCCCTGAATACATCAAAGGAGGATATTTGCAATGTAAAGGGAGAAGTGGTCGAAACAGGCTCTGCTCCATATCTGGAAGGTCTAGCTCACATTTTGAGAAGATGAAGATACTCAGTAAACATTTGCTGCCTCAGGGTGAGGGAGTTTTAGCAAGAGCAAGTCTCACAGTAGTCTAGGTACAATGCAGGCCTGATTTCCCGCTGGAGAACCTATCCATGGACGTGGGTCCTGCCCGCCAACCTCGCTCCCCACTGGCTTTTCCAAGTGGGGGCTGAGCCACATTTCCAACACTTGGAACAGTTCCCCACACTTCTCCCCCACCCCAGCCATCCCCACCTCCCTCCCCTGCTTCCACCTCTGCCCTTGGTTTTGTCCATGTGTCCTTTATAGTTGTTCCTGAAAACCCTTCACCCTTTTCCTTCCATTATCTATTTAACTCATTAATTCTATTTTCCTTAGTCTTGTTATTTCCTTGTTAGATGGTTGCAATATTGATCTATAGCTATTTATCTTTAATAATATGATTATTTGAGGTTAACATGTCCCTTAAAATACTGTTTTCACTGGAGTTTTGATGGGCTGGTGTTTCATTACACTAATACTTTTAGTGTAATAAAATTTCCCATTATTTTTCATGTGATTGGGTTTTTTTCATGCATAAAGAGAACACATTTTATTTTTTAATTTTTTTGATATATTTATTGATTATGCTATTACAGTTGTCCCATTTCCGCCCCTTCACTCAACTCCATCCTGCCCACCCCCTCCCTCCCACATTCCCCCCCCTATAGTTCATGTCCATGGGTCATACTTACAAGTTCTTTGGCTTCTACATTTCCTACACTATTCTTACCCTCCCCCTGTCTATTTTCTACCTATCATTTATGCTATTTATTCTCTGTACCTTTCCCCCCTCTCTCCCCCTCCCAATCCCCTATTGATAACCCTCCAAGTGATCTCCATTTCAGTGGTTCTGTTTCTGTTCTAGTTGTTTGCTTAGTTTTCTTTTGTTTTGGTATTAGGTGTGTTTCTTAATAACTGTGAGTTTGCTGTCATTTTTACTGTTCCTATTTTTTATCTTCTTTTTCTTAGATAAGTCCCTTTAACATTTCATATAATAAGGGCTTGGTGATGATGAACTCCTTTAACTTGACCTTATCTGAGAAGCACTTTATCTTCCCTTCCATTCTAAATGATAGCTTTGCTGGATACAGTAATCTTGGATGTAGGCCCTTGCCTTTCATGACTTGGAATACTTCTTGCCAGCCCCTTCTTGCCTGTAAGGTCTCTTTGGAGAAATCAGCTGACGGTCTTATGGGAAGTCCTTTGTAGGTAACTGTGTCCTTTTCTCTTGCTGCTTCTAAGATTCTCTCCTTCTGCTTAATCTTGGGTAATGTAATTATGATGTGCCTTGGTGTGTTCCTCCTTGGGTCCAGCTTCTTTGGGACTCTCTGAGCTTCTTGGACTTCCTGGAAGTCTATTTCCTTTGCCAGACTGGGGAAGTTCTCCTTCATTATTTGTTCAAATAAGTTTTCAATTTTTTGTTCTTCCTTTTCTCCTTCTGGCACCCCTATAATTCGGGTGTTGGAACGTTTCAAGATGTCCTGGAGGTTCCTAAACCTCTCCTCATTTTTTTGAATTCTTGTTTCTTCATTCTTTTCTAGTTGGATGTTTCTTTCTTCCTTCTGGTCCACACCATTGATTTGAGTCCCAGTTTCCTTCGCATCACTATTGGTTCCCTGTACATTTTCCTTTGTTTCTCTTAGCATAGCCTTCATTTTTTCATCTAGTTTTCGAACAAATTCAACCAATTCTGTGAGCATTCTGATTATCAGTGTTTTGAACTGTAGCCATCTGATAGGTTGGCTATGTCTTCGTTGCTTAGTTGTATTTTTTTTCTGGAGCTTTGATCTTTCATTTGGGTCATTTTTTTTTTTTTGTCTTGGCGCGCCTATTACATAAAGGGGCGGAGCCTTAGGTATTCACCAGGGTGGGGTAACACCCGTTGCTGCACTGTGACGCTGTATGTGTGGGGGGGTCCAATAGGGGGCAATGGCTCTTGGTCCACTCTCTGCTGGTTTTTAGCCCCTCTCTCCACTAGCCACAATCAAATTGGGCCCCTCTGGTGCTGCTTCCCGGGTGGGTGGTTTGTGTATGTTCTAGGACCCTGTGGGTCTCTCCAACGAACTCTCCTGTGAGGCTGAGAGTTTCTCCTGCTGCTGCCTCAACCCCCACAGGTGTTTTCACTCAGTAGTTTGAGGCTTTATTTCCCTGAGCTGGAACTCTGGGTTTTTCGGTCTGTCACCCAGTCCACCAGCTGCTGCCCCAACGGCCAGCTGCAGTTTGCCCACCCTGCTCCACAATCCGCCACCTTGCTGGATCTGCCAGCCGCTGCCTTGCCACGAGTCCTCTCCACCCAGCTGCCCATTTCCGCCCCTCCTACTGGTCTGGATGAGTGTTTCTTCTTTATCTCCTTGGTTGTTGGACTTCCATACAGTTTGATTTTCAGTCAGTTCTGGTTGTTTTTTGTTTTCAAATTGTTGTTGTCCTTTTGGTTGTGCAAGGAGGCAGTGTGTCTACCTACACCTCCATCTTGTCTGGAAATCTCCGGGACTCTTATCATTTAAATTGAGGGTATCAGCAAAGTAGGTTTCAAAGGACTTTATGCATTCTTTCTTAGGCCTGATCACCCTGGGGAATTCACACTTTCCCGCACAGGGCCACACCCACCTCTGGCATTGTTTCAGGCTTAAGTCAGGGAGGGGAAGTAAGGCAACCAAGAGATTAGGAGACTTCTTGCAGACAGAATGAGGAATCAGGCTATGTCAAAGTCAAGGGGCAAGGGTCCCCCTAAGTCCTTCCCTGAGGACCCCTTCATGACCACACCTGTCTTAGGTCATCCCTCCTTTGAGGAATCTTACCCATCATTGGCTAACCAGTCAAGCAGGGTGAAGTGAAAGGAGGCAGAGGTGGTGCCCCTGCCAGGGAAGATAAGCTTTGTCTCCTAAGTGGCTTGTGATTCCAAGGTCTTTTTACTCAGCCTTAGCCACTAGGGGTTACAGTTTCTGAAACCAGGCAGGGCGGTTCCCAACACACATGTTCCTCTAAAATTTTAATTATTTTCATAAGGTATTTATTGCTATAAAAATTTCCTTAAGTACCATTTTAACTGCATCCCACAAATTTTGATGTTATATTTTTTATTAATTTCAAAATACTTTCTAAACTTCTTTTTAATTTCTTATTTGATCTGTAATTTATAAGAACATTATTTAGTTTCCTAATATTTGAGAATTTTCCAGGAATTTTCCTGTTATTAAGTACTGTCATTACTTTTTTTGGAATTTTTAAAATTATGTTTTTAAATGTTTTTTTATTGTTGTTCAAGTACAGTTGTCTTCATTTTCCCCCCACTACTCCCCCCATCCCAGCCATACCCACTCCCCACCCTTGAATCTATCCCTCTTTGGTTTTGTCCATGTGTCCTTTATAGATATTCCTGAACCCCTTCCTCCTTTTACCCTTATTACCCGCTCCCACCCCCACTCTGGTAATTGTCAGTTTGTTCTTAATTTCAATATCTCTGGTTATATTTTGCTTGCTTGTTTGCTTTGTTGATTAGTTCCACTTATAGGTGAGATCATATGCTACTTGTCTTTCACCACCTAGCTTATTTCACTTAGCATAATGCTCTCTAGATCCATCCATGCTGTTGTGGAGGGTAAGAGCTCCTTCTTTCTTTCCACTGTATAGTATTACATTGTGTAAATGTACCAGTTTTTTGATCCACTCATTTACTGACAGGCACTTAGGTTGCTTCCAGCACTTGGCTATTGTAAATAACACTGCTGTGAACATTGGGGTGCATAGGTTCTTCTAAATTGGAGTTTCATGGTTCTTAGGGTATAATCCCAGCAGTGGAATTGCCAGGTCAAAGGGCAGTTCCATTTTTAGTTTTCTGAGGAAATTCTATACTATTTTCCACAGTGGCTGTACCAGTCTGCCTTCCCACCAACAGTGCACTAGGTTTCCCTTTTCTCTCCAACACTTATTGTTTGTTGATTTGTTTATGTTGGCCATTCTCACTGGGGTGAAGTAGTATCTCATTGTGGTTTTAATTTGCATCTCTCTGATGGCTAGTGATGCTGAGCATCTTTTCATATGTCTCTGGACCCTTTTTACATGACTCCACTCCAGGAAGACAAACAACCCTATTAAAAAATGGCCAAAGGACTTGAACAGACACTTCTCCAAGGAGTACTATCATTATTTTTTTTTAAGATCTTATTTATTTTTTTTATTTTTAGAGAGAGGGGAAGGGACAGAGAAAGAAAGGGAAAGAAACATCCATGAGTGCCTCTCGTGTGCCGCCAACTGGAAGTCTGGCCTGCAACCCAGGTATGTACCCTGACCAGGAATCAAACCAGCAACCCTTCAATTCACAAGCCAAAACTCAATCCACTGAGCCACACCAGCCAGGGCTAAGCATGGTCATTATTAATGTGACTGTTTAATTTTAGTTGAACTTGATTTATAGTCCTCAGTATAATCTATCTTGGTAAATATCCTTTGTACACTTGGAAAGAAGTATTTTTCTGATGTTGGCTGGTATGATGATCAATTAGGTCAAGCTGGTTAATAGAATCATTCACGTTTTATCTATCCTTATTTATCTTAATGTATTCATCCTAACTGATTTTGTGTCTACTTCTTCTAGTGATAATAAGGGAGCAGTAATGAACTATACAACTATAATTGTGTATCAATTGTATGGCAGAATGTATCTGTTATTTGGTGCTAATTTTTGAAGAGTTTTTATGTTTTATCTATAAATTGACCATTTTTATCAGTATCAAATGAGCTTCTTCATCCCTAGTAATATTCCATGCTCTGAAATGTTCTCAAGTTAACACTAATTTTCACCATTTCATCTTTACTTCCATTAATGTTAACATGATATATCAATTTTTCTCTTTTGTAATTTAACCTTTTCTTGTCATTTTGTTTTTGACATAGTATTTTTATGAGCAACATATAGTTGGATCCTGCTTTTTTAACCAATCTGACTAGCCCTAACTTTTAATTAGGGTGTTTAAACCACTTACATTTAACGTAATTATTAACATTATTGGGTTTAAATCTATCTGTTCTTGACATTTGTCTTATTTTTATTCAACCTGTTTTTGTTTTCTCATCCTCAAATTCTGATTTTAGTTAGATATTTTATATGATTCCATTTTGTCTCCTTTCTGCTTATTAGTTATAACTCTTCATTGTAGTAGTTTAGTAGTTGCTTTAGGGCTTACAGTACTCAACTTCATATCATTAGAGTCTGGCTTCAAGCGATGTTATATTACCTCATGCAGAGCATAAGAATCTTGAAATAACATACTTCACCTTCTCCCCTGCCGCACTCAGTGCCATTGCTGTCATACATTTTAATAACACTATATTACATATGCTATAAATACCACAATATTCTCTTATTCTGAAGTTGAAAATTCTTTTTTATATTTACCCATGTAGTTACTATTTCAAGGTATCTTCATTTCTTTGTGTAGATTATATTTCTATTCAATACATTTTTTGTTAGCCTGAAGGACTTCCTCTAACATTTTGTGTAGTATGGATCTGATTTTGACACATTCTTTAATCTTTTTAATGTCTGAAAAAGTCTATTTTATCTTTAAATTTGAAAGATTTTCTTTGTGTAAACTTGGATTAAAAGGTTTCTCTTTAGTATTTTAAAGTTATTTATTCACTGTTGTCTCTCTTGTGCTGCTCCTAATGAGAAATTAGCAGTCATCCGTATCTTTGTTCCTTTCTATATATTGTATTTTATTTTACTCTCTGGTTTTTAAGATTTTATCCTTATCACATACTTTAAGGAATTAAATTTGAATTTATTTTATATACTTTGTGTTTTTTGTACTTGAGGTTATGAGCTTCTTGGATCTCTTCATTGATCATTTTCATCACATTTACGAAAACTTGGGCCTTTTTCTTTTTCAAATATTTCTTCACCGTTCCCCACTTCAGGGACTTCCATTACTTGCACATTAAGCCACACGAAGACTCCTAAAGCTCACTCATACTCTGCTTATCTTTTAATTACTTATCCATATATTTTATTTGGGGTATTTTTTCATCACTAAATCTTCAAATTAACTTATATTTTTATCTGCACTGTTTAATTTGCTGTTAATCCCACTCAGTGTGTTTTTCAATCTCAGAAGTTGATTAACCTGTAGAAGTTGATTAAAAAGGACTCCAAGGAGAATGAAAAAACAAGGAGCAGACTAGGAGAAAATACTTGCAAAACACTTATCTGATAAAAGACTAGTATCCAAAATATATGGGAAGCTCTAAGATTCAATAATGAAAAAATGAACAACTAAAATAAAATGTGGGCAAAGCTAAAAAAAAATCTCAAATTTGACAAAAGAAATAAGATTTAAAAGGCTAAGCAACCCACAAATTAAAAAAAAAAACCTACATCAAGATACAGCTTGAATAGATTTCTGAAAACTAATGATAATGGGAAAAAATTCCGAAAGCAGACAAATAAAAATGACATACTGCCTATAGAGGAATGCCACTTCAAGTGACAGTGGATTTCTCATCTGAAACCATGGAGGGCAGAAGGAGTAGCACATTTTCCAAGTGTTATAAAGAAAACAAACTGTCAATCAATCACTAATTCTATATCTGACATAAAAGAAATGATCAAAGAATGAATTTTATAGCATCAGGAAGGAAGAAATAACAACGGAAAGAGCAGAAATATGTGTTGATACCGTAGAAATTATTTCTCCGCATAAGCTAGTACAGGCATGCTGAGGTTTGGCCTGCTTCAAGACTCTGGTTCCCTTAACACGAACTGAGCCATGCTGAATGAGGGAGACGTCTTCTGACTGTCCCTGTGAGGATCATTGAGATCAAAATAAGAAACTCAGCATTAGACACTCTCACAATGTCCTGCAGAGATGACTCTTTTAATGTTTATTATTCAGAGAATAAAAAAATGTTATTATTCTCAGTAAAGTGTCACTCATATTCCAATGTCTACTGTCCTTTTTAAGTTATGAATCCACAGGAGGTAAGGGCATATCTGTAATGTTAAACTATAAAGTATTATAAGATTAAGTTTTGACACAGGAAGATCATAGGTCTCGGTTTGCCTGAGAATGTACCAGTTTGCTCTGTGGGGTAATTATAAATTGTGCTCCTTGTTACTGTCAAAAGCATCCCAGTTTGGATGTTAAACTCTGTCTGGTATAAATGTGGCAAAACCCAAATATCAGACAGGTGTGTGGGCAGGTAATAAGTGATATGAGACAGGTGGGTAATGGCAAATATAAACTGGCAAGGCTCTGTCTCAGCAGGACAGTTGCCTCCAGCTAATGGCCATGAAAGTTCAGACCCAATAATATATTGTGATTTTTCAAAAGAAATGAGTCACCTGATATTATAGGAAAAATGTGTTTTAGAAGATAGCTCTAAACAAGATTCATGGTAAACTAGAAGGCTGAAACCTTATAGTGTGCTAACTGGGAGAGGCATGTCCATAAAATAATAGGATTACATAAAAAGAAAAGCCAAGTTGAAGGTATAGTTTTTACAACAAGTGTGCAAAAGACTTTGATAAGTATAGTGTGGTTATATACAAGGCCTGTCCATAAAAAGTCCAGCCATTGTTAATATAATGAGAATGGTTTGCACCACAACGATGTAACCTGGCATTCAAGGAGAGGGGACTGGACTGTGCATGCATTAACAATGATGACTTCACTGTACTAGTCAGTGGCGCTGGTAGATGCAGTTAAGCGAGCATGTGTACTGTTGGTCATTGTATTTACAATGCCTGAGAAAATAGAGCGAATCTGCATCAAATTTTGCATTACACTTGAACATTCCTCTGTGGAAACTATTTGGATAATTCAGAAGGTTTTGGGGGACAATGCAATGAGTGCAGCACAAATAAAAGTGTGGCACAAATGCTTTAAAGATGGTCGAGAATCTGTTGAAAGTGATCCATGTTCTGGAAGGCCTGCAACAAGCAGAACATCTGAGAATGTTGAATGTTCTGCAATCAACAAAGATTGGCGACTGACAGTGCAAAAGCTAGAAGCTGATCTGGGAATTCCAAAAACTGCTGTCTGAGATTTTGATGTGGGATCTTGGCATAAAATGCGTCAGGGCAAAATTTGTTCTGTGGCTTCTGCTACCATAACAGAAGGAACATCATGCTGCAGTTGCTAATGACTTGATTCAAGCAGCTGCCAATGAACCCGATTTCCTCAAAAAGGTCATAACTGGAGGTGAATCGTGTGTCTATGGTGATGATCCAGAAATGTAGGCCCCGTTATCCCAATGGAAGTTGCCTGGTTCTCCATACCTGATGAAGGTGTGGCAAAGTCACAGCAAGATCAAGACCATGTTAACTGTGTTTTTTGATTAGGAAAGTGTTGTCCATCACAAGTATGTCTCTCCAGCCCAAACAGTTAATGAATACTACCTCAATGTTCTTCATCAGTTGAGAAATGCAATATGACGAAAACAGTCACAGCTATCAGCCACTGGTGATTGGCAGCTTCATCATGACAACACGCCTGTTCATGAATCATCTCTCATGCAGAGCTGTTGTGAAACATCAAATCACCCAGGTGACCCAGCCCCCTAGTAGCCTAGATTTGGTGCCCTGCAACTTCTGACTTTTTCCTTGAAAGGGAAGAGATTTCAGACTGCCAATGAGATTCAGGAAAATATGACAGGGCAGCTGCAGGTGATTGGGAGAACTGTGGGAGCTCCCAAGGTGCCCACTTTGAAGGAAACTGAGGTATCATTGTCCTATGTACAATGTCTCTTGTATCTTCTTCAATAAATGTCTCTGTTTTTCGTAGTACACGGTTGGGTACTATCTGGACAGACCTTGCACATGGCTTTCCTTGTTCTGAGGAAATACACTGAAATAATAAAAGGAGCATGATGTCTCCAGCTTATTCTCAAGTGGTTCAAAGATAACATAACCACCAGTGAGTCTCATATTTGGCAGTCCCTTGTACTGTCCTTGTAACTTTTCTATAAGACTAACATTTTATCCAAAGAAAAGGTTATTAAAAAACTTGAAAAAAAAGAAAACAATAACAAAAAAAACTAACTAAACAACCTAAACCATACACAAAAGTCTGCAGACCACATTTCTCCTGTGTACCCAGAATGCAACCTTTCATGTAGTTCCATATTCTTATTTTTTAAAGAGAAAACTTGAGACCTTGAGTATGTAAGAAGCCCAGAATGCATAAAGGACTTGTCCAAAATGGTTCCGCCAGTCAGTACTTTTCCTTCTTTATATGCTTTCGTTACATGGCCAGCCCCCTTCTTACTCTCTTTTGGTATTCTCCATTCTCTGTCATTTTAAATATTCAATTCTGGAATAAATACTAGCATTTTAAAAAAACATGTGAAGAATTTATCTGCCAATAAAAGTAATTTTTCTAAATTATTTTATTCTATTATTTAGAACACAAGAAGAGCCACTGACATTAACTAGGATCAGTATTTGACTCCTGCATAAGATATTAATTGGTATTGGATTTCTGAGACCATTTCTGATCAAGATAACAGCCTCCCCCAGGAATTCAAATGCTGAGAAACTGGATCCAAGTTAAGGAGATGGAATACTGAAAGCTGCCAGTAATGCATGCTTCAGTTGGGGAGAAAACATGTTTAAGATGACGATAGTATGACATTGAATATCGTGTTCTTTTTTCTTCATAAATTACTCAGCGTGTGGATGAGAAATTATTTGTTGAAAGCATTTGGAACATTTTACGTACCTTGGAATCAATCTAGAGGCTCCAGAAGGGAGACTTGGCTAGTCAGGATGGGTTTGTTTGGTCTTAGCTAATCACTAAAATATGAAGAAACAAGACAGAAGGAAAGATTTGGAACTATTGGACCTCAATTGAAAATATGTTCATGGATGGTGAAAATGAATGACTTCCATATCTTTTGCAAAAGAAAGTGGGTATTTATCATTTCCACTCTGACTGAAATGTTCCATATCTGAAAATCTAATCTCATAATTTCTGTAAGGTGTTAAACCAGATATAATTTTTCAAAAAAAAAAAAAGATTCAGGACCTGGACAGAGAGTAAGTACCCTCTGCAAACTGACAGCAGCGTGCCTGATAAGCGTTCTTTGGAAAGACTTCCTTAACTAGTTGTTATCTACCTAGCAATTAAGAGCTGCCTCGGGTTGTTCCTCTCCGTGCCCATTTAAAGTTAATTTATATTTTGAGTCCTTGCTGGGGCCAAGGCATTATGCTATTATCTTCTCTGTTTTTCACCCTCTCTCCTTCAGAGCACTGATTACAAGCTGTAAAGACTTATCGATTTATATATTTATTTGATGATTGTATTCTACATGGGAGGGTAATGTCTATGAGATCAGTCCTCCATTCTGTCCTCACTGCTCTGTGCCTGGCATCTAGTACCAGGCACATCCTAGGGACTTAGTGAGGCTTTGTTGAACAAAAACTGCACGGAGCCAGAGACTGCCTATCTCTGAAGCTGGGCAGTGTAATGTTTAGATGTATTAGCTCGAAGCTTCATCTGCCTGGAGCCAGGTTCTGACTGTACCCCTTACTAGATTTGAAAACTTGGGCTAGTTTTTTGCTGAAAAGTTTTCTGAGCCTTAATTTTGTTATGTCTATACATTGGTAATAATCTTAATACCTTCTTTTTTCCCATTTTTGAGATATAACTGACGTATAACATTGTGTAAGTTTAAGGTGTACAATGTATTGATTTGATACATATTGCTTCAGCTAACCCCTCCATCATATTACATAATTGTTTTTTCTTTTTTTGCAATGAGAACATTTAAGATTTACTCACTTAGCAACTTTAAAGTATATATATATATATATATATATAAAATGTATATGTATATGAGAGAATGTATATGTATATGTGTGTATATATATACTCTCTATCTATATATCTATATAGATATATATAGATATAGAGAGAGAGAGAGAGAGAGAGAGAGAGAGAGAAGAGAACCCTTGTGCACTGTGGATTGGAATGTGAACTTGTACAGCTACTACGGAAAACAGTATGGAGTTTCCTCAAAAACAAAGAAACAAACAAACAAAACACTTCTGGGTATTTATTCAAAGAAAATTAAAATAGGATCTTAAAAAGATACCTGCTCTCCCATGTTCACTGCAGCATCATTCATAAGAGCCAAGATACAGAAACAACCTAAGTTCGTCAGTGGATAAATGGATAAAGTTGTGTTATAAATGCAATGGAATATTATTCAGCCACAAGAAAGAAGGAAATCCTTCCATTTGCAACAACTTGTGTGAAACTTGAGGGAATTATGCTAAGTGAAATAAATCAGACAGAGAAAATACCGTATTTAGGTTACATGTGGAACCTAAAAAGCCAAACTCATAAAGAGTGGAGTAGTAGTTACCAGGGGTTGGGAGTGGGGAAAATGGGGAGATGTCAGTCAAAGTGTACAGACTTCCAGTTATAATATCGTATTATATACCTCATAATACCTCTCTCATGGAGTGAGGTAAGGCATTACCTGAAATAGAGTGAGTGTTCAATAAATGTTAGCTATTATAATAAGAAAGCTATTACTAGCTCAGGGTCACAAATGAGGGAATTTAAACTCAGAGAGACCATTCAAGAAGATACCACTGGCGAGAAGCAGAACCAGTATTTGAACTCATATTGGACTGATTTTAAAGCCTAGGCTGCTTGTGCTAACCTATGCTGTCTGCCCACTATATATCACTGTGAACACTGACCTCTAGCAGCCAAATCTAGGGAGATGTCAGGTACACAAATAAATGACCCTGTCAAAGGACAAAATGACCTCCGTACTGCAAAGAAGTTCCAGGGCTCCTGGTATATAGGGTAGAGAGAATAGCCCCAATGCAGGTGCCCTGGGTGATTCCTAGAAAGAGGGATAGTTGAACTGGGCCAGGGCAGAGCCCTGGCAAGTGTCGCTTTAAAACAAGATTCTCTGCTTCCGAAGCAGTCCCCCAATCCATCAGTCTAGTAACCCTATCAAAAAAGGAAATGGGGCTGTCTGCATAATGGTTTCCACGTGTTCTCTTTTTGTATAGTTACAGGCTCCACACCACCACAGGCATAGAGAAGCAGAATGAGGTCATCATTTTCATTTGCTCTTTTTTATCATTGCATCTGGACTCTGTGTCCACTTTGTCTACCAGGACCTTGGGTGAATAGGTGATAATGCCCATTTTTATGAAGCCCCTACTATGTGCCAAGCATGGTTATAGGATCTTTATATGCTGTAACTTATTTACCCCCTTATAACTACTAAATAAAGAGGTATTCCCCTTATCAAAAATGAGGAAACTGAGGCATAGAGAGATTAAGTGGCTTGCTGAGATCAAACAGCTCAACAATGAGAAATCAGTGAGTTCAGCTGGCGACTGAAGCCTGCATGCTTAGCTCCAGAATTTGAAAAGAATCAACAAATATTCCTAGAGGTAGAGTCAGGACAAGTTGAAGGAAAATTAAGTCCCCTTAAAACTTTCTTGTGGACAAGTTAATACCTCTCATTCCTTTGCATCCTCCCTCCCTGACCCCAGGGCCCTGAGCATCAGCAAGTTGACGATCATTGTGCGTGCCTGAGAAACAGGTTGACTTCATGTGTTACACAAACTATCATCTTAAATATCACTAGGATTTGTTCCTATTGTCTCTCTCATGTCACACAGGAATCCCATAAGGGCCAACGCACCTGTTTTACACAGCGTTACCCTCTCCCATTCATCCTCTGCTCTTCAGTTGGGTTGTAGTAGGGAGCAGTTGGCACACTCAGAGAGTGAGTTGAGAGAATTGAATGAAGCACGTATTTAGGGAGAGAAGCTGTTATGCTTCAAGGCCTGAAGGGGGAGGGGGACAGAGCATGGTTACCAGACCTGGTCAGAGCTGTCACTGTGGGAGAGAGTTAGCCATCACGAAGCTGTGGTTATAGCAGCAAAATACAACCACTATAAAGACCAGCACCTGCAGGGAGCAGGAGCAGCCTGAGGGACAAATGCTCACACCTCTCTCTCCTCTCATCTTCCAATGGCTGCTGGAAGCAAGAGGGCCGGGAGCCAATGGGACGTAGTCAGCAGAAGCTGAGAAGGGAGCTAGCAAAGTCAGAAAAGGATAACCAACAAATTACCCCTCCCTAATTTTTTGTTCTGTTCAGCTTTCTGTAAGCAATGCTATAATGAATATCATAGGTACATCCTTGCATACTGGGCCTTTAATTCTGTTAGAATACATGTCTAGTTATGGGACCATCAACTCAAAGGATTTTGAAAGTTTGAAATGTTTACAGATGCTACCAAATAACTTACCTCCCCCCCCCAGAACTGTAGCAATGACACCAACACTATATATACGTACTTTCATCAGTAGTAGATGTTTCTAATGTCTTAAATGGTGTTTTATTTTGCATTTTCTGAATGATTAGTGAGATTGTGCATGATTTCTCTAGTGTATAATAAGATCACTTCTGTAAATTTCTTGTTCCTATTGGGAATATTTAGTACCTCTATCAAAAATCTTTATTTTACTTGCCTTTCTTCTTTGTTTATATAGTCTTGCCACATATAAATTTTGGATGTTGTTGTTGTTTTAGTGTCCGATTCCCAAAATATACATCTGACCTTCACCTTAAAAACCTTCCATGGCTGTCCGTTGCCTTCAGGATAAAGTCTCAATTCCCTTGCTGGCTTAAAGGGCCCTTTCACGAGGTAGTTCCCAGCAAGCTTCTCAGCATCATGTCCTGGTCCTCCCCACGAACTACCCATCCATATCTCAGGCACAAACCAGCCATACTCCTGCTTTCATCTTCCCTGCACGTCCATACACATTCACTTCCTAAAATGACTCTCTTCCCTTCCATTTGCCCATGAACTCCTGTCCCCTCTCGAAGATCAATTTCAATGTTGCCTCCTCTGCAAGGCTGTATGCATGCCGGCCTCCCTCGTCTTCTCAGACTGAGTATCAAATGGCTGTCAGGCATGGTGAACAGGATTCAAGGCAAACCACAAACAATATGCTGTGGGTGGGAACTACCTAGATGACTAAGACCTAATACCTGTGTCCCAAAGGCACAGTCTGCTGGCCGAGTTACACTGCCCACATTGAGCAGCACAAGCATCAGTAAAACATTAACAATCCCCACTTTGATTTTCCCTGCCAGCAGTCTTCCAAGAAAAGAATCAAGGAGGTGATTGTTCCTAGAAAAGCCAAATATCATTTGTCAAAGTCCCTTCACAGTGACTTCAGTAGGCCAGCTGCAACATTCTAAGGTTACACCAGAGAATCATTCAAGTGAAATGGAGTGCTCCCCAACCACTACCACCAAATATGGATGTCCTATGGCCCCAGGCATCCCCGTGACATAATGAATGAGGATTCCCTGCATAAAGAAGTACTATTCTAATACATCACTTTCCCAGCATGTCCCTGTCCCCAGGGCACAATATGTAAATACGCACTGGACATTTAAGCCCTGTTTTTTATCCCTATTGAGGCAACCTTCAATAACCCAATACCAGCACTTTGTGCCACCTCCACGTTAAACAAACTTCATCATGACTTATTCTTTCTAAAATAATTCAAATAAAAATTGATTTGCCAAAAATCCCTCCAAATTGCTAGTTCTCTGTTACACTAAAAGTTGAGAAGAACCGTGTCTGAGCACAAACTTGGAAAAGCACAATCCACCAGGAAGACCTAGATAGGCGAGGGACTCCGCCGCTGGCCCAAGCAAGGGAGCATTCCTAAAAAGAATCACTCACACATGTTTGTGTCTTTCCACAATGCCAGGTTTATTAGGGGAGAGCTCCCCCAAAAGCCATTAGAGTCACATACAGGTTACACAGAGAGGGGGAGCTTAGTGCAAAAGAAAAGAGAGAAGCAAGTGCCCGGCCAGAAGTGCTGGTAACTAGTCGTGCCCCCAGGTGGACAAGCAGGCATCAGTTTCAGGCGTCAGTTTCAAGCCAGGTGCTACAGTGGCCACATGCACCCATCCCGTGCAGTAGAAAGGGAACAAAATGTTGGATTTAAAAGGCATCTGTCCCACAGATGGGGTTGTTATAGCTTGGGAAAGTTATTTAACTTCTGAGCCTCAGTTTTATAATATATAACATGAAAGTAATGTTCTCTATCTTATAGGATAATTACCACACCACATCACAGCATTCGAAGATGGGCTCGCTGAAGCACTGCCCTTCCCCTCCCATTCTTCCTTCCCTGCTCTCAGTAGCTCCTTCTTACTAGATACTAAAGACTCAAGTCTTTGTTTGGATGCCAAGATGCTCCATATTCTGATCTTGGCTTGCTTTTTGTCAAAATTCTCCCTTTACATGCCCTACATGTGCCCAAACTGAGCTGCTCACTGTTTGCTTCACACTCCCCAGAGGGTCTCTGCTTTTGTTATTTTCTCTGAGAATCATGTTCTATCCAGCATATCAATATTTTGCCCAGCCTTCAAGATTTCAGTCCAAGTGTTTCTACTTTCTTGACATCTTGAAATTTACTCTGACATCCTCAGTCTGGAAATGCCTCCCTTTCTCCTCTCCATTTTCACAGAATTCAAATCAACATTCATTTATCCTGTGCCAACTATATGTCTAGCTCTGTGCTGAATACTGGATATATAAAGATTAGTAGGACAAAATTCTTCGCTAATAATGAGTAAGATATAATTTCATATAGAAGAATGTAACAGAAAAATCTTACAACGATGACATATCAAATTCTCCCTTTTCTTATATTACTATAAATAGCTGCAATTTACTGTCAGGCCTGAGATAGACATATTATAGGAGTTAACCTCTATATTATTAATATGATCCCCATCTTACCAATAAATTATCCCCATCTGACCCTAATGAAAATCTAAATTTCAGAGAGGTTAAAAAATTTGTTAACATTTATGTTTTATAACTTTTCCAAGGAGGACATACAGAGGGCCTGTAGACATATGAAATGGTCCTCAGCATCACTAGCCATCAGAAAGATGCAAATTAAAACCACAATGAGATACCACCTCACACCAGTGAGAATGGCCAACATAAACAAATCAACAAACAACAAACGCTGGCGAGGATGTGGAGAAAAGGGAACCCTAGTGCACTGTTGGTGGGAATGCAGACTGGTGAGGCCACTGTGGAAAACAGTATGGAATTTCCTCAAAAGACTAAAAATGGAACTGCCTTTTGACCCAGCAATTCCACTGCTGGGATTATACCCTAAGAACCCTGAAACATCAATCCAAAAGAACTTATGCACCCCAATGTTCATAGCAGTGCTATTTACCCCAATGTACACCCCAATGTACATAGCAGTACAATAGCCAAGTGCTGGAAACAGCATAAATGCCCACCAGTAAATGAGTGGATCAAAAAACTGCAGTACATTTACACAATGGAATACTACGCAGCAGAAAGAAAGGAGGAGCTCCTACTCTTCATGACAGCATGGATGGAACTAGAGAGTATTATGCTAAGTGAAGTAAGCCAGGCCGTGGAAGACAAATACCATATGATCTCACTATAAGAGGAACCTAATCAAGAAAACAAACAAGCAGGCAAAATATAGCCAGAGACATGGAAATAAAGAACAAACTGACAGTAACCAGAGGGGAGGGGGGAGGCAGATAACAGGGCAAAGAAGGGGAAGGGCAAAGTCAAGGAGCAAGTTTGAAGGACCCATAGACAAAGACAACAGGGAGGAGGTTGGAATGTGGGAGGGGGTGGGCAGGGCAGGGGAGAGTAACAGGAGGAAAATGGGGACAACTGTAATTGAACAAAAACAATTTTTTTAAAGCTGAGATCAATCTGACTTCATAACCTATAACTACATTATTCATATTGAAGTTGTATTACATATGAAGAAAGCATACCTTCTGAATTAGAAGGTTCTGTGGAATTGTAAGGTGCAGTAGTTCAGGGGCCACATTTAATTACTGTGTACTTACGTAGCTTTCAGCGTACATTTGATACTGGGTTAGTTAGCAGAAGTAAATTTGGGATGTAACCACGGTATCAATTAGGATGAATTGTTATGTTGTTAGCACACACACACACACACACACACACAAACCCTCAAATCTTAGCAGCTTAAATGACACAGGTTTAATTTTGCTCGCATTGCATGCATGCCCATTGTAGGCTTCTTCCAATCAGTTTGGCTGACAGAGGATCCAAACCAGCTACACACTGTAGTTTAGGTTAACAGAAGAAAAGAACTCTGAAAGGCTTGGCGCTGAAAATCATTGGTCCCTCAAGACTTAGCTCATTCTTTGCTGTGGTTGTTGTTGCTGCTATTGTTGAATAAGAACCTTTGATCATCTACTGTGTACCAAGTAACATGGCAATCACTGGCAATAAAGCCCAGGCTAAAACAAACAAGGTACCTGTACTCCAGCAGACAAGATTAATGTCAGACAAATAATTACCCCAAAAGCATGTAATTACAATTGTGATAAATCTTATGAAGAAAAGGACACGGTGCCATGAAAGTATATGACAAGGATACCTCATATTCTGAGAATTCAGATAAGATGTCCCTAAAAATATGATATTTAACCTGGAATCTGAAAGAAATTGAAATAAGCTGAGTGAAGATGGAGGTAATGGAAAGGAAAGGTAAGGAGAGTGGAGAAGAATTCTGGAATCTTGCTGAATATACTTCCCCAGAATTGGGCTAGCTGCCACTTACAATTACACCACAAGCCCATGGTTCCTGTGTATTAATATTTACCATGTCCTATTAAAATTGCTATTGTTAGTATGTTTCTCTGGCCCCTTGTGTAGACTGCACTTCTTGGATAGAATGGTTTTCATCTCTACATTTTCAAGATTTTGGACACTCCATGCATTTTCAGAAACCTTTGTTGAAGTATAGAACATTAGAGCTTGCTAGGCACGCAAAGCCAAGCATGTGTTGAATATAATTCCAATTTTTAAAAATACATAATGTATAATATTTTAATATAAATCAAAAATTCCACCAGAATTTTATTTACTTCTCCTCCTCTTGTTCTATTCCCCAATATACTCAATATTTTATATAAGCAAGATAAGAGTGCCCCCATTTGTATATTTATCCAGATGAGGGCACCCACAGGTGACTCCAGGTACATTTTCCTGCTGAGCAATGTTAAGATAAAAGGAAGGTTAAGTTTTGAGAATTGGTTAGAAGGAAAAGATGAACTAAACAAAATATCTCCTTAATTTCCAGGGGAAAGGAGACTTGTTTTTAGACACGAGTAACTCCAGCAGTGAAAGACTACACACATGAACACAGTTGATGCCGTTGGAAAGCTGGGTTGTGGAGCAGCCATCAGGAAACCCCTGTTCCACTCATTCATTTTCATAAACAGTTGGTAGGGCTTATTCCATTTATTATGAGAGGAAAAGAATTCTTACACATTTCTGGCAAGAAAATGGCTTCCCAAGTTGCAGATAAATATTAACATTGGCTTTGAGACAGCCAAAACCTCACACAAAATCAAATGCAGTGGGCGTGCGTAAGACTTTGCGGAGCCTTACAACGCTGAATTCAGTATCTTGCCCTTTAGGGTAGACTTTAATCAACATTTTGCTATTGCACATCGACCCAGCCAGGAATTTGGCTGTCCATTCAAAGAAGCATGTAGACTTGTTAAGCCACAGTTTATTAGAAGATAAAATTAAATTCTGTGAGATGCAGAATCTTATGTTCCAATTCCATTAGGTTTGACAAACACATCCACCCATGCAGCCCCCATACCTATCAAAAGACTGTAATGATCAACCTAGAGTTTCCCTCCAGCCACTTCTCAGTCACAGTATCCCCCAGAGGCACGACTGCTCTGCATTTTTTTCAAGAGACTACTTTTGCTTGTGCTCGGCATTCATGTAAATGGACTCACACAGGGCATTGTGTCTGTGTCTGGCTTCTTGCGCTCAGCAGTGTCTGTGATCCCACCACGTAGCTGAGTGCCTAAGTTGTTGTTTTTATATTATTAATTAATGTTATTCCATTATGTGAATATACCACAATTTACTTGTCCATTCTAGTTTTAGGCAATGATGAATAAGTGTTCTTTGAACATTTTTTACAAGTCATTTTGTAAACATAGATTTCTATTGCCCTTGGCCAAACACCTAGGATTGCCAGGTCACACAGCGCAAGTATGTTTAATTTTATTTTAAAACATGTATATTTTTCCCCAAGGAAGTTGTGTGATTTTACACTTCTACCAGAAATATATTAGAGTCTGGTAACTCCCCAATCTCTCAGTGGTACCTCATCATTATTGTAAAACTTTTTGTGCTTATTGGCTATTCATGGTTTATTGCAGATGCTTTTATCATTGATGAAATTTTCTTTCTATTTCTAGTTTGCTAACAGTGTTTATCATAAATAGATAATGAACATTTTCATATGACTTTTTTGGAATTTATTAAGACTTTTTCTCTGTTAATATAATTAATTTCATTGCTGGTTTTTTAAAATATGAGAATGACCTTTACTTCCTGGGACAAAGGTCACTAATCCTTTTTATATATTATTGGATTCAATTTGTTAATATTTTGTTCATGATTATTCTCCTGGGTTTGTGAGAAATATTGGTGTCGTTTTTTTTTTTACTTAGAATATTTTTTCAGGTTTTCATTTCAAGGTAATGGCCTCACAAAAGTAGGAGTGTAATGTTGTCTTCTCCCCAGTTTTCTAAAAAAGTGTTATTACTATTATTGATTCCTCAAGTATCTGATAGCATTCACCAGTAACCACAGCTGGGGCTGGAGTGTTTTGTGGAAATATTTTTGACCATAAATTCCATTTCTTTAAAAGACTAGTTGTCACAGATTGTCACACATCAGAACTGTCTAGAGGGCTTTCAAACACAAATTGTTGAACATCATTTTCAGAATTTCTGGTTCAGTAGTTTTGAGATGAGGTGATTTTTGGTTTTTTCAATTCCTAAGGTATAAATTTAGGTAGTTGATTTTACAGCTTTTTTAGTTCTAATATAGGCATTTGAAATCTGCCCCCTGCAAAATCCATGAAAACAGAGAGTGAAAGGTGGTAACTAGGGAATGGGGAGGTGTAAGCGATGGTGTTTAGGGCACAAACATGAAGCGAGTAGTAAGTGAACCACAGAGATCCAATGCCCAGCATAATAAATATAGACAGTAATATTGTACTATAAGTATGTAATATGATAAATATCACTACATCAGCAATGTACTATGAAAAATAGAGACATTTATTGAACAAGATATAAGAAACATTGTACATAGGACAATGATGCCTCAGCCCCCTTCAAAGTAGGTACCTTGGGACCTCACACAGTTCTCCCAATCGCTTTTAGCTGCCCCATCATAATTTCCTGAATCTCACTGATGGTCTAAAATCTCTTCTCTTTCAAAGGTGTTTTTATTTTGGGAAAAGCCAGAAGTTGCAGGGTGCCAAATCTGGGCTATAGAGGAGCTGGGTTGCCTGGGTGATTTGATGTTTCACAAAAAATCTCTGCATGAGATATGATATATGAGCAGGCATGTTGTCATGATGAAGCTGCCAATCACCAGTTGCCCATAGCTTCAGCCTTCTGAATCATCTGAATAGTTTCTGTGGAGAAATGTTCAAACTTAATGCAAAATTTGATACAGCTTAGTTGCTATACTGGCTCAGTCACTTTGAATGCAGTGGCCACACAGTACATGTGCTCACTCAGTAGCATCTACTGCCTCCACCGCCTAGTACAGTGAAGTCATGACTGTTCATGCATGCACATTCCAGTCTACTCTCCTTGGCTGCCAAGTTACACTGATATCACATAAAACATTCTTGTTGTATTAACAATGGTTGGACTTTTTCTGGACAGACCTTGTAGAAATGTATGTATCAAAGTAACACACCATACAATTTAAACTTGCACAATGTTACATGGCAAATTTATTCAATAAAAATATATATAAACTGGCCTGGGTGGTGTGGCTCAATGGATTGAGTGCTGGCCTATGAATCAAAGGGTCGCTGGTTTGATTCCCAATTAATATCAAATAGTTGGGATACATCTAAAGCTGTGTGTAGGGAAAAAGTAGTTTATATATATATGTATATATATTAAATATTTTATTTATTTTTAGAGAGAGGGGAAGGGAAGGAGAAAGAGAGAGAAACATCAATGTCTGGTTGCCTCTCATGAACCCCTACTGGGGACCTGGCCTGCAACTGAGGCATGTGCCCTGACTGGGAATCGAACCAGCAACCCTTTGGTTTACAGGCTGGCATTCAATCCACTGAGCCGTACCAGCCAGGGCTGAATTTTCTACTACTCCCTTTAATTTGGTGCATGTACACATACTAGTTCATCTCTTTCTAATGAATTGACCCTTTTATTATTATTAAATATCTCCATATTCCTGTGGTAATACTCTGCCTTAAAGTCTTGTTTACTAATATTTATATGACCACTCCAGCTTTCTTGTTTTAATTAGTGTTGTTAAATTTGTTTTTTAATTGTTTTTCCTTTATTACATTATTAGCAGTGATTTAACCTTATTTTGTATCTTTAGGTGTATATATCTGAGTAAAACAATGTGGACATTTTACATCTATAGGCATAGATGTTGTCTCCTATAGAGTAGAATAACATATTCTGTAAGCTATTCTTTGAAAAGAATTACAATGATTTCCTTAGAATATATTACCATCTATCACCAATTTAACTATACAAATATTCACAGATAATTAACATGTATATAGTACTGCTCTTATCAGTTAAAATCTATTGAATAGTTATGATAGTTGATGCTGTGATAAATTAATTTAATACCTATGTCAACCCTATGAAATAAGAACTACAATTTCCCCTAATTTCCAATTAAGGAAACTGAGGCGTGGAGAGGCTTTAGAAATTTACCCAAGGTCACACAGTTTGGAAATGGCACAACAGGCTTTATACCCAGACATTCTCGCTCCAGAACCTTCAACCAAGAGTTGGGGGGGCATATTGCATAATTTTTTATTAATAAGAAAGATTAGAAGCATATGGAAAGAAAGGGAAGGGGGGGGTGGAAGGAAACCAGCACAGTAGAGAGTGTGAGGAAGGAAGGAACAATAAAAAGGAGAAAAAGCAACAGAGAGACTCATCAACTATTAACAGAACATAAGGACTGGGTTTGGCAATTAATAGGTGACTTTCATTAGAAGGTCTTGGCCAAGTGCAGGAGGCAGACGTTCCTAACAGAAGAATGAGAAATAAAGGGGAGGTGATGAAGTGTGGAGCGCAAACTTCTTCTGAGACATGTGTATGGAAATGTGCTTGAGAGTCAATGAAAGTGGGAAATCGTGGTTTGTGATCTTTTCGTTTGGGGGCAACTTGTCTGTTTCATGTTTTAGGATGAGAGAAATGTGTCTTTATGTGAGTGTCAGAAAAAGGAGCAGGCAGAGAGTTAAAGATTTGTGTATAAGCCTGATTACAAAATAGTTGTGAAGACCAACAGAGCTGCCTAAAATAAACAGAAAACAAAGCAGAGGCATGTGCGTCTGGGAATGGGAGGTGTGAAACCACTTTGCCTGTTTTCGGTATGTTTCTTACAAACCACCTTGCCCTGGCATTTCAGACGGACCCTGATTCCATAGTAAAATGCTGGAGGCACATCGGAACCTGTTTCTCTGACAGATCTGTCTGCTGATGAATTAAGTGTGAGTGAATCAGATACAGATGGACTGAATTTCACTGAAAATAAGCATGAATTTAAAATTGGAGAAGAAAAATGCCCAAGGAAAATCACTTTGTGCCAAATGAAAATTGTTTGAAACGTTAATTTTCCAGCCTGGCTCCATATTCCCATCCATCCTTTTGGCCTCCTTTAACCTGCTCCCAATTTGTCTGCATAGATGACATTCATCAGTCCTTTGGGGCCTTTGGAAGAGGTCTGGGGAAACCCTGGGGGCAGGACTGCTGGGAAACAGTGATACAGGATTTGGCATTTATTAGTCAGCATGGGGTCTGTGGGCATGCTGGTGAGACATGATTCTGGTATGGCTCAAGGATGTTCTTCCTCCTTAGCTACAGATACTCAAACATGTCAACATATCTGCATGGAAAACTCCACGAGCTTTAGAGTCAGACTGACCTGCGTTCAAATCCTGGAAATTCCATACATTAGCTGTGTGCCCTTAGTGAAGTGACTCTACCTCAAAAGCCTCAGTTGCATTATCTGGGAACTGGGACTAAAAGTGCTGTCTCACACAAATACTGTACTTCAGTGAGGCTGTACATTCACAGAGCAATGAGAAGGTCCCTGACATAGCCTATGTATCCACAAAGTACAAGCCAGTTTCCATGCAAAGGGGATCACAGATCTGCAAAGTCCCCTAAAAAGCAGAGCAGTGGTTTCTAGTCTAAGTCTCCTGCATGGGATTCAGCATGGGATTCTGGATGGGATTCAAAATAATATCTTTTGAAAAGCTTCTCATCTGATTCTGATGATTGGTTATGAAATTTAATAACTGCTGGAATATGAGTTAAGGAAGAAATAAAAAAACACAAGCCTGCGCATCCCCAGTGTGAAATTAGCTTTCTGAAGCTTGCTCACATACGCTAGGTTATGCTCTGCTTCTCTTTGTTCTCAGCTTTGTGGGAGCATGTGATTCCACAGGGGCTGGGGCGGGGCCGGGGGGGGGAGTTAATTCTAGCATAATTAAATTGCTGGTCCCAAATAATGATGTGGTCCCTCAGTAAAGACCTTCTCAAAGAGAGGAGAAAGCGAGTATTTTGAAAAACTACAATAAAGATTAAATTTTAAAAAAAGAAATAAAGAACACTGGAATAGGTAGCATTTTCTCAATTTAAGACCCAGCTCATCACTCGAAGCTCTAGAAAACAGACAACTTAGCTTCTACCTACAATTCGTAATGTGTTCATAAAAGGGGTGTTCTGGTGGGTAAATGAAATAATAGACAGAAAACACTTTGACATTCAGTAAACTGCTTAGGTGTGACTATTAATATCCCTACTGGGAGTGGCCATGTGACTAGGTTCTAGCCAATCAGACATAAGCAGAGAGTGGTTGGTAGAATTTCAGAGAATGGCCTTTAAAAGGGTCTATTGAGCTATCATATACCTTTTATTCCACGCCCTTCGCCTACTTCTTGTCTAGACCATGACTGTAATACTGGAAGTGGTTCAGCCATTTTGGTAGCAAACATGCTAAAGAAGGGCTAAGCGTAAAAGATGGGAAGATCCTGGGTTCTTATTGGCATCTTGAAATAGGTATAGAAGTCCTAGATTGCTTACCTGTTACATATAACTAACAAAACTCCTCATTTATTTGTGACATTTGTTTGGGGGTTTCTGCTCCTAGGAGCTGAAGCAATTCTTGATACGAGAGCTATAAAACATCATAGAAAACTTTGAGTTCAAAGCATACAGGATAAAGGCTATATGATTTCACTTATATGGGAAACCTAAAAAGGCTGAATTCATAGAAACAGAAATTAGGATGGTGGTTACCACAAGCTGGGGGGTGGAGTGGGGAAAATCAGGAGATATGGTCAAAGAATACAAACTTTCAGTTGTAAGATAAATAAGTTCTGCAGATCTAATGTACTGCATGGTGATCGTAGTTAATAGTACTGCATTATTAAAGTTGAGTCAGCAAGAAGAGGGAGGATTCAGAGGTCAGTTAGTGAGGCCATTATCAGGGAGATGTCAGCAATTCTATTGTCCTGCCCAGAAAGTAGAAAAAGAGCTGGAGTTGGAACTAGCTCTGACTCACTCACGTCAGTCTAGGACATATTTGTACTCAACAAATATGCCATCGTAAGGCCTTAGATCAGGGATGTGCTTGATTGTGCACATTGCTTCTCACCTCCACGTTTAATAAAATCAACTACAGAAGCAGCAAATACTGCACATCTATCTCCCACCACCACCACCCCGAGCAGGCAGTTCAACACTTACCAGCATACTATTGCACAAATAGCATCTCACTCTGATTCATAGTTTCTCCACCTGTAAAAGGGGAGAAGGATGAATTTTTCATTGAAGTATATTCAATGCAGAACATTATATAAACTGGAGGTGTGAAACATGGCGACTTCATATATTTATATATTGTGGCATGACTGCCCTTGTGGGAACAGTTAATGCTCTATCACATCACATAATTACTACGTCTTTTGGGGAACAATTCAGATCTGATCATTTAGCAAGTTTGATGACTATATTGCAATATTATTATCCATATTTATAGATACTAGATACTGTGCATTAGATCTCTAGGACTTTTTCAATATATACTAGTTTCACATGAACACAGTTTAACAGTATCTCTCCTATTTCCCTACTCCTCAGCCCATAGTAACCACCATTATACTCTCTGTTTTTATGAATTTGGGTTTTTAGATTCCACATATCAGTAAGAATATATAATAACTGTCTTTCTCTGTCTGACATCTCATTTCACATAACACCCTCAAGGTCCATCCATGTTGTTATAAATGACAGGTTTTCCTTCTTTCTCATGGCCGAATAATATTCCCTGTGTTTATATGATTTTAAAGCCCCTACGAGCCTGAGTGATGAGCCTGACAGGCCATGGTTTGGAGCAGTGCACACTTAGGTTAAATTCTAGATACTGTGGAGGTGGGGGAGGGAGATGGGTTCAGCTGGGGTGGGGTGGAGGGATGGGGAGAAAAGGCATACAACTGTAATTGAATAACAATAAAAATTTTTTAAAAATTCTAGATACTGGCTGGACACACGTTTTCCATGGGACGTTGAGCTAGTTATTTGCCTCTCCAAGCCTCAATTTCCTCCTGTGTAGTATAAAGCTACCAATTCCTATATTACTAGGTTTTTCTGTGCAATAAATGTAATAAAATGTATGAAGCATAGGACATGCAGAAGCCAGTAAGTGTCAGACTTTCCCTATTTCTATCACCTCCATGAGCTATAAATGAAAGAAGGATTGAATATATGCATATGCATTGTTTTTCCCAGTAGCTTTATCTTTTTTGCTTGGGTCCCTTTTAATGTTTTGGTGCTATTTTATAAATACCCACTATGTACTGTTGTTTTTGTTATTATATATTCTAAATGATTACAACTTTAATACTTCTAAAAGATCTTCTAAACACAACATCTGGAAGACAGTTTCCTTTGGAAGAGACAAGTGAACGTGCATTTATCCACCAGCTACTTGTAGCAGGCATTGTGTTGGTATGTTGCATATTTCACTCCTTAAGCCTTCCAATAAGATGAGAGAGAGAGAGAGAGAGAAAGGGTCTACCTCTCAGAGACATTTTCTCATTTTCTTTGGACACCTGCAGAAGCCTCCTTGAACCACCAGGGAGCAGTAAATAGCCACTATTCAGGATTTTGAGAACTCCAAGTATCCACTATCAACTATTTCTCTGGGGATACCACATGCTGGCAAATATTTACTAAGTCTCCCCTGGCCAAGTTGTCACCTGAGGGTGAATGTGAGCCAGAACAACATGTCACCTCCAGTTTTAGGTAGCACCATATAAAAGCTTCAAGAAATTGTATGAACAGAGATACAATTTTCCAAGTGGGCATGGAGATGATATAGTCATGCCGCTGCTTTTTGGAGAAGGGGAGACTAAGGCTCAGAGAGAGACAGAGACTTGTCCAAGGTGACTCAGTGAGTCGGTGGCAGATATGGAGCCAGAGCCCGTGGACACTGTGTTCACACAAAGTCACGTGTTGACAAGTGGGTACTTATGTGTGAAAGATCACACTTATCCAGTATTGTTAAATAAGAGACTACAGCTTTTTTTCATGCTGGGTCCCCTCTTCCTGGGCCTCTGTAGAGGCCTTTGCTCATAGTATTTCCATTTGTATTGTTATTAGACCAGTCTGGGTTTATTGCTTCTGAACAGAAGACAGCCGGGAAGCCATATAACATACAAGCAAACTTATCGAAGAAAAACTTCAGTCTTTTTTTCAGGAATATATAGAATATTTCTGGTGGCCACAGACAAAGGGTCTTTTTCATTTTGAACATGGCACCCAGAGAGGACTCTAGTAGGTCATTACTTTCACTCATTCTTCTTTCTTTCCTTAAACAGTAGGTAAAGCACTCAGTCCAATGCTGAATCAGGCTTTATCTTAGAAATGATGAGCATGGATAGAATTAAGATGTAATCCTTATGGATATAAATAAGATGTAATTCCTGCTCTGAGTAAATCTACGGTTTAATGACACATCCTGGCAAAGAACTGGAAAATTGCAATACAGAATCATAAATGCCACATGTACTCTCGAATCTAGCCCTGCAACTTCAGCACATTATCTATTCATCCACAGAACAGTTTTGTTTTGTTTCATTTTCCATCCTCATTCCTATTACTGAGAGAGTTGCCATTTCGTCCTCAGGTCTTGGCTTAGAAATCACCTCCTCCAGAAAGTCTTCCCTGACTCACATGGAATAGTTTGCATCCTCTCTGTGTTTTCATAGCATAATTCCTTCTCCCATAGCTCCATCACAATGTATTGGAATTGCCTCGCTATCCACCTGTGTTCCTCACCAGAAACATTGACTCTAGCAACTAGTAAGTAGAGTTGTCTTACTCTCCATCATATCCAGCAACAAGTATGGCACTTGACAAATGAGGCGTGCTTAAAAAGTATATTGATTGAATGAGTAAATAAATGAATGATTCAATGAACTAGTGCAGCTAACTTGTGAGAACTTAAAGGGAAAGGTGAGGAAAGGTGTTCTAGTGCTCCTACCACCTGCCCGTGTTTCCATGACAGCTTGGGGTCGCTCAGTTCTCTCTCTCAGTCATATTCCCACATTCAGCCGTTGCTCAGGAGGTCAAGCAAGGTCTGCAATAGCAAGGAGCCCATTTTCCTCCGGAAAGTATTCACTGCTTCTATTTTGCATTCTTTTGTTTCTGATGTTGTCAGTGAAGCCAGGAGCTTCTGGGATCTCCATTAGCACCAGGCTGTGTGAACAGACTCCCAGCCAGAGTTGCAGCTGGGAAGAATGCCCCTGGTGTTCTGAATGCATGGAGAGCGAGCAGGCCGAGTTTTCCCTTGCTGTGAGCAGGCAGGGTGGTCATGTGTAAAGCAGACTGAATAAGAGTGAAAAAATGTGTTGAGTCTCTCAAACACAATGGGTCACTATAAAAAAGTGAGCCTAAATTTTGGAGGCATGCATAATTATACTGCACCCGTAATTATGCTGCAGGTCTGACGCTATTTGCAAGATCTTAGACACAGTATTTGTTTTCTCACTGCAGCTTCTTGTCTGCTAAACTAGGCTAATTGCAATATCTAACTCTTAGGCATGTTTTAAGAATGAGATGAAGTATTTGAGGATTAGATGAGTTCTCAATATTTTGTAATCTGTCTGTCTCTCTCTCTTCCTCCCTCCCTCTCTGAATCAGGGTTCACCAGAAAAATAGGACCAATAGACAAGAGAAAGATAGAGGCAGAGAGAGAGACAGAGAGACAGAAAGAGAAAATGAGAACATTGATTTTAAGAAATTAGCTCATGGGATTTTGGAGGCTCACAAGTCCAAACTTTTAAGGGTGGACTACTGGCAGGTCAGAGACCCAGGGAAGAGTTGATGTTGCAGCTCAAGTTCAAATGCAGTCTGCTGGCAGAATTCTTTCTTCCTTGAGAAAAGTTAGTCTTTTTCCTAAAGCCTTCAACTGAAGGCCCACCCACTTTATGGAGAGTAACCTACTTTATTCAATGTCTACTGATTTTAATGTTAAACTCTTCTGGAAAAGAAAAAAAAAAAAGCTTTCACAAAAACAGGTAGAATAATGCTTGTCCAAATTTCTAGGTACTATGACCTAGCCAAGTTGACACATAAAATTAATCATTACCCTATCTCCCTACCACATTAAATGTATGAATAAATGGGGATATCCCATCCTTTAGATGTTATATGACCCCACGCTTCTTATAATTAACAAATCATCAAGGACGTTCTTTCCATTTCAGTCCTCCACTATAAATGCCTAGGAAACAATGACTTAAGAATACAAGTCTATACCAAGAACCCATGGTACCATATTAAAGGGGTCTACATATTACCAGTTATCTATATCAAAAAATATACAACATCTTCCATTAAAAGAATAACCTGGTTATTCTTTGGAAATGAAAATGGAAAATGTGGACCTGTTCAATAATTGTACGAGTTAAGGACTACCTTAATGCTTCACCAGAAACAGTGATACGAGAGAAACTCTCATCATGCATCCTTCGCACCCCTTCCCCCATCCAATCTGGGCTGACATCTCCTGGGACAGCGGGCTCTGACAAGTCAGGGGAGTCAGGCACAGGGCAGCTCGGCGGCCCGCTGGGAGGACTGGATGCGTGTGTCCAGTAGGCAAGCTCAGACTCCCACTCCTGTTGGCCCATCGATTTACAGAGAAGCCATTCGTGCACTGAGCCTCGTCCCGTGCTAGTGCTGGGGTGCTGCCCTGGGTTGGCCAACATGCTTGGGTGTTAGTCCAGCAGCACACCACTCACCCTCTTCCCCCTAGAGATATAATGGCGGGGCGGGGGGGGGGTGGGCGGGAGCCATGCTTGACTTCCTAGTGAGTCAAATGGGAGCCATGCCAAACTTTCTGTAAATCCTTCTAAAAATGTGTTTACACCAAATAGGAAACATCCCGTAGATCTAGACATTAACTGTGGAACTGTCTGAAAGTTTCTACCCATTGTGTTACTGTTATACTGCACAGGCTAAGACAACACCTATAGACTGACTATAATGTGCACTGAGTACGGTATGTGAGGACGGTATACTCTGGGATCCACATTTTTATCGGACCCAATCTGATCATACAGCCTGTTTCTGGTAACAGCATCCCCTTTTAGTGACATTGTCTCTCAGTCTATACGTTCTTTTAGCTTTCAGTTATCCAACCACAGGGAGATCTAGTTTGGACCATTTATTATGCTGAATCTCACTGAAAAGAGAGTGGCACCAGGGCACACATGTGCAAGCGTGTGTGTGTGTGTGTGTGTGTGAGAGAGAGAGAGAGAGAGAGGGAGAGAGGGAAGAAAGAGGAGAGGGCGAAGAGGAAGAGGAGGAGGAGAACCTGTAGAATCTACCACCATCGAAGTCAGTCCCACTCTCCAGACAGCATAGATACATGTGTGTGTGGCAGGGGGGGGGTTATAGATAATTTGTGTTTTCTGTGCTTTTGAGTTATTCTAAACAATAAAAAATACAAACAATAGAAAAGAGATAAATATATTCTAACAAGGAATTAGTTCAGGAAATACTATTTTTAGTGTGAAGTCAATAACATTAAATAAGAATGATGATAATAGTAAATCAGAATAATAGAGAAGAACCCCATGAACATGCTGAGCTAAGGAAGCCTGGCCCCAAAGAGCGCGGGCTACACAGTTCCATCAAGGTGTAACTCATCAACAGGGGAAGCGAAACTTTCAGAATCAGGAGAGTGGTGCCTCCTAGTGGAGGGTACTGGAAGGGCAGAGGAGCAGGGCTTCTGGGCAAAGGACAATGTTCTGTCCCTCATCCGGATGCTGACTACAGGTGTGCGTTCAATTTGTGAACCTCAATGGAGCCACACACTTGTGACCGTGCACTTTTCTTTATGTACATTATACTTCAATGGAATGTGAAAAATATTTTTAACATTGTCTTCACTATTCTACATCAATTGTTCAGGAAAGATGGCTAAGTTGTTCTCAGTGCTCAGGGGGAATACCACATAAATCTGTTGTGTTGTACTTCGTATCTTCTTCTTCTTCCTCTTCTTCTTCTTCTTCTTTTTTAATTCCAAACAAGTCGCTACTGGCTTGAAAATTAATGATGTTTGCACTTGCATTCTGCCATGCTTTTTTTTTTTTCTGTGATTCTCAGCAAAATCCTTCTGAATCTGCCCTTCTCACAAATTACTGTGGCAATAAAGGCATGTTTTCTGGGTCTTGTCCATGAAAGAGAAACCAGATCTGCGTTCTCAGAATGAGGACTGCAGCGTGCCCAGTGGTCACGGAATAAGAGAGCAGTAATTACGTGCTGCATGTTTGCTTACAAAACCAAACTGAACTGCACGTACGTGGAATGTCCCCAGATTTCAGATGTAATATTACTGTTTTAACGACCAATGCTAGTTTCCTCTTTGGGAGTAAGTTATCTTCTTTATGACAATATTTAACCTCTTTATTGATGCTAACAGTTGAAATTAAAAATTTCCACCTGCCCAGAGCATTTTATTTATTTACTTACTTACTTACTTATTTACTTATTTATTATTGTTGTTCAATTACAGTTGTCCCCATTTTTCCCCCACTACTCTCCCCTGCCCTACCCACCATGGGATGGGGGAGTAAGTTATCTTTTATTGGGCAAAATTCCCTAATACATGTTTGTGATAGAAATCGAGGTCCCAAGAGACTTGATCTTGACTAATCTCAGGACATCAGGGGAAAAAAAGGCAAGTAGTAGCTCTTCATTAGAATGGGGGAGAGATGTATTTGTGATTTTGGAGAAAAGGAAGATAAGAGAATAAAGCATATTCAGGAAAAATGAGTGGCGTCCTTGGCAGAAGGATATTTAAAATGGAATTACTATTGTATTTCATTTCGTTACTTGAATGAATCCAATATGGATCCTACTTTAAACTCCACTGAGTCTATGGCTGCCTTGTGTGAATGGGGTTCTGTGGAACCTGAAGACGGGGCTGTGATTCTCATTCAGGTGGCATCATGCATGTTATCAGAGAAAGGGAACCCAGAGAAAGAAGCCTCTCAGAAGGCAGAGGAGGCCTTGAGAAATGAGCTTCTGGCTGTCTGCTGAGTATTTGCTTAGGCTTTGACTTTCACAGCCAAGGAAATGCAGTTACAGAATCGGGAAGCAGAGGCAGAAGCCGTGATACGAATCAGTACACAAGGGTTATGTTCCATGAAGGAAGTCAGGATCCTACAGGATAGAGTCTGTAATAAAAAGTGCAAATTTCATCTGGAAAAAAAATGCAGTATCTCAGGGAAGGAGATAAAGAAGGAGGGCTGCGTGCATCAAGTTGCCTTAAAGATCAATAAGGAGGCATGAAAAAGTAGAGGTACTCAGGTGATAGAAAAACCCAACCTGTTTCACCACCTGGCTTACTTCACTCAGCATATTCAAACACTAATAAAAAAATTTCCTTAAAAACCAACCTGGTTCATCCCAATTCATTTTGGACCGCTATTCAATAACTCTTCATAATCCATCAGATTTCCTTATAGATCTGTCTTTATGAAAAACATAATATAAAAATGATTCTCAATGGATTTTATATTTAATTAGTTGTTTTAAAATGTTCTAACATTTTACAGGTAATTTTTCTTGAAAAGTTACTCAAAGTATTAGGTCTTTCTTTCTAGAAACAAAATGTTATTTAAAAAGTGGTGAGAGGGCTTCTGCCTGATTTAGCACAAAGGTCAAAGAAATAAAATTCTGTTATTGTACACATTATGCATCTAATCTTTTCATAATTAGGTAACATGAATATGATCTTTAAATGATAAGTTTATGCTTTAAAGAGCTAAAAATAAAACAGCAGAATGAGAGGTTTTTCTCATTAGGATGGCAATATTTAAAAATATGAAAAATGACTGATCATGGCAAGATAATTTTAAAAGAGGAACACTTGCTGAGAATTTAAATAAGTATTCTTGCCCTGGCTGGGGATGCTTCTTTGGTGTGGCTCAGTGGACTGAGCACTGGCCTGAGAACCAAAGGGTCACTGGTTCGATTCCTAGTCGGGGCACATGGCTGGGTTGTGGGCCAGGTTCCCCCATGGGGGTCACATGAAAGTCAACCACACACACATTCATGTCCCCCCCATCTCCTTCCCTTCCCCTCTGTCCAAAAATAAATATATAAAATTTTTTAAAATAAATAAATACATAAATAAATAAGTATTCTTTGGGGGGAATTTATACAAAATTTAAATTGTATCTAATCTTTTATCCAACAATTTTATTTTTTAGATACTATTCCCAGACTTATTTTCATATTTGCATACAAATATAGGTGTAAGCATTATACAGTAGCAGTCTTGTAATTATTTAGTATGAGAACATTGAATTCCAATAGTGGAGAAAAGGTTATGTTACCCTGCAAGGGTTCTTACGAGAACAGTGCAGCCTTTACAAGAAATAGACAATTTGTAAGAGAATCTCCAAATTGTATGATATAAACATACATACTGTGTGTTGTATGTGTTTATGTACATGTGTCTATACATATGTGTTTGTGTCTCAGTGTACTTTTGTTCACAAAAAAGCCTAGAAGTATAGGTATTTAAGATAGCGAGTGCCAAGTAATACTCATGCTTTTTCACCTATGTATTTTAATAGTGCCTAGATTTTTTGAATGAGCATGTATTCATGGTTCATTGTTTAGTTTTTTAAAAAGGAAAGGAAATAATGCCTGGTGCCCCCTCCCTGGTTGTCTTCATCTGCCTCTGGCTGTCTCAGTGTGTGCTGTTAATGTGGGACCATCTCTGCTTGGAGAGCAGAGAGCTTTTCTTCTTTCTCAGTCCTGTGCCTCGCAGCGAGTAAGTGCCCCAGAAATCCTTGAGGACTGTGTTAGTGGCTTGTCAGCATAGACTACATATTTCAGAAATATAAGGAAACCTAGCAACAACTTCAGTTCCCATCACTTTCTATCAACTGAGAACTGGTATAATATAAAGCATGGTTAATTCATACGTCCAAAGGTGGAATGGCACACAGGTATCAAAAACCATTTCATAAGAATCGTGAGTCAACTGGTAAGAAGCTCAGAATATATTAAGTAAGAAGTACAGCTTCCTAGATGCCATGGATTCAACAGGTGCTGAAAGAGGGAGTCCTCCCCTTGTCCCATTCCACCACCTACCCAATAAAGTTCCAGTTGTGGAGAATCAGTGCCAGTAGAAGCACTGAGTGTAATAGGCTTCTGCTCCATTGTTTGATGTTTGACTGCTAATGGTTTTGAAGTCTCAGCCTTCCCTCTTCCCCTCTGCCCCACATCTGAGCAAGCTGATATGGAATTCCAGGCTCTCCACTGTGGGACCAGCAGCAGATCCAAACTCTGCAAGACCATGTCCACACAAGGTGACCCGACCCCAGCCCACACCTGGACCATAGTAATAACCCCAAGCTGCTCACCTTTCCCTGAAACTCATCTTCAGACCACTTTGGGATCCTGTCCTGCTTGTCCCAGAAAACCTAATTATATCAGTAATAGAATTTTCATGCATTTTGTTGTTTGTATGTGGTGTCATCGATGTCTGTATCTAAACCAAATTTTGAGTGGGTTCCATCCTGCTTCTGCTGAGTGGCTACAACCCTGACCTTGGCATCCATTTGGCAGCACCCCAATTTTAAGTGAGCCTTAGCTCCAAAACCACTTATCTATACGCTGTACTGTGATTCTGGGGCCCATGCTTTGCAAACCATGTCTCTCCTTTGTCACTGCTCTCCCATTGGGCCCTAAAAACAGCCTGGTCTGGAGGAAGCTGAAGGGACTTGTTCCTTTTGGGTTGCTTACCTCTCTCATCAGCTTAGCTCTAGCAATGACTCCTCACCCTCTTAGTGGCAATTAGTTCCAGTTTCTAGACTTTTCCCCACACTCTCAGAAGTAGTTTCATCATGTACCCTCAGAAAGAGCTACTCCAGCCAGGCTCTGTCCTTCCAGGAGACCTGAGTCACAGCTCCTTGAAGTTCCTTCTCCAAGCTCCTGATATCCCTGGTACCCCCAGGACCACTCCTCCCTGTTTCTTGGTGGATAATCCAGCCTCATGTGTTTGTTCTTCAAACCTTTGTACCTGCTTTCTACAGTGACTTTTTGTTACCTCATTTTTTCTTTTTTATTTCTCTGTTAAAAATATTAATGTGGTTTCTGTTTTCTTGATTTGATGCTTGCTGATGCAAACTGAAACTTGGAATGATGGGTGAGGCTACTGTATCAAACTTTGGAAGTAGGCAGTCACTTTTCTCTGCCTCATATATTCCAAGGAAGAGGTTGGGTTTCTCTTTGGTTTTCCTGCTTCCAGATGCTAAGAGAACCAGGAGATACACTCAAGGTCAGTCAGCCTCTTAGAGATGAGCCCAAAGTTTCACCACGGACCCTTTTTTCTCTGCTTTCTATTTGTTTGCAAGGCAAGCACCACTTTCCATGCAGCTAAGTAGGTGAGTCCAATCAGGAGTAATTCTCCCTACAACAGATCTGAGGACAGAGGTTCGGTGATGGGAGGACCCCTCTTTGACGTTAGATCTCAGCCATATCCTCCTACATTATAAAGGAACTCCACAAGTTAGAAATGATTAAGCCTCTATTTTAATTGGCTCCACATTTGATTCACTGTACTTTCTCCCAATGCTTGTTATAACCTGGAAAGGAAAACTATGTAGCGAGTTGTACCCTTAATTTCCCAAAGGCAAAATAATTGTAAAAATCAAACAGAGAGACTAACGTAGCATTCCCTAAGATACGTGGAACAATCATTGTCTCTGGATGACTTTTATTGGTTTTTCCTCTTTTATATTGCTCTGAATGAATTTCATTTCGCTGAACCCGCGAAATGAAATTAGGGTGGGGCAAAAGTAGGTTGACAGTTATGAGTATGCAAAACAGTTTATTTTTGTATTATTAATTAATCAGTGTATTATTTTCCATGTGAACAACCATAAACCTACTTTTTCCCCACCCTGTATTTCTGTTAAAAACTATAATTAAAGTCAAAAATGAGAAAAAACTAAATCTAATTGAACTCCCCCAAGCACGGAATTTATGTTCAAGCCACGTCGCCTCAACATAACCCCAGTTCCTTGTGTGTTCTCCTGGCCAAGAGGAGAAATAAGGGTCCAAAGAGAACACGAAGAAATCGCCCAAAGCCAAGGCACAGACAGGGCTCCTTCAGGAAACATTAGCCAAAGAGAATGACCAGGTAGGGGAGGGAATGCAATGTGAGCGGGAGAAACTAGGGGTGAGGGGAGGGAAGACAGAGCACGGAGTCTGCATGCCGTGGAGTCGGATCCGCCACCATCTATGGAGATTTCCTCAGAAGAGGAGGCTGGCTCCTGGCCCCAGCTGGCTCCAATCTTGCTCCGTGTCAGACATCTGTCAGCACTCTATGAGGACCATTGGAAATCAAGGCCATTCACAGTTTGTCTTGGACCTCTTCAAGTATTCCCACCCCTACCAGCTACTGAAAAGGGAAGGGGAAAATGTTATAACGTTTTTCTAGCCATGGTGAGAATAGCCAAAAAAAAGAAAAGAGAACATGACAGCATGAACAAAGAAGACACGTTCCCAGGACTCCTCATTGTCAAAAGCTCCATTTATTCATGTATTTCCCCAAATATTTATTGGGCATAACCGTGCGCCAAGCACCGCAGTAAGCACCGACAACACGTTGTTAATGCCAGCTGGGGAAGCTGCTCTGTGTCTTGCTCTATGTTTCCCCCCCAGCAAGCTATGGCTTTGGGGCCTTAGCCTTCTGAGACCTCTGTTAGGAGGGCCCCTTTCCCCTAAGAGCAGAATCTGGACCGTCCCTAATGTGCACCTCCATCATTTGGAAAGGGGAAACAAGACAAGGGGACTCACCTTCAATTTACTACCTGAAGGGGGCACATAGGTAACCAGCAGTGTTTCCACGTGCTTTCAGTTGACTCTGAAGCTTTTTTTAACCTAAAGAAAAGATACTTGACTTTGGTGTCATTATTCAAAACTCCTTCCATACCTAGTAAATGCTTTTCACATGCTGGTGCCTTTATTCTTGCTGTATTCTCTGGATTTTCCTTTATCTTTTCTCTATCTGCTGGAAAGCTCCTAGTCCATTTCTTAATTTCTTTCTTGTGAAATATTGGATGTCATGTATGCAAAAATATGCTTAATGTGCATAGATAGGCAAGTAGATGAGAGATGATAGATGATAGACAGATAGATAGATAGATAGATGATAGACAGATAGATAGATAGATAGATTATAGATAGATAGATGAATACTAAGACGACAAAGAACCATGCGTACTCCACCCAGCTTCAGAAATAAAACACTACAGGACCTTTGAAGCTGCTTACATGCCCTTCTGATATGTCCATCCCATTATCCCTCCTCCACCTCCAGAGGTGACCAGGATTCTGAATTTTGTGTTAACTACCCCTTGTTTTTCTGTACATATATTTTTCACAAATACATCCCTTGTTTATTGTGCCTGTTTTATATGTTTATGTACATGTGAATATTACATGCAGTTCCTCATGAATAGTACTTTCAATTCATCTTAACTTTGGAATGTAATCTATGCTAAATTTTGCACCGCAGGTCATTAGGTTCCTCTCTTCTCCAGTGTATTTCATTGTATTAACTCTCCTGCAATGTGTCCATTCTATTGATTATGGGTGTTTCAGGTTTTTCAAGGTTTCAGTAAAAATCAACATTGCTAGAAACAGTTTTATAGATTGTCTCCTGGTGTGCATGTACAAATTTCTCGAGGCTATCTTCCTAGAATCATAATTGCTGAATTCGGGGTTTTTGACATTTAGTAGCTAATGTCGTTTTAAATATTTGGGTCAACTTATAGTCCATCAGCAGGAAATGGGAAATGCTGTTGGTTTACAGCACTTAGAACAATCGGAATTCTTAGACTTTCTTTCTCATGAGCCTCACGGCCATGAACTTGTTGTCTTACACCCTTTTACTGGCATGTCCTTTATAACTAATGAAAATGAACATTTTTCAAAGGCTTATTGGTTACTTATGTTTCTGCTTTTACAAAATGTCTTTGTTCACTTTTATATATGGTTGCATGCTCTGTACTTCGTATATTCTGGATACTGACATTTTTAAGTTGTTAAATGTTATGGATACCTTCTTCAAATTTGTGGCTTATATTTTCACTCTCCTTATGATAACTGTTGATGAACAGAGATTCTAATATTAAAAATATACTTAGATTTGTCTTTTTCCTTTTTTATTTGTACTTATGTATCTTTTTCTTATTTCCATATATCAAGGTCACACACATATGTTTCTCTTTCCTAAAATGTTAAAGGAAACGTGTACTTTTATTTTCCAATGGGCAGCTTCCTTTTTTTAGTACCCATCCTTTCCTCCACTGCTCTGGATGTCACTTTTGTCATCCATGTTATATAAATGCATGTCCCATCCCTCAGCTTTCTGTGCAATTCCATTAAGTTATCTAACTGCATCAGCAGCAATCTAAAGTATCTAATTACTGTGGCTTCAAACGAGTCATACTTTGTGTCTGGGCAAGTTCCCCTGGCTTGTCTGTCTTTTTCAGGAGTGCCTTGGCTTGTCTTAGCCCTTTAATATAACTGTAAGAATTAGCCGTCAATTCTACAGGAAAAGAAATTCTTGCAGAGATGTCGATTAGTAGTTCATTAAATCTAACTGTTAATTTGGGGAAATTAATATCTTTCGTGGTATTTATATCTATGAGTATATCATGTTTCTCCTTTAGCACTTTTAAAAACTTTTTCAATATAATTTTTAAAACTTTCTGCACAAAATGTCTTGCACATTATTGGCTAGATTCATTTCTAGGGATCCCATCTATTTGTTATTAGAAAACAATATTTTAATTGAATTGTATACCTGTCCCTAGCATAAGAAAACACTTGAGTATGTATATTAGTTTAATATACAGGCAAGCTTCTTATACTTTCTTATTAACTTAAAACATATATCTGTCTATTTATTTTAGATTTTGCATATCGAGTAAGTGTATGATGGAATTTTTATTCTCACTTATTATTTAATTTGATTAAGTAATTAATTAGTTAATGTTGTCTTTCTGAGATGATTAGGATCTCTAGTATATTACCAAATCTTGTCTTGTTCTTGGTTTCATGGGGAAAGTTATATTTTGGTGTTTTACCAGTAAGCATGAAGGTAGCTGTACAATTTTTATAGATTCCTGCATGGTTACTTAGTGCTTTTTAGCAAAGATGTAGAGTTTTTCACCTTCTGAGTTCATGATGGGAAAAGCTTCCCGGCCTCCTTTTGTTGCACAGAGCCCTGTGACTAGTTCTGACTAATGAGTAATGAGCAGAAAAATGCATGCCCCTACTAGGTCAGAGCACTTATTTGCCTATTTAGACTTTCCAGAGCTCTTTCTCTCTAGCATGGTGACTACTAATGTCCAAAAATTGCTGCTTCTTTAGTTTGAATCCCCAGGCTTAATGTGAATGAGAAATAAATCCTTGTTGTTCTGAGACACGGAGATTTCATTTATTTGCCACCAGGCTGTGTATAACCTACCTGTGCTGACTGATACGTATCCTATCAGGCTAAGAGGATTTTCTTCTCAGGAAAGCTCTGCACAGCAAGAGAAACCAAGCAACTGAGTGAAAAGGGAATGGGAGGAAGTAATTGCAAACCTTGTATCTGAAAGGGGTTAATTTCCAAAAACAGAAAGGACTCATACAACTCAATAGCAAACAAACAAACAAACAAACCAAATAATTAGTCCAATTTACAAAATAGGCAAAGGACCTGAATGACCTAAATAACTTTTTTCCAAAGAAGACATACAAATGGCCAACACATACGTGAAAAATTGCTCACTACCACTAATCATCAGCAAAATGAAAATCAAAACCACAGTAAGAAATTACCAAATACATATTGGGATAGCTTTTATTAAAAAGAAAAAGATAAATGTTGGTGAGGTTGTGGAGAAAATTTAACCCTCGTGTACTGTTGCTGGGAATGTACATTGATATAGTCATTATGGTCATTAGGGAAAACAGTGTGGACTTTCCTCAAAAAATTAAAAGTAGAAGCACTGCATGACCCAGCAGTCCCACTTCTGGATAGTCTGAAGGAAACAAAATCAGTATCGTGAAGAGATATCTGTTCTCCCATGTTCACTGCAGCATTACTTACAATACCCAAGAAATAGACACAACCTAAGTGTCCAGATGTGGATTAATGATAATTATATGTGTAAAGTTATAATTGATACATAATATATTGTATAGTATATTTATACAGTATACAATTGCATATGTTAATATGTGATATGATATATAATTAATATAATATACCATACACACCATACATGTGATGGAATATTATTCAGCCATGAAAAGGAAGGAAATCCTGCCACTTGCAACAACATAAGTGAACCTAGAGGACATTATGCTAAATGAAAGAGGTGAGAGAAAGGAAGATAAATGCCATATGATCTCACCTATATGTTGACTGTAACAAAACAAGCTGAACTCAGAGAAATAGGGAGTAACCTGGTGGTTGCCATGGGATAGGGGTTAGGGCAATTAGAAAGGTGTTAGTCACAGGGTAATACTTGTAGTTAAAGATTAATAAGTTCTGGGGTCTAATGTACCTCATGGTGACTACAGTTGAAAATGCTGTATCATCTACTTGAAATTAGTTAAGAGAGTAGATCTAACCCTTCTCACCACACTCCAAAAAATGGGTAATTACATGAGGTGATGAATGTGAGAACTAACCCTATTGTGGTAATCATTTCACAATGCATAGGTATGTCAAGTAATGACATTGTGCACTTTAATATATTCAATTTTACGTGTCAGTTACACCTCAGGAAAGCTGGGGGCCTGTAGAGAAAATAAGAAAGTACTGCCGTCTGAGAACTGACATGATTATGTACAAGTAACGGTTAACTTTAATACTTCTGCTGCATCTATTGAAATTTACCTTTATTCGTAAATATGTCAGTGTGGTAAAATATCTCAATAGATTTTACAATGTTGAAACAACTTTTCTGTCTGGATTACAGTGATAACAGATTAAAACTGGGTTGAGATGTTGACCTTTGCATGGCATGGCTGAATGTTTACTTACTGATTAATTTTTCTAAAGTGTTTTCTTTTTGGTTTACTCCCCCAATCCACTTTGTGTGCCACTAGTAGCATACACACCTCACTTTATGAAACGCTGGGCTGGATGATCTTCCAACCCAGTCTAGAATTTAAGGGCCCAGGGAATGGTACAGAGGAACAGTGAGTTCAAAGAAGATAAGAGGACTTCCCGATGGCACTGGGAGTTCTTAGAGAAGTCATGGTCTGGCAATGGTAAAGAGATGAACTTTAGATCGTCTGGCACCATCTAGCTGCCTTCCAGCACATGGACTGACAAAGCATCAGCTCAATAAATATTTATAATATAATTAAGCTTGCCAGGAGGCTTGACTTAAGTTAGATGCCCCTGAGATTCATTCTATAAATTACAGACGACTAGAAACAACCAAGTAATCAGTGACTACATTCTTCACATTAGTGCACATCTGCCAAGGAACTCAGCATGAACCAGCTATGTGCCTGATGTTGGCTCTTCCTGTCTCACTAGTATCAAGGTTGCTCGTGAGAATTTAGTCAGGATTTTATGGTAGAGTCACTGGGGACAAGGGCATCCTGTAACCAGATAATAGTAATGTATTACCTGCAAAGGAGAGGTAAATATTTCCTAAACAGCCTCAGTACTTAATTACCCAATACACAAAATATTCAGAAATCCAATGACTCACTCTTTACCTGGCGCTTTACAGTCCCTTGTGAATGGGAAACTGTTTGCATGGTTAGCTTTCCCCAGGAACTGAGGACAGCTTGCTTTTTTCTAGTTCCTGTTTATTTTGTAGCAACTGAAGTCTTTCCAAACAGCCATTAATGAGAGTTTCAGAGACACTGGACCGTCTTTAAAAAGTTGTACAATTCCACAGGCCACCTGATTCAAAATTTCCATCACGCAAGTGAAATTACCATTCGTGAGGGGTGCCCACCCTCTCCAGGATAACCCAGGAAGCGTCTTTCCATGTTGCAGAGTAAGAGGCACACAACAGGAGACCTGGTCTTCTTACAGTCCTGGCTATTGGGCACAGGTGAATTTTTCTTTTATAGGTGGTCATCTGGTCATCCAAAATATATCTGACTATTGAAGATTCTGCTTTATGAACCAAAAAAAAGAAGATGATCTGGATATCAACTGTTTACTTTTAACAAATCTCATATTTCTTGTTTAAGATACTGGAACTCCACTCTTTCATTTGCAATTAATTTACTGCATGACCTTGGGCTACTAATTGATTCATCTGGACCTCAGTATACTTATGCTAAAAAGAAATAAAAATGATTAACAAAATCACAAAACAAAAATGGAACTAAGTAATCAGTAGGATCGCTTCTGTTCTTACGGATATGTGGTTCTGGAGTGTGACTGACATCCAACAAGAATTTTATCAGCTATACCAATCTATTGTAAGAAAGGCCTTTTATCAACTGAACAAAAGCAGGCTAAACAGATGTTAAACAGGGTGGTGGGGCAGGTAAAAATGAAGAGACATGGGAGTTTTAGAAGAGCAGAAATCATGGCTTAAATTTCGATGGCTGAATACTAACCAGCGACTCTCCCATTCACTAGCCTTGGGACTCTGAGTGAGTTGCTTCACCAGGGCCAGCTCAGGGGCGTGTGACCTGCTGTGCAGTGACATAAGGCCATGCATCTAGAATGCCGCCACACGGTTTAATATTCTGCTGCTGCTATTTTCAAATCCCCCATCATTTTTGAACAAGAATCATGCATTTTCATTTCTCACTGGGTCCTGTAATTATTTAACCAGTCTTGAGCTTAACCTTTCTGAAATTCGGTTTCTGCATCTCTAAATTGAGACTAGTAATACTTGTTCCAGATCATTGTGAGGACTGAGATATTTATGAAAGTTCCCGATGAGATCAGTACGTCATATGTTTGCTAAATAAGTTGTCTGCATTTCTACTTTGATCCATTTCTAGACTCAATTCTAACTGTTCTTTAAAAAGATACATAAGGCTCAGGGGTTTTTTTATTGCTTCCTCACTCTGTTTTCACAGACCCGTGCAGTCCAACTGTGGAAGCATAAAACCATCTTGAATAATAAAAGCTCGTTTTGGCCAGCTCAGAAACAGTAAATACAATACAGTCTCCTGTGTTTATAGTTGGTCCTGGGGCTTCACATGGATTGATAAGGCTTTTGAGAATTTCAACAGTGTTCTCATTTGAAACAGTGCAATGCACCCCCATCAATAACTAACATTGACCATGACCACTTGTATGTCAGTCCTCTCTAGACAAATAAGCCCTTAAATGGCTAAAATCGTCCCTCAATAAATCTTCTTAAGTTATGGGGGTAATGTGAGTTGTTACTATGGAGAAGTTATATCAATATTTCCCTTCAATTCTCCATTCTCAGCCCATAATTAATTTCTAAAGAATGTGAGTTCTTCAATTTTAGAAGAAGTCTTCTCTCTTTACCTTCTGCTGAAGAGATTTTGATGAACATCTTTTGTTGATTGATTTTGTTTTCACTTACACATTTTCTTTATTTTAAAATAATCTGGCATTACAGTTGTATAATTGCATTCTTACCTGGAATGGAGTGAAATTAGATGAGAGTTGAAGGATTTCTAACAAAATAAAAAATAAAATCACAATAATAGCTCATGTTGAATGAACTATACACCAATACTCTCAAGAATTTAACATGTTTCTTATTTTATCCTCATAACAACCATATGAGATATGTGTTATTATCTTCCATAAACAAATGCAGAAAATCAGGTTTAACAAAGTGAAGAAATTTGATCATGGTCACATTAGTTATGTAGCACTAAACTTAAATCCATGTCTGCTAAATTCCAAAGCCTGGATTTTTAACAGTTATGACATCCAAAGCAAAAATATCAGATATAAGAACTTACCATAAGAAGGGAGAACTATAAGTAAACTGTCACTCTTTCATTCATTCGGAAATCCAATGAACGTTCACTGAGCATTCTATGAGTCAAGCATCATCCTACATAATGGGGAAACAATGCCTCACATAGGTATGATCCTCACCTCAAAGAGTGAAAAAGTGAAAGGCATATCCACCTGAGTAAATCTATTCTTTGAAGTGTGCTAAACAGTGTGAAGGAGACGTGTAGGACACGTGGTGAGCATAGAACAAGAGAATGGGTTTCAATCCAGTGTGGCCAAAATAAAGGTCTCCTGGGGAAGTTGTAGGAGAGCTAGAACCTGGAGGATAAGTAGGGATAGGAGCAAAATGGGGTGCGCTAACTCTCAGGGTACTGGCCTGAGTCACAGTGTCAATGAAGGCATAAGTACGGGGATGGGAGACACAATCAAACCTGCAGGACACAGGCAGGGAGGGGAGTGGGAAAGGAGATTCCCCAGTTGGTATCCGAAGCCTGAAGTGCTGTGATACAACTAAGCAGAAGTGTCAAGCAGGCCATCGTATAAACAGGTCTGGAACTCAAATGGAGAGTCAAAGCTAAAAATACAGATGAGGGACCAGTTGACAGAGGTATTACAAAAGGGTAGTGCAGAATGGGATGCAGAATACAGGTGGAAAGATTGGGCCTTAGAAAGGTAAAGGGATGTATTTTCTTGTGACAAGTGGGAGAGTGAAAATGAAGTTAAGGATCCAGGTAGGTACAGTTATTATGTTGTAATAGGACATGTAAGCACCATAATGGAAGTGTGGACAAAAGTACCAAGAGGCACAGAAAAAAGGATTACTAAACTCCATGGAAAGGGGAGAAAGACCATGACGAGGGGTGGGGGGGTGGGCAGAGGGAGGGTAGCACGGACAATAAGACATTGGACCTATGTTTTAACAGATGAGTGAGCACTAACGAGGATGATACCATTGCCAGAATTAGCAAAAAGAAATGCAGTGTGTCTTACGCGATATTTAGGACAAACTTATACTAAAATATTTTTTGTGTATCTGAATTTCATATTATACTGGTTAGCCTGTATTATTGGGCAACCCTTTAGGCAGAGAAGTTAGGCAAAAGCATTCCTGCCCAGACAGGGTACAGCAGCAACAGAAGCATGGACCCTGGTGGTGCATGATGGATTTACAGAATTACAGATAGCTTGCAATAAGCACACGAAGAGGTTGTCTCAAGTGAGAAGGCCACAGAAATATTCAGGGGCCATGATATAAAGGGATTGATTTGTTTGTTTGAAGGCTAATAATAGGTGAAAGGTTCTGTCTGAAGTTTACCTGGTAGGTGAACTAGTTTAGCTTATAAGTAGGTATCATATGCATCATGGTTAAATATAAGGGAAGAAGGAAGGAAAACATTTGTTGAATATCTCTGTCTAATATGCCAGTTTCTTTTCTCAACTTGGACATGAGTTATCTCTCTCTCTCTCTCTCAATATATATAAATATAAGTATTTATAATTTATTATAATTATATATATATTAAGAACATATAATCAAGGAATTATAGAAAACTTACAGATAAAGAAATTGAGGTCCAGAGGAGAAAACCAGTCTCAAGATCAGACAGAAGGGTGATGGAACATTTGACAGGGGCCAGCCCCTAGGCCCCTAATCCAGGCTCTTTCCTCTGTATGGGGCTTCACACAACTGTAATGGATGGCAGTTCCTCTCAATAACACCACAGGGCCATCTGCAGGCGTGATGAATGCTTCTCGCTCATGAGAACTCCTAACTGGAGCAGTCCTGTGAACATCTGAATCTTCTTTCGTACCTCTCTGCTCACTTCAAAGAACGCTACCTCCTCCACTGAAACACAAGCATGCACATCTGCCTCCCTAAATGTCTCCTCTCTCTGAACAGTCCTATCCTGTTTACCATAAAACCAAACAAGCTGGAAGATCTAAATACGTGTAAGTTCTTTAAAGGTTTAAACATGACTCTTCCCTTGAGATTTATGTGTGTGTACACTCAGGGTTTCCAAGCCTTGGCCATTGCCACAGGGAATAAGACAGCTTGTTTTGGCTACCATTTGGGAACAGCACAATTGAAACATTACTCAGACAAATGTCACAAACCTCATTAGTGATGTCATGGTTTTGCCATGGTGTTGTTGCAAAGGAGTCCATTTATGTTATTGAAAAGGAATACTTGAAAGGCTGCTCTTTATCTTGGGCTTTTGAGAAAGCGGACCTTTACTATAACCCCATTGTCTTAGATAACTTGAGCAAGACTGTAGTTCAGATACTTTCAGAAAGACATTTGGTGTCTAATATGTATCAGACACTATGGAGTTCGGTGCTAATCATCTCAGAATGAATTAAACATTATCCCTAATGTTTCTCCTTTCTCTCCTGCTGGTTTTTGCTCTACTACTTCATTCTTAATTTTTTGTTGCCTTAGCCACCGAAAGGCAATGTATAGTTTAGAGGAAATATCCCATAAGGACCATATCACATGAACTCCAAGAAAGTTCCAGTTCACTTCTAAACTTCCTTGAAGATGCTGAGTAAAGAGCTAGGTGCAGAGGTAATTTCAAGATAATTTCAGGATTTTAACTTTTAAAATCCTGTGCCAAAAATGGATTTAAAGAACTTTTTAATTGGGTGGTAATTATGCGACTATTATCTTAATGGTTTTTTGAATGTCTGGAATATTTTATCAAGTGCTATGGTCAAGGTGATGGGAAGCACAAGGTGGTGGGGGCGCCTAAAGAGAAGCTCTCGATTCAGGTGGAGACAGGGAGTGGGCATGAGGCTGTATGCTAAAGAGGAGACAATTCCTTGAAGAATCATAAAGATGACTTAACAAAGGGTGAATAAGAGTGCTTTTCTAAGCCAAAAGAAATTTTTGGATAATGCATGAGGGTATAAAGCAGCAGGATGTTTTTAAGGCTCTCCAAGGCCAACCTCCTCATGTTACAGATAGAATTCCTGGCCTCTAGAGAGGAGGTGTGGGTGTAGGGTACTTGTCTAATATGTTCGCGCAAGTGTCAGGACAGGGACCAGAACACCAGTTTCTGACTCCAAATCACTGATTTCTATGCCAGTGTGAGATCTTTGTTCTGCATGTTTAGACTACATTCCAAGACCTCATGATTAGTCCAAGTTCCTATAAACATTCCAGTTATCCCGAGCAAAATTCCTCACCCCAGGTTTCAGGGCATGTCCAAGACCACCCTGTTTGGTAGATGAAGTTTGTTATGGGATGAAAAAAAAATCATGGAATGTCTCTAACTTTTTAATGGGGATGCGTCTTAATTATTGTTATTTTGAAAAATTCTTTCAAGCAACAGTAAATTGACCCAAGTAGGAAGTTTGAATTTGACCCAGCCTCCTCCTCCTTCTTTCTCTCTGTCTTCTGTTTGCTCCTCTACTACTTCGTTCTCAAACTTTTGTTGCTGGACTCACTGGAGACAGTGTTTTAATAGAATAAATGATTTAATTACCGTATTGCACTCACCTCAAAAGAGTTCCACTTGAGTTCTAGCCTTCTGAGTGCTCAGGTTAAGAATGCAGAAGGTAGGCTGTTTGACCTTGAGCAAACCACTTCTTTGTTCTTATTCTTCTCATCTGGCCAGTGAGAGGGATTGAACTGCTTGGCTTGTCAGAGTCCTCCTGGCCTTTAATATGTTTTTTTTTTAAGTTGCTAGCAGAAAGATTGAGTTTTGCAACCTTTTTTCAAAAATTAAATATTTTCTAGTCATTTGATCTAAAGAAGAGCCAATTTCCCAAGAAAGAACCTGTCAATGGTTTGCACAATTTTCCCCTGGATCTTTTGGTCCAAGAACGTCACTGTCTTTTCCTGTCCCTTGAAGCTCTTTTTTATTCTTCAAGCAAGTCTTCCCATTCTTCTGTTTGGATGATTTTCCATGTTGCTCCTGTGGCCAAAGAAAAACAAAAACAAAACAAACCCAAAACAGCATTTCTACAGTTTTGTGAAGGAAAGCCATTTGAAGCACAACTATTACTATTTTGGTGCTCTAAAACAATTTCTCAGTTCCCCAAGACTATGTCAGGGGCCCCCCTTTTCTACCATCTGAGGAAAAGTATCCCAATAGAAAGCTTACTTGTACTTAATAAGGGTGGGACTAATTTCTCTTTGGGGATTATCATAAAATGGGAAATTTTTTCTTTTCATCTCTAAATCTAGCCACAAAATGTTTCAACAAATCTAGGTGGAAAGAATGTTGACATCTTTTCATTCCTCCGCTATTAGATCACCAACGATCTTTGGAGAACTGATAGCCACTTAAATTAGTTGCCTCCCACGGAAAGGAACCTTGTTATCCCGATGGAACAGTTGGAAGTTTCCGTCAAGAATTCACAGAAATCTGCCTTACGTTCATGCTGCAGCGCAGTCATAACTGGCTCCCTCATCTTACTGCCCCTGGCTCCTTTCCTTTTCCTTATCTTCTGGCAGTGTTCTGCCTGGAGTTCCCCGAGTCCCCAGGGATGCACGATGTACGTGTCCCAATCACTCCGCATTTGAGGGATGCCCTTTCACTACGTCATCCATCCTGGCCCTTCCTAGAAGGGTCCCTCGGGTCACTCTTCCTGAGGTTCCTGTCCTAACGTCCGTGAGTCCTGTTGTCATCCTGACTCCAATTCTTCTTCTATCGTGACAGCTTTTCAATTGCACTCTAATGACTTCTGAGCATCTAGCGCGTGTGGAGGACAAGGACTTAATTTAATTCATCTCAAAACCCTCAGCACGTGTCCAGCCAGGCCCTGAAGAGCACTGGACAAGTAAACTGTGATAAATATCTTTTTCACACACAGAGATGAGCACACAGTGGACCTTCAATGTATGTACTGAAATGATGAACAAATTAATTTTAACTGGAAAAAGATAAAACATTTTTTGTAAGAATTTGACTTTTCCATTTGATAAGTTAAGGAAACATAGGTTTTCCTCCATTCGAGTGTCAGAGTTGGCCTCTCTCTGGTTAAAGATAGATTCTTCCACGGGTACAACATTCCCGGATATTAGATGATTCGCTAGAGATCTGCCACAAAACTTAACGCCTGTAGTTATCAATAGGCATGGTACACTTCGAGATATGTTAAGACTATAGATCTCATCTTAAGTGTTATTACCAAGAAACACACACACATATGCACACACACAGACACACAAACACACAAGAACACAGGCAGTTTGGGGAAGTGATGGATTTAAGTATCTTGGCGGTGGTGATAGTATCAAGAGTGTGTGCATCTGTCCCAGATCATCAAGACGTATACACTAAGTATGTGCAGTTTGGGGTATATCAATGATACTTCAATAAAGCTAATTTAAAAATACGTTTCAGGGTAAACAAATAAGGATAATGTCCTCTTGCTTACTCCCAGATGACCTATACTGAGTAGGAAGAAGGGCGCTCTGGAGCAAGAGTTAATAGTCGAGTTTAAATCCTAGCTCTTCTACTTCATGCGGTTTGACTCAGCTTCCCCACTAGTACAGAGGAAATAATCACCTGAGAGTGTTGTTATGACAATTAAATGAGGTAACACTTATGGGAACATTTTGTAAATGTCAAAGCAATTTGCAAATATGAAGTCAAAGCACAGTTCCTGTTTTTCTCCTGAAGTACCCAATTTATTATTATTTTTCTTAACCAGAGGAAGTTTGAGGATATGAGCAGCAGAAAAAGTAGCACTTCTTCTTTCCCTTTTATTCCAAAGCCCTGCCTATGGCTGACTTTCATCCCCCAATGGCCCTGAGAGGTAGGATTGGAAAATAAGATTGCATGTATTTAAAGTGTACAATGTGATGATTTGACATACAAATACTTTGTGAAATGATACCACAATCAGGTTAATTAACACATTCATCACCTCACAAATTTACTTTGTTTTTTAAAACTGTGTTACGAACATGTAAGGTCTACTTTCTTAGCAAATTTTCCTATGACTAAGTTTTTAACATGCAAGAGAGTTATAATGAGCAGTTAGCTTATTATTACATCGCAAGGCTTTGGCACATTGTTGGGCATTTTAGAAATGATTTACTGGAATTTGACTTAAACCAATTATTAACTGGAATAGGTTCACTATCTAGTTACACATGAGTATTTAATTTTGTTTCTTTCCTTGGAACACAGAAAAATTCCATCTTCTACAACCCTCCCCATGTATTCTTTTTTAAAAGGTTTTTTTATTTTTATTTATTTATTTTTAGAAAAAGGGGAAGGGAGGGAGAAAGAGGATGAGAAACATCCATGTGAGAGAGAAACATCAATTAGTTGCTTCTCGTACATGCCACAAGTGCGGACCAAACCCACAACCCAGGCATGTGCCATGACCAGCAATCGAACCAGCCACCTTTCCCCCTGCAGGATGACGCCCGACCAACTGAACCATGCCAGCCAGGGCCCTCCCTATGTATTCTTTAGATTCCTCATGATTCACAGTTCTGAATACTCAGCATGTTGAAATTAGGTTGGCCTATTCTGGATATTCCTCAACTTGCACACAAGTCTGCATTTATTAGTGTTTTCATGTTAACAGTGAGGAGTGGAAGGCAGAAGACCTAAATATGGGTCCTGGATCTCCTACTTGCTGGCTGTGTGACACTAGTCAGGTAGTATTAATCCTGTAAGTGAAAATATTTGCACTAATCCAAATATTGAAGCAGGGGAGTATACCTAAAACATCTTCAAGCTAACCCATTAACCACTTATTAACACACCCTTTCATTAAGCAGGCACTTATGATATAGTAAGCCCCATGCTGGTATGCTGTCAAGAACAAAGCAGGTGTGTTCCCTGGAATACACCTAACGCCTACCCTATATCTTAGAAAATGAACAGGGTTTGGGATTAAAAGAAGTTTGTGATTGCCCCCCGGCTGGTGCAGCTCAGTGGATTGAGTGCCGGCCTGCGAACCAAAGGGTCACAGGTCCGATTCCCAGTTGGGGTACATGCCTGGGTTTCAGGCTGGGCCCCCAATGTGGTGCACACAAGAGGCAACCACACATTGATGTTTTTCTCCCCCTCTCTTTCTCCTGACCTTCCCCTCTCTCTAAAAATAAATAAATAAAGTCTTAAAAAAAAAGTCTGTGGTTGAGAAACACCCTAAAGCAGCCCAACCCATGGCCCACAGGCTGCGTGTGGCCCAGGATGGCTGTGAATGTGGCCCAACACAAAATTGTAAATTTACTTAAAACGTTATGAGATTTTTTTTGTGATTACATGTCACAATATATTTAATGTGTGGCCTAAGACAACTCCTCTTCTTCCAGTGTGGCCCAGAGATGCCAAAAAGTTGGACACCCCTGCAGGGCTAAAGTATCCCTTCCAATGATGAATTGAGATCTGCTTGAATACCTCGAATGATGAGTAACTCTCTCCCTCACATTTGCCGAGGAATCATTTCATTTTAGATAGTTCTTAGTTCTTTTATTTTGTGAGATTAGTCTCTCAGGGACACTCTTCATTTTGTAAAAATCACAGCTCTTGGCCCACAGAACAAAGCTTCCACTTGACAGTATGTCACTTGTTACGTAACCCTTAATGCTGCGGCAAAATCGAGACAAGAGAAACAAGAAGATCCTTAAAGTCAGTGAAAGTTCTAGCACAAATCAAGTTTGTTTTCGAAAATACCCTGTCATGGTAAATTCTGTGTCCGTTTGACTGGATCACGGTAAAGCCCAGACATTTGGTCAGACTTATCCTGGGTGTGTCTGTGGGGGTAGGTCTGGATGAGATAAATATTTCAGTTGGTAAAGCAGATTGCCCTCCTAATGTGGGTGGGACCCCCCCAATCAGCTGAAGGCCTGAGGAATAAAAAGGCTAAGAGGGAACTCCTGCCTGACTGCTTTGAGTTGGGACATCATTCTTTTCCTGCCTGAACATCAACTCTTGGGTTTCAAGCCTGCTGATTTTTGGACTGGAACTTATGCCATCTGCTCTCCTGGTTCTCAGGCCTTCCCACTCTAACTGGAACTACACCATTGGCTCCCTGGGTCTCCAGTTGGCCAATCGCAGATCTTGAGATTTCTTAGCCTCTATAATCACGTGATTGGATTTCTTAGAATGTCTAATATATATGTGTACACACACATACATATGGCAAGAAGATTGGGAGTGTGCCGATCCCCTGTTATTTAGAAATGGTGTTACTGTGCAAAAATGTCCACACTGGGCAGGAGAAGGTCTATTTGGATGGGAAACTTAGAAACTTGACACTAGGTTAAGGTATCTGGACTATCTCCTCAAAGCATGGGAAGGCTCTGGACAGTGCTAATCAAGGAACAGATGTCCGATTTGCATTTAGAAAGATTGTTCTGGCAATTGTGTGGGGTATGGATTATAGGGGACTAAACTAGAGGTATTTGATATTCCACCTTCATACATGTATTGATTCAATATATCCTGGGCACGTGTTATGTGATAAGCATGTTGTTGAATGTTAAGTTTGGGACAAGGACAAAGAGCGAAGACACAGGAGTAAATCAGGTGATTTTTCTGTCCCATATGGATGCACCATCCAAAATGGTAAAATAGGGTTCAAATTCCATAAAGAACTTGGTGAATAAACTTTACCAAAACTACTTATCATCTCCAAACTTTAGTTTGCATATATGTGAAATGTAGAGAAAATGTTAACCGTACAGGATGGTTGGGAGTATTAACTAAATGTAAAAAAATAAAAGGACATTAAAACAAAATCATTTTTGTGTGTCAGGCCCTGTCTGATTTATAATTTCTAACTGAATCATGACAGATGACTTGATGTGAACTGAGACTGAAGGATGATACGTAACTTTCCTGAAGTTGGAAACCACATAAGCAGTAGAATCCAGAGTTCAATGTCAAACCTAGTGTGTCTGATTCTGTATCCTTGCCTGTCAGCTTGGTGATATATAATCCGCGTGCTCTCCTCTTCTGCTGTTTCGTTACTCCCTCCACCCCCCACTCTTTTTCTCTACCTCTTCTTTCTTCATCAGTGAAAATAATCAATTGTCTCATTTACAGATGAGGACACCTAGAGTGCTTGTCTAATCCCAGTGCAACCAGACACCAGTGTTCTGTGGTCTTCCTGCTACAGCCCAAGTCCTATCACATATTCATCGACCAGTAAGTGTTCGTCTTTATTTCTTTACAATTGATGCCAAAGTAAAAGCTTATCTGAGACTTTTCCCTTGGATACCAGCCGCTATGCCTGTGAGGATGGAGAGGATGAGCAAATCCTGGAGCATGTGGCTGCAGGAGGTTAGATGGTATCTGGAATGCTCACTGCAGTTGTCGTGTCTGTATCTGGCGGTGGCATTTGTCATCTGCTCTCTCTCCTTCAGGGTTGGTTCACCAGCCTGCAGAGGTCTGGGCAGGCACACGTACAGGCCTGCCCTTCGTGCATCTACAAACTAGAAATGATAGAGACCCAATGTCCACCCCCACCAGCGTGTAAGGCAGCAATAGGAAACCCTTCAGGGGTGGTGAACTCTCTGAGGACAGTTCCTTCAGGAAAGAGACTTTGATGACACTTTGCATCCGTTGTAACTCTGCTGATGAATCCTGGGGAGTGTGCTCTTCATGCTTTTCCAATATCCCTGACTCTCCAGGGAAGCCTTTTCCAGAATGTGAACCACCAGGCCTTAGCACGTTTACTTCTCCCACCTAAGAGTCTGATCTTGAATCATTTCATCATCGTTCTATGAATGCAGACTCAGAGTGTGAGATTGTGAGGATGGATATGGCCATCTTAGCAATGATGGTGGCCTACAAGGACTGGACGCAGAGTCGGTCAGAACCAGGCGGCCTGGGGTCCGCAGTTTCCACGCTATAGGCCTTTGTATGTGCTCCTTCCTATGTTTAGAATACTACTTATTTCTTTTTTCATTTACTAATTTTATTCATCTATCTGCTGTTTGCATTTAGGATATTTGGGTGACATATGATTACAGTCTAATAATTGCTGGGTTAGTTTCCAACGTAAGCCCAAGGGTGGTCCTTCACACAACTCTGCACTGAGGATCCTGTTTCATTTGCGCGTGTCGTGTGATGGCACTAACTGCCACACGGTTTACATGCGAAAGGTCCAAAGAGCAGTACGCTGAGCAGTGCCTGTGTGGCCCACGTACATTTAAAATGCTACCGTGATATGGAAAATGTGAAGAAGGTGTCAAATTTTAGAGACGGAAATTTAAGGCTTGGCCAGCAATTTCAGCTTTAGAATTCTCAGAAGGCTCTGTGAATACCCTTCTCCTCGTCTGAGGGGAACAAAGGTGTGTCAGCTTATCTGCTGAAGAAATACTTCCCCGTGTTCACTGTAAACAAATACAGGGGTTAATGAAAATACATACATTAGAGAAAGAATAAAGGAGCCAATTATTGGGTAAAGCATGGATTCATGTGCTTGCAAGCACAACCTAATTTAACATTCATGATAATGTCTGAGAAAAATATTGTTTCATCTCCCAATGTGGAAATTAGTCACAAAGAAATTAATCTATTGCTTGAAATAACACTGCTCTGAAAAAAGTATATCTGTCTGATCTGAAAACTGATTCTCCTGTCATTTAATAAAATCCAATATTGATGATGATTTTTCTCAAGGCCCTCTGCTTTTTCAAAGCCTTTGAATTTGGAGCTCCTTATAGAGAACAAAAGGAGAGGCAGAGAATTGAGCGGATTTCCAGATGAATACTCTCCAACAAAGAAGTTGCCAGCCAGGGCTGGAAATAGATATCTGCTTGTCTCAAGCAGGCCCACCTCTTCTTGGGCAAAGTCCAGAAGCCCGGCTCACTCTACTCTCTGGCGGTCTCCACCCCCTTGATAACTGGGTATGGCCTACCTTGTCAAAGAGACGTCTGGGCTCCTTGGGTGCTTGACGGAGTTGTCTCGGGAGCCTGAGGAGCACGCCTCAGTGGCTACTCTGAAAGGAGCTCCAGAGGCAGGGGAGGTGGCATACGTTCTCCTGGATAGAAAGGAAGATGGCGTGTCCCACGATCCTGTCATATCCCTCCCCGCCGTGTCAGCCAGTGGACTCATGTACCCAAAGTTTCCCTCAGCGAGGGGACCCTGGACGTTAGCCTTCTCGGGGGGCCGCCCAAGGAGATGTTTGGCAGGTCTCCCCCTGTCCTTGGTTGCTAGGAAGTTGAGTCCTGTCCCTCCACAACCATGTGGTCTTTCTCTCGCTGGATTTTGGAAACGATAGTATTAACTTTAAACTGTTTCTATGTGCATTCATGTAGCCTTTTCTAAGATTCATTAGGTTGGGCAGTTTGTTGGACAACGTTTGTACCCCTGTTCAAAGCCAAATGATCCAGAGGGTTTATGCGGGGCCCAGATTTTTAATTTATTTTTTATTGTTGACACTATTACACTGTCCCTCATTGCCCTTCCCTCGGTCCCTGGCCTTCACCACAGTGTTGTCTGTGTCCATGGGCTATCCGTACATGAATATATGTGTTCTTTGGCTAATCTCTTTCAGTTCCCTTGTGGCCCAGATTTTTAATTTGAGTTGTAAAGGCCACTATCGTCTTCACCCTGTGTATAAGAGGATAAGTAGAGGAAAATGTAAATATGGTTTCCAAGTGCACTTAAATCAGACAAGGGAAGTGCCAGGAGGCAGTCAGAAGAGACCCTTATCCAAGACACCTGCCTCCCTACCTGTGCCTGGTACCAGTTGCAGAGACCGTTTTGCTGGTCAAAGGAGTTCACTGCCTTGCTATGGAAAAGAGCAAGGTCAAGGGCACATGTGTGCTAGTTCTAGAAGTGAAGGGGCAAGAATGTTGTATAAAGCCTCTCTGTGGACCTTAGAGACTAGGAGATTCAGCATTCCTCTTTTACAAATGAAATAACTAAAGAGCTACACTAAGACACAAAGAAAATAATCTTAAAAAGCCATGCACACACATGTGAGAATTTTAATATGCCCCCCGTCATTAATGCATTCATTCATTCAACCTAATATGTGTTAGTGGTCAAGTATTGATCTAGGTACTGCTGAGAATCCAACAGTGAACAAGGTAGACACAGTTCTTAAAGTTTAGTAAGGGTAACAAAGAAAAGTAAACAAATGAATGATAATCTATTCATGAGTAATCACTGTGAGGGAAAAGTAAAACCAGGGCACTAAGAGAGAATATTTGGGGTGAAAGTTCCCTGGACAGAGGTGTAGTGGAGAACTAAGGATGAGAAAAAAAAACCCACAGTTCAACCTGCCTATTCACTGACAGCCTGATGCTCTCCACGTATATTCTCAGGTGTGCCAGGCGCGGGCACTCTCAGGGAGGGCTCCTTCGTTCTCAAACTTGGACCGCCTGAGGTTGTTCTTGGCTAGGCCCTATGGTTTGTCCTGGGTATTCAGAGATGATTGGGACACAGTTCTTGCCATGTTGACATAATCTTCAGTGAGAAAAGTCTCATGAGTACACAAATGTAATCTTTCCTTGAAGAATTCAAGAAAGTCATTCATTCATTCTTCCAAACTTTATTGACATCCACAGAGTTTTCATGCTCTGGTCCAGCACAGGCTATTCACTGGAAAACAAAACACTTAAAATCTTAGCAACATACAAGGAAGTGCTTACCAGTGGTACCTAATAGATTTCAATAACTGAGAGTTGAATCTCTCAGAAACAGTTATTAAATTTGTTTTAAATTATGGTAAGTGCTGCAACTTATCCTCCAGAAATATCCAAACAGATGTAGAATGTCCCCATCATACATGGGTTGAGTTGGGCCATTAGATTGAAAATTCTAAGGTGAGGATTGACCTGACTTTTCTATTATACCATTTCTATGACCTAGTTAGGTGTCTACCAAACTATCGGTATCTACAGTGAATAATCAATAGTTATGAATAGAATGAGTGAAAGTGTTCAACACTTTGATTTTATTCAATGCCTTGACTTCCCTAGCTCTTATTCCTCTGAAATATAATTCCTAAATGATTTCGCATTTTCCTTAAGCTAGCATTTGGCAAAATCAGTGATTCTACAGCTCAGAAATCAGGCAGTACCTGTGTGAAACAGCTACTCCTGGGAAGCACTGCTGGACACCTCGTACTTCTCAATACAGTTCTGGAGTGTAGAGGACGTGTGTGCCCCAGTCCAGGTCCTGCCAGCTTCTAACAGCCTCCGGAGGATTAGACATTAAGATGCACGAGTATCTTAGAGCTCTTGCTAAGCACGCCCAGGAGCATATGAAAACAGTTAATGGAACATATACCAAATCTGACCCACTATAGGGATTAGGTGTTCTCTAAGAAAGTATTTCAGATAGTTGGTTTGGGATCATTTCTGCTCACTTTGCATAGAGGAGAAACACTGTTAGTTTTTAGTGTTATTTGTTCTCTGAGAGGTGAAGGCTGGCCAAGCAGTATTCTCAGAGAGGAAAGTTATGCACGCAATGTAAAGAGCACCAAAAATGCAAAATTGTCTTCAGTCACCACATATTTCAGTACCTTGATGCTCAGAGCTTTTGTGTGTATTTTCTTAAAGTGGAAAATATTAAGAGGTGGTCTCTGAGCGAAAGTAGGAGCATTTCCCTCCATAAACTTCATGCAACATCTCATAAATATTACATCAGAATAGCAGAGCCATCCCAAACTTCAGGTGGCCTTCTGGGAGGACTGGCTGGAGGCCGTATTTATTTATTTTACTTTTACTCTCTCTACAGAAACAATATGGTGAATGCAGAGAAACAGTGGGCATAATTTGCCAAGATCTCTCCGTGGGGTTCAATGCTGCTCTTGAAAATCATTGTTGATATTGGCAGTGTGGTTTGGTGATTGAAACCAGAATGTACGATGGTTACTGCTGTTTGCAGACACTAGACACCTAGATACTGGAGGCCTGGGCTCTCCCCCAGGCTTCTCCACTCCCAGCCCTGAGACCCTGGGCATATCTCCTCCTCTCTCAGCGGTGCTGTGTCCCCTCTTTATCATGGGCATGATCATACCCACCTCACAAAATTGTGAAAATTAATGGATTAATAATGATGTAGGAGCCTTAATGCATCTGAAATTTTAAAAAGCTACTCTTGCTGTTATTTACGAATTTTGAATTAAGGGCTCACAGCTAGCTGTGTTATTTGCCCAGGACTCGTGAATTTAATCAAATCAGTCTGCATACTATTTTCTCTCTCTTCCATCCTCTATTTTTCTTCTGACCATAATCATATCTTTTCTTTTCCCTCCTCTTACGCTGTGATCACCAAGAACCGGAGAACTGCAGTTTTTCTCATCTTGGTAACTTGGGCAGTCATGGGCACCAATAAGCAAGCATTCTATGCATGTGTGTTAGGTTTGAATCTGCCACTCACCAAAGTTGTAGACAAGCTAATAAAACCATAGAGCCCAGATCTTCTAAATCCAGTTCTGGTTCTCTTTGCATTCTGGCTTGAACATTGACTGACTTCTATTTTGACCTTCAGTGAGGACATCTCTCCTGTTCCTGGATGATAGAAACCAGCAGTGTATGGCTTGATAAAGGATAATGTCATCATCACTTGTCCTTCGATCTTGGGAGGTCTTACATTGCAGTCCCAACTGCAAAGTCCAAATACTCCATGTGCGAGTCCATCTGGCATTTTTGAAATCCATAAATGTCTTTGTCAGCCCAAACTTCTGCACTAAACTGCACCAAGTTGCTCCTCTAATCCCTCCCATCAAGTTCTCAGAATAGTCATGTAACAATAATTGTTTCAGCCATTGCTTGTCAACATCTGAGATTTAATCATGCCCAGTGAGCAGGACCACGCAGAGAGAGAGAGAGAGAGAGAGAAAGAGATGCTCAAGGGCAGTGAAATGCAAGATGGAAAAACACATGCACTCATGACCAGTCATTCTGACTCAAATGTTCAAGCATCAGAAACTCTGACCAGTTTTCATCCCTCCCTTCAGAGGTGTAGTAGCATGTTGACATGAATCACTTGCAATTTGAAGTGAAAATCTCTGCAGTTTCTAATGGGAATACTATTGGACTGGCTTGAGACAAATGGGAAATAGTCACTCTTCTCCATAATCACAGCCCTAATGTTTGAGCTTCCTGAGCCTTGGTGGCTGGCTAACGACAGGTTTGAAAATATTTATATGAGGTCCTTAGAATTTTCTATGGCTTGACAAACCTGGAAAACGCTATTCTACTATCGAATAAGTGGATCCCCAAAATGACTTCCATGGAATGTTAACAGGTATTTTGAAGAAAAAAGTAATGATTCTAAATAAATTTGTGAAACAGCTTCAATCAAATCTACCATCTTTGCTGCTGCATTTTAACTGAGGAAAGCCTTTATTATGATAATATACTCTGTAATTGCCCAGAGGACAGGCTGTGTGGCTTATTTGACCATTAAAACACTGTTCCCAGATCTTTTTGACAGTTCACTTCTGTCCTCAAAGCAGTGTCATCATTTAACTCCCTGTTTTATATAAATACGATGATTATTAACTCAGGGCACCATGATATAAAGCCACATAGTGTAATATAGTGGTTAACGGCATGATGCCAATAATGGAGTCGCGATGGTACAGTCAACTCCTCAGGTGATCACTTTAAACATTTCAGCTTTACTCAAAATCAGTGACGGTCCAAGCTCTGACTGGGACTCTGTTTGCTTGGGGCTGCGGCTTAAGAATCATGCTACATTAGGAAATGAGATTAGAAGACCTGTAAAACCCTTCAGACGTTGAGATAGATTTTATAAATTGACTGCAACATTTGGCTGACTGCTTGACCCCAAGTTTTTGTGTCTCTCCTTTTCCCACTTTATAACTCAGAAATAAAGCCTGGAGCCTCCTGTGTAAGCATCGGTTTGCCACTGAGTGGGAAGTTGAGGTCTAGCAGGCAGACTATGAAGAAAGTTAAAATCTCAGGGAAACAAGGAAGTGGCTGAAGGGCTCCCTGGTTCTTGTGGCTAGGTTTGGGTCAAGGGTTTGAGAGCCAGAAGGGTCTAAATTAAAATCCCATCTCTAGGGCTGTCCCTGAGCCCTGGTTATCCATTTACTATAATGAGATGGTGACATGAGCAACTCTGATGATAAATGCGGAAAATATTTTGCAAATGGTAACGTGCTGTGAACATGTGAATTGTATCTACTGGTCTGGATTCAGAAGACTGGTTTGGACAAATGGAGACTGAGCCAAAGAGGCAGCATTTGCAGCTCAGGCCTTGTTTCTGGCTCCCTGCCTTTACCATTTCCCCATTCTCACATCAGGGCTCAGACTGAGGGGAACAGGCCCTAGGGACTGGTGGTTTCCATTAGAACTTGAGCTCCATGTTCCACGGTGAGATTCCCAGCCTCAGCACACACTGGCCCAGGCTCTGCAACCCTCCAGCTCACCCCCACCAAATTGCTGTCAGTCCCCATGGGAAGGCTTCTTGCAAAGTGTTGTTTTGTCTGTCCCCTTTTGCTGCAGTAATCCAAAAGAGATTGTGTTTCCAATTCCCTAAAATGGAGACATCTGCATGCAATTTTGAAAATCATTGTCAGGGCTCTCGTTTACTGTTTTGATCAGCTCTCTCTGACATGTGGACAGTCCCCAGAGCAGTTCAAAGGGAAAAGACCCCTCTAGGCAAACAAGTGCTTCCCATAAGGGCGGCCAGCCTGGATTCCTGTCCACTATGGAATGAAAGCAAAAGGCAAAGCCACGAATGCTCGAGCCTAAATTCATAGCCCACCCCAGCTCAAGAGGGAGAGTGGTCAGTGCAAAAGGCTCAGGTTAGGACCCCCTCAAAGTTCACTTCTGGTTGGTGGTTGTCTCTTACATTTTTCATGTAAACCCATGTGATTTCTAAAAATTCTGCCCCTGACACAAGCCCCATTTTGAGAGGTGAAAGGAGGTGACATTGCTTAATATTGGACAGCAGGAATCTTGGGTTTTGCTGCTCATTGTAATTAACCATGTGGTCTTAGGTATAAGAATCATATTTGGGCTTCAGTTCTCTCCTGCGTAAAATGAGTCCATTTGATATCAATGGCCTCTTATGAGTCAAAAATAAGTCTCTGAGTCAAGATTAGTCAGGAGAGGGGTTCCCACACACCTGCTACCCCATGCAAAAATTTACCATTTCAATCACTGGACCACTTCTGGGATAATGTTAAGAAGGGATATTTTCATTTTACAATAGAGTAGAAGACTCACCTAGATCTTAAAGTCAGATAGACCTAAATTCAAGCCCTAGTATGCTACTCTCAGGGAGTATAAGCTAGGACCATTTATGTAAGGCTTGTAGGGTACGGGCAACAACTTTATAGATAATTTGTGAGAACTAGGTAAAGTAATGTATGCAAACTATAGAGCATAGTGCATGGAACAAGGCAACATTGAAGTAATTTCCCATGTTTCTCCGTCTTTGCAATCTAGTGACTTTCTTCATTCAGGGTATCTCAAGTCCAGCCTTCATGCATATTTGTATACATGGGCTGACACGCACAGGTACAGATGAAAAGTCACCTCAGCCACACTCATAGCATGGCTTCTTGCTTATTTAGGTTTAAACTTTAGAGAAACAGAGTTTTTAAATAAAATTTAACTATTCTTTCCCCAGGGGACCTTATAAAATATAGTCAGTTCTTTCTTGAGTACTTGAGCATGCTAAACCTATTTCTTCCTTGGATTTTCAAAGATAGCACTTATGATATTTTTTATTCCTCTTAATACATATAGCGTAGGGACACTCCCATAAGTGCAGGGCAGCTGTTTGCTTGGAAACCAAATACCTCTGCCGGGGTGAGCTCGGTGGGGTGCTCCACATCCCTCACACCTTGCCCTGCCGTGAGGCTGCGGGCTGCCAGGCCCTTCACTGCTATCCAGTTCCTTCCCTTGGACAACTCCCCATCCCCCTATCTTTCTCATTTGCTGCTTCTCGTCGGTGGCCGAATGGATGAAATTTTTGTTAAAATAGCAATGTTTGGGCTCTGGAACCATAAATATATGGGGGCTTTAGTCTAGTTTATAAATAACACCTGTTTGATTTCTTTTCTCCTTAGCTGTGTTCCAGATTTATGGAATTATCAAGGAAAAATGAAGTCTTGGATGGGTACATTTTCATCATAATTATGACTCAAAGCCCATGACTTTTGAGGGTTACTGTGTTAGTTCCCTTTTGCTGGTATAACTTATGACCACAAACTATGTCTCTTAAAACAACACAGATTTATTCTTGTAGTTCAGAAGTCTAACACGAATCTCACTGGGTGAAAATCAGGATGTCAGTATTTGTTTAAGAGGCTCTAGAGGAGAATGTTGTTTCTTTGCCTCTTCCAGCTTCTAGAGGCTGCCTGCATTCCTTGGCTCTTGACCTCCTCCTTTATTTTCAAAGCCAGCTGCATGTATATTCAAACATCTCCTTCTGTCTCTCTCTGTGTGTGTCTCTCTCTCTCCTCTCCTTTCTCTGTCTCTCTCACTCTTTCTCTTCCTCATTCAGTCTCACCTCAGCTTCCATCTTTGTATCTCAATTGATGACCTTAAAACTCCTGCCTGGCCCTCTTAAATAATCCTTATGAGTACATTGGTCCCACTAAGACATTCCTGACAACCTTCCCATTTCTATCGGGCCAACCAAGAAGGCAGGTCTGCTGCCTCTCCAGCCATAACAGTGTGGGTGCCTGACTTCCTTTGACTCAAGTTCCCAAACTGAACCTTCCCCTTCTGGTTCTTGTTAAAAAACAAGCAGTTTTCCCATTGGGATCCATTCCAGGCCTATGTAGATGTGGTATCTTCATCCAGAAAAGTGCAAAACTGCAGGAAAGGCAGAGGGGCTAACACAGTGCCTAGCTCTGTGCCTGGTCCTGAGTGGGCAGAAAAAGATACTAATTTTTCCTATATTAGGAAAACTGGGCAAACACCCTGAATTGGAGGCTTCCTTACTATTGGTGACTGATCCAGTAAGACCTCTATAAAGGAGAGAATAATACAATAGCTAACATTTACTGGGTGCTTACTTTTTGCACATAGTGTGCAAAATATGGATTCATATTATCCCAGTTATTTCTTGTATCCACTTTATGAAACTTGTACTATTATTAGTCTCTTTTTATATGTAATCAAACAAAGACTGTAAACAAAGGAGTTGACTACATTCAGACAACTAGCAAGGTTCATTTTTAAGATCCCCAACTGGCCCTGGCTGGGTAGCTCAACTTGGTTAGAGCATCATCTTCCAATATACCAAGGTTGCAGGTTCAATCCCCGGTCAGGGCACCTATATATATATAAGAATCAACCAATGAATGCATAAATAAGTGGAACAACAAACTGATTTCCCTCTCCCTCTCTCTTTCTCTCTCTCTCTCTCTCTGTTTCTCTGTCTCTCTCAAAATCAATAAATAAAAAAATTTTTTAAAAGACTCCCTGAACTATTTCCTAATCTTCCAAAAGATTGACTTCTCCGGCCAGGTTTTGGTCAATAATCCTCTTTCTTATGCTCACTTCTTAGGTGGTGGCCCCCAGTCCAATAGATTTAAAAACTATTTATATACTAAGCATCTGAAATGTAATCTCCAGCCTGCATATCTCCGGAGAACTCCAGACTCATACATATAACCACCCATTCATCACCTTGATCTGAAGGTCCATTAGACATCTCCAGCTTATAAAACCAAATCCCACTTTCCATCCTCCCCAGTAAGCTTTCCCATCTCCAGTGATTTTCATCTTAGAAAATGTCACCAACTTTCAGTGGTTACCTTGTACACGCCTGTATACTATCCCTCATTAAATCCTGTCCTCTTTACTTTCACAATAGGCACTTTTCACCATATGAGTCGAAACCAGGGTGTGCAACAGAAATATAATGTGAGCTGCACATGTCATGTAAAATGTTCCAGTAGCCAGAGCAAACAAGTAAATAGAAACTGCTAAATAACATTTTTAATAATATCTTTTATTAACATATTTAATCATATTTATTTGAGCAATATTTGAGCAAAATGTCATTTAAACATGCAACCAATACAATATAACTATTAGTGAGATACTTTACAATTTTTAGATCCTACTAGGCCTGTGAAGCCTGATGCCTACCTTACACTTACAGCACATCACAATTTGAATGAGCCACATTCCAAGTGCTCAGTAACCATATTTAGCCAGTGGCTTCTGTGTGGGACAATGCACATCCAAGATTAGCCTTCTAGATTTCTACAGTAGCTTCCTAATAAGTCTTGGTGCTTCTGCTCTTACTCCCCTGAGTCTAAGATTCAAGTAATAGCTTAATTGAACCTTTTACAACGTAAATTAGTTCATGCCACTGCCTTGCCCTAAATATCTCCAAGGCTTCCCATTACCAATAAAGTAATATTCCAAAGTCGTTCTGTGATTTGGTTCCTGACCACCTCTTCCTCATGGTTTTCTACCCCTCTGCCCTTTCCAGTATGGTGGGTCTAGCAGAAACAGTGATGCACCACCCAGAACTCTGAGCTCATCCTCTAGTCTCTGGGAGCCAAGCCCTGTAATGGCAGATCCCTGTGAACTTCTTTAAGCACTGCCCTTGGAGCCTGAAACTAGCCCTCTAGCCTGTCCTGACAGAGTCTAGGGGACTTGACTTCCTTCCTGGGTCCCTAAAATGTAGTCTTATCTTCAAAAATAGACCAGGCTAAGGCCAGGACTTTGTCTGAATTCTCGCCCTTTCCTGTCCTATCTCCCCTGTTCTCTTACAGCTTCCCCCTGAGAGCAGATCCTTAATGAATCACTTCTGGGGGAATCGGGGGCACCCAACCTAAGCCACTGGCCTTAGGCACGCTCCTAGGTCAGGACTGCCCTGGTGTTTGTTGTTCCTCAGCCTGGAAGTTTCTCCTACAGGAGAAAAACGCAGCCTCCTGCTCTCACCTCATTCGGGTCTCCGCTCAAACATCACCACCTTCAGAGAAGCCTTCTCTGAGGTACCTGTCTGTTTCTCCCTGTTTCCCCCTGTCTCCCTCCCTCCTTTGTTGTTCCACATAATGCTTATCAAATCTGAGACGTGTTATATAAATGGGTTTTATTGTTGCTGCTGCTGTTTTAACCTGTTTCTTTCGTTAGAATATAAACTTCACGAAAGACACAACTTTGTTTTCTGCACAGTAGCCCAGATACTCAGAGGTGTGAGCACAGATGCCAACAAAGGTTTGTTAGGAGATGAAAGCATGAATAAGCTGATGAAGACAGGACCCCATCAGACAGTCTAATTCCAGAGTTCACACTCCATGTATTTCATGAGTCTCATTGTTAGTGTTTTAGTGGGAGTGTTTCCCACTATTGGTTTGCACACATGCTCTTCAATTGACATTTAGCATCATTCATGCTCCATGCCTAGTGCAGCACACTTGCCCAGCCCCTACCTCTATGACCGGGAAATGGCTCTATTTCTTAGGGAAAAGAGAGCATAAGCAGACATTATTGTCCCCAAACTCTACCAGCTATTAGGAATCTTAGCTTCTTACTTTCCAAGCCCAGTTGTGACTCCAACCAACAGTGCAAACAGCATTCACCAAATGTCAGACTGAATACATGAAAACTCAGGTTAAATAAATGAAATAAATTCAAGATGCTTAGCACAGTTCCTGGCATACAAGATGCCCTCTTTTTCCAGTAGCTATAATTACCATGGTCATTATGCCCACTCGGACATCTTACTTAACACCTGAGTCTGTAACTCAGTTACATCAATGTGAAAGAATGAGGTCTGGTGGGAAACAGAAGTGAAACTCGGGGGGAAGCTGATAAAATATGCAGTGCCACGTTTCTCTGTGCTAAGAATGGACCACTGTACCCTGCCCAGCAGGGGCGAGAAGTAACAATGAAGGGGAACATATGATTTCTCCGGAGGAAAAAAATTATCATCTCTGTGGCTTTCGTAACAAGGCTGTTCAGTAAACTCTGCTGGTAGTTTGCAGCCTGTCCGAAAATACTAGCACATTCTTCCAGTGCTCCAGCCAATATTGCTTTTGGAATAGAGATTATTGGCTGATGTGAAAAGACGACTGAAATAGCTTAGACATGAGCTTTCTCCTGTGCTAATCTCCCCAACCTTTTCCTGTTTAATGTGGGGAGCATACACTCTGTCTTTAAATGTCAATTAGCTTGGGAGTCATTGACCCACTAAGGAAATGCAAGCAAATAATAAAATGATGATTGCATTAAGGTCATTAATATTAATATGAAAACCACAAGCAACATGGAGCATGTCATGACATTCCTGGGGAAATGAATATCAACCATGTTCCTGCCCTACCAAGAAATTATGCTTCTGGAAATAAGTTCCAGGGCACACACTTCCCTTCAGTCCCCTGGATGTTACAGTCCTCGATGTGGTGCCAGGGCCTGGGAGGAATGGTGAAATGGGCAGCTTGAGGGCCCTATTTATTGTCCTGTGCTGTCCTATTGCTCCTGTAACAAATTAGCACAAACACAAACAAGTTCTAGTGGCCGAAAAGAAAACAGTTTAATTACCTGACTGTTCTGAATGTCCTAAGTCCAAAATGGGTCATATAGGGTAAAACCTGGGTGTTAGCCAGGCTCTTCTGTAGGCTCTAGGGTCTGGGGAGCATTTATTTCTTTGCCCTGCCTCATAGGTCAGCAGCGTCTTCAGAGCACTTGTGTTCTCTCTCTCTCTCTCTCTTTCTTTCTCTGTTCCTCTCTCCTTCTCCCTGTCACCTCTGCTCTGTCATCACCTCTCTTTCTCTAACTGACACTCCCTCTTACAAGGCCCAACTAGATAATCTAAACTAATCTATTTATCTCAAAGCCCTTAACTTAATCACATCTACAAAGTCCCTTTTTCCCAGGAAGGTAAAGTATTCACAAGTTCCAGCAATAATAGGATTTGGACATATCTGAGGACCTTATTCCATCTATCATATTCTCTCTTATTCATCCTGTATTTTCTGCTCTTTCTGCTGTGAACGCCCATGCAACACAAAGGAGTAGCCCAAACACTATGCTAAGACACCTTACCAAATTTTAGTTTGGCTGCCATCTGCACTAGGCTGTGTCCCTACAGATAATCCCAGCCCAGTGCTGAGTCTTTGATCAAGAAAATGCAGGGCTATCAAATCTCAAAAGGTACATTGGCCCAGCCCGCCTCTGCAAACTGTTTTCAGTAATTTTCCACTGGCCAACCCCTTCTTAATTTTCAATTTCCACATATTCCCCTAGTCCCTTTTTTGTGTTCCCCTTTTTACTTCTCCATGGTGTCTTTTGTTACCTTTGTCTCAGTGGGAGTCAAGCTCAGTCTATACTGGAGTCTCTCTTCTTTATTACACTAATCTGAAATCTGAATAAATTCTTCCCTTCCACATTTAACCATTACCCAGCTCTGTTTTTACTTTGGCACTTCTATCACAACAAATACCAGAAATGAATCTGATATAAGCCTTTTTTATCTTTGTGTGATTTGGAATCTCTCTATGCTTTTTTATAGAAATATGGGTCAGAGTCTTTGAGATACTGAGAGGTCCAGAAAGCTTACCAATTTGACATACTCAGCAAGGGAGGAAGTGTTTAAGTGGGGCAGGGGGGTGGGCAATGCTCCTAGAACCACACACTTGGCCTCTGCACCAGGCAAGTGCATGATGTGGAATAAGTTTTGTAGCAGATGTCAGAGAAGCTCCATGGAAAAGATTGGGTGTGTGTGAACCCTTGAAAAAGTATCAAAATCTTCTGGTCGGGCAATGAACAGACAGGAAGGACAGATGAAAGGAAAGACAGGAGAGGTCTTCACAGTGCTCTGGTTCTGCCCAGGCATTGAGACAAGAGCACCAGGAAGCACAGGATAAACTTCCTCTAAGCAGATGCCTGAAAAGTTCTCACTTTTTCCAAGTGTCACTTCCTTTGCTGGCCTGTTACTTTTAGCATCTACCTTCCCTTATTCTCCTCTGTTCTGTTGCTCATTCTCCCTTTCTTACAAGGCTACAACAAACAGAGTTGCTGATACTCTTCACCAAGATACACTGTCTAGTGGAGCTGCCACCACACTCAGGGACAGTAGAATCTGAGCCCTAGGAATTTGGGCTCTCTTCCTCACAGTGTGTGACCAAAGACCCCAGGTTCCCAATTACCTCAGTTAAGAACCCAGTGCAACTTTGTTTCAACCATTAATAGTGTTCACTACACCTGAAATTCCAGGGGTAGAGAGGGTGATTGACTCCTGGTCTATCTTATTCTGCATATATGTTTCTGCCAAAATATTTCTTCCGTGGCCAGAAACAGAGTAGAAAGATAAATGTTACAAATATAAGCATGGCTCTCTTCCAAACGAGACTTTCACAGAAGCAAGGTTTACTAACAACGCTCATCCACATGTAGCGTGGAATCAACCTTCAAATAAAACTTTTATAACCCCTTGCAGTTGTACATCCTGGCCATCAGTAAAGACCCTAGTCATGGGCTGCAGCCTTCTTAATGGGTGAATTTACTTCTCTCAAATGCTTTCACATCTGAATGAGATATAGCTAGTTGTTCACAAAAAGATGTGTATTTATTAAGTTTATTAGAACATTAACATAGAGCCAGATCTGTGCAAAAAAAAGAGGAAAGGAGATTGTTTATTTCCTTCTAGTGCCCATAGTCTATAAGAGAAAAGAAGTCAGTAAACATAATACCAAACATGTATAAAAGCACAGTGAGCACATAGGAAAGCAATTTCCCAGGTAATCAGGAAAGGTATTTCAGAAAAGGTTATAGTTAAAGTGATTCTTTGTGGTTATGTGATATGAGGGTATAGAATTAAAGAATAAAAGAGTATGACATATTTATGAAATGCCAGTGGTTCAGCACTTTGCATTTGGGGTGCCAAGGGGTTCTGAATGAGAACCAAAGTTAGCAGAGGAGAGCAGGATGGATTATGGCAAACCCTGTGCTGCACATGGGGTTGAAAGTTCGCCCTGTACGTGATGGGAAGCTACTGAAAAACTTGGCACAAGAAAAGACTGTGCCCAGAGTTACCACTAAAAATGATGGTTTGGTCAAGGAGTGTGAGCGATGTTGTGGAACAGAGTGAGACTGAATAATGAAGCCAAGAGACTGAATTCCATCCAGGCTTGTATGATAGTCCCAGCTAAAGTATAATGGACTATGCATGGAAACCAGTTGATTGTGAAGAATGAAAGAGTGGAGGAGATTTTTGGATTGAGTTATTCACAAACATTGATGCCACAAACCAAATGAGAAGTGATAGAAGTAAAGGTTTGTCCAGTGATGTATTCTACCACTAACTTATAGAGCTGGTTGGAACAAGCCCTTAGGGCTGGTCCTCCCTCAGAGTTATTGGAAGGCTATGACTTCTCATAGAACTCTTGTAGGAGGCAATCACCTACTTGATGCTTAAAAGGATGGAAATGTTCAAAAAGATTGTCTGGAAAATATTCTGTCATTAGAAATGATCTAACTGTGAAAGTGACTATTTGGAATCAGCCACAATTCCCAAACTCCTTAAAGCCTTTTTCTCTCAGGAGGAAAATGAAATAAGCAATACTAACTTCTTCCCCATAGGGTCAATAATTTTGCAAGAAGAAATGCTGGGAATAGCTAACTCTTCTAAGAAAGTGGAGAATAGCAGAGATGGCAGTGGTTCACAAAACCACGGCTTCTAAAACTGAAACAAGGTTGGAATGAAATTGGACTGGAGCGCAGTCGTCCACTGGCCTGATAATGTCAAATCCTCGAAATCCCCTGATTGGTGACTGAGAGATACAAAGGGAAGAAAAGAGACTGGCCAACTGAGAGATACAAAGACTTTTCCTGACCCCTTTAAGTTACAAGGGATTATTTTAAAATGGTAAATAACCAAATCCCAGAGCTAAGTCATAGCTTAGAGATGAACTTCTATAAATCTCATTTTGTAACAGAGAGAGAAAGTTGGAATCTAGAAGACATGAAGAGATTTGAAGCAATTCGAAGGTAGAAACTGGTTGACTCACAGGCTGGACAGAGTTTTAAAGACTTGAATTAGCATATAACTGAATGCCTATAAATTGAGTACCATTCACTGTGCACTTGCTCAATGCAGGGATGTATCCCAAACACAAGACATCACAAGCATCAGTGATAAGTTCAGGGCAGTTTTAGAATAATAAAATATTCATGGATAGGTTGAGTATAGTAAATTTTCATTACTTACATGGATCTTTATTAAGACTCTATTAATCAGTTCCTCAACCTATTTTCTCTACAACAATAACTTAAACCCTTCAAAGATTCTGCAGTAACTTTGGAAATCACCACCATCATCATCATCATCATCATCATCATCAATCACTACTAATGTTTATTCAGTGCTTTCTACATGGCAGGCACAGTACTAAATATTTTAAACTCACTATCTTATTTCATCCTCACAGTCATCTTATGAGGCTGGTATTATTACTGTCCTCATTCTATAGAAGAGAAAAGTTAAGCTCAGAAAGAATTAATGAGCCTCTCAGCCTTGCACATCAGCAAAGACCAAATGGGGAGCCCAGGCTTTTCCTTCCATCTGGCATTTACAAGACAGTACTCTCCCACCTCCTGCTAGGGCAGTGTCTAAGAAAGCCAATTCTTATTTAAATAAGGCCCAGAGTTTAAAACATATTCTCTGGATTTTAATTGAGAATCACTCATCACACCAAGAACTGGATGATCTCAACCTGAATAAAAAACAATAATAAATGGATGACAAAATCAAGATGATAGAGATGTTAGCATTGTGTAGCTTTTAAAGCAGCACTAATAAAAATAATTTCTAATGGACAATTATAAATAGTCTAGAAGCAAATAATAAAAGATAAGGCCTCAGCAAAGAACGAGAAAGTCTTCACAAGTAAATAGAAGATTTAAAGATTTAAATGACAATTTTAGAACTGAAAAATACAGTAATTGAAATGGAAAAACTCAGTGGATAGACTCAACAGAATGAAGGAGGTAGAGGAAAGAATAAATGAATGGAAGATAGATTAGTAGAAATTACCTAGTCTAAACAATAATCTAAAAAATTATGAACAGAGCCTCAGGGACTTGTGGAACTATAATAAAAGATTGGACATTTGTAATATTTCATATTTCAAGGCTTAAATCTGCTATTTTATTTTCTTTTGTTTTTACTCAGTTTTTATTTCTCTCTTATCTTTTCCTTGCTTTCATGTACATTACTGAACATTTCTTAGAATTACAATTTGATTGATCTATAGTATATTCAACTGTATCTCTTGGCGGTTTCCCTAGATACTACATTATATAAATGTAAGTTATTACAGTGTAGTAGTGTCATTATTTTCCCAGCTCAAGTGAAGTATGGAAAGCTTATCTCTGTTTAGGTCATATTACCTTCTGTTTATAATTTTTTTGAAATTTTTTTCTTCATAAGTTTAGAAACACCACAGACAGTGTTAAAATTTGTGCTTCAACTGTCAAACTTAATCTAGAAAACACAATGGGAGAAAACATTTTGTATTTATCCATATTTTTCCAAATGCCTGGAAAATCTCCAAACACTTGGAGCATAAACAACTAAATAGTCCATGGGTCAGACAGGGACTCTTAAAGGCATTTAAAAAGTGCAATGAACTCAACGAAAATGAAAACAAAATATATCAAAATTGTGGGACACAGCTAACAAAAAAAACTAAGAAGGAAATTGATAGCATCAAATGCATATATTAGAAAAGAGGAAAAGTTAAACTAAGGCCATGTAAGCAGAAGGGAAATAATAAAAAATAATAGCAGAAGTCAATGAAATTGAAAACAGAAAAAACAATACAAAAATCTATTAAACGAAGAGCTGTTTTATAAAAGATCAATAAAGATGATAAACCTCTAGCAAGACTGACAAAGGGAAAAAGAGAGAAGACAAAAAATTACTAATATCAGAAATAAAATAAGGACATCTCTAAAGAATAGAGATGTAGACATAAACAAGGTAATAAAGAAAGACTATAAATAACTCTAGACACATAAATTTGATATCTTAGACAAAATATATCACTTCCTTGAAAAACCAAAATTATCTAATATGAAATAGATAATTTGTAGAACCCTATAAAATATTTAGGACATTACTTCTGCAATTTAAGAGCTCACCAAAAATAACTCTCTACAACCATTTGGTTTCCTGGAGAATTGTACTGAACATTTAACGAAGAAATAGCACAAAGTCTATATAATATCTTTAAGAAAATAAAATAGGAGGGAGCACTCTCAATTGACTTTACGTAACCAATATTGTGCTCGGTGAATGAAAGAAAGACTTTTCAAAAAACCATGCTGTACAATTTTGTATCTAGAGGCAACAAATGCACCTCAATTTAAGTCTTACATTTTGTACAAAAATTAACCTAAAATGGATGATGGACGTTAATAGAAAATGTACAATTATACAATATTTAGGAATAAAAAAGGAGACAATCTTTATAAATTAATCAATGTGATCTAACATACTAATAGGTTGCACAGGAAAATCACAAGATCGTATCAATCAATGCAGAAAACATTTGACAAAACCCATTCATGTGTTTAAAAACAATCTCAAAAAGTTGGAATAGAGAACTTGTCCTATTTGATAAAAAGCATCTATGAAGAACCCTACAGCGAACAGTGTACTTAATGCTGCAATACTGAAAGCTTTCACCCTTAAGCTTGGGAACAAGGAAAGGGTGGTTGCTTTCCCAATGATAGAAATATTAGCCAGTAGAATAAAGCAATAAAAAGGAATAAAAAACATGTAGATCAGAAAGAAAATGTACAGAATGGGGAAAAATATTTACAAGTTACATATACAATCGTATATGTAGAATATATAATGAACTCTCAAAACTCAACAGTAAAAAAGGAAACAGTCCAATTAGAACATGGGCAAAAGCCATGAAGAGATGTTTTATTTTAAAAAAAGATATTTGGATGGCAAATAAGTACATGAAAAAATTCAAAATCATTAACAATTAGGAAAATGCAAATTAAAACCACAATTAGATATCAACTAAGTACCTATAGCTTTAAAACTAGTGGCATCAAGTGGTGGATAGGCTACAAGGAGTTGAATTAGTCATATGTTGTTCTTGAAAATGTAACATAGTATAGTGACCCTGGAAAAGTTTGGCAGTTTTCTTAAAAAAACATTCAACTACCACATGACATAGCTATTGCACTCCTGGGCATTAAACTAGAGAAATAAAGATTTATATTCACACAAAAACATGTAAACTGATGTTTATAGCAGTTTAATTCATAAAAGCCTAGAACTGAAAACAACCCAGATGCCCCTCAAGAGGTTAATGCTTAAAAAGCTAGTGGTACATCTGTACCATGGAATGCTACTCAGCAGTACCAAGGAACAAACTCATGATGCATGCAACACTCTGAATATGGTTGAATTATACCCAGTAAAAAAAAGCCAATATGAAAAGGTTACATACTGTATTATTCCATTCATATAACTTTTTGAAAGTATGAAATTCTAGAAAGAGAAGACAGATCAGTGGTTGCCAGAGGTTAAGGTGAAAGTAATACATCTACTCTGTATCTTTACCTTATGAACCCCAATATCTTGGTTATGATATTGTTCTATAGTTTGGCAAGATATTATGATTGGGAGAAATTGGAAAACTGGTACATGACGTCTCTATTATTTCCTATGATTTCACGCTTCAACTGCAATTACCTCAAAAATAACAAAAATAACTAAAATGTTTTGATAAGAATGTGTATCATAATTCCATGAAAATTCATAATCTGCTTGTGACATATGTTCTATATTAATATGAACAGGTGTTTCCCACTGTGAGCTGGAGGGTATTAGTAGCTCTTATGTCAGAGGAGGAGTTTATCATCATGTGCATTTGGGAAATGCAGGCTTAAATATATTTTGTTTCAGGGATTCTCAGAACCTTTATTATATTTATCTGTCTTATGTTTTTCAAGTGATTTGGTAGAATAAACATTCTTTCTAATTTCTTCTTCATTGAGACTTAGCTTTTTCCTTTTCCCAAAAACACATGCTCAATACCCCCCAAAAATTTATGACATTGGTCCCATGGAATGTACTTAAGAAAATGCCATTGTCTACAGAATACACTATTTGTTATTCTTGCTTAATAATGGAAGTGAGAAAATTCTAAGCAGGGGCAATAACTTATGAAAAGGCACAAAAACATAAAATAGTATAGATTTCTGAGGTCAAGACTGAGGGCATGGGAATGTGTAAAGGGCTTGAGGGAGGAACATCTGGAAGAGTGTCAAGTGGCCAGATTGTGAAGGGACTTGAGTGCCAAGCCAGAGAATTTGAACTTTTTCTTGGAAGCCATAGAGTCTCTACCTAGACTCACAGGCCCATTCTTTTTGTTCTTCAATCAAGAACATTGGAACTGAAGAATAATAAGAATGACCCACTTAACTATAGCTGTCTAGATTTGACTTTATGAACTCTACAAATGTAAGTAGAATTTACAGACTCTAACATTAACCTTTGACTTCAGTAATTACAAAGTATGTGTAGATAAACTTAATTCCAAACCCTGTCTCACACTTATTTACAGGATCCTATATGGACCAGTATCTGTGAAGTCATTTTTCCTCAAATCTCCTTATTTTGCAGATGGGGCAACCACCCCAGAATAACAGAAACAAGAAAAAAAAACACCCAGTCTTCCATCTCCCAGCACAAATTTCTTTGCATCCTCCATCCAACTTGGCCTGTGCACAAATGTAACCCCTAGAAGAAGGTAGTCTTGCACCTGAACTTCTGGGAGAGGGAGCAACCCTGGGGTTAATTAAAATCCTGCACAGTGATTAAAAGCACCCGTAGCACTGCAGGCTCAGTTATGAATGCTTTTCATCATGCAACCTCTCTTAGAAAAGCTCAGTGCACAGCTCCCATTTGCAACCTGTACTTTGAGAACAAAAGAACAGATCTGTCAGGAGGGAGGAAACATGGGGGCTGGCAGCAGAGATTGTTTTTCTGTGGCTTCGGTGTAAAATAATCTGGTTTGAATTGTTGTAAAGTACAAAAACAAATGGCATTCAGCCGTAGATCTTAACTCACGATGTCAAAAAAAAAATGTTATTTTCCCTTACGACTCAACAGAGCATCATGTTGGCAGCTGCACCCCATTACCAGAGTCCCCACAAGGGAAATGCCAGGTCAGGCATTATTTAAAATCCCAAGTTTATTTTTTTGCTAAGGACTTTCATGGCTCTGTCCACATTTCAAGTGACAGGCCTTCAGACTAGTCATTTACACTCTGTCCTATCACATTGTCAGCTTGTAAGCTCTCCAATCTTAACATCTTCCGTATCAGAGACTATGATAATTCTTCCCAATTAAGACTGTACGTAGAGTACTGGAGATTTCTGTCAATGTAGTCCATGACAAGGAACAATGTGCACGGGCTAGTATTAATTTTTCCAATGCTATTACTAATGTTCAGAAACATATAGGAATAATTGCAAACTGGTTCCAGCCATACAAATGGCACCAGATGGTTTCAAGTAAGCCAGAAAGGATACATACATTTTACATGCCATGGCACTCTCACGTCTGCCCACAAGATCGTCTGAACATACTAAGCTTGAGAGCTTTCATTGCTCTGTTTTTATCTGAGTTTGACCTCTTTGGACAATGAGGCTGATAGATAGGCTTCTCCTAGAAGAACCAAGTTTCTGACATAGGCTAAGCCCTCATAAAAATGTCAGAATCAGCTTTTCTTGGATGTCACATCTTTCTCTCAGGCCTTCTTAATTCCACACAGCCCAGATATAGTGGGGAAAATACACTAGTGACCAGAAACACCTACATTCAAGTCCTTGCCTGTAGCAATGGTTATCTTGAGACAGGTTACTTTAAACCTTTCAGAGCTATTTCCTCAGTCATAAAATGGAGATAAGAAATGTCAATTTTGGTAAATTGTGGTGAATATATGGAGTTGTATTTGTAAAAATTCTGACTTTGCAAAGAATGTTCAATAAATATCCAGTCTTGTTCAACCATCCAAATTACCCTGCAGGAAACACTTTCAAAGCCCTTTTGCCTATTAATTGTCCTTATATTTATATTGCTTATATACATTATATAGGCAGTACACCATGAATTTCTTGAAGACAAGTGGTTCCTTGGTAAATGATGTAGTAGATGTAAATGTGTTCTTTCCTGCTTGAAACTCAATAAGTCTCATGTAGTAGAAACTCAATAAATCAAGTAATTAAAGGAGTGAGAACCATTCCATCTCTATTCCGTGCTTTGGGTTCTGAGATTTCTGGAGGTAGGAACAGTGTCTCATTTATCTTTGTACCCCCTATTCCTAGCACAGTGGTTTGCATACCCTTGGAGGTCAATGAATGCTTTGTCTTGAATAAAACCTGATATTTTTTAATTCACTTCCACACCTCTGATTCTTTGCAGGATATACAGAAAGTACTCAATAGAGTTCAGAAAATCATTTTATTAAGCTGACAGAAACTCTCTGGGAAGCCAGAAAGTCTATCACCCAAGTAGTGTGTCATTTGAGAGCCGCATGGACACACCACATTTATTTCTCCTATCTTCAAACATACTCAGCTTATGTCGCTTCAATTTTATAGGTTGGAAGACAGAGAGGTCAAAATACACACTCAGAGTCACAAGTAAAACCTTCTTTATATGGCTTGCGATGCTGTTCACGATTGTTCTCCTGATGGCTTCATCTCCCAGAGCAGCTCCCTTGAACTGCCCCGCATTGTATTCATACTGTTCGCTCTTGAATCTATGAACCTGCATAAGCTGTGTAAGCAATGTCAGTGGCCTGCAGTGCACTCACGATCTGTCTACCAGAGAGCCCTGTTCCTCCTGCAAATCATGGGAGGAGCTGCAATTCTGTGAAATAGTTGCCCAGGTTCCTACACAGAGTCAGACAGGGTCCCCTCCCCCTCCATTCATCATGACCCCACACCACACTTCCAAGCTCTTGTCACTTCATAACCTGCTCTTGAATAAAATCATGAACTACTAACAAACTTTATTACTAGGGCATAGCAGTGCCTGGCACATAGTAGATGCTCAGTAAGAATTTCCCCAATTCCGTGAGGATGCATATGTGAGCAGTCAGGAAAAGGAGGAAAGGGAAATTATCTCAATAAGAAAAAGAACACGTAAATAAGGGATACATTTTAAAATGATGAATTTTTCCAAATGCCTTAATTCAGTACATTGGCTCTTTACTGATGTAAAGTAATGAGATAAATATATACTACTTATGAGTAGATAAACTCCTTAATTTAGGGGAAAAATTCTTAAACTTTACTTCCTAGCAAATTTCATATTTTGAAATTAAAGCTCCTTTTCCAGAAAAGCTTCCTAGCCTGCTTGTCAATATTTTACCATGGCAAGGTGGAAAACAGAGAGGTTTTTTTTTTTAATGCTATGTAAAGGAAGTGAAAGGAAGGAAGGAAGGGAGGAAGAAAGGAAGAAAGAAAGAAAGGAAAGAGAGAGAGAAAGAGAAACCCTTGTGTCTGTAGTTAACTTTTATTCCTGTATATGTTTTAAAAAATATTTCCAAACCACTCAAAGAGAAGTCAATCATTATGATTTCCAAGCTCCTAGTGCTAGTACTTTGTCAATGATCTGAGGATCTCTCTCTCATAGGCACCCCCCTTCCATGTGTCATCTTCAGCTCAGAGCCCAGGAGCTATGGGATAACACTTTTTTCCTGCCTTTGACATTTCACTGTGGTTGGATTAAGTTTAAAGATGATGTCAGCTTTTCCACGACTTCATGAGAAAAACATCTCTCTCCTGAGTTTAAATAAGTCTAATTGTGCTTACCCTTGTGTTAATTTGGGAAATCCCTGGATTCTTTTGCAGACAGAGGGGAACAGCAGTGCCCTACTGTAGATGGTAAGGAGAAGGACGCTGACTGATGTGTGTCAGCTGGCAGCAGATGTATTCGTGAGTGAATTAAGATATGTTAGGGAACGAAGAGTTGAATTGGAGATTGTAGAGATGTTTTAGACACTATGAGTGCTGGAAAAATGAAAAGATAGTCATATTAGGGGCACTGTATCCTTAGCATCTAAAATACTGCATATAGTAATTGCTCAACAAATATTTGTTGAAAAAATGTGAATAGGTGATACCACCTCACCAGGTAGAGCTTACTATATGTGAATGGCAAGAACTTCATAAAAAGGAATCCTTGTATGAAGATGGAAGGTGTCCTTTCATTTTTCCACCAAAAAAACAAAACCAAAAACTTTTGACAAGTACGAAGGTAAACTGTATCTGTTCTCCCATAACACAAAATTGCTAGAATTGTTGAAGACGACTACTTAGTGTAAAGATCATTAAAGGTCATTTCCCTCCTTGCCCACCCCTCCTCTGCTCATAAACATCACCCCCACACCTGCCCCACTAAACAGCTCTGTTACCTTAGGCATATTCCTTAAAAATACCTGAACCTTAGTTCTCTTTTTGTATTTGGGAATATAGGGCTCTTTCTCTCTTTGCACTCTTTACTTCCCACCAACCTCTCTTTGACTGTGAGAGGTTTTTGAAGGTAGTGACATGTCAGTGTTATGCTATAAGAAAGGATTCGTCTAGCACTAGTTTCATTTCTACTGTCGGTGGGGATTACTGCGAGGACGAAAACATCTTTGCTCAATAAATTTCAGTGCCCTATATATGTAGATCAAAGTACTTACACTGGGTAATATCTAATTAACATCAAATATTTTCTGACTACTATAAATTAGAGTGAAGGATGAAAGTAAATAATTGACAAATATATTTAGTCTTTGGATAATCTTATCTTATGGAGGACAAAGAGGATAAAAAGAGCAAGAAAAAACATCTGTAGAAGATTCTGGTTATGACTCACCTTAAAAGAAAGTTTCAAAAGGAGGCAACAGCTGTCTCTCTATTGGTGTCCCATTGGCCAAGTCCAATATGGACATTACATAGTTAAGAATACAACTCTAAAGACTGGATTATACTTAGGCAATTAAAACCAGAGCAGCTGAGTGAGGTGAATAAAGATTGTCCCCAAGGGCCAAGATGTAGTTGTCATCAATCATAAACAGACATATAAGCCCAGGATGGAGTGAACCTTTGCAAAAAAAATATTTATGCCGGTTACTATGCACTTGGGTTTTGTGGGATATGTCTATTTTTTCCAACAGTTAATGACACGTATTAATGTGCTTGTTCACTCGTTACTGTGCTTTCTCGTTTCTTCTTTTCTTTCCTTCTCTCCCTCTCCACCTTCCTTTCTTCCTTGTAATGATCTGTTCCCATATATTTTTCCTACCTATCCCCAGTTATCACACCTTATCTTTTTTCCTGGATTTGGATTTTAAAAACTTTATAAAAAATCAGGATAATCCTTAACTGCTTAGCTGTTTGAGTTCACTGTTCTTTGTTGGTATTCAGTTCTAGCCCTGGATTTCAAAATAACTTTGTAAATTGTATCTTCAACTGATATGGTAGAAAGAGTGAATAAAAATCTTTGGAAAGATTTCAGAGTTCTGGCACCCGAGCCAGAGAATATCAAAGTTGTTTTTCCTTTAGTGAAACAGTCTGTGCTATCTAATTCTCAAGTTAAACAAAAGTAGGGAAGGCAGTTTCTCAATAGTTCTCCATGGGGCTGGGAGGAAGGATTTCACCCCCACTCCTCCCAGGGACACAGACATCTTTAGTTGTCATAACTTTGGGAAGAGGTGCTATTGGGACCCATAGTAAGTAGAGCTAGGGATACTGCTTAACATCCTACAATGCACAAGGGAGCCCCCACAGCAAAGAGTCATACAACCCAAACTGTCAACAGTGCCGAGAGCGAGTCTTCCCTGTGCCTCACCACAGTAGTGAGGAAAACACTCAGTTCAACCCCGTGCTCCGCTATTCCTTAACCCCAAGCTCCGCTGTTCCTAACACCAAAGAGGAATCTGGGATTCATTTTATTTGATCCAGGGCAACCGAACTGATATAGCTAAGACTCATCCCCACCCTAGGATTCCAATGACCCCATTTCTAATCTGAATTAACCATATCTATGTCTCCTATAGGGTAAAACAGGGGTCCTCAGCCCCCTGGGCCAAGGAACCAGGCAACACAACGGCAGGTGAGCTGTGGGCCAGCCCAGCAAAGCTTTGCTTTCTGGCATTACCGCCAGAGCTGCACCCCCTATCCCAGCCCCGCCTCCTGGTCCATGGAAAAATTGTCTTCCACAAAAGTGGTCCTTGGTGCCAAAAATGTTGGGGACCTTTGGGGGTAAAATATAGTTAAAATGCACAGGCATTGAGCAATTAAAGACACATTGTTTCTTGATTCACTTTTCCAAGTAATGACCTCATAATTCTTCAACTTAATACCTTTCCCAGGCTAAAATGAAATTCCCTTGGGATTTTGTGGTCCTTTATATTTCAGCATATTTCATTTGTTATAATTGCATAAGAATATTCCTGCATGGGGAAAGAGCAGAAGAGGAAAGGGAAAGTAATGGTAACAAGTCTCTGAGAAGAAAGAAGAAATACCAATAGCAAACTTTATCAGCTTTTGCCTACAGCCAACCTAACACATTTAATAGCCATATTTCTATTTGCTTTTAGTTATTTATCAAACTTTTTTCATACTAAGTGAACATCACTATCCTAGGTACCAGAAGTAAAACAGAGTGGACTAGGGAATGGTTACAAATGTCTGGGACCTTCCAGCTAAGAAGGCCATGTGTGTCGTGTCATTTAACTAACACAATGATAAGACAGGGAAAAAAGTGCTTACAACAAGTGACATGTACTCAACACTCTCAGGGAGTAGAGGGATTGATTTAATGGGGAAATGGTGGAAATGAGAAAGAATTCTTTGAAGATATGACCTTTAACTGGACCTTTTAAACTGAAGCAGCAAGGAAAAAGGAATTTTGAAGCCAAAGGAATGCCAGACCTATCTATTCAGCATCTTACAAATGTTTTGTGTGCTCTTTGTTGAGACCCAAGACATAGTCCCTGACTCAAGGAGTTTTCTGCCTCATAGAAGTCATGGAGAACACAATAATTTAATATTAAGTAGCTAGAAGGTAACAAAAACACTAGATTAGCTTATTTAGCTCTAGGCAAATGGCCCAGCCAGTCTATTCTCTATAGATGCTACTTCTTAGATTATATTTTCATTTTTGTCCAATAAAGGTAAATAAAGGAGGCAGTCTGCAGGGAGCATCCTTTCTTGTTCAGATCCCTTTTCCCTCCTTCCTCTCTTTCCACTTCTGTTTGGCCACAGAAGTGACCACCCCTCCTGAGAATGTTTTTAGTCCTTCTTTGGCCAGAAGCTATCCACCAGATGCTTTTATGGTTTAATCTCATTAGAAAGCCTGTCTTCCTTGGAGCCCCCCATGTCAGGCTCCTATTGTTTAGGTACTATTTCTGAATAGCAGATTCAGATTGCATGGTTTATGGCTTGTTCCCTTGAGATCCCCTGTGTCTTAATGCTCGGTAACATCAGAGAAGTCACCATACCTCTCGTTGAACTTTATTTTCCTACCTGTGAAGTGAAGAGAACTGCAAGTCCTTCAGAGCAAAGGGCACTGTTTTTTCTTACTCGCACATGTGCGCGTGCACATGTAAATTGTGGGGGAATAGTGGCTGCTCCGAAAATTAGAAAATACCAAATCTACCCCTGGCTGTATCGTTATTTTGTGTTGGGCAAGTTATGTTATGCCTTTGAACACCTGAGTCTTCAGTTTAAGGGAAAATACATGAAAATTAAATGTAAAACTGGCCAATAATATCATCAAATAAGCTAACTTGGTGAAGAGAGAAGGGCAGAAACAGGCCAGTTGAGTGTTTGACTGAATGACTGCTTATTTGCCTCAGTTGACAAAACTAATCAGAACCATTCGTCTACTAGCCCAGGGTGTGTGCACATATCCAAACAACCTCAGAAAAGGACTTAGAAACATCTGCACATTTGGACTAATGTAGGCAAAATATGGTTGAGTAAATGCTTTGATATCTTTTAATCCCAGCTTAGGAAAAAAGGAAGAAAAGTACATATAATGAACTCCATGGACTTTATTAAGACTTGGAGAGTAGACAAAATTGTCTCTACATATTCATTTAAAATTTTTGACATCCTTTCCATGATCCAAATATGAATTCAGTCACTCGTGTTCTTGTTTTAGTCTTTATATGAGAGAAAAGAGACCATGACAATAATAAAAACAACAAAGAAGAAGCGGGGAGAGAGAAGCTCCCTCCTTTTCTTTCTGCTCCACTTAACATGTCTTATCTCATTCTGATGACTTGGTTTCCTCTCTCCCCACTCCTTCTCCAGGCTAACATTTGGGATTGCATTTCTTGTGGGGAAAAAATCATCTCTCTTTCTCTTCAGTCACTTTTGTCACGAGAGTATGTTCTTTATACAGTCTTTCCTATAAGTCAGCCGGGCAACTGCTTGGCTATTCAGTCAGGTTTTATTGAATGCAGGTTCACTCAAAGTAGAACATCAACATACATTAATATCCTACTCACACTCTAACAATCTTTAAGAGAAATATAGTACATGCACACACACACACATACACACAGCAATCAATGAGGAATAACAAACCTGAGTCCCAGAGTCTCAGTCTGCAAGTCCAGGAAACAGCACAGCAGGCAAGGGAGTTGTCACCGTCTTGCAAGGAAGGATCTTGGAGCTAGGTGGGCAGCAGGGCAGACAAAGTCCTCAGTCCAGCAGGGCAGAGCCTCCAGTGGCTGATGCCAAGGGAGATCAGCATGGCGTGGAGCAGCACTCTGGTGTGTAGAGCTTGGTTGTCTCAGCAGTGGTCTGGAACCTGCCTCAGTTATACCTTAAAGTGGTGTACTCCACCCTTCTGAGTCTCTTGATAGATGTATTGGCACCCCTGGTGCAGGTGGGGAAATTCCCCAGGACCCTACCTATGGGTGGTCCCATTCTGCAGACATGGCTGTTCTGATCACATGTGCAGGTATCTTAGGTGTGTCTCCTTGCCAGATGAGTCTTCTTTGACTTAGGTAGTTTTCCTCTTGAATCACAGTATCATGGCTGACTGGCAGCCCTCTTGGTTGACATGAGTGACTCCATATTGTTTTATGTACTTTATGCTATCTTGATCGGACCAATGCCATTTTATTGGTCCTGCTCTCCACAACTTTCTAAATACCCACAAAGGCCCTCTGACAGCTCAGCTTGCATTACATCTTCAACATTGATTAATGATCTCTGACCTTCAACTAGTTAACAGCTTCTGCAACTCTACACATGGTGGTAGAGAAGAGAAGGAAGGTTGAACAGACTACCCAAGATGTTCTTACCACAAGACTTTGACTCTGGTTACAATGCAAACTCACTGCTGAAAAAGAATTTGATCTCAGGTCTGCCTGGCTCTGAAGTGTAAGATGACTTTACCACACAATGAAGCCATCATGCTTAGTAGTTTGAAGAAAGACCATAACAGTTTATTCATACATAAGGAGTACTTAGATTTTTTTTTCAATTAGGAAGACTCAAGATAAATCAAATTTAGACAGGCTAGGTATTTACTCAGATTACATGTGTTAGGTTTCCACTTCATGATTAGCACGCTAGTAAGCATGATGATCATAATAATGATGATGATATTAATAGTGATAACAATCCACAATTATACAATCCTACTATGTGTCAGGCATTCTCCTAAATTCTTTGTGTGCATCCTTTCAACAACCCTATCAGGACATGATTATCATGTGATCTTTATTTTACAGCTGAGAAATTTGAGGCACAGTGAGGAAAGTGGAAGCTCTCAGGCATTTTCATCTCAATCTTTTTCTGTAAATTTTAAAAAGAACCCTTGATACAGTAAGTAATTGTAAACAAGACAAAGTAAAATGCGATGTACTAACTGTTATGGCGTACAAGAAGGTTTTATCAATTACCTCACATACAAGGCTTACAGTTCATGATGTGCTTTATTTTAAAAAAGAAAATCCTCCCAGCAATCTCAGGAAGATCAGAAAGATCTTCCCCTTCTTCAATAAAATCGCTGAACATTGAAGTCATTGCCCCACCTTTATGGAGTCATTTCTCAAGCCTGTACTATGGGTCTCATGATTTCAGAAGAGGGAAGACATTGAGCATTTGAGTAGTATATTAGTTTTCTGTGTCTGCCATAACAAATTACCACAAACTTGGTGGCTGAAATCTAGTCCGTCACAGTTATGGTATCTAAGAGTCTGAAATAAAGAACAGCAGGATCACACACTAGAAAAGTCTAGGGACGAAGCCTCCCCTGCCTCTTCCAGCTTCTGGTGGCCCCGGGCATTTTTGGTATTGTGGCTGCATATGTTTTTCCCTCTTATCACTGCAAGAGAATCTACTCCTTTAATTTAGGATGATTTTATCTTATAATCTTTAACTTCATTACATCTGCAAAGACCTTTTTTCCAAATAAGGTCACATTTACAGGTGTGGGGTATCAGGACATGGACATATGTTTTGGGGACCACCACTCAACCCACTATAAGTGATCAGGGAAGTTCCTTCAGGTTTTTATGAGAAACTTGGTGTTCAAAACACCATCCTAAATAGTTTACTTGTAACTGAGGTAATTCCAGTGTTCTTCACAAAGAATGGCCTGGGGCCATTACCAGATAAAGGACTCTGACCTAGGGAAACAGAATTTTGAGCCAAGAGGAGGCTTATTTCAGTTTAACAGAGCAAGAATTGAATAATAGACTTGTAAACTTCCACTTTCCTTCTCTAAAATAAAATATACTTTCTTAACTGCAACTTGGGATTAGCAAAACACTTATTCAACTTAATTAAAGTCATATGTTTTTTGTTTTCCTGCCTTGACATGCTTTAAAATGTCACTCAGATATGTTGACTGGACACAAAGAAAAAATAAAACTGAGGAAAATGAGTAGAGATTTAAAAAATAAAAAAAGCGAAACACGTTTTGCGGATCAAGACAGATTTGTTTATTACTTTTAATATCAGAACATGCGTTTTCACTTATTGCCTACATTTTTTTAGATCATACATTTTTTAGTATCAGAGATCCTAAAAATCTCAAAACATTTTCAGTATAAAACTCAAAACAGCTTGCGTGCTCAGAGGAAACATGGGGTAGTGCACGGGTGAATATAATCAGGCCTTTGAGAAAAGACCTGAAGATTTATCTGAATAGCTGTTGTTATAAACTAAATGTTTGCATTCCCCTAAAATTCGTAGTTTGAAATCCTAACCCCCAATGTGATTGTATTAAAAGGTTCGGCCTTAAGAAGCTGATTAGGTCATCAGGGTACAGCTCTCATGAATGGCATTAGTGACCTTATAAAAGACATCCCAGAGAGATCCCTCCCTTCTTCCGCCATGTGAAGACACAAGAAGGTTGCTGTGTATGAATCAGGAAGTGAGCCCTCACCCACCAGCACCTTGGTCTTAGGCTTCCCAGGCTCCAGAAATGTGTGAAATAAACGTCTGCTGTTCATAAGCTGCCCAGTCTATAGTAATTTGCTATGCAGACTGAAGGGACTAAGACGTGTAAATCTTAGAGTGGTTCTCAGAATGGTAAATCTTCGAATGAAACCAAATTAGAATGGTTTCACAGTAGTGAGAATATAGCAAGAATCTAGGGCATTTTCTTCTTGGCCAGTGAAACTGGAAAAGCTGGTGTTCATGCTGCCTGTCACCTACCAGACCCAATAAGCAGAGAGGAAGATTGAATCTTCGTGGGCCCATTATTCAGATGGCCAGTGATCTGAGAAGACCGTGGGTTTGTACCCTAACAGTCTTAAGTTCCATTTTAAAATGGCTCTTTTTATAAGAAGAACAAAGTGTAGGTAAGGGGTTTAGAATGCAGAGGAAAGTTAATTGGATTTAAAAACTGCAGCATTCTCCCCCCAGGCGGTGGTCTTCAGCTGTGTCCTGGGTGGCGGTCATCTCCTTCTGGAGCACAATGGCTCAGAGACCATCTTGATATGCTTGCAGTTCTCCTGAGGCACAGGGTGGACTGTACCTTCAGTTCCTGAAACAACTGTTTTTTACATACATTGATTGTTAAGCTTATTAGCTATTACCTGAAACTAAAATTTTTCCAACATTTTGAAAATGGAAAAGACACCGGCCTGCGGGCTGCCCGTCACTACCAAACCCAATAAGCAATGACAGTGATTGAATCTTTATGGGTGCTTTATTCAGGTGGCCGGCAATCTGAGAAGATGGTGGGTTCATACCCTAACAGACCATCTTGTCTTTTCTTTCCAGGCCAATGTTTTTGTACCAGGGAATAAACAAGGTGGGGCGAGGGCTTTGAAATTCAGGGAGGATTAGGTGACAGAAGCTGCAACATTCCTGTCCTGGGCAGTTAGCTGTTAGCTGGGGTGGTGGTTGTCTGTCTTTCCCTGGAACACAAAGGCCCGGATGCCTCCAGTTGTCCCCAGGCGGTGATCTTCAGCAGTGCCCCAGGAGGTCTTATCTGTAGTTTCTGAAACAAAAGCTTTAACATATACATTACTAGCTAGACTTACAACTTTTTACCTTAAGCTAAAATTTTCCAACTCTTGAGTCCTCTATCAATTTGAGCCCCTATCACTAGGGAAACAGCATTTCCCAAAGTGTGGCCTGTAAAACAGCTTCAAAATATTCAGTTCCTTAGTTCTAATATTTACCCACCCCTCCTTTTACTGTCTCTGAAACTAGGCTGCATGTTACATGATGTCAAGTGATCATTTGTTAGCCACTAGGCCTTGCCTGGGCAAATTTAGCTTTGCGTACATAAGTCATTTTTACTTGATGATTACATCAGTGGACTTATTTGCATTTGTTGTATCTCATGTGGCTAAATTTAACTTGAGTCCTCAATTTTTGCTTATAAAGTTTACTCTTCGATGTCGCATTGACATGAAACATCTTTATGAAGGCAGAAGATTGAGAGAACCCAATTTAAGGTGGTAGACATTGCCACATCTCTTGAAGCAGGCCATGAAATGTTGAAAGCTGAACGAGCTGGTGTGATTTGTTTAGGCATTGAATTGCCGAAGGCTTCTAGCTGAATTTCCAGAGAAGCTGTTTAACTCCTAGAAATACATACTTAAGTATAAAACAGGAAATGCAGATAAAATTCTAAATGCCTCTCATTGAATATAGAATTATGACATCAGTCCTGCAGGTGCTAAAGAAGTCAAGATGATGAGCATGATTTATGGAATGCCACCTGTCAGCGTGATGTTACACTGAAAACCTGAGGATAATGGAAATCTTCCTTTCAGGATTTCTGAAGGTTTATTACCTCATTAAAAGCTCTTAAACATTTCATAGTAAAAAATCTGCTTGCCTTTGATTTCACCATGATTTCTAAACATATATGAAACAGTTCACCCCCACTCACACACATTCACACAAACACGCTCCACACACACTTACGCACACGCCCCAGCTGCTACCATCAACCAGTGAACATGCCTGAAGGCATGTTCCCCCAGGAAACAGATTATGATAATTTACCTGTTCTTCACTTTTACAAATGATAAAGTCCCAGATAGAATTGGAGAAGAAGACTAACTCAGAAGACCATACTACTATATTTTGATTTTTGCTTTATAACCATGAGCAGGTCCCTGCCCCTTCTTTTAGTTAACTCCCATCTCTTCAGTACATAGGTTGTACAAAATAATCCACAGTTCCCTTACTGCCCTCCCTTTCAATGCCTGCAGTGAGGTCTATTAGATGGGAAATATAATATCTGCTTTGGTTAAAAAAAAGTTTTCTCATTTGTATATCTTTTCATAAAACTTAAAACCATGACTTATTCTGTGCTTTTCAAGAATAATACATAAGTATATTTGATGCTTCTTTTTAGACCCATCACCCTGCCAATGCCATATTCTGAGAGAGCTATGCCAGCCATCACAAGGAGAGCTATGAAATCAAATGTACCACCTGGTGTTCATTTATCAAGTTTCTTTCACGAGCCAACCTTATGCTTTTCATTGAGTAGCATCATCTGAGGCCACAGAGGAGCTCTTGAATTCCTAGACCCATGTTCCTCTTTGTGGTAGTGGTGTGAATAGTGGTGGTTCTTCTTTTCCTATGTTTTTATCATCATCCTCACCATCCTATCTCACCTCCAATCCATATATTACTTCCTGTAAGATTTGATCCTGCATTCCCCTGATAAACACTTCAGGTGCTTCCTATACACCCAGAGATGAAGTCCAGTCTTTTTGCATGGTGTATCAAACCCTCTGTGCTTCTCCAGACCCTTTACAGTTTAGCAGACCATTTTTCCCTCTCCAACCTGCACTCTTGCCATTTTCCCACCAACCTCTCCACATTCCAACAGTGAATGATCTTTGTTCGGTTCCTTGAATGTGCCATGCTTTTTCATCTCTGTGCTCTGCACCTACTTGAGCTCTTCTATGCAAGGACGTTGTCTTCCCCCACAACCCCCCTTCCATTGCCTCCATTTGGTTACTGTTTTAGTATGGCGTCAAGGTTATCCTAGACATAAATCATCTGGGAAAACACATGTTGTCTTGATGGAAAAGACTGAATTCAGTGGCCCTCCCGTCAGCTCCTACAGCTTCCCATGCCTTCCCCAGCACAGCCCTGTCAGCACCCGGCTGTAATTGCCTTCCTCCCTGCGTATCTCCCACTGAACTTCAACCTCTGGGATGACTTTTGCAGCTAGATAATTTCAAATGGCATAATGGCCCTGTGAACTCCAGAGCTCTGTTCAGCCGTGTGGCCACATCTGAAGTCTACTGTCTGAAGCATAGATAGGAGACAATGAGGGATACAACCTGCTTAGCGTCATTGTGAGTGGCACGACCTTTTCAATTCCACCAACCCAAGGTGATAGCAAAACAGATGTACAACAATGCGCTGGATACACAAGGCCCAAATAGCCATGGCAAAACATGGTAAATGACATGTTTTGGAAATGACCCCCAGTTGCCTAAGGAATGGTTACGCTCCAGAGTATTCTTATCTAGTCTGGAGATCTGAATTTCTCTTCACTGTACTAGCTTCCCTCTTGCTCACCTGTCGACTGACCACCTGTTTGCTGACCTGGAGAGTGAGTTTCTCCCCCCTCACCATCAAACACAACTTTCCTTTTCCTTTTGACTCTGCGAATCAAGCTAACTGCCTGACACTCTCTGGTTTACGACCATAATGCACCGTGTATGAAGGTTACTTGATCTAGAAAGCAAACAATTTTTTGTCACTAGTTTATTAATTTACTCGTGTAAAAGTAATGATAAAAATTGTCACTTTTTAAGAGTTCGTTGTGAGGTAGGCACCTTGAATACACTACAGAAGTTAATCCTTTCAACAGTCCTGACAGTAGCTATTATTGTCCCCATTTCAAAGATGAAGAGACAGGCCCTCAGTGGCTTAATGGCTTGTCCAAAGTCATGCAGCTGGCAAGGGGCAGAGCTGGCGTTAGAAGGCACATCTCTGATTCCAAAGCCTGTGGTCTTGCCACTCCACGGAGGTCTTTCTTAATGTTTCAGAACAGGGCAGTCAGTACTTGTAGAATCAATACAGAAAAATTATTTATTTGGAAGTATGCTTTTCATCTGCAGTGGAGTAGAGTAAAAAAGACTCCCTCTGGGCCAACTATTCTCATGGGTCCCTTAAAGTAAGAGGACTGCCCAGCAACACCATCAGTCTGGATACATCTGTGGTCCTGGAGTCATGGGGACTCGCTGCCCCCGCTTCCAAGGATCACCCTCTGAATGGCCCCCTCCCCACCCAGGCAGCTCTCTCACTGTCACATTCTAGGAGCGGCAGAACGGTGGGCCTGCGGTTAGGCCAACCAGAGTTCAGTCCTGACTCTGCCACTTAACACTCAAGTGAGTCAGGCGGCTGCTAAATTACGCCATCTGACGTGCAGGAGATGGGGCTCTCATAAGGTCAGGGAAGGAGCCACGTGAGTGAAAGCGTGTATGTGCAAGACCCTCGAAACTGAAAGTTCTGAACATACATAAGGCAGTATTATTGTACTCTCCAAACCAGTAGTCAATAAAAACATAAGACACTAGATAGAGTCTCACGCAGACATGTCGTCGTCTAAATTGTGAGCTCTTTAGGAAGGGAGACATGGGCTCATGGTGTCTCTGAGTGCTCCCGCTTAGACCCAGGGCCTTAGGCAGAAGGGCAGTTTCACAGCGATTTGTCGCTGGAGACCTGCATGGTGGTGGCACAGCCACCATCCCCTAGCTGGAAGGAAGTGGTCTCTTACTGCTCTAGAAATGCCCTGTCTGAAATCCTCATCTGCACTTTGAATGTGCTGGCCTAGTTGGTTTTAGTGTTGTTTTCTATGACATGTGCATAATGATGTTAACAGTGAACATTTATTGTGTTTAATTTGTGCCAAGCAAATTATACTGTACAGACATGATCTAATTTAACTTATAGCTACCTCATATCTTATTATTGCACAATAGGTTACACCAATTTTACATGTGGGTAAACTGAGAATCAGAGATGGTAAACCCCTTTTGGGGGGGGGGGGGCGGTCATCAGGACTCACTGACAGAGAAGGATCTGAATGTGGATCCAGAGCCCTGACATACCTCATGCTGGTGACTTTGCTGGATTTTGACTCTCAAGGCAGAGAACATGGCTTAACCTTGGTTTTCTTCTCCAAGGAACCAGAACCTTGCATGCAGTAATTCTTAAATTAATATCCTCAGATTTTTCATCTGTAAAAGAGAAATAAGTAAGGGTCCCTACTTCATGAGGTTGTATGAGGCCAAACTGATACTATGTATATGTAAGATGCTTAACAAAGTACCTACCACAGATAAACATTCAATGAGTCAGTGGCTGTTATTACCTATTCTCTTTGAATGTCATTTTCCTTATTCCCCTCCTTCCTCTGGAGCCTAATATCCTCAAGCCCAGGGTCAGTCAGTACTAGCATTTCCTTTACTTTTGGCCCACATAGAAACCTGGACCAAATCTGTAGCTTACAGAACACGTGAATGGATAGGATGGAAGGTCCAGGCAGTCTCTGCCGGGATGGGACTCATAGTGTAACCAGCTTGGGGATCAGAACCAATGACCAAGTGGGAACAGTTCCTCAAAGGTGAATAGCACTCTCCATTTCAGAGTGAGCAATCTGCACAATGTTTGGTGACATGGATTCTGGAGTCAGCCTGAATTAAAAAGCAAAAGCTGGTACTTTCAATGTATCAGTATGTATGAAATAAGTGCTCCCTATGTAATGAGGACTGGGAAGAAAATTTTGTACTCAACTAGCTTTGTGATCTCATGTAGGTTATTAAAGTCCCCAAGCCTCAGTTTCCTCATCTGTAAAATGATATAACATAGCCCATTTCACGGTGATGCCAGCTTTATAGGAAACAGTATACTGGCATTTATGAGAGCAGTGCCCAATGACTGATGGCAGCTGCAACTTTTTGATCTCTAAGTGTGACCTCTTTATCTCACTTTATTCTCCCAATCTTGAGGAGTATTTTATTACCATAATCCCCATTTTGGGGGGTGAGGGAACAGAGGACACTCACTTGCTCTCCCCACCTGTTCTTATGGATGGCGCTAGGACCTAATAGGCAAGAGTAGGTGGCAACAGGTATTCATCAATTTTTCCTGAAGAGGCCTTAGAGACAACTGAACTGTGTGGGTTTCTCAGCAGCTGCAGAGGAGGATATTAGCCCAGTTGTTTCTAAATCTTCCCACCAGTGCATCCTAGAACACAAGACAAGGCCACGTGAATTTGCTAGGCCTTCAGGAGCTGCATGGAGACAGGAAATCTGCCAGCCTTGGCCTTGTCCCTAGGAAAGCTCTGCCACCCCTTGCTGCCAACTCAGCCGCTTGTCATATTATTCACGCATGTGGTATCTTCCCCAAGAAGCCGTTGGCTCCCTAAAGGCTGGCATGGATTGGCAGGCATGGGAAGGCCAGAAATCCAGACCAGCAGTGGAAAAGTCTGGCATGAATTGGAGGGCCTGCTGGACTCATCAGTGTGTGTCCATAGTGGGGAAACCAAGGACGGTCTCCTAGGGCTGGCAGCCTAGGGGCCAGTCTGTCAATCATACCACAAAAGCCAAACACCGTGCTGGATGCTGCGTTGGGAGTGGGAGGGAGGTGTCTTGGTTTGCTTGGACTGCCATAACAAAACGCCAGATGGCTGAAGCAACAGAAATTTTTTTTCTCATAGTTCTGGAGCTTGGAAGTCCAAGTTCAGGGTCCAGCATGGTCAGTTCCTAGTGATGGTGCTCTTTCTGACTGGCAGACGGCTGCCCTCTTGCTGTGTTATCACGTGGTGAAGAGAGAGTGAACAAGCTCTTGCTGTTGCTTCTAATAAATCGCTGACCCTGTCCTCATGACCTCATCTACACCTAATTACCTCCCAAGGGTCCCATCTCCAAATACCATCACATTGTGGAGTCAGGGCCTCAACATACCCATTTGGGGAAGGATTCAATTCAGTCTGTAGCAAAGGTGAGCTTTGAATTGCACTTGGAGTCTGGTCAGTTTGGGCTGATGTATTTAAGAGGATCAATGACAAACTAGGAAGTGCAGAGAAGAGAAATCATAATAGTAAAGAACCTTAAAGTTATATTATACCAAAAAAAAGAGAAAAGAATGTAATTCACCTTAAAGTTACTGCTGGGGATCTGCATTAGTGTAAAAGGAGAGAACAGTTACAAAAGTATAAATTGTTACTAGAAAGATACTAGGGCCCTAATTATAAAATTACTAGGGTGATAGTTAAATTTAAGGTGGTATTTATGAACATTTAGTACTTGTTTTATAACTTTAGAGGACAAGTTACATGGTTAGAGTGTCAATTGCAAATAGTACCATTGGTTGATCACTGCAAATGACTAATGTACCCGTTTAGTAATGAGCACATTAAAATTGAACCCTTCTGGTGAACCTTTCTAGTAAAGTCAAATGATCTGAGCAGAACTTTCTACTTATTATTATTTTTTTAATTTTATTGTTATTCAATTACACTTGTATGAGAACTTTCTATTTAGCCTGCCCTTCTCGGTGAGCAGCCTTATAATGCTGCTATTCAATATTGACCTTTTGCAGCAAATATATCAAACCCCAAGTGAATCTTTACACCAAGGGCCTTTACTCATTTGACTTGGGTTAAGAACCAATTTGAGTTTCTAAGGAAAGCCATAAACACTTTCCTCATAAAAAGTGCATTAATGGGCACATCTCGACATACAGTTGCAGAGTTGAGAACCTCTGGCTTTGGTGGTGTCACAGTTGGCGCTCAGTGATTATTTGTTGGACGACCTAATGAATGACCGAGTGAGTGAATAAACACAGAAACCCATTTGATCCTAAGATAAGGCTATTTCACGTGCATGGTTGGGCGCTGTTTTTTCTTCCTGAGGCAGAGGCTCCTTTCTGAAGGTCTCCCAGCACACCTTGTGACATCGATCGGGCTCTGTAGGGCTGTGCAGAGTTAGCTTCCAGCTTTAGGTCTCGGGCAGACCTGCTCTTTCCCTCTCGTTCTGCAGCGGGGCTAACGGGGCAGTGGACACCCGGCCACATACTCACGGCACGTCACACCATATTGATGACAAGAGAACAGCCCAAAGCCACAGAATGAAGCACACATTTGAGCTCCCTTGAGGCCATAGCAAGGGTGTGGATGGTTAACAAACACTATGACAGGGAAATGAACAACTGGGACCAATAATTCAATCTGCCAAACTCCCGCCCTTCCATTGACTTCACAGAACTTCACAGAACAAGGTTTTGAAGGACAAATTGAAGGGGGTGAAAATTTTTCAGGCAAAGTAAACAAAGGTGAAGAATTAGAAATACATGAATAAACAAAAGGAAACCAAAGAGGGAATGAAGGAGGGAATCTTAAAGAACACACTGGTGGGACATTTTGATAAATACTATTGATGTTTGAGGCCAGTTATTTGTTTGTTGTTTGAGAATTCCTTGATGTTCTGAGACCTGAATGCGAAGCCAGAAAACCTGGATTTAGCCTCAGTTCTAATATTGTGGGTGCTTAATCAAAGTCCTTTTCCTCTCAGTCTTGTTTCTCCATTTGTAAAGATGAAGGGCCCTTATAGCTTTGACAGTGCTCATATTCTTATCCATCGGGAACCAAACGGGACACCCTGGAATTCCTCTCTAGAACCAGGAGAGAAGCAAAGAAGGGATGATGAACTGGTTGTGCACCTGCCAGCACCACAGTGGAGACAGGTTATAAATTCAGTGATGCTTTGCAAAAAAGAGGACAGCCAGTCTGGGAAATCCATGCTGGAATGTTCCCTCCAGGATGGCTCTGGAAGTCTCTGAGGGTGGCACATTTTTACCTTCAAAATGTTGAGGGGGCATGGGGAGGGCAAGCCTATATCTGATGGCAAATACATAAAGGCCATTTCAGTTGGTTAATGGAATCCACAGCTTAAAAGAAAGTAACTTGTTTTTGCAAGAAGCATGTCTAGGGTGCCAGCTCCTCTGTTTCCATTCACACCAAATGACCTCAGGTCAGCAGAATATGAAAAGGATGGCCTTGGCTAAGGCCTCTAATAGCCAAGGCTGAGAAGGCTCTATGGGAACACTTTCAAAGAGTCCACAGATATTACTTACTGTGGCTGCCAGTGAAATTTTTGACTGAAACAAAGCAGGATTGCCAGGTCGAGTCAGGCATTGGGGAGTGTGCAAATGCCACATTGATGGCCACTGACTGTGGACACTTCTACAAGGTGCTCTGGTTTAGCTGAGGGGCTGTGTCTGGGAGAGCCACTTCTGCCTAACTTCTCTGAAGAGTTAGGGAGGCTACAAAGTTGACAACATGCTTACCATCACCCAGCAACAGGTACACAGGAGGACACCTGGGTTCTGGCTCTGAACCAGCCCCCCTCTCCCCTCTGTTCCTGGGTGATCTTGTATAGGTTACCCTCCCTCTCTAGGCCTTAGTTCTCTAACTGTTAAAAGAAAGATCTTGGATTATCACTGATGCTTTGGAAAGATAGAGAAGTGAGTTTTGCTTTAAGAAGCTAATATGTGGCTGGAAATTTACTTGAGGCTGCTTTGTGGGTGTAGCATTTCCTAGGGCCAGTTCAGTTGGGTAAAAATGGGTTAGACATATCAGTGGGGGGACCCAATGATCCTTGTAAAAAGGAGACCACAATGCAGTGTGGTGGTGTAATGATGGAAAATTGTCAGGATGGGAAAGTGTAACCCACCCCATCATTCTTTTGACATTGTTTCTGTAAGTGCTGACTCTGATGAATATGTAGCTTGTAGATGAACAACGTGATTGTTTCAGAATCCTAGGGACTAGCTTCAAAAGATACAGACTACAATCTTCAGGAATCCAAGCTTGGGGAGATTTACTGACCTTCATCCATGGAGCCAGGATGACGTGAATCCAGGATGACTAAACCAGAATGATGTACACCAGACCTTCACTTGCCCTATCAGAATGCACTGGGCTTGTCTGCACGTACAGAACTTCACAACCCCCTCCCTTGATCTCTTTGCTCTGTCACCCTCTCCTTTCTTATAAAAAACCTTTGCCTCCACTGAGAGGTGCAGATGGGCTTGGAGATGTGATTTGCCCATTTTCCCAGGAGATGGGCTTTGAGACAAGAGTCCCCCATCTTCTAGGTGGCCAGCACCTGAAAATAACCCACTTTCCTTTACATTCGCACCTGCCTTTCATAGCAGCAGGCAGCCAAACCTGCTTGTAGTTATAGTGGGAGCAACAGAGAACCTGATACGGCTGATTGGGAGAAATAAGGCAGAGAGAGAAGTAGATGCTCCTCCAGAAAGTGGTGGGAGGGGAAACTGAAAGAGAAGCCTTGCCAGTAGGAAAAGAATTTCTGAATTGTCTTGAGTGATGATTAGGGGCTGTCTTTAAAAATTAAGTGAGTGAGCCCTGGTTGGTGTGACTCAGTGGATTGAGCACAGGACTGCAAATCAAAGGGTCGCCGGTTTGATTCCCAGTCAGGGCACATGCCTGGGTTGTGGCCCAGGTCCCCAGTAGGGGCACTCTAGAGGCAACCACACACACTGATGTTTCTCTCCCTCTTTTTCTCCTTCCCTTCCCCTCTGTCTAAAAATAAATAAAATCTAAAATAAATAAGTAGATAAGTAAGTAAGTAAGTAAATAAATAAATAAATAAAAATAAAGTGAGTGGGAAGGGCTGAAGGAAAGGATAAGGAAAGGCTTTCCAGACAAAAACCAAAGAATAAGGCACAGAAATGTAAAAGAAATAGTATAATGTGAGATGGAACTGTGAACCATCTGATTAACTCGATGTTGTTGGAGTGGGAAAGAGAAGGAAATGAAACAGTAGCTACTCTGGGCTCAAGCAAGTATCTTCTAAAAACAAATCCATTCTTCATCCACAAAACCACTCTGCCTTTTACTGCATTTTGTTTGGAAAATACCTTGTAAAATGTTGATATGTAAAATGTTACAAAAATAAGATAATTAGCACCCATATATATGGACCATTCAGTTTAAGAAATTGAAACATGGCCAACAGGATTACATAGCCTTGCATTCCCCCCCTGGAGCATACCCATGGAAGGCAGATTCATCTGTCAAGGTTGGCATCACAGTAACTAAACTCTTGGGAATGGGGTATAAAATTGGAATTTTGATTTATTAATTTATATTGCAAAATCTAACTGTCACACAAACTAGAATATGACTGTCCCTGAAGTCAGTACATTCCTTCCCTGTACCAGGCTACAGGGTATAACCACACTTAGTCAAAAGCCAATTTGTAAATTAACAGTAAGAAATTCCAGGCACTCTGACCAGTTTATTCTTTCCCAGTGGCTAGTTCCTCATGAAATGTCAAATTATAGACAGATGTTCTCTTGGCAAATCTGGAGTCAGATGAATAAAAATTTAATGAAACAAACTTAAGGTAGTCTAATTCATATCTTCTTCCCACCTTTGCCTTCCTTCTTCCTAGGGTGTAAGATAAAATACAGTACACCCAGTTAAATTTGAATTTCAGGTAAACAACAAATAAATTGTTAGCATATATCCCAAATATTGCATTAGACATAGTTATATTAAAAAATAAGTCATTGCTTATCCTATATTTAAATTGAACTGAGCACTTTATCGTTTTATTTGCTTAGCTTGACAATCCTGAAATCCTTCCTTCTTTTGACAGATATTTATTGAGAATCAACCATGTGTTAGAGGATCAGTTATTTTTCCTATTTTCTTCCTACACAGCACCTTTCAAATTCTCATTTTATGTTTTCAGAGATATCTAGATTTCTGAGTCCTGTCTCACAAAGGTGGCATGGAAAGAATTCAGTTCCCCTCTGAGGCTGGGTCACAAGCAGGTCACCTGCTCTACCGATGAGTTTCAGCCTTACTAAACTTTGGGAAGTGGAAGGAAGCACCACTCAAAGTCTCTTTTGTTGGCAAGGGTAGTCTCAAAGGCATCCCACTTTTGATGGTGAGAGCATGGTTAAGGTCAAGTGTGGAGGTTTTCTCTGTAGAGCACGCACTACGGCAGCAGTAGAGACGGAGGTGCCCTCCTCATCTCAGTTCTGCAGCATGGTTTGCAGCATTACTCTGGAGGTCCGGGCCTCATCATGATTCTGCAGCACAGCTACTCTCGGCAATATTGTGAATGGTGACCTCCTCCTGTTCTTTTTTTTATTGTTGTTCAATTATAGTTTTCTCAGTTTTTCCCCTGTTGCTCTCCCCTGTCTCCCCCCTTGCTGCTCTATTCTTTTAACAACTAGTTTTGGTTAATCATCCAGAGTTGGCTTCTGTTACCTACATGTAAGAACCCTGTTTATGCGAAGAGCGGTCTAATGAACGAACATAAACAGGCCCTGACCACATCGTACTTAGAGACTCAGGGAGGAGGCAGACATTAATTAAATAAATACAGAATTATAAATTGTGGCAATTTGTACTATCTCTATGAAGAAAAACTACAGCTATGGGAAATGACAATAGGGGAAATCTAACATCAATTTCAGAAGCTCTGTGGCAGTTTCCAGGTGGGTGAAACAGAATGGATATTTCTCCTGAGGACAGTGAGAAGTCACTGAAAAGTATTCAATAAGAATACCTGATTTTTTTTAAGGTCATTCAGTGTATACAAGTATAATGAATTTGTATTTGGGTCAAAAGTAGAAATAGGCAATTCCCTCTCCAACTTCCACTCCCACCCCCACCCACTTGAGGGTGGTCTGTACTTAGTGACTGATATCCAGAAAGCAGAGTGTGGAAAAGGGAAACACAGTAGCTTTACAGAGAAGAAACCTGGCAAATACATCCTTAACCAAATGGTCAAGTTTAATGTCACTAGTTGCTCTAGATGAAAATATTTGTGTCTCCCCGCCCTCCAAAAAAAATCATATGTTAAAATGTAATCCTCAGTATAGTGGTATCTTGAGGGGAGGCCTTTGGGAGGTAATTAGGTCATAAGGGTAGAGCCCTCATACACAGGATTAGTGCTCTTATAAAAGAAATCCCAGACAGATATTTTCTATATGAGGAGACAGCTGCCTAGGAACCAGGAAGTAGGCCCTAGCCATACCCTGAATTTGCCAGCACCTTGATCTTGGACTTCCAGCCTCCAGACTATAAGCAATAGATTTCTGTTGTTTATAAGCCACCCAATCTATTGTATTTTGCTATGGAAGCCTGAAAAGACTAAGACATCAGCAATAGGCCATGCTGATACTAAGTAACTCCAGATATGACATGATAAAAAGGGAACTTTCCCTCTGTGGACGTCTTACTCAAAATCTATAACCTTAGTCTAAGCACGAGACAAACACCAGACAAATTCAAATTGAGGAACATTCTACAAAGTACCTGATCTCAGGTACTCAAAACTGTCAAGGACTGAAAAATAAGAAGAAAAAACTTAGACACTGTCACAGGTCAGAGAGAACCAAGGAGACATGATGATTAAAGGCAATGGGATATCCTGGATTTGATTCTGGAACAGGAAGAAAGACTTCGGTGTAAACATTGGTCAAATGTAAATGAAGTCCAGAGTTTAGTTAACAGTAATGTGTCAATATTAGTTTCTTATTCTTGACAACAATAATGGAAGATGTCAACATCAGGGAAAACTAAGTCAGGGACCTACAGGAACTCTCCATAGTAATTTTGCAACTGTTCGATAGCTCCAACATTATTCTATAATGTAAGAATACTGTTATAGAACTCTATAGCTCAATAATTCCAACACTATTCTGTAATGGTAGAGTGCTTTTTTAAAGGCAAACCAGGGAAACCTGATAACTAACAATTGCAGGGAGTTGTCTAGACGATAAAGTAGGCTATTGAGAGGGCATGAATATAGACAGAGAGACCTTTATTTTGGAGGTAGAATGGACAGTTCCAAATGCCCTTTCTGACATTAGGGGAAAGGCTTTCCAATGGCAGGAGAGCGAGGCCCGTAAACAAAGCCCCGGCAGCACAGACCAGCTGTGTGCGCATCCCAAGTCCTGATAGACTTCCAATCCCCTGTTTCCACGAAGAATAAAATCTATTTTTTCCAAGTCCCAGAAGCTCTCCCTCTAAACTTCTTGTTTAGCTGATTTATAAATGTTTGGTTTTTCATTTGCATCACGTAAATTGTTCCCAACAGTGAGCTAGTGATTCCGCCTGGGTGGGAAGCTCCGTCCTGTCCCAGGGCCATGTGCTCCCTAATTTGTCATGCTGCGCTTATGGCCTCAGCAATCCTTTTATTTATTCTACAGTAAACCACAGTAGTTTCATGTTCAATTGTTAAAGTCTGGATGGAACTGAAGTGTTTGTCTTGTTTTTCAATGCAATGTGGTTTTGATGGATAACCGTGGAAGGAGACCAAAGACAGGGTGTGTGCTTGGGCAGAGGGGAGGAGTGGTGACAAGGGGTGAGGACATATACTTAACACGCTTTCCTTAAACCCATGGTTACTACTTCAAAAAGTTTTTAGGTATTCATAGTGTTTTATCCATAAAATCTAGTTTGGTTACTAGATAAAAAATATATATATGATAAGAGGTTCGATGGCCAAGAACACGGAGATATTTGGAAGTATAATCCAATAATAAAAGATAGGGTAGGGGACCTAGATTTTGGCCTTCTTGTTCCTTTCTTACCCTTATTCCACAATGTTTTGGTGAGGCAGGTCCCAGCCATTGGTAATTGAGAGCACTCCATCCTGCTGTCCACAGTCAAGGATGCCGTGTGTCTTAGGATGGGCCAAGGAGGGGCATACGTGGAAATTTTGCTGAAGATATTGGAAGAGACAGTTCTCCCACTGAGGTTGTCCGTGTTGAGAGCACCAATTCAGAATCAGAAGGACATTGGTGGTGAGATATTCAATAAATGCTGGGCTTCAGGCTGGAGCCTTGATGGTGAAACAGTTAACAGGTTGTAGCCTAACGCTTCCAGCATCCATCTTTACTGCTCCAGGTTCTCACATGATCAAGTTCAAGTCTGTCTGATGAGAAAACCAACAAACCTGAAAGTGGAGGAAGACAAGAAAACAACTTGAACTATGATAACCCTGGATCCAGCCATGCCTAAAGCCAAATATGTATTCCTTTAATATCTTTTTTTAGTTGTTACGATATGAATTAATCAGTTTTACTTATTTTATTTGATTAGATTTTTAAGCTTCTTAACTCAATAGAAAGAGAAGTAACATCTGCTAAATGCTTGTAAAAGGTACCTGACACTTTGACATATTGTTTATAGTTGAAAAAATTGAGAAGAAGCAGATGTAAAAAGAAACCCTCTACCTTTTCTCTATTTGCCTACAAGCAAGACATAAATGTGTGAAGGTGTCCTTCTCTCCTGTGTACCAGGAAGGATAGATAGTCACCAAAGACAGCTCTAGACTCTCATCACCCAGAGGTGGCCCTAGAGGAACCCTTGCTAAAACTAGCCCTCTCTGCCATTAATCTCCCCCTATATTTACCATACTACACTTGGTCAGCCCTAGAAGCTCAAAGCCCTTTTCCTTTGCCTACCACATCTCTATAAATATTGTACTCCACCCTTCTGGATCTCTTGATAACTGTCTTGGCACCCCTGAGGCAAGTGGGTAATTTGCCCAGGAGCCTATCTGTGGGTGGTCCTGCTCTGCAGAACTGGCTGTTCTGTTCCCATGTGCAGATATCTTAGGTGTGTCTCCTTGCCAGATGTGTCTAGCATGACTTAGGTAGTTTCCCTCTTGAATCAAAGTGTCAGGCCTGACTGGCAGCCCTCTTGGTTGACATGAGTGACTCCATATTGTTTTATATACTTTGTGCTGTCTTGACCCAACCAATTCTATTCTATTGGTTCTGCTCTCCACAACAATGTATGTGTAAATAGCTTCTGTTTGTTTTTCTCCTGCAAATCTGTCTTTTGTCAGTCTAATTTGTAGAGACTTAGGCAATGAACCAAAAATGAGTAGAGATAAAAGGAAATTTTTTCCGCCCTTACACCCACAAAACAATTCACACCAACCCTGCTAGGCGCTTATGTATAATTTCCCCTTTAATCTTCAAAAAAACCCACATACATTGTGAAGGATTATTTATTTCACTCACAGGTAAGGAAACTGAAAAATAGAAAAGTTAAAAATCTACCCAAGGTTACACATGGGTTAAGCAACAGAGCTGGGATTATACCTGAAGTCAGCCCTCCAAGCTGCAGCCTCACCCTGCTGACTTTTTCTTTAAGCACCAAAACTGCTTTCATGTCTTTGCCGTGAGGTACTTTGGTGGAACTAAGCAATTACCCAGTTCTGTGGGTTACACATCTCTTTAGTGTCTCCCAAGTCTTTTTTCCATTTTCGCTGCCAACACCAAACTTAGAACAAGACAGCAGCCTGCTAAGGTCACCACTCCCAGTTTTCCCTGCCACTATGTTTTCAACTCGGACCCAGGATTCACTCCAAAGAAGTTTCGATCATTATTACGTATATTTGTTTACTTATTTTATTCTATGGGAAGTTTTTTTTTTAGCATTTTTTTATTGTTGTTCAAGTACACTTGTCTCCATTTTCATCCCACCACTCCTCCCCACCCCACGCATCCCTGCCTCCTACCCTCGAACTCACCCCCTTTGGCTTTGTCCGTGTGTCCTTCATACATGTTCCTTGATGCCCCCCCCCATGATCCCATATTATCCTTCTCCCTCCTCCTCTCTGATTACTGTCAGATTGTTCTTTATTTCAATGTCTCTGGATGTATTTTGCTTGCTTGTTTGTTTTCTCGATTAGGTTCCACTTATAAGTGAGATAATATGGTATTTGTCTTTCACCAATTGGCTTGTTTCATTTAGCATAATGCTCTTCAGATGTATCCATACTGTCACAAAGTATAGGAGCTCTTTCTTTCTTTCTGCTGCGCAGTATTCCATCGTGTAAATGTACCACAGTTTTTTGATCCACTCATTTACTGATGGGCACTTAGGTTGCTTCCAGCACTTGGCTATTGTAAATTGTGCTGCTATGAACATTGGGGTGCATTGGTTCTTTTGAATAGGTGTTTCAGGATCCTTAGGGTATAATCCCAGCAGTGGTATTTCTGGGTCAAAAGACTGTTCCATTTTTAGTTTTCTGAGGAAATTCCATACTGTTTTCCACAGTGGCTGCACCAGTCTGCATTCCCACCAACAGTGCACTAGGGTTCCCTTTTCTCCACATATTCTCCAACACTTGTTGTGTGTTGGTGTGTTTATGGTGGCCATTCTCACTGGTGTGAGGTGGTATCTCACTGTGGTTTTAATTTGCATCTCTCTGAGGGCTAGTGATATTGAGCATCCTTTCATATGTCTCTGGACCCTCTGTATGTCCTCCTTGGAGATGTGTCTGTTCAAGTCCTTTGCCCATTTTTTAATTGGGTTGTTTGTCTTCCTGGATTGGAGTCATGTGAGTTCTTTATAAATTTTGGAGATCAGACCCTAAATAAGCCTGAATAGCTGCAGCAATATTGAGAAAGAAGAACAAAGTAGGAGGGATCACAATACCTGATATCAAACTATATTACAAGGCCACTGTAATCAAAACAGTATGGTACTGGCATAAGAACAGACACACAGACCAATGGAAGAAAATAGAGAGCCCAGAAATAAATCCAAGTCTTTATGGTCAATTAATATTCAACAAAGGAGACAGAAGCATAAAATGGTGTAAAAATAGCCTCTTCAACAAATGGTATTGGAAAATCTGGACAGCTACATACAAAAAAATGAAACTCAACCACCAACTTACACCACACACAAAAATAAATTTCAGGTAGATAAAAGACTTAAATCTAAGTTGTGACACCATAAAAATCCTAGAGGAGAACATAGGCAGGAAAATCTCAGATATTCTCCTTCAGCAATATTTTCACCGATACATCCCCTAGAGCAAGACACATAAAGGAAAGAATAAACAAATGGGATCTCATGAAAATAAAAAAAAAAACTTCTGCATGACTAAAGAAAACAGCATTAAAATCAAAAGAGAACCAACTATATGGGAAAACATATTTGCAGGTGATACCTTGGACAAGGGTCTGATCGCCAAAATATTGGGAAGTATTTTGAGGACAAAGATTTGGTTAGGTTTTCTCTGTGATGGATGCCCACAGTGTTTGATGCCACTTGCTCAATGTTCTTATTTATTTTTCTACTTTTAAATACCTTCTGTAAGCTAAATACAATCATATTTATATGTCCAGACCACATCTTCTCCATGGGACTTGACTCATGGAAACCCATCCTTCCAGGTGTTCAAGCCGAAGAGATGAAGTCATTCTCTAGACTCCCCACCTGTTCTTGCATGCTACTTCCAATTGATCAACAAATATTATTGGGTCCCACTACCACTTCTGACCATACTCATTGCTCTTGTCATAATCCAAGTCACCACCTTTTCTTCTTCCTGGGTTACTATATTAGGCTTCTAACTAATACCCCTGCTCTGTTCTTGCCCCATCCTTACTCCCAGGAATCCTTTTAAAGCAGTGGCCCGAACACTTCATGTCTCTGCTTAGAAAAATCCAGCAGTTTCCCTTCTGACTCAGAGAAGAAGTTAAAGTCCACACAGTGGACCACAAGATCCATCACCTCTCTGAAGTCCCCTCTATGCCGGCCCCTGGGCTTCTTTGGTGTTCTTCAAACGTACCAGTTCTCTTACCACCAGACCTAGGCCCTGGCTTTTCCCTTTGCCTAGAATGCTCTTCTCTTAGTTATCCACATGACTTACCTCCTCCCCTTCAGATTTTTGCCCAAATACCACTTTCTCAGTGAAACTTTTTCTGTGTACTCTATCTAAAAATCCTCTCTGCTCCGTCAAAACAGTATGCTTTGTCCATTTTTTAAATTTGTTTGTTTCTTTTCTCCTTTATCTCCAGTGCCTATATGTGCTCAATAAATGTTTGTTAAATAAAAAGTACTTGATGGTAAATATTTAATGAATGAATACACAATTAAATGAATGTCACCTAATCATTGATGACTCTCCATTTCCCTAGAATAAAGTTTAAATTTATTAGAGCACAAGGCTTTCCAGCCTCTCATCTTTGACTTTCTTGAGCTTTATCTCTCAAGAGCCACCACACCACAACCAGCCTGCACTCACATACCCTGTGCCCCACCCACATTTAAATATTTACTAAAAGCCCATACGAAACTCTTTCTGTTTTTGCAGCCCATTGTGAAGTCTTCCTTGGCCTGTCGCACTGTCCCCAGATGGAGAAGGTGACTGACCTTCATAGGGCTCCTTCCATCCCCTCATTCTTTTCCCCTGTAGCAATTACCATACTATATGACTCTGCTATAGTTTTCTGCTTCTGAGAGGTCTGACATCCTCTGTAGACAAAGGACATTTTTTCTGGCCACTGTACCCCCAACCCAGCACAGTAGCCAAATCTGTCTGAATACTTGCTACCAATACTTATATTCACTGCAAAACACTGCCTCCATCTCATCTAACCTAGAATGAACCCTCTGTCCCATTTCAAGCCTGGGGTTCGTCTAATCCTCATTTTGTTCATATGTCAAATGAGAGTGGTAACAATAAAAACAAATGAACATTTCTATCCTTATAAGCAGAGCAAAACCACAAAAGCTTAAGTAACTATAATATAAAATGTTAAATTTACTATGTACAACTCTCTTTGCTTGAAAGCAGAGTTGATTAGTCATTACCCACATTAAAAGTCTGTACATAACAGTCATGTGAATAATCATGGTTTTACTTAGAAGAATGAAAACACTAAAACATAACAAAGTGTCAAGTTGGCCAAGCACCATTAACAGAAGTCATGCAAGACGCAAATGATATTAACTGGCTCAGTCAGATTAAGTCTTGTGAAGAGATTACCTTTTTCTCCCACACAGGATTCCCTTCACACTGGTCTGGCCTCTCCTCTCAAAGCCTTTGATCTGCATGTTTCATGGGTGTTTAGGACATTAGAAACACCAGCTCGGATCTCACACAGATGAGGCAGCACAATTGAGAGCTGGGCAACCAGAGGTGACAGAGCTCTGTAGACATGCAGTGGGAAGGAAATGGCTTTCTCTGGTGGGACCTCTCTGTTGGCCACTGGGTGTTGCATCAGTTAAAGAGGGGGTGGCAGAGGATGTCAAGGAAGCAGAGTCAGTATTATGAGGCCTAAATTTCTGCTCTGGAAATCCTATTAGTTGATCCATCAATTGCCCCTTTTCTCATTGAGATCCTTGGCTTTGTCGAAGACAATTCTGTGATGGAGAGGGAGTAGGCATTACACAGCAGTAACCACATATATTCATGGGAAAGAAGATTCTCTATTTTTTAAAAATATGTTTTATTGGTTATGTTTTTACAGTTGTCCCATTTTCCCCCCTTTACTCTCTTTTGCCCTGCACCACCCTCCCACCCGCATTCCCCCCACTTAGTTCACATCCATGGGTTGTACCTATAAGTTCTTTGGCTTCTCCATATCCTGTACTATTCTTAACCTTCCCCTATTTTGTACCTACCCATTTATGCTGCTTATTGCCTATACCTTTTCCCACATCCCCCCTTTCCGTACCCTGCCCCACTGATAACCCTCCATGTGATCTCCATTTCTGTGATTCTGTTCTGTTTAGTTGTTTGCTTAGTTTGTTTTTGTTTTTTCTTTTTTTTAGGTTCAGTTGTTGATAGTTGTGAATTTGTTATCATTTTACTGTTCATATTTTTTATCTTTTTCTTTTTCTTAGATAAGTCCCTTTAACATTTCATATAATAAGGGCTTGGCGATGATGAACTCCTTTTACTTGACCTTATCTGGGAAGCACTTTATCTGCCCTTCCATTCTAAAAGAGAACTTTGCTGGATACAGTAATCTTAGATGTAGGTCCTTGTCTTTCATGACTTCAAATACTTCTTTCCAGACCCGTCTTGCCTGAAAGGTTTTTTTTGACAAATTGACTGATAGTCTTATGGCAACTCCTTTTTAAGTAACTGTCTCCTTTTCTCTTGCTGCTTTTAAGATCCTCTCCTTATCTTTAATCTTGGGTAAATTATGATGTGCCTTGGTATGTGCTTCCTTGAGTCCAACTTCTTTGGGACTCTCTGAGCTTCCTGGACTTCGTAGAAGTCTGTTTCCTTTTCCAATTTGGGGAAGTTCTCCTTCGTTATTTTTTCAAATAGGTTTTCAATTTCTTGCTTTTCCTCCTCTCCTTCTGGCACCCGTATGATTCAGATGTTGGAACATTTGAAGTTGCCCAGAGGTTCCTAAGCCTCTCTTCATTTTTTTGACTTCTTGTTTCTTCATTCTGTTCTGGTTGACTGCTTATTTCTTTCTTCTGCTCCAAATTATTGATATGAGTCCCAGTTTCCTTCCCTTCACTGTTGGTTCCCTGTATATTTTTCTTTACTTCACTTTGCATAGTCTTCACTTTTTCCTCCATTTTGTCACTATACTCAATCATTTCTGTGAGCATCCTGATTACCAGTGTTTTGAACTCTGCATCTGATAGGTTGGCTATCTCTTCATCACTTAGTTCTATTTTTAGAGCTTTGATCTGTTCTTTCATTATGGCCATATTTATTTATTTATTTATTTTTGTCTCAGCATAGCTGTTATGTTGTAAGGGGTGGAACCTTAGGTATTCACCACCGTGGGGCAACCCATGTTGCTGCGTTGTGATGCTGTACGTGGGGGAGGGGTCCAACAGGGAACAATGACACTTGCTCAGCTCTCCATTGGCATTCAGTCGCTTCCCCCACTACCCACAAGCCAATTGGACCCTTCTGGTGCTGATTCCCAGGTGGGTGGGTTTGTGTACATTCTAGGACCCTCTAGGTCTCTCCAGTGAACTCTCCTGTGAGGCTGGGAGTTTCTCCCATCGCTGCAATCCCCACAGATTTTTACTGCCAGAGGTTTTGAGACTTTATTTCCCCATACTGGAACCCTGGGTTGCATGGTCTGTCTTGCTCCCCAGTTGTTCCTCCCAGTTATCTGTATGCAAATGTGGGACTGCCCAGTCCTTCAGCCACTGACTTGCTATGCATCCTCTCTGCCTGGCTGCCTATCTCTGCTTCTCCTACTGGTCTGAATGAATGTTTCTTCTTTAACTCCTTGGTTGTCAGGCTTCCATACAGTTTGATTTTCTGGCAGTTCTGGTTATTTTTTGTTTTTAAATTTATTGCTGTCTTTCTTTTGGTTGTTCAAGGAGACAAAGTATATCTACCTACACCTCCATCTTGGCCAGAAGTCCTGGAGAGAAGATTCTCAGTGTGCTTGTTCATTTGCCCCCTGCCTCTCTAAGTCTTGGGTTTACCCATATCGGTCTAAGAGACTTGTGCCTATGGCTAGCCCATCATTTGTGTCTGAAATTTTCTCCCAGTTGACATTTCCAATCATTGTTTCAAGTTGGTCATGTGTCGAAATATCTCTTTGGATGTCTGCAATTTGTCCTCAAAAATGCATGAAAATTGTTCAGTCATTTTCATAATTGATGCAAAGAACAGGCCTGGCTGCAAAAACAGTTCTACAATTGCAATTTTGATTTTTCCAAGCTGACACTTTTGAAATTGTCATGAGTACAGGATTCAGTAAACTTCTTTTCTCAAAGACATTTTAGCTTTGTACAGTATTCATCCTATATTGTATGTTTGGGAATATCAAATCAAATCATTGTTGAAAAGTGATAAAAATTTGGGAATAATAAAGAATTCAGTTACTTGTGGTTATTAGATGCTTGTCAAACATCTTCCCTGTTCCCTTTGTCCTATAGGAAACAAATTTTGTAAACCAAGAGTAAATCATATGTCCCTAAGCTCTCCATTTTGGGGAAAGCTTTGTCTTTCGTATCTAAATGATGTGATCCAAACCCCAGAATTCAATGTGTGCAGGAAGACTTGCTTATATCCCAAGAATTTCTAAGAATTTCTAACAATTTAGGTTCCATAAATTTACCCTGGTCGGGCCATCTCTCATTCCAAGGCAATGTCCTCAGCTTCTCCTCCATCATCTGTGAACATTTTGCCACCATTTCTCTCTGCAACTGTAGCTCTCTCTTCACCTCCACCTACAGAAAAAAGACATCTCACTTTGTGTCCTTAAGCACAGCTGAAACAGTGTACTCAACTGGATCAAACTTTACTAAGGCTTGAGCATGATGAAAGGGAATGACAAGGCCCAGAAGGGAAACCAGAGCTAGGTACCGAGCACCTCTCCCCTTCAGTGCACAGCATTTCTCTTCATGAGACATCCCTATCAACACTTTTATCCCTAGCAGATACTTTAATCCCTCTTTGAGGTGTTGTGGAAACCAGTCTCTTTTTTAAAGTCACCTTTCTATAACTATAAGGCCTTAGCCTGTGGTCTTCTGACCTCACCAGAAGATGAAAAAATTAAATCAATTAACATCATCATAATCATTGAGAGATGTACCCTGCTTACAAGGACCACCATTTTTTTGAGAAACTTACAGTCCAGGCCAAGCACAACGCTTTCATATTGCTACAGTCTAAACTTTCCCTAGGATGAGAAGTAAAAACTTGCATTGCTAAAACAACAAAGGCTATCCCAAGAGCCTCCTCCAAGAGACAGATTTCATCTTTGCCTACAGAATGCAGAAACCATCCATCAACTTTTTTGAACCAGCTTAATGGGTGTTGGGGAAAGAGTAGCATCCTGTATCTACTGTTAGCATTTCGAGGGCTTTCTGATCTTATGAAAAAACAAACTGAAGCTAAGCGTTTAGGTTCTGAGGATCCAGCGGTTAACAAGACAGACTCAGATTTCAGTCTAATGAGACCTCTACACAAGAAACCAAGCTACTTTAAGGAGCCATGATAAGCACCCCCACAGGGCATTGCACGGAGCTGTGGTGTCTCAGGGGAGCAGTGGTTTTTCTTATAAAGTGCCAATGGTACTCTAAAGCTGTGGCTTGGAGATTAAATTTCAATTAAGCCTCTTGAATTTTGACACTTGGCAATCCAAGAATTCCTTTACAAAAAAAAACCAAACACACCACCAGAAAACCACATATTCTACCTCTGCAAGGCCCATGGCATGTTGGATACCAAATAATTCTTATGCAACAATTTTTCTCAGGAGTTAAGGAAACTTGAAACAATATTTATTTTACGTTCTATTGAAAGGTATGCTATTAGAAATAAAGAAAGGGAGGTGTCTGAAAATAAAGAATGGCTGGGCCCTAAAGTTTAAATATAACCTAATATATTATGTAGAATGAAAAGATAATTGTGCATTTTCTAGAAAGCAAAAGTTCTAAATTATTTTTATTATTATAATTATGTTGGGTTTTGATATCAAAATTGTTATATATTTATTGTAGTATAGAAGAATAGCTAGGAACATAAGTTTGTAGGAGAAAATATACTTAAATCACAACTCAATACCAAAAAAACAAAGAATCCAATTAAAAAATGTGTAAAAGACCTGAATGGACACTTCCCCTAAGAAGACATACAGATGGCCAATACACATATGAAAATATGCTCAATGTCACTAAGCATCAGAGAAATGCAAATTAAAACCACAACGAGATGTCACCTTATACCTATAAGAATGGCTATCCTCAATAAATCAACAATCAAGTGTTGGCAAGCTTGTAGAGAAAAGGAAACTCTTGTGCATCGTTGGTGAGAATGCAGATTAGTGCAGCCACTGTGGAAAGCAGGATGGAGTTACCTGAAAAAATTAAAAGTGAAACTGCCTATGACCCAGCAATTCCACTTTTAGGAATACTTTCAAAGAAACCTGAAACACTAATTCAAAAGAATATATGTACCCCTACATTAATTGTGATGTTATTTTCAGTAACCAAGATCTGGAAGCAGCCCAAGTGCCCATCAGTAGATGAGTGGATAAAACAACTGTTGTACATTTACACAGTGGAATGCTACTCAGCCCCAAAAAAGAAGAAAATCTCACATTTTACAACAGCATGGATGAACGTGAAGAGTATTATGCTAAGTGAAATTAGCCAGTCCGAGAAAGAGGAATGCCATATTATTTCACTTGTATGTGGAATCTAATGAACAAAATTAATGAACAAAATAGAAACTGACTCATAGATACAGAGATCAGACTGACAGCTGTCAGAGGGGAGGGTTTTTGGGGCTGGGTGAAAAAGTGAACAGATTAAGCCAAAAAAAAAAAAACCAACCTTATAAACATAGACAAAAATGTGGCAATCACCATAAGTGGTGATAGGAGATTTGACTTTGGGTCATGAACACCCAATACAATATACAGAGGACATATTATAGAATTTTTATACCTGAAACCTACATAATTTTGTTAGCCAATGTCACCCCAATACATTTAATTTTTAAAAATCTCAGCTCCAACACCCTTAGGCAAACTATGAACTTCTCTGAGCTTTAAATTGACTATTTGTAACATGAGATTATTGTGATAAAATTATTATAATAATGAACAAAATATATATGTTACTTTTCATATTCTGAGCACTCAATAAATGCTAGTTGTTTTTGCAAAATGGAATTCAGGAAATTTAGGACATTTTGAAGAAGGAAATAAAGATTATCCTTTATTCCATGATTAAAATCCAACAGCAATTAAAGTTGTAGGTTTATATATTTTCTTCCAGGATATGTGTATGTTGGACTATAATATTAGTCATATTTTTAAGTCAATAAACATAAATATATCTCATCATTTTAGAAGTTGTGTTTTATTCCATTGTATGGTGATAATATGCAATGCTCTTATAATACTTTACTAATGACATTATTTAAGATATTTACATTTGTACTCATTACTACTTTTTTAACTATTTTTTTATAAGCATACATGATGGGGATCACTGTACACGTGCATTTGATTCCTTACCTTGAAATACTCATTATTTATAGAAATCTGTCCCATTATTTATAGAAATATAGCTGGTCTGTCACTGATACACTCCTATATTCGATAACTATTATCAAAGTGCCCTCCAGAATGTGTACTTTCCACAGGCGATACAAGTGTGTCTGGAGAACTTCCTGGAGAACTTGTAGCTGGGAGCATGCCTGACCACAGGGACTCTCAAGGCCCTGATGTCCCAGGGGTTCAGAGCACCACCTCTGCCTGCACAGAGCTCGGTCAAGCTACACACCTTGCCTGCATTACTGACTATCTGGCCAAGTCAGAGTTTCTACCAGAAGTGTGATTCCAGATAAGCTTCTTTCTTAAGCTTTCTTGGCCTCAGTCCCTTCACTTGTAAAATGGGGATGGAATATACAGTGTGGTGAGGGAAATTAAGAGGTAATATAATAAAATTTGTAGTGCCTGATTCACCATAGGCATTTAATAAATATATGCTCTTTTCCTCCACTCTTTGGTAAACTGCAAGGTTTTATGCCATGGTGCCTTGTTAAAAGTAGATGCTCATACACTTGTATTGCTATCTTGAATTATTTTTACTCCTCAAAAGAGTATTTCAAAGTAAGGAATCAAAGAGATACTGGGGGATTTAGCTAGTCTTACAGTGTGGAAGAAGACGGGGGTGATGGCAGTGGAGAAGGAGGAGGGGGAGAGGGAGGCAATGGTGAAGGAAGAAAAGAGGGAGGACTGAACTTTGAAGAAAGGTAGATTTAAGGTTGAATTTTAGCATTTACTAGCTGTGTGAGTTGGGGTTTTGAGTGAAACTCCTTGAACCTCAATTTCCTGATCAATAATGTGCAGTGAATGACTTCTTTCTCAATGTGTGCTTGTGAGGATTGAGAGAGTACAAATGAAGTATTCAGAGTACTTTCAAACACCAGATGTCCAATAAAAGGCAACTCTTATCTACTATTGCCATCACTGTATCAAGTGTTAACATCATTATTTGATCATTATGTCCATTGTTGACATTAAACATTGCTTCTTGTGATTAATTCTCCAAGAAACCCTCATGGCTTAGCACAGTAAGTCTGTTGTAGCCCCCAGTGATCCACTTGAGTGGCATTTAGCCATTCATTCATTAGATTAGAGTCAAGCATTGAATCTATGTCTCAGTCACAGGGCTTTGCAGGTGGACAGTGACTGATCAATTAATGTGTGTTTTGGACTTAGGACTCAAGAAGAGCTCAGCATGGAAACAGAGTCTCTTTTTATCTTTTGTACTCCGCAGACAATTTTCTCATCATACATTGCTTACAACCATTATAAACCTGTACTATCTAACTCTATACACGCATATATCTTTATATATAAGTCAATATCTATTCCTTTATTGTTGGTATTGTTGGTTGGTTGGTTGGGTTTTTTTTGTCCTTGTGTTTTGTTTGTCACAAAAGAACAAAAAGAATGTGAGACCAGATTTTAAATCCCAAATGGACCATGGCAAACCTACTCCTTTCACTATAAGAGCTGGTGATAAAGGAAATCTTTGTAGCAAGTGTTTTCTAAGTTCTACCGTAACAGACTCACAGAAATGAGATGAAAAAGAATTGGTTTTTATGTTTTGGTTTTTCACATTACCTCTGACTTCATATTCACCAGACTATCTAGAATAGAAAAGAAGCACGGGTATAAAGTGTGCTGGAGAGACAATATGCACGGGTCTTCAAGGTCATGGTCGCCCATAGCTCCAAGTTGTACACACTCTATAGGGAAGCCAGTCATACATTCAGAAAACTTATCTGTACTTTCTCATCAAAAGAGGCCTTTATAATAAGTGATAACTAAGGCTTACCCCCCCTCTTTAAGTGTCAAAACATTTTGAAGTAAACTGTTGTGGGTGAAAGTGGCTGTAGAATAGTCTGCATCTCTCTGATGACCCTAAACTCACTGAGTTTCTATAGTTCAGGAACTCAATGCTATATTGTGGGGGAGGTAAATCTCTTTGCCTGCTTTGCTTTTATTTTTTCCTCCTCTATTCTCAAGCTGTCAAGTCTTCTATTGACATTTTCACTGTTCCTGGCAACTCTTCTTCCTTTTCCTAGTCACTTATGTATAATCTGCTGGGGGACGGGGGATAAAAAAAGAAAAAAAGCAAATAACCAAGCTCACTAAACAAAGTGTGTTTAATAGGATTTCCTAAGACTTAGCAGGAGAGCCAGAGGGTTTGTGCCTTCATTAAATTCCATCTACAAATGTCCATTGGCTTCCCTTGCACAATGCCTTGTGATAACCCATGGGATACGACTTTTTCTAGGCAGTAAGGAACATCGTTTGGGGGCTATGACTTTTGAAAAGTATATTTCCACTTTTAGGGCCCTTTACAAATATCTGAGTTATGGGTAAATGGTGAATGGTTAATACTGTTAACCCCCCAGGACTAATTACTGAACCACCCTGCCTATATATTGTGTATTTCCATGTCTCCCCAAAGCATCAACATATATAATCTTTTGTTTTGATCCTCGGTTTGAGGTTAGCAAGGTCATAATGTTTATACAGTTCTTAGAACACAGGGAAAGGAGACTCATAAACTATGAACCATTTCAAAGCCTTTAAAATATCAGACCAAAATTGACTTTCCACTTAGGCAAAAGCGCACAGCCCAAACTTTTGACCAAACCTCGAAGAACGAGAGTTTTTCAATCTCTTATTACCACACGTAAGATCCCATGTTGGAAAGGGTGCTGGCCCAGGAGTCAGGAGACTGGGGATCATGGTCTGAAATCTGCAAGGAACTCACAAGCAAGCTTCTTGGGTCCCAGGTTTGTCTCTTTTCCTCTGTAAAATGAGGATAATCAGTCTGACCTATAGAATGAAATAATGGCATATTTTAAAATACTACCTTAAGCCAGGTGTATAACCAAGCCCCTTTGAAGCCTTTGAACTAACCAGAGGCAGAGAAAAATCCTTTTCTCATTGTACCAGCTTCCTGCCTGCCAGTTTACAGACCTCCCTCTGTGCAGAAAGCATCAGCAAAGGCCCACAGATAATAGAGACTATACAAAAAAAATCTGTATAGACAGTCTCTCTGGCCCCAACACTCAAATCATTCCTTCCACATTAGGCTGGGCAGGAGAAGCGATTCCGGGAAAGACTACAGTCACAGAGGCCTCCCTGGGAATCTCTGTGTGTTTCTCTCTCGCTGGCCACTGGCTGGCCTGAGGTCATGCACAGGGAAGAACACCAGCTCCAACAAGACTCTTTGCAAGAATTTCAGTGATGCGTGCTGCAGATTACCAGATGTGTCCTTTCTCCGCCTGCAGAGTCTGCAGCCAGACACCAGCTCTCTGAATGCAGGGCCTCTCTCAGGGGTCCTAGCAGCACAAACCCAGGCGTCCCTTGGTAGGGTAGGACCACATGCTACAGGCTTTGCCTTAAATCTAGAAACGTAACAGAGAGAGATGAGGGTAGTTAAGAGACTGAAGTAGATAAGCCTGGGTAGAGTCTGGGCTTGGACACATTCTAGCTAAGTAAGTTTTGTAAATGTACTTCCCTTGTCTCTAAATAGAGGATAGCCACCTTTTGTGAAAATTTAAGGAAATATATAAGATGTTCATTAGTGTGGGTCACAAAGTACATGCTTGTAATTTATTAGTTTCTCTTCTTCCACTAACCTACCTAGCAAATCCCATGGAAATCACTCTCTTTCCTGTAAGAGGTGGTGATAAATGAAATCTTCAGGGAAGTTCCTGAAGATTTGACAGTTGCACCATAAAGAGCTTACAGAGATAAAGATGAAAAACAGTGAGTTTTTTATTTTGTTTTCTTGTTTTTTGAAGGTTTTTTGTTTTGTTTTGTTTTTTGCTTGTCTCCGGCAGCAAGCACATGGGATAACCTAGAATGGATGACTGACCAGTGCCAGTCGTATTTCCTGCTGCCCTGGTCTTCACGTGCCTGTCCTGCCATCTGTTGCTCCCTGGCCATGGGGACAGCAGAAGGGGGATGTGTGGAGAGGACAAGGCTGTTGCTCCCTCCCGCCCACAGGGCGCCCACTTAGTGAAAGAAGACAAGTGAGGACAGGAGATGGCGAGGAGTGGTCTCCTCTATGCCTTCAGGAACCTGCCCACCCTTCTTGTCTGAATCTCCAAAGAACCCTCCTTGCCTAGCTTGATCCTGACCTTCAGGAGGGAGGACTCACAGTCACTGCCTATTGAGAGCACTTAGCAGGTGCTGGGATTGTAAGTGTGGTGTTTTCCAGACCTGCAAATGGACTTAGCAATGCTCCTGGGATGCTCCCTCCTGAATCAGGAGGCCTTTTAGTGGCACTAGAATAACCACAGTGGTTACAATATGAGTATTCATCATGAGCCGGAGCATTGTGCTAAATGCTTTATGGTTGCTACTGATATTTAAAGACATCGAGAATAAGAGAGATTAGAGATTAAGCAACATTGTCAAGATTACATTAGTCAGTGACAAAAGCAGGATTCACAGCCAGTTCTGGGTGAATCCAGCATGGTTTCCTCGACTGCTAGCTAGGCTGTTGTGCTTCTGCCAACTACCTGGTTGCAGTTCCTCAGCCTCTGGTCTCACTGGCTTACAAAGCAACAGAATGTGCAGTGATGTGGAGATTTCTCGGTGATGCCCTCTGTGCCTCACAGATAGAGAGGCTCTGTCTGGTAGAGTGGCATGGTGACAGTCACGTGGCCTCTCTGAGTCTATTCGCCTGTTATTCAGGGGGTGATGACACTTGCACTGGCTCCCTCCACTCAATCTCCACCCCACTGGGAGTGATCCTGGAAAGATAATGAGCATGTCTGGGACATAACACTCCCAGGGCAGTACCTGGCATGTAAAAAGTGTATTTATCCCTTTCCCCATTTCCTGTGTCCGAGAGGAGAATTATTCTGGTTTCACTGGGAAAAGTCCACCTTCTGCCTGCCGTGAGGCCAGTTAGGTTTCTGACTTTGAAGATTTTCTAATAAATGATTTTTAATTAAACATCACAAAATTGATGGAAGATAAAAGGGGATAGATTGGATGGGTGGATGGATGGGATGACAGGTAGATAGATAGATGTGATGGACACATGGACAGAGACAGACAGATAGATGTATAGATAGATATAGTGATAGGGAGTATACATATTTTTCAGAGATTAATGTAGTAAATAGTGAGTAATATTATATTTAATAAAGAATTCCAACAAATAGTAAAAATGCTGAAATGTTTGTATAAACCTGGCCACAAATTTAATCTTTTTAGCAAGAAATAAAAAGAAAATTTATTACAATTTTATTAGTTGTTGCTGTATTGTCTTATTTTCGACACTCAGCAGTGTAGAAAATAAAGATCCTCTGCCGTAGTGGCACTGACTTGGGCTGTGATGCTGAAAAGTGGGACAGTACGAGGGTGTGATTGTGAGCAGCCCGTTACTGAGACGAGGAGAATGGGTACCCCAGGCTGCGCACTGCTCTTCTTGTTTTAGAAAAGCAAAATAGGCAGCTATTCTCAACAATCGTCAGTCACAAGGTTTAAAGAAATATAGTGGGGTTGAGATTTGTTGTTAATGTTCTTCTTTGTTCTTTTCCATAGTTTCCAAACACATTCAAACCACGGGGCCATGGGGTTGGTGTGGGAGGAAGTTGCCCTGCTCCACACTGATATTGAGAACCCAGGCCCCTTCCATCTCACAACGCCTCCTCCCACCCTCAGTACAGCCTCTCCATGGGTGCTGCAGGGCGGGCAATAGACCACAAGGCAGGATTAGGGTTAGGCCTGGAAGTACTGCCATCATTTCTGGACAACACTCAGTCACGTTGTACTAACCTCATTGCAAAAAGAGAGTGGGAAATGTCTTCTTGGGTGAGGGATTTCTTGAAGATGTTTCATTGTGTTGGCCCCATACTTTCTTTGGATTTCTTGCTTGTACCTTGTCTGCTTCAGCCAAATCTTAACCTGGCAGCGAACAGAATCATTTAAAAACATAGCAGACTATGCCACTTCCGTGCTCAAAGCTCTGCAGAAGCTCTATGACTGTTGCAGTATAGGAGCTAAGGGCATCACAGTAACCAGCATGGGCCCCATGGTTACTACTCTCTCCCTCACTTGCATGCTCCAGCCTGCTGGGCTCCTTAGTCACTCTTCCTTTGCTGTACAATGTGTCTGGAAAGCTCTTATCCAACCCATACTGCCTTCAAACTCGGTATCACCATTTTTTTAATGAGTTCTCCCATGATCATCCTATTGAAAAATGTAATTGTCCTTCTACCCAATACTTCCAATCCCCTTACCCTGCTCTCTTTCTTTCAGATCACTTGCCACCACTTATTTCATTTTTAAACCAGCATTATAATTATTGTTTATTGTCTTTCTCCCTCACACCCAATATCCTCTGAGTTGGATGCCATATTGCACCAGATGGCAGCTGGTGGTGGGGAAAGACATTACACATATTTCATTCTAAATGTAGCTACAGGGAAATATATTTCTGTCTGTCTTGTTCTGTGACATTACCTGAGTGCCTAAGAACAGTGATTGCGATGTGGCAGGTGCTAAATTCGTATTTGGTGAAGGAATGAATGAATGAATTAGAGAATTATGTGACTGAGTGGAATCAATGAATACAGTGAAAAGACCCTGAGATTTTGTTCATTTTTCAAAGCAGATTCAAGTCCTGGACTTTGCACTTAATAGCTTGGGACATTAGTAGATTCACTTTGCCTTTGTAATGCTCCATTTTTTCCCCCTCCAAAATAAGAGTGTTCACAATATCTATTATATCTACCTCTCAAGGTCTCTATCAACATGGAAACATTGATTAAGAAATGATATGAAGGAAAATACATTTAAAAAGAGAAGCACTAATCAACATTATTAGCTATGGATATGATTATGTTACTCTGCTTTGTGCAGAGAGAATATAGGTTATCTTGATCTGATGGAATGAAGATTGAAGATTGGTGGAAGTCCTTGAGACAGTCCCCAAGAGCCTGCCATCTGTCCATGGCCTGGCTACTCCTGATAATAGCCACACTGAGCCTAGCTGGTCCCATAGACTGGTCTACAGAGAAGGACTGAGGGTTCTCTTGAAACAACTAAGGCAACTGAAGACACATCAGGTCAGTGCTGCTGTCCTCGAACCTGCTGGACCTTCTGTTAAAAGAGTTGTCTCCTCTTTGGCCAAGAAACAAAGAATCCTTAGCTTGTGTGACATCTCCACTTACCCTGTCCCCTCAATGCAATCAGCCTGAACTGCAAAGTGGACTTTTGTCTGGACTGATACAAAGTAAGAAATGGTCGTCCTTAAGGCCTCCTTTTGACTATGAATCCTCCACTTTCCTTCCTGTTGCATCTCAGGTGAGGTCCAGAAAGTGGCATTGGAGATGGAAGCTTTTTTGTGCTTCATCCATCCTCTGTGGGTGTGTGTCCTCGTGTAAAAGTCTGCTCAGCCAGGGGAGAGCAAACTTTCTTCACCTCTACCCTGGAACTTACTGTCAACTCTTGACTGAAGGACACTAATGTCAAGGATATTTAGTGGTGAGCAGTGTATGGCTACTTTCCATAAACAGAGGAGGACTGTTTGTAATTGAACAGATATGGATTGTTTATGGCTGCTTAAAACTGAATGAGTGCTTAAACATGCTGGAAAAAATGTGTTCTTTCAAACAAGGTTTTTTTTTTCCCTATGGTTTCATGAATGCCACCTTTTTTTTGATGTGAGAAAATGATCATTATCGTGAAGGAGTCAATCGAAACCACATTTGGTCTCAGTGCTCGTCTACACTTTCATTTATGAACTTGAAATTAGAAAATTTTCCTAAGCAGACTGCCATCCCCAAATTCCCACTTTACTGTGATTTTTATCTATAGTCTTTTCATTTTTCAACCCTATCCATTTGCCTTTAGAAATTTATTTCTATTTTTTCTTGCAATCTGTCCTTATTCAGTAGAATTTAAAAGTCCTAAGGGAAGTTTCAGAAAGGGTTTCCAGAAGCTATTTCTAAACCTCTTAGGATCTAATCAGTTGGTTGACTTGGAATACTGGCATCTTGCCCCATGATGGGAGGAAGATGAACTTGGGCGTAGTGGAAGGGGAATATGCCCACCAAGAGCAAGTTCTAGCCTGAAGATCCCTTCTAGTCTCTCCAGAGATCTGGGAACATCCAAAGAGGAAGACTCCCAAAGAAATAAATGTTCCCGTCTGTGACCGCCTCATTCCTGACTCCTTGGAACCTCTGAGCTTGTCCCTGAAATCTCTGGAGAGCCTATCTGGAGCTGTGAATAAACGAATTTCAGGGGGTTTCCTTGTTACCAGAGTGACATCTGAGCAACAATAGACAACTTACTCAAGGACATGCCCCCTTTTCCTGTTATCTTCACCCCTCTGTTTTCTCAAATGAAACTGAGTGTGAGAACAGATAAACATAAGTCACTTCCTCAGCTCCCTCCAGCACTGTCTCCACTTAACAAACCCATTTGTTTCCTCACTTTACGCTTCTGACCTGATAAGCCTTTATTACAGCACCTTCCTAAATATTGAGTTCCTACTGAGAGCCAGGCCCTGTGCTCAAACTGGTATGCAGAGCATCATTTCATCCTCGTATACCCCATGGAGTAGGTTCTATTATTACCACCACTTAACACAGGAAGAAGCTGAGAGTCAGAGGGTTTAAAAGACTTATTTGAGTCTGCACAGCTAGAAAGTGTCAGAATTTCCCTCATAATTATACTTACTTCTTTCTTCTTTTCTCTCTTCCATGAACTTCCTCTTTGAGTCTACTTCATCATTTCTTGGAGGACGTTGAGGAATCTAGAATGTCACAACAGCTGAATCTCAGTTTCCCTTCCTGTAAAATAATATGATGGGGGTAAGCTTAGTTCATGCTTCAACATCCTTGAACTCTAAGGATTCAAATGATGGCAGCACATGACTTGCTGAAACATCCCCATTTGTAAGACTCCACATACCTGCTTTTACTAAGTCTGCTGAGAAGTGATTGGCTCCCTCCCAATTCTATGTGGCTCAGAAATAGGAGAAATTGGGGGCATCTCAGCCCCCAGGATAAGAGAAATATGGCCAGATGCAGAGTTTGGTAACTAAACATTTTTCTGACTTTTGCAAAATTGAAAAAGAACATTGGCTTCTCGACTGTGATGTAGACTCTAGAATTTGAGACTCTATAGTTCATGTTCGGGCTTTGTCACTAGCTTATTGTGCGATCTTGGGAAAGTCACCAAACTCATTGGGAATCTGTCTCCTCATCTGTAAAATGGAGATGCTGATAACAATGCTTCCCTCCCAGATCAGTGGGAGGAACAAACTGGCCCCAAAGATAGGGTTAACCTCTGACTAGTCCATCACTGCCTGTGCATGTAGAAGTTCACAACTGGGTACCCAATGTGCTCCCTTATTTTAAGCCATAGAGGGTTGACCTCTTATGGGCATAACTCTAGATAACAAAAATAGTCAGAAAATGATGGGAGGTTATTGGCTTCCTCCCCCAACAGCCTGACCATTAATGGAATTGAACACAGGCAGAATCTCTCATCTCTCACACTTGCTGTTCTGAGCCAGCAAGGCCCAGGAAGTGATGCCCATTGAAGACACTAATTCTATTTTGGGGAGAGGGGGAGAGGTGGGCCCAGTGGTTTTAAATACTTATTTAATCTCGTGTTTCTTACTTTTGGACTGAACCTTGTTTGAAAACTCCAATTAAATTTACTACTCTCTCCACTCTCGAAGCAGATTCGTCTTTGGATAACCTTGAATAAGAGTGGCAAACAAAGACGTATTCAAAAGCCCTGCTTTATTTCACAAAGCAATGGCCCCTAGTGGGACAGTAGTCTTGACTTTTATTTGAATCTGTGTCTCTAGGCACAGAGGGAACAGGCACCCAGAAATGTGCTTTCCCAGCATGCTTTGCTCCAGGGTCATGACCTCTCGGTTATTAGTCATTCTTAACTCATCAGATCAAAACTAGAGCTACATAAAAGCTAAAAATGGATGATTTGTCACCCAGCAAGAACCAATAAAATGTAACCACATGGAAAGATGAGTTAAGCCAAGCCCGTCTTTCTCTTAAAGATAATTCCCTCTGATGTCTCACAAGTTACCATGTTTGTTTTCCTACAAATCCTTTCTGACCCAGAGAGGCAAGCCCTGCCCTTCATTCCTCCTTTATGAGCCCACTGGGCTCTCTCCACAGAGGAAAATATTGTTGCACTTTTTTTCTGTGTGTTTGTGAAGAATTGTACTTTCTGATCTGGCAGGTGCCATGAATCTGCGTGGACCAGGACCGGCGCTGCTCACCTGCAGCTGCCCACACACAGCCAGCACATTTGATAAACATGTCAGTCCTCTCTCTAGTCCCTTGCCCCTAACAAGACCTCTCAGACGATTTCTAATACAACAGCATGCCGAAGTATGGCTTCCTGAGGAGTCCTGGTTCATCTTTTCAAAAGATTATCTCCCCCTGACTGGTGTAGCTCAGTTGGTTGAGTGTTGTTCTGCAGAGCAAAAGGTCACTGGTTAGATTCCAGGTCAGGTCACTTGCCCGGGTTGCAGGTTTGGTCCCCAGTCAGGGTATACAGGAGAGGCAACGGATCAATGCTTCTCACAATCATGTTTCTCTCCCTCTCTTTCCCCTTCCATTCCCCTTTCTCTAAAAATAAATCAATAAAATATTATAAAAGAAAAAAGATTATCTCAACTTCTGTAGAGCTATTGGTCTTCACCATGGGAACCACGGTCCATTTATGGACTTCGACCGTGGCTATTTTTATCTTCTGCATTACTTAATAATATGAACACAAATAACAAGAACACAAAACAAAACAAAGCAATTAACACCAACACTAGACAATATTGTTAGATAAACTAATAATGAATTCATGTTTCTATTAGTAATAGCCCTGATACACATACTATTAAAAATTATAACACAACATTAATAAGATAACAATAAAACATATGTTGGAAGCTCTCTCTGTATCAGACTGTGCTGCACATTTCTCTTTCACTATCTGTAGGAGTGGATCTTTTTATAATCTTCACTTTACACATAAAGAAACTAAGGTTACAAAAGGTTAAATAACTTGTCTCTATCATACTGCTCATAAAAGCCAGGACCCGAATGAAAGCTCAGAGCTGACTACGAAGACCATGCATTTAACCACTCTGCTCCTCTTCTCCTCCCCGTAGTCAGGTAACACCATATGTGAGATCAGGGTGGGGTTTGGTCCTCTGTCTGTATAGAAGAGTCAGCATAAGGGACGATTTGAGTTGAACCTACAGCCTCCAATCAATTCTACAGGGTTTGACTATCTTCCCTCCACTCTTACCAGTGCACACCTGAGTCATCCTATTGTGAACAGTCCTGGCTGAATGAATCGATATCTAGACACCTTCTGAGGCAAACACATGATGTGCCATTATTATACATATAAAGAAAATGGAAGGGCTTGGGATGCATAACTTTTTCAATCTCATCCTTGTTTGTTAATCTAGGAATTAAAGGAAGGAAGGAAGAGGATAAAGGGAGGGATTGAGGAAGAGGAGGAAAAAGTAGCAATTATTTGTATTAGTTAGCATTAATTGAATTGCACTAATTAGTGAATGCACTAAAAGCTCTGCATAATTTAATCTCATTTAATTTTTTCCACAACTCTAACGCAAATGAGAAAGATGGCCCTGGCTGAGGTTAAGAAATTTCTCCAGGTCACACGGCTGGTAAGTGCTAGAGATGGGACTCAGACCCAGAGCTGGGTGCTCAGGGGACCTGCATGTTTTACCACAAGGCTATAACACCTCATAGGTGGCAGGCACTGTGCTAGACAGTTCGCATTACACCATGCACACAACTGCAGCACTTAATACAGTACGTAGTGAGTGTTTCTTTCCACCTTCAACCCTCATTCATTCTGACTCTTTAGCATGATATATAAGGGTCTGTACAATGTGTTATTTGCCTAAGTCTCCAGCCTTGGTTCCTACCACCTACCCCTCTCATTCTATCATCTGCCATGTTGAACACCTTACACACTAGCTCACCTTTGGCTCATTGTCACATGTTTTATCTTTTTGGAGCACCTCTCCCTTCCCATTCATTTAGCTCATTCCTTCTGAGCTTTCAAGATTGGGCTGAGGGGTTGCCTCATCCAGAAATCTTCTTCTGGGCTGCTCTAAGCTTAGCTTAGCTGCCCCTTTTGTGTACTTCGTCCACATCCTGAGGTTCTCTCCACCACAGCACTCACTGCACCACACTTTGCTTGGGGGGTGGACTGTCTCTTCTACCCCTCAGACTTTGAGGCACTTGAGTACAGAAACTGTATCCTATCCCATACTGTATCCCCACCACTGCACACAGTGTCTGGTGCACAATACACATTCTAAGGCTATTTCTAAAATGAATAAATTGCCATATGATTTGCTGGATGGATAGTTGGATGAAACAGTTTTGGAACAAGTTGCTGCAGACGCTAAAGCTTAGGCACTGTAATAAGCCACCACCTCTGACAGCCCTAAAGACCACAGAGAGGAAAACAATAATGAGCAAGAGCAGTGAGGAAACAGGAGAAGCACATTCTAGAGAACCAGCAAAGAAACATTAACCTTGCAGCTCCTCGAGTTCAATCCTTGTATTTTACAAATAGAGAAACAGGGCCAGAGAGAAGAGGAGTGGTCAGACAATAAGTTATAGTAGAGGGGAGACTAGGACCAGGTCTCTCAACTTCCAGCTCCATGTTCCCTATCTTCTTGTCTTGGGATGCATGGAATGGAAGGCTGCCCGCATGAAATACTTGTTCTAATGAGGAGCCTGGGGTTGAAAACATTCCTCTTAATGAGAGGAAGCATGTGGAGTGCCAAAGCCAGCAGAGTTTGGCCAATAAAAGGCAATAATGAGAGCTGCAGTTAGAGTTAGACTGGGGTGACAGGAAGTGCACCTAATTCCCTAGAGAAGGAGTAAGATGTGGAAGCTCCCCAAATATATGATACAACACCACAAGATGCACAGAACTCTGGGTGACCTCACTGGTGATTCGTGGTTGTAACACATATATACAATTTCAGATGTGCATAAGATGTGTGAAACTAACATGGATGGTTTGCTGCCACAAAGTTCAATGAGTTGCATTTGAAAACAGTGAACTCTGAGGTACATGTCTGATAACAATGCGATCACTCCAATCTAGACCCAGGTCTCAAGACTGGTACCTAAGGAATGCTACACTACAAGCAGTTATTCATAGTTGCATTGTAACAGGACTTCCTCCCCGTGTATATTCTCCATGAAAAATGAAAAAAGAATGATCTTATTATCTATAAATCAGATCTATGTCACTTTACTGTTTAAGATTTTTCATCGGTCACACTTGAATAAAACTTGAACTCCTCACAGTGGTTTGCAAGGCCCTTAGTGATCTGATCCTGATGACTTCCCTATTCCTCTGCCCTCCTCCTTCCTCACTAGGCTCGAGCTACTGGCCTGGGTCCCTTTTCCCCAAACCCCCAATGCTTTCTTGCCTCTGGGTTTTTTAGAACTCACTGTTCTATCAACCTAGAATATTCTTCTACCTAATCATTCACAAAACTGATTATTTTTCATGTCTAAGATCACATGCTAAGCATCTTCCTATAGCCCATTCCTGGTAAGTTACCCTCTGCTTCTTTCCTTGTGATATTCTTCATTATCCCAACTCACTGTCCCTAAGCCAAGGTGAGACCCCAGAGGGCAGGGGCCTTGCCAGTCTGGTTCACCACTCAATCTCCTGATTTTCAGAAGAGCATCTGTCACCTAGAATGTTATCCACTGTATGTCTTAATTCTGGTTAGCGAATAAATTAACACATTTTAAAAATAGAGGCTTACTGAGTGTCTACTGTATGCAAAACATTGTGATGGGTACCTTGGGGAACAAAGAGATGAGTTCATCACTGCATCTGCTAAGAATGTTCATAGACTTACAGAGAAGGTGATTCTAGTCATTGACAATAAACAAATATAACTTCAAGCCAATTTAGAGAGCAGTAAGTAAAATGATGTGGATGGTGACATGGGAGAGGTTAACTGTAAATAGAGTCAAAGCTTAGGAGAAGAGGTAGGATTTTCCCAAAGATGGAAGGAAGATGGTAGGCTTACCTGCTCACCTGTCAGATCTAGAAGGACAAGGGCACAGACTGTGTTGTTCATTTTTTTATTTCCAGGGTTTAGAAAGGTGCCTGGCACATAACAGGGATTTGATGAATATATGTTGAGTGAATAAACAAATACATAAATGAGCTTATTGCAATAACGATTTCTATGATATATTAAAATATGGTTGTGTCCACTTAATGGGAAAAACAGTCCCCTATTCTTGCTTTCATTTCTGTTAAAGCAAGAAAGCACCCTCTTTCACTTACACCCACTCAAATTCCAGGCTTATTGTTTTGGCAATGAATTAGCATTGACAGAGAAGTCAGCACTCATCCCTCTATGGCCTATCATCAAAGAACACATGGGAGCTAAACTCCCTGAGTGAGGAGGGACCTTCCTGTGCTCAGATCTGACTGTGGCTATAACGAGAAATGAGAATACCCACAGGAGAAGAGTATCGGTGGAGGCAAAGAAAAGCCTTTACAATTCCATGATTAATTTTTAACAGCTTCATTGAGGTTTAATTTTACATACCATAAAACTCACCAATTTCAAGTAAAACAATCAGTGGCCCGTAGTAAATTCATAAACTTGTCCAACCATCACACAGTGCAATTTTAGAACAGGTCCGTCACTCCAAGAATATCTCTCATGGCCACGGCAGTCTCTCCCCACACCCATCCTCAGCCTCAGGGAACCACTTCTCAGCTCTCTGTATGTTTTCCATCTCTGGACATTCCATATAAATGGAATAATACAAGCCCACATCATTCATTTCTATGTCAAAATTTTGTCACTATGTGTTATCTAGGGGGAGAATTTAAGCATAATCTTTTTATTCCATGTGACTCAGTTTCCTCATTTGTAAAATGGAATTTGCCATACTCCCACACATGATTAAGTTATTTAGTGCAATACCTGGTAAATGCTACATGCTTAATAAATCATAGCTATTGTTTTTGTTATTAGTAGCATTATTACCCAGCATAGTTTAGCAAGGCTGGAGCAAAGAAATTAGACAAAGAAATCCATGGAAACTCTCACAAATGACACATTAAAAGAGAGGAAATATTTCCACTTAGATTTCAGCAGGAAAAAAGCTTCTTTCTGTTCCAGGGCTTTCTGCTCACATTTGTTTTGGGGGATAGGAGGTGGATAGATGTGAGCAGCCATCTCATTCACTGCTGATTTACTGCCAAAGAAATGATTCTGGAACCTGAGTAGATGTGAGTCGACAGAGAGGGTGTTTTTCGGTTTCACTAGAAATGAAAGAAGACCTTTAATATGAGAGCCAAGTGACAAGGACAGGGAGCTGGTATTTCCATTAAGTAGACATAGTAGTGTTTTCATGTCTGACTATGGCTTATCCATTAACAGAAAGGTTAAAAATATCCATTTCTGTATTAAAACCCTTGTGGAAGTAAAGGATTTCTTTTCTTTTCTGAAGGAAATTATTTCTTCCTCTTTTCAAGCTAAAGACATACAATGTATGGTCTGATTTAGACTCTATGTGGCCACATTGCTGAAGCAGTTGACTTTGAGTAACTCGGTTCTCTTCTCCGGGCCTCAGATTACCTTACCTATAAAAAGGAGAGGTTGGACCTCAGAAACCTTTCTCCAAGGTAGGACTGTGGTTCTAAGGCTTTGGGGTTCTGAAAGTGAACGCACAGCTGATGACAGATGGAGAAGAGCACAGAGCTTCCAACTTTCCTGAGATGTCATGTGTTTTACGGACCAAAGGTTTATGTTGGGTGGAACTTAAACTTCTTCATAAATCACAGAACATTTACAATTTCTTTAATTTAAATCAGGGGTGAGCAGACTATGGCCTTTGGCCAAATCGGGCCACCTCCTTTTTTTTTTTTTTTTGTAAATAACGCTTTATTGGAACACAAGCACATCTGTTTGTTTACATATAGTCTATGGCAAAACTTGAAATATTTACTGTCTAGCCCTTTACAGAAAACAATTGTCTGGTAGGTTTCATGTACCACTCTAAATAAGATTTAAAACTAAGTTCAGTATATACTTAAGCAGTTTCAGAAAGCCCTGAGTTGTAGTTAATATGAGTGTACTATAGTCTCAAAGGTAGTAAAAAAAGTGTAAGAAAAAAGAGCCAGTAAATGATGATGATGATGATGATGATGATGAAGACACTGAGTGCTTAAGAAAACAAGATAATAACCTAAATACCTTATCCTAATGTGTTTAACTCTCACCATGGTTATTGTAACTTTATAATGAGGAGAATAGGCATAGGAGTTAAAGCCAAAGCCGTAATGCTAGTAAGTCATGACTTGGGATATGGGACTTTTTGGCCTTGTATAACTTTTCTAATGTGAATTGGGAGACAGCAGTCAGAGAAGAAAAGGGGCTTGTGTACAATCCTTTATGACAAAGGAAAGGGGGCCCAGCCCCCGGACTCCATGACCAGAATTCCATGCACTAGTGTATCTGCTATAACTCCTGGGAGATTTATGTACCTAACTGTTTCTTCTATAAATTCTGTAGCCAGTTTCAGGCTATTAGTTCTAAGAAGAGTCAGTCTTCTGTTTCCTTCCCGAGCGCCATGGCACATGACAGGCAGACCATAAATGCCTGGCGATAATGATAGCAGGCATTTACTGATACAACATGATGTTTCAAGAAATCATTTTAGCACTGTGCATGGATTACCATAGAATCTACCGCTTCTGGGTCCTTAAAACAGTCCCATATTTTAGGCACTCTCCTTCTCTGTAAACATTATATATCAATGTTTAAAATGAGGAAATGGAGACTTAGAAGTTCATTAATGTTTCCATGGTCTCATAGCTAGTGAGTGGCAAAGCTCGGAGGCAAACTTGGGCAAAAACCCATGCTCTAGACTTGGTCATTTGGTGTGGTCTATTACTGATCAGCGACTGTGAGATCACCTGGGAGCTGGTTAGGAATGCAGAATCTCAGGCCTCCGGAATCATGATGTGCATTTTAACAAGGTTCTCAGGTGATTTGCATGCACATTGAAGTTTGAGAAACTTTGCTCTCAGTCAGCATATTCTGTTAAAAAAAAAAAGTGGTGAATGAGTGATTGCTTTCTGTGCAATGACAAGAAACAAATTTGCCAGATGAAAACTGGACTCTATTGGAAGGAATTACAGTGTCCATTTTATAAACCAAACCTATTCCTAAAGTGAATGATCTTTTTGCAGATTCCATACTGATTTTGCTGTCCCCGAAGGCTACTAAAACCATTTCATGACAAATGTCTAAGATCCATATTTGTACTCTTGGCTGCATGGTAAATACAGAAGCAAATGCTTCAAGACTGAGTAACAGAGCAAAACCAGGCTGGGCTCTGCTTGTGACACACCAGTGTGCGTATTAAGGCAAGAACCAGAGAGGAAAGTTCTATCTGCTCAGTAGCCTGTGAGATGCTGTTTCCCCCAAATCTAAGCTTTCCCAATTCCTTTATCCTGAATAAATACATAAGCTCAGGCAATAGACACTTTTGCCCCTAGAAAATGCCTCTGAATTTTTAGATACAGTCAGATGTGGCAGGGGCTATGTGGATTCATTCAAGGTGATAGGATATTTTGTGGTTGGTTATCAATTTTTTCAGATTTTGTAATAAACATTTTCACCAAATAAAGTAAGTTTTGGGGACTCAATCGTCTCTCTTCCCCAGACCCTGGAAATGCCCCCCTCCTGCTGCTTCAGGGAGATGGGAATCTGGGCATCTGCCTTCCACTTCAGTGGGAAGGTGGCCAAGAACAAGTTTCTCCTTCTTTTGTAACCATACCCTTTGGGTTTTGTGCTGATTGAAAGGACTCTGACTCCCACTTCTGTTCATGGTCAGGCAGTGACACCTACCATTACTGGGTCACAATGACGGTTATTTTCCTTCATTACACTGATGTTCATAGAGCCTCTAACCCAGTGGTCCCCCAACATGCATGAGGATGCATGAGGATTTGTAAACTCACAAGGGATTGTTGTGAGCTTATAAATCCTCAGATCCCATTCCCAAATAGTGGAATTGGGTAAGTCCCAGTTACGGATGAAACTCAGAATGAGTATTTTAAGGTGTTTTCCAAGTGATTTTAACCCACATGGTCTCAAAACCATAATCCAATGTCTCTCTCCAGTGATCCTTTGCATTTCTTTAATACAATGTTCAACTCCCTGGAAAACATGAGTCCCCAAATAGGTTACACCCCAATATGAAGTGATACCTTAGCACCTGAGGAAACATCCCATGGTGTGCTCTTGCCCCAGAATGTCAAACTGGGCTGAAACTTCAAGGGGGAAAAACCCCACAGAGTCAGAACCAAAATTTGAAAAGCTTTGCCTTGGGCTGCAGTGGTCGCAAGTTAAATGTATCCACTGGAGTCTGGGGCCACAACCTTGCTGCAACACTGAGCTGGACACCCAGACCAGGTCCTGCCTTTGTCAGAGACTTTGCTCAGCATACTCTACTCTTATTAAAATAGCAGCAGATTCCACTCAGTTGGTTTTACCTTGACTTGTTGCCACAGACAATTGGATTTGGTTGGATTCCTTTTCACTTACAGCGGAAGCCGCTCTACCTGTGCCATTGCTCACAGTTGGCAATGGTAGTAACTTCTCCATGACTGTCTGCTTCATCCCCGCACCCCACCTCTTTTGCAGTGGGATGGTAGCGGATGCATTTATTTATTGTGTGAATGTAGACCTCAGGTCAAGGTCAAGCAAATATCTAACCACTCACTCTAATGCCTGGGCTGTGTTCACTTTTTTTTTGTCTTCCCCACATCCAAAATCCTTCCTGTCCTAACAAAAATGAGATAATTTGAGGACCAATTTATGCTGTGTCTGTATATCAAGATCAAAATGAAGGATTTGCTTATGGTTATTCCCACAGTTCAAGTTCACCAATGCATACTGTCTACTCAGTTTTAGACGCAGATAATTGCACTGGCATGAAAATTAATTTTTACTATTAATGTGAATAGATGCTCTCAATTATTCAGTATCAATAAACTATACTAAACAGTTTTCACATGATATATGATTAAATTTTACAGCAATCTGTTTAAGCCATATATTATTCTCATTCAAGTTGAAATTAAGGGGTTACTGTTATAGATTAACTGACAAAGTCCAAGTTCGAACCCAGGGCCATCAGAGACTAGAGGCTGGGTGTTTTATCTCCTCTTTGCCTTTCCCAGAGGGGAACAATGTGACATAAGAACTTGAGGGGGAGGTCAAGCTTACGTTGGGATTAGCAGCAGAGCAGACCTCAGCTCACTGGATATGCTGTAACAATCCCCTCCCCTCCATGGGCCCCAGAAGGTTATTCCGGTTGACTGCCAAACCCTTCACAGCCCTAATATTGTATAAGCAATTTCTAATTTAACTCTAGGGTCACTACTGGAAAGGTTTGATAGTTGCTGGTCTTTTTTAGAAAAGGATGAAGTTCTACTGTGACTTATGAGCCTACATATTTTCCAAACTGAGAAAATTTGAGAACAACAACAAAAAAGATACTATTAATAATTATGGCTGGATATTACCCAGAAGCCGGGACTGTCCTGGGAAAACCAAGAAGTGTGTTCATCATCGCTCTGATATGCTTCTTTCTCTAATTCACAGCTACTAGCAGAATGTGTTCAATAAAAGACGGTGTCTCTAGAGAAAAGACAAGCGTAAGGGTAGCGCAAAGAGCCTCTCACATGGGCCAGAGATAGCATCACTGCCAGATCAAGATGGGAGGGGTGTGGAAAAGAGACGCGGCAGTAAGAAAAGATGCATGCAGAGGAGTGTGAGTAAAAAGTTACTAACTTCTGCCTTGTGCATTAGGGTGGACCCTGGCCCATAAAGCTTCTGTATATCGTGATGACATGCCCTCTGAGCAAGATTTTTTAGGTTTCTTGTAGTTCTGTCTCTTTGAACATACACTCTGTGGGGCTGACAAATTTGTCAGCTTGAGCAGGTCATATCTTATCTCGGAAATAGAAGGTGACAGCTAACCCTATTCTAAACAGTCCCCCAAGCAATGAGGTCTCACAGAACATGACTCTACCAGATCCAGCAGCTGGAACGCTATGGGCTTGATCATTAACTGTGGCTTATGGAATGCTCTCCTGACCTTTCCGTATGTAAGGTGACAGCTCCCTTTTTTGAGGAAATGTGAGCTCCTAGGAGAAAGGACACAGACTCAGATGCTCTCTGCATCTGTCCTCTTCTCTCGGCCATATTTTAAAGAATTAAGTGCATATATTAAAATAATAAAGTGGGTCAAACCCTGTTTTAGGCCTTGGGAATTTAATGATAAACAAGACGTGGTTTCTGCTTCTGAAGAAATTAATCCTTATAAACAAACAGATATACAGGATATTCAACATACCACCCTTTGTATAGAAGTTTATTCTGTGCCAGACATTATACATATACCTCATTTAATCTTCATACCATGGAAACAAAGTAGGTTTTATTATCTCAATTCATAGTGTCCTAATACACAAGCTGTAAGTCATAGAACTAAGATCTCAGCAAAAGTCTATTTAATTCCACATTCACTCTTTATTTATGCTCTCTAATGGCTTCTCATTTTACTTAAGAGAAAAGCCAAAGTCCTTACTATGACCTAAACACCCCTATTATTGTTTGTCAAATGTATAGGTACCACCCAATCAGGGCACATGATAGGACTGTACTCCCTGATTCCTAATTTGAATCATCCCAAGTAATCAGTTCAACCCAATGAGTTATGTACGTAAATAATATGTGTAACTTCCAGGCTGTGTATTGCATTGCCAAGGTGAGACCCAGCAGGAATCTCTCTTTCTTCTTATGCCAAGGTTTCCAGCATTATTACAGATATAGTTGTTCCATCATTTGGGGCCCTAGGGTAAGGATGTAGGAGCAGAGGCCCCTACTGGCCCATGATGGACACCAGGCTTATGGGAGAAGTCATTGAGATCCCAGAGTTTTTGATTACAGCCTCATAACCTAACCTCCTTTGATGGATTTAGATGCTTTTTTTAACCTTAATATATCAAAATGTGTCTTATATAATGTACTTAATTATCATGGTGTGTCCTCTCACCCACACTAAAATGTTAGCTCTGTGACAGCCGAGAGTTTTGCCATTTTGTTCACTAAGGTATTTCCCACGCCAAGAAGAGTGCATGGCTCATGTAGAAGATCAACAAATCCTTGTTGAATTAATGTAAGAACAAAGCTATCTCATTACCCCTATTGGTGTGACAGGGCTAAGTTCAGGGTGCTATCAGAACAAAGAGAAGAGACTGATTCAAATTAAGGTTGAACTCATGTTTCCCTTGTCTGACCCAGTTCTTGGTGACTGCCTGCAGCATTGTGGGAAATCAGTATATGATTGTGGAGCTGTTGCAATAAAAAGCTTCCACTGTGGTTTTCACAACCAACTGGCTCACCATGCACACATGCATTAGTCATTGCTCCACTCTCCTGCTGGGGAGCCCTTCATCCATCACCCTGAAGGTCTTAGTCATGCCTTAGTCATGCCCACTGACTCAGCTCCTTTCAGCTCTCCCCCAGGGACATTTCTCGTCTTTCTCTGTGTTCATTCTCCTCTCCTTTAACTCACCCCATGCAGGTGTGTCTTGGACATGGCTGCCCAAATGATTCCTGCCTCCTTCAGGACAAAGCAGCTCTTTTTGTCCCTCTGTCCCTGGAGGCATTTTCCCCAGCTTTCAGCCTCAGGAACCTGTGACAGAGAAATAAATATATCTGTCAAAAGATTCTAAAGGAGAAACATGACCTTCTTGCCAAAATATTGGTCTATACTGAAATAACACTGACTTCTGTTTACCTCAGAACAAATGTGCTTCCAACGGCTGTCCATTTAGCTGCCTCTCTGACAGCTAAAACACAAAATTCCGAATCAAAACTCATCTCTCTCTCCTCCTGAACTTCTTTCCTATTTCAGTGTTGACACCACTTCCAGGGATGAAAGATCTCTTTATCCAACTTGCTGCCTTCACCTAAAACAAGGAAGTTGAATGCCATTTGCGGCTGTCACCCCTAGATCAGTCAGGGCTCTCAGAGAAACAGCAATAGGAGATATAAATGTGTGTATGTGTGTGTATACATATATACACCTCACATGCTTGGGGGGCTAGTGAGTCTGAAATTTGTAGGGTGGGCCAGCAGGCTGGAAGTTCAGGTAAGAGCTGACACTGCAGTCTACAATCTATAGGGCAGGCCAGTAAGGTGGAAACTGAGGCAGGATTTACATGTGGGAGTCCTGAGGTAGAATTCCTTCTCCTCTGGGAAACCTCAGTTTTGCTTCTAAGGCCTTTGACTGATTGGATGAGACACATTATCAAGGGTAATATCCTCTATTTAAAGTCACTGATTGTAAATGTTCATCTACAAAATACCTTCAGCCAACAGCTAGACTAATGTTTGCCCAAGCAGCTAGGCACCCTGGCCTAGCCAAGTTGACATGTAAAATTAACCACCACATCCCTATATTCTTTAATCCACAGCAGACATTATTAATCAATCATTGCACGTTCCCAGATACGTTTAGACGAGGCTTTGTGATTCCTCTTCTAACAAGCCCGTTACCAGCCATTACCAATGGATCAGCTTTGGCATGTGAGTTGGAATGCATCTCTGACTTACACTTTGAAAAGCACTTCTAATCATTTTTCTCCCTGTGGAAATGGCTCCTGTCATTGCTTAAGATTCCTTATGCAAAGTGTGTTTCACAAAACATCAATCATACAAGGTAGTCTGTGAAAGAGATTCTGTGTTCAAAAAGGTTTATAATTGGCACCATGACTCTGTCCAGAAATGTCCCAGAACTCCTATCAAAACAATTACATTTTGATAACCCAGCTTTTCCAAAATTTATTTGACTACTCAAGTTATTCTTCACATTAGGCTCATTAACAATGAGGAAAACATTTTGGGAAATGCTTATCAGCCAAGGCCTTTCCGTATCTGATATCACCTATTTTTCAAAACCAAAATTCTTTGACTCAAGGTGTTCTTTGAACATCCCCCACTATCTACATCCTGCGTGTCCCTCAGCTTGTTCCATTAAAGCATTTCCGCAAGATCTATGTCAGCATCTCTTGTGGCAGAAACAATGCTTTGTGCTCAGTGACACTTCTCCTGTCCTGGGCACACAGAGAGAACACACTTTCCAGCGCCCTTCTCAGTTACTTTGGGGCCATGTTATCAAGTCCATCCTCTGGAATATGAGTGAAATGAAGTAAGTCACTTCCAGGCCTGTTTCCACAACCTTCCACTCCATCCTGTGCTCACTCTCTCTATTCCCAGCTCACATGGTTAGGCACAGGGGACCCTCAAAGGGTAGATCCCCATGATGGGAGAAGCCTGTATCCAGAGTCACCGCTTAGAATGGAGCACTACCTGGCCCCAAGAGAAATTGAGGAAGACATTTGCATTATGTTAAGCCAATGGTATTTGGGGGCTATATATCACAGCAACTGGCATGAATCCTCTTCAGTTCCATAAAGGCTAACCTATGCCTTGGCTGGAATAGACATTTTCTCTCCCAGGCTCCCAGAATGCTTTGGAACACTCATAATGCTTATCACTTTCTACCTCTCATTAGAATCATTTATGTTGCTGTGTTATCTCTATTCCTAGACTTTGAGCTTCTTGAAGGCAAGATTCATTTCCATTATATCTCTGTATCCCCTGCCTCACTTGGAGAGTGAATAGTATGTGGTAATCATCCATGTTTGTGGCATGAAAGATGACATGTAGGGTATTCACATTCTAACAGAAAATCTCATTGTAGTAAGACAAAGCTGCACGCCTTACGGGAATTTAGGACCTATCGCATTTTGGGGGGGGCTGTCTGTTGATATGCGGGTCAAATGGACCCACACTCATCCTTATATAATTCTTCAGTACCTCTTGGTGTAGAAAGCCAGACTGAAAAGTAGAAAATGCTCAGGTTTTGGAATTAGAGAGTACTTGGCTGAATCCCAATTCTCTCCCTCGTTCCTCTGACTTTGGACAAATGACTTTACACTCCTAAGCCTCAGTTTCCTCGTCTTTAAATCCAACAGTAATCCCTATCTCATGGGGCTGCAAGGTGGACTAAGTGAAATCTTGAGTGTGCAGTCCCCACAGAGGCCTGGCAAATGGCAGCTCTCTGCGCCAGGGCAGTTGCTGCTGACATGTCAGCAGGGGCCATCCTGGCCCGGAGAAGTGTGCCAGACCCTGAAGGAAATTGGACGGCTTTTAAAGCAGAGTTGATTAAATATGATTTTGCAGCTCCTGCTGAGAGACGAGCTGCAAGAGAACAGCTGTGTTGTTTTATTGGGGAATCAAGGATTGAGTGTCACATGAAGTCCTCTTAAAAAGGATCTAAAACTCGTTATTGACGCTACTGAGCAGTTTGTTTCGTAAATGAAATCCTGTCTCAAAGAGCTATGGCTAAATGGTGAGGTCCAAACAAAAAGTAAATAACACTTTTCTTTCCTCATTGATCCTGACAGATTAAAACACATGTATCAGTGTGCCTGCGGCTTAAGTCTGAGCTAATGCAACATTGATGCAACTCTCATTCTCAGGGGAATAATGACCCATTGGAGCACAGAGTGGCCTAATCTTTGTGACAAAAACATATTAGAAATGGGAGCCCCAAGTTGGCCATTTAAAATGGCAAAGAAACAATGTATTCCTGTAACTGCAATCATTCTTCCTTTGGAAGTTGTTATGGGGAACAGACGGTGGAGGAAATGGAGACATAACTTTCTGAGATCTGTTTTCCCTCTAGAAGTGTCAGGGAAATGTGGCAGAAAGTAGATTAAAGACACCTGGGTCCAAGTCCTGGTTTGTCCACTCTGCCATCTGAGATAAACCCTACCCCCTCTCTGGACCTTAGTTTCCCTGACATAGGAAAGAGCCACGATGGGAAACCTCTAAGCCCTCCTGCAATTGCACTAAGTTTAACGTCCTACGATTCCCTTTCATACATTTCTTGGGCTGATGGGAGGAAAGATGGGCTTAGAGGTGGCCTTTGGTTTGGAAGGAAAATAACGAGAACCTTTGGTTCAGTTCTCCATTAAAAGATAACTGTCAAATTTTAAGCAATCAAGTGGAACAAAGAGATGATTTTTAGCTCATTGAACTTCCCTGTACCCTTGAAAGTTGTTATTCACAATTTCCTGTACACACAAACACCATGGCAGGAAGGACTCTGAACCAAACCCCACAAATTTTGTCTCCAAGGATGAGTCAGAGTCAGTGCGTACTGAGTGTACACAATGCGCAGGCGCTATGCTAAGTGATTTATAGACTTTATTTCATTTTTCCTCGCCACAGCTCTAAGGAAGTACAAATAGGATTCTCATTTCACTAATTAGAGGCAGGAAGTCAATTGCCCAAGTTCAGGGAATTGGGGACCGCACTAGAATGCAAAGCCAGCCACTTCGGTTGCTCTGACAGAACAGCTGTTCTCCTGTTATGCCTCCCGGCGTCCTTTCATTCATTCCTTCAAGAAAGGCTTGCCAGAGGCCTGCAGCTGACCCCGTGCCTGGGACCGACTCTGGGGTGAGACGAAGGGGAGGGCTCCTGTTCTTAGAGAACTCATCCTCCAGCTGAGCGTGGCAGTAAATAAGCAAAATTATCAATAGAAATATTTATGCAGACAATAATGATAAACAGTATACAGACAATAATCTTAGAGTTAATGTACAGAGGGAGTGGTGGCTGATTTATATTGGGTGAAGACGGGACATTTAAGCTGAGACCGTGGGAAAAGCACTGGACCTCTCCAAACTTCACATTTCCCATCAGCAATGGGATTTCGGAGAGGAGCACATGGGACTGAGAAGGTTAACAACTTAGCAGCCAGTAAAATTCTTGCAAATGCAAGAGTTTAACACCTAAGCAGTGATGCTATCTGAGGCGATTCTGTGCTTGAAAATTTAGTGTTCTTCAGCGTGTGGCTGAACCACAAAAGTGCTAGTACAACTACTACCAAAAATAGCAACAAAAGGTTACTGAGTGCTTACTGTGTGCTAGGCAGTGTTCTCAATACTTTGCGTGCATTAAATGATTCAAGCCTCTCAACACCCTTAGGAAGAAAACACTATTATGAGTTTTACTTTAAAGATGCTGAATCCAAGGCTCTTGGAGGTTAAGTCAGTTACCCAACTGGATGCAGATAGCAAGTACTGGAGCTGGGCTTTGAGCCCAGGTGCTTTAGATCCAGAGGCCATGTGCTCAACCATCATGCTTTGCTGCTTCATATATAACTGCCCTTGAGCCCAAAGCTCCAAAATCCTGCCAGAGTGAGTGAAGATGCTTGTGGCCCCCACGTAGCCCACGCACTATTCGGTGTTGGTGACATGGAGATCTCAGTGTAGAAGGAAGGTAACCTCTCTGGGGGACAAATGCACAGCATTGCATTTTCTCCCAGTGGTTTGAGATCACCCAAGCACGCTTGGGCCCTAAGACTGTGCTTCTAGGGGTGTCTGACCTTTTGGAGTCTCTGGGCCACAATGGAAGAAAAAGAGTTGTTTTGGGCCACACATTAAATACATTGTGACATGTTATCACAAAAAAATCTCATACTATTTGAGTAAATTTACAATTTTGTGTTGGGCTGCACTCACAGCCATCCTGGGCTGCATGCAGCCCGTGGGCCGCAGGTTGGACACCCCTGCATGAGAAGCACGTGACGGTAGCAGCAAGGTTCCTACAGTAGTGAGGGCCCCACCACCAGAGGAATTCAAATACAGGTTCAACAACCTTCTGTCAGGAGCCTTGTGAAATGGACATTGACCATTAACTAGAGCATTGGCATAAATATCTCTTGGATGCTAAAATTCCCCCTCCCACAGAGATGATGATGCCGTAGAGGGCTCCTCTGCCTTTCCGTTTCCAGGGGTGAGGTAGGTGGCTGCCTATGAAATGACACTGCAGTGCCTGCCCGCTTCCAAAGTACACAGTCCACACATGTCTGTTACTCCCAGCCTGGATATGGCTGCTCCTCTGATTTAAGGCATAAAAGGCTTCAGTGAGAATGGAATTGTGATCTTTGGGAGGAGGTGATTTATGAATAACAAATAGCAGAGCTCCCAGCTCCTACATCAGGTGTTTCCTGACAGAAGTAAACAGAGTACAAGGAAGACTTGCTGGGACAGGGAAAGGGGCAACAGTGAGGTGAAGGTCCAGACTGGAAGCTGAGAATAGAAATTAGGAAGCTGGAAGTTAAATATTTCAGAGTATTTTATATTTTGCCTAAGGCTACCCTCATACCTCTAAAAATATCCCTAAACCATAGGAAATGTTTTCGGATATAAATTATAATCCGGGGTGAGGGGTGGGGGGAAGTGGAGTCAGGAAGAAAAAAAAAAGCAAGTTCCTTATAGACATTCCTGCCCATTCTAAAAGAAGGATCCTTGTATTCACAGTCCAAGAGGGTGGGGAAAAACAGCAGTTATATTTTCCACACATCCAGGAAAGAGTCCAATTTATAGACTCGGACACGTGGTTCAGAACCAGGTTTTTATTTTCTTTTATCTGTGTCAGTTCACAAGTGTCCATCTGTGCAGGGCCATCAGAAAGAGAAATGAAGGTTGAAGTAGATTCCTGGGGCCCCAGGAGAAAGGGTGAGCTCAGCAGTCTGACAGGCTGAGCCGAGAGGCTCCTTTTCCCTGAAAAAAGGGTCAGACCAAAGGCGATCAGTGAAGAGCTGGCTTCATGAAGGAGCACGCATGAGCAGGCTCACAGAGTCCCTGAAGAGAAAAGAGGGACCCCAGGACTGGAAGTTCCAACTCAGCCCTGAGGGTGGCGCCCAGCCGAAACCCGGAGTTCTGAACTTCCACTCTGTGTGTAGGTTTTGTCCACCAGAGAGATCAGTTTATCGAGTCGTCAGCAGGACAGCACGAACCTGACTTATACCTGAAACACAAGAAACAGCACTGTAGCGTGCTGAAAATAAATAAAACGGACGGGTTCTGATTCCTCCTCTACTACCTGGTCAGGTTGCTTCTACTTTGTGAGCCACCTACACCATCTGTAACTGTGAAATAACAGTGCAAACTTTATTCTCGTAGTGTTTGAATGAGATAATTTAAATAGCCCGCAATGCCTAATACAGTATAAACTTTGAGTTAATGCTATAATTATTAGTGTCATTTTTGTAATACACATATACATTTATATTTATATTTGTGACTGGGAGAGATGTCTCTTGCAAGTAGCCGTTCTGTCTTCTTTTGTACCTTCAAATCCAAATGTTAGAGGTAGTCTCTCCGAATAGATCAATTAGGGAATGCCACCTTTGGATCATCCATCAGTGGCTGATGATCAATATCCACTTAGGGCCCAATCAGAGGCACAAGGACAGCCTACAGAGGCTTCCATGAGTTAAGGCTGTGGACATAACATCCCAAAGAGAGGAGGCCTTAGACTGATTTGTCCAACTCATCATCAGAACCAACAATGTATCTAACAAAAAATCTTAACAGAAACCCCAGGCACACCTGGACTCTCTACATGGCTTGGGAGCTAATTAGGAACATGAAATCAAGGGTGAAATAAATATTCCAAATGAAGTGGTCACCATTAGCTATGGAAATTATTTTTATCATAGATTATTAATGTTGTATCAAAGCCATTTTGCCCTGCCCTTTTATTTTCATATGGGAAATCAAAGTCCAGAGGAAGAAGTGACTTTGGAGAGTCACACAACAATCTCTTCTTTATTACCCAAACCACTGCCAGATTCAAGGCAAAATTCTGAACTTCCTCTGTACAGATCTTCTTGCATGGAAATAGTGTTCCTGTCCTCTACCTCGTGGCCCCAACATTCTCAGTATCTGTGCTATTCATTTGGGACTTAATTATATTTAGCCACTTTATGCAGAGAAGTATTCTTGAACACCTGCAACAGGCCAGATTCTATATGCAGAGACTAACAAGAAGGACACCATTCTTACCTTGAAGGAGCTCCCAGTCTAGATCGTTGCTGCCCGAATGAAGTAATGACAGCCACAAACCTCATATTAAATTCTCAAGAAAACACTTTTAAAAAGGTAAAGAAAAAAAGATGAAATTAATTTGAATACTTTTACTTTACCCAATGTACCCAAAATGTTTTAATTTCAGTATGAAATTATATTTATTAATAAGACATGTTACATTACTCTTTATACCAAGACTCTCACGTGTGTGGTTTTTACACTTCCAGCTCATCTCAGTTTGAACCACCGCATTTTAAGTCTCAAGATCCACATGTCATTTGTGGCTACCATATTGGAGAGCCCAAGTCTAGGTGTAAACTAAACAGGCAGATCCCTACACACAGAGATAGGTAGGTAAGTAGAGCGTTTGAGGAGGACAGATTATGGGTCTCTAGCCTGGGATCGTGTGTGCTTGTGTGTGTGTGTGTGTGTGTGTATTGATACCTGCTTGCAGGTACCTCACTGTGTGTAGTTGAGTGAAGTGAGAGGAGTTCATCGGAGAGTTAGGTGAGAGAGATGAATTCATTGGAAAATAGTTCTCACAGTTATATTATTTTTGTAATATTTTAATTGAGATGTAACTCACATACCATACAATTCTCTCTTCTCAAAATGTTGGTACTTAATCTAAACCATAAAGGGTGATATCATTTTTTCTGGACAAGTGGAGGGGGCATTCCAGGCTGAAGGAACAGTACTTGCAAAAGCTTACGTGCATGATTCAGTTTCGCATCTAACAGAAAACTACAATTTTTTGTTGTTATTGTTGGGTGGTAAAATGGGAGCTTGAAAAGCACTAGGAGATGGGGCAAGAGGAGGCTTCGCACATCTTCTGAGGCAGAGGAACTGTGACACTAAGGCAATGAAAACCCATTAAAATTGTTTGTGAAAGTGCTAAGAAGAGATCGGGCCGTTGGAGGAACTGGAGGAGGCAAGCTCAGCGGCAGGAGGGCTTACCACTGACGACTTCATTTATTTTGAGAAAGGAGCTGCTCTCTGGTCTGTCCTGTATTTTAACAAATGGTACATTCCTGTGTGGTATCAAATAGCGTGGGGGTCTCCCAAGGGAAGTGAGCATTCTATTATGTCTTTTTGTTCAATATTCTTGGTTCCTCTAATTCCTTTAGATGTTTTTCAGTTCTAATTGGTACTGTGACCAGAACAAGAAAGCCTTAATTCATACCATCTTCTGAGGACAAAAGAAAAGCAAGTTTGTAATTTAATAAATACAGTCAAAGCTGACCTTTGAGATGAACATCAAACATCTCGTAGCGTAAAATTTAGCCCTAGAAACTTGCCAGGGACATTGGATAATGTGATACCTTGATTATTTTGCCCATGAAGTCCTGGGCATCCAACTTCAAAATGCATGTCCCAAGTCTTTCCATAAAAGATAAATTGTGGAGTCCTTCCTTCTAAGATGCTAAGATTGTTAGAATGATGTCTCATACAAAGCCGTGGCTTGTCAAGCTGGGCTCAATATATGGGAGCTAGCTTCTAAAATGATGAATTATATGTAAAGGAACTTGGGACCGACCAGATGGAAGCTGTCGCCTAATGCTGTTATCCTTGTGGAAGAGCTGCCTAAAGGGAGACATGTGGTGAGAGAATCATGAAAAACTTAAACCAGAGTCAAACTCCAGCTCCAGTCTTGATAAATAGCAAACCAACATGTCCCTTGGATGCTAAGCCCTGTGAACAAACAACAGCACAAACACGCATGTCTAAAGTGCATGTGTGGCCCTAACACACTCTTGTCCCGCCTCAGTTTTGAATTCATGTTTCAAATAATCCGAGGAATTAGCTAAGTCGTTTGGGTAATCTCTTCAATAGTTTGGTTCTCGTCATGACTAGCTGAAATTTCTCTTGTTTTTCTCTGGGTTCTTAAGAAGATAGCAAGGCACTGAGTGGTGCTCACCCCTGCTTTGTGTTCATCAGTTTGGCGAGTTTAGACGAGGCACTTTCTCTCCCAAAGCATCAATTTTTCTATCTGGGCAATAAAACATTCACACTCTAATATTCCCTTAGGCTCTGAGAATGATCTCCAGATAGTTACGGGTCAGCTGATCCAATCAGGCTAAGAGACCTCACATTTATTTGATCTCATAGATGAAAAGTTTGGTCTTTTTTGCATTGTATTTTTTCCATTACCATTTATCCCCCTTCTGCTTCCTCCACCCACAATCACTGGCACTGTTGTCCATGTCCATGAGTCCTTTTCCCTTTTTTGCTCCATCCCTCCACCCCCAACCCCTCCCCATATAAATGTTGATTGGATGTACAGAATGTTGCTTCAAGATAATGAATGACATTTGAACTTAGACTCTCTCCTCCTGGAAAGAACAGCAGTGTAAAGCTTAGTTTATTGTGTACCTTCTTTTTGGAGAACCTACTCTCTGCCATTCTTAGCTGTGCATTGTGCATGAGATGGACTCACCCTCAGTTCCAGAAGCAGGCCTTGACTGACATGTGCTAATCAGTAAAGCTCATCTCCTGGCCTTGTGGTTGATTTAGAAATGGGCATGTGACTCAGTTTAAGCCAATGAGATGCAAGGAGGCCTATGCTGAGGACTTCTGGGAATGAAGCTTTCTCATACTTTAAAGGGAGCTAATGAGAGTCAAGTTCTTTTTATCCCTGCTTATGAATAAACACACAAGCCCAGATCATCTGGCCACTATCTTATATCCATCTTATACTCTCAGATGATAACAGAAAGGTAGAAAGCATAGAAAAGAACCAGACAGCAAGCAGGCCGTTAGTCATAACGCTGAGTCACTGGAATGAGCTTTACAGAAAGTCTGCCCTACCTCTCAGCTTTTGGATGCTACCATCAATAAATTCCCTTAATTATCTAAACGAGTTACATTTATTTCTGTTACATACAACCAAACAGTCCAATGAGCCCAGTAACAAGGACTACCTCATACCTGAATATCCTTTCCCGCTTGTCCAACTCCATGGCCCCAAATATCTCCTCTGTTAGGAAAATTTGTCTCATGGACAAATCCCAGACACTTTAGCAAGTCTCTTCACGTCAGACAGAGCCCTGTTTTTCTCTGTGTATAGAAGGTAATTCTTAGCTAGATAATAAAAAATGGTTACACAATACCACAACGTATTCCAGCTAAATCTGTGTGACTCAGCAGAGGCTTAGGCAAAACTGTGGTTTGTTTATTGGTAATTGTCTAACAATCTACACAAAATAGACTGTTTCTGATCTGAGTATTGGGGAGCTAAATAAGATAATTTAAGATTTTTCCAAAAGAAAACTTCCATGAGACTTCAGCTGTTGACCCTGTGCCATATCAGGCCAGGGCTGCCAGATTCAGAGGCTTCCTGTGTGATGTTTTGATATTTTTTATTGTATAGCTAATTATTTTTGATACTATAAGAAAGCATTTGGATTCAATGCCCTGAAGCTGGTAGCCTGGGTTTGGATTCTAGCTCTGCCACTTCGGGAGATGCATCCTCCCATGAACTCGGACTTTCTCCCTCTGTGTTCTGTTTTCTCCTTTGTAAAGTGAGGGTAATAGAATTCCCCACCTCAGAGGGTTTTTGGATGACCTACAAGGCCGTCAAGAGTTTCCTTTTGTTTGCTTTTCCAACATCAGCTCTTGCTACACCCAACCTTTTATACCAGCCTGCATGCATTCCTTGCCATCTCCTACGTGTGCCGTGCTCTTGCTGCTGCCAGGTCTGTATATGCCACTACCTCTGGCCGAGATGCACGTCTCCCTGGATGTGTACGTGTCCTTCAGGCCTCAGACAGCCCATCCTCTGTGCTCGGCTTCCCAAAAGAGATAGGAGCCTTACATTATAATCCTTCCCTTTTCCAGTGTCACCATCCCATCTGCTATCTGTTGAAATGTCCTTCCTCCTTATCTAATTCTCCACTGGAAGATAGTGTTCATAAAAGCAGGGGTGATCGTTAGCTCATATCTAAATCCTTAGCACTTAGCATAGTGCTTGATATACAGTGCCCACTCAAAAACATTTGATCAGTGCGTGAATCAGCTCTGGGATCCTTGAACCAGTGAAGGTGGGGTTGAGAGGAAAGGAAGATACTGTTGGGAGTCACCAGCTACCTCTGGTCACAGAGGCTGGAGAGAACCTAAAAGATAACAAGTTTCCAGGGAATCCCAGTAATCAGTTCATTTAAACTGAATCCCTGATGTTTGAGTGCCTGACTTAACACCATAATTCTCTTGAATACAACTTCCTAAAAACCCATGTGCTCACTTGCAAACTCAAGAAAAAAGGCTTGGCTTAGGATGGCCTGATTTAATAATCTATCTCTCTGACCAAATTCCATGTCAATGAAAAAAGGTGGAAACTTGGGGGGGCGGGAATTTAGTCTTCAGGGAGATGAGTTGAAAGAATGAATAAAATGTTCCAAGTTTCCATGAATTGTATAGTGCTTTTTTTGGTATTTATTGGAAACAAACCTCTCCACCTTAATTGTTTTAGAAAAGTCACAATCTGAATAGCAAATCAGCCTGCATACATTACAAAATTTCATTTTCTTCTGGCTTCAGTGAAGTATATATCAACAAAACTTAATTGAGCATTTACTATGTACCCAAGAAATAGCATCATTGAGTACCTTATTCTATACACTAAATGCCTTACTTAATTTATCTAATTCTTCCCTTACAACAACTATATGAAGGAAGTATCTTTTTTTCTCATTTTACTGAGGAGAAAAATGAGGTGGAATGAGATTTAGTAGCTTAGATCTGGGACTCAGACCTGGGCATTATGGCTTCAGAGTTGCCCTCTTAGCTAGTTGGCCATGTTCCCTCACTTTCATACATACATCATTTAACTCCCATAACTATCCTACTAGATGGTTTCTTTTATTTTCATTTTATGAATAAATTTCAACTTACCAAAGAAGATTGATGGATTGCAAATAAGCATATAAAAAATTATCAACATCATATGCCATCAGGGAAATGTAGAATAAAACAACAAGGTATGACTATACACCTATTAGAATGGCCCAAATCCAGAAAACGACAACACCAAATGCTGGCAAGGATGTGGAGCAGAAGGCACTCTCATTCATTGCTGGTGGGAATGCAAAATGGTACAGTCACTTTGCAAGAACACCTCGCAGTTCCTCACAAAACTAAACATAGTCTTACTGTACAATCCAGCAATTATGATACAGGGAGATCTGATCAGATCACTGGGGAGAAGTGGGAAGGAGCTGTAGGAGGAGTTTGCCAAGGCTATGGTAAGCAGTCTAGGACAGGATTGGCTGAGAAGCTGAATGTCTCCAGAGCACATGGAATTATGGGTGAGAAGATTTGAAATATAAGAAGTAAGCTCTCAGGCTCCTAGGAGGGTTTGGTTTCACTCTCTCACTCCCTCCCTCCGTTGGTCCCTTCTCAAGGATGCCTGAATGATTGCGCTGCAGCTGCCTGCATTTTCCGACGCACAGTATTTTGGGTGGAAAGGAACTCCAGGTACAGCCTAAGGTTGGGTTGGCCTGACAGACGGTGGCAGGTTTATTCTTTGGGTATTCTAAAGGGGAGGAGCTCTGAGGCAGGAGCCTGTCTGTCATTCTTCCAAAACTGTGTAACTTTTGTGTCTTATGTTGTTTTAGTTTATAAACTAACTCTATAGAAATAAGATAACTAAAAACAAACAGGGGAAATGCTAGGAGAACTCAGGTGTTAGAGTTTAGCCTTAATTAATAGGTTTCAGTGATTAAAGCTCTAACTAAAGAATTAAAGTTTAGCCCTAATTGCTAGGCTTCAGTGACTAATGCACATTATTAGTCACTGTTATTCCAAAATTGTATACTTTCTGAATAAAGACCCCTTTCCTTTATCACCAGGAATACCAGCCTCTGGAATTTTGTCTGGAAGGTGGCAGTGGGCAGCAGGACCCCAACTTGCTGTTTGGTAACAGCAATGGTGACTTTGGCGGGATCCTACCTGCCTGTGGCTTGTTGACCCCAGGAGTGGGACTGTGGGGTCCCCAGTCTCCAGGAGTTCCTCTGCATGCTCACTGGGGGTGCTGGCCACCTAAACACGCCTGGCTTGTAAAAAGGAAATGGATATGGGAAGAGGCCAGGAAACAAGGTCCAGGTGAGGACTGCTTTGGGAAAGCCATTGTGTGGGGACCATGGTTTGTGAGACTGGTTGGCAGATTTGCTTGTGAGTACTCTTTGGAACAAAGGAGTTGTGGATACCAGTGTTCTGTATATGTTCTCAGGCTTCTTGGATTTTTCTGGTTATAGGTTTTAGCCTGTACATGGGGGGCAATAGGGCAGTTCTGTGCTGGCTCCTGGAGGGAGCTTGGGGGAGGATTTTGATTAATTACTTGAATGCTGTGTGGCCTGCATATGTTTTGTATCGTGAAGAAAGGTGGCCCGTGCATGGCTCCCTAAGTTATTGTACAGTACATGCAATTGAAACAGTATTGCCAACAGTTGGACAGATGGGATGAAATCCATTATGTCAATGCATTTATGTCGTTGTGTAACAGGGTTTCTCCAGGGACAGAGAATCCATTGATTGAAGGTACAGAGAAGGGAGGAGGTCTCAAAACCTCTTCCTGATAGTAAGACACAGGAAGAAAGGGAGAATGAAGAGATAAACCTCACCAATGTTCTGGACCCAGGAGACCCAGGGTTGCTGACAGGAGGAGCTTTCTCACTACCACCCCCTTCATGAGCTGCCCCTAAGTAGAGACCATGGAGCCAGTGCCTCCACCCCTGTATGACACAGGATGGGTCCCGCCCTCAAAGACCCATCAGGGTACCCAGTGTGGCCAGGGAGCCTCCCTATCCAGAGTAAGGCAGTGTCCTTTGAGGCAATATCCTGTAGGTGGAGTAAATGATCAATCAAGGCCAGCCTGCTAACCATACTCGGGCCATACTCGGGTCTCCACTTCAGACTAACTGAATTGGAAGAACTCCAACCCCTCATACAGGGAAGATCCTTGGAGAATGGCGGATCTCATTGCCTCAGTTTTTGCCACTAACCATCCAAAGTGGGCAGCTGTACAGGCTTTCCTAAATATCTTGCTAACTGTGGATGAGAGACAGCTGGTTATAAACAGGGCTAATGAAAAGACCCAACATATCCACCAAGGGAATCCTGGTGGGACCCCCAATCAAGCTGGTGCAATTCCTTGACAGAGCCCAACTGGAACCCAAATGGTGGGGGCCTAGACTTCCTGGAACATCACAGAAAGTGCGTACTGGAAGGGCTTAAGAAGGGGGTCCCCAAACAAAAGAGCCTGCATGTGACCGGAGGAGGACCCTTCTGAATTTTTATTTATTTATTTATTTTTACATTGTTTTATTGTTGTTCAAGTATAGTTTTCCCCCAACCACTCCCACCACCCCAGCCATTCCCACTTCCCACCCTTGATCCTACCCCTCTTTGGCTTTGTCCATGTATCCTTTATGAAAACCCTTCCCCCTTTATCCCCATCGGTCCTATAGGAAGCTCTCTGATGCCGATGCAGAGGCACCAGGAAATGTGAGGATGGTGAACATGACTTTTATCGGGCAAAGTGCCCTGAATATTAGAAGGACACTCCAGAAGTTACATGGGGCATTGGGTGAATCCCTCTCAGCTGGTAGAGCAGCCTTTAAAGTTTACAATGCCTGGGAAGCAAGGAAGGGAAAGCAGGCCACGATGTTCTTAGAAACAGGGTGGTGAGGCCCAAGGAGGAAGCAGGACCCTAAAGAAAGGAGGAGAGGCCAAGTAGGTGCCAATCAATGTGCATATTGCAAGGAGGAGGGCCATTGGAGAAGGGAATGTCCAAAACTTTAAAAAAAAAAAAAAAAGGAAAAATAGAATAGTTTACAGCCATCTAGCAAACTGTAAAATCCTATCTTCCCTAAACCAAGGATATTTGAAGAGTAAACAGTTTACACTTCCCCTCCCCCATCAGAGAGTAAATAGTTTAAATCACCCTACTCAGGGAAATAGAGAGCTAAAATCCAATTAGTGCCATTTGAACTAACCACACCCAAAGACAGGTGAAAGTCCTAGAAGACTCCAGGTCCTGAACAGCAGCTAGCTGAACAGTGGACGACTGGTCCCTGTGCCGTCCTGTTGACATCACATTCTTCCCTAAAGCTGATGGGAATCAAGCCCTGGATCCACCACACACGGATAAACCAGGCACCTCCTGAGGTGGGCACAGACCCTGCTGCTGTGGTTAATGCTGAAAGAGAAGGCTGGACCTACACTCTAGACAGAGATTTGAAATTCCTCTTCTGGAAAATGACAGTGACCCCCCAATACAGGGTGACAATGTTACTTTTACTTTATTCATGTGCTGGCAAAGCTATGGACTTTTTAACTGCCAGATACTGAATTCGAGTACGGTCCTTCCCAGTGTGGAAAAGAACAAGGATCGAAAGTGGGTTATGGTTAAATCTGAATGAGTAAAGGCATAGAGAAAGGTTGTGGAAGTTTTAAACCTGGAAAAATAACCATACCTCACTCTTGGGTATGGTTATTCTTTGCTTGCTTGGTTTCTTTGCTTGTTTTCTGATCTTACGGGGACATGGTTTAAAATTTACTGTTTTGGGTACATCAAGAATCCTCTGTCTCTGGTTTTTGGCCATGGGGACCTAGGAGAGGTCATCTGTGAAGCCAGTGGAGAGAATGCCTTTGCCATTTGGGACCTAGGAATGGTCATTTGGTGCTGGTGGAATCCAGCTTGGGGCAAGAAAGCACGTCTCTGCCATGGGACTGGGCTGTAAGAGGTCATGTCTCTGCCAAGGGCCCAGTGTATGTGCTAGTAGGTGAGAGAGAGCCTCTACCGTTGCCCTGTGGGGCCATAGAGTGCTTGTCGGTATACCAGCTTGTCAGTGAGAGGAGGAAACATAAATACATGTTATTAAGTGAACAACGCCAATCTTAAAAGGCCACACACTATATGATTCCAACTAAATGATATTCTGAAAAAGAGGAAACCATGGAGACTATAAAAAGATCAGGGTTGCAAAGGGTTCAAGGGGAGATAGAGATAAATAGGTGGAGTACAGATGATTTTTAGGCCAATAAAAATACTTTGTGGGATTGTATAGTGAAAGATAGCTGCCATTACAAATCTGCCCAAACCCATAAAATGTACAACACCGAGAGTGCATCCTAATGTGGACGGTGGTGATTTGGGTGATTATGACGTGTCAGTAGGATCATCAGTTGTTACAGATGTACCGCTCTAATGGGGGGCTTTGATAATGGGGAGGCTGTGCATGTGTGGGGGCAGAAGGCACATGGGAACTCTGTTGCTTCCTCTTAATTTTGCTGGGAACCCTAATTTGCTCTAAAATAATGAAGTTTTAATTGTATAAAATATCTAAATTCATGAATTTATAACAAATTTATAGGAAGGTAGCTCTGAATGGGCAAGGGCTGTGTGTGTGCATGTGTGTGTAGTTTTTTTTCTGTGCTATAATTTTATAGCTAAATTTTATAGCATAATTTTATAATTTATGCTATAATTTTAGCACTGAGCCTGCAACGTGACAGGCACTGCATATGCCTTCCTGAAATGAGGAGGAAATGCTTGCGAGCTACATGGTCTTTGACTTAATCTCAGTCAATGTCATGTCAGTCACTCGCTGGTGCTATAGAGTGTCTCATCACAGGAGTTAAGCAGGTCAAAGTTTTATTAAAAGAAAAAGAAACTTATGAGTACTTAAAAGTGGACTTTTAGAGGGAAATGGAAAAAAAGATACCACTTCTGTCTCTATATTGAAAACATCTGGTCAAGGAGACTTCTCAAATTTTGAAAAAAAATGACATAATTCTAGAAAACTGTAAGGTTGGTGACATCTGGAGACATGTCTGAATCTTGTTCTTTTCCACTGGAAAGTGTGAGAGTACATGCATGTCTTTCTACACACATAGCCATAGTAAATTTTAAAAAAATAAATAAGAGGAAAGGAAGCAGGGAGGAAGGAAAGGGCATGGTTTCTACCTCCAAAATGCAAAATACGCTTCATTCTGCTCCCAAAGCTCTAGTAAGGCTAAGGTTAACCTAGAGGGGATATGTCTGTCACAGATTCCTTTAACCAAATCCAAGTCTGGAAATTCAGCCACCTCCATTCCTAGAGGGACTTTCAAAGCCCCACTATTTCAGCAAAGTGTCCTTTCATTAACAGACAGCCCTGTTCTTGCTATTTCTAAGAAAATCCCTTCTTTGAAGCAAGATTAAAGAGTAACCTCAACCCAGAGTCAGCCCTTATATCATAAAACTAACACCTCAGCCCAGACAAGGAAGGACAGAGTTTTACGGGTGGATAAATAATGGAGTGGCTTTGCCCAGCAAAGAAACTGTCTGCTCAAGTGGTGAATGGAAAGGCCTCCTGACATGGAGACCCCAGAGAGGCATTCCTTGAATCCCAGATGGTCTTTTAATTAAGTTTAAGAAAGCTTCCAACCTGTTCTCCCCCTCAGATGGCACAGTCACAGAGAGAAGAAATAAATCCTGGTTGGGGGAGGGAGCAAAAAAAGTTCACATCCTTGGAGAGCACTGTGGGGCCTTCAGTATCCAGGTGACCCGGGCTGATGCACCACCCTTCCATCTCCCAGAGAATTAACATGTATTCAGTTACATGTAAGTTATGTATGTGCCAACTTATTTACACTCATTACAAACCTGCTAGAAACCTATTTGTCACTCCATTTGATGGGACGTTCAAACCCAGGGAAGAATTTATTCACAGGCACAGAGGAAGTCAGTGGCAGACCTTGGGTCTGGACCAAGGTCACCTTGCTTCCGAATCCACACTCTCTTCAATATACCTTAAAGCAGGAAGAAAATAAAATTAGAAGTAAGAGTCTGAATCTAGCATTAGAGTCTGTAACTTCTAGTGGCAAGATCAGCAGAACAGCATTATAAATATGAGTCCAGTCCTGGCTTTTCCCCTAGCACACTATCCCCTTGGGCCAGCACTGGATTCTTCTGGGCCTCAGTTTCCGACTTTGAAAGGTGTGAAGGTTGGGTTTGCACGAAGTCTGCTGACTTCCTAGGGAATAGTGGGCAATTGTAGGATAATAATTACTGGATAATTCCTTTGCTAACATGAAATGGCATTTTAATTATTACATTTTTGGTACCCTTAAATCCAAACTACAATGCCTCTTATGTAACAGAATATATTGGCAGATTCTTAGGTTTTATTACATTTAGAGAAACAAATTTGTGCTGGACCACTTCCTACTCTGCCAACAGCTTTCTCACCTGTAAAACGGTGTTTTGTGAAACTGATCTCACACGTTAGTGGGTTAAATGGGATAACATAAGTAAATGCTTGTGAAAATGCCTGGCACAAAGTAGATGTCCCTTAAAGATTAGCTGAGTGGAGGACATGGAAGGATTGTAAAATTGGAGCAGTTATCTGAGACAGAGATGGAAAGTCTTTTCAGACCAGAGTTGTAAAGAAAAAAAAAAAAAGGTAAAGATATTTCAGAACAGAAAAAACATGTGCATTGGAAATACACTTCTCTCTATGCATTGTAGAATTGATACTATGACCCAGTCTTCTCAAAGGTAGCCCTCCTTTCTTCACACCCCCTCACCCCTGCTCATTCTGAAACTTTCAGGCTGCTCTGGGTACACAGAGGGGGAGACGACTTTGGGATGGCTCTCAGGTTGCTTCATTTCAGCATTGGTGTCTCATAGGCAAATAGAGATCAGAGCCTGACTTCTGTTATGTATTTAGTAAGATGCTCGGAGGAGGGAATTTATCTTACTCATTTCTACCCACATTCTTCAGAATGGTAGCATACTGAGTAGTCTTCCAACGGTGCTCCACTATCAGCACGCATTTGCTTTCACCGACAACGAAGAGTTCAAGTGCCCAAAGTAAGCATGAAAAACACGCTGTGATCTAGCTCACCATTGACTTCTTCGGTCTCACCCTGGCCATGCCTCTGAACCAACCCTGTGACCCAGACAAACCAAGCTATTGGCAGTTGCTGAACACATAGTTCTCTTTCACAGCTCCTTTTCTTTTCCCTCTGCTCACCTTACTCCCACCAACTGCATTTCCTTCCCCAAAACCACGTATCACCTTGCACGCCTGACAGGAGCCTTCTCACTTTGGAGGACATCCACCATACTTCCTCTCCTCCAGAAGACATTTCCTGAAAATTATCCCCTGGTTCCCCATAAAATTGACTATCTCTGTCCTTTTCCCTCCCAGAGACTCCACTGAGCTCTCAGTTACCAGTAACACTTCAGTAGTACATTTGCCCCCTGTGGCTATTGGCTCCTTTAAAGCAATGGTCATGTACAAATTTTCTCTGTATCCAGAGTCCAGCAGAGGGCCCAAAGCACAATAAATGTACAATAAAAGGATCTAACTTATTTTCTTATTAAGTATTTACTGGCAACCTATTATGTGCCAGGGACTATTCAGAGGCTGGGGAAACAACAGCAATGCAGTCCAGACATGTGCCTTGCCTCCAGAGAAGTGGTCAGCTAATCAATCACTCAAAAATTCTCATTTAGACTCATGACAGGTATAAAGGAGACATGGAAACAAACCTATGAGAGACCATTCAACATAGTGAGGGAAATAAGAAGAACCTCCCCTCAAAACAGTGATATTTGAAGTGAAGTATAACTAAAAGTCATCTGGTAAGCATGGGATCAGGAGAGGGCATAAATAAATAAAGTCTCCAGGAGCCCAGGGCAGCAGCGTGCTTTCTCCCAACTCTGCCTCAATTTCCCTATTAGCATCACGGGGGAACGATCCTTAACTGAATGTGTGTTTTCTGAGGATGAAAAGAAAAAGTGCATCTGAGGTACTCTGCATAGTCCTTGGCCTGGGGTTCCCACTCAATAAATACTAATGGCCCTAACCATTCTCTCAGTGATCTGGGAGCCGAACATATGGTGACCTGGTGGCCTAACCCACGGCCCTGGCTCACACTGACACACGATAAACTCAATGCTCCCTCCAAGAAGGAGAGTTGACCTCTTTCTGGATACACCCTCTAGATTTATTGTGTTTATTTGTCTCTTTATTTTATTAGTTTGAAATTCAGGAGGTCTAGATGTTAGCCTTCCATTCTTCCAGTGTCTTACAGATAAGTCCAGAAGTTGAACATGATGATTGATAATGTTTCTTTCATGTGGACTTCTCTCTTCTTTCCTTCTTCTTCCTTCCTTCCTTTTCTTCATCCTTTTCTCCCTCTTTCTCACCTTCATCACTTCCTACTTGGTGGTATGTTCAACCATACCTACTGTGGGCCAAGTGCTGGGCTAAGTGTAGGAAATACAGGGACAACCAAGACAGATATGTCCTAGCCCTCGTGGAGCTCACAGACGTGAAACACACCTATGGAACTGCAGCCAGGATAACTCAATGAAGAAGACCCAGTTACCGTGGAAACATGTAACAGAATTTCAATCTCATCTACAAGTTCAGGGAAGTTACATTCCAACCACATCCTAAGGATGAATAGAAGTTGTCAGGAGGAGGCTTAGTGAGCAAACTTTTCCAGGATGAAGGAATGGCATTTGCAAAGACCTTGAGGAGAGGAGAATGCCCTGTTAGAGGGACTAAAAGATAGTGGTCAGCCAGGCTGGAGAAGATAAGAGCAGCCCCCGAGGAGGCCAATGAGACAGACCTGCTCGTGCCAGCTTCGTCGACCACAGTAGGTCATTTTTACTCATCCTAAGAGCAGTGGGAGTGACATTCTCCTGAGAGCCCTCCCTCTGCTCCTCAAAATCATGTTTTTACTTCTCAAAAAGCCCTAGCAAGAATCCACAGAAACCACGTCCTTCTTTTTCCTGTCCTCTCCCACCCATGCCTGGAGTACCCCACCCTAGTTTTTCCCCTGCCTCCACCAACAGGGCATAATTGTTAGGAGTCCAAGCTTGGAACGTTGCCCTTGGAGCCTGGGGTTGCAGCTGACGCTGCCCACCACATCCCTGACCCAAGTGTAAATCAACCACGAATTACCGAGTGAAGCTCGTCCACTGGTGGTGACCTAGCTATGCGGTCACAGTGGGAGAACTGGCCCCTGAAAGAAATCACGCCTGCCCATCGAGGAACAGCTGAGTCAATGGCCCCATTCATGGGCCTGCCCACCCCTCCCCGGTCTCCTTCCCTCCAGAGATATATGGCAGGATGTCCACATATGCAGCTGTCAGTGGAAAACCATGCAGTGGGTAGGGTGGATGGAAAATATCTTTCTTTTTGCAAATTTATGGAAAGTAAATATTGCAGTCCTCCCCCAAGATGCTAAATATAGCAGGTAACAGATCCTCTTTTAAAACTAAAAATGCACATTGATTTTCTTCATACAGAAGGAATAGCAAAAACACAGGTGGCAGAAAAATCTGCTATAATCATTGAGTATTGATTCAAAGACCAATTCTTTCTAGCTAGACCCAGAAACCACCCATGCAAAGGACAGAGGTATGTAGTCCTAACCCAGACCTTAGTATTAACAACAAGTTCACACGCAGCACATTCCTCCAGGGCACTAAATCCCACCCCAAAGCATATTCCTCTTCCCCTCTTCCCTAATGGCAAATCCATTCTCTCTTGTACTTGCAGCCTTTAATCTCAGTCCCTCCGGGTATTAATGGTGCTAGTTGATAGTAATGAGATAGAAATATAACTTTAATAAAGATTAGTAAACATTCCACTCTAGGATTTCTGTCTCAGCATTGCTGACACTTTGGGCCAAGTAATTGATGTGGGGGCTACCCTATACCTTGCAGCACGGTTAGCAGCATCTCTGGCCTCTACTCACTAAAGGCCACTAGCATCCCTTCCCGTTTCCACCCAGCAGCTGTGACAACCAAAAATGTCTCCAGACATTGCTAAATATCCCCTGGGGGACAAAATTGCCCCAGGTTGAAAACCACTGGTCTATTCTCAGGCTAAAGGTGGTATAATCATCTTCTAGCACCCCCAGTACTGTGCAGACCACCTTTCTGCTCCACACTGCTGAAACATGAATCCCTATTGCCTCCAGTTTCAGCCTTCTAACTAGATCCAGTAGTCTTATATTCTCTTCAACCTGTCTTCTACATCAGACATTTTTGGGGTTTTGTTTCTTTGCTTGCTTGTTTTCAAGATCCTCTTTTAGATTCTTCTCTCTTAGGAGGCATGTAGCACAGTGGTGAAGGCCTGATAGACTTCAGAATTAAAAAATAAACTATGTGTGAATCATAAAGCAACTTAATCATTTTAAGACTTGTAGCAAGTGATTTAAGGTCTCCAAGCCTCAGTTTTCTCAGTCACATGAGGAAAAGAATATTTAGCATTTAATGTTCTATCAAGAATTATATAATGTAATGTGGGTACAGCACTTTTCTAAGCCTGGAACATAGTAATTACTTACTAAATGGCATTTGTCATTAACCAGGCTCATTGTTGTTCATCTCCATCATTTAGATGCCTCCATCCCCTTTTTCTTTCTTTTTTTCCTCCATCCTCCTTTGCAAACATTGCCTTCCTTTCCTGCTTACCTTTCTTTTGTGTGTTCACATATTTACTTAAAATCAATGCATCTCTAAATTGAGAACTTGCAAAAAGTTGCTCTTATCATTGACATTCACCATGAAGTCTTGCCCCCGGTCTCTAAATGTCTAGAAAACTGCTCCTTGAATGTCATGAGATTATTTGTCAAACAGCAGACAAGCTCACATGTATCAGGGGTGAATTTAAAGATCACTAAGAGGGAAGGAAGAAACTTGAACTGTTTAAATGATACAAATGAGGTCATTATTCTCAGCAAAATAAAGCAGATATTAAACCCCTTGAGGGGTAAAGTCAAGATTTAATATAATCAGAGCAGCTTTAGAGATACACTAACAAACTGTTGGGAATCTGGAATAAAGAATCCTGATGAAGAAGGGTATGATGAAGAGTCATCAATCTAACCAACCAACGAATATTCACTTTTAAAGTCTAACTGTATATAGATGTTTACGTTGCCTACAGTATTATGTACTGAGCAAAGTGCTCTCGCTATCTCAGAGTGGAAACAAGTGTCAGGGAAACTACATTTAATTGGTATCATTTAAGGACAAGTGAAAGGATGACAAATGTTAGACATTACTGAGATGGTTCAACTGTAAAAAAGAGATTTAAAGGCGATGTGGCCATTGTAGCAAAAAGATTCTCGTGTATTCAAGTACTTAAACTTATTTAATGTGTAATGAAGTGGAACTAATTGCAACAAGCAGACATTCTAAGTTGATTTCTGCTGCTTTACAAAGGATACTCTTGCAGCAATGGAAGAATGAAGTTGGGATGTTGCTTTGGGTTAGTCCTTTCTACGGCATCAGAGTTTAGAGACTAACAAAGCCTTTATCACAAGTATCTTCTCCACATCTTAACAGGTAGGAACTGGGGTCATGGTTCATAGATGAAGCTTTTGAGTTGGTTAGAGTTCTGCTGAAACCTGAACTCTGCCACTCACTAGACATTTGATGTCAGTTAAAGGACTTTCCCTAACTTAGCCTGTTTTCTAATCTGTAATAAGAGATGATGATGCCTACATCCTTGGGATAGTTAATAACAAGTTAAATTAGTGAATTTTCACACAGGTCAAGATGGAGGCATAGGTAAACATGCTTTGCCTTTTCACACAACTACAGAAAAAATTACAACTAGACTATAAAACAAATGTCACCCAGAACCATCAGAAAATCAAGCTGCATAGAAGTCTGACAACCAAGAATTTAAAGAAGCCACATTCATTCAGGCAGGTAGGAAGGGCAGAGATGTGGAGAGGCACAGAGAGGTGTGGAGCTGCAAAGTGGTGTGGAGAGGCAGTGGAACAGGTGGTCCCTCATTCACGTGTGGTGGATAAAAATTGGAAGGGATGCTTCAGGAACAAGAGATCCCAGGCCCAAACCCTACAACCCAGCAGCCCAGGGGTCCAGCACCATGAAGATAAATCCCCATAACTTCTAGCTGTAAAAAGCAGTGGGGATTGGGGCAGTGGAAGAAACTGCTGGATTCTCAGGAGACACCTCTTAAAGGTCCCACATGGACTTAGGACCTAGGCAAACCCACTCCCCTCTAGGATTCAGCACCAGGGCAATAGCTGGAAGAGTTTAAGTGGTATATGGGGAGAAAGTGAAGTGACTGGAAACAGTGGGAGACAACTTCCCCCAGGAAAACCTCCAGAAGACAGGCATTGGCATTGTCCCCTCTCTGAGCCCTCCCCCACAAGAGCCACAAAGTGGTGAAACAGGTTGCCCCACCCTGGTGATCACCTCAGGCTCCACCCCACATAATTTACAGGTACACTTTTCTGCAATAGGCCACACTGCTAAGACAGGGAGTCAAAGCAGCTCTACCTAATACACAGAAACAAACACAGGGAGGCGGCCAAATTGAGGAGACAAAGATAAATGGCCCAAATGAAAGAACAGAACAAAACTCCAGAAAAAGAATTAAATGAAACTGAGATAAGCAACCTATCAGATGCAGAGTTCAATACACTGGTGATCAGGATGCTCAAAGAACTCACTGAGTATGGCAACAGCATAAAAAAGACTACGCAGAAATGAAGGTTATATTAAGTAAAATAAAGAAAAATCTACAGGGAACAACAGTGGAGGGAATGAAGCTGAGAATCAAATCAACAATTTGGAACATAAGGAAGAAAAAAAGCATTCAATAAGAACAGCAAGAAGAAAAAAGAAAACAAACAAAAACAAGGATAGACCAAGGAGCCTCTGGGACATCTCCAAATGTACCACATTCAAATCATAGGGATGCCAGAAGGAGAAGAGGAAGAGCAAGAAATTGAAAACTTATTTGAAAAAAATAATGCAAGAAAACTGTCCTAATTTGGTGAAGGAAATAAGACATACAAGTCCAAGAAACACAGAGACTCCCAGACAAGTTGAACCCAAAGAGACACATGATAATTAAAATACCAAAGGGTAAAGAGAGAATCTTAAAAGCAGCAAGAGAAAAGCAGAGAGTTACCTACAAAGGAGTTCCCATAAGACTATCAGCTGATTTCTTAAAAGAAACTTTGTAGGTAAGTAGGGACTGGCAAGAAGTATTTAAAGTGATGAAAAGCAAGGACCTACAACCTAGATTTCTCTGTCCGGCAAAGCTATCATTTAGAATGGAAGGACAGATAAAGTGCTTCCCAGACAAGGTAAAGCTAAAAGAGTTCATCATTACCAAGCCATTATTATATGAAATCTTAAAGGGACTTATTTAAAGAAGGAAGAAAATCAAAACTATGAACATTAAAATGGCAACAAATTCACAACTATCAACAGCTGAATCTGAAAAAAATAAAAACAAACTAAGCAAACAATTAGAATGGGAACAGAATTGTAGATATGGAGATCACTTGGAGGGTTATCAGCTGGAAGGGGGGAGGGGGAGAATGGGGGGAAAGGTGAAGGGATTAAGAATCATAAATTGGTAGGTACAAAATAGACTGGGGGATGTTAAATATAGTATAGGAAATGGAGAAGCCAAAGAACTTATATGCACGATCCATGGACATGAACCTAAGTGGGGGATTGCTGGAGGGAATGGGGGTACTGAGGAGGGCAAAGGGGGAAAATTGGGACAGCTATAGTAGCATAATCAATAAAATACATTAAAAATTAGTTCATTTTCATAAAACACTTGGCATAATATTTGGAATGCACCAAATGTTCTCTAATTGATACTAGTTATTTTAATTATAGTTGTAAGAAATCTGGCATAGGGTAGGGTTGTAGTAGGAGAGTAGATGGAATTCAAATCCCATTGAGCTTTGTACCCTCTAGATCCTTCCTGCAAACAATAAAAGTATAACTAAGACATTGAAAGATCGGGACTCCAAGTGGCATGGTGGGTGGGTGAAGGGAAATCGTTCTATTCTTTTTCCCCATTGCCTATTCAGTCACATTCTGGATGTTAGTTCTCCTGTTACTGGATGTAATACTGAGTTGGCTTGATGTATATTCTGGTTGCTCTCCAATAATAACAATGTCCTCTGAACAGCCTCAGTTCAATGATTAATATGTTCAATTCTATGGAATTATCACAATTGTAACTTGATTTATGGTTTAAGTTTCTTTCCTGAGATCAGGCCTATAGCAAGTGTGGTGCTCATAGTTGCTTTCCCTTTTTCCTCCACCCCCTCAGGCTGCCCCTGGCTCCTCCAGGATTGAAGTGGAGAACTGGGGAAAGAAAAAGACCAGGAAAAGTCTCCCTTTATCAATGCTGATATAATCTAGCTTTAGTTTCCTTTGGGCCTATGGGGGATAAAAACTAAGTTTGGTGGATATTCAAAACTGATACTTTCTAGTGACATGCTTGTGAGTTCTTTATATAAAGCCCACTATAGCTTCTGGGTATCTCACATTCCCTAACCTACAAGTGAGCCATCTACAACTTCTTTAGCCTCCGGTTGTCTCATTGAGATTGTCATACTTGGGTCCCAGGACCCATCCAGAAGTCCATTTTGCGAACAGCATTTTTAGGATGATTCCTATCCTGCTTTTTTCTGGTGACCACCGTCTGGCTCATTAGAAGCATGTACTTCTGTGCCGGTGAACTCCAGCAGGAGAACAGATCATTCCCGATAAAACTGCTCCTTTCCGTCTATCAGCAGAGCAGATACCAGGCATGATGTTTCTCCCGTAGGCTTTAACAGGCCCATACCATAATCAGCCATTGTGGAATGAGCTCTCTTCTCCCCCCATGTGCAAGAGGCCACATCTCTAACAATGTTTTCCAATCAAAATTTTTCTCACTTTTTACATCTTCTCTTCATTCACTTTTATACCCTGCACGTGAATATTACTCTAATGGTCACATAACCTTTGACCTTGTCCTTTCCAAGTTTGGCACTGGTCATCTAACATCACACTCCAGACTATGGAAGTTGTCAGCACTGTATTTTCTGAAACTGATTCATGAAATGTGCATTTAAAAAATCTCATCACAGAAGGCAATCTTCCAAAATAGCAAAGTCACCACTGCACCGAAGTCTTACAGTGCCCCCTAAAGTTGTGCTGGGAGATTGTACCGTCAGAGGGCAGAATGCCAGCCCTCCCACCCTCTGGCAGACCAAAGGGAGGGCTGAGTGGAGAGTAGGTAGAGGCCTCTTTCCAATCTGCATGCCCTTTTCCAAAGGGTGAATGACTAAAGATCTCAGAGCATAATCTTTTATTTTTTGTATTTGCAGAAGTAATCTCTTCTAATATTTTTTCTTTTTTTCCTGAAATACATATCAGAAGGATAATCATCCATGGGAGGCACACAATCTAGTAAGGGCTGCCAAAGTGTCACTTGGCACTTAAGGTTTCATGAAAAGAATTTCGGCTGTTCCTTTCTCCAGAGCTTAGGAAAGGAAGGACTATGTAGCAAAGAGCAAGGGACTTTGGAGTTAGGCAAGCCAAGGGTCAAATTCCAGTTCTTTCATTCCCTTGCTAATTGACCTTGGGAACTAAGCTTAATATTTATTCTTACATTACTAATTCATTTATTCTATTCCCAAATATTTATTAAGTACTACTATTGCCAAGTACTCTGTCACATTCTGAAGGATGGTGAATTAATATACAAAAACACATACTCCATATTCTCCACAGAGTTTATAGTTATCATGACAAGATATCAGAATCTTGGGTCCAATGATAGAACTCTTGAAAGAGGAACATAGTTCTCCTTAGTTATATATTACTAAGAAATATCAGAATATTTCTTCTATATAAGTGTATATATATCTATATCTTCTGATATATATAAGTATCAGAAGAAAGAAGTATATCCCACCAAATGTGACTCCTGTTGACTGGCTGATGACCTCTGAAAAGGTTAAATACATAGGAAATTGTTGCATTTTGAATGCCCAGGGCATATTGGTATCAGATGGAGTATGAGAGTTGTTAGGCTCGGCAGGACTCACAGTTGTAACATGTTTCCTGCAACATTCTTCTTTACTGTTGAGTATGGTTTATTACCATGTGGAGTATTCTAAAACCATAATACATGTTTCCTAATTTCTAATCATCCTCTCTTTTTCTTTATTCTTTTTTCTTCCCTTTCATAGATTTTCATTTTAACTTAATTCTACTTGATTGCTGGTCTACTGTTTCATTAGAATGTCTTCTTTGATTAAGAGGAAAAAGTCACAGACAAATACATTTTTGAAACCAGTTATTACTCATATGTCACATCTCAGTGAAACCACAGTCATCCAATGAAGGCCATTTAAAATATAAAGAATATTATTATTATTATTATTATTAAATTTAGCAGAAAATAGAACCCACCCTGAAACTAAAGGAACTACTGAACTTTAAATAAAAAATTTCTTTACAAAAATAGAAAATCCCCACTAAAGTTAAAGGAAAGAAAATATTATTAAAAACATTGAGAATGGAGACATTTTTAAAAATCATGTGCTCTTACCCTAAATAGTATCTCTTGATTACTTGCTTTCTCCATTTCCTGACTTTAAATATTATTATTCATTGTCAAGTTTTATAATACTTTTCCACTAGGGAAAAATAACACTCATCATTAATATTAATTATATATGTAAATGGATTTAATGTTCACCACCAATCCTTTTTACTATGACTCGTTACATCTGATTTTTATTTCATCTCTTCATTGTGTGCATTTTTTGCCTAGCATCTGTTCTTTTAATTCCAGGGAAGGTTTACGCTGTTGGTTGAATTTCTGCATGTTTGAGGATGTGGAGCTGTTAGCATAATATTCCAATGACAAACTAGAGCTGGATATAAGATTAATGAGTCCAATTTCCTTTCTTCCAAACTTTATGGAAACTCCTTCACTGTCTTCTGGCATTACATATTGCTGTGGAAAAACACAAGGCAAGCCTGGACTTTTTGTTTCTATATTATTGTTAGTAGTAGTAGTAGCGGGAGTAGTATTGGAATATAATAAATTTACTAGGATCTGTGCTCATCATTCCATATAAAAATTTCTTGGCATAGGATATGGTAATGTTCCTTTCTATTAAATCATCTTTATATAAAATACTTTCTTACATAATCTTTTTAAGCACAATCTTATATTTGACTGTTTTTGGTTGAATTCACTGTACTTTGGGGACTTTTCATGTGGTTTTTACCTCAGTGATACTTTAAATTTTTTCTTTGCTTATTTCTTGGGCTCTTCTTACCTTCTATGATTTAACTTTACTAAAGGTCTTGCTTTTCAAATTATAAATCATTATTTTTTATGCAAGAAAGGTATCAATGTAACTAATTTCCTTGATGCTATTGGGAACTGGAAAATGATTTGCTTGGATCTTCCTCCAGTAATGTATGTTCTCCTTCTGTTTCATTCCTTTGATTATTAAGTATTTTGCATAGATTTTTATGCTCATTTATTTCTGATAGTTTTTTGAATCTGACAAAGTGTTGGTTGAACAATATTGTGCACGGTGAGGGTGCAGAAGTAAAAGATGGGAGGAAAACTCTTGAAGATGGCAGACATCTTTATTTTATTGGTTTTCCAGAACACTCAACAAATTCAACATTTCCAGTGCCACAAGCCTGTGTTCATTCCTTCTGTTTAGGTGTTTGGGAGGTCAGTTTAGCTCCCATTGAAATTCTGTATGTCACAAGTCTCTGGTTTGTGATCTGATGATCACTGTTTTCATTCTATACTACAATTCCTTCCCCCCCCCCCCCCCCCGCCCCAGAGATGGAATGACGAGACTAGGTGGGGAGGAAAGAATGAGTAGGCTCTGCCATAAACACTTGTAAATGTCATTGTAGAGGAACTGCCTCTAGGCCAGTGGCTTCCTACAGTACTATCTCTCTCTTCTCTCGGGGCCACCCACCACCTTTGATGCTCCATGGATTCCACAGCCTTAGATTTTCAAGGATCACTCAATAGTCTTTTCAGGATTGTGACACTTCTAGGAAAATCTGTCCCCAGTTTTAGGTCCAGGGAGTCACACTCACAATCTTGGCGTTCAATCCCTTGCCACAGACAAGACTTCACAGTATCACACAGGAACATATCAGAGTTTGTGGTTTGGGTTGTAACTATTTTCACTTTCACCCAAGAGAGAGTAAATTTTACTTCTTCTGTTTGTCTTTCTTTTTATTTTTATCATTTTCGGAAGGTTTAAAGGAAAGATTCTCTAATCATTAAACCAAAGTCTCTTCTTCGAAGATTATGTTGCCCTTACAATTTCCATTGCTGTGCTTCCAACTAGAGAGAAGTTGGAATGATGTGTGAGGGGGATATGAAATCTTTATCAGTGATGGCAAAAGAGAAGATAGAAGCTTGAACTTGTCAACCTGGTTCATTCCTTTTTGCTATGAAGCTTTATTTTTGCTCAGCCTCCTTTAGTAAAAACTAATCATTTTTAAACACATATCCCCCCTTGTTTAAAATAAGACTTGAAAGAGGAGAAAATTGACCTAGAGTTAGTTCATAATGCCTTACTCTATACTTGTGACAAGCTCTAGTATCCTATCACTTAGAAACTCTAACTCGCACTACTGTGGGAGCCCCTCTTCCAGTACCTAGCACAAGGCATAGCTCCAGGACCCTTCAAACAAAAAGCAGTCAAGTGAAACAATTTAAGAAACTCATTGTAAAAGACAAATCCCTTCTTTTCAAAGGTAAAGCCATCTCTTTCCAAACCTCTCTCTCCCTCGCTACAGCTTTCTCATATAGTTCCCCTTTCCTGGAAATAAGCAGGGCAGTAGAATTTGATTTGATTTATAGCATCCCATGAAACAGGCCCAGAAAAATGGTTTCCTTGGATCTTTAGTTTAAAGCCCTTCTTTCTTTTTTCCATTTAAAAAAAACAAACAAAAAAAAAACCCTCAACAGTCCAGTCTCCCCAAGGCCTGAAGCAAGCAAGAAAAAAACTGAATGAGAAGTTTAAAAGCACTGTGATCAGAATCTCCATCCCATCTCTGGAGGCAGCCCCTGGAAAACATGTGTCACCTTTTTGAATAAAGCCATCTTTCCTCCCTTTTTTCCCTTCCTCCAAGGCCCTGGAGCAAGCTTTGGGTGGGGCCCCTTCACCTCCAGGAAAGGCAAGCTGCTATTTTAGGGACTTCATGCTTCAAAGAGTCTAATTCTAATTGGGTTACATGGTAACTACAAACTTAGCCACAGGGTGTGACTGAAGGTCAAGAGGAACAGCTTGAACTTAATTGGGTATCAAGGACAACTAACCTAATTAAAATCTGTTATTTTCTAGGCATGTTACTTAAGACAAATTACTTAACCTCTCTGAAACTTTATTTTCTCATCTGTAAAATGGGCTTAATAGAATCAATTTCACAGGATTATACACTCATAAAAATTACCGTAGTTTCTACCACAGAGATTAAGCACTCAGTAAGTGCTAACTCGTATGCAAAAATTACCATATTTGCCATGTAGAATGCACTTTCTTTGCCCAAATTTTTGAGGGAAACATAAGGATGCTCATGTACATGAGTAGTGCCTGAAATGCCTTGTGTTTTGTAATTATTTGTTACATAAAATTTCTTGTACCATAATATGTTCAAATATAAATGCTAAATTTCCTTTATAATGCAAAAAACAAGTATCTAAATATAAATAAATAATAAAAATTAATTAATAAATACTAGAATTAAAAAATTAAAAAGAAAGATTGTTTTCCTAAAAGTTTGGGCCAAAAACGTGGGTGCACATTATACACAGGAGTGCGTTATGCACAGAAAAATAAAGTAACTCTCTCGCTCTCTCTCTGCCTCCCTCCCTCCCTCTCTCTGGTGCAGGCACATGCACACACACATGATGATTATTACTGGGTACCAGCCGGCTCTATGAAGTTGGTTATCTAGTACCATTATTTTGCAGATGATGAAAGTGAGGCCCAGAGATGTTAAATAACTTTCCTGAGATAACATAGCTAGTAAGTGAAGCTGTGAAGTTTATATTTGAACCTGGATCTCTGACTCTGAAGCTCATGGTCTTAAATGCTCTGTCATTTCAGTCAGCCAAGATATCCCAAGTCCTCTTCCAATCTCAAACCAAAGTCCACAAAATGACTTCACTTGAGGCCGATAAGAGGCCATTGCTAGGAAGCCCCATGTTGGCTGAGTTACTGGATAGATAGCTCTGTGGCCTCATGCAAGAGGGCCCCTTCCCTTGAATTCTGGAGCAGAGAACTCCAACTCATTACTCCCTCTGTGAAGGATTCCCTGACTCCCTCTCTCCTGCAATTCAGAAACAGTCCTGTTCTCTTCTGTGGTCCTGAAGTTCTTTATCATTTCTTAATCTCAATAAGTACTTCTAATTCATAGGATTCTTGTTTTCATGTGTCTGTCACCACTCACGAACCAGTTCCTGAGAGCAAAGACTGTGAGTTCTGTGTACATGCCCCACCTGGCGTCCAGAAGATCAGAGCAAATGCGTGTTGAATGAAAGATCATACAAACAGCTCCACTTTGGCAGAAAGCAGTCACATAACAGATGTTGGGCCAAGTACTTGCCCTATATCCTCTGATTTAATTCTCACAATCATCCCATACAGTAGGTTCTCTTGTTGAACTCAATTTACAGAGAAGAAACTGAGCCCGAAGGTGATAAAGCAGTTTGCCATGATCTTATTTAAATGACAGAATGAGGAAATACACCAAATTAGGCCCTTCTCCAAGGGCATGCCCTTTCCCTTGCTCCAAAGTGAGTGAAGAAATGAGCTTTGTCTGTGACAGACCTCATCCCTTCACTTCAAGTACCACCCGCATACTTACATAAAGGTACAACCCCACTGCATGGCGCCTCACAGTGCAGGCTTCACTTCTGAGGGTCAGTGAGACTCTTCCATGCAGCATTGTCTCTGTTAATACACAAATTTCCCTTCTCTGCATCTCTACAAGAGCATCCGTGTAAACCCTTGTCAGCTATTTCTTTCATCAACACTAGGAGAAAAAAACGAGGTCAGAGATGGGTTTCAGGAAGAGAAATTGGCCGAATGGGGGACAGAATACTGGAAGGAAGGCAAAGGGCCATGGAAGGTTTGAGGAGTAAGGGCAGCTCCGGCCATCCCCTGCTGTCAGTGGGCAGCAGCCCCTGGGGCTGTGGCTGTCAGCAGCAAAGTGAGCAGGGCCAGGCCCCTCCCTGTCTGTGTCTGAGATCATTCCCCAAGAACACCACAGGCCTCCCCCAACCCCGCCTGTCCGCTCTCCAGGGATTAATCCTGTCTCTCAGGAAGGCACTGCGCCAGCCTGGCTCTGTCCTGGGTCCCAGACGCTGAGCCAACCTCAGAGCTGACTCAGTTGTCCCTTCCTTCCACACTGGGTATGGGCTGGTTCTGTGTGCTTTTCCCTTTACCTCTCACTGCAGAGTCAGGTTCATCTCTGCAGCCCAAGCACACAGCACAGGGCCCAACACAGAGATGGTGCTTAGTAAATGCCTATAAACTTAAGAGGCACCGACGTATGGGGAAGAAAGCACCAGCTTCAGAGTTAAATACACATTCATTGGGATACTAATTCTGCCACTTAGTCTCCATGACATCTTTGGAATTTACATCTCCCCAAGCCTCCTTTTCTTATATGCAGTTGAGAATAATTATCTGATTTAGTATTGCCGTGTAGATTATATGAGACAATCCTAGTAAAAGTAGGTTTGTAAATTGTAAAGGGCTGACTAATAATTCTCATCACAATCAAGTCGTCTAATATTCCACTACCAGAGCTGCTATTCTTAGATCTTTTGAACCAGAGACCCATTTTATAGGGCTTGAGTACACAAGCCTCCAAAGATAAACAAGACAAAGATTTGACTTCTGTCTTCTGAGTGCTTAGAGGTGGTCCCTTGAGTCATCATTATAATCTACTGTATTCATTTACTCTTCATTCATTTATTTATATCACTGCATTCAGAAAAGATTTATCACTTATTCTTTTCCAGGCTGTGACAAGTTGAAGAGATACCACAGCAAGCAAAGTAGTTATTGTTTTTGTCTCTTGATGCTTATAGAGACAGGCATTATACAAACAATCATTAAAATGTTTTACTGTAGTTGTGATAGCACTGAAAAAATGGGAAGGACAGGAACTCAGGGAAATATATGATGGGGAATGACATGTGTGCGTGTGTGTGTCCATGTTAATGGGTTTGGGACACAGTGCCTGGAAACAGTGACGACTTTCCTGACAAGAAGTCCGTTAAACAGCCTGAAGAAGGAGGAGGACATAAACAGGTTATGAAGGCATGGGTGTGGGGAGGGAGGCAAAGGTAATTAGACAAAAGCCTTTTCAAAAGAGGGATCCTATCTACAGGGACAAGACCAGTAGGTTGGAAAGCACTTGGCACCTTGGAAGTCCTTTAAGGGACAGACAGGAAAAGATACTTTCTGAGAAGCCTGGAATCTATCCCACTTTTTCCTATTGGTTTGTACTGATTTTCCCAGTTCCATGAAAGAAAGGAGGGGGAAAAAAGAGGAAGGAGAGGAGAGGAAGATGGACAAGATGGACAAGGAGATGAGGAAGAAGGGGAGAGGGAGAAAAAGGGAGAGAAGGAGGAGAAGAATGGAAGAGGAGGAGGGGGAGGAAGGGCAGGGGAAGGGAAAGAATTTTATGATTCCTTACAACTAAACAGCATTATTCCTTACAGAATTTTCTGCTTCACCACCTGGGGTCCCTCTCTCATTGGTGGCCCTACTTCACTCTATCTTTTGAGCTAAAGAAAGGTGGGAATTATCCTGATCTCCCTGCTTTTTACATTCAGCATCCAATTACTGCTGCTTCTGCTGGTTAATTCTATCAAATTTGATGCTTCTTCCTTCTTATAATTGCCCTTTCTGCTGTAGGCCACACCCTCAGCACCCTCCAACCTCAATTGCTAAAACAGCTTCTCCACTGACCCCCCATTCATTATTCTCCCAAGAACAACTTGTGACTGATATTTCTAAAACCCAAGTCTGATCATGTTCTCCTCTGTTTAAAATCCTTTAACAGGAGGTTCTCATCCTTAAGCAAAAGCCTAAACTCTTCTCCTTGGCAGCTGGACTAGCTACAACATTTGCAGGGCTCAGTGCAAAATGAAAATGTAGAACTCCTTGTTCAAATATTACTAGGAATTTCAAGACAGCCATGGCAAAGTGTTCAACAAAACACAAGGCCTTTCTAACTGCAGGGTGTGTGCAACAGCACAGGCTGCATGTCCAGGAAACAGACTTCCCCTGGCACTAATGGCCCCACATGAACCAACCCCTGGCATCTCTTCGGTGCTACCCAGCCTACCTATTACTCCCCAGTAAGCCACGCACTCTGTCATGCCCCTTTTATGCACATGCTGCCCTACCTGGACTCTCTTTTCCTCTGGCTTAACTACTTCTTATCTACCAAGATTCCAGATACCATCTCCTTCCTATTCTGCAGGCTATATGGCCAAATTCTGAGTTCCCACAACCTTGACCTTCCCTTGCTAATAGCAGTTATTGAACACCACTGAAATTACTTATTTCACATTTTCTGAACCAGATCTTGAGTTCTATGATGGGAGAGACAAGGACTTCTAACTCTAAGTCATGAATGCTTGATATTGATAATTTCTGAAATGTCTTGAGGACTTACTTAGTACCCTGAACTAACTGCTAAATAATTTATATGTGTGATCTCAGGTGATACATATTATTATAGCAGAAGTAGCTTACCCAAGATCACAGTGAGGAAGTGGCAGACACAGCACTCAGGAATAAATCCTTCTGATTCCCCAACCTATATGATTAATTCATATGTTTTATCTACCCTCAAACTTCCAGGCAAACACAGGATGTGGTAGTCTTTATTAATAGTCTTGTAAAAAAATATATATCCTAATACTTAAGCTTGTGAATGTTACCTTACATAGCAAAAATAAGTTTTGCGTATGTAATCAAGTTAAGGACCTGGAGATGGAGAAATTATCCTGTATTATTTGGGTGGGCCCTAAATGCAATCACGAGTATCCTTAGGAGAGGGGTCAAAAGGAGATTTCAAACAGAAGAGGAGAGGGCAATGTGACCACAGGGACATAGATTGGAGTGATGTAACACAAGCCAAAGAATGCTGGCAGCCACCAGAAGCTGGAAGAGGCAAGGAGCTGATTTTTCCCCGAGAGCCTTCAAAGTGCTGATCCCTTGATTTCAGCCCATTGACACAACGGGCTGAAGCACCATTGCTTCAGCACCATTGCCGAAGCACCGAACAGTGCTCCTGCCAATCTGGACTTCTGGTCTCCAGAACTGTGAGAGAATAAATTATCAGCCAAGTTTGTGATAATTTGTTACAATAGCCACAAAAGCTAATATAAGATAAATGAAGTTTTATGTAGAAGAATAACTAAATGGGGGTGATTGTATAGAAAAATGAATGAATTGTACAGTGGATGATTCTTGTCAAACACTCACACACATACACACACACAAGCATGCACACACCCTTTTCAATTTCCAAGTTAAGCATTGTCCTCATTGTACATATGAAGGAATTGGGGCTAAGGGTTTAAATGACTTTTATAAACTCACCAGCTAATAGGAAAAGGACCTGGAGGTAGACACCATGCCTTCTGACTCCTATGTTAACCCATTTATTTCCTCCTTAGTAAAAAAAAAGAAAATCATCTTAAGAGGAAGAATCCATCAATAAATTTTCTACCTCAAATTTTGAATGTTTGTTTTACTCCACACCTATGTGCACCTCAAGTACACTCAGTGGGAGCACAGCCCACAGGTCTCCAGGTAGCACAGCTGTGAAGCCCTAAGGACAAGGAGCACCCCTTCTTCATGGATTGCTCCTGGTCCCCAGCACGGCCTCTGGCACCTAGCAGTACTTGGTGAATGTTTGAAGAAAAGAAAATTAACAAAATCCAATGCCTGACTCAGTAAAACTTGTGATTTAGTGCCCTTTTTTTCCATTTTATTATGTCTCTGGATGCCCAAGACACTGAAGTATTAGTAAAAATAATTTCCAAACAAGTGGGAAATATTAGCCTGTAGTCGAGTCATGGCTGTGCCTGTCTTCGCTACTAGCCAAGAGAGCCTTGACAGGAGAAAATGCATTGCTCCCTCTCTGTCTCTCTCATCTTACGGGAGGGAGGTGCTCAATAAACTAATAGTTACCGTAACTAAAGACATGATAAGACCCCTTTCTCCACCGTGAGCAGGCAAGACTTTTGTGTTCTGGGGACACAAATCTGACTGTGCTCTTCCTGTAACTTGGTGTGATGGTTCCAACTTGAATATAAGTAGCATCTCCATCACTGTATGTAATTGAGAGCTAACTCTGGCCTCCTCGGGGACAAGTTACATACGGAAGATTCATGCCTTTCGGGTGCGAAGTTCCTAGTGGAAAGCCTCTGTTAATTTATAGGAGGTCATAAATCAGCAGGAAAAGAAACATTGGCTCACAATCCATGGAAGGAAAAGGCATCCTCCAGGCACAAATGCAAACTGGGCCATAACCCTAATGATGATTTAAGACCGTGGGCTCCATGATCTGCCCCTGGCTGATTTGGATTCCTTGAGACTTCTCTGCTTAGGCCAGAAGGGAAGGTTTTGCACTGACTACCGATCATAAATGACAGGCATACAAAATTTTCAGTGAACTATGCATCACTGAGAGTGCCATGTCTGCTCAGAAGAGTAATACCATGCATTGCATCACCAAACAGTGCTCCTGCCAATTGGCTGCAGCCATCCTGGTCCTTTGGGTCACTTGCAAAGGACGGCTCGCATGTAGATATTGATTTAAAACTGGAATTCTTAGCGTTGGCCAAGATGTTTTGACCACTGTTCTTGTGGGTGAGAAGCAAGGAAGAAAACAGGTGGAAATAGGCTATGACTTGTTCAAGGTGGTGTTCTGGGTGGTTACCTAGGTGTATACAAAAGTCAAAACTAACTAAATACTTCAGAACTGCATATTTGTTGTATGTGAACTTATAAGAAAAAATGCCAATGAAATTATTTCTGGAAGTAAAAAAAATGTTTATTTAATTATTAGAAACTAATTGCCTGGGAATATCACGAGTAGAGTTTGCGATTCCTGATCAGGGAAAGAAGTCATTCCTGACCACCTGTTATTATCAGCCAAGATCTATGTTAAATGCCAAAGATAAGAAGCCCCTGCCCTTCTGGGCTTCTGGGCCAGAGGAAGAAGTGAGGCATGTGAACAGACAATTATAATATAGTCTGGAAGGTGCTGGGGTGGGCAAAACATAGAGAGGTCACTGTGGGAGCAGAGGCGACCCATTCAACCCACTTGAAAGTCAAGGATAGATTTCTGAGGCATGAAGGGTGAGTAGAAGTTTTTCAGTCAAAGGTTGGAGAGGGCAATTGGAGTAGGGAAAAGAGCTTTAGAAAAAAGAACAGATTGTAGCATGAAGTAGCAGTTTTGTGTTCTGTGTGTGTATATATATTTTTTTTAATCATGAGTGGTTGGGGTAGGAGAGGGTTGTTGGATCAAAAAGCACGAGGTTGGGAAGGGCAGTCAATGAGACTGGAAATGTTAAGAAACAAATTTTTTCCAGATGATACTTTGTCTCAGCTGAGCTAAAGGAAAGCAGCCTAGAGGCTTATTCACATGGGAACAGGGAATGTTATTTTGTTCTATTTACCCATTGACTTGACAGAATAAGAAAAGAAGATAATAAAGAAAGTCATGTATAGGGGTGAGTGAACTAGATGGAAACTGGGAGACCTGGGTTCCAGACGCTTCTCTTTTTAGAAACTTACTGTGTGACTTTGGGCAGGTCTACACCTCTCCAAGCCTGTTTCCTCACGAGCCAGCTGAGGGTAATGATAGCTACTTAAAAAAATTACAATGAGATGCAGAAATATTGAGAAAAGCAATTTGGATAATAGAAAGAGCTCTTTAGAAATAAATTTGCTTATAAAATTGATGAGATCAGGAAGAAGTTTACATCTAAAATGGAGTCTAACTATGTGAGGTTTTTCTAACTTTAAATTTGATGATCCTGGCATATGTCCCTGTGAGTGTTCCATAGGAAGACATTAAAGGACATGTGACTGCCAGAGTGGAGGCATGGATACATCGAGATAGAGTTTTAGAGAAAGTAGTATGAATATCCAAGGGAGGAAAGGGACAACATTGGGAAATGTGGTCTGCTCAAGGGCAAGGGCAGGGAGTTTCGTGGACTTGATGAGTTTTGTGAACTCCCTGCAAGATTCTTGAAAATTTCCCCAGTGTGGTGGGACATTGAAATCGTGTCACGTCCCCTGTTCTGGGGCCTTCACACGGAGTGGGAGGCAGGGCTATAATTCCCTGGGCACAGTCCAGGAGTGGGCATAGCATTTGGCAGCACAAAGTCACCCACAGGATATTAAGAGACATTGAGTGCCTCCCCTGTGCCTTCACTGACCCGTCTTAATGCTCTGTTGAGACTCAGATCCTGTTTGTAAATGGAAGATACCCAACCCTCACAGGGGTCCCCCATTGCTGTTCTGTGGGAGCCATCCAGTCCCATCCAATTGATTGATTTCTCCGGATACGCCAGGGGTGGTCCTGGGGGAAAGGGGTCTTGGCAGGATATCTCCTCATATTCTTAGTTCATTTGCCACTGTGCCTTTGCCAAGTTTTGCTTCCCGTTGCATTTCATCAGATCATTCCATAGTCTGTCTCCTTAAGCACATTCAGAGAATCTGAATTAAGCTTCAGTCAACCCCTGTCTTCCCCCAGAACGCGTTGTTAGGGAGCTTGCTTCAAAGGCAGCCCGGGCTCTGTCCCAGACTCCGATCACCCTTTCCCGTCTCCTCATCCTCTTCCTCATCATTCAATGAATCCTCAGCAGCTCCTACTTTCCTGGTCACTGGGCAAGCCCTTGTATATCCTGAAGAGCTATGCCAAGAATCTGCCCATCGTAGCCCTTCTTTTCTGCTCCCTGCAGCCGTGAGACTTTTGTCTAATTATCTCTGGACTTGGCAGCCGTTTCATATTTTAGAGAAGAGCATACAAGCTCTGGTCTACAGCTTCCCCTGTACCAAAGACAGGACCCTCGGATACCAAGGCTGCTATAATGCCTCCTGTCAAGTGCCCCTAGCCACTCAAAGCAAATCCTTCTCTGAGACAAAGGAGAAAATTAACTTGCAATATCTTACCCCTAAGTCATACATCAAAGTGAATGAGTGCAACCCTTGACTGTTTCCACAGCTTTCTCTAAGCCGAGAGGTTGTTAGCAAACATTCTCTGAAACATCAGCCAGAGCCTTCATAATGTGTCTATTTGAGCATGGGGGGGCATCTGCCTATCAGAAGTGATAAAAATGAATCTCCCTCTCGTGTGCTATCTCCATCCATCCAGCTATCACTATTGTCTAGACCACCATTAGTTCTTACCTGACCCACAGAGTAGCATCCACATGGTTTATAACCCTGTTCTCCTTCTTTACATGGCACTGGAGAGACAGATCCTGCAAAAATGTAAACTACATTTCCCCTTCTTCTGCCTCCGTTAAGATAAACTGTTCAGTTCTGCCTATGACGCCCAGTGGTTCTGTTCTTGCCTACCTGCACAAACTTGGCTCCTAGCACTTTTGTCCCATCACCTCTGCCCCTCTTACTGTAGTTTCTCAAATTCCCAAATTGGTTCCCTCCTAGGAGCTCTGACAGTAGAAGTTTCCCTTTTCATGGGATATTATCCCTTCTGAGTTTTATGTACCAGGCTCCCTTTTGTCATTCAAATGAAAGATCTTTAGAGAGGCCTTCCTTAGTTACTTACTTTACGTTCCCAACATGTTAAGTTGAACCATATGAAATTGCTGTTTCGTAGATTGAACATTGGAAGTTTTGTAACCTTCAACTTAAAAAAGCCCTGGACCTATTTGTCTTGCCTGAATGGTGAGTTTTTCTACATGCTTGTGTTGTTCACCTGGTTTGTATACAGGGCGCGGTATTACCTTATACACAGTACGTTTCTAATAAAAGGTACTTGCAGTTGCTATCACTGTTGTTATAGTTATGGTTGTCACCCATAGTCATCATCGTCATCATCATCGTGCTAAACCACGAGGGAAGACGTAAAGATGAGGGAAGTGTGCAAACAGAGGAGACCTGAACATTAAACTGGTTTGAGATACAGGAGACAAAAGGTTTGAGATCAGATCTTCCATTGCTGGCAAACTGATGTTAGATAACGCAGTGTTCTTTTGGAGTTAACACAAGGGTTGGATTTTCAAATTACATTCACAAGAAACAAATAGTTTACCAGGTAGCAAGCTTTATCAATAATTTCAAAGCCACAAGTGACCCCAAGGCAAGGGAAAGCAGGGAGAGGCCCAGGACTGCCCACCCTCCTTCCCAGGCACATTCCCACCATGTCAGGACTGGCTCTAACCCAGATTTCACAGATAGGTTTCCAAACTGTGGACAAAAGCCCATCACTTACATGAAAGGCAGGTATTTTGGTCTTGAAACATCTTCGTTTTATACGCCAATAATTACATAGCTTACATGACATTTCTGGGGGAGCCGAGCCCCATGAATCTGCAGATTCCAGGTTTATTTATCATAAGCAGCCCTAAACTGATAAGGTACATGCTCCTAAAAGTATCCCAAAGATAAAGACTCACCACTAATAAATACCATCCATAGTTTTCCCTAGAATTCATAATAGCATATTTACGAGGAGATTTACCCAGTCACATTTCTTCCCCCGCCCTCAGCCATCCCCAGGAAAGAGAAAGAATGTATTACAGGCCTGTGTAACCCTTTCCTTCCTACTTTTCTAGGCTACAGTTCCCTCATCTGTAAAATGAATATTTTGATCACCATATCTGAGGACCTAAAGGGTCCTGAATCTCATGAATCCGTGATAAGTGAGGTTATTTTCTATCACTACCTAGACCAGGCAGAAGCTACATTCATAACATACAGTAAAAAGGGATGTTCTACCAAGGGGATTGTTAAACTCAACTCAAAAAGTTCCTTCCTACTTAGATTACTGAGCAAGCTGGGTGTAATGGAAGAAGGATGCACTCTGGAGTCAGAGAGGCCTGGGTTCAAGCCTCAGCTCTAGAATTTTGTGGCTGTAGGTCTTTGGGAAAGTAGCGTAATGCATCTAAACCTCTGTTTCTTCACCCATTATGTCATAATCAGGAGTTGTAAATGAGATGATGCAAACCGACACCAAGTACAGTGACTGGTATAAAGTAATTGGCAGTACCTCATTGTGGTTTTAATTTGCATCTCTCTGATGGCTAGTGATGCTGAGCATCTTTTCATATGTCTCTGGGCCCTCTGTATGTCTTCCTTGGAGAAGTGTCCGTTCAAGTCCTTTGCCCACTTTTTAATTGGGTTCTTTGTCTTCCTGGAGTGGAGTCGTGTGAGTTCTTTATATATTTTGGAGATCAGGCCCTTGTCTGAGGTATCATTGGCAAATATGTTTTCCCATACTGTTGGTTCTCTTTGTAATTTGGTGCTGTTTTCTTTAGCCATGCAGAAGCTTTTTATTTTGGTGAGGTCCCATTTGTTTATTCTTTCCTTTATGTCCCTTGCTTTGGGGGACATGTCTGTGAGGATGTTGCTGCGTGGAATGTCTGAGATTTAGGTCATTCATTCGTATATGTCATTGCAAGCACCTCCTGTTGCATAAGACCTTGCTATCTGCAATGTCCACAGTGTACAAAAATTACCTAAGATGATAGGTGTTAGGCCTCCTCTAGTGAACAGCACAGATAGATCACTAGCCATGCACACCTCTTTCCATCTTACCATGTTGCCTCTAGCTTCGACTCATTGCACACATAGCATCCAGACAGAACTTCCTCAACACAGATCTGAGCCACTCCTTTGCTTGAAACTCTCCAGTACCTCCAGACTGCTTTAAAGATCAATCTGATGCAATTCAACCCCTTGAGCAAGGCTCTCAGTGACAAGGCGGTTGCTTTCTTCTCATTGACCCCCCCCCCCCCAGGATTAGTCAGGGTAGATTAAGTACTGGAACAAACAGTGCCAACATTTAAGCAGAATAACACTCTAAAAGTGTGTTTCCCATTTACTCCCCATCTAATTTGGGTTAGCTGAGAAAGGGTTGATCATCATGGGCAATAGTTCAGAGCCCTCCTTTCCTTTGGTCTTGTGGGTCACCCTCTGCCTCTGGATTCTCAGAATTCTGTCTGCCACAATATAGGGAAAGAGAACAGATTATTCATGGAGAGGTTTATGGCTCAGATCTGAATGACATGCCTATCACCTCCTATCTCATTCTATTGGCCATAAATGAATTCTGAATACTACTTTACCTAACCACAAATGAGGGTGAGATATTATATATTGTTTACCATTAGCGTTCTTTCTCCTATTCTCTTACAACTGACACCGGAGCAAATCTAGACTGCCACACCAAAAAGCACCTCCGAGCTTTTGACCTTGCTGGCCTCTCTGTCAGTAACACATTAGCAAAATTCCTTTTTTATCCTCCAGCTCTGTTCAAGCACCTTCTTCTCTTTAATTCTTCCTCCATTGGGGCCCTTCCTTACCCAGAGATAAAGCTAATTGCTCACCCTTCTTAGTACCTCTAGCTTTTGCCCACACTCACTGCCTTACAGCTTTTTCATATTCTTGCCTCTTCTCCAGAATTTCAGCTCCTGAGCAGAGGCCGGTGCTATTGCATTGCTGTGTCCCCACCATCCTGCACGCATCCCAGCATTGAGTGAGCTGCCCAGGAGGAAACTCCAAAGATGCTCAGTGTTCTCAGAGAAACAGAGCTGAGTGTTAACAAGCCAAGTTTAAAGTCAGACCACCTGATTTTAAGACCAACCGGTTTGTGTAACCTCAAGTTGCTTACTCTCTGAATCTCAGGCACCTCATCTGTACATCCAGAAGAATATTAGCTCTTTGTATCATATTGTCATGAAGAACTCATGAATTAATGGATATAAAGCTCTCAGTGTGGTGCTAGATGTCCACAAGGAACACTCAATAAAATAGTGGCTATTGCTATTATCATATCCTTCTGACCTATGAATGGGAAGAGAAATGCTCTCCCCTGACTTCGAGCAGCCTTGAATTAAGGCAGAAAACCTAGTGCTATGGACACGTGTCCCCCACGGAGTGACTCAGGCAAGCCGAGGCCTTGGTGAGCTCCCATAGCCCTGGAAGGGTTCCTTGAGTGAGGTCTGGCAAGGGCAAGGAGAAGCTGACAGAGTAAATGATTTAGTCTGTTCAGCAAAGTAAACGTGGCTCCAGAAAGCCAGAAGGCACTCAGAATGAAAGCTCCAACTGCCACTGGGTGGAGGAAAGTTTTTTTTCCAAATTCAATTTGTTTTCATTGAGCTGCTTCATTTCATCAACACAGCTCTTTGGAACATTGGCTAAATTCCCCCAAAAAGTCTCCCTTTTTAAGTATTTTTTCCCTCTCCCTTTTCCCTAGTTCCTCAAATGCAATAAAAATTAAACACTTGGAAACCTAGAGAAAGTGTCCCAAAACACCAGGTCAGTGTAGGTATAACCAGGTATGTGCTTTAAATTGATAAAGATGGGACTTAGGTTTGGGTACAGAGTTGCTGTAAGCAGCACTGTGACTGCAGTGAAATCATTCCCCCAGTGGGCCTGCAGTTGATAAATGGCCTTCTCTCAACAAAGACCCCTTTATCCAGGTTGGTCTTGAGTGAGACCCTCAGGGCCTCCCCATTTCAGCTTCAGGAGGAAGGAAAAGGAAGGAAGTGGACCCTTGTCTACAGCAGCTGTACAGAAGGTTTCTCAATCAAGAGTCCAGATTGCAACCCATTCTCTGTTTATGCATCCGGGTAATGGTCACTCACTCCATCGCTCCACCAACAGGACTAGGCCAGGGGCCCAATGCCAGAATGTGTTGGGGGAGTATCATTCTTTATTACCTGGAACTTCTACAAAAAGCAAACAATAAACCAGAGAACCCTGCTTGTGCTGGCCCACGCAAGAATCTGAAGTGCTTCCAGTTTAGAACCAGCTAATTCCAGACCAGCACTGGTTCCTTCTGAGTATGAACCACCCCAGTTTTAAAGTTTTAGTCCTCTCTGTTGGAGAGGAAGTATATAATATCAACAGCAAAGACTACATAAAGGACACTTTCTTTTTTTTTCTCTCTCTCTGCTGCTTCCTCACCTTTTTTGTTTTTATAAGAACTTGGCAGAGCTGATAAATTAAGCAGATTTTTCCACACAAGCAACATAAGGATTCTTTGTAAACTGTATTAAAGTTACATGACTGTGGTGGCCTAGTTTAGGAAGATAATTTTGCTTAATTTTTCCTTCTGAGTTGTTAGGCATTTAATGCCTATAGACATGAAAAATCTACAAAGCAGTAATATAAGATGAATACCACTATTTTATTGGTATTTGCCAGGAGACCAGTATGCTATTACAATCCTTGCACAATCCTGTGAGGTCTCTTTGTTCAGAGAAAATTGAAACTCCTCGAAGTTCAAAACTTTGCTCAAGATCCTATAGATAGAATATGGCAAGGCTATAAATCAATCAAATTTTGGCTTATCAACTGTAAAAGCCCACTTGCACTTGTAACTGTGAATCTCCTTGCCTCACTGCCCTCTTCTTCAAAACTAAAATGGCAGCTTGATCTGCCTCTTGAGGTGATTAGAAGGGTTAAATGAAATCTATTTGAATGAATCTATCTATCTATACCTTTTATGTGGTTGTATATGAAATTCTACCAGCACAGAGTCTGCAGCCTCAGTTGTTTTGAAACCGGAAAGTCAGCATTCACGCTGCCCATCACTACCCAGCCAATAAGTAGAGACCAGGATTGAATCTTTCTGCATGCTTTATTCAGATAGCTGGCAATCTGAAAAGATGGCAGGTTATGTACCCTAAAACCCATCCCCACTTCTCATCTCAAGCCAACCTTTTTACAAGGAGAGGAAAAGGGTAGGTAAGAGGTTTGTAAAAAAGGTTAATTGGATAAGAGTTGCAATCTGGCTGCAATATTCCTTGTACTTCTTTATCTGCTGATCAACAATTCTTGTCATGAGAGTTCCCTCCCTTAAATGCAGTGGCTCAGATACCATCTTGATGGCTTGCAGACTCCTTGGGGCATGAAGGTTGAATTGCTTGTTAACCTCCTGGAGTCACCTGAGTCACTGTAGGTCATGCATTCCAGTTCCTGAAATAATAGCTTTCAGTGATTAATCACTTAAGCCTATCAACTATAACTAAGGCTAAAATCTTTGACTCCTGTGTTCCCCTATCAGTTTGAAGCAGTTCAAGGCAACAGAGCTTGGGGAGCCAGGTCAAGGAGGGAAACAGAGTTGCCTCTGACTTCCCCACATATCACCACCCTCACCGTGTTTAGGCTGGGAATTAGCTCTGTCACTGCACTAACCCTGTTCACAGGACTAGACATAGGGCTTGAATCTGGGACCTCTTCCAATGGCTACTATGTAACTGCTTTTCATTATATGTTGGTTGAGATGTCAAAGGTATCTTTCTGACCTTTCAGATCTCAGCAAAATTAGCTTGACACATTCCCCAAATGTGTAGCCAATGGACATCCAAAACCTTCTCCAATACTCCAGCAAATTCCCAGAAACCCAGGAGTCTCTTGTCTCTGAGGGTCTTGTTTTTAGATGAGTATCACTGTTCTATTCCATTAAGACCCAGCTGGGGGAAAAGAACTATTTTTTGAGTTTCTAAACTGTCCACTCACACATTTGTGAGAAGAGTAGACTTTATTCAATACTGGGGAGAGGGGCTCCTAAGGGAAAATCTCTACCACCACCATGAAAGCAACAAGTTACAGAATATCACTAGTAAGAAATATCCCCTGGCCACCACAGTTTCAAGGTATTTCACAAATTTCATAGCAGCCTTTCTCTATTTGGCTGATGTCTCCATTCTCTTCTCCCCATCCTCCACCTTTTTTTGTGTGTCTCATTACTCATCTCTCATTTATTTCATTTAAGGAGGAAAATCGATCAGTCACGCTCCTATCCTCTGGAAAGCTGATGCTCTCATCCCTGATCATTTGGCATCCATCAACACCCACACCTTAGAGATCTCACCAACCTCCAGAGGATTAGTGAGCTCCACCCACCCCTTTTCCCAGGAGGCATTCCAAGGCTGGTGCTAAGATCTTAGATAAATACTAACAAAAAATCTCTAGTGCTTATGTTGCACCAGGCACTGTTTTCAGCACGTCATATTTATGAACTGATTTAATCCTCACAATGACTCCATGAGATTGTTATTATTACATTTCCATTTCACAGATGGGAACTAAGAGGCAGAGAGGTAAAGCCACTTGCTCAGTGTTATGTAGATAGTGGTGGATCCCTGATTCAACTTCTGACAGTCTGGTTCCAGAGTCTGTGCTCTTCTCTGCTAGGCACTCATCAGATAGAAAGATGAGAAGCCAGATGTTTTTCCCTCCCAACTCACAGCAAAATAAAGGAATGCATTTGTTTACAAAATAAATGAATGAGTAGAATATGAAGCAAAACTGGGGTTTTGGAAAATGTATAAAATGGAAACAACAAAAAGTAGTCCAGAAGCTACCAGGGTTTTTTTGTTGTTGTCAGTTTTTTTGTTTTGTTTGGTTTGTTTTGTTTTCAATATTAAGTTCTAAGAGGGTAGTTTCAAAAGGAACAGCGGAAGCCCCAGGGCGAGCAATCCTAAGGAGCACTGACCAGGCTCCAGGAAGTTACATGCAGGGGTTACGCTGGACCAGGGAAGGACCACATTTTACATCCTATAATCTATCTCGCTTACCTACAGGAAAACACCATGGCCAGGGAACAGCCCGCTGCACTTTTAAGCCCCTTGGGAGGAGATGAAGGTTGTAGAGGCAGGAGGAGAGAGCTCTCAGGTACAAGAAGACGCACGCTGCTGAAGGGGGTGGGCCCCTCTTCAGAGGAGCAAACCCAGGAAAGTTTCCTATTCCAAGTGATCTTTGTTTCCTACTTGGAAACCACCCTAGTGTATCTCCATCCGGACAATGATGTCTGTTATAAGCACACCATTCTCTCATCAAAATTCAGCAGAGTGGGTAACCAGGCCTGGGGCTTCTTAACAAGTTGAGGAAGTTAGTTTTCTTCCCCAGCTCCCTTTTCTAAACATTTTGCTCCTGAAAAAAAAAAAAAGAAAAGTTAAATCATTCTCAACATCCAGACCCATTCTTACAGAAGAGTAAGAAAATCACACTGGATGATTAGATTCTTTGACATTTGACGTCATTCAAAGATCTATCTTGAGGAATAACGGTCTCATTCACTGAGTGTTTCACCTTTTCCATTTGGCAAATTCTCATACCCTCACCTTTCTTCCCACCCAGACTAATGGGAAGGTTCTCTCATTAAGCACAATACTTTCTTTTTGGGCTCCAGCATCCCATATACCCAGAATGATGATAATAACAATACTCTACTAAGAACTTACTATTTGACTACACCATGCTAACCGTTTGACAAGCACAATCTTACTGAAGTTTTAAGATGACTCTGATATCTGTAATACTACCTTCATTTTATAGTTGAAGAAATCAAGGCTCAGAGAGGGTCCCATAAACCATGAATGAAGAACTTGGACTCAACCCAAATCCAACTGATTTTAGAACTTTAATTACTTCACTCTATCCCTAATTGAGACGTGGCCACCGCCATTGGTGGAGAATGCGACGGAGCTCACGACCTCTAACACCATCTATCCTGAAAGGCCTCCTACTTGCCCAAAAGTCTCTACTTATCCATATCAGCAGCATCGAGACCAGGAACTCAAGACCACTTAGGTGGAAGCTGTTCTGTCTCCCATTTCTCAGGTCATTTGCTTCTAACAACCACTTCTGGATTAGATTTCTTCAGTCCATCTATACAGTTCTGACTCATCTGAGCTCTTTGGCTTGTGGTTCTGCCTTATTATACTCCTTAATAAATCCATCTAAAGACCTCCTGTCCTGATTACTCCTCCTAATTCTTTCAAGACCCACCTCTGCCTTTCAGTCTTTCTCCACACCCCACATATTACTTTCATCTTTGGTGACTTCAGCCTTGGATAATCCTTCCAAAATCCTGGCTTCTCAGTGTCTACATTCTTCATTTCCTATAATCTTCTTCACCTCTCTACTCCTGCCACATAATCTCAGTTCAACTATCCCCAATACAAACACACCTCATTTTACTGAGCTTTGCTTTATTGAACTTTGCAGATGTTGCTCTTTTTACAAATTGAAGGCAAGACCCTCCACCAGCAAGAAGATGACAACTTATTGTGATGTCTGCTTTATTGCAATACTTGCTTTTTTGCAGTGGTCTGGAACTGACTCCACAGTAGCTCCGAGGTATGCCTGTACTGTTTTACAGGTCTTCTGAAAACTCCCAGTTGGCAGACCCATCTACTTTCTCCTCATCTCCCAGGAGCCCTTTGTTTATCTTCCTTTTTTATCCCACTAAGTTATCATTAACTGTCACAGCAATCACTTTAATCAAAATCCTTAGTTTCTTGACTTCTTTCTTTCTTTCTCTCTTTATTTATTTTTTATTGTTGTTCAAGTGCAGTTGTCTCCATTTTCCCCTCCCCACTCCCCCAGCCCCACCCATCCCACCTCCCACCTTTGATCCTACCCTCCTTTGGCTTTGTCCACCTGTCCTTTATACACTTTCCTTGATGAGCCTTCCCCTTTTCCCCCCCATTTTCTCCCTTCTCTCTCCCCTCTAGTTACTGCCAGTTTGTTCTTTATTTCAATGTCTCTGGTTGTATTTTGCCTGCTTGTTTGTTTTGTTGATTAGGTTCCAATTATAGGTGAGAGCATATGGTATTTGTCTTTCACTGCCTGGCTTATTTTATTTAGCATAATGCTGTTGTTTTGTACTGATGGCATTGCGAGTCTTGTATGAAACCAAAGGCTGAATAAACTCAACTTACTATCTTCTCTATACCTGCACTTGGATTGCTGGGTAACTTGGAGGTAAAAAATCACTCTGAATTGGAAACAGTCTTAATTCACACTCCCCAACTTTAACTAGGCCTTTCGTGATGCCCAGGAGTCCCATTGTGTCTCAATAAGCAGCACTTTCCCCTGCTCTGAGGGAGCCATTTCAGACCGTCTCCTCTGGTCTCAAACACATGACCCCCACTTCTCCCTCAGTCTCATATGACCTTGCCTCCCACAGAAAAATAAAAGACATCAGTCAAACCTCCCTCAACTTCCTGCCATAAAGCTTGTATATTTGCATCTTCACTCTCCCCTCCCCACTCCCTGCTTAATGGATTGAAAGAAATATCCTTTATCTTATGGAAAACCATACCCCATTCTCTGGGTCCTATCTCTTCTTGCCTTCTCAGGAATGTTACTCCATCCCTCTCTTCCTCTCTGCTGTCTACATCCCATGAGGACATGGCACTGCCTCCCATTCCCAGGTCTGCCTCCACATTCCACACACATTCTCTCCTCTCTTTCGCAGAGAAGCTTCCCTGACACATTGGATCAAATATCTCCATGTCATCACTCCCCACTCACTCCTCAGACCTGTCAGGCTTCCCCACCTTCACACCGCTGAAGCTACTCTTGAAAAATTGACTGATTATCTTTCTCTTGCTACCTGGCATGTGCATTTTCCACCTTTTGTTTTACCTGATTTCTCTGCAATTTAGGGCTGTTGGTCAGTCACTCAAAGCATTTTCTTTCCTTGGCTTCTCGGTATATCATATTCGAGTTATCCTCCTAACTATCTGGCTATTAATTCCTTTCTCTGTCTTGGGCTATCTTGTTTCATGTTTCTCGTCTTCCCAGTTGATCTCATCCTCTCCTGTGGTGCCTCCAATATCTTCATGCCTCCTAACCCTGAACCTCTATTTCTGGTCAGTTTTCAGTGCCCCAGAGGTTTATACTCAATGATCTACAGATGGCACTGGGATGTCTCACAGGCACTTCATATTCAACATTCATAAAACACCTCCCCTCATCGTTTACTCAGCCCATTCCTGAATACACATATACTGACATGGAGTTTCGGTTTCTCTCACAGGCCACCAATGATCTGCTTACGGCAAGTTCCACCCATATATGACCCTCCCTCTCTTCAGATTGTTGCCCACGTCCCCCCATTTGCTTAACTTATATTCTTCCACCAGATTTGCACGCTGGTATTACCTTTAAAAAAACCTTTGCTGACCCCCAGATCAGGTAGGGCAACCCTTCTCTGTGCACCTACAGCATCTCGTGATTATCTGTATCGTATCAGTTACACTGTATCTTAGTTGTTTGTTTACTTAACTGTTTTACCCACTGTCTAGTTCATAACTCTGTCTTGAACACCCAGCCTAGCCTTTGGAATAAAAAAAATGATCATCCAATATTTGCTGAATGGGTGATTTTATTTTTAAACTGTAATTTTGTTTTCTGTGAGGTGTGCAGACACATACAAATGTGTTTTACTCAATGAGGTTGTGATGGTTCTCTTAAAAGTCATCTTTATTGAGTTATTATTTCTATATAATAAAATTCATGAATATTAAATGCAAATGTCAATGAATTTTGACAAGTGTGCATTAACAAACACAGTATCTTACTATAGACAATTTCTCTCCCTGCAAAAAGTACCCTGCGCCCATCTGAAGTGAATCTCTTTGCCTCCCCTTGAAGCTCCCGGCAGTGACGTATCTATTTGTCACTATAGTGTTGCCCTTTATAAAATTTCACAAAATTTGAATCATATAGTGTATAGCTTCTGAGTCTGCTTTTTGTTCACTTTGACAGTTTTTGAATTTCAAATTCTCATTTCTCACTGGTGGTATAGAGAAATAACTTTTACTTACTGCAGATTGACCTATTATAGCAGTGCTAAATCTACTTTTTAGTTCTAGTACTGCTTGTTATGAACTTCTTAAAATAGTATATGTATTCAATTATGTTGCCCCAAAATAAAAGTAATATTTTCTATTTTTTGATAAGTACAATCTTGTGTTGTCAGGAATAAGTATGTTAATTAAAAGGGGGTTTTCTTGATGATCAGTCAGGTGTGCATGCAGGATAATCGCACAAAGAGGCTTGTGAAATTGAAGGATCTATTACTCATTCATCCTAAAAGAGGGGGCGTGGGTTGCCACTCGGGGGCCCATGGGAGAAGCTCCAAGGGAGTGGGCTCAACCATGTAGGTGGAGGCCAGAGAAAGAATGAATACCTGTGAGCAAGTGTCTTTATTGTGGGTCAGGGTGGAGTACAAAAGCAAATGGCACAGTGGGGGTTCTATTGTCATGTTTAAATGCCCCCAGGTCACAGTCAGGGAAGAGCAAGAAGCTTGGCCTCTGGCAGGGACAGCTTTATCGTGATGGTTCACTTAGTCCCCTTGGTGAGGTGCTCACAGTCTGTTTGTGGGGTTGTCACCAAGGCATCAGGGAAATGCGAAGCTTTAAAAATGTACGGGACCACCTTTTATATTTTCTTGCCTATTGCACCGTGTGGGACTTCCAGTACAATATTGAAGGCATGAAATAGAAGCCATCAAAGTAAACAATCTTGTTTTGTTCCTGATTTCATGGAGAAGTCATTCAGTCTTTCACCCTTAAATATGAGGCTAGCCGTAGGAGTTTTTTGTAAGGGCTTTTTATCAGGTTGAGAGAGCATCCTACTTTTCATGTTTTGAGGGTTTTTCTCAAAAATATATGTTGAGTTTGTTCAAATGTTTATTTTGCATCCATTTTTTTCTTTTACACTTAATTCTGTAAATATGGTAAATTTTGTGGTGTTGTTACAGAGCAAGGGGGGTTCATGATAAATTATTACAGAAAGGATTCCCCCTTTCTGTCTCTGGAGGTTCCTTCCCCCACGCCCACCTGCTAGGTTCGAAATGCCCGCCGCCAGAGGAAAGACGTCTCTCAATGCCAGAGACTGGTGAAAAGGAAAGGAATTGTTTATTTAAAAGTTACACAAACTTAACAGTAATGACCTAATGTCTTCAATAAGATACTAAAGTCCTTTAGAATACCCACAGATGCACAGTCCTTCCCTCTCCCTGTGCCCAGTCCGGGGTACCGTGTCTCAGGGAAAGAAGTAGAGGTCCGTGATTCAGGCTCCCAGCACCACTGTGTGTGGCTGCTGTAATCTCCAGTTAATCCAAAGCCATGTGGCACCTTCTCATGGCCCAGCAGCAAGAGTCCTTTCTCCCCTTTTCTTCCCGGCAAAGTCTCTCCTGCTGCCTAAGCCGCGTGGCAAAAAGAAGCACTCCAAAACCTCGTGGTCCTCTCTACTCTCCTTCAGGACCGCGTGGTCCTCTCTTTACCTCACCAAAGCTGCCTGATCCTGGCCCTCTTCCTTTTCCCTCAGAACCTCGTGGTACTCTCCTCTTTTACTTCAGAACCACATGGACCTCTATCTATCTACTTGCTTCAGAACCTTGTGGGTCTACTCTTTCCTTCAGAGCCGCATGGTCTCCTCCTTTCTCACCCAAAACCTTGTGGTCCTCCCTCTTCTATGGCTGCCACGCCTAGGTTTAAATCCCAGCGCCCATCTTCCTTTGCAGCCCCATTTCCGACTCCTCCTACAGTCAGCTACACCTGCCAGCATCCCCGTATTCTTCCAGCTTTACTGGGCTGCCATAGTAAGTCTGGGCAGGTGTGGCCCCATGGCATGGAGCCAATCATCTCCACGCTCTCCCACAGGCCCTGTAACCAGGGGGAGTTGCTTCCCAGTCCTACCTTGGGTGGAAGTCACTCCCATTCCCCTGGTTCAAAGCATGGCCACGGCTATTTAACATATCCATGAAACCAGTTAAAGGTTATAGATATGTTAAATGACTGCCAGGGGTTAGCTGCAAAGCTGTTGCTACCCAAAACAGCTCTGAATGGCCCTGTTCCATGTGTCCCATCCCCCCTGGCTCAGGCTTGTGGGGGTGAGGACATCCTACATACATTTTTCTAATATTTCCTGGACACCCCGAGTCCTGGACCCCATTACAAATCCCTTCTTGGGGCCCTCCTCTTGGCTGCACCCTGCTTCAGTGTTATTTTGACTAAAAACTAATCATTGAATTTCTGGGGTAAATCTTATTTGGTCAGACTATAATTCTTATATATTGCTCTATTAAATTTATTAATATTTGTCAAAGATTTCTGCATATTTATTCATAAGCAATATTGGGGTTTTTAAATCAAAATAATGTTAGCCGTGTAGAATTAGTTTGGAAGCATATTAGTTATTTATTGTTGCCCCCAAATTTAGCAGCTAATTCAAGATTAGCTTAGGTGGGTGCTTCTGGTCAGGATCTCTCAAGAAGTTGTAGTCAAACTGTCACCAGGGGTAAAATCATCTGGGGCTGGAAAATTACTTCCAAACTTATTTGCATTCTCAGCTTATTTACATAGAGGAGAGAGAGAGACAGAGAGAAAGAGAGAGGAATGGGAGTCTTAAAGTCTTTGCTCTGAAGGATGAAAGATTATCTAGTGTGCACTGTCAAATTCCCCTTTTTCCTATGGAAAGTCAACAGGCCCATCATGATACAGGGGTGGAACCAAGTGGGCCCCCAAGCAAAGGCTGAAGAATAAAAGCCTGAATTGTGATGCAGATGGAGACCATAGAAGATTCTCAGAGAAGTACTTATGTTACAGAGCAAGAGGGTCGGGGTGGTTCACGATAAATTATTACAGAAAGGATTCCGCCTTTCTGTCTCTGGAGGTTCCTTCCCCCCACGCCCACCTGCTAGGTTCGCAATGCCCGCCGCCAGAGGAAAGACGTCTCTCAATGCCAGAGACTGGTGAAAAGGAAAGGAATTGTTTATTCAAAAGTTACACAAACTTAGAATAATGACCTAATGTCTTCAGTAAGATACTAAAGTCCTCTAGAATACCCACAGATGCACAGTCCTTCCCTCTCCCTGTGCCCAGTCCGGGGTACCGTGTCTCAGGAAAAGAAGTAGAAGTCCGTGATTCAGACTCCCAGCACCATCAGCTGTGTGGCTGCTGCGATCTCCAGTTAATCCAAAGCCATGTGGCACCTTCTCATGGCCCAGCAGCAAGAGTCCTTTCTCCCCTTTCTCTATGGCTGCAAAGTCTCTCCTGCTGCCTAAGCCGCGTGGCAAGAAGAAGCACTCCAAAACCTCATGGTCCTCTTTACTCTCCTTCAGAACCGCGTGGTCCTTTTCCCCACTTCAGAACCACATGGACCTCTATCTATCTACTTGCTTCAGAGCCTCGTGGTTCTCCCATTTACTTCAGAGCCTCGTGGTCTCTTCTTCTCTCCTAAAACCTTGTGGTCCTCCCCACTACTTTGAAGCCGTGTGGTCTCTCTCCTTTCTATGGCTGCCGGGCCTAGGTTTAAATCCCAGTGCCCATCTTCCTTTGCAGCCCCATTTCTGACTCCTCCTACAGTCAGCTACACCTGCCAGCATCCCTGTATTCTTCCAGCTTTTCTGGGCTGCCATAGTAAGTCTGGGCAGGTGTGGCCCCATGGCATGGAGCCAATCATCTCCACGCTCTCACGCAGGCCCTGTAACCAGGGGGAGTTGCTTCCCAGTCCCATCCTGGGTGGAATTTGGTCCCATCCCCCTGGCTCAAAGCATGGCCACAGCTACTTAACACATCCATGAAACCAGTTAAAGGTTATAGATATGTTAAATGACTGTGCCAGGGGTTAGCTGCAAAGCTCTTGCTACCCAAAACAGCTCTGAATGGCCCTGTTCCATGTGTCCCATCCCCCTTGGCTCAGGCCTGTGGGGGTGAAGACATCCTACATACATTTTTCTAATATTTCCTGGACACCCTGAGTCCTGGACCCCATTACAAATCCCTTCTTGGGGCCCTCCTCTTGGCTGCACCCTGCTTCACTTACAAAGTACAAGCTAAGGTGCAGCAAGTCAGCAGGGAGCACTGATCTGACTTTAGGTCAAGAAAGAGATCATCAGACAGGAGAATAAGCTGGATAGCAGAACACCCACGAGAAGGCCCCCAAACATGATGGATAAACTGTACCTCAGTAGATACTAGCCCAGAAACTACTAAACAGTAGATTGAGGCCAGGAAAACTCATCCCTCCAAAGCAATTAGCTTCCCCCCCCCAAACCCAGATGAGAGGCATTGTAGGGAAAATGGAGGAATCTAAAAGACTTAGTAAATATAGAGAGACTGAAAAAAAATACCAACAGGCAGTTTAAATTACTATAGCAAACTAAGTTTTAAATTAATGTGAATTGGATTCATTTAATTTTGGTGTGGAGAGGGTGCTGGAAGACAACAGGAAGAGGAAGTAAACTAACTTGATTTTCTTTTTATGTCTGAATTGTGATGTGAGTAAATTTGCAGTCTCTCCCGCCCCAAACATATGTATATATTCCTTGTAGCCCTCTTGGAGACAGTGTTACTGTCCACATTTTACGGATGAGAGAGAAGCTCAGAGAAGCTGGCTTACATAAATTTATACAGCTGGAGAATTGTGTAAACTGCCTCAGGGTCCTTATAATTTCACCCCCAAAGCTCATGAAACACCTGTCTCCCTCTCCCATCTCCTTTTCTAGTTCTACTCTGGGACAGACTTTCTGTCCCATTTACTCGTAATTAGATTCAAGTCCTTTCCTTTTCCTCTCAGACTCATGCTTTAGTTTGAATGTCTTTTTTGGTTGGTAATCTTCTCTCTGAATGCTATATTTTGGGTTATGTGCAGCATTATGACCTTCATCCCATTGGTGAACACTGTTCTAACTCCTTCCTCCACACTACTCAGCCCCTCAGGCCTGGTCCCAGTCCACATGCAGAACCCGCCACTCATAGGATTGAAAACAGAAAAGACACCGGCGTTCCGGCTGTTGGTCACTACCAAACCCAATAAGCAATGACAGCAATTGAATCTTTATGGGCGCTTTATTCAGGTGGCTGGCAATCTGAGAAGATGGTGGGTTAGCACCCAAAAGAACTGTCTTCCCTTTTCTTTCCAGGCCAGACTTTCTATAACAGGGAATAAGCAAGGTGAGGGGTTTTGAAATTCAGGGAGGATTAGGTAAAAGAAACTGCAACATTCCTGTCCTGGGCAGTTAGCTGTTCCCAGGGGCGGGTGGTCCTTTGCCCCTCCCTGCAACACAATGGCCCGGATGCCTCCACTTGTCCCCAGGTGGTGATCTTTAGCAGTGCCCCAGGTGATCCCTAGCGGTGCCCCAGGTGATCTTTAGCCCTGTCCCAGGAGGTCCGCTGTTTTCCCAGGAGCCTGGATGGATCTTATCTATCTGTAGTTGCTGAAACAAAAGCTTTAACATATACATTGTTTGCTAGGCTTACAACTTTTTACCTTAAACTAAAAATTTCCAACTCTGGAGTCCCCTATCAGTATTCCACCTGTGAGGATCCAGACCTCGAGCCAGGAGATGTCTGGTCCCTATACCCTTAATTTCCCTTTCTTTGCTCTGACTCATAGAAACCTTCTCTGTCCCCAACGTACTGTACTTATTTAAGCAACTTAAACTTACCTGCTAGGATCTTGCATGTTTTGATATGTGTCATTTCAACCAAAAGGCACAAGGCGAGAACTGTCTAACACCCACAAATCCAGTAGTGGATGAAGCCTTAAGGTGTGCAGGTGCTGAGGTAAAGATGTCTGTCTGCTAGACTGCTAGAACAGAGCAGGGGAGACAAGAGAGCTCAGGTTTTCTATGCAGACCGCAGGACCTGCACCTTCTCATGTTTTCCTGTAGCTGCCTTCAGTAATACTACACTGCAGACAACTTCATAATGTAATGATGTTTAGAACTGTTCTCACCTAGGCAGTTCCCCTCTGAGATACTGTGATTTACAAGAAATATATGTATACACACACACACAAATATATATATACACACATACACATATATAGTCAAATATATATGTAATTATATGAATATATATATAGTCATTCACATGACCAAATAATTATAGTTTGCATATATCTTTGGCCTCATATATCCTGGCTCACAGTTCCCAAAACAAACCCTTGGAATTTTATCAGCAATAAGAATATTGGGAGCATCTTTTGTTATTATATTTGGGTTCTTGTCCTCCTTTCCTGAAAAAGCATCAGAGACACAAAGGTGAAATGGGTGTCTTGTTATGCATAACACACCTCTTTCCACCACAAAGGGTTTTATGTTAGTGAGGCGACTTTTAAAAAGCACCTGAGAATGGGGGCTGTTTGCCTGGGGAGCTAACTGTGAACCAACTTTTGGTCCCAAACCCTGATTTTCAGGGAAAAAAGAAAGGCTGGAGGTTGAATCAATGTCCAGTGCCCAGTGAGTTAATCAGCCATGCCAGTGTGATGAAGCCTCCATAAAAACCCAAGAGAAGGGGGTTTGGAGGGCTTCCAGATTAGGAAAACAGAATGCTTTCATGTTGCCACCATGCTGGGCCCCAAGGTCTATAAAGATGAAACTGGAAAAGACACCGGCATTCCGGCTGCCTGTCACTACCAAACCCAATAAGCAACGACAGTGATTGAATCTTTATGGGCGCTTTATTCAGGTGGCAGGCAATCTGAGAAGATGGTGGGTTCATACCCTAACAGACCATCTTCCCTTCCCTTTCTAGGCCAGACTTTTTATAACAGGGAATAAACAAGGTGGGGTGAGGGCTTTGAGATTCAGGGAGGATTAGGTGAAAGAAGCTGCCCTGTCCTGGGCAGTTAGCTGTTAGCTGGGGTGGTGGTTGTCTGTCTCTCCCTGGAACACAAAGGCCCGGATGCCTCCAGTAGTCCCCAGGCGGTGATCTTTAGCAGTGCCCCAGGAGGTCTTATCTGTAGTTTCTGAAACAAAAGCTTTAACATATACATTACTTGCTAGACTTATAACTTTTTACCTTAAAGTAAAATTTTCCAACTCTTGAGTCCCCTATCAAAGACAGAAGCTCCTCCCTTCAGGACCTCACCTACGTATCTCTTTATCTGGATGTTAACTCACACCCTTTAATATCTTTTATAAAAAATTAGTAATTTAGTGAGTAAATGGGTTTCCTGAGCTCTGTGAGCCACTCTAGCAAATAATTGAACCCCATTGGAGGGGGGCAGTCATAAGAAACTGATTTAGAGCCAATCAGAAATACAGGTAACAATCAGAACTTGTGACTGGCATCCTGAATTGGACAGGGTTGTTAAAATCTCCAATTTGTATGTAGTCAGTCAGAAGCACAACCTGGGTTTGCAACTGGGGTTTGAAGTGGAGGGTGGTTTTATGGCACTGAGCCCTTTACCTGTGGAATCTGATGCCATCTCTGGGTAGATACAGTCTGAATTGAGTTGAGTTCTCAAACACCCTCTCGGTGTCAAGTAATTGCTTATTGGTGTGGCAAAGCCTACATACACACACAGACACACACACACTAGAACTGGGTCCAGAAGTGCAAAAAGACCCTACCAGTTTAGAATAATACCAGAACCAATCAAAAACAGTATTTCGCTGAGGCCAACAGCCAGATTTCTTCGCAGCCCGGTTAATTTCTCTTAGGGCTATTTTCATCCACAAAGGAGTATGCTGAAGACTAATTAGACTGCATATGTAAAATTCAGAGCACAGTTTCATCTCAAATTAAATGCTCTGAATATGGAAGTTTCTTTTTCTTTGAGTCCGTGTCTAAATTGTGGTCTTTTGTTCTACGCGAAGATGGAGTGGATAAGCAACACTAGATTAACCTGTTACAGCAGCCATCAAGGGGAAGTCACTCTGAGTACCTAGTTCCTCACGACACAGCCCTCAGCACCTTGGAGACACATACGTGGCTTGCATCGGGACTCATGATGTGATCTGTGCCATCTAGATGAAATTTAGAAAAGACTCTGACTTCTCAGGAAACGAATCTTCTCTCCCAATATTTTCCACAAACACTCTTAGTTCCTGCCTCTCTAAAGCTTCCAGAGACCCCCAATGTGCCCCATAGTTTCTACTTGTCATGTCTTCACGTAAGTGATGCCCTGGGTATGAAAATTACCATAAACCTCATTTCCAGTCACCACTTCCAGAAAAATTCACTGATTTTGAACCTGGACTATGTGCCCCACTTTTTAGAATTGCCCCGATTCTACAGCTGTACATCTTCACCACAACATCAACCGCATCGGGCTATAATTACACATTTACTTATTTTGTTCTCTCACCAGACCACGAGCACCAGGAGGGCAGGCACCATGTTTTGCTCGTTTCTGTATTCGCAGTTCCGAGGAATGGCACACCTTTGATGTTTAAAACATGAGTTAGGGAAACCAAGATGAAAAAGAGAATGATAGAGCTGCAGATGGGAAGAGGAATGAAGATGAAAGGAAGTTAAAGGAGAGAAAACTAAGGAATGGAATAATGAAAAAAAAAAGACAGAAGGAAGGGAAGGAAAGAGAAAAAAGGAAGTGGAAAAAGTAACGAAGAGGAAGAGGAAGAGGAAGAATGGAAGGTTGATCTTCATTCTTCCTCTTTAGAAAAAAGCCAGCTTCGGGAGTCTACAGTTCTGAGGTCCTTCTTTACCAGTTAAAAATAGCATTAGATGAGTTTATTGGCATTGGATAGATAACTTTTTGAAAGTGGGAAATGCGGAGTTGGAATAAAAAATAATAAGGGTGGGTATGGAGGAATAAAATAATAAATTCAGATGTTCCAAAGGCACCCTTCCAGAGACAAGTTTTATGTTATTTCACTAGTCTGTCTATGGAAGTGGGACATGGGAACATGAATTTACCTAGGGCTCAAAGCTTCAGTTTTCTCAGATACCTGTCAAAAACTGATTTCTTCAACCAGTTTTCATCAGCTTCACGTCAGTACCACTTGACAGAGTATGTTTTGGCCTCTGGATGCTATTAGTCAATACAAACCAGCTTGGGAGCTAATCCAAACCACAAAGATAAAGAATCCCAGAGAGTGTTACATAACAGAAGCTATAATATTTGCCTGTATTTATGAACCATGTGGGATTTTCAGAGATAAAAGACAACTCTTTTTAAATTAAATTTTCAAAAACTCTGAACAGTTCCAACAGAGTTTGGGTTTTCCATTCACACCAAATAGTTTTACTCATTTTTTGTTACATCGGGTGTTTTCTTTGAAAACACAGATTCCTATCTTTTTTTTCCCTTTGCTTAAAAATCTATTCTTGGATCCCAAGCCTATAAGATAAAATACAAAACAAACCCCTTTATAATTTGACACTGATTTATGTTTTAGGCTTTATCTCATACTTTTTGCTTTCTTACACCATACATTCTCACAAAGTGGCTTCTCTTACATATTATAAGAAACATCTGTCTGCTTTTTTTTTCATATTATTTCTTTTTCTTAGAATGTTTTTCTTTTCTTTCTCTACCTACCTAATATTCCAATAGTTACCCTTCCCAGAAGACACTCTGGCCTAGTGTACATAAGAATAGGAACAGTGAAATCAATTTGCCCAGGTTTTGAATCTTCTACCTAGTCTCTAAATATTATTGGGGAATTTGTGGACACTCTTAACAACAAATTGTTCCTCTCCAAAATGGTGATAATAACACTGACCCCAGAGAGCTGCTGGCATGATCCTATAAAATAATATATTTAAAGGATCGACATAGTGTCATAAAAATGGTGTTTAATATTATATACCTTATGATATTATTCTTATCATCGCCATCATCAGTATTTCAAGGGTGTTGGATTAAATAGAATAATTCAAGTATAGGTGTTAGCACCGGAATTAGCACTGATAGGTCAATGATGGTAGTTATAATCACCATTATAATAATTCTCATTATTATTATACTTAATAAACTCTACTTGTTATTAATCAACACTCTTCCTCTGTTATTCTTACAGATGTGACCTTTAGCTACCTTTAGCATGGTAGTTATCATATCATTTCATAATTCTGTTTGTGGATTCCCCTTAGTCTGCAATTTACTCAATGGCAGTTCTTGCTGAAGTTGTCTATGTATCATTAGAACTTAGTACTACTTGAGCTCTTAATAAACCCATTTTTAATGAACAGACTTAATGGTACGTGCTCAGCCATCCCTGCTATTGTTTTGTTTTGTGTTTGTCTCTTTATGCCTATGCCATTTATGTGTTAAATGGCTGTCAAGAGTGAGGAAGTATGACCAATGATAACTAGAATTGGACGAAGGGCTCACACCATTGTCCTTAATATCACCATATTCTCAAACTGAACTCGGTGGACTTCCTTAAAAGTCATCTAGAACTTCTAATACCCCCAGAAAGTCCTTGACTGCAACTAGCAGGATCATTGTGGAAGCACTTGAAGCCTACCCCGAGTCTTCTCCAAATACTCATTAGCAATTCTGGGATGAGTTCATGGGAACTCACCACAGGTCATTAAATGATTCCTTCAGTATTTCAGAGTTTGGAACCACCATCCTGCCCCATGGAAAATTTTAGATGAAATTAGGTTATGGTTGGGAACAGTGGCCAAATAGATGAAAGGGAAATAAGTGTACATAATAAATACTCAGCTTTGTGGCTTCTAGCAGTAGTCCACGTTTCATCTTCTATCACAAAGGAAAAGTATTAACTCCTTCAAAACCTGATTGAAGCTAGCTAGCCTCAGAGCCAGGATTTAGATTCGTATTCCATAACCAAATTAAAAATACGGCCCCAAGATAATGCATAATAAGGCACTTAAAAAATACCCTCCAAATAAGTTAAATACCACAAAATCTTAAATTTTACCTCCTGCCTAAACTCAATATATTGTTCTCAATGAGTACTTTATAGGAATTAGTAAGGGATTTGGCATCAGTGAGACATGATTTTGAACTTTGGCTTTGATACTTCCATAGGTTACTCATCTGAAGCTAATTTTTCTTACCAATGGAAGAGGAACAATCATTTTCATAACATTGTGATAAGGAGTAGTTGTTATATATTGGTGATATATTGGTGAAAATGCTTGCTACAATGCTAAAGATACAGATGAACCTTACTTTCCTTCTCCTTTTCCCTTGGTTCTTAGAGTATTTCTAAAAATAAAGTCTTAGGAGTTTGTGTTGTGAAAAATCCACATATATACCAACCTATTTCTACATTACTTCATAGAAATGTAGAGACATACTCCATAAAATAGAAGACTGGTGTTCATGCATACCCATCCCTGGCTCCAGTGGCATTTTGTTGTTGTTGTTGCAGAAGTATCACATTGTACAGAGTACTTGATGCACAGGAATAGGCTCAAAAATGCCTATCAGATGACTGAGTGTCAAAAAAGGGCATGCCAGGTGATGAGGCAGATTCTTCTGACCACAAGTTCTTAGGCTGCATAATTAGTGTTATGGAAAGATAGACTCATCCCTTCTACAAGTATTGTTCTTTACATGTGCTGATGGGGGAGATAAAGTCAAAGTATGGAGAAATCATAGTTACTGATTATCTCATGTGTTCTAAGTCTAATATATGTATGACATGACTAAATTCTCCTAATAACCAGATAAGGCAGGTATCCTTATTATCGTTATTATGTTGAATATTATCATTTTATGGAAAATGAAATATTAAGGTGCCAAGATCACCCAACTAGTGAATACCTGGCCCAGGTTTCAAACACATCCCTGTCCTGCTCCAGTGCTCACACCCTCTCCTCCACCGCATTGTATCTCATTGCCTGGGGTCAAATGAAATGGTTTAAATACAAGTTCTCTAGATGGGCAGATGATGGACACATTATTGTCATTTAGGAATTAAGGAAACATTTGTAGAGATTTGGCATCTAAACTGGTCTGAAAAGAAAGGGGAAATATCAAAGCACACATTTTAAAATTTCTAAGCATACTCCAAGGGGCCAATTCAGGTGAGATCACAGATCCTGAACTTCAACCAACAAAAGTCTGGATTCATTGCCTGGATTTCATCCCAGGGACATTCCAAGACTATCAAATAAAAATAATCACTTCTGAGGGAAACAACAATTTAGTAGTTTAGTAGCAAATTAATCTGTTAAAACCTAAGGGGGGAAGTGCAGCATTTAAACAATTCATTTTTACTGGCCTGTGTTAGCCCTTGAAGTTTTCCATTTCCCCAGAAATTATTCTCCTCTTATTCAGATAAGTTGGCAGTAACATTAAGTCTTTAGCCAAAGAAAAGGGACTGGCCAGACCCCATTAGGCTGCGATTTCAATGAAACATGAAGGAAAAGAGAGGTTTGACAGTAAGTTGGTTACAGAAACAGGAAAACATTCATCACTGGGTAAGCAGCTCAGTCTTCAGGTCTGTCTTATGCCTGGCTAGTCAAAGGGTAACATAGTCAATGGGTAACGCTGATAATGTTGAAGTACGTTGCCAGTCATAGAGGCCTGGGGGAAGAAGCATCCAAGTTAGTTTAAGAGAATGTTGACCTGATCTCAGCTTAAGCCACAAACCAGGACTCCTGGGCATCCGGCAATCCACCATCAGCTTCCTGCCTTAGAGGCACAGTAGTCCAATGTAGGACAACATAGTTTCTTATATTTTTATTTTTATTTTTTTAAATATTTTATTTATTTGTTTATTTTTTAGAAAGAGGGGAGGGGAGGGAGAAAGGGAGAAAAACATCAATGTATGGTTGCATCTCGCACGCCCCCTACCAGGGACCTGGCCTGCAACCCAGGTATGTCGCCCCTGACTGGGAATCAAACCAGGAAAAAAAGGAAAAAAACCTTTTTTTCACAGGTGAGCACTCAATCCACTGAGTCACACCAGCCAGGGCAGTTTCTTATATTTTTCAACCCCTTTCTTGACTTCACTTTTTTCCTAGTGTAAAAGTAAAGAAAAATCAATGAGTATGAATAAGAATATCAAGAAAATGAAACTGAACACAAGAAATGGGAAACAGAAGATAAAAGTTGTCAATGCATGAGTAGGCATTTTTTTGATGCAGTGTAGTATAAGATGAAATAAAGGAAAATGATAAATAAATGAGACAAAACAAAACAATGCATATGCCTTGGAATAGAATTCTGATCTGTTAATTAAAGAGCTAAGATATAAGGCATATGCTAACCAGGGGACAGTGTTCATTGAACTCTCTTATGCTCTGGCACAAAGTTATCATGGAAGGCACTAGTCTGCAAACCTTGCTATAGACACAGTGCAGCAAAATGCTTACGAGTATGTGATTTGGCATCAGATGGGACTGGATAAAAATCACCATTTAATACCTATGCACACTTTAGAAGTTATTTAAACCCCATAAAAATTAAGTTTTCTTATCTCAGAACTGAATAGCACTATCCATTCTATATCATCTCTATATACATATAATATCACGTACAAAAAGTGTTTAGCACAATGTCAGCATACCAATTTAATTAATTGTCATTAATGAATTGTTATTGTGGAAGGTGATTGAGATATTTCCTTGATTTATCTGCAGGTTTCACTATTTGTCACTGCTAAAATGAATAATCTGAATGAAGAATACCTAGTCATTTTCTGCTTAGGAATCCCACTTCCTTCTGGGATTGGCACAGCGAATGAATATAAAACAAATAACAGTTTGTTTTAAATTGGAAAAAAAAAGTGCACATAGGTAATATCATTAGAGTGTAGAGCAAGATAGAATATGACTTCCAAGTTTTTGTATGTGTGGGAGAAATAATAGAAGGAACAGTGTAGTAGAGAAGAACTACATAGAATGAAATTGGAGTGTCATAAAAGATAGTAACACTAGACACAAACCCCTTCCCCCCACCCAAAAAAAATATTTTAAATACAAAAAAAGTATAGGCTTAAAAATCTTAATTTTAAAAAATCTTAAGTAAAATACTAGCATATTAAACCTAACACTATTCTAAGACTAACAAACATCATGGCAAAGAAGAGTTTATCACAGAAAGGCAGGTATAATTCACTAAGAAAAAAATTTACCAAGCATGATTAGTCAATATATGAGCAAATTAAAAGAGAAAACCAACAGATGTCTCAATAGATACATAAAACTTGCAATAAAACTCAACATTTATTCAAGATAAAACTCTTAGCAAATTATAAACCACAGCAAACTTCCTTAATCTAGTAACAGGCAGCTACCCAAAACCTACTACAAATATACTTAATAATAAAGCATTAGAATCTTTTCTATTAAAGTCAAAAAAACATAATAGTATAGTTCCCATAATAATCATTACTAGTCTACTAGATGTCCTAACTATGCAATAAGACAAGAAAAAGAAAGAAGGCATTAGAATTGGAAGTTGTCATTACATATTTAGAGACTATAAGATTATTGACATGGTAAATCAAGAAAACTATAAATGAACTAATTAGGCAACAATGAGATCTCAGAAGGGTTGAGTAATATACAATACCGTAACATTAAGTATAGTCATAATAGCATAAAATTTCTAAAATGTTTATAAATTTTAAAATATATATGTGCAAAACCTTATGGAGAATATTATAAAATGTTCTTATGAAACAGACAAACAAAAGAAAAACAAAATATATGGTGAGCTCTGTCATTTCCATGTACAGAGATGTTAAAAATCAAAGCCATTAATTTGATTCAAATCACTGACATAGTCAATGATATTTCAAATAAAATTCTAACAAGACTATTTTCCTACAGTGCTATACATTTTTTTAAATTCTTTTTTCCCAAGTCTGGATATGGACACACAAAGATTAGCCAAGTAACTCTGGGAGAAAAAAATTTTTTAAAAAGGAGATAACACTTAACTACCTATATATTAAGAATATATATGTGTGTGGTGTGTGTATATTAAACTATAGAAATTAAAATACAATGATATCAAAACAGGAAAGAAAGTCCAATGGCATAGAATTTGGAGCCACTAAATAAGATCAAATATGTGTAAGAAACTGGCATATGGCAAGGTGGCATTATAAATCAGTGGAAAAAAGAAAAAGAAAACTCAATAAGTGACATGATTATCCATTTAGAACCTACTTCATACATGAAATTAATTAAATAAAATATAAATAGTAAAAAATTTAATTAGTAGAAATTCTAGGATAATTTTTGACCATGAGATAAGAACCAGATTTTCTGAAATCTCTTCAATCAGTAGTTTATAGCAAAGCACTAATAAAGTTGACTACATCAAAATTAAACTGTTCTCTACAAAATACTCTATGAAACATACTGAAGTGAAAAAAATAGCAGACTTGGGAAAGATATTTGTAATATATAAAACCAACCCAGTTTAGAATCCTCAATAGGGAGAGAAATTACATGCCAGTTTAAACAAACCAACAGTACAACTTAAAAGGGGGCAGAATGAGAGCAGACAATTCAGAAGACTCAATGAACACATGAAAGGGTAATTATCCTCACTAGTGATAAAGGAAATGCAAATTAAAACTGGAGTGAAACACCATTTCACATCAAATAGTTTGACAGGCATTAAGAAATCCATCAACACCAACTGTTGGTAAAGACATGAGAAAACTGAACACTCCCACCCTGCTGGTGGGAGTGGAAATTAGTACAATCACTTTGGAGAGCAATTTGGCTCTAGGAAAAGAAACTTGGAATGTGCATACCCAATGACTTAGCAATTTTACTTTAGAGAAAGGCTTGCTCAACTGTACCAGGGTACCCAGGACATTTGTTGTCACACTGTGGTTTGCAGTGGGAAAAAAAAATTGGAAATAAGCTTTATGTTTTCAACAGAGAACAGGCAAATAAATATTCATCCATTTACTATAATAAAAAATCAAAATGAATTAATTAGACCTATGTATAAAGACATAAATGAATCTCAAAAATGCAATATTGAGTAGAAAAAAAGGAGGGGAAAGCAAGTTGTCAAAAAGTATAGTGTATAAAATAATTATATAAGTATATTTTAAAACAGCAACTACATCTACTATTTATGGATACATTTCAAAATAAACATAGAAAGTTGGGCTTCAAAATTTATGCTCGCGATTGCCTATAAGGAAGGGTGAAAATCGAGAAAAAAGGAGCTTCAACTTTATCTGTAATGTTCTGTACCTTTTAAATAAATCAATTGTATGGTGAATAAGTTTTAACAATTATAGTTGGAGAAGGCGTCTAAGAGAAAATATGACTCTGCCACCAGAATGTAAGTAATAGGACGAAGAGATTTTGTTTGTTTTGCTTCCTGTTCTCAGGTTACAGAAGGCACTTAATCACCAGCGGCTCTCCTCTCCCTGTATTGAAACCCAGGATGTTGTCAGGACAGAGGGAAATGCAGAGATGAATCAGATACCACCCAAGTTTTAAGAAAGCTCAAAATGCATCAGGGTAATAGATATTAGACATCATATGCATGCATCCACATGTGTGTGACACATATATACACTCTACTTACAACCACAGCACTAAGTTGCCACAAGTGATAAAGCTAAGGCTCTTCCAAGGCTAGAGGGATACTACCTGGCTCCTCCAATCAGGGACCACTGTGCATGTCTGCTCAACCCACTTAGCCAGCACTGTCCGAGGCAAATCAACACTTCAAGTCACTCTACTTACCTGTCTTCTCGAGTCTACCCAAATGCTCTCCAGAGCTTCATTTAGTTCTTCACTCAGCAAACATTTACTAAATTTACCAGGCTCTTTACTAGGTATTTTAGATACACACACTCCCTCTTAATCCTCAAAATAGCCCTCTATGGTTGGTATTTTAACCTCATTTTACAGGTAAAAACACTACCACACACACAGTTTTAAAGTGCCTTTTCCGAGGTTGCCCAGCTTGTAGTTGATGTATCTGGAATTCAAACCTAGGTCTGAATGACCCCAAAGCCAAGCTCTGGAAAGAGACCTGAGAGTACAGTTGCTGAATCAGCTTCCTCCACAACCACTTCATTCAGAGCTTTATACCAGACCCCATGAAAAGAACCAAAGATATACCAGATGCGGTCTCTGCTGCCGAGCAACGTGGGACCCAGTAGTGGGCTTACCTCATCAGAGATACAAGAACCCTCTGTATACAAGAAGGTTATAATTAAGCCAGTCTACAGTCTCCTCCAGGCTGAAAAAAGCCTGCTGCCTTTCATCTTTGTACATAAGCCTTATATTCCAGGCCTTTGCAGTTCCCACCAGATTCCCACATCCCTTCTGGGTCTGGAGGCCAAGAATTGATCACAGCCCTACAGCGAGGGAAAGACCAGTTACTGTCTCACTGCAACCAAAAGTTCTCAGTGTGGTAAAAGGGAATCCCCTTCTGGGTCCAGCCTAGAGGTCTCAGTGCAATTAATGTTGTTTGAAAGTTGCAAGAAGTAACATCTAAAGCCTGCCTGTTGATGGCCAAGCCCCAATGAATTTTTCAGATGTAGTGGATTATTTTTCCTCATGTGTCCATATGTATGCCTGCTGAGCTCATCTGCAGCAGGAAGTGGGATCAGTGAAAACACTAAGAGAAAGGGTAGGGAATGTGTCCTCTGAGCATAACTGGAAGAATAACACTCAATTTGTGGATGTGCTTTGTCTACTAAAACTCTGAGTTTAAGAAAGGGTGTTTTTTTGTTTGTTTTGTTTTATTTTTTTGCATTGACCACTACACTTGGAAAAAATAACCAACCCCTTCATCCCAATGTACCACAGAAGCAATTTATCATAGAATACCCTGGTGTGACATTAACTATATGTTCTTTGAAAAAAAATAATAACAGAGAGTTGCCTCAGTGCCAGTTGTGAGATGCAATCATCTTCTGCTGGCCCGACCTCAGTGTTGGGGTAGTGGCAGGGGTGCTGTTGGGGTGGGTAGTGAGATGCTTTGTGGTTACTGGCATACAGTGGTAGGGACTGTGGTGGCCACAGTGGGCGTCCGATGCCAGCTTACATCTGCAGAGTCAGCAGAGGAGAAAGAACTAGGGGGAAAGTGCATTCAGAGAGCTTTGAGCTATCAGAATCCTCAGGCATCTCCCAATTCACAGGTTTCCAAACCTATGAAACAGCAGTGTCACCTGAAAAACTTTTAAAAATACTGATTCCTGGAGTACACACCAACACTACTGAACCAGAGTCTATAATTGTGAGTGAGCCTGAAGACACATGTTTGGGAACCAGTCTTGAGTCTGATACCTTCACCAGAGAACTGGAGAAACTGAGGCTAAAGAGAGCGCATGATTTGACCACAGACCATGGCAAAGTATGTTAGAAGCCAGAGCACCTGGGGCCCAGCCCAGAACTCCCTGAAGCCTCTCTCATTCCCTGTAAACTCATCATTTCCACCTCTTCAACTGTTCCAGTCTCAAGGAATAGTCCCACCAACCACCCATAGCTCAAATCAGATACTTGGGAGTTGTCTCTTGTTCTGCCCTTTACATAGAACGCATGCCCTCTCGCTAATTTTTAACACTGGCAAAATTGGGTGCCCTTCCCCTTCCTCACTGTGCTTCCCCAGTTCAGCTACCACCATCTTTCACATGAACTACTGTAATAGCTTCCTAAGTGGCGTCTTGCCCTCTGGTCTGGCCACCCTGTCCATTCTCCACACTGAAGCCCAGAGATTCTTTGTAAAGCATTAAAACATGAATCAGATCTTGTCATTCGCTGCTTGATATCTTTCAATATCTTCCAAAACACAAAGACTTTGACCAACCTTTCATAACTACCCTTTTTATTATTATTCATTATTCCCCATCTATCACTTTTCATCTCAATGAACACAAAACTTCTATTCCCTTAAATGTACCATTCAGTTGCATGCCTTCATTCATGAATTTCCTCTTCTGATTCTTTCTCCTCTCCCTCTTTCTCTCTCTCTCTCTTGCACACACACACACACACACACACTCACATTTTTATTTGATAAGGCTTAAATTCTGTACCCCTTATAAGATGTCTTCCTTAATCCCAGTCATCTGTATTAGGAACTTTTTCTCTTTGCCTCTGTAACATCCTATGATTTCCCCCATTAATTCCTTTATTATATTATATTCATACTGTTTTGTGTAAACTTACTCCTTTATCTTTCTGATGTGAAGTTCGTTAATACTATTACCTGGTTCATTTCTGCATTCCAAGAATAAAACACAAGAGTTGGCATCATAAGTATTTAAAGGGTTTGTTGGGCCATATCAGCATCTCCTGAAATAAGCTGATGGATCAAATTCCTAATTACACTGCAAGCAGGTGTTTCCTTCTTTTTTATGGCCTAGTAGTATTCCATGGTATAAATGTACCATCACTATTTTATCCACTCATCTACTGATGGGCACATGGGTTGCTTCCAACTCTTGGCTATGGTAAATAATGCTGCAGTGAACATAGGGGTGTGTATATTCTTTTGATTCAGTGTTTTGGGTTTCTTCAGATATATTTCCAGAAATGGAATTGCTGGGACATAAGGTGGTTCCATTTTTAACTTTTGGAAGACTCTCCACACAGCTATTCCTCACAGCTATTTGTCACTTTCTTGCTTTGTGATCTTTGGCAAGAAAGGGAAATTAACAGTTTAACAAAACATTTTTCATACACAAAATTATGGTGTACATATTTTCCTTAGATCTTTTAAAAATAAACATGCTGAATATTGGGGACCATGGAAGGAAGTCATCGCTTTCATGCATGGATGGTGAGGGTTAAGTAAAACCCTCTGGAGGGTGACTTGGTAACACAGAGAAAAATCTAAAAAAGTATGTACACTTCGACTTAGCCATTCTACTTTTGGTACTTCTCTAAGTTAATGGTCATCAATCAAACCATGGTCCACCAGCCAAATCCAGCCTGTTAACTAATTTTGTAAAGTTTTTTGTGAATCACAATTATACCTGTTCTGTTACGTATTACCTATGGCTGCTTATATGTTACAAAGGCAGAGTTGAGTCTTTGCAAAAGAGACCACGTAGCTCACAAAACCCAAAATATGTATTATCTGGACCTTCATGGAAAAAGTTTGCTGATCCCCACTATAGAGTTATGAAAATGTCACTGAGCCACTGATCATTTGGGTCTCTTGCATGGTCCCTCCATGTTCTTCTTCAAAGGACAAGGCTTCCACCACCTTGGCCCCAAGCCTGTGACCATGACATGCTTAAGTTTTCAGGCCCAGAGATCTCCAAGCTCAGACTGTTCAGCTCTGTCTGGGGCTGAAGGTCAAGGCCTGCTAGGGGTGCTGTGTCATAGGTAGCAGTCCAGACATCTGCTTGCCAGTAATGCAGTCTTCATTCCATCCTAGGGCTCCTCACGGGGGTCTTGTTTGTTCCTCCTTTTTAAATACTCAAAAATAATTCTCAATTTGTTTCCTTTCCTGAACTCTTTGAGAGAATCCAAACCACTATAATAGAGACAATTAAGGTTTGTGAAGCTCATTTCCCCTAACACAGGACACCAATTGCCTCTGGTGGTAGACCTCTTTTTCCATCTGAGGAAAGGGAGCCACGTCACCTCAAAAGTAAATCATTCTTCCAAGAATGACCTCAGTAACTTTGGGATATTTTTCCACTAAAACAAAAAAGAAAAGAAAAAAATTAAATATTTAACATGACACCCTGCTATACATGTACTTATTTGATAACTGAAAAAGCTAATAAGGCTATTTCAAAAATAATAACAAAAAACAGGAAGTTTAGTTCACAGGTGGATTTGAGGACTCATTGAGATTATGCAAACAACTAACTGTTATAAACTCTAATGTGCTTCATAAATATAAGATGGAATTATTATTAATAAAAGTTAATATTCCAAGGCAAGGGAGGACTATTACTCATATTGCAAGTTATCTTTAAAACCTGCAATAATTTTGTTTAGGGAATTAAGTTCATCCAAAAGCAAATCACAGAAAAACAAGAAACCATACATACAAATAAATGTTTATGTATGCATTATTTTCTCCCCCAAAATGTCATGAATCTTTAATGAACTTCTAAAATCAATAAAAAGAGAGCTGTTCTTTTGAACACAGCCCTACCCACGAGGGGTTCCCACATTTGCGGAACTAGCCCACAGGACCTCTCAGAAAGACCCTTGAGCTCTGCAGAATTAATAAAAGGAGAGAACTTCCAGCTCTTTAAATTATGAAGAGTTGACACTGGAAGAAAACTTAGAAAACGTTTTGAATTCATTCCTCACTTTCCATATCAGGAACTGTTTGCAAAAGAAAAGAAATATTTTGCCCACAGTCACAGAGAGCTCATTGGTGAATGGACCTAGATTTAAACTTAGATCATCTGCCTCCAAAAGCAAACTCTTTTCTAACTCCTTTCCATCCCCACCCCCCAAAAAACAGAAACATTCCTGAGATGTAAAGTGAGATCCACCTGAAGACGGCATAGAAGATTGCAGGTTTACTAAGGGAAGGGGGACTACCTGACCCTCCTGAGAGCTTTTAAGAAAGCAGGTCACCCTACACTGAGCAGGAGGCATCCGGGCTCACAGAGCTGCCAGGTCCTCACACCATTCATCACTGGCTCCTGAGCCACTTTCCAGACCTGCACTGGGTTCCACTTCCTGACAGGTTGTATATCGTTTCCGTCTCAGAGCTCAGGGTTCATTTTTCTCCCATTTATGGTCTTGCCTTACCCTTTGGCTGAACACTAGCCATGCTTCTGCTTTGCCTGATCCAAACCAGGCTGTAAGCATCAGCACACTCATTCCCTATGGGTGCCCCACCACAAGACTTTTTCCCTCCGAGTGGGACTCTGGAAGAGTGATGGGCACCCTTTCCTGTAAGACCAAATCCCTACACTGTCAGAGGGAGAAGCTCACACTCTTCTTGCCTCCCTCCTCCACAAGCACCCATTTACCGAATTTTGCCCTCATAATTGTATGGGTGGCACCCAGCATCAGCAGCAGATGATTCAGCTGCACACAGGTAAATTTGGGTACCTCTTATTCTGCTAGCAGGATATGCCCTTATACTCATAATTAATACCACTTGGCAATCACAAATGATCTTTCAGCTTTGAAAATGTCTCACAAGCATATATTAATTGACCAAACTTGCCAGCTCCCAGTATTTCCACCATACCTCCCAAGCCTCCGGATATTTACCCAAGTTACACCCATGCTCCATACAGACCTTCCATCATCGACTCTGTGTTGGGAAACTGAGCTCAGGGAATCCCAACTTATCCATGTTGCCATCTGGACCCCAGGAGATTTTCTAGACCACAGGACTCCCTCTAGCAGAGTATCAAAGGAATCCTATTTCAGGACTTCCAGAGAAGCAGAGATGATATACATAGAATTTTAAATTTAGAAAGATGGGGATTTAAAATCCACAACACCCCCCTGGGGAAAATACCCAACCTCTGAGCCCCAGGTATTTCATAGGCAATACCTGCATGAGCTGTTATCAGGATGAAGGATGAAGAATCAGATGGTTTCAGAGTGATACCTGGCACACAAGAGGTGTTACTGATTGGTTGATATTTCATATGGTATAACTTATAAAACACTGTGACTTAGGTCTAATTGCTGCCATCAGTTTAAAGATGGGGAAACAGAGGCATAGAGAGATTGGGTAACATGTCCCAAACCATAGGGTGAGTAGGTCTGAGACTTGAGCCCAGATCCTGATCTGGATGCAGATCCTGACCGCTGATGCCCACACTGCCCCCTCTTGATAGTGGTTCTCTGTGGACAGCAGCTTCAGTATTGCAGTCACACTGAGGAGGGTGGTCCAGCTCTTCTGAGTGAGAGATCTAGGGGAGGACACATCTCTACTCTCTGCTTCCCTATGTCTCACCCCTGGGTGGCCAATTAAATTTGGACAAGCAAATCTTATATGGGCTTTACACTTTCTGGGAATAATAATAATGCCTCTAAGAAAGAGTATTGCAGATTTTTTTTTTCTTTTTCAGTAGCTTTGGGCCCTTTGTGGAGTGAAAACATTTCTGGAAACAAGCAATCTGCATTGAATTCCAGCTCTGTCCTCCTCTTCTCCTGTCTCCACTGTGGAAACTGTTTTCTCACCTATAAAAAATAGGATCAGAGCCTCTTAACTCAAGGGAGTGCTGGGAAGGCAAAAGCTGACGGTAAGGTTCTCCGTTAATTCACAAGTCCTCAACAGTCTTTTACTGTGCTGTTGGTGACAGCCTCTAACAGAGTGATTTGCTGAGACAAAGGTCCATTTGGAAGGAAATAGGCATGAGCATTCCATCACCTCTCAGCTCCACAAGGTTCTGAATTCACCCATGGTTCTGAAAAGTGGCACTTCTCTTTCTTCTCTTTAGCAGAAATATTACCGTCTTTAACATGTTCAGTTAACCTGTTTGACTGTATTTACTATTGCCAGATCCTGCGTGAGGCTGCAAAAACATGGAGATGAATAAAACACAAACCCTGTGAGGAAAGCTCCCACCTTGTGATAAATACAATGATGCCAGAATCACTGCTTAGGGAATAGGGCGATAAACTGTTAGGGGAGTCGGGAAACCTTTCAAGAAGGCAAACTGCTGGACTGGATTTTAATGATTGAATACGTTGGACAAGGGTTTGGAGGGGTGGTGAATGTCCAGGGCTGGGAAGGGCCTTCCTAGCAGGAGGAACAGAGTATGGGAAGGTATGAGATGTGAAGTGTCACGATGTGATGGGACAGCTGCTAGTACTCCTGTTTATCAGGCTTGCTTATCCCCGGGAGGGACAATGCTGGGTGGACAGAGCTAGATCTGGAAGAGCCTTGGGTACCAAAACTCAGGGCCCTGGAATTGTATTTTCTTCTGTACTCAGAATGTGCAGAAATGTGACGTTGCCTGGGTCATGGCCCTCTGGATCCTAGGAGTCGCTGGCCCGCTTACACCTGGTTCTCTAACAAGACGCTTCTCTCCCTCACCAAGTAACCCCGTCTAGGCCCTGAGTGAGTCTGTTCTGCCCATCCCCTCCAGCACTCCCACCACCACCCACAAGGCACCTGAAGTGCTTACAGCAGCAGAAAGTGGGAGCAGCTCCCCAGAGCAGTAGAAAAATAAGCTGCTGAAAGGTTTATTTCCCTGCTCAGAATATTTTTACAAAGCAAACCCGCAAGGCTTGTCACCACACACTCAACTATTTTTAAGCTTCCTGACCAGATCTTCAGGATAGGCCTTTGGGGGCGGTGAGTGGCGTCAGGGAGGTGGGAGTTGCTCTTGGCTTTGGGTAAGCTGGGTCTTCTGGGAGTCCTGAGATTTGGTTTGGCCGAAGAACATTTCTGGGGGAGGGCGTAGGGGTGAAGTGGAAGCAATTAGCCCCCTTGTCTGCATGGCTCATTCATCTCCTGTGACCAGCAGAAACTCCAACCCCTTGCCTTCCTCAAGCACAAGGGCCACCAGGGGAAATGAAGCAGGGATTTCACCTCCCTCAAAGCCACTGTGTCATGGATTCAGGCCATACACAAGGGGCCCTGGTTTTGTAGCATGTGCTAGGCTTGGGTCATGACTCAGCCAGAGAGATTCCTGTCTCTTCTCCCACACTGACCAGAGCCTCAGCCAGCTGCGCCTGGTGGGCGGAGGGCTGAGAAGTCAGAAAAGGCAAAGCTGTGTGGGTGACCGGGCATCCTCAGAGTTTCCAACAATGATGGTGCTGAGCCCCTGCGGTCTGACAGCCAGTCCAAATACAAAGTCAAGTGAAAGGGGTCCAGGTTTTTCTGGGAACGAAGGTTGAGTCTGTCACGTTTTATCCAAAAAAATGGTGAAGCGTGGAAATTTATAGAAGAGAGGAAGTAACACAACAGCGCATTCATCATGAAAGCAGAGGTCCCCAGATTGAACTGGTGCAATAATTTAAAAAAAAACCTGATAACTGATTGAACTTTTTTTGGTGGGTTAGTAATTAATAGTAGCATATGGGCATGTTCTAACAGGGTTTATAAGACACGTATCCCATTTATTCCTCCAAATAACCTGGTAGGGTACAACAGGGACATCTTCATGTTACCAGTGAGACAAGTTATGTGAACATCTAAATGTTGCAAAATAAATATCAAGGTGCAGATATTTTGAATCCTTGGTAAGATTTTATAAATATACAGGGTCTAGCACAAATAACATCCCTTTTTTATTACAAAATCATAAGTTTGTAATTCTGTAGCATAACAATATCACACTCAAACAAACCATGTGACATTTTAGGTGAAATGTTCAAATTAAAACTATAAATTATTACACCCATATTATTACCCTACCAACCACACTCAAGCAGGCGTTACTTCTGCTGGACCCTGTATATGGTACAAAGCATGCTGAAATTTTTAAAGAGTATTTAGTTACTAGAAATGCAATGACTAAAATTTCTCTGGAGCTCAGAGAGGTGAAATGAATGGCCAACTGAAACAAAATCTGTAAGTGACAAGCTTTCAAACTTGTAAAAGCCAAGATTTCAAACTAAGTCTGGCACAAACCATGTGGTTTTTCCTCCTATTTATAGTCTTCTCCCTACTCCCCCTTTTTTTAAACATTCACATTTAATATTGTGTTTCCCATCTGACACACTTTTGAGGATTGCAAGAATGCAGGGTGCTCACCTGCTTGCTCTGGGTGGATTTCTTTTCAGCTCTTGTTTTTCACTCCTGTTCCCAGCTTTTCCCCGATGGCTCTGGCCACCTTGTCATGCTGCCCTAGCTTACACCGGCCTTTTCCCTTCCGCACCCTGAGCTCCTCTCAGTCAAACCTGTTGTGTGCACAGAGATCCACAATAATAGAAGGGCATGATCACACAGGAAGCAAATAAATCAGGGATCGGGTATTACTATTCTGAAAGGTCATAAGCTATTGCCCTCCTTAGGGGCTATTTCTCTGCATGGCCCATGTTCACTACAGTACTCCGGGACCACCCATTATCCTTGGTTTCAGGGCCTCCACGAACTGTATTTAGTCTTCTCAGCTAGACAATGAAAATCACCTTACTCTCCTAAGCACATCACATTAGCTTGCTTTGCCGACACCACCCTTCCCTCTAACCCTCCATCCCTAATCAGAAAGGGAAAATATCAATGTGTGGCTCCTTCTTAGAAACAAGAAAATCTTTTCAAAAGTCCTGAGAAGGCTTTACAGTCTGGCCCCATGCCCACCCCTAATCACTGGAAAAGGGATTCGGCAAAAAGAAACCAGTGAGATTTTCTTTCTTCTTTTTTTTTTTTAATTGAATTTATTGAGGTGACATTGGTTCACAAAACCATACAGGTTTTAACTGTACAACTCAATAAAACATCATCTGCACACTGGAGTTTCCTTTTAGAGCAAGAGAGGGGATAGTCCTTCCTGAGCCTTAGGGGCAGGGGTGGCACCTGAGAAAGATCGGAGCTACAGGTACGAGAAAGTGAGCACAAGGAATTTAGTGCACCAGTATCTGACAGGAGCTGCCGTGACAATCCACACATCTTCGCTGCTTCTTTTCACAAAACTTCTTTCTGACTTACTCTGAGTCTCATGTAGGCCTGGCGGCTCTCCTACATGGCTTGCCCCCAGGGATGCAGGTATCTGCTGGATGCCTTTCATACTGTGTTTCCATTAATTCAAAGCCACCTCTTCCGGCTGCAGGGGTGAGGAGTTGAGGGGAGGCACATTTTTGACTTCACCTCCTCTTCTGGAACTGACTGCATTATTTCCACACGCATCCCGCTGCTCAGAAATAGCCACATGGCCAACCCAAGTGCAAAGGAGGCTCAGAAATGTCAAAAAGAACACAGGTGCCAGGTTGTGGCACAGTGGGCAATTCACAGAACCGTGAGTATGTCTCCTTCAACAAGAGAATTGTCTGATGCAAATCTTCACCCTCTAGGAAAATAAAAATGGTCCAAAGTTCTAATGTTACAGTCTCTTCTTAAATCAGCCACTGCCCATTCCAATTGTTTATGTCAGGTTCAGTGAGATATCTCTACACTTGTGCTTCCTTCCTGGCCAGACCCCTTTGCTCCACCAGTTACTTAAAATGTAAATAATAGTGTAGTGTGTAGAGATTTTTTTTTTCCATTGCTCAAAGAAAACACCAAGGATTAAAGCTTATTTGTTTTCTTATCTCCTTTTATTTGCTTTGATTTAACATTTCTACGTAAGTTATACTTTAACAGCTCCCTTTTTCCTTTTTTAAAAAAATCCTCACCTGAGGATATGTTTATTGATTTTGGAGACAGAGGAAAGAAGAGAGACAGAGAGACAGAGAGAGAGATTGATGTGAGAGAGAGAAACATCGATAGGTTGCCACCTGTACACACCCTGACTTGGGATTGAACCTGCAAACTAGGTATGTGCCTTGACCTGGAATCGAACCTGCAACTTTTTGGTATATAGAATTATGCTCTAACCATCTGAGCCACCCTGCCAGGGCTATACTGCCACAGATCTTAATCTCAGCATTCAGTTTCCCTAAGTTAAAAGAAAATATAATTCTCCATCTGTCTTTTTTCAAATAAAACTCTTCTTCTTCATCATTTTCTCTCTGTTTTGGCAGACTAACAAGAATTATGTCATAGCCTTGTGGTCTGCATCCCCTGGACTCAGGATTGTTGGAGATGGAGCTAAGAATGAGGAAATTTGGATGACTTCCAGTTGAGTTCTACAGTTTCCTTTCTATGATAGCCTTTCGCCTCCAGAAAAATTCTAGAAAAATCTTGTGTGGGCTGTGGCTGACAAGAAATTAAAAGTTCCAGTTATGTCCCCAGTGGAGAGCAGGGCATGTTCCTTAGCCCTAGTTAGTTAGTGGAGAGGAATAGGTCCCTTTGCTTCGGTCAGAGACCCCCGAGACATTATGAGTGCACATGGGAGGCCCAGGACCACAAATTAGAAATAAGAAATGATAGGAAACAGCCTCTAATTCAAAGGAGTTTTTCTCCAGTGGACTTTGAATTTTCCAAAATGACATTTTTAATACTTGACAGTCGTAACTGAAATTGCCATTTCCCTCAACATCAGGCTGAAGTTAATCAGACTTTCATTTTTGTCCAGCTTTGCTAGGAACTGGCTCCCAGACCTTCAGCAAAACAGCCCCCTCTGAGTCTGTTCCCTCTCTGAACATTAGATCAATTGAGAGTCCTGTCCAATGTGAGGGACAATGTCTTGTTTGCCTCTGTGTCCTGGCACTTAGCACATGGTCTGATTCTCGATAATATAATTAGTCACTGTGAAATGATTAATTAATGAGATTGGATTAGTCTTCTCAGGCTGCCGTAACAAAATACTACCGAATGTGTGGCTTAAACAACAGAAATTTATTTTCTCACAGTTATGGAGGATAGAAATTTAAGATCAAGGGGTTGTTAGGGTTGCTTTCAGGTGAGGCCTCTTTCTGGCTTGCGGATGACCATCTTCTTACTGTGTCCTCACTTGGCCTCTCCTGTTTGCATGTGGAGCAAGAAAGTGACAGAGGGAGAAAGAGAGATCTGATGTTTCTTCCTGTTCTTATAAGGAATCCAGTGTTATCTGGACAACCACCCTCCTACCCCCTTATGACCTTGACTGACTTTAATTGCTTCCCTACAAATACAATCACATTGAAGATTAGAACTTCAACATTTAAACTTGGGAGGGGGTAGGGAGAGGACAGTTCAGTCTGTAATAGAGATCTATTGATTTTTTTTCTTTAAATCTTATAATGGAGCAAAACTATCTTAATTCATTAAATTTCTACTGCAGAAATTCTTGTGGACTCTACACGCTATTCTCATATGGTCTATTATCATCAACCTTTTCTATTGGAAATAATTGTCACTGCAGATAATTCAGAAACATTTGGATAATTGAGCTTTAAAGACAATTTTAGGCGGATTTTCACTGTAGAGAGGGTCTTCAGTTCTGCTGGCCTCGCGCTATGATAACCTATTTCACACTAACTTTGTCACAAAACTTAAACCTAGACCCCTTGGTGTGCATACTGACAAAAGTGGTTCTATCCTTAAAAGAATGTGTCTTAGAATATGTACATACTATTTGTTTGATACCTGTAATTTAATTATGAAAGCTTATGAAGATTTTATGACTTTTCTAAAATTGAAATGTGTCAACAACTTGATGCAGAAGGACCTTATAGTGTTCCAGACCCACTCACATTCTATTCAGTTCTAGGCCCAAGGGTCAGGTCACAGAATGATGTTGGATATAGAGGAAGAAAGAGAGGGAGAGACAGAGAGGAGCACAGAGGGGGGAGAGAGAGAGAGGGAGACTGAGATGAGACAGGAACAAAGTACGTTGTCCTTCCTATTGCAAAAACTACCTATAAAAATTTAAATTCGGGTCTCACGTCCTTAGAAAGGTGTTCTGATATTGATTGAGGTTGCTCATATTACTTGTATTGTGGAATCAAGTGAGATACAGGTGCAAAATGTGAGCGAAGACCTTCCTTCATTATCAAACAAAGGTGGTCAAGGTAATTGTGTTAACATAAAATACATAATCATTGCATTAGGATTAATATAATATATTGAAATCTTTAACATTTATATGAGTAGTTGATAGTATTATCATTACAAGTCTTTTCTGATAGTCTGCTGCATTTATGGAAAGTCTACCCCACTTCACATGCATTTCATGTCATCAGAAACTAGCTAAAACTGCCGTCTAGTATTTTTGGTAGAATATGCTTTATTTATTTTAATGGTAAATTTGTTACTTTGCAAGTTTATCTAAAAGCAGACACTCAATTTCATCTCTGAGGGCTGACTGTGCACTTTAACGAAACTTTTGTTTCTTAGAGATAAAGTCAAAAATCCCATTTTAAGACAATGAGAAGAACTGTTCTCTGCCTAACAGAATAAAGCCGGTCATCATGTGGGTAGATATCCAGCTCTGCAGGTTGTTTCTCTTTTCGTGAAAGCTGTTGTGTGATTCTTTCTTTCTGGGGGAGGTTCGGACGAGTTCTAAACTAGATACAGGGAGCGTCCCGGTGGTAGTAATATAACCTTATATGATGATTCCTTGGGCCAGACAGTTTGCCAATTGTTTTGCACATTTTAACCCAATTAATTTGGCAGCAACCTATTGAGACAAGAACTGTTAGTACCCTCTTTCTGTGGAGGAAGTAAACTAAGACATGAGCAGTAACTGGCTCAGGATCACATGGCTATAAGTAGCAGGGCCTGGATTCAAACTCAGGCATCTTGATGGGCACTCTCAGTGAGAAGAGAAAAGCCGGCCATTGCATTACACTGGCCCACTGAGGGGGAGTGAGCCAGGTGATGGAGGAAGGGAGAGGGTAAGGAAACATCCAATTGGAAACCCTGTCGAAGGAATTTCCAGTCATAAATATTCTTGTGGAGGGTTTAAGATAGGTCTGTATTTTACTAAAAGCCATTCTGAAGCTAGTGGCATTTATTAATAAATATCCTATTTTAATCTTCTATGTATTGAGTGCTTAGTCCATGCTAAGTTCTTTGCCTGCATCATCTCATGTATTCCTTAGCATAGTGTGAAGCAACATTGCTGGGGGATATCAGAGACCAACATGTGATAACCTGCGTAGGGTTTAGGCCTCAGGGCTTAGCGCAAGAGGAAAGAAGTGAGTGAATTCAGACACGAGCTGGAAAGCTGTAAGGTGAACGGAGACGAAAGGTTCACGACTCAGGTTAGGAAAGAGGTGAATGGGTTCTTGCCAGATTCTGACCACACGGACCATGGTGGTCTCAACTCAGTTTAAGGACAGGATTGAGCCTCCAAGACTGATCACATGTTTTGACCCAATGTTTCATGCCGTAGTGGGGTAAGGTCGGCCCACTCCATGGAATAGGAGACTACTTTCAGGGACAGTCATCATGGGAAGCTTCGCTATCAGCATTACCAGAGGCGACAATAGGCAATTTCATTGTATCACCCCCTAATAAAGAAGCTTACTTTAAGTATCATGAAAAATCAGGCACAAAGAAAGAAGCATAAGACAATATCGATTTAAAATTAGGAAATTGAAATAAGAACAGGACAATTATAAGATTATTAGAACTCTACTTTTCACTCCTCCATTAAAATATTAGCCTAGTTTAATTTCATGCCAGGATATCAGGCCATGACCTGGGACCCTTACGGGAAGGGGCTTACTAAGTCTGAGTTTGAGTTACTATGTATTTTAGTGCATATATATATATATATGTGAATGTGGATATGTGTAGACAGATTGTTGTAAATAGATAGATAGATAAATTATATTGGCATAATACTCACAGAGGGAGAAAATAATTATGTTTGTCTCTTTTCAATTATGTATAAGAAGTATAGTCCAGTAAAAGACTTAATTTGAAAGCAATTGATGTTTGTTTAAACTTCCTATTTTATTCTGTCTTTTTTTTTTTACTATAATTCATAGGTTACTAAGAAGACTAAAGTGGGTTATATTCTGGACATCTGGATCTAAGAAGGGGGACAACTTAAATTCTAATGAAGCTCAGCACTTTGACTATTAAAGGGGACTGGACATTTTGATTACTGAAATGAGATTGTATTGTGGTTTAAGAAGTGTAAAGTCACATTTTTTTTCCTAAGGGGGAGCAGATCAGCTGTTGGCCCGCCAGAGGTTTTTATCCAAGCGGCCAGGGATAGAAGAGCACACATAATGTCCCCAGGGGCAGCTATGAAAAAAAAAATGCACTTTCTGACTGCATCCCACCTATTCTGCTCACAAAACATTAAAGTGGAAGAAAGAATGGGAAGGAGAGAAAGTGTTTCAGGATAGACATCATCCCATTAGGATGAACACACAAGGTTTTGTTTGTTTGTTGTTGTTGTTGTTGTTTTGGGTAGTTTGGTCCCTACCCTGGAGAAGGTCAACCAGAAAGTCTTGGCTCTTTCACATTAGCCAGGAAAAGCCTTGGGTCAACCCGTTTTCCACTCTGTATCTTCTAATTATCCTCTTCCTAGTAGAGATTAACTTCTCTTGTAAACATTTCTGTGTCCGCTGGAAAGAATTTAGCTGACCAATTGTCACAAGCACATAAGCCCATGGGGTAATCATAGTTTCTTCTGAGCCCAAAGTTCTGCTTTAGATTTTAGTCATTTGCAGACTTGTTGGGTATGTGTGTGCTCAGTTAACTACGTCTACCGTGACAAAATGGAACAGGCATAGCAAAGCTGGGCTAAAATTCAGAACTTGATTGTTTCATTTCAGTGGGCATCTTTCTTTGTCTTGATGTGTCCATTTCTTAGATAGCTCACCCCCTAAACTCCCCTAAGATTATTTTACAACCTGATGCTTTTGAAAATATTACTGCTATTTTTAAGGTCTCTCATTTGCCATGGGCTTTGCCTGCCATCTTTTGTGTGAGCACTACAATCTTATAAATTACATATCACTGTCTCTATTTTACAGGTGAGGCAGCCAAAGCTAAAAAGGGTCAGCAACTTCTCCAAGAGCTCAGTGAGCAAAGGATAGAGCCAGTGGTCAACCCAAGTCCACTACACCCCATTGTCTTTCTTCCCTGGATTGTCTTGTTGGCAAGAAGGGGAAGGAAATTTTCTGAACTCTGAAAACCCTCTTTCCTTAACTCTGGGCTGTAGAAAACCTCTATGTACCTAGTCATAAGAAGTGTCCTCCCCTACCCTGCTCTACCCAGCTCAGGAACCTGCCCAATGCTATTTCAGCATTTGGATGGAAAGCTGTGAGGGCTCCAACCTAGGTCAGTTCCAACATCCCATTTTTACTGTTCAGTGGACAGCAGCTGCTAGAATCAGCTGAGACTGGCAAGTTACCCTTATAATCCAACTCTGTCAGGCATTAGAGATGCCCAAAATGTCTTGGCTCAGTCCACCTGGACACAGAACCTTCCAAAAAAGAGCCAACTTGCCCTGTTCAATCAGCTGGGATAAGAGTCCAAGAGCTCTTACCATATCCCAAATAATTTGAACTCCAGTTTCCAAGAACACTGACATCACACAAATCTCAAGGGATATAATTACATTTGAAGGAATCCCCTGCACTGAGAAAGAACCAAGGTCAGCAGGAAACTTTACTCAAGAAACTATATGTTTCTATATCTAAATTAATTTTCCTAATGTCATGGATTCTCCATATGGCCCAAATCCCTATGAATCATATTGCTTTTGACTTTCACCTCCTTCCATTAGATTTAGACGGAGTAACTAATATTCTTTTTTGGCAGAGGATGTTTTCTGGAAGCAGAAAAAGGCTTCTACAGAAAAGTCAGTGTGAGGTCCCCTCAGAGAAAAAAAGGTGAAACTCCTTTCCAAGTAACAGAGGTGAGAGATAGAAAAGATGCTTATTTAATTGCTCTTTAATATGCTGTTCGTGTTTGGGCTGGAGTAAGCATCATCTTCAGCACCTCTTGGAAAAAGATTAGATATGCAGTGCGGTCTTCCCGTGGGGTAATGTTTTCATAATCCAGAGTCGTGGAAACAAAACTCTATGCATGTAATGCCTATTTATTTGTAATTTATCACCCACTAAGCCAAATATCTACACTAAACAGAGCTGCTTCCAGGAGAAAAGATCCTTGAGACTAAGAGTCTGTGAAAAATAAACAAACAAAAAAACATGTTAGCTTCTTAGGAAAAATTCCAAAATGGCAGTGTTTTTCCCACTGCCGTTCCTCCCTTTATGGAATATTTTCCCCAACTCGTCACCCATCAAGACCTAAATTAGGCCACCCTTCTACAGAAGTCTTCCCTAAGTATCCCCCACCCCCATCTGCAGAGCTCCTTCCAGGGTTTTTTGTTGTTGTTATTTTAGTTTTTAGTAGTGTTATACAGAGTGCCATGCTGCTTTGCAAATCATTTCATATTTTCAGTGAAACTATAAGCTTCTTGAGAGCAGAGAAAAGGGAAGAGCACTGAACTATGAGTGAGGTTCCAGTTTTCTCTCTGGATTTCCATGTAATTTTATTATTTTTTTAAGATTATTTTTAGAGAGCGGGGAAGGGAGGGATAAAGAGAGGGAGGGAAACATCAGTGTGTGTTGCCTCTCACATGCCCCCAATTGGGGTCCTGGCCCACAACCCAGGCATGTGCCCTGACTGGGAATTGAACCAGCGACCCTTTGGTTCGTAGGCTGGCACTCAATCCACTGAGCCACACCAGCCAGGGCCCATGTAATTTTAAATACAGAGTCTGGCAGAAGTAAGGCCTGCTTGAGTGTGGTTGGTAGGGTAATAATATGGGTGTAATAATTTATAGTTTTAATTTGAACATTACACCTAAAATGTCATATGGTATGCTTGAGTGTGATAGTATTATGTTACAGAATTACATGCTTATGATGTTGTAATAAAAGATCTTGTAATATAAAGGGGCGTTATTTGTGCCGGACTCTGTAGATCACTTCTTGGCTATACCATTTGTTCTCATTTAAGATTATTTGGTCTCCGAGGCCCCATACAACTTTAACATTCAATGGTTTTATGATGAACTATGATCATACTGGTCATTTCCCCAGCTCCCCTTACCAGATGTGTAAAGCGTAGGTTCATCAGACTGTAATCATCACTACAAAAGCAATAATACCGTATCTGACTTTCTTATTCAAATGCTTAACACTGTGTGCCACAAAGAGCTCAGAAGACATTCCATCTCAGAATGAATGAATACATACTTTGTAAGTTAATTGACACTGAAGAAGCACATAGAATATTCCAGATATACATAAGAATGTAGACACAGTTATTCCAATTTAATTAAGAAAGATGATGAAGTTCAGACGAAGTCAGTGATCTGCTCAGGATGCTGCAGCTGCGCTGTGGTGTGGCCAGTGGGCAACCGAGTCTGTCTGGCCCCTGTGCCTGTGCTTTCTTTCCGCTACTTACATCCCAGTCCTCTAAGCCTGTCTGAGAACCAGTGCACATATCCACTGTATTTTATGCTACTGTAAGGAAAGGGCTTATTTATGCTCATCTGATCTGGATGGCAACGGTACTCAGACCTAATTTGAGGAACAAAGACTTAGGGGAGAGGGCGGGTTTCCCACCAAAGCCTCCCCAGGCAAGTGGGCAAGTGGAGTGAAGTTGCAGAAGGAGCTGGGAAATAGAAAGCATGATGGGATGGCGGTTCTTTAGGTTTGTGATCAGGAAGGCCTGAGGCTCCTGCTGCAGCTGCCAGGCCTGCAGATTAAGCTTCTTTCTTTCTTCAAAAGCAAGAATGCTGAGACCTTAAAGTTGTTTTCTTTTAAACGCTATAAGCCTTTCAGGAAACAGCCTTCTCTGGGAACCTGCTCATCACAGAAAGCCCCTTGAAGAAGTGCCAAAATGTAGTTAGCAGGGAGGGCGAAGGGGAGGGGAAAATGTTGGGTTGATTCAGTGCAGCCATTTGATGGTGAAAGTGCCTTTATCAAGGGAGCAGAGAATAGCTGGGCGCCTTTCTTCCCATGCCGAGCACACAGACTCCTGGGAAAGGAACCCATATTTGGGTGAAATGTGACTGGAAACAGCGATTCCTGAAACCCTGGGGATGTTGAATTTCATAACTACAATAATAGCTCTCAGATATACTAAGGACTCCAAGAACTGGGCTAGGAGCTCTTTATTGTATTTAACCTCATTGCCACCTGTGGATATACCCTTATAAAGAAAAAAATGAGCCTCAGAGAACAAAAACGACTTGCAAATTTCACACAGGTAGGACTGGCCCAGCCCCCAATCTGACAAATTTCACATTACTCTGTCTCATCTTTCAGTGTCCGACTGAATGCTAGATCTGTGAGGCTAATTTGAAACAAAATAGTATCCAGGACGGAAAAAGTGGAGGAGCATGTTCATGAGTTAGGACTTACATGTGATAACCATGAAATTATCCCCTTCTAACAGTGAAGAGGAAGGACCTGGAGCCCTTGGGGACATAACTATTGCCATTCCCCCCTATTAGACCTTATAGCACATCAGTGGGGAAGGTGTGGCTTTTTCTGAGCACCATCTGTATATGGAAGCATCAAGGCCTGGAAATTCATCCTGAGAGCAATCTTTGAATAGTTCCTTGAGAAATAAAAGGGAAGGCATGGGGCTGTTAGTGGAAAAGTGAAGAACTGAGACTTTTGAAGTAGATGGCTCTAGCCATACCTCCTGGCTCTGGCACACGCTGGTTCTCTGGCCCTGGGCAAGTGGCCAAACTTTTTGGAATCTTGATTCCCTCGCCTATGAAATGGGTCTAAGAAGTATTTACTTAGAGGGCTACTGCGAGATCAGAGAACATTCTAAAACTGTGGCTACACAGAGTGATCATTGCAAAGTAATTCCTGTGATTATTGGGGGGTTTCATGGTTGGTACTGATGACATTGATATTATTTTTGGTATGGTTATTCTTGTTGTTGTTGTTATTATTATTATTATTTCTATTGCAGGAGAGAAAGCACATACATACACTGGCATGAATTGATTCCTCAGACTAAATAATAGTTGATGACTTAATTTAGAACCATAAAAATAATCAAAATGATGACATTTAATATTTACTGGGTTATTGCTATATGACAGACATGTTTCCAAGTTTTCCTCACATCAGATAATCCTCACAACAACCCTATTTGGCCATAAACAAAACATTAGTCACTTAGAAGGTGATTAAACTGAAGCAGACAGAAGTAATATCTTCCAAAGTCACAGAGATTGAGAGTTTGAGCTGGGATTGAAACCCAGGAAGTCTGACTTGGGCACTTTTCCCATGCACATGGATGAGTGGAGTTGCCTACATCACGTATTTTCAAACTAGGTCCTGCTGATCCCTACAATCTATCAGAATGTGGTGAGAGATAATCTATGGGAGATGGGCTTCCTGGTTTCTATAACCATTTCAGTAGAATTGCTCTTATTCATTTAATGTGTAGAATTTTCACAAAATATCTCATTTAAATAAAGGATTTTGTGGCTGACAAGCATTAAATAAACTGGTCTAGACAGAGTGTGCTTCATGGGGTAGCAGTTCATGGAGTTCTGGCACAGCTGGGCAGAGTGAGGACCCAGAGTGATATGGAAAAACCACATTTAATACAATGTTGGACATCATAATTTGTCTAAGGTATGGCCCTATGCATGATGATACTAACAGGTAATTCTTCTCAGTTAGGAAGGAATATATGGTAACTGCTATAACAGCCTCAGCCCTCAACTGGGCACTAGGTAGCTTGAGAGTTTCAGCACTCTCTTCCTGAACAGCAGCCCTGCAGCTAAGTTCCCGGAGGCCTGCATCTAATTGTTTGAAAGATAGTTTGGGCTCCAAAGACGTTTGGTTGGCAGGCCTTGCTGGTGTAGCCAGTTGATATGATTTAGAATGAATCATCATTCTAATCACAAATATTTATTATTCTTTTTAACACACATATGATTTAATAGTACTTTTAGATATTTCTGTACTTTTTGACATTCCCCCAAAATATCCATTGTTTAAAAAAAAAAAAAAGGATAAGGGTGAATTCTGAAGCAGAAAATGTCTTTACAGGAATGGAGAGATATCCCCAAAACAGGAGTCTCAAAAGTTCTTTGCTGTCTCATGTCATATCTTAAGAAGTCAAAATGATTACCATACACATCTGAGGTTAAAATTTTGAGAAATGTTTTTTTTTCCTTTCATATCTAATAGTTTCTAAGTAGGCTTTAAGGAGAATTAGTTTTAGTCTGTTTATTATTTCATGATGGATTTTTAGTGTTTGCTGTTATTTTGTTTTAATCTTACTAATTTTATCAGTATGGGTTCCCATGAGCACAATACAATGAGAAATCTCAAATTTCCAAATGACAAGGAAGTTCCTCCCCCACAAAGAGCTCATCAAGACTAGAAACCATGCCATTTCCAATTTACTACTGTTTTTCAAGTAGTTTTGTCAATAAGTTTTTCCGTTGATGTCCCACGTATGAATCAATTAATGAAGACCAATTTTATACCATGTGACATTGTCCCCAGAGCACCATTAGTAAATTCAATGACCAGTACGTCTTCAAGGTGTGGGGAGGGGAGGACCCTGGACAGCACACCTTGATTAATTTACTTAGAGGAGGAAAAATGGACTTTCCTTCTCCATGGGTCCTGGGGACAAAGGACACTCTGCCTGGATAATTCGCACTACATGAGTTTCCAGGAGGAGGTAGGGACTGGGGGTCTTTTCTAAATTGTCATAGCCCCTTCCCAGCTATGACTCTCCATATTGTAGGACATGGGGCCTAAGATGCTGATAATTTATTCATTAAATGGATGAATCATTATCTCCCAAATAATAAGTCTGCAACAGCTGGAGCCTCTTCAATCTTTTCTTTTTTACCACCCAAATTCAGCTGGTTATCCAGTCCATCCTCTTTCTCTGACCTGCCCTATATCATCCATCGACTGGGTGATGGAGCATCAAGGTTATTTGCTTGACTACAGCCTTGTTCTTCCTACTTATTCTCCAGTCATAATGAGATCATCCAAGCACTAATGTGACAACTCATTTCCCTACTTCAATGACTCTCCATTACCCAATGCAAGGCTGTACAAACATTTTAAACAGTGGAACCTTTTCTTCAAGTGGAAGTTACAATATAGAACAGAAAAGAGGTAAAATTAGAACTGCTCTGGTTTAAGTTAGAGAAGCAATATATACTGAAGCACCCCTGTAACAGAAACTATGTACACACCAACATACATACATGTACACGCAGCAGACCTGGTACAGAAGCAGCTCCTAGAACCCCTAGGGAGTCAGAGGAGCCCAGTTTTAAAATTACTATCTTGTGTATAATATCAGAGCTTTCAAAGCTCTTAAATAATAGGATGTAGCAGACTTCTGGTGTCCACCTTATCATCTTGACTCACCCTGGTGCAAAAACGTTCGACACCCTCACCAGGTATGCCACCCTCCCAGCCCCTTGTGTGTTCACCAACCCAGAAGCTCTTCAAACTCATTCTTTAGAAGTATTTATGGAGGTTCCATTGCATAGGTATGATTGATTAGGTCATTGACCATTGGTGATTAATTTAATCTCCAGCCCTTCTGCCCTCCCCAGAGGTTGGGAGTAGAGCTAAAAGTTCCAACCTACAATAATGTTTTGGTCTTTCTGGAGACCAGCCCCCACTCTGAAGCTATGTAGAGATCCCCAGCTATCAGTCATCCCATCAGCATAGAAAAGACTTTCTTATCACTCCAGAGATTTCAAGAGTTTTAGGATCTGTGTACCAGGACCTAAGGACAAAGAGCAAATATATATTTCTTATTTAGTATAGTGGCTTTCTTCCTCATATTACTTACCTAACTAGTATAAAATTCTTCAGAACAGTGAAGATTCTGCTCAAGGACACATAGGGAGTAAAATTCAGAGCTAAATTTATAGCCAGCGCTTTCTGATGCCAATGAAAATACCATGTCACAAGTCTGCCTACAAGGCAGCTCACATCATCATCACATAATAATAATAATAAGAAGAAGAATGACAACCAGAGGTAATATTTATGGAGCATGCATTAGATGCCAGAAAGGATGCTAAGCACTTTATAATGATTATTTCATTTTGTTCTCACTTTATATATGTTTATGTGACAAGCACATTTCCTCTCCCCATTTTATAGATACAGAAACACATCTGGAAATTTTAGTGACTTGCCTAATGTCACAAAATAAGTAGTAAAGGGGAAACTTGAGCTCAGGTTGATCAGGCTGGCAAAGCCAAGGTTCTTACTTCTTTGCCATAATGCATTTCTCTGCATTAAATGGCTAGCTCAAATTTAGCTTTCCTTTTCAACGTCATCCAGGGAGAACTAGCTGCCTGCCCCACTGTGTGCTTTCACAGTACTGGAGTGGAGAGCAGGAGCTGAAGCCATGCTTACAGCTGGCACAGAGCAACATGGTAAACGTGTTTATCTGAAGGATAACATCAACCCTCCTCAGAGAGCAGACATAAACAACATGTGCCTGTCAGAGCTGACCTATACAACATGTGTCAATCTGCCTGAGGAAAAAACATGTGCTTATCCAATTTAAGAAAAACACGTTTATGAGAAACTGTGCAAAATCAACATGACTTTGTAACCAAAAGAAGCATAAAAGCAGAGGACTTCAGACCATGGATGACTCATCCAGATAATGAGTTACTTTGAGACGTCCTGCGCATTCTGCCTCAGGAGAGAAAGAGCTCCGCTGCACTTCCATCCCACTGACTCTGCCTTGTAAGATGTAGACCACCCTCTGTTACCTCCCAGACCTGGGCCTTATTGGACTTTTGAGACTCAGGTTAAGTATCCACCAATTCTCCTCTGTGATGCTATTGCTGATTATTTCTGAGTGGTTATTATTGCTTTTGAGTTAATACAGATTTGGACTGAATCTGCATTAACAAAAGCTCAGTTAAGAGCATAGTCACCTGTATTGACTCACTATTATCCCTCAGTGCTGGCGTCATCTGTAGGGCTGGTGGCCATTAGGTGGCCTGGCACTTTTGGTTGTTAAGACTTGGGTCAGGTTGCCCACTAAAGGTGGGTACACGGTTCAGCCAGTGCCTGCTCCAGCCTCAACTATTGAGGGAGCTAGTAATAATAGGAAAGATGGGGGTCAGATGGCCAAATGGGGATGGAGGGCTAAATTATAGGAAAGACTATATCATGAAACATCCTCAATTGCAACAGTTGAGGATACCCCCCAATAAACTGCACACCATGTTGTGATACAGTTATTAGCATAAATATCCATCTCCTCTACTTTTCTGAGTGCCTAGTTGAATCACATTGTGCATTATTTATTTGTATATGCCCAGAGCCTGGTAGAGTGGCTTATACAAAATAGGCATTCAATCAGATTAACAAATAATAATGGGCACATAATAAATACCTGCTGAGTTGGAATGGGTCTTGGTCTCTCCACCTGTAGAATGGGAACTATTCTTTCCTGCAAATAGAAACAATATTCATTCTTTGATGCCAAGAATTGCTCGAGGCTTCATGAGCCAATACACGTGTGCAACTGGCAAAGAACATCCTCGAAAAATGCTACCCTATTATTAGAAGGCACTATTGAAAAGGGACCAGAAAAGGAAATTCCTACTGTCCTAACATAATCCAGCTGCAAGAAACAGTTGTCCTTACACCAGCAGAAAGTTATTACCTCTAGACTCAAAACCAGCAAACGGGCCCGAAGGCACAGGGCACAGTCTTTGTGGCGCGTCTCCATAAATTATAGCTGCACTGTGCAGACACACGCTATCCCTGTGTGAGGGAAGCTACCTGGGTCTCACCACCAGGTATGCAATCAGCGTCTGGTGGGCAGGCGGCCAATCTGGCCATCTGTGTTGTGCTTGGTTGCTAGGGCACAGGCAAGGAGCTATGTAATGTCTCGCTTTCACCCTAGCCACAAAGGCCTGGAGCAATGACAAAGCCTCCTCAAAGTGCTGCAGCTCCAAAATGTGTACATATTTGGCTTAATTCATGGAACTTCTATTGAAGGCCAGCTCAGAAGATTGGGATTTTTGTCCAGACTTTGCTGCTGGGGGACCCTGGGTTACACATGTACTCTCTGAGCCTGTAAAGTTCCTTGTTGTAAATGAGAAGGGCCCAAAGCTCAGCATTTCCCAGAGAGGGCCTGCGTACCACCCGTGTACCATGTGGACAACCTTGTAAACAATGTAACAGCTATAAGTTATTGTAATGTGCACTAGAAAGTAATTATCATATCAAATACTTGACATCACATCAGTAATTGATTAGAATGAAAGGAAAGTAAATAGTTCGGTTTCTTGAAAAGAACCAACATTAGAAAACATGAATGCTGGTAGAAGGCATATGTGGATATGACAGAAACTGTGAAAGCGGAACACAAAAGCTAGAGCTAGAGGTGCCGAACAAGTTAGATCGATGTTCTAGCACTGGACTGCAATTCTATCACCAGGGGCTAACTGGGAAAATTATCTGGACAATGCAGACAAAAGTAAATGGATTCTAAAAGATGACTTTATTTGTACAAGCCAAGTCTATCAAAACAAACATTTTACAACACCTACAAGACATTAAGCAAGGCATTCGAGATATGAAGATGAAGAAGACAGGTTCTTGGCAGAGTCTAATCAGGGACACACCTGGGGAAATAAATATATGTAATTTAGGGCGATGTTTATAATAATGTGAAGTAACCTGGGAGGCAGTCAGACAACACCAATTCTCCCTGGGAGAGAGGAATACCCAGAGAAGTCGTAACCAGGGAAGGCGAGCATTAAGCTAAGAATTCTTGAAGCCTAGGTAAACAAACATCCTGTGAGCACAAGGAAAGTAGAAGACCTTCCAAGCAGAAGGAAAGCATGTGAAAAAGTGCTGAATGGTAAATCCAATAGGAAAATTTTCTTACTCTTTATTTCAAGTGTAAACAAAAGCAGTCATGTAGCTCTTTTGTGCACTTCATAAGTGAGAGAACCAGGTGTTGAATGGAGTTATACACAATTCCACACCCTTATACTTTCTACTATATCATATCATATTTGCCATTCATAACCTGAGACCTCATCAATGTATAACTATTAGTGGTATTTCCAGCTTATTTACTCTTAACCAAGTGTGAAACACTCATCAACCTAAGAAGAAATAATGAGATCTGCCCATGTTCTTCCAGTTTATACACAGACACGTTTCTCCGAAGCAAGGCTAAAGGACAGATCCCATTCCTGGGGAAAATTTCATTAGCAACAAGGGAGGAAAGATGCTGAACTATGACATCGATTAATGAGGCCCTGACATTTGGGGAATGCTCCATGAGACCTTCACACTAGCAAAGACACTTAATTCAATCAAGTTCAGAGAAATAGGACCTCCACAATTCCTTCTCTTACTCTTTCAGGTTTTACTTTGAACATCCCAGACAAAATGCCACAAATCTGCTACATTCAACTTTTAAAACAAAAGGGCTGATTGGAAATGAATGTGAATGGCGATGGCTTTTTTTTCCCCCCTATTCAAACACCAGCAGCTATTCTAAGTCAAACCAGATAGGCTAATGGCTTCAGTTAGGTACATTTGCCTTTGGCAATGGGAAGGAAATTGCATGCAAGCCAAATGTAAAAGAAAAAAAAAAATGTTGGCCTGCAGATATAAAAGAGCCAAGGAGGAAAAAAGGAACATCTTCAGCTTAAGGAGAGAGTTCTACAGCAGAGGACTCCACCTAATGGCATATTTTGCTGAAAATAGTAAAACAACTGAATTTTGGACTGAACAAGAGGGGTTTTAGTGCCACTGTGCCCTTTATCAACATCGAGGCTCTCTCCTGTCTCAATCTTCTCACATACAAAATAAGGCTCACAGGAGTTGCTGTGAGGATCAGGGTACAAGCTATAAAAGTAGAGACAAGAGTTGGCAATAAGTAGAGGCATCGTATGTCCTAAATAAATGGGGGGCCTCTGTGCTCAATTTCATGTAATTGATATGAAATTTAGTAGTCTGGTCAAAGGTAAGGCTGCTGGATATTCTGAATCTCATTATCAATGTTTTCTCTTTGGTTGTTGGGTTTAATGTACATAATTAAATTTTCTATCTCCTTAGTCCTTATATTTTAAAAATTATTGGTTTTTAGTATGTATATTTATTCTGTCTGTATCTGGCTGGCTTTCTAAATCATCTTATCTGCTGCAACATTAGTTTTGCTAATTATCTTTGATCCTCCAGATATAAAATCCCATACTCTAAAACAAGAATCATTGCATGTCTTTCTTTCCAATATTTATTTTATTTCTTTTCATGTTTTAATTACATCATTGTCCTCTTGTTAAATTTTAATGAACTCAAATTAGCAAATTAAATTTTCTTTGGAATGAGGCATGTGATGTAGGGACTTGATTGGTGCTGTGGGCTTTACACTGTGAGAGCGAAAGAGGAGAGATTCCTGTTGTGCTGTCCCCTAAGGTGCATCCTTCAGCAACATCCAAGCAAAACTGCTCCGGATCTGTGTCCCTGGGTAAAGGCCAGTTCCAGAGCCATAGAAAGAAGCCACAAAACAGAGATGCTGCAGTTGGAGCAGGGTTGGGCTTTGCTCCAGGGCTTTTGTTTCACAATCTCATGGAAGAAAACTTATATGAATATGAAGGCATATCCACCACCTTGGATTAGAGGCATGAACAGCCTCAGGTATTGAAATGGGCAGCTTCCTGGCCTCTACTTTCAGGTCCATGAAATCCAGATTTATCAGTAAAACAACGAAAATTCAAGTTAGTGAATCAAAATCAGTATACCTTTCAGAGAAGTAGGGTCCACCCCACAATCCATTCTTGTAAGAAGAGACATTTCAGAGGAATGGATCCATAATTTACAAGTTCCCTCTGCTCTGGGAACGTTTAGTTCCCCACAACCTCTGCACATACTTACTACCCTCTAGTCAGCAGAGATATCTTTATAACACCCATAGGCAACTAATATATATTTCTTTATTAAATCAGGAATAGCTCATACTTTTTATTCTAATAGTAACACCCCATCACCACCCTCCCTCAGCACTATGTTTGGTGCCTTTGCACTGAGTATTTTATCTATAATAGTCTTCATTCCCTTTACGTCTTCTATGCACAGTAAACTTCTGGGTAGTGAAGGTAATACCTCATCTGGACTTCCTCGGCGCTCTTATGTTCTATGCCTTGTTTATCATAGCTCTTATATTTAGATTGATCTCATTGAAATTAGACATATTTCTTCTTTCTCTCTGTATTCTCGCTGCCAAGAACTGAGCCTGATACATATTATTATTGTCTTCATCTATCAGGTTGCTTTTAGCAGCAAGTAACATAGTAACTGACTTCAAATTGGCTTTGTTAGTAAGAAAATGTACCAATTCACATAACTGAAAGTCAAAGGCGGGGCTGAATCTCTCCCTCAAGTTCCTCTCCATGTGCCTTCTTCATCTTCAGACATGTAGCTAGATGGTCACAGCAATCATGAGCCACATACCTGTACGGAGTAACTTACTGAGGTTCTTCCCGTGACCAACTTTGTCTCCCTCATCATTTCCAGAGTTGGGTCATGTGCCCAACCCCAAGTCAATTATTGGAAAGTGGAGCGGGATTACCCTGAGATCAGTCAGATCTAGCCCTGGAGCTAGAGATGGGATCCCTTACCCTGCAGTGGAGACACTGGGCAAGCTGGGGTTTTGCTGAAATTACACCGAGCTAAAAAAAACTAGACTTGAGCAGCCATTAAATTAATAGTTTACTTTTCTCATATAATAAGAGCTAGGTCCCTGATATTATCAATTCAGTCACCTGAAGGTATTAGGACTGGCACCTGTGAGACTCTCTTGGCCTTTCTCTCATGCATACTTCAGGATGGATTATAAACAGGAGGGATTAGAAAAATAAGTACATTGAAAATGCTGCAAGTTTTGTTTTCTACCAGTAGAGAAAGGATTTGTAAATATGGAGAGGACTAAGAGTAGAATAAATTCCATGGCATGGTGTAGATTGAAATGGAAAGTGATGAGGTAAACTCATGGCTTTAAATTTACATAAAGATAGATCGATGGATGGGTAGATGATAGAGGTTATGTGTGTGGGAGTGGGCATGTCATGCAAGTGTGTTCTACCTGTGTCCGCTAAAAGGACCTCGAAACATTGGCACCCTTCACAATGAGCCTGTGTAGTTCTTCTCCACTAAATAATAATTCTAGTGTATTATTCTCCACTAAAGAAACTAAAACCCCTCAGAGTATGCTTTATCCAGTGCTGAAGAAGGAAAAATTCAAAATAAGTCCAGAACATCTTGTATCGTGAAACAAGGAATTGCTGACCGCATGATGGAGACGGGTCAAAACATCACTGGAGCCAGTCCGAAGGGGCTCCGCCGGCTGAGTCCAGGACAATCTATGCATCAAAGTAAACAATGGTATCTACAGATTGTAACTCTCTGAGTAAAATAGAAACCCATTCATCTGTACTAATATAAACAGAGGAGGAGGAAATTTGCCACTTGGAGTAGAAGACTTGAAGTATCAATCCCCAAAATATATGTTTATGAATCATTACTTGATGAATACAAAATACTTATTAATAAGCCTTACCATGGAGAAACCTTATAGACACCTCTAGCCATATGATAGAAGTTAATATCACCAGTGATGAGACAAATTAGCATTTGGGATCTAACAATATGATGCCATGAGATGGATATTTGGTGGATATCACTGCTCAAAGCTCTTACCTCATGAGGCAACGTAGAAACTCAAACTGAGGGACGTGCTACAAAGTAATTGGCCTGTCTTGTTCAATAATGTCAAATTCATGAGTGATAAAGGAAGACTGAGGATTTGTTTCAAATTGAAGGAAAATAAAAATACATGACAACTTAGTGAGTGCGTGTTCCCGATTTTAATTGGGTATATGTATTAGAAAACTGTACTGGGTCAGTGCTAACTTCCTGATTTTGAGGGTCTTACTGTCATTATGTGGGAGATGATACTTGTTTTTAAGAAATATAAACTGATGCAACCTAATAGCAAATGGTTAAGGAACAATAGTGTGTATGAGTGTGTGTTGTGTGCATGGGTGTGTATGTAAGAAGGCTGAGTAAGAAGCATGTGTAAAAATGCTAATAATTAAGGAATCTAGGTTATATAAATATGGGAGCTCTTTGTACTATTTTGTAAGTTTTCTGAAGGTTTTCAATTATTTAAAAATAGAGTGTTCAAAAAAAGAGGAAGAGGAGGAACATGGAGGTCGCTTGGCAACCACAAGTGTTTATGCAAACATACATCTCAGGCCTCATAAAGCAAACCCTACCAAAAATGCTGCACTTCTTTGTATTTCCAAGTGAAAGGGCATTATCCCTCAAGCTACTCAAATACAGAAAATTCATTCACTTACCATTCATTCTCATTCATTCATCCACCCACTGTCTCTGGGAATCTGCAGGAAATATTCTGCAAATCTGTCTGGTTGTCACTTTTTATATAAACGACACATTTCTCTCCAGACTGCCATCTGTTCTTGCTCAGGTCACCCCTTTCTCTACTGAGATGATTTCGCCCAAATTGCAGCTGCTATCCTCCTTCATCTTCCCAGTGTGGCCTCCTCACCTGCCCATGAGATCACTGCAATCGCAGCTCGGCCGAGCCCAGCTGTCCTCCACAGAGCTTCAACGGGCCCTGGAGTCTAGAAGGCTCTTCCTTCGGGTGCTGCTTCCAAACAGAAGCAAGTACTTATTTTGAAAGTTCAACCTCGGGGATAGTTTTCCCCAACAAAAATCTTCAGAGATCCCCGCAACTCTGAGTGCAGCCCCCACTGACTTCCAAAAGGGAGAATTCATTTTTGCTAAGAAAATTTTGATTTATACCTGTGAGGGGGTGGGGGTGCCGAACAAGGCCCTGCAGGTCAAATCTAGCCTGCTGCCCATTTTTATATGGTCTGCAAGCCAAGAATGATTTATGCATTTTTATATGGTTGAAAAAGTAAAAAAAAAATGATATTTTATGACCCATGAAAATAATATAAAATTCAAGTTTCAGGGTCCATAAATAAAGTTTATTAGAATACGGCCATGCTCATTGGTTTACACACTGTCTAGGACTCCTTTTATGCTATAATGGCAGCATTGAGCAGATTTGACAGGGACCACCTGGCCTGAAAAGCCTAATATTTACTACCTGGCCCTTTACAGAGAAAGTTGGTCAATCCCTGACCTGTATGACTGAGAGAAACTTTCAACATGGTCCTTCTTCAAACAAGAGCAAAAGATATCATCGCCTCCTCCTAAAGCAAGTCCACATCTCTACCCCAGGAAAGCATAAACTATGGATAACTGCTTAAAGGACAGCTTTTCCATCTTAAAAATTATCTCAAGTTTCAGTTACTGGAACTGTGATACATTCAATGCCAAGTAAACACGTATGGAGCTGAACTGAGCCTTTCGGAGTTGGGATGCTGGGATCTGGCTCCCAGCTGAGTCTCCAGTGCTTCTCAAATAATTACTCCAGGCCAGTCTAGGAATGTAGTGACTGACCCCCGAGCAGTAGTAGCCCCTAAGTGGTGGAAAGAAAAGAGCTGTAGGGGTGGAAGGAGAAGATGGTATAGGAGGAGTGGGATTTCTAACTGAGCTCAAGCAACTTTCCTGTTATCAGTGCAACTGCTGGACCCACACCCTCAAGAAAAAATTGTCAGGACACCTTAGTTCTACTTTGATCATTGGTTCCACAGGATAAATGTCTGGCACTTTTGTCGTATGGGTTCAATTTAATAGTCAAGTCTCTATGTTAATATTAATGCCAATATGATGATTTCTGAGTGAATTTTAGTTCTTTCACAGAATACTACTTATACTGTTTTTATTAAAATAGAAATGGAAATTAATCCAGAAAGAAGAAATTTACATCTGCTGACAGCCACCAAATCACTAGGAATGAATTCCACAAGGAAATGCATTCTGCCAACAACCTGAAGGAGCTTGGAAGTGAATTCTTCCCCAGTCAAGCCCCCAGGCATAAACATAGGACTGCAGCTTTCTGGGCCCCAGTTAAGCCATGTCAGGATTCCTGACCTACAAAAGCTGAGAGATAAGATCTGTGTGCTGTGTTTTGGCTGATAAATTTGTGGCAATTTGTCAGACAACAATAGAAAAGTAGTACACCGGGCAATATTCCTATTCCATTTTTCCCATCTTTAAGATGCTAATTTTCTGCTGCTGTGACCAAGGTTGTACTGTCAAGAGCCAGCCATGCAAGAAAGAGCTCAGGGACTCTTCTAGACTGATGCACAGAGGCTCCCCTCAGCAGCCAGCTGTAGATGCTGTTAGAGCATCTGATCCCTGAGGGGGGCCAGGGGTGGAGCAGGCATGTGTCTCTCCCTCCAGTCTTGCCCGCCGCCCACCCCGCGCAAACATAAGAGACCAGTGGGAGGCCAACCTATGGATCTGGGTCACCAGTATAAAAAACACATGGCTTTGTATGTGTGTAAAATCTGGAAAAAAATGATTGTTTTCACAAAACATTGCACAAATATGGTATAGAAGTGGAAAATGTGATATTTGGTGTCTGAACATTTAGTTATTTCAAGACTTGTCTCTGCCATTTACTGTATGATTAAGCCCTCAGTCACATACGTTTCTGAGTCTGTTCTTCCCACCTGTAAAATGGGCATCCAGTAACGATACCGGAAGTCATTCTTCTGCAAAACACTTCATGTACATTGTCGGTGTATACTAGGCCTCATTCTAGAAGCCAGGGATATAGAAATAGATGAAACGTGGCACCTGCCCTCAAGACTTGGAAGGAATTGGTATACAAAATTTAAACCATGTGCGGGAAGTAAAAATCTTTCCTTTTTCACTGCTGTGGTCAGCAGGGCCAGGACATCTCACAGTAGTATCCACTGCGTGTCTACCAAGTTAATGTGTAGTACACAAAGTAGTTAGGTTACCAACTGGTGATTAAATTGCCTTTAGGGGCGAGGACAGCTTTTAAGTAGTAAAATCTCTTGTGTATAATTTTGTCATTGAAAAGTAGCAGTGGTCAGGGCTAGGATAGAACAGCTAAACTGTTCTACCCAAGAAATAAACTAGAATATCAGAGAGGGAGGTCTGCAGGACTAGAGAGGAGGAGGGAGGAAGAGGAATGGTAGGACTGAATTCTACGCTGAACTATCCCTCCAGAGCTGTAAATTTACACACGTATCCACACACACACACTTTTAAGGTGGATTGTCAGTACAAATCTGCTATCCACAGCTCCCATTGGTGAGTTTAGGGGAGAGAGATTGAAAGGAGCTATTTTCTAAGCATTGGTGAATGGTAGAGGGTAGGAGCAGCTGGTGGAACAATCCAAATAGATGGACAGTGTGAGAAGCACAACACCTGGGCCAGAGATGACAATGTAAACAAAAGCTCACCTGCCCGAATCCATCAGAGGACACTTGGGATCCCCGCATCTGTGGAATGGGGCTTTGAGCCAATGTAGACTTTAATCATAACAGACAAGGTGATCTCTGCAAGCCGAAGAGCTTGGGGGACACGCGGGGGCTGACAAGGAAGAGATGAGAAAATGAATGGACAAAATGTCAGGAGCACCAGAGGAAGGTAGTCCTGACTCTTAGGGAAAGGGAAGAATTTACATTTTTACTCTCTTGTCAGCAGTGAGTTGCTTTGTGGAATAGAAAGAAAGGCTGACAAAGAGCATCTATCTGCATGTCATTTCTTCCCCAGAGAATAGTCATGGAGAAGGAATGCATTTAGGGGAATGCGATGGGGTCAGAATTTCTTGGATCGGGTCAGTACTGCAGAAAGCAGGAAGAACTCAATGGGCCCTGCACCCCTGGCTCCCAGACCAGAAACAGCCAGGAGGAGGGAGGCTGGGGGCTGAGGGACTGCCTCTCCGTCCAGACAGACCTGCCTTCTCTCCAGACAGGTATTTGCTCCACTTCCCTTTTTTCTTTTGCAATTTTTACCTGATGCCTGAGACCTGACCTTTCTACTAATTCTTTTTACTGAAACACCAGGGAAGTTTTGAAAAGAAGAAGGAAAGAAAGTTTGGGGAGAGAAAGACAAGGCAAGCAGAACATTCATATGAGCGTGAGCATGTTTTCAGGGGCGCAGACATATCTTGGAAAATGATTCTTTGCAAGAGACCTTTGGTGCCAAATAGTTGAGTGGCTGCCAGTCATTTATGACTCCTTCTTTATCACTTCCTTTCTGATGAGGCAGATCAAGACAAATCCACATTCCTTCCCTGAGTCTGGGGCCTGCTCTTAGCCTTTGCCAGCTGCTGGTTTGCTGAGGCTCTTGGGTTTGAGAAAACCTGCCTGGCAGCTCCATGTTTGTTTGCAGCAGCACTTGTGCAGATGGGGTGTCATCTGGGAGCCATGGCAGCAGAGACACAACAAACAAAAGCAAGCACTGCTTCCAGGGTGAACAGTGAAGTTCTCCTAGTTTCTCAGCACTGTTTATGGAGTAGCTGAGTGGCCATATATCCCTGGTCCCCCAAAGCCAGATAGTGGGCAGCTGTTGTGGATTCTTCCTGAAGAGCGTATAATAAAATAATTCAGGCTGAGTTTGACCTTGAGACTGTGAATGTCTCCTGCTGCCATTTGGTGGTGACTATCCCACTATACTCTGTAATTTTCTTTCTTTCTTTCTTTCTTTCTTTCTTTCTTTCTTTCTTTCTTTCTTTCTTTCTTCTTTCTTTCTTTCTTTTCCTTCCTTCCTTCCTTCCTTCCTTCCTTCCTGTCTTTCTTTCAATAATTGAGCAATGGATAGATGCTAGATCCTGGGATTAGAACCAAGAACATAACAGAGCACATGGTCTCCATCCTCATGGAGCTCAGAAGTGAGGTGAAGAAATGGGCATGTTGCCTTTGGTGTGATAAGTAATACAGTAGCCTGTGGGAAAAAGAACAGTGAATCTCTAATCAACCAAGGGCCTTTCAGAAGGTACTACAGTCTGAGCTTGTCTTTGAAATGCCAGTTAACTGAATGGAAGTGTGGAGGACAGACATCTTTCTGGGAAGTAGTACAGCAGGTGCAGACAGGGAGGACCCAGAAAGCACAAGCCTATCTGAGGAACCTACAGCAGCTCGAGTATAGGGCACATGTCATTGAGTGTGAGATGGGGCTGTAGACCCAGGCAGGAGAAAGGGCATACAATGGTATGCAAACAGAAGGATTTTAGACAAATGATCCAATCTGCACTTCAGAAACATCCCATAACGAGCAGCTTGGAGGAAGACGGAGTGGACAAGAGGAAGATCATGCATGCAGACTTCTACTAAGTCGCCAGCAGAAATACTTCAGCAGGATAGTGTTTAGCGCTGATGGCCATAAGAGCTCTTGAGCTAACAAGCACACAAGAAGGGGGCTGTCAGCTCCATTTGCAATTCAATTCTCATCCATTTTCTTATGTATGAAGAGAATCTATAATGCCCATATCATTCAGTCCTTTAAATTTGCTCAATTTAATTCTCATTTACTGGTTACCTAATTTATGCCAAGCACTATTAGAGATACTGGGATAGCAAAATAAAATGGTTCATACCTTCTACTTTCATGACCTAAATAATTAATGGCTATTTGGCATTAAAATATAGCAATCAAGAACTTAGCCCTTTCCCCAATTGCCCTCATTTTATAATTTGTTTTTATTTGCAATATCATACTGCAGGGTTAAAAAAGAAAATTAAGAAGTTTGCTGAATGATTTTCAGATAAGTTAGCAATGGAAATGGACATGATTTCTCTGGAGTCCAAAGTTGCTAAGAGGAAGGCTAACGAGGACCAGTCTGGGTGCTCGGTGAGAAAGGCCATATGCTTGGGCTGTGCTTGCCAGTGTCCAGTAATCTGGTTTGGGTGGCATTCTGGACTGTGGGCAGATGGTGATGCTTGCCAGCTTGTTACCATGCACAGCCAGGGGTGATACAGGCTCTACAGTGGGCACCAGAATGCCCAAGTAGGCCCCCCAAAGTAATTCTTCCTTCAAAATAGTGGCCCCAGAGAATTCCAAGGCCACTGTTTTGTTAGTTTGTCATCTGTCTCTTAGTTTGCCATTCAAGCCCACAGGCTCTGAGCATTTGAGAATACTCCATTCTAAATCTCTTCCCCTCTGCCTGATGAACACACATTCGTTTTCTACCACTTTATTTGCCTGTATGACCTCCCTTGAAGCAAAGAAGAAAACTACTACAGTATTTAGTACATCTTCCTTGTGATATGTAAATAGTGCATATTATAAAGTGATATGCAACATATATAATAAAATAATGTATACTCTCTGCACTGCATTGCATAGTATGCATTATATACGATATGACGTGAGATAACGTGTTACACTATAATTCTTTGTTTCCTTGGCTGCATTGCCATGAGACTATTTGACCGCCAGGCCGTGGCCTATTCATTCTTGTGTCCTTAGAACTAGAAGTGTCTAGCAATTAGTAGGAGCTCAGGGTGTGTTTCTGATGAAGGAAGAAAAGGAAAGGGTGAAGGAAAGGAGGAAAGGAACAAAGGAAATAATTATCTTGCAAAGAACCTAGTCTTCTGTTTAAAATGGGTTCCCTATCTCACTGACATGGCTGTCTCCCTCTAAGGGGTCTAGCATTTTTTAAAATAAAATACAAGAAAAAAGTTAAAATGCAGATTCCTTGGCCTTGTGCCTTCTCAAAGAAGGTCTTCATTCCTTGAATTTGTTTACTTATACTTTAGAAGAGTAAGATAAGGAAAATAATAATTACTCACTAGGATAAGTGCCATTATCCAAGTATGTACAAAGTAAGGTGTTTTAGGAAGTCAGAGGGAGGAATAGTTAATTCTGCCCAAGCAGATCGGGCCAGAAGGACTATCTGAGATGAGATTTCAAGGCTAAGCAGGAGTATAGCCTGGGCAAGAAGAATATTTTACGGCAGGATTCATGGGAGTGAATCAAAACTTCCTGGCACTTGCGTCCTATTTTGCCAGCTGAGCAGTGGTGGGAAGAATTTGTATATTTTCCACAGCAGTTATTCTTGTAAAGGTGGCATCATTTCTTCAAAAATGATGTCCTAGAGAATTGAGATGACAGGTTTGGTTCATAAACTGAGAGCTCCAAGTCCAACTCGCTCCTTCCAGTTGGAAAATCTAAGAAACAAGAGGTAAAACAGACTTGTTACAATTCATTCACAGCTACACAGAGACAGGGCCAGAATTGGAGACTTGAATCTAGAGTCCTTTAAGTCAGCAAGAGGGTTAACAATAGGGTCAAATAGAGAAGCCTCCACACACATGCGTGCACCCAGACGAGTGGGTTGGTACACATGTCCTCTATAGATGCTGCTTCCTATTCTGCAGGCTCATTCTAAAATACGTTTATTCATAATAAAATCCAATGCAACTAAGCTCTTAGAAGAAAGATCCAAAGTTCTGGGGTAGAATATAAACTCAATAAAAAGAGTACCTGGGTGTGCACCCTGCCTCTGCCACTTTCTACCTCTGTATCCTTTTACAAATTCACTGCTGTGTCTCCACCTCATCTGTAAAATGGGAATGTTCATCTGTAACTCGGAGACCTGTAGAAAGTGCATGAAATACATGTGAATAAAATTAGCACAGTTTCTAGATGTAGTGTGCTAAAAGATGTCACCCCGAACATACATACATTCATGTCCCACTATCCAGAGCCTGTGAATGTGACCTTACCTGGAAAAAGAGTCTCTGCAGATGTGACTAAGTTAAGAGTGTTGAGATGAGGAGGTCACCTGAGGTTATTCAGACGGATCCTAACTCCAGTGTTGAATGTCCTCATAAGAGACACACAGGAAAGAAATGGAGGAAAGGTGACCTTAGAGGTAGAGACTACAATGAGCCAGCCATGAGCCAAAGCCTAGAGCCACCAGAAGCTGGAAGAGACAAGGATCTGCCCTAGAGCCCCGAAGGGAGCGAGGCCCTGCTAACACTTTGATTTCACACTGCAGTCCTCCAGAACCAAGAGGGAATACATTTCCATCATTTTAAGCCAAGTGTGTAATAATTAGGGCAGCTACAGGAAGCTGTATTAGTAACTAGACACTAGAAAATAGTACGTGGTCAAAAACTGCATATATGAGTCCTCATCTCCTTCTGTCAGAAAGGTCAGGTTGAAAGCACAGCTGATGCTTTTATTCCTTTCCTTTTGCTTTTTCTTCAGCTGGGTAGGAAGGGGGATGGGACTGTCTGATTTTGCCCCATGATCTCTGATCTGTGAGCTCTGATATGCTTCTAGCTGGGAAGAAGTGGCAAAAAGAAGACTGAAATCTTTGTGAAAAACCCACCCAAGAACTGGAGGGGAGGACGATGGAAAAAGCAGCATCAACATGACTTTCTATACTGAACTCTAATATTAGGGGGTAGTGGGGGGGTGTGTTTTTACACATTTTTTTCCATAGGGCCTTTTCCCTGAGGGGGATATGGCAGAATCATCCCTGGGCTGGCAGTCCTTCTAGACTCGGCCACAAACTCACAGTCACTGCTCATAACTCCTCCCCTTTTGAGCTTCAAGTTTTGGGGGTTTTTTGTAGATCAAGTAAATATTTTGTGCCATACAATTTTGATGGGAAAAATATAGAGGCAACAATCTACTGCCTGCTCCAAACTGCATCTGGCTAATTTCACTCTAGCATCCTAAACTTCAGATGTAAAGCTGGAAAACAATTCACTCAGTTATATAGATACTTGTATTATTATGCATTCTACCACCCCATACCTTGGGTAACAGAACTCTTCCCAGTCCTCCGGCATCCAAGGCCACCATCTCCTCATTCATTTCTTTACAAACGTTATACTTCAGCCTCACTGAATGATGTTTCACTGATACTGTTTTCCTACACAGAAGATGGAATCTTTCGAGACACCCCAAAACAAAACATCAAGCAAAGATTCTGACCTAAGTCAGTCCTCACTTTGGCCAAACTTCCTGTACATCCCAAGGGACACAATGCAACCTTCACTTCCAGGAAACAGAAAAGATGCTCATGGGTGGGAAATTTAAGGTCTCAGTCACAAATTATAGTGATTTCCCATTTTGTAGTTCAAATCTGATCAATTTGTGCCATAGAATGTTAGAGTAATATGAAAATATTGCCACCTAAAAAAGCCAAGGCCTGGAGACAAAAGAGATGCCCATCATAAGTCAGTGACGGAGAAGGGACTGGATCCCAAAATATTTTGAGCCATATATCCTGCAGTATTTTCAACAGTAGGACTGTTCGGTACCCCAATGTAATGGGGTATATAGAAGATGTAGGCGGGAAGGTTCTAAAGTTGTATAACCAGCCCAACCAGGCAGCATTCTCCCCACCTTTTGGGACGAAGGGTGAAGAATAGAGAGGTATGAATTACCATTTAGCTGAGTTCCATGAGCATAGTTCTTTTCAGCTGGGGATGCCGGGGGAGGCGATGTTCCCCAGGGAACATTTGACAATGTTTGGAGAAATTTTTGATTGTCACAAGGTAGAGGGTGGGGGTAGGGGGTTGGGTGCTACTGGCATCTAGTGGGTAGAAACCAGGAATGCTGTGAACATCCTACAAGGCACAGGACAGGCCCCCACAACAAAAAATTTTCCAGCCCAAATGTCAATAATTGCCAAGGCCTATGTGGAGAGGGAGTGAATGCAACCGTCAGAGATGACATACTCGTATAAGCTGTGTGCTCAAATTATAATAAGCCTCAGTCTGGGCTCCCAAAGATCTGGTTCTTAACATTTCCATTGGGACTGTGAGCTACCAAAGTCCAGTTGCAAGAGCCAATAAATCTTTTTTTTTTTTTTTTTTTGGCATTTGCTGATTTGAGTTGGGTTTTTGTCACTTGGAGTGGAAAGAGTTCAACTAATAAACTCACATTTATGGAGCACTTGAGAGTTAGTTAAGTGTTTTCACATTTGTGGTCTTATTTGCGCCTCACAAAAACCTATGCTGTATAGGGAGAGAGAGAAGGGATATAGACCCTCATCTCATGATGTGTGTGAAAAATGAAACCCAAAGTCGCTGAGGTTAAGTGACCATCCGAACACCACCCACAACATGCTGAATGTTGTGCAACCTCCCCTGAGGAAAAAACAAACAAACTGTACACCCTTAGAGTCCGAAGAGCACAGCCAGAGGCAGTGATTAAAATAATAGGATGAGAGTGGACACAGATATGGCAAGCTCTGCTTTAAGGACTTTGCACATATTAACTCGTAAATCTGTGTCACAAACTCATGACAGTAGGTACAGTTATTTTCTCCATTTTACAGGTGAGAAAATCAAGGTATTCAAGTAAATTGCTGAGGCCCTCCAGATAGTAAGTGATAGAACCAGGATTCAAACTCAGAATCCTCATGTTCAACCACCGTACCTTTTTGAGTTATAGAGAGATTATGAAATTCGACCAAATTCTCCCCCCACATGCCTAGGAAGGTGAGGAACCAGGATCCAAATTCTGCTCTAACTGATTTAAAGTCCTTTATTCTAAACTGGCACTCAGTACTCACTCTCATTCCAGATAGCACCCTGTGATGCCAGGATTTAAACCCAGCTTCACCGTCTAAGGCCGGTGCTAATGTCTTCTCATACACTCATATAATGCCTATTTAATGCACGCTTACTACATGTTAAGCCCTTCAGAGATTTTCTTTGGAATGAGGGATAGGAATGATGCGCGTTGCAACTTATTGAATTACAAACCTATTCTTATCCTTGAAGAAAATGAGATTCATATTCCAACACAGCTCTGGGGATTTGGGAGCTTGGGAAGGAGAGCCATCTGCATTTTATTAGGGAAAGACAAGAAAGCTTCTCTCATAAACCTCAGAAGCCAACTTGAAAATATGCTAGTTTGCAGTTCATAGCAAAAATTAGACCCATCACACCAAAATCACTTTGATGCCAGGGGCACATGTGGTGAGACTGTCTACTCCACAGCTTCTTCGTAGTAAATGTGAACTGAGGGCTCTGTCCCCCTTTCTGACATTAGGGAGGAGGGGGAAAAAAGACCTTTGGGTCCAAAACAGATGGCTTTTATAAAGATGAAAAAAATGACATGTCATTGTTTTGACAGAAAAAGACACAATATTTAAGGGTGAAATGAATTTCAAAATCTTTGGAAATAGAATATGGGTGAAATAAACATAAAAGAAAGATTATTTCAAAAGCTCTCACAAATTCCAAAATCCTTTCTGGATCAACTTTTATTTCTCAAGACTTCTGAATTTTTTGATGTGTATTCTCAGCAGGTATATCTCCACCTCTGGGACGTTCACATTGTAATCTCTCAGTCTGATACCAAGACTGAGCAGGAATAACATCACACATGGACATATGGAGCCCGAGGGCCAGTCCTACAGGGTGGGGATTTTCCAAGGCTTGAGTTGACCAACAGAAGCAGAACCTTGTCTCAGAAAAGAGTGTTTGTCAACTATAAGGACAGAGGTTTGTTTACTTATAGTTAATGTAAACAAGGGGCTAATGAAAAGTTTGGTAAAAGCAATACCTTCAGTTACTTGGGCGAAGTAATCTTTGCCTGAAAACTATATGTTATTCTTCCATTCTTTTTTTTTCATATTTTTATTTGTTTTTAGAGAGAGGGGAAGGGAGGGAGAAAGAGAGAAAGAGAGAGAGAGGGGAAAAATCAATGTGTGATTGCCTCTCACGTGCCCCCAACTAGGGACATGGCCCACAACCCAGGCATGTGCCCTGACTGGGAATTGAACCAGGGACCCTTTGGTTCACAGGCCGGCACTCAATCCACTGAGCCTTACCAGCCGGGACAATTTTCCTGTTCTTAAATGAGATGAGGAAGTTGAAGCTCACGGAATTAAATCATTTACCCGAAGTCAAACCCTTACTAATCAGTACAGCTGAGAGGATGAGTTTGTTGTTTCCTCAAAGAAACTCAAGCTCATTGATTCTAAAGCTGAGTATATTGTCTTCCCCCAAAGTGACACCTCCTTCCTCACGTGTTCCACGTTTTGTGACTGGCAGCCAAGTCCACCAGTCATCAAAGCTGGACACCTGGGATGTCTCATCTCCTGTTTCAGTCAATCACCAACTCCCCAGAGTCTATTTTGATACTCTCCTTGGCCCCACCTAAGGTCTTCCCATGCCCACCTGGAGTACTGCTAACACTTCCCATCTGGTCTCCTTTTGTCTTGGTCCCTCCTTCACACAGCCACTAGGACAGATTAAATGTAAACTCTCCAGCATCACTCTCGCACGCAGAGCCCTGTCAGACACCCACATCACCTAGCAGGTTTCTTGGCTGAGCACAGACGACCCTACTCCTTCTGGCCCTGCCTCAGCTTCTCAGCTCCCCTCTCTGCTTCTCTCTCCTAACTTATTAGCTTCAAAGATCACAAATGGCTTGTGGCCTCCCCTCATGTACCGTGATATTTCTCACCTCTCTGCGTTTCTCCACCAGGCTGCTCTGCCTCCTGCCCTTCCTCCACACGGTTCCCTCCTTCTCATCCTTTAAGACTCAGCTTAGCCATCTGTTTCTGTTGTGTGTGTGCCAGAAAGTTTTCCCTGAAGCCTTACGAACCCCACCTTGAGGGTCCGATCCTGGCTTGTGCTTCTCATTGTGACAGCCATCTTGATTATCTTGCTCTTCACGCATCTGTCTCCTCCACCAGAACATTAACTCCTTCCAGGCAGCAATGATCCTGCTCTAGACTAACCACTTCGGACAGAATGAATCCATGGTGAGATTCTGTCATTGCCCCCCCATAAAACTGCAGCTGACCCATGAGCGAGATCTTTCCTGTTTGAAGCAAACAGTGGCAAGGTGTGTTCTGTGTGAATGGAAAAAAGTGAAGTAAAGTAACAGACACACCTCAGCCTCTAGCACTCCCTTTACATATATCTGTCCTGAAGTCATTTAGGGGAACAACAAAAGAATTGCCAAAGATGAATCTCCCTGCATTTTGCATTTTCCTGAATCTCATTGCCTGTCGTTACTTAAATAAGAGCTTTTATATGTAAAACTCAAATCCATTTGAAAGACCTTGTTTTACTCTTTCTGGTTTTGACTTTCTTTTTTAAATGTAAACTAATTTTATTTTATTTTTTGCTTTTTTGTTGAATTTATCGAGGTGACATTGGTTCATAAAATTATATAGGTTTCAGGTGTATAATTCTATAATATAACCTCTGTATATTGTACTTAGTGTTCACCACTCTGAGATGATTTTGACTTTCTGTTGCCTAAGAAATGAAATACAAAACTCCTTAGTCGGGCATTCAAGTGTCTGCATCATGTGACTCAAACTGCCTTTTTAGTCCCAGAATCTGCCATTCTTTCCCCAGGAATACCCCATATTGTCCCAGCCATCTCCTCTTTATTTCTCCTCTTACACATACACAAGTAACAGATGTGTAAAGAGGTGAAATTGAGAGACGAAGTCAGTCCATAATCAGAACTCATCTGACGATATCACTCCTGCTTCCTGTAAGAACAGAGAAATAATTCTCCTCCATAAAGCATTGCTCAGATTTTTCTCTTAAATCCTTTCTCATTATATCTGGCTCAGGCCAGACATCTGATGCTTTGTCCCCCTCCCCCGTATGCAAATGCAAACAGCACGCACTCTGACTTAGAGAAAGAGAACTAAGGTTTCTCTTGTCCTGTGATATGCTACCCACATGCAGCACTCAGCTTACGTCCGTTAATATTCTTAGAAACCTTAAAAAGTAGATATTTGTCCTCTTCCAAATAGAAGAAACTAATTCTCAGAGGAATTAAGTAGCTAAAGTTTTTCAAGTTAAATTAGAGTCAGGATTTAAGCATGAGAACTTGACTCCAAAATACCTGTTTCTCTTCCTAATAGTGGGTCAATGATGTTGCAGATTTAAAAAAAAAAATTGTGTCTGTATGAATCTCTAGTTGCCAAAATTTCACTGTCACTATATAACAGGGTTCTCTTTGCAAAGTAGGACCCTAGGAGAAGAGCGGGAAAGTTTAGAAAGAGATTCCGGGACTTTTGCCCACCATCAGAATTAAGGGATGAGCAAAAGCAATGGAAAATGAAGAAGAAAAGTCGAGTCTGGAGATGGGAGGTGTTCAGTTACGGCACTGTGCTCCTGGGGAAAGAGGCGGTGGCACGTGGAGGGTGAATGCCTGCGGGGAACAGGGTGTGGCTGCGCGGCTGGGAGTTTGGCGGGGTGGTCTGAGGAGCTGCAGGCTTTATAGTAAGTGGCTGCGTTTCCAAGTATCTGAGCCATGGGGGCATCTGGCCCAGAAGATGTTCTTGGAACCAGGGACTGCAGAAGGAGGCAAAAATAAGGAAAAGCTAAAATAAATCATGGGCTCCATGTGTCCAGGCTCACAGGAATGCTTTGACTTGGGAACCACTTTTCCCATTGGCACTGGAATTTTCCAGCAGTCCTATCCCAAACTGCAATTTCTTACTTGAGAGTTATTGGGAATCCCGGTGGAAATGGGTTACAAAATAGGGGGACTGTATTTCACCACATTACTTCAGGGGCCAACTCTAGTTACCCTTCTTTACCAGGAGAGCGGACGGCAGCTCTTTACCCAGTGTCTCTCAGCCTCCAGGTTCCTTACTCCCATCTCTTCCCTTATAATGCTAGAGCTAAAAACTCTTGCTAGAAACCTGCAAACTGCATTTTCCAGACTCCTTGCTGACTTGCTTCCCATGAGAGCCCCTCAACAGGAGGAATGGACAGGAGACTAGAAGGTAGCACAATGAAGAAGACTCTCTTCCTATTTCCAGATCCTGGCAGACACCTTCCAGAAGCAAGGCAGCTGTGGTTCCAGCCTCCAGCTTCCTTTAGCATTCCTGGTACCCTCCATGAGATGCCTCATTAGAGGTACCAGCTCTAGCTGGCCCAGCAGGTCTCAGCTCAAGCGTTCAGTTCACATTCTCAGGGTTCTGGCACTGGCCACAGTGTGCCTCCCCAAGAGGTTGAAGAACCAGCTGTAATACACACACAGAGAAGTATGCGAATCGGCCATGTAGAATTTTTCTCCTAGTTCCTAAGTTCTCCTAAAACCACCTTTCCCTTCGGGTTCTGCCTGCCCGATGAATGGTCTCTACATCCTGCAGTTACTAGTGTCCGGATTATTTAGCATCCCCTCTTCACTAGGCCAGCTTTCTTACACATGTGTAGTCAATTTCCTATTTTAAATCCCCTCTATTTGAAATTCCTGATGTGCTTTCCATTTTTCCTGGCTGGAAATTAATTTCCCGGCATTATCCAATCTCTCACAAGGACAATTATATAAAAATGAACGTTAACCTCTTAGAAAAGGAAACAACCCTGTCAAGTCATCAACACCTCTGTCAACAAGAAGAGAGAGTACACTAGCCCCGTAGGTACAAAAGTTCGGATACCTCAGCCAGCCTGGAACAAAGTTGGTCTGGACCCCAGCAATATGCCAGATAGAGATGCCCTGGGCTCTAGGCACACAACTTTAAATGAGGTGTCATCTCTACCGCCAGGGAGCCTATAAGGGGAGGAGAGGTCAGTTGTGATGCCATAGGGGTGGAATCTACCAGAGCAGCCAGAAGCCAAGCAAGGACAAAGGAGGAAGCCTATGAACTTCGCAGGAAGGACACTGCTTATCTAAGTCTTGTTATTGTTGTTGTTTTTCCCTTAAGAGAAACAGAAACCAATTTGGGATGACTTAACCTAATAAAGTATATGTGAGGAGTGTAAGGCTAAATTCTGAGGTCAGGGGAGGAGGCTAAAGAAGGAAAATGGAATAGATAGAAGTCAGGCAGCTCTAGACAGTATTGTTGGCTGAAGTTGCGTGATATCTGGACCCAGGCCCACTGCTGGGATGAAAGAATCCATTTGTTACATATGTTCACCTAAAGAAAGGTCAGGTGGCCTAAATTAGGTCAATGTCCATTCTATGACCATACCAAATAGGTGAGATGTAGGACCGAGCAGAGCATCTCTGCCCACAAGAGGGAAGATATAATCTGCAAAGGGACATCCAGGAAGAGGGAATGGAGGAAAACTAAATCAAAAAGAGTGGGGAGATCAAGACAGAGAGGCGTTTGCTGCGAAGATGAGTAGAATTTTCTAGTTGGGCTAGAGGACGATATCCGTTCCAGGCAGGGAGAGCAGCATGAATAAAGGCATGATGGTGAGAGAGACACCATAATGGAATATAAATAATCCTGAGGCAGCAAAGTGGAGATGAGACTGTCAACATTAACCGGGACCAGAAGATGACAGGTCACCTCACGGCGCTAAGAACCCACCGTGTAGTCTCCAGGACCCAGGAGGCACCATCAGGGGCGTCTCAGCCAGCCACTCACCTCTTGGCATTGTTGCAAATGTGCATTTCTGCCTGTGTGTGTGAATAATGAAGCAGGTGCCTCACTGCACACTTGACGTGAAACTTTCAGTGGAAGGGAGGGAACAGGGCCAGACTGGCGTGAGCGAAGGAGAGAATGGGTGTGAGCAGGTAGAAATAGGGGAAGAAGGTGCTGTATGATTAAGGGCTAAATTTTTGGCACAACTCAAGGCTGGATAGGAGTTCAGGAAGGACAAGTTCATCGGAAGCACTAACGAGAGGATGTGGCACTGAAGGGAACATGAACCCTACAGTCTTCATCATAAGGAAAGGGCTGTCAGTGTCCTTTCTACTATTTATCAGTCATGGGAGCAAGCCAGCCTCAACCGCAGAGCAATTACTTTGTAAAAATCTTTTAAAAATAAATCATAAGTCCTCCTAAACTCCCTAGACTTCAGACTCCTCCAAGGACAACAACCCTGTTTTATTCATTTCTGTAACCCAACTGTCTCCTATCAAGCAGGCATGCAAAGCAGCCGTTGGAATAAACTGATTAATTTAGTGGGATGATAAACTTGTAAAATATTGCTTTGATGACTGGTCTGCGACTTTCTTCTTCTACTTCATATAGTGCAGGCAGCATTCTATCATCTCAGTCTGGCTTTAAATTGCAATTAAAAAAAAATCATAAGCCAGAGGAGGCTCTTGAGATGAGATTACACTTCATATCACTATATAGCAGAACCACTTGATAAACAGCTCAGTAAGCCAATGCCCCCCAAAAGTGAAATGAGCTTCCTAAAATTATGCCATGAGTTTACAGCAAGACTGGGTCACCCCACTGGGTATCTTCACTTCCCCCAGGGCCTCTGACATCTGTCCCCTTCAAGGCTAGGAAAGGAAGGGTGACCACTTGTAATCACCCAAGGGCCAGACCTGTGGAAGCTGAGAAAGGCCCTTCACAGTGGTGTGTGGGAGCGTGCGCTCCAGGGCAGACGTCTCCACACGGAGCTTTTCAGAGACAGTGCCGCCATTCCTGCACAGCAGTTCAGCTTTTATCTGTCTAAAATGTGGAGCTTTCATTTGCCCAATTAATTTCGGCTGTTCTTGCTCCCTGATCCCAGTGCAGTGAACTCTGAGGAAGCTAAGAGAGGATAGTGGGTGACTCAGCAAGGATGGGCACGGCATCAAGGAGCAAAAGGGAACTAACTAACCCAGAGGCTGACCACTGCGACTGGAGGTGACTGCCTAGAAAGATGAGTTGTCAGCCCTGCCAGCTGCCTCAGTGCCAGGGAGGAAAGAACCTGGCACCAGTGCTCTCAGGATTGTATCCAGTACCCTTTCTTTCAAACAACAAATCACCACCAACCAGCCTTGAATGCCCCTCTACTTCCTTCTCTTACCTAACTATTGGCAGAATAGAGTCGTTGCCAGAAAACACTGCTGGGGTCAGATGTGGGACACCTCGCAGAAGGGTGCAGATCAATACTGGATGCTAGGAGAACCAACCATGTGATTAGAGAGCTGGAACTTTCATTCCCCCTCCCCTTACCTCCTGGGAGGAGAGAGGGTCTGGAGATTGAGTGTAATCGGCAATGGTCCGTGATTTAACCAATCATGCCTATGTAATGATGCCTCCAGAAAAACCTAAAAAAGACAGGGTGTAAAGAGCTACCAGGCTGGTGAGCCCGTGGAGACTTGAGTGGGCATGGAAGCTCCATGCCCTTTCTTCATACCTTGCTCTGTGGGTCTCTTCCATATGGCTGTTTCTGAGAAATATATCCTTTTATAATAAACCAGTTATTTAATAAGTAAAATGTTACTCTGACTTCTGTGAACCCCTGTAACAAATCAATTGAACCTGAGGAGGTGGCTGTGGGAAGCTCTGATTTATAGCCAGTTAGTCACAAGTACAGGTAGCAACCTGGATTTGAAACTGACCTCTGAAGTCCAAGAAGACCAGGGGAACCTCCAATCTGCAGCTGGTCTATCAGAACCACAGGTGACAACAGGGGCTTGCAGCTGGCATGTGAAGGGAGAGTGGTTTTGTAGGAATGAACCTTAGCCTGTGGGATCTGATGTCATCTCTGAGTAGATAGTGTCAGAATTGAGTTGAACTCCTAAGACACCTTGCTGGTGTGCAAGAATTGCTTCGAGTTGGGTGGTCTGTCCCCTACACAGACACACACATGTTGGAATTGGGTTCATAAACCCAAATAGTTCCCCATTCTTGTCCTTGAGTGAGTGAACCCAGAGAAGAGCCGAGTGACTACCCTGGGAAGCACCTCGTGTCTTTAGCAAAAAAATAAAGAATTTATTCTGAGTTTTTTAAATTTTTGAACTGTTCAAAACTAAGCTTAGCACTGGGAATGTGACAATGTGCAGGTTAAAGGCTTTGCCATAACAACAAAGTCAAGGGGAGAATGACAAGTTAAGAGCCAACAAGACTTCAGCATCATAAGTACTTTGTTTCTAAAAGTAGCAACTGCTAAGGAACACAGATGAGGGTCAGCTAGCACATCCTCCAAGGAGAGGGAAGGCTTCCTGGAGGAAGTGATGTCTAAGTGAGGGATACATAGAAGTTAGACATGTGAAAGGAGGGAAAGAATGATGAAAGATGTTCATTCATTCATTCAACAAACAAATCCTGAATACCTAATATGATATAGGAACTATTATAAACACTGCAGATACATTATTGAACATGACAGTAAAGGTCTTTCATCTTATAAAGTCAGTCTTCCAGCTGGTTGATCAATAATAAATAATTCACACAACTTCAGGAAGCGATCCATGACATGTAGAAAATAAGGCAGAGTGCAGTACAAAGGAGCTGTGTTAGATTTGGTGGTCATAGAAGACCACTCCAAGGAAGTTCCATTTCGGGTGAAACCTGACAGAGGAGAAGGAGCCAGCATGCAACCGTGTGGACCACTAACAGGCAAGCAGAGAGAAGCGCTCATGCCTGGGTCTAAACTTCAGAGCAAGCTCAGCACACTCCAGGCACAAAAAGATGGCGATCTCGGCTGTCGTGGGAGCACCAAGAAAACATGGAAGAAAGGCTGCAGGGCCAGCACTTGAAAAACCACACAGGGAATGGTGAGGTGTTTGATTCAATTCTAAGTGTTATGGGAGGCCACTGGAGATTTTAAGCAGGGCATAGTTATGATCTGATCTGCATATTTAAAGATCATTCTAGTTCTTGTGGGAGCATACAATACAGTATTTGCAAAGACTTCAGAGGGGAGAGCACATGGTCTATGTGAAGAAAAAATAGAAGAAAGAAAGAAAACCACCTAGTCCAGTGGAGGGAGCAGCAGTCAAGGATGATGATCCTGGAGAGGTTGGCTGGGACCCCACGTTCCAGGGTCTCGGGTACTGCGACAAGAATTTGGACCTTAACCCAATGCAAGGGATGCTGTGGAAGGATTTACCGAGGAAAGTCAGATTTCTGTCTGAGAAACCCACCGGTGACAGTGATGGCTCCAGAAACCAGGGTGTGGCTGAAAGCCTTCCTCCCTCAATGTCAGCATCCTTGTTGTGCAGGTAACGTGTGTTCCATGGGAAAGCATGCGTGAACAGAAGAGGAGCTCAGCACATGGAAAGAAGAGAAAGCTGGACACAGGGCTGCAGAGAAAAGTCAGAAAAACCCCCGCAGGACCCCGATGGCAGCCTGGGCCGTGGGTGCTCTGGGATTCCACATCTCCCTCAGTAGGGTTTCTCAAAGAAACCATGGTTCAGAGCTGGGAGACATGAGAGTGATTATTATCTCGTCCAGGCCTATCATTTACAGATGAAATTAGTCTCCTTATTCCCATCAGCCAGATGGCTCTGAGGTTAGTTTCTCCAGGGCTCAACCACAAAGACTGGCTAGTTTTGTTTCTTTCTTTTTTTTTTTTTTTTTTTTGAGCCTGGAGATACTGGCTAAAATGACTGTCTCTGTCCCCACCACAAATAATCTGCTTTTGTCCCTCAGTTTGTAAAAAGCCATAGATTGTATATTTGGTTTCCTATTGCATGACTTTCTCAGGCAGCCAACCAGTCACCCATATCCTTGAAGGTCGGGTCCCCAAAAGACCTCACCATTGTTCAGTGGGGGCATAGTCTACCTGCATGGGTCATCCCATTTTCCAATAAGTTAGGCTGAGAAACAGGTCACTTCTACAAGGTACAGTGTCCTTCGATAGATCTACCTCAATTTACTATTGTTGCTAATTGTTTACAGGTGAAATCTATGGAGCACTGGGTTCAAATGTGCACACTGAGCCTGCAGATCAGTTTTGACACCTTTATATATCAAATACTGTCTTTTTAGTCGTCTGCAGAACATTAGTGGAGTACCTGCAAAATGGCAACCCCTCTGCTGGTCACTGAAGACATGATGCTGAAGACATGGCCCTGACTCAGGCAACCTGAGACTTGGTGACTTCTGTAAAAATTAGGAAAACATGAAGCAAACATTAAAATCCTGAAAAACATGAACCTCAACCTTTCCTCGGGATCCATAACACTTTATAATTAACCTAATACTATCTAAGAGAACAACCACAGTTTTAGCTCCAAAAGAACAGGAATTCACTTTAATACCAAGAAATTCTCAAGCAGGGGGTCTTTTACTCTTTGCTACTAGTTTCTAGTTAGTAGTACGTGTCTCAAAGGCCAAGTGGCTGTCTGTTGTTATGGTGCCGATGGCCACCCTGGCAAGGAGGGCTGCAATGAGAAATTATGTTTTCATATAGGAATAAATATCATATCCCTCATCTCATTTTATTAACAAGGGAAGTGAAATCTACAGAGAGTCAGAAATTTAACCAAGCTCAGTCAAGCAGTAATAATTCAGTAGTCAATAGTTGCATACCATTATAGGAGTAGTAGTGACTCATTTATTGAACAAACATTCATCTAAGACCTGTTATGGACAAAACTTTGAATAAGACACAGTTTCTGCCATCAGGGGGCTCCCAGCTCCATAAATTAAAAAATCAATTTATCATATATGAGCATCTAACCACTATGGTATACACCTAAAACTGATATAAAATATTGACTATAAATGTATTTAAAAATAAAATATAACATAAGAAGACAAAATAATTTATTCCTCAATTGTAAAACATCCAGTTGTTTAACCTTTTAGCTACAGTGAGTAATGCTATGTTATGAACAATCGTATACAAGATTTTGTGTGGACATATGTTTTCATATGATGGAATAATACTCAGCTCTGAAAAAGGACTGAAGTACTATGCACTCTACAACATGAATGAGCCTTCAAAATATAATGGTAAGTTGTAGAAGCCAAACACTAACAGGCACATTCGAGTATTGTCAGATTCCATTTATATAAAATATCCAAAATAGGCAAAATCCATAGAAAGAGAAAGTGGATCGTTGGGTTTTCAGGGGCTGGGAGATGGGTGTACAGAAGTGACTGCTAATGGGTACAGAATTTCTTTTGTGTCAATGTAAATGTTCCAGAACTTAGATAGCAGTGATGGTCCTACAACTTTGTGAATATACTAAACACCACTGAATGGTATACTTAAAGAGGAAGAATGTTGTAGTATGTGGAGTGTATCTAAATAAAACATGTAAATACAGCTTTAAAAATAAGTGTGCTATTCAGCTGGGCTTCTTAAATATTTTGGATGTTAAGCTCTTATCAGATCCATGGCTTGCAAATACTTTCTTTCATTTTGTAGATTGTCTCTTCACTCTGTTGACTGTTTGCTGTGCAGAGCTTTTTAGTTTGAGTCAATCCCACTTGTCTAAAAATAAAAAATCCCACTTGTCTATATTTACTTTTATTGCCTATGCTTTTGGGGTTAAACCAAAAAGAAAAAATACCCAGAACAATGTTAAGGAAACTTTTCCCTGTTTTTTTTTTATAGTAGTTAGTTTTATGGCTTCAGTTCTTCCACTTAAGGCTTTAACCTATTTTAAGGTGATTTTTGTATTTGGTGTGATATGAGTCTAATTTTATTTTTCCATGTATGGATACCTAGTTTTTCCTACACAATTTATTTAAGAGACTATCATTTCCCCATTGGCTCTTCTTGGCACCCTCGTCGAAGATAAGGTGGTTGTAGATGCATAGATTTATTCTGGGCTCTTTATGCTGTTGCATTGGTCTATGTCTCTTTTTCTTCCAGTATCATGCTGTTTTGATCACTATAGCTCTCTAGTGTATTTTGAAGTCAGGTGATATAACACCTCTGGCTTTGTTCTTCTTAGCCAAGGTTGCTTTGACTATTCTGGGTCTTTTCTGGTTCCACATGGTTTTTAGGACCTTTTTTTTCTATTTCTATAATGAATTTTGATTGAGATTCATTAAATCAATTGTATAAATATTTTAACAATATTAATTTTTCCAATGCATAAACATGGAATGGCTTTCTGTTTATCTGTATCTTTTTAAAATTTTTTAAATTTTATTGTTGTTCAATTACAGTTGTCTGCATTTTCTCCCCACCCCTCCACCCCACCCCTCCTCCCCACCCCAGCCAAACCCACCTCCCTCCCCCGCCTCCACCCTTCCCCTTCGTTTTGTGCATGTGTCCTTTATAGTAGTTCCTGAAAACCCCTCTCCCCACTATCCTCTCCCCACTCCCCTCTGGCTGTTGTTAGATTGTTCTTAACTTCAATGTCTCTGGTTATATTTTGTTTGCTTTTTTCTTTTGTTGATTATGTTCCAGTTAAAGGTGAGATCAATTGCTCTCACCTGGCTTATTTCACTTAGCATAATGCTCTCCAGTTCCATCCATGCTGTTGCAAAGGGTATAAGCTCCTTCTTTCTCTCTGCTGCGTAGAATTCCATTGTGTAAATGTACCATAGTTTTTGGATCCACTCATTTGCTGATGGGCACTTAGGTTGCTTCCTTTACTTGGCTATTGTAAATTGTGCTGCTATGAACATTGGGGTGCATAGGTTCTTTTGGATTGGTGTTTCAGGGTTCTTAGGGTATAATTCCAGCAGTGGAATTGCTGGGTCAAAGGGCAGTTTCATTTTTAGTTTTCTGAGGAAATTCCATACTGTTTTCCATAGTGGCCTCACCAGTCTGCATTCCCTCCAACAATGTACTAGGGTTTCCTTTTCTCTGCATCCTCTCCAACATTTGTTTGTTGATTTGTTTATGTTGGCCACTCTGACTGATGTGAAATAGTACCTCATTGTGGTTTTAATTTGCATCTCTCTGACGGCTAGTGATGCTGAGCATCTTTTCATATGTCTCTGGGCCCTCTGTATTGTTTATCTGTATCTTCTTTAATTTTCTTCATCAGTGTATTTTAGTTTTCATTGTACAAATCTTTTACCTCATTGGTTAAGTTTATTTCTAAACATTTTATTCTTTTTTATTGCTTTTGAAATTAAGAGTATTTTCTTAATTCCCTTTTCAGAAATTCATTGTTTGCGTACACAACAACCACTGAAACCCCGCTGCTTTTGGCAAGTTGATTTCGTATCCTGCGTCTTTACTAAATTGTTTATTACTTCTAACCGTTTTTTGTTGAGTGTGAGTTTTCTATATATGTGATTATGTAATTTGAAAACAGAGATATGTTTACTTTTTTTTAATTTGGATGCCTTCTATTTCTTTTTCTTATTCAATTGCTCTAGCTAGGACTTTCAGTACTATGTTAAATATAAATTAGCCACAAATTATTAAACCCATTTTAATATAAACTAAGATAAACTAAGGCCTTCAGATATTTGATAAGCTCAAAGAGCTAATGTGTGTTGAAACAGTAAATTTACTCTGGTTTCTCTGACTCAAACTCCAGGGCTATCAAACGTAATCAGCCTTCAAATGCAGTCCCATAAATAGATGGGATTGTAATTCCCAGCTCCGACGTGGGCTGGCTCCCCAGTTCACTGACTGAGCAGGTCTATTCCCGGTCTCTTCCTCCTCAGGAACACAGGGCCGTCACCCCTCTGTGGTTGCGGCAAACCACGGGCCATGTGGCCACACAAACAAAGAGCTGCTGTGCCCTCTGACTAAATCCTATTCACAAAGTCTGATTCCCCCTTGCAAACCCAGTTTGGAAAGGCTCTCTAAAAAATCAGCTGGATGTCTTCATTGGTAAAGTTTTTTATTCCTTTAACTTAACTTTTTTTTTCAATTAGTAAAAACAGGTGCTTATTTCCATATTCTGATTCTCACTGAGACTCTCTTAGAGACTTTGCTTTCCTCAGCTCTGTCCTCACTCCCTACAATCTGCTGTCCTTGGGGTATCAACCTCCTACATCCTCCCTGGCCCCATTCTGCAGCTTAGGAAAAACACAATGATGGCTTACTTAGAGAGATAGGGAAGTAACAGGAGGTAGTAAGGCACAGTCAGTTCAAGATGTAGATTTCTGGTAGAGCTGCAGGTCCTATTGATGGAGTGGATGTGGGAAGCAGAGAAAATGAACAACTAGGAGGAAAGAGTTGCCAGGTCCCGATAAGAAAAAGACTGGGGGAAGAAGCTTTGGGCAGGTAGAAATGAAGAGGTCTATTCTGTGGAGGTTAACTCTGGCCTACTCATTAGACATCCAAGTAGAAAGGGAGAATACACATCCTAGATGTGCAGAACTGAGAGCATCACATAAAATAAAAACAGTCACGAAACACATGAAACTTTGAAGGATTATAAATATTTTGGTACGCCTAAAATGTAGGATGTGTAATAGGGACTCAGGAGAGACAAGGCAGAAACCAGGTTACAGATGATGCTCCATGGTTAATGGAAATCTACTGAAGGTGAATTTTCAGTTGGTTTGTAATTACTGTGTAATTCACAGTAATATTTTAGGAGGTCTAAAACATCATGTCTTTTTGCCATCCATCTTATGATTCTGATCTCTTCTTTGTATACCTAGAGCAGCGGGGGTTCTCAGCTTTCGTACTGTTCACATCCGAGACTGGATAATCCTTTGCCAGAGGTGGATGACTTATGCACTGTAGGTGTTTAGCAGCATTTCTGGCCTCCACGTACTATGTGCAAGTAGCATCACCCTCCCCACCCCAATCGTAACAACCAAAAATGTCTCTGGGTACTGACAAATAACCCCTGGGGGCAAAACCACCCCCACTTGAGAACTACTGACTTAGCAGTAACCACTGCCATTCATTTGCCATGGAAGTTCTTGGGCTTAGTTCTATATGTTTACTGTACATATATTTACCAATAAAACATGTTCTTTTTTTCTTTTTCACATATGGACTATTATATGTATCAATTTTTAACTTGCTTATTTCACATTTATTTCTAAATGTTTGGGGTATCTAAACATGATGGTACATAGAAAACTGTCAGTTTTTTAAATACGGTGTAGTATTCTGTAGTATCTATATACCACATTACATCTATGTCTATAATATTAGATCTTGAGTTTGTTTTGTATTTCAAACTAATGTGTAATGAATACCCTAATATGTATTTTCTTATGTATAAATGTAAATGTTCTCTCAGGTAGCGAAGAAGGCTAGAAAAAAAAATACTCTTTTGAAATATGAAGAAAACTCTAAGGATACCCTGACTCCAGAAAGACGAACAAGGGGGTCCTAGAGCAAATGAAGCCTGAAACATTGCCAGAAGCAAAAATCACAAAACCAAAATTGTCCTCCTTTGAGTACATCACCAGAAAGCAGGGCTCTTTGGAAAAGATGATAATGATGGGAAAAATCAAAGGCAGTGGGAAAAGACCGAACAGGAGATGGATTGACTTCATAAAAGAAGCCTTAGGCATGAGTCTACAGGAGCTGAGCAGGGCTGCTGAGGACAGGACACTGTGGACGTCACTCACTCGAGGGTTTCCAAGAGTCAGAGCTGACCAACAGCATATAACACACACAAAGAAGAGTGGAGTGGGTGTGTCACAGAGTATATGAATTTTTAATTTCAATAAAGCTGCCTTGTGTGGATTTGTTTGTAAAAATTGCTGCAATAACTTTCTTCCTGTCCCAGTCCTTTGGATATGACTTTGTGGCCCCTCCCATTGTGAGGTGGTGTCCTTTTCTGCACCTCTTGAGCCTAAGCTGGCTCTCTGACTCACTGGCAATGGAATGCCGCTCTGTACAGAGTCAGGAACATGGGACCGCCTGACATACAGTCTTGAGCTCAAGGTATTGCAGTTTTTACCCAAGGCATAGTCAGGTCCATGGGAGAAAAATCATTAGAGGTTTTAAGGTAGTATTGTAGTATGTATACAAAGTATTATAGGTGAAGGGAGGAAGTGTGTGGCTTGGGGGAAGGGTGCGGGGGAAGCACTGAGGGTGTGAGTCAGGAGAGCAAGGGGGCTTAAATATTTCCCAGGGGAAGTCAGGCCTCGAAGGATGGGAGGGAGATTGCTGATCAGGCATATCAACAACCCATGCAAAATGGGAACCTTCAGCTTCAGCTTCTCCCAGGACAGAGCTGATTAATCCCGAAGGCTCTGGCCCTCCTCCCTGTGGATATGTTACAGGGCTGGCTTTCATATACTGAACACCCGCTAACACGGTAAGATGAACAAGAGTGACGCTATGAACTAATTTCCCATGGAGGAGTCCAGCTCTGTGCCAACCTATCAGCCCAGGAAGGAAGGGGTCTATGGAAGTATATGACTTTTTTCCCCAAAACATAAAGCATATCTCAGATAATTGGCGTAAGCAGCACATTTCTGTGGGACAAGGAATATTGGAAGCAGGTTGTTTGGGGCTGTGGGACAAGTCAGAAAGTGGGGGCAATGTTTTGAGAAGCTTCGGGAAACAGATCTGGAAACTTCACCCTTCGCTCCCCCTCCCGTTGTGCCAGGATGTCTCCTTTGACATCTGAAATACCCTGTCGTGCTATTCATCTCCTCACTAAAAACACTTTCTTTTTCTGAACTATGGCTCAGCAACACAACAGTTCCAATCAGTGCAGTGGCTGCTAAACCCTTCTTTGTGTTCTTCGCTCCCACTCTCTCCTCTGCCCTTCTCTTCCTTGCCCCCCTTTTCGTTTCCCTTTAGGGTTGTTTTCAATAGGAAAGAAGCATTTCTCTAAGAAGCACAAAGAATCTAGTTAATGGGTTAGTCATTTTGGAGATGAATAATAGCAAGGCTGCCTTGTATTCCCGGTGCAGACTTCTGTGTGCATGAGGAACTTTGCAAAATTGTTTGAAATACAAAACAACAAAAAACAAAAAACAAAACCTAAACTAAAGGTTAAAATAACATGTGATGGGTAAATAAACTGATTAATTGCTACTACATAATATTATGCCATTAAAAAGGAGCAAACCAGAGCAAATCCTGACAGCTTTCTATGTACCAGCATGTTCAGATGTCCCAAACACATAGGTATGTGAAATAAGCAAGTTAAAAGTTGATACACAACATAATGGTACATAGGAAAAAAAGAAAAACAGAGCAGGTTCTGCTGGTAAATATGTGTACAGGTGAATGTATAGAAGTAGGTCCATGATCTTCTACAGCAAGTATATGGCACTAGTGACTACCACTAGGACAGTGGTTCTTAATTGGGGGCAATTTTGCAATGTCCAGAGAGGGCTGTTGTTTATCAAACCGCTGGGAGGTAGAATGGTGCTTCTGGCATTCAGTGGGTAGGATGCAGGGATGCTGCTAAACATCCTACAATGCAAGGAAAGTCACTCCCAGCAAAGAATCATCCAGCCCAGAATATCAATAGAACCAAGATTGAGAAACCCTGAAGCTCTGGGTAGTCAGAGAGGGCATAGGATTAGATGGGTTTCAAAAAGGAGTTTATCAGTAATGTTTTAGACCTTTCCAACAAAATGTAATTATAGTTTACTTAGGTAAGTACATATTAATTAAAAATCAACCTTCACTGGATTTCCATTGACTACAGGGGACCCTTTGTTACCTGGCTCCTGCTTCATCCCAGGTCTCTGCTATACAGCCTACATTTTATGAATATCAAAATATTTATAGTCTTTCCAAGTTTCATGGGTTTCATAATTGCCATTTTTCCCTAATTATATTTTTTCAGAGAGTTCCTTCCCTTCCCTCCTTGTTTACCTGGTGAAATTCTATTCACTCTCCAGACCCAACTCAGCACCATTTTCTCTCTCTTCCCAGGTGAGGTGGTTCTCCCCCTCCTCTCTACCATCTCTGCAGAGCCTAGGTACCTGGTGCTCTAATTAGACCTCAGCACACTGACATGAGAGGTGGGTTGGCAGAGTAAGCCCTAACCAGCCAGCCATGGGAGATATCCTGGCTTCCTACATACTGAACCACAGTGAAGAGCAGGTCACATGTCAGTCAGCCTTTAACATGTGACCCCTACAGGAAATCAGACACACACCTCATGTTGGTAGAGGTCACACACTCAGACGTTCACATGAGTGTTAGATATTGTGAATGTGTGAAGCAGGTGTGGAGGGCACTCTGGGAAACTGGAGAGCACCGCCCCACCCAGACTGGCAGAGTTGGACATCCTGGGTCTCTGGTTGATTGCTGCCATGTAGACCCCAGGCTGTCAGGTCTTCCAAGACAAATTAGAAATTCAGAATGTTATTTATAATCTTTCAGTTCTTAAAGTTTGATATCTGTATCAAAATTTTATAATCAATTGACAAGTGAAACAGCAATGCTTCCATAGATCAGATCTGTCTTAAGGGCTACTGATTTTTAAACCCTGGAACATAGATAGCTATTCATAAATGAGTTTCCTGAACTGAAATTCATTGTCTAGTATAGAAGACAAGCACCAAGATACCTGACACTTATGACAGTCATGTGACACACAGTCTTTAACATGTAGGCCCACCCTGCAGAGAGAGATGGACAAAAGGAAATCAGGCCCTTGTCACCACTAGCCAAGTGACCCCTTGCCCTGTGGTGGGGATGAGTAAGCAAAGGGGCTAGAAAGAATAACCAATTCCTTCTCCCTGAAAGTTCTCGGATGACAGAGGGTCCTATTTTATAAACTGAGATGGGTAGAAACAGGAGAATAAGAGAAAGGACCTTTTCTCCTACAATAATGATATTAATCTAGATTCCACTTGAATATGACTCTACGGTTCCATGAACTGTTTGCAAACACTCAACTGTTAGGTTTGTCAAATGGCCAACAGACAGACGTCGCAGAGGACAAATATTCCAGGCTCACGCATGAAGTTCTCATTGGCACCAGCTGCCTCACGAACTGCACTCCTTGGACCAGAATCATGATGGGCAGTGTCTTTTCATCTCAAAACCCAGCCATGGCCAGGAGCCAAGTGAAAGCAGGACAGGGGCCTCAATTTCTGATTGACCACACCATGCCAAGTGTCTGTGAAGTAGATTCCATTCTCCTACATCTCCTGTGGGATCTGTGGTTTCAGGATCGGAGATGCTGGCCTCGGGCATCTCTCTCCACTGAGACTGACTCATGGTAGAACCAATTTAGACAACTAGGAAGGAAGTGGCACAAGATCCCATTTTCCTGACAAGGAGAGACTGTGAGCTACAGCCCCTCCACATGTAACACCCAGAAACATGCGCCTGTTGCCATAGAAACCCCATAATGCAGCCTGAATAGATCCCATCCAAAATGCTCCCTGAGGCCCACTGCTTTCAGTCCCTTTCATTGCAGGAGCCAAAGTCTAACTGGAGCCAGAATTAGTGATGGGCAAAGAGCTCAAAGGGCTGCTGGTCCCCTTCCAGGCCATCTCCGATTTATGCAGAGTCTCTCGGGTTTGGAAGATTTGAGTGGCTGAGCTGTCCTGTGAGAGTCACGGCTCCTCTTTCTCTTATCCTGGGCCACAAACTAGCATCTCACTCTGCATTGGGGGAGTGGTGTGACAGCTAATCAAAGCAGCTTTAAAAGGCTTTTAGGGTTTGCAAAAAAAGGGTGTTTTGAGTAAAGACCAGAGCACAGTTTTGGTCCCAGCCTGTTTCCCCTTCTTTCTTAAATACACACAGATTGAGCTAACTAGACTCTACAGCAACATGGTGGGAACAAGCAAAAACCTTTAAACAAGACTATTAAACATGCTTTGCCTTCTCCAGGGAGAAGCAGCAACTATGCCCCATGCATAAATCCAGAACAGCCAAATTTTGATTCTGAAGATTTAACATTGATTAGAGTAAATAAAAGCCTTTCCCTCACCTCCTTCCTGCAGATGTGTCCAATCAAGTTATATGAAGACTATAAGAGCTAGCAAGAGCCCACCTATCTAGCTGAACTCTATCTCTAGGCTCCTAGGATAAAGTAAATAAATATAAAAGTGGAGAGGCCATTTAACAGGAAATATCTCAGGAGATTTTATGGACCACATGGAATGATCCATCCCATGGGGACAACTAACGTGTCAGATCAATTGGACTTGGAGAAAAGTGAGTTTGTAAAAACTTTATTTGCTTCAAAATTCTAATAGGTTCCCACGTCACCTCCCTTAAGTATTGTTATGCTCCTCACACAACACTTACTGCTCTGGTCCATGTGGTTGAGGGGGAGAAAGAGGCACGAAGTAAGAGGGAACTATCAGAAAGTCAACAATCATTTCCTTTCTCCTGAGATGTCTTATAAAACCTAAATTTATATAGCAGACGCAAGAAAGGAAATATTCTTCACTTTTTCCATTTAGAGTCTTAGGGAAAGCATTGTGAAGTCCTGAAGGTGTGTTTGTTTAATGAGGCTTTCCAATTCAAAAACCTAGGAAGAAAATGGGGGGAGATACAAATAAAGCCAGCATGTAGACATGTAGTTTTTCACAGGCTTTTGCCTTGAAGAGCGCCAGGGTGCCAAATGCAGAAAGGAAGCAGGTCACCTCACTTTCACTTCAGAGACGAGGAGACTGATGTTCAGAGGTAGAAATACCTTTGTGAAAACCGATACCAATACCTTTTTCAGCCACTTACCATGTGTGCCCAAACACAGGACAGAGTCCAATAAGGGTATCCAATAAGAGAAGTTACTTGGCCAATTTGTATATTAAAGCATTAGAGATGGGTGAGATAATACAATGTCTACTTATTATATTTAATTATCAAGTCACCCCATATAAAGTCATACAATTATAAATACACTTTATCATTGATTTTTCTTTCACCTCTTAATTTACATGAACCTCTTTTACACAAATCCCTGGCATCAAGATCCATCCCTCATAAGACATCAAACAGTTTTCCAGAGCCCATTATCCCTACATTTGTCTAATTCATTTGAGCTCTGGTTCTTCTTAAATCCACAACCCACAAGAATGAATTTGCCTAGCAATAAAACACTTTATTTCTTTTTAAATTCATTCTGGAGAAATGTATATTCTTGAGTACCACAATGCAGTCCATCAGAAAAAAATTCAAAAACGAATAAATTTCTTTGCCTCCTGCTTTACTATATTGTCAGATGACCTCTAGACATAGTCAAACTTTGCATTAATTTTAATGGATGCATTTGTTTCCCCTGAATAATGTTTTTTGCTATTAAAAATAAAGCAATTGAGAGATTGTCCATAAATCTGTAAGAGTTGTCATAACTTAGCATCTCACTCTGCATTCGGAGAGTGGTGTGACAGCTAATCAGATACGTCCATCACCCTCTTTGCCAAGATAAAATTTTTGTGGACAAAAAGCTATTTCCTTTGAACATATGCACCCCAATATTCATAGCATCATGTTTTTACTATAGCCAAGTGCTGCAAACAGCCTGTGCCTATCAGTAAGTGAGTGAATCAAAAAACTGGTACATTTATACAATGGAACACTATGCAACAGAAAGAAAGAAGGAGCTCCTACCCTTTGGGACAGCATGAATGGGACTGGAGAGCATTATGCTAAGTGAAATAAGCTAGGCAGTGAAAGACAAATACCATATGATCTCACCTATAAGTGGAACCTAATCAACAAAACAAACAAGAGAGCAAAACAGAACCAGAGACATGGAAATAAAGAACAAACTGAGAGTGACTAGAGTGGGGAGGTGAGGGGGATAACAGGGGAAAGAAGGGGAAGGTTCAAGTCAAGGAACATGTATAAAGGACCCATGGACAAGGACAAAGGGGTGAGGGGACAATGGGGGAGGGGGGATGGGTAGGGCAGGGGAGAGTAATGGGGGGAAATGGGGAAAACTGTAATTGAACAACAATAAAAATTAAATTAAAAAAAGCTATTTCCTCATATGCTGGTGTTCACAGCCCTGTGGGAAGGCAGAAAAGGGATTGAAATCCTTTGGCTTCTAGTTGGGAGTGAAATCCCCTGCTCCACCCCATTGATGGACTGTAAGTCTCTGAAGGGCACAGCCGTGTGTTATTTATCTTAACCATGCCTAACACAATACCTGACACAGAACAGGTTCTCAGTAGCTGTTGAGTAAATGAATGAATGAATTGAATAATTAATCAAAGCACCACATATTCTTCAACACTTCAGCAATGGAGGTGTGCTTTATGATTCTAAATACAGTTGGCCCTTAAACAACAGGGGTTTGAACTGCACGGATCCACTTATACACATATTTTTTCAATAAATATACAGTGGGCCCTCTGTATCCTGGGTTTCGCATCCACAGATTCAACCAAGACCTTTTCACTCTGTGTTTGGGAATACACGGATGCAAAGGGCCAACTATATGTATTGTTATTTTATATGAAGGTCTTGAGCATCTGTGATGGTATTTAAGTTTACGGAGTGTCAAAGTTATCAGCAGCGTTTCACCCAGGTGGGGAGTCAGTGCCCTAACCTCCTTATTATTCTAGGGTCAACTGTAGAACAAAATCATTCTCCAAACTGAAGAGGCCCATTGTTTTCTTTCCTGTGACAATCCTATATAGTTTGATTTGGCCAAACTTATATTGCAACATCTCAGAGCTCAGGCTCACCATCCCAGGTCACTAAATAGCAGAAGCCAATCAGCACAGAGCCAGTCCAACACTCAGTGGCCATTCATAAATGGTCCAGGAAAGCTGCTGCCCAGAATGGAGCCTGAGAGTTCCTGGTCCCATGGACAGATTTCCCCAGGAGAACAGACCCTTGTTCTGGTGCTTTGTCAATTACTACCCTGCTTTCCAACCCACAAAGCCCCCAAGAATCCAGTCATCTCCCCACCCTGGAGCTGGCTCTATGTAAAAGCCTGCGGCTGTGGTATTTTCTTGGCTTTGCCCACATGTAATAATGCAGGGCTGGGTGGGGAGAGGTGGCACACACAGGATGTTAGACAGGAGAGGAGGCTGGTGGGGGACAGTTTCTGAGGACAAAGCTTCTGCCTGCTGAAGTTGTTTGGACTTAAGCACAGAAAAGCTATTCTGGCATCATGTTGCTGGGATCTGAGAGGGATGCAGAGGGATGCTCTGGGCAGTTGTGAAGTAAGCTAAGTTCGTGAGCAGTGTTTTCTCCTCTCCCTTTAGGGCAGGGGTGTAAAACTCATTTTCACTGGGGGCCACATCAACCTCATGGTTGCCTTTGAAGGGCTGAATGTAATTTTAAGACTGTATAAATGTAGCTACTCCTTAACTAGGGGCAAGGAGCTCAGCGCTAGGAGCTTGGTGCTGCCACTGGGTAGAAACAAGGTGCCAGACTGGATAAAACAAGGTGGAGGGTAGGGTGTGGCCCACAGGCCTTGTGTTTGCCACCTGTGCTTTAGAGACAACTCACAGCTCCCACAGCTGCCCCATGATTGTCCTTGCTGCCAAGAATAGTAAGCTTGGGGGACTTACCATAGCTCCCTATTCATCCCTTCAGCTTCTCCACCGGGCCTGGTCTCTCCCCTGGTCCAGAACCTGGCATGGAGGAGAGGCCCACTAGATTCCAGTTTTCCTTCTTCCATCGCATAATTAGGTAATTCACACCTGGTTCAAAGCGCTTTCACCGCCATTTTAGTGAGAGACCTTCACCATAATCTTTTAAGGTAGGCAGGGCTGGGGATGCCCATTTTTAAAGTGGAGAGATCATTCCTTCTTGTCCTCTCAAAACTTCCAGGATAACAGTCCTTTGGTTAAGATAACCTTCTAGCCACCTGGTCTGGTCTCTGCCTCCCTCTCCTGTGTCTCCTTCCTTGACTCCATCCCTCGTGTTGTGTTAAAGTCAGGCTCAACTTCTTGTAGTTCCTCCTGCCTTAACTCATGCTTTCCCTGATCCCTGAATTGCCCCTCTCCCATCTACTGGTAGGCAGACACACCCTGTCAACTGCTCCATGCCTCAAGCTTCAGACCAGAGTCTTTTTCCTCACCCAGGCTGATCACAAGTGCCTAATGTTTACCTGAATTACACCAAATATCTCCTTTTAGAGTCCTTATCTGTTCACAAGTCAAATTTTCCCCATGTGACCCTGAATTTCTAAAAACTGAGGAATATCTTGTTGCAAGTGATAGTAAATTCAAGTCAACTTGACCATATATTTTTTAAAATAGGAGTGGGGATGTATTGGCTCAATAATTCAGAGCAGTGCCTAGGGCACAGCTGGACTCAGCTGCTCAAACAGTATCACCAGAACTCTACCTTCCCTAGTATCCAAGCTCTACTCCCTCCTCTGTAAATTTTATTCTAAAGAAATGTTTCTTTCCCCACAGTGACTCTTGGAATAGAATAAGCAAGTATACGAGGGCACAAAAGTTTGGAGAGAAAGCCAAGGGCTCCATCAAGTAGAGCCCAGTGCCCATGTTAAAGATTTTGTTAGGTGTTTATAAATGCCTCAGGAAGCCTTGGGGGATTTAAACACACACACACAACCGATATGTGCTAAGACAATCACTTTCATTTTTATTGAGGAAAATGAATGGGAGAGGTAAGAATAGAAGAGGGGTCACCAGCTATGAGGCTGTTATAAAAATCTAGGGAGCAAGAGTGGGGACTAGAACTAAGATGATGGCAATAAAGATGAAGAAAAGTAAGCACAGACATATAATGGAAGTGGAAGGTTTTTATCCTGGACTGGATGGGGAAAGTGATTATGGAATGGTAGAAGTCAAGGATGACCTATATTTAGGACTTGAGCAACTGGTGATGAGAGTTGTTGGATAACGAGACAGATTGGTGGAAAGTGTGGAGGGCACAAGTTTTGAGGGCAGAGTCAACAGTTCCATTTGGAGCACTGATTGTTCAGGACACATCCAGGTGGACCTCAGTTTGGTTTGTGGACAGACATGAATGCCCAGACTTGCCCCAGACCTGGGTCTGAAATAAGGTATCTAGTGTCTGGCCAGGGAAGAAAAGGATGTGGAGATAGTGGGGAATACAGACCCTGGGGTTGACAAATAGAGATCACCTTTTAAGTCTTGTAGGTTTCATTGGAGGGATTTGGACTTAAAGATAACCAGATAAGCAGAGAGATAACCAGATCTGGGTTCTGTCACCAGCTCTGTGGCACGGCTGGCTGTTTGATATTGGACAATCCACCTTCCCTCTCTCAACCTCACCCTCCTCAGCTGTCAGTGGGGATAATTCTACTTCTCTCACTTTCTAGGCTTTTGTGAAGATCTTCACGTTAGAAGGTTTTGCAAACTGTAGAACAATTAATATCTATAAATAAGAATTATGATTGTTTTAATATATACCCAGACGTCAAACCGAAAGAACTTTCAAAGGAAATCAAGCGGTGTAAGAGAAATGGAGTACATTCTTTCTTCAGGCTCTAAACATTTGAAACTCTCCCAAACACAACTTCAGCCTTCTGGTGTCAATGAAACACATTGCTTACTTTGTTTTTTAAACTCTCCCATCCCTGCCCCTCCGTTAGCTGCTCACAGCGTGTCTCCTGCAGTTGCTGCTCAAATGTATTTCTCCCCCTGTGTGTTCTAGTTTCTCAGACTAAATCCATTCCATTTGGCTGAAGAAACAGACCAGACAATATCCAACCTGACGTTCCTCCCCTCAGCCACCAGGGAGCTGAAAGAGGACTTTCAGTATTTTGCCAACAAATGAGGGTTAAAACAACCACCTGTAAACTGAACATGATGGGGTTTATATATAAATTATATATATATATATAAATTTTTTTTAATTTTTTAACAGCAAAGCCTGGGAATGCCCAGGAAGCGGATGAGATCATCTGTCTGGTCTGTGAGCAGCATGTTCTGCAGGTCTTCTCATTCCACATTACATCATGCTGGAAAGAGAAAGCAAAGCGTCTGGACGTTCCGTACGCAGTCTGCAGGGGTGCTAAGCAAGGGAGGCACTGGCTTGCTGGAGAGGTGTGATCCCCCATTCTATTCACACGTGAGTAGGAACACTCATTAATTCTGCCAATGGTTAGAGAATGCCCATGATGAGACTGTGATTTTTGATGTGAAAATAATCTTGCACATTCATTAACTTATTCATTTAACAAATGGTTGTTTTGAGTACTTACCCTGTGACAGGTACTATACTAGGGGCTGGGGATACAAAGGTGAACAAAACAGATAAAAGCCCCTGCCTTCCTGAACCTGGTATTCTATAGCAAGAGATGGCCAATTCACAAATCACCATGTTAATATATGGTACAGTGTCAGATAAATGCTCCGAAGTAAAAATTAACCAGGATGAGACAGAGAGATTGGATGGCTGGTCTGGATAAGAGAATTGAGGAAAGTCCCTCTAAGAAGGTGGCATCCAAGTGGAAACCAGAATGAATTGAAGGTTGCACCAAAAAATATCTCTAAAGAAGAGGAAGGGATCTCTTGGCAGAGAGACAGTAAGTGCAAAGGTCCTGAGACTAGACAGTGGTCTAGTAGAGAGGCAACTATTTTCACATCCATTATCTTGGATCATCCCTGTAACCCCAGGATAAACCCAGGAGTGGGTTTTCCCCATTAGACTGTTTATTCAAGAGGCTATCAATTCCCCTTCTCTTCAAACAAGGTGGGTTTTTAAAAAAAAAAAAAAAAAAACAGACTCAGCCCTCATTCCCCTTTGCTTTTCTTTAATTATCACATGTGCTTTCCGTTAGACTTTCTTCCTATAGAAGGAAAATTAAACCAAGAGTTATGTCATTGAGGTTAATAGCAAGGAAAAGGAAGAGGGAAGAATTCTCCCACTTCCTCTCTGGTTTACATAAGAATATTGAATGTGCTACATTTGGATAACAAATTCTAGGACTGTCTAGCTATGTCTTTGGTCATGTTTAATGCTCCAGTATATCTTGGTGCTCAGGATATTACAAAACCATCCTTCTTTCTGTGGACCAAAGTGACAGGCTGGCTGCTGACAGGTACATTTGCATTCAGTGCAAAGAGTTTGCTCGAAACAGGTTTTGTCCTGGCCCTTCATAATCATGAAGAGATCTTATCACTGAGGCCATCACTGAAAGCCACTTTCAAAAGGTGCTTTTACAAACAGACATTGGGGAATCCTTCAAACTCATCCATTTTGTTAATAATCAGGACCTAATTTCATGAAGTTTAATATACTGAGGATCTGGTTAGGTCTACAGGAAAAAATAGGAACTGGCAAAAAAAAAAAAAAAGGAGATTTAAGAATGAAGGAAATGGGAAATGAATTAACATTAGTTATGTTCCAGGCCCAGTTGGTCTGCAACATAACCTTATGAGGTAGATTCTTTATCCCTATTGAAAGACAATGTTAAGTATAGAGATTCTGGAACCAGCTAAAGGTCAGATAGCTAATGAATGCCTCAGTTGGGACCCAAACCCAGGTTTAGCTTCTACTAGCCTCTGCCTCAGTTTTCTCTTTAAAAAGGCAGAGACAATCAAAAAGTTTGTGCTTCCTGGGGCCTACGGCTCTATTAAAATTTCCAATCATTAAAAGTCCAAGGGACTGAAATATTTGCTCAGTACCCCCAAATATCCAGCAATTTCATATTTAAACAGAGGATAATATCCCTTTAAAATGGTCCTTCCAAAAAACCTGGCCCCAAATGCCTGGCTCCCATTTGAGGTTGCACAATGGAGATCCTATAATAGATATAAATAGCACTGGGTAATCCTCAAGGCTCCTTGCTGAGTGACCACTGATGTAGTCTGAGGTTTGGATGACACTATTATGAGAAGTATTGGAACAGACTGATACTGTCCCCCTTAGAATGGTGGCCTCTCTGCAGAGGAAGTAGAACTATTCCCTTAGGTGGGCTTTCACAGGCTACTTTGCTTAATCACATGACTTGCCAGGGTGTGAGTATCTGTCTACCCATCCGACTTTCAATTTGGCATGTTGGCTGCTTCTTCGGAACAGAGGCCATAACTTCCTCAGCCCTATGTCCCCATGCTGTGCCACAATGTTGGCACTCAGTTGTATTTTGGTAAACAAATGTCAGTTATCTTCTGCTGAAAAACAAACTGCTCCAGAACTTTGTGGTTTAAAACAACCGTCATTTATTTAGCTCACAATTCTGCAGGTCAGCAATTTAAGGGGCAGGGCTGGGTGGCTCTTCTGGTTTCTACTGGGCTCCCTCATGAGGATGGGGTTAGTTTGGCAGCTCTGCCTCTGAGCGTGGCTGTCTACATATGTCTCTCTTCCTCCTGCACTCTGGCCCAGTTGTGTTCCCATGGCATGGCAGGCAAATGAGAGACACAGGACCACGCAACACTTCTTACACGCTAGACTCAGAAATGCCACCTTATAACTTCTGCTGCATTCTGTTAGATGAATCGAGATGCTAGGGCACCCAGAATAAAAGCATGAGCAAATAGATCACCTCTTGATTACATAGCTGCAACATCACATTTCAGTGGATGCAACTTGAGCAGAGAATTGGGACCATTTTTCAACCTACCACGAAGTATTTGTAATGAATGAAATGCCTGACACATGAAATTATGATGTGTGATCACTTTGCTCACTAAAATCAATGTTCCCTTTATAAATAAATTACTTTCTAGCCTGGAAGAAGGAGATAGAGGTGACCAACCGAGAGTGTGAGATGGCCCCAAACATGGGATTTGAAAGGGTTGATGTTCCAAATTAGAATATTGAAGTTCATGGTTTGGGTTTCAATTTGGTTTTTCCCTTGGGGAGGGAGTGTCCCCTGACCTAACTTCTGCACATATTTAAATTAATAGTGCCCATTCTCTTTTTACCCTAAGAAACAGTGTTTTTATGGCTTGCTGAGAGAGCGTGTGTTTTAAAGTCAGAAAGACTTGGTTTCAAACTCTGTCTCTTGCATGTTCTAGTCATGAGACCTGGCATAATTTAGCTCATCTTTCTGGTTGGTTTCTTTGTCTGTAAAATGGGAATTATTAATAACAGCTGTGCATGTCTGTTGTACTATTAAATGAGATGATATATGCATTACACTTAACACAGTGCCTAACACAACACAGGTGACAAGTTAGTCCCCTTCAAACTTTTCCTCTGCATTGCTGGAGAATCCATTCCTATAAATCCAAGGTAGGATGATGATTATTGAACATTGATATAAAACTCAGTACTTGGGAATACTCAAATCCAATGACAAACATTGGGCATCACTTCTACTTAAAAATTAAAGTGAATAAATTTAAATTAACAGCATTTTAAACAAATATTCATATTAAAACAAACATAAATGTGAATTCGGATCTGACAGGTATTTGGTTAGTAAAGCATGTGGCTTTAAAGAAAGTTCCAAAGATCGGGAGTTCACTTAGGCCACACTATTACGTATGTCCCCATAGGTGCAGGGATACTGAAGGAGAAAGTTTGAGAATCAAACATTGGGTAATACCTACCTGGAGCCCAGATTGCCACTAGGGATTCTTCTGGATGTTGGTTTCTCTATTTCCATGCCTGCAATTAAAGAAAAAGTCCCTCTGTGTTTTCTTCTACCTTTCCTTGCCCTTCATTCCTGTAAATAAAACTGGCTGATCTATTATATTTCCCTTTTGTCCTATTCAAGGTTCCATCTTCCCGTTGAACCTCTCCTAATCACACCCATACTAATTTTTTCTTCTCTTCCAACATTTCAGAAGATTCCTGTGTGATTTTTTTTTTCCAGTTTTAGATCGGCTTTGACCACATGAGCACTATTTATAAAAGAGCCCAATGGCAAGGGAATCCGCCACAGCCTATGGTGATTGTTCTTACCTAGTACATCTCCAGCTTTCGAGCGGAGCTGGGTATTTTTGCCGGTCACCTTTGCATGGCGTTAACATTCAATCCAAGCTCCCAGACATCGCTGCAGGTGTCTCAATACACCGCTGACATTGCTGACATGGCATGCATCAAGTTGTTTTATTTTGTCGTTGTTTTTGATACAATGAGGTCACCAGAGACTGAAAGAACCAGAGTCGTAATACAGTTTTATATTTTTATTATTTTTTAATGTTTTATTTATACATTTTTAGAGAGGGGAAGAGAGGGAGGGAAACATCAATGTGTGGTTGCCTCTTGTGCGCCCCCTACTGGGGACGTGGCCTGCAGTGGAGGCATGTACCCTAGGCTGGGAATCAAACCAGCATCCTTTTGATTCGCAGCCTGGCATTCAATCCATTGAGCCACACCAGCAAGGGCGGTAATACAGTTTTAAATCCACTCTCATAAACACCTAGTTAGAGAAAAGAGGTTCTGAAATCAGACAGTCAGACAGTATGCAGGTGTGGTTACAAGCTCTGGTTTGGAACCCAGGGTGGCAAAGATTCATGTTCTAGACCCCCACCCGACTGACTAGCTTTGTGGCCTTCAGAGGTCACTTTGCAACTCTGTGCCTCCGTTTCCTCACTTGTGCAATGCAGATAATAATGCTATTTACCTTATAAGATTGTTGGGACTAAATGAGTTGACTATACAAAATGCAAAGGTCCTGGCATATATTGTACATAGAGACTTGCTTTTCCTTAATATCTGCAGACCGATGAATAGATTGTGATGTGACCTTGGACAGGTTAACAAAACTTTTTGCCGTTTACAAGTCTATAAAATGGTGCTAATAATTTTTGCCCCAGGAAATTACTGTAAGAAGTCAAGTTATGTTAAGTGAGTAACATGACAGAATAGCAGCTACATAATATTGGCAATAGCAAATAATCGTTGTCATCTTCAAGTCAGTAATCAGGGTAATGATTGCCTGAGGCAAATGAGGAGTTATTTTAAGTGTTAAATTATATTTGAAAATTAAGCGTTAGGTATCTATTATTTATAGAGACAGACATGAGAAGTGAGGGCGGTGGAGTTGACAAACTGGATTTGAGTTACTAAATATATCACTTAGCAAGAGCAAAGCAGCGAACATGTTATTTGACTTCTCTTTGTTTCTCTTTCCTCATTGAAAAGACTGGAAAAATACCACCTACCTTGCAAAATTGTTGTAGGATTAAACGGGATACTACGTAAAGCACTTGGCACATTATTAGAGCTCAACAAATGGCAGCTATTCTAAATCAAAAGTCTAAGACAGAAAAATGACCTGCAATTTCTTTTTATTAATATAATGTGAATTTTAAAAAAGCTTGATTTATCCTTGCAAGCTGGATTCCAGCAAAGTTAATGACAATGGAGAGAAAAGAGGAATGGGGGTTAGAAGGACTAAATACACAGAATGTGTAAGGACTTTTGCTGAGGTTAGCTATAAGGAATTTGTGGTTTGACTCAAAAGACTTCAGTTTTATGAGGTTTGAGAGCCTTTTCAAAAGGAAAACCAGATGCATCAATGGAAATTTTATGCAAACAGTGCTATCTTCAGCAAATGCTCCTTTGAGTCTGTCTGTTACATTGGGTAGACAGATCCTGGGGTGTTTTTTAAAACTTAATTGGTCTTGTCTCGCAGACCCTCGGTGATGTTCTCTAATGGGTCATGAGACCAGGAATTTGTAAGCAAAAGGCCCCAGAACCACAAACAGGAAAGATTCCACTATAGCCCAGAAAGCAACAAAGCTTCTTGTTTCAGACTCCTGCTTTCCATCTTTGAGGAAAACAGGGTTTATCTTTCCAAGGAGTCCCGCATCTTCAGGCCCGATGCTTGCAGCAATCGAGAGGAACTGCTTCCCCAAACCCCCAGTTACTTGGCTCTGGGAGCCTTGGAGGTAAAGGGGATTCAGGAGACAATAAACAGTGCTTACATTAACTTGCTTTTGCCAGCTAAACTGCAAAGACAATGAATTTTCTAGTATGATTATCATAATTAACTGGCAGGCCTTGTAAAAAGGCTTGGAAAGATTAAAAATATATAAAGACAAATCACCACAAGATTGGTGCCTGCTCGGGGTATGCAAGTAAACAGAAGCCAGGAGTATGGAAGAGAGGGGGGCATAAGGCATTAGCAGAAAAAGTGAGATGCAGAGTGAATGCAGATGGTTTGGGGATGTTGAGTTATGGGTGAGCCAACATCAGACATATATTGGGCTAGTTCATCTAGGGGACCCTAGACACACTTGCTGGGACAGGAGTTGATTTTTAAAGGGGCTGCATGGAGGTAGATAGCCAGGTGAGTGCCTTCAGGGCCGAAGACAAAATGCTTGTATGTTTAAGACCATTCTTCTGCCACCACCTCCTAGGAACACTCACCAAGGCTGCTGTGACCACTTTCTTCATCTTACTTGGAGGCAAACATTTTAGGGAAGGGGAAAAGTAAGCAGAAAGGTAGAGAGGAGGCAATATGGCAGGGGGATTGAGAAGACTGACTCTGAAATCAGACAGCCTGAGATGAGAACCATAGCAGAGTTTTAAATTTATATATCTTTTAGTGCTAAAGCCCGTGCTGCTAACCCATTAACTGTGAATATCCAAAAGACAAAACATGTTAACTCTGCTGAACTGAATGGCATGTATATAAACTTTTTTCCCTATCCTGGCTCTGTGCATGATCAGAATAAGAAATCTGATATGTCTCTTTGAGGTCAGAAGTACAATGAGCAGAGTTTTAAGTCCGTGAAGGATGCAGTCCAAGCCAGGTTCGTCTTGTGGTCCATTCTGCATATCCAAACAGGTTTGCCCAACCTTGAGCATGACTCATTTGCTGAAGGAGACCTGTATCCTCCTCTGACTCAGTAGTAGGGAAATAAAAGTAAGAGAACAATTTCCTCACCTGCGCAAAGCCTGAGTCATTGGGCAGTTGGGGGGGGGAGGGAGTGCATCTCCCAAACCCATGCATGCCAGTGGCCTTAGTCATGTGTTTTTAGTGATGTCCCTGTCCCCTTGTCCCTCTACTGCAAGGATATTGAAGTGATCTCTAAATTTCAGACCTACACATGGCATAGATGATTAACTTCCCTAAATATTCATTGTCCAGTTCTAGTAGAGAAACATAAAACCTGACCTGATGGGGACCCATGGCTGTCCATGTAAGGATTACATTTTTCAGTCTTCTTTTTAGCTGGATAGGAACATGTTGCTCATTTCTGACAAATGGGATAAGACCAGAAGTGCCTTATGCAAGCTTCTGAAACTCCCTTTGAAGAGAGAGCGGAAGCTTTCCTGCCATGGCCCAAATGTTTGCATCTACCCAAAAGTCCTATGTTGAAATCTTAATGCCCCATGTGAAAGTATGAGGAGGTGGGGTCTTTGGGAGGTACTTAGGTCATGTGAGAGTGGATCCCTCACGAAGATTAGTCCTCTTACAAAGGAGACATCACAGAGCTTCTTCAACCTTCCGCCACGTGAGGGAGGACACAGCCAGAGGGTGGCATCTGCAACCTGGAGGAGGGCTCTCACCAGAACTTGGCCATGCTCTTGGACTTCCATTTTCCAGAATGGACTTCCAGCCTCCAGAATGGGGAGAAATAAGTATTGTTGTTTAGAAGGCACCCAGTCTCTGGCATTTTGTTATAGCAGCTCAGACAGACTAAAACACTTCCCATAGGTCTCTTATTTATTGCTGCTCCTATCTTCCTTCCTGGACTATGAGTTTGGAATATGAATTTAAAGGCCACATGTAGGGATGGTTGGAAAGAGTCACTGTAGTAATCCTAGACTACATACCTCCAGACTTTTATATGAAAAACAAACTTCTATTGTGTTAAAAAGCAGTATTAATTTGGAATTTTCCATTACTAGCAATCAAACCTAACCTTAAATGATATGTCAATCATGTCACTCTTTGCTTAAAACCTATCCACATTTCCCAGTTGAGCTCAGGCAAAAATCCCAAACCCCGTAACAAAACATTCAATGTCTTTATAACCTGGACATTTGATATTATACTTTAAGCTTTCCACTACGTTGGAACAAACCAGCAGGACCTAATGATTTGTATTTCCTTAAGTATTCACAATTTGTCCCGTTTCTTTCTTTCTATGCATGTTGTCAACTTCTGCTTTAAAAGCCATCTTGTTTGAAAGAAAAGTGTCACTTTCTCTGACAAAACCCTCTCTTACCTCTTGGGCAGGCTTGTGGGTTCCTTCTACTCCATTTCAGTGTCACCGGTAGCAATCACGTGAACACAAAGGAGAGTCTGTGTGTGTTTCTGATTTCACCCCAGACTGCTTGCCCAGAAGAATGCAATAGTGCCGTGTACAGGTTTAAGCCACCCACACGGCCTGGTATAAAATAGATGCTCAAAAAATCCCTTTTAAGTGAACATATGCTGATCATCCAGCCATCTTCCTTTGCTAATCAATAGAATGCTTCAATATGACTTGATTGATTCTTTGAAACAAAGCCTCGGCAGTGTATCTGGGTGTGAATCTGTGACCTCGGGCAACTCTTTGTGAATATCGGTCTCCTCCTCTTTGAAATTGGAGAAGAAAAGGCCTGCTTCGTGGTTTGGGGGATTATTGAGTGTAATACAGTACATAGGCCATCCTATCCTGCCCGACCTATTATTTCCCTCATTAAATGGCAGTCATTATCATTATTCTTCAGGAAAGTTTGCTCAGCCTAGAGAAGTCACCCCCAAAACCACGTGCATTCAGAACGAGAGACACGGGAAGGTCTTACATGAAGAGGCCCACCAGAAAAAACCAGTGGCACAGGCAGCCTTACATGATGGAGTGAATCCCAGACTGAGCATTTTGATCTCTGAGAAAGTCCTGGCTGAGCCTCTAGATACTATGAGAACACAAGGAAGTCACCTCCACCCCAGACCTTGGTGCCTCCATGTGTTCAGAGTTGAAAGTGCTCGGGTGATGCCAAGGGCCAGTCTGAGTGTCTGTTACAACTTGGAGAAGCACTCCCTTTGGCCCAGTGTCACCATTCTTAGTCCATTGAACCAGGCAAATGTTGCCCTTGGATGACTGCTCTTACCAGTCTCCCCACACTCTCACCCCCTCCTCACCCACTGTTTTATGGGAACCAATGTGAGTTGGTTGCACCTTTAGACTTTGGACTGATGCTACATGTTTGCACAGAGCGGGTGATTGGTTTCATATGGCTGCACCATCCGGCAGCTGGGGACATCTGCTTGCACTTAACACACAGGCAAACTTCCCACAGTCAGGAGTCAGCATGCTCCTGGCTGAGAAGGGGTTGGCCCTCTGGACTGCAAAAGCAGGGACTTAGACTTGTGTTCTGGACTTGGATGTCAGGAAGAATAACCAGACATGAAATAATTGGAGTAAGAATCATCCCTCTGGCATCTCTGGATGTATGAATTGCCTATGGAAATGGGACAGTTGGACAGGAAGCAATAAATGACACTGATGAAGATAATTAAGAGAGACTTTGAAGGGTGCTTTGTCCCCAGAGAGAAGGCTTTGTCCCCAGGCTTCAGGGATATTGACCCACATAGAGAAGGACAATACCTGTCCTGGCAACAGCCTCAGTAAGTAGCCCATGCTCACCATGCGAAGGGACTACCCTCTCTGTGTAACACTCCCCCCCCCACACACACAAAGACCTGGAATTTTGCTCCATGGCGTGGACAACATGCACAGTGGAAGGAGCACTGGCCTTAGAATCATTTGACCAGGTCTGTCTCCTGAGTCTCCCATTTGCTCCGTGTATCTTTGAGCAGGTCATGCAACTTCTCTGAGCAGCAGCTACTTCATTCCAAAAAGGACATCATTGGGGACAAATAAGATGCTCAGTGCAAGTGTTTTGTCTAATGTGAAATATTATCCAGATGTCATGAACTTTTGTTATTATCCAAAGAATATCTCAAGATCATAAAGATAGAAGTAAATATGTTTTATTCTACCAGCCAGAATAGAAGTTACTCTACAGATGCCCTGAGATACGGTTGTCTACTTTTCACATCAAGGTCTCATCTCCAGGGATAGGAGTCCTTAGCCTTGTAGAAGAGTCAGTTCTGTTCTCTGAGGGCCGTGGTGGCCATGATGTCCTGCCAGAGCCCTCCTCCTTTCCAGCACGGCAGATCTCCTGGTCTGCTTTCTCTCTTCAACAGCAGGGGAGCACATGTGCTTCCTTTTTCATAAGAAACACCTGGAAATATTTGGAAACAGCTAAAGGAGAGAAAAGGCATAGACTTTGCTACCAAGTAGTCCTCGGTTCACATCCCACTTTTCTGTTCTCATCTGCTGGAGCAGACTCCATCAACCTCAGTGTTTCCATCTGTAAAGGGGGATGGTAATACTGAGCAGAGAGGGGATGACGATGATTATGTCAGATGATGCATGGAGAGCCTGACATTGTGCCTTAGCTTAGGGTTGGTCCCCAGTAAATGATAACTATGAAGCTATTCCTATGTTGCTGGTACTGACCTACTTTTGCCTTCATTGTTGGTATTCCTCACATTTAGCACTAAGTGTTTACATTGACACCTTCCACAACGTGGTTTGGGTCATTAGAAAATCAAATCCTTGTGCATTTACTGAGCATCTTCTGTGTCCCAGGCACTGTGTCAGGCACTGTTGAGGACTCAAAACAGAATTCCTTTCATGAGTGAGAAATAATGTCAGACCATGGCCACATTTTCAGAATGATTGATACATAATAAAAATTTATACATAGGATGGAAGTATAATTGGAAGCTTTTGAGCTTTGGAAGGCTTTGTTCTTTCCTTTTAAAATTATCTGTAAGATTTTATGGTAAGAGTATTTGCTTGAGCTAGAGAAAGTCTGTGAGAGCACTACTTATACCGTTATGACCCATAAACAAAGAATTCAGTGGCTTCTTCACACTCCTTTACCTGTGATAATTTGCTCTATTTTTCATTCTACTGAGATACCATTGCAAAAAAAATGACATAAAATAATAATACAACTTCTAAAATGTCAGTCAGTTACTTTCAATTTGAAGTATGGTCATGGTTCTTCATAGCTACTAACATCAAATCCAAGTTCACTCAGTGGTTCCAGGCCCCTCATAACTTTCTCCTTGAATACTTCATGGCTTCATTGCTGATGACTCTTTCCTCCTCTCTACCCACCCTGAGGACCTGACCAAACATGTAGTCTGGACTCCAGCTATGCCAGCTTCCTGTAGTTCCCTGGGTAAGTCTTGCACTTCTATTCCTCTGTGCCTATGCACTGGCTCATCCAGTTTCCGTTTCTTAGAAAACCTCTGATCACTTTCTCTGTCTGCACAGCTCCAACAAATTCTTCTCAAGGGTGAGCACAGTCATCAATATAGAAGAGAAATTATCCCCAAGCACCCTGATCATATTCGAGATCCTTTTCCCCAATGCCAAAAAATGTCTGACCCCTACCACCATCTTTTATTTACTCCACTTTTTTTTTTTTTTGTAATTCCTTCTTTGCTTATTTGTCACTGAACAATGAGCTTTTTGGAAATAGAGGTCAGGCCTTATTTCTCTCAGTGTCGTTCAAGAAATTCCATAATGCCTGTGGGATGGGTGGACAGAAGCATGGATATTTTCATGAGCAGTTTCCAGAACAATAGGTCAAAAGCACATCGTTTTTCTTCTCAGAATAATAATCGCATAAGACCCAACAAATCACCTTTTTCCCTCTGAAATATCTTGGCCATAGCCACAAAGAAGCCCAAAATGGTTGGAATTGATCTGTAAATTGTCAAATTTGATCCTGAATAGTTTAATCCACTTGACAGCCATAAAAAAGGACAATTATGCCTTTTAATTTTTCATTCATGTTCAGACATTCCAAATATGCAACATGACAAATGGTCCTTCACCACTCACCATATACAGCTAATCCTAACCATGTTCAGAATCCTGCCCTAGATTAAATCTTTCCAAGAAATAGAAATTCTGTTGGAAAAATAAATGGGAGTTGGAGAGAGAGAGAGAGAGAAAAAGAGAGAGAGAGAGAAGGAGAGAATTAAATGGAGAGAGAGGGGAGTATGGCTTAATCTTCTTAATCTTAAATCTTTTATAAGGATGTTGTACAGTTGTCCAGACCCAGCAGTAACTGAACTCCAGCATTTGACCTTCCCTATGAATTCTTATTGGCTGTTGCTGGGCTATCAATCCCCCTCACTCTTTGATGGAAGTCTGCTCTTGAATGAGCCAAAAGAATGTTCTGCTGAAAACAGCATAATGGTCTCTCCAGGCAGAGCTGATTCCTGGTGCGTAGATACCAAAGGCTCCGTTTCTCTACATCTCAAATGCACATGCACTTTCACGTGGCAAAGTCCTTTCTTGCAATGAACACTGCCTCCCTAACTCTCCAAATCTAGCAGAACTTTATGGACTGGAAGCCTCCAAAGCCTCTTTGTTTACACAACCTAGGCTAACGTTTTCTTGCTGTCTCTGACTTGGGAAAGGATTTGACAAACACATTCACACACACACATACAATAGTCATAGTGAGTCTCTACCTCACGAGGATGACATTTTTCTCTACTTCAAAACTGCTAATTACAAAGCTCTCTTAGCTGCAGAGCACAGAGTTGATGGCTACCTCCTCAGTAGTTCACGCCTCTGCCTAGAGGTCTAAGCGCCTTACCTGAAAGAGCCCCCTTCACTCTCCCCTTTTCCTTGCTTTAGCTTACATCACTGCACTTACTGAATGAAGATCCATTGGAGTAGGAACTTTGACAAATATGTTTGTTGTCACGTATCTTGAGCCTAGAATTCCTGGTATATAGTATCTGATAGATAGCTTTAGATACTGATATATTGAGTAGAAAGGTAGATAGATAAAAAGTTCTACTTATATATGTATTGGATAGATAGATAGATAGATAGAGATAGATAATAAGTAGGTAGATATCCCCATGTGGTTCTGCTATGCTTAGTTCCTACAAGCTGTGTGGCTTTGGAAAAGAGACTCCATGCCTCAGATTCCCTTCATGAACTGTCTCCACACCCTCAGCGCTCCATATTGGGTGCCAGGAGGAGCAGAAGGACTCAGACAAGTGATGTGAATGTCCTTAGTCAGCCTGGCTTCTCCTGACCTCCTCAACTTCACCTCTAACTACTTTCTCTACCATTTCCAGTCATGGTCATTCTTTCAGCATCTGGAACATGCTAGCATTTTGCTCACCTCAGCGCTTGGCCTGGGACAGTGTTAACACCTATTTTCATCTGGCAAATGCACCATACAGAAAGAGAGGCCTTCCTGGGACCTGAAGACTTCCTTTCCCTCATTATTCTCTCACTACTTTGTATCCTTCCTAACAATCATGTTGTGGTTAAAGTTTTCTCCCCACAAGACTGTAAACATCAGGATGGAAGGCATATGTGTCTTGTCCCATTTTCTTGGATCCCAAGGGCCTAGAACCATGCCAGGAACATAATAGACACTCGATAAATATCTGTAGAATGAACAAATGTTCTTGAAGATGATCTTAACTACCTTATAAAATTTCCTGTAATTTAAAACTAAATTATTTAGAGTTGAGAGAGCTATGAATGTAGGTAGAATCCATAAAAAATAAATTTCTAAGCAATGTGGCTGGAACATAGCACAGTATGTGCTTAATAAATGCTGACTGTTACAAAAAAAACCCTATTATTGTAGTTGTTATCATCTCTTCATAAACGTCTCTGAGTGCATTTAGCTGTTTAGCTCAATTAGTTGTTTATACTTACTCAAAATCTAAAATATTACATTAATTTGCATTTCTCTGATGATTAGTGAAGTCAAGCATCTTTTCTTACGTCTATTGGCTATCTGTATGTCCTCTTTGATGAGGTATCTATTCAGGCCTTTTGTCCATTTTTTAAATTGGATTCTTTAGGTTTTTTTGGTGTTGAGGTGTATGAGTTCTTTATAAATTTTGGATATTAGCCCCTGGTTAGGTGTTAATATCATTGATATCATTAATATCATTAATATATTAATATCATTAATATCAATAACGTATCATTGGCAAATATGTTCTCTCATTCAGTGGGTTGTCTTTTCATGTTGTTGATGGTTTCCTTTGCTGTGCAAAACCTTTTTAGTTTGATGTGGTCCCTTTGTTTATTTTTTTTCCTTTTGTTTCCCTTGTCTGAAGGGAAATATCAGAAAAAATATAACTATGAAAAATGACTGGGATTTGACTGCCTATATTTTCTTATAGTTTTTTATGGTTTTTCTGCTTACATTTTAGTCTTCAATCCATTTTGAGTTTATTCTTGTGTATGGTGTAAGGAAGTTGTTTAGTTTCATTTTTTGCACATATCTGTCCAATTTTTCCAACACCATTTATTGAATAGACTGTCTTTACCCAATTATGTGTTCTTGCCTCTTTTGTCAAATATTAATTGACTATAAAAGTGTGGATTTATTTCTGTGCTCACTATTGTCTTTCATTGGCATACATGCCTGTTTTTATGCCAGTAACATGCTATTTTGATGCCTATGGCCTTGTATCAATAGTATACTTTCATATTAGGTAACATGATACCTCCAAATTTGTTCTTCTTTCTCAAGATTTCTGAGGCTATTCAAGATCTTTTGTCATTCCATATAAATTTTTGGAATATTTGTTTTAGTTCTGTGAGACATGTCATTTGTATTTTAATAGGAATTACATTGAATCTGTAGATTGCTTGGGTAGTATGGACATTTTAATGAGGTTAATTCTTCCTGTGCATGAACACAGTATATGCTTCCACTTATTTGTATCTTCCTCAATTTCTTTCTTCAGTGTTTTGTAATTTTCCAAGAACACCTCCTTTCCAAGTCTTTTACCTCCTTGGTTAAATTTATTCCTAGGTACCTTCTCTTTAGTATTTCTAATTGTAAATGGAATTGTTTTCTTAGTTTTTCTTTCTGATAGTTCGCTATTGGTATACAAAAACATCACTGATTTCTGAATATTAATTTTGTATCCTGCTACTTTACTGGATTCATTTATCAGTTCTAGTAGGTTTTTGGTGAAGTCTTTAGGGTTTTCTGTATACAGTATAATGTCACCTAAAAAATGAACATGCAAGTTAAAATCACAATGAAATATCACCTCATAGCTGTCAGAATGGTTCTTTCATCAATAAATCAACAAACAAGTGTTAGTGAGGATGTGAAGAAAAGAGAACCCTCGTATGCTGTTGGTGGGAATTCAGACTGCTGCAGGCACTGTGGAAAACATTATGGACTTCCCCCAAAAACCTAAAAATGGAACTGCCTTTTGACCCAGAGATCCCACTGCTGGGAATATATCCAAAGAAATGCAAAATACTAATTTGAAAGAATATATACACCTTTATGTTCATTGTGGCATTATTTACAATAGCCAAGATTTGGAAGCAGCCCAAGTGCCCATCGGTAGATGAGTGGATAGAAAAGCTGTGGTAAAATTACACAATAGAATACTATGCAGCTGTAAAAAAGAAGTAAATCCTACCTTTTGCAACAGCATGGATGGGCCTGGAGAGTGTTATGCTAAGTGAAGTAAGCCAGTCAGAGAAAGACTAATCCATATGATTTCACTCATCTGTGGAATCTAATGAACAAAATTAACTAACAAACAAAGTAGAGACAGACTCATGGATACAGAAAACAGGCCAACAGCCATCAGAGTGGAGGGGGGCTGGGGAGCTAGATGAAAAAGCTGAATGGATTAAACAAAAAATAATAATAATAAAAAAATAAAAATTACATTTAATGGTACTCTCAAAATTTACTATTTTAAAATTTGATGGCTATTGACAAAAACCCATTTTCTTGATGTAGTCTATATAGTTGGCTTGTTGAGTAAGACCCATACTTCATTGTTTTGTTCTCCCACCCCAGATCCTTACTTTAGAACTTGACCTGAAGCTAATAGCTTAACATTTACCCTGATCTACATTGAAATAAGTTTGCATTAGGCAAAATGTTATGATCTAAACTAGCTTATCTATTCCAAATTTGTAAAAATACATATATCACAAGGAATAGACCCATTTTCATACCCCCCTCTAAATCCTTAACTGATGAAGCATCAGGTGAAACAATAAAAAAGAATACGAGAAGCAGAAGCAGCCTCTGGAATGATGTCCCTGAGTCCTTGTCTGTGATGTGGTTTCTGGGATATAGGTTTCAGTGGAATGGCACATTATAGCATCTCCATGGCTCTGCACGCTCCTGCTCCCTGGCTGCTGGTCCGTGAGCCCTGCATCTGCTCCTGGAGACTGACACTGTCTTGGCCCAGCTCCTTTGCTTTGCTGACTTACTGGGTCTGGCACCTGGCAGAGCAAATCCATGAGCTGACCCCAGAAAGTAGTGAAGAGACTGCTGCTACAAGGAAAGACCTGGGCCAGTGGGTATCAGGAGGAGAGGAAGGACACAGAGATCTGAATGTCCCTCTCACTGTACCATTTAGCATCTGACAGCATTAGCCTTTCCACTCTCAGACCAGCCTGCAGAGTTTTATAAGCAGGTTGTAAAATGAATCATCTCTAAAATGTGAAGCAAATCCTTTATCACCAGATCTCTGCCTCCCTGGAATGTAATTGGTTTCCAAACTTGAAGGGAGTAGAGGAGTGGGGGGAATCCATTTAACAATTTGAAACTAATAAAAGAAGAAAAGGACATCGAAATGTGCTTTCTTTGCAAAATGTGGCTTTATGCAATCAACTAGTCCTCTATCTGCCGATGACTCATAATGTCCCTTGCACCATATCCTGGTCTCTTCTGTGCCTAGATCTCTTCTCTGATGGAATGAGGGCATTGGAACCTTCCAGCACTGCAGTCTTGTGTTCCAAGACCTATAAAATGTCTTAGGAAAATACAATTAATTACTAGCTCTGGTGGTCAGTGTTCAAATAGGACAAAGAACAGAACTGAGAAAGTGCAGTGTTTTCAGATCTAGAAATAGCCACCAAACGGTTTCATCAAAATGCTTTAACATGTTTGCTTTCCATCTGGTCTGAGTGTTTTGCCACCCAATACCCATAAAAAATTCTACTCTGCTCAGTAAAGAATCACAACACTCCATGCTTTCCTGTACATTAAAACACGCTTTCCTCTCTTCAATCCTGGATAAATCTGAGATGTTGAAGTCTCACATGTACTTTCAATAGAAATTGAAAAACATCGAATAGTTGAATAGGGAGATAGAGGCTGGGGAGTTGGCCACAGGGTTTAAGAGACTGAAATATGTGTTGTTCGTTGGAAAGCCACATTTTAGCATCTCTGTGGGGGCTGGAGCATTGTCTGGGGTGCATTTGGTATCACTGGGGTATTGGAATCTGTGTATGTGTGTGCGCTCTTTCCTTCGGGAAGCTGCAGATTTGATCTGTGAGCTGAGATAGCCTCCGGGATGCAGAGGCACCTGCTTCTCTAGTCTCGTTTGTCCCAGCAGGTACTCCTTGGCCAGCCTGTCTTCTCAGCTTGTCAGATTCCTCAAAGATACGTGTCTGATGTCTGTTTGCCAGGCCTCCAAGCCATCGCTCACACTGGCATGCCAGACTCTCTTCAGGCCCTGATGTGCCACAGTGTCTCAGGGATCCAGCTGGGATGCTGACCCTACGTGAAGAGGCCAAGGGACGGATTCTGTGTGGGCAGCATAGGGCAATGGAGGAAACCAAGAAGTCAGGGCACCCAGGTTCTAACCCCTGCTCTGCTAACTACTAAGGTGCATTATGTCCTTTCCCAGGGCTCCACGTTCCTGAACTCTCAACTTAGGGATGATTATCCTTGGACAGGCCCATTCTCTTGGTTGTTACAAGAGACCAATGGATGGGGCAGGGCTTTTTACAGGGGTGGGCAAAAGTAGGCTTACAGTTGTGAGTATGCAAAATGCAGAGTTTATTCTTATATTATTATTTGTAAATTATTGAATTACTTTCCATGTGAACAACTATAAATTTCTTTTGCCCACCCCAGTAAATGGTGAATCTTTTAGTAAGCAAAGGCATTACCTTAGTAGTAACACTAAAAACTGGCGAAGGTTATTTTATAAGATTTTATTATAAGTGATTTTACTCTATACAAATAGACATTTGTGCCATCTTAGGATGTTTTACCACAGGAAAAAAACACATAGATCTTAACCAATCACCCCTCCCCCCAAAAGAAATGGCAATGACATCCCTTTGGAACTACAGGAGAGTTTGGAGGCATAGACGGGCATTTTAACATCAACTCTCATTGTGATGAAGTGATTCCCTGCTCAGTTTCCTTTTGATTTGTTTGTTTATTTCAGGGAGAAAGTTTCAGTTTGGTGCCAGCTTTCCCTTAATATCCCTTAAACTCTGTTCATCTCCCTTATTAGCAAAGAAACAATATGTCTTAGGCTTCAAGCTTTCTGCAAGCAACATTATCTAGACAGGAATTAGACCTACAAGGAAATTAAATACTGAGTTATCTTTACCTTTGGCTACTGATGTCTGCTGTCCATTTACAGATGAACACTTTCATATTAAGACAAATTTACTTAAACTAAAAGAATAAACCATTTAAAGAAGTGCATTGATATGTAATAGTCCGTTGCTACAATATTGATGGAACTTCAGGGAATTATGCTCAGTGAAGCAAGTCAGACAAAGACAAATACTGTACAGTATCCCTTATATGTGAAATCTAAAAAATGAACATAAAAAATCAAAATCATAAAAACAGAGTAGAAAACCAGTTTTCAGGGGCTGAGGGGTATGGGAAATAGGAAGAGTTTGGTAAAAGGGTACAAACATTCAGCTCTAAAATGAATGAAGTCTGAGGATCCAATGTAAAACTTGGTTACTATAGTTGATAACGCCGTGTTGTGTAGTACAGTGTTATCAACTATAACAATGTAGTTGATAGCGTTGTATCAACTACATTATCTTTTAGCAAATTTTGCTAAAAGAGTAGAACTTGAAAGTTCTGTCCAAAAACAAACAAAAAAAGATAAACATGTAAGGTGATGATTATATTAATGAACTGAATGGTGGGAATCCTTTCACAACATACCTGTATAGCAAATCACCAAGGTATACTTTCAATATCTTACAATTTTATTAGTCAATTATATCTCAGTAGAGCCAGAAAATGTGTAATAGAATTGATGGCTGGTAGATATGGCAGTAATCATGACTTTGTACTAATTATCTATTGCTACATAATACAATACTGCCAAACTTCATGGCTTAAGCAACAACAAATGTTTTTCTCTCTCACAGTTTGGGAGGTCAGCAGCTACCAGGTGTGCTTCTGGCTCAGGGTCTCCCATGAGGTTGCAATCAAGTTGTTGGGCAGAGCTGCAGACATCTGAAGGCTCAGCTGGGGCTGGACGGTCTGCTTCCCAGGTGGTTCACATGGCCAAAAAGTTGGTGCTGGCTGTCCCTTACCACATGGACCTCACCACGTGGGCATCTCCACAGTGGAGTGTCCTCAGGACATGGCCACTTATGAACCCTTGAGCAGGTGACACAAGAGATCCAGGGACAAATGGCAATGTCCTTTTTGACCTACCCTCAAAAATCACATCTGTCACTTCCACAATATCTAATCAGTCGTATAAATCTGCTCTACTCACTATGGGAGGGGATGACACAAGGGGGCAAGTACAAGGAAGTGAGACTGGCTACTGTGCTAGGACACACCCGTGCCTGAGGTTTGAGAGACACAGCTGGGACCTAAAGTTTCAATTCTACAGAGAGGGCAACTGAGCGTCAGAGAAGGGAGGTGATGTCACCACATCCAGACAAGTGTTTCTGGCAGAGCCAAGGTTAGGATTAAGAGTGCCTGGTCCCAGGCACAGTGTAATTCCCACCATATGGCAAATGCTGGAGCTGTCTTTGGCCTTTCCAACTCTAGGAGAAATCCAGCCCTCTTTCTGGACAACAGCCTCTAACAGAAAGCCATGCTTCAGCCAATTACCAGGCTTTCAGAATCCCCATCTGGGACTGGGTCCAAGCATCATAGCTGATTTTGAAGACAGTAAATCTGGAGTCAAAGATCATCTACCCTCACACCCGCAGGGTTGCCAACTGACTGTCCACAGGCTGTGTTTAGCCCACAGATACATCTGCTTGGCCTAAACAGGACATTGCTAGTTTGTTTGTTTGTTGTTTAATGAGTTGCTAATTGGATGTCAAATCAGGGTATTTCATAAAAATCTAGATATGAGGTTTCCCTTGAAATAATCAGAGTTGCTGACAGTGCCTGGTCTATTTTTCTGCACAGTAACCGTGTGCTAGTGTTCCATATTGGCTACATGTGATTTCTTGTTGTCCGTGGTGCCTGCCACTTCTCTGCTTTCTTAAATACCCTTCTTATTCTCCATTGAAATGAATGCTCTTGACTTAACCCAACTCTCCCATTTACAGATGGGTAAAATGAGGCCTTGACAAGTTGGCAAGCTTACATTCTGTCAAATGGCATTCCCAAGGCCACATGGCTGGTCAGTGGCAGGTCAAAGACTATGGTGGGTATTGCTACCTAAGCTGACACTCTTCCCAAAATACTCCTCTGCCGCTTTCACAAGCAGGCTTCTAAATAACCACTGGATGTTCTGAATTGTTTGGCTAATGTGTTGCCTTCCCCTCACTGTGCTTTTCACCTGAAGAGTGGTCTCATGTCACATGGCAGAACAGGGGATATTTCCAGAAAGAGGGACTGTATAACTCAATTCCAACCCATTACCACAGTTTGAGAAAAGACAATTTAAAGGTTTATACGTACACCACCATTCTAAAGGAAGGATAGCAGATAGAGAAAATGTAAGTACAAAACCACTCAAGCCCTGGGAAAAGATTGGCAACAATCCCAAACATCACAGATTTCAGCCCATCCAACTATCAGGCTTCTCGTCTTAAATCTTTCAATTTATCATTTTTCATTACTAAAAGTAATTTATTTAAAATCTTTCAAGGAAGTGTCTTGCTTCCCCATTTCCTGACCTTTATGAAGTCACCATTTTGGCCTACACATGAAAGGCAAGCGTTTTAACTAAATTGCATATAAAAATGGTGGAGGAAGGGAGTGAGGGAGATTTTGGCACACCAGAGGCGCCCCGTGAGGGATGATCTTAAAAGCCAGGCTCAACAGCTGCTCTGGTGATCAATATGTAGAATCCTCAGATTCCCCAGCACCAACTGGCTTCAGCCAAGGTCACAGGCTTGTGTCCAAATGCACTGAGCCACGTCTGCTTCAGAGTGGGATGAGAGTGGCCTTGCTTCCCCCAGGCCCCTGAGCTCAGATCAGCTTTCACTTATAAATCTGCAAGAATCAGTGAGTTCAAGAGGTGGGGATGCACTCTAGTTAACCATCAGAGAGCCACAAGCCATAATAGACCTGGAAGGTGTATGTACCGCTCCCTAGCAACATGAGGGGATGCCTTTGTCACAGAGCACTGGATATCCTGACTCATCTCCTCTGGACCCCCCCAGTGCACACCAGAAGCCTGCCACTTCCCTTTCCATCACTCCAATTGTTTCCTTGATGGAGTTCTTGGCCAAGGCCTGGGGCACTGTCAGCTACCTGGTGATACAGATAGAATGATTCTTTCTTCCAGGTCTCATTAGAGTCGGAGCTCTCTCTGAACACCAGGAGAGAAAGGTGATGAATGAGAGAACTGCATTTCCTTTCATTTACTCATTTTTTCTTATAATTGCTAGGTGTCCCTGATGTGCTAGGTGCAGGGTTAAAGAATGAATGAGCAAGACATGAGTGCTACTCACAAGGAGCTTCAGTCACGGAGGAAAGATTGGTGAAAAAGTGGTTACGAGGAAATGACATAAGTTTTATCATAGAGGGAATGAAAGTACAGGGAATGGGGAATAGAGGAGGAAGTGACATTAGGGGAAGATGAGGAAAACCAGGAGGACTGAGTACAAACAAGACAGAGGGGCAAGAGCATATCAGATGGAGAAGCAGCCCGAGCTAAAGACTGGTGGTGAGAGGAAGCAAGGTGTAATCGAAGCTAAAAGCCACTCCATGTAAATAAGGGACAGAGGCCAGGTAAATGAACGTCTTAATACGTCTGGTAATGTGTTTTTACTCCTAAGGTCAACAGGGGCACAATGAGATAAACCGGGGCCACATGCAGAGAGTTGGAGTTTAGGAGATTCCATTAGTCCTGCCAGGTAGGAAACAAAGGGAGAAATCCAGGCAAAATGCCACTGCTCTCGATTTACAGTGATGATAAATAACAGTTGTTAAGAGAACATTCAAAACACATTGATGGCCTCAAACCCACCATAAACATCTCTGTGGGTGAGAAATAGAATGAAAACAAGTTAAGGACTGGGCTGAAGTTACAGGCCTCTGGACCCCCAGTCCGAAACAGGAAGAGGCATTCAGGATTTCTGCTCTTACGGGAAGAACAGGGAATAACGTTCAATGTGAGGTAAGGCTGGACTCCAGTCAGGCTCCCTGCTGAGAAACAAGAAGGAGATTAAGATCCCCTGTTAATAAGAAGACACTGAAGATTCAGTGTTGCTGTGACCACTGTCTGGGGCTACAGCCACCTGACAAAAGAGACCAGTGTGTGCAGATCCACCCTTGCAGCCAGAATCCAGCTGAAACAAACCATATGGTCTCTGATGTAACTGGATCAAAATATCCCCACGCTGCCCATGGAGCAAGAATCTCAAATGTTGACATAAAACACAGTCCTGGATAGCAGACCTAGAATCCATTGGAACGAACCATCCCAAATCTAGAGAAGGGGGAAATATATAGGAATAAAACAAAACTCATTCTAGGTAAGATAGTCCTACAAAACAAAATTAGAAAACACTTGAAGAAGCTAATGCTAATTTTTAACCCCTCCAACAATTCAAAAAAAACAAACAAAAAGCAACTAAACATTAAAATAACATCAAAACAACACAAAAATCAGATCAAAACAATAATCAGGAGATATATCGATGACAAAGGAAAATTTTCTAACATAATAAAAGACTTTTAGTAAGTAGAGTTGTAATTCTCAAAGAGATAATAAGGAAAGAGAAATTGTGAACCAAACATAGGTAAAATGACAGGAGGAATAGTGAATTGAAAAAGAATCAATAGAAAATTCATAAATAAAAATAATAATTAAAATTATTTTTAAAAATTCAGTATAGGATAAATCTACATTAGACCAGAAGAGTAAGAAAAAAGAAGAGAGAAAAAAAGTTAATCACAAGATATGTCTTTTATCAAACTCAAGATACCATCAATTTTGAGATTTATTCTTATTTCATGTACTCTGTAAATATATATATACATATACATATGTGATTGGCCCAGAAGGTGTCCAGCCATGTAATATGAAAAATAGAGACATTTATTGAAGAACATACAAGAAACATTGTACATAGAAAAATGACACCTCAGTGTTCTTCAAAGTAGGCACCTTGGGACCTCACACACTTCTCCCAATCACCATTAGCTGCCCCATCATATTTTCCTGAATCTCATTGATGGCCTGAAATTTCATTTTCAAAGGTAATTTTAGTTTTGGAAAAAGCCAGAAGTTGGAGGGCAACATATCTGGTGTAGGGAGGCTGAGTCACCTGGGTGATTTGATGTTTCCCAAAAAAACTGTACAAGGCTTGATGCATAAGTGGGCATGTTGTGTCGTGATGAAGCTGCCAATCACCAGTTGCCCATAGCTGCAGCCTTCTGAATCATCCAAATAGTTTCCATGGAGGAATGTTCAAGCTGAACACAAAATTTGATGCAGATTCACTGCTCTGCTCGCTCATTTTGAATGTGACACCCACACAGTACACATGCTCATTCAGCAGGATGTAACACCCCACTGCCTAGTACAGTGAACTCACCATTGTTCACACATGCACATTCCAGCCCACTCTCCTTGGCTGCCAGGTTACATTGATGTCACACAAACTGTTCTTGTTATATTAACAGTGGTTGGACATCTTCCAGATAGACCTCATATATATATATATCTCCTCATGATTCTCTTTCTATGTTTGAACACTTGCTGATATAGCTGCTGTTTAAACTGTAGTACGATGATTACTTAACACTTCTTTATTAGTCTTCTTATAATAAGAATATATATATATATTCTATATATAAAATCTTTGTATTCAGATAGATAAGAAGATCCGTATCCATACCTATCTATATGTCTGCCTGTCTTTCTGGCTTTGTATTCTATCTCCACATCCACATAAGTATGACTGGCTACATAGATAAGTAGCTAGATTGCAAGGGATCACCTTACACAATTGTAGATGTTGGCTAAACAAGCCTGAAGTTCATAGAAAGGGAATATCACAAGCAGGCTGGAACCTCAGAGCCACAGACTATTTTGACTAAGCTCTCCTTTAAGGAGGTCACTTGATTAGGTCAGGCCCATCAAGGATAATCTTTATGAATACAGTCCACTGATTAGGGACTTTAATCACATCTGTAAATCCTTCACAATGGCCTCTATATCAGGATTTGATTTACTTCCTAGAGACTCTGTTTTAGCCTAGCTAAACTGACACATTAATATATTACCACAACATTTTTTTAAAAAGCCAAAGCTTTTGAAAATTGAATTTTATAAAAAGACTTATAAATAAATAAAACCACAGTAAGAATTAACTAGACAAAAAAGAGATCCCAAATTAAAAATATAGTACCCAAGTAGGGACATTAATAAAGATAAGAAGAAAATATTTTTAAATCATAAGAAGTTAATGCAAAATGTATGATAATTCTCTTAAATTTTTTCAATTTTATATATTTTCAAATGCACAAACTTGAAATTGTGGCACAAATAAAAGAGTTTATGTAAATCTTATAAATTACCAAAACTGGCTCAAGTACAAATCAAAATCTTGCACAAAATTATTAATTTTGTGCTCAAATGAATTTATAGGCACTATTTTACTTATCTCAAATAACAAATAATTCTTATCTTCTTCAAACTGTAAAAATGCAGTGCAAAAATTAAATATATAGTTTATTTATTATAAAAGAAAATGCAAAATAATAATTAAAATATTTTAAAATATACTAAATATATTTATATATTATAAATGTGCCCAAAACAACATCATCAACAGTAACAATGACAATAAAATATCATGCCCAGTGTATTGCTGGCCCAGGAATGCAAAGATGTTTTAGAGGCATAATGTCTATTAATTTAATCAAACATTTTGGAATATTTATAACAAGGAACATAACTATTTCTTATCTGGTGAAGAAAAAGCACTTGATACAACTCAACCTTTAACTATGAATAAAAGTTTAAGGAAATTAGGAATATAAATAAATTCCCTAAAGTATATAAAAGCTTCATCAAAAATCTGCAATATTATTTTTTCATTATTATGGAAAACTTATTGAATGTTTAATTGGTGGTAGGCACTAATCTAAATAATATATATTAAAATATATATTATATATGTCATGTATACACAGAAAGAGAGAATATATTTATACATATTTTATATATATATATATATAAATGTTTGGTCTGGCACAAATAATGCCCATTTTTATTATAAAATCTTTTATTACAAAATCATAAGCATATAATTCTGTAACATAACAATATCACACTTCAGCACACCATATGACATTTTAGGTGAAATATTCAACTTTTATATGCATATATGTTTTTTCAATTCACACAAGTTTTAAGTGACAGAGCCTAAAGTCGAAGACCCTGGACCCCAGAGCTTGCATTTTTAACCACCATGCTGTGTGGCCTCTTGGATGCAACACTGAAACATTCCCTTTAAAGTCTAGAGTAAGCCAAGGGGGCCCAGTGCCACCCCTACTATTCAACATTGTTCAAGAGCCCTGGCCAATGCAATAAGAAAAATAAACATGTGACTTTTAAAAGAGATAAAATGACCTTTACATGCAAATGACAGAATTAGAAAATCCAGGAAAAGTACAGAAAAAATATTAGCAAAAGAGAATTCTGCAAGTTTCAAGATCACTTTACAGATTCATTCATATTCCCAGAAAACAACTCTACCAAATAAAAAATGTAGCAGAAATTAAAGATGCTTTCATAATGGCATGAAAAACTTCAGGATTATTACAAATAATTTTAAGCAAAAATGTAAATGAACTTTTAGGAGAAAATTTAAAGAAATTTTTAAAGGACATAACAAAAAAGACTGAATAAATATTTGTGGAAGAGAGCATTCAGTATTAAAGAGGTCCCATGTACCATGCTCATGGATTGGAAGAATTAACATCATCAAAATGTCCATACTACCCAAAGCAATTTATATATCCAACACAATCCCTATTAAAGTACCAATGACATATTTCACAGATATAGAACAAACATTTCAAACATTTATATGGAACCATAATTGACCCAGAATAGTTGAAGCGATTTTGAGAAAGAAGAACAAAGTAGGAGGGATCACAATACCTGATATCAAACTGTATTACAAGGCCACTGTAATCAAAACAGCCTGGTACTGGTATAAGAACAGACACATAGACCAATGGAACAGAATGGAGAGCCCAGAAATATACCCAAGTCTCCATGGTCAATTAATATTTGACAAAGGGGGCAGAAGCATAAAATGGAGTAAAAATAGCCTCTTCAACAAATGGTGTTGGGAGAGCTGGACAGCTACATACAAAAAATTGAAACTCAAGCACCAACTTACACCATACACAAAAATAAATTCAAGGTGGATAAAAGACTTAAATATAAGTTGTGGCACCATAAAAGTCCTAGAGGAGAACATAGGCAGGAAAATCTCAGATATTCCATGCAGCAATATTTTCATGGATATGTTCCCTAGAGCAAGGAACATAAAGGAAAGAATAATCAAGTGGGACCTCATCAAAATAAAAAGCTTCTGCATGGCTAAAGAAAACAGCATTAAAATGAAAAGAGAATCAACCATATGGGAAAACATATTTGCCAATGATACCTCAGATAAGGGATTGATCTCCAAAATATATAACGAACTCACACAACTCAACTCTAAGAAGACAAGCAACTCAATTAAAAAATGGGCAAAGGACTTGAACAGACACTTCTCCAAAGAGGACATATAGAGGGCACAGAGACATATAAAAAGATGCTCAGCATCACTAGACATTAGAGAAATGCAAATTAAAACCACAATGAAATACCACTTCACACTGGTGAGAATGGCCATCATAAACAAATCAACAAACAACAAGTGTTGGAGAAGTTGTGGAGAAAAGGGAACCCTAGTGCACTGTTGGAGGGAATGCAGCCTGGTGAGGCCACTGTGGAAAACAGTACGGAATTTCCTCAGAAAACTAAAAATGGAACTGCCTTTTGACCCAGCAATTCCACTGCTGGGATTATAACCTAAGAACCCTGAAACACCAATCCCAAGAACATATGCACCCCAATGTTCATAGCAGCACAATTTACAATAGCCAAGTGCTAGGAGCAACCTAAGTGCCCATCAGCAAATGAGTAGATAAAAATACTGTGCTACATTTACATGATGGAATACTATGCTGCAGAAAGAAAGAAGGAGCTTATAGCCTTTGCAATAGCATGGGTGAATCTGGAGAGCACTATGCTAAGTGAAATAAGCCAGGTGGTGAAAGACAAACACCATATGATCTCACCTTTAAGTGGAATCTAATCAAATAAGCAAGTGGAACAAATCAAATTTAAGTGGAACAAAACAAATAAGCAAGCAAAATATAACCAGAGACATTGAAATTAAGAACAAAAGGACAGTAACCAGAAGGGAGGTGGGAGGGGATAATGGGGTGAAAAGGAGGAAGGGTTTTCAGGAGCAACTGTAAAGGAGGCATGGACAAAACCAAGAGGGGATGGAATAAGGGGAGGGAGGTGGAGATAACTGGGGTTAGGGGGAGTGGTGGGGGGAAAAGGCAGACAGCTGTACTTGAACAACCATAAAAAAAAAAAGGAGGTCCCCATGCTCCCACCAAAATAACCTATACACCTGTTGCAATTTCAATGAAAATTTCAATAAGATTTTCATTAAAATTCACCAACCAGAGTTTATGCTCTTCCTGTAGAGGAATAGAGAAATTTTTTAAGTGTAAAAAAATAATTAAGATCACCAAAACCGGATACCAAACCTTATTCTAACAGTGTAATCGTCAAGACAATGTGTTATTGATTTGAGGAGACCGATCATTTCAATAGAATCAGGCGCGCTGAAGCAGATGCATGAAAACCTGGAGGTGTCAAGTGTGCCCTTAGGAACAGACAGGGTAAGGACAGACCACAGAAAAAGCGGAACAAGGACAGTTGGCCTCCCGTGAGGTAGCAAAACAAAATTAGACACTGCTTTAGAGCAAAATGCATTTCAGGTAAATTGAAGATCACAACTGAAGAATGAATACTTTTCTAAGAAAATGATTGAAAAAATAACTCTGACCTCAGATTCGAGGATTGCTGAACCAGACACAAAAGCTCAAAGTGTAAAGTGTTTGACAAGTCTGAGTATAGTAGAACCAAAACTGTTCTGCATGATAGAGACACCACAAAAGAGTAAACACTATGCCACAGACTTGGATAATTTGTTTGCGAGGGTTTTTTTTTTGTCTGTTTTAACTGACAAAGTATCAAAATGCAGACTATATGGGATAAAAATTTCTCCAAATCAATAAAATAAATACTAAAATGCAAGATAAAAATAGAAGACAAAAACAAGCAGGTTATGAGACAGAAAATCCCATCAGCCAAAAGAACATAAAAAATAATTCTCACTAATAAATGCAAATTAAAGTGTGAAAAGTTATTCTCATTGACAAATGCAAAATTGGAAAGTGAGACACTTTGTCAAACCCACAAGATGGACAAATATCTGACAGTATCAATTACTGGTAAAGTATAGGGAAACAGAAACTCTCCATTCTCCATAAAGAACTGTTGAGAAGGTAAGTTGGTGCAACAATTTTGGAGAGCAGTTTGTTTCATGTTATCTAGTACATATAAACATGGTCAGGTTGTGAACTGGAAATTCTATATTTAGGCATTCACCGTCCAGGGGCTTCTGCAAATACAGAGAAAGAGATGTGTCTAAGGTTGTCTATTGCAGTGCTGTTTGTACTTCAGAACAACTGAAACCAACCTAAGTGTACAATAGGAGAGTGGATAAACTAAACTGTGGGATATTCACATGGGAGTACCCACACAGAAGTTCAAAATGGATACATTTATCTACATGGAACAACAGCAGGGCTAATTCTCAAAACACAATTTTGCATTGGAAAAAGCAACTCACAAAAGAATATGTGTAGCGTGATAAGATTTATGCCAAGTTTAAATGTATGTAAAACAATATCATATATTGCGTTTATGAATGCATTTATGTAATTTTAAAAGTTGCTATCTCTAAGTGATGCAGTTATTCTTTCTACTACCTGATACTTTTCCATAGGCTTATATTATTTTATAACACAAAAATCTTTTAATAGATGAAATGAATTAGAGGAGGCAAGTCTCTAGGCAGAGAGAACAATTAGGTCATTCAGTATTTTAGGTAAAGCCCAGTGGCAATTTGCATCAGGATGAATGGATGAGGGGGGGAGGTGGGAATGTGGGGGAGAGTGCCAAGTCTTAGGGAGTATCCCCAAACTTTGGGCCTGAGATCACACGGGTAGCAATAGTCATGTATGAAGTCAGTTGTAAACATTTCTGCTCCTCCCTCCATCACAATCAGGAAAATAAGAGTTCGACAAATATCGCTATCAATTTAAAAACTTGTCCTGGGCTTTGCCTGTACTGAGGCATTTGTACGTATTTGGCCAAAGAGGAAATTTACTCTAGTAAACAGGTAGACAAATAATTTCTGAATGGACAAAATCCATGCTGTGCTTTAGAGAGAAGGCAGTCGTTTGAAGGGATCCACAGGCCAAGAATGCAGAGTAGCTTATTTGGAAGGACTCATGTAAGATGCACGTGATGTATTCAATCCAGAAAAAGAAAGGGCTTCTCAGACTCCCTGAATCTTTGATGTCCAGGACATCACTCAGTTCATCGCTCAGGCTTCAAGCAGATCAGTGGCTGAACTACTCCTATTAGATGCTATCTGTTCCCCTTTAATACTTTCATAAAGCATCAAATAGACCTGTGTTTGGATTCTGGATTTGCTTTGTGGGCTATCTGACTCCAAGCAAGTTATGTAAACTTCCTAAGCCTCAATTTCCTTATTCGGGAAAATGGGTATAATAGTAGTACTTTCTTTACAGTTTGTTATAAGGTGCACATTAAATATAATACAAAGCCATCTAACACATTACAATTGCTCAATAAATCTTAGCTGACATGACTATTGTTGTCTCTGTGCCAAGTACAAAGCACCTAAGTCCAAGGCAAGATCCAATCTAACCTGCCCTTGCCACTCTCTGTTCAGAGTATTCGCAGTTGTCCTAAGCCTTCTGAGTTTTGGGGTGCAACCCGAAGAGCCAAGAGTTGAGCTTAGTCAACTGCTATCTGATTCTACTCTCAAGGTCAGTCCAGGCCAGAAAGCAGGACACATGGCCACCTCTGCAGTCCCCTTCCACACAAAACCAGTTGCTCCACAATTTTTTCTAAGTAGGCCCAGTGCCAGAAGTCTTGCATATGTCTTTTAATGCCATATGTCCAAGTTCTTCATAGATCCTTTGAAGCTCATAGCAGCTCTCTGGGTTCATCCTTTAAGTTCTCTAAATTAAATGTTTAGGATGCATTTGGGTGGCCAACTGTGAACCTCCTGTCTGCATAATTACTTGCAGACGCCAAGGCTACATGTGGAGGGGTGGTGGAGGGTCCCGAATAATCTGTGCCACTTGTTCTGCATCAGGACATCATTTAATACACACATTTACAAGTGTGTGAGCTCAATGTAAAAGTTTAACTTTGTCCAAAATATCAAATTATGTTTCCTGACACCTTAGAAAATGGAGTTAAACTCAAAGCAGCTTTGAAATGCTGAAGTCCTCTCACAAGAGGAGGACAGCATTCAAAGGGAACCAACACTCTCCATGTGCCGGGCAGCTCTGCTAGGAATGTCCCGTGTATCATCTTACTAATCCTCACCCCCCCACACACTGCAAAGTGGCCATTGTTATTATCCCCCTTTGACAGATGAGAAATCCTGAGGACCAGCAGGTTGAATGGAGTTGCCCGAGGTCACACAGCTAATGAGTAGCCTAATAAAAAAGCCACTTGATTCTTGACCCAGCTGTTCCTTTCTCCCCTGGAGCTTCAAGAAGAATAGAAAGGGAGACCTGAGATGAGTGTTTCCATGGGACGGAACAGTCACCAGCAGGTTGGATTGTTGTGAGGGTGTGCCATCCTCACAACAACCCCATAAGGACAACATTATGACTGTCCTTAGCCCATGTTCCCGATGGAGAAAGGCAGGCTTGCCCACAATGATCCAGCCAGCAGGGGCAGAGCTGGAATTTAACGCCGGGTCCAGGTTCCTAGCCACTCCACCGTCCTGCACGTTGAGGAAGTACAGCATGTGGCCAAGTTATCTCCAAAGGTATGGCATCCAGGGCCTTTCTGATATTTTCCATTCTACTGAGAATGGTACCCTTGGCTCAGCAGCAGTACTCTCCATTATAAGAGAAGAAAAGGCCCAAGACTTTGAGTCCAGATGGGTTTAGAGGCTCAGAGACAGGAGCAGCTCACCCAAGGTCAAAGGACCTGTCAGTGGTAATGCTGACACAAGCCTCCAGGTGCCCTGGCCTCCAGTCTGGGGCTTTCTCCAGTGCCCCATTTACTCTGCGGCTAACTCAGACAGTTGCCTGAGGCTCTGTTGTCATGGAGCGGAGGATCAAAGGACAGAATTGCTGCTCTGGCAGAAATACTGTAATGGAAATCATTTCATAGGCTGGGGCAGCTAGAGCCTCCCCTCCTCATCACATTCAGCTCTGGGCAGAGTCCATGACTCATCTGGGGCATTTGGGTGTGTCTCTTCCACAGAGCCAGGGTACCCTGGACAGAGTCCCAGAAGAAAGACAGAAGGACTCTAGGACATCCCCTGCTCCAGGGACAAGAGAAAGTGGCTGTCTATCAAAAAGTCCTGGAAGGCTCCTCAAGTGTTTCTCTGGGGAGCGTGGACATGAAATGTCTTGGCATTTCTCATCCAGTCATTTTAATCATGAGAAAATAATAGCTCTGGAGATGGAGTGTTTGAAGTTGTGGTAAAAGAGTGAGTTTCTAAGCCAGACCAATTTGCACTCAAATCCTATTTCCATCTCTTACAAAAGAAATGAGGAATTTGACTTGGGCAACCCTCGGCTTCCTCATTTATGGAATGGCTATGATAAATACCTCTCTTACATGGTCACAGTAGAGGTTCATTGAAATAAAGCATGGAACGTTTCTAACAGGGGAAAGGTATACAATATATTGTTAATAAAGGTTGGATTTGTCTCTTCTTACACCAAATACAATGAAAATTATTTGGAGGATAAAGTAGACTAACTATTTGGCAAAAGGGAGTTTGCATGTGTGGTTAAGCTAAGGAGCTTGAGATGAAGGTGTTCTCACAAGGGTCCTTATGAAGAGGGGCAGGAGCGGCAGAGTCAGGGGAAAGAGACTGAGAGGCACTATGCTGTTGGCTTTGGTGATGAAGGAGAGGCCATGAGCCAGGAAATGCAGGTGAACCTAAGATCCAGGAAATACAAGGAAACGGGCTTTTCTTGCTGGGGTGTCCCACCATTTGGTTATCTCTGGACCACACTGAAAGAAGAATTGTCTTGGGCCACATGTTAAATACACAAACACTAATGAAAACTGATGAGCAAAAAAGAAGTTTTTAAGTAAATTTATGATTTTGTGTTGGGCCGTATTCATAGTGTTCCTGGGCTGCGTGCGGTTTGCAGGCCACAGGTTGGACACCCCTGCTAGAGCCTTCAGAAGAACCTTTCTTCCGACACTTTGATTTTAGCCCTGTGAGACTGAACCTCAGACCTCCAGAATTACAAGATAATAAATTGTGGGGTTTTTTTAAGCCACTGCATCATTTGTCACATCACCCATAGGAAACTAATATAGAGGAGTCTATCACAAGTGAAACACACACCCCAGTTTTGAGGGCTTACCTGCAGCACAGGGTGTGTAGGTGTGCCCCAGTGTGCCCCAGTGTGCCAGGGTCCAGCTTCCTGGGCATACAGGTGAGGTCACAGGTTCTTCAACGGGCAAATGATAAAGATTCTTAACACTCCCCAATATCACCATCAACTCCCAACAATAATTTTGTTGTTGTTTTCTCCTGTTACCTCAGACATTCTCAGGAACAAGCTCACCCAGGCTGGCTTTGAAGTTCTCTGTGCACAAACGGTTTTAGGAGGAAACCCCCAGTGCCACAGAGTCCGGGGCCTTGGTGAGAGCCTGCTTCTCTCTCTGGCCCTCCTCTCGTCCCCATCTTGTCCCACAAGCCCAGCCAAATGCTGTCCCTGAGCTCTGGAATTAGCAGGAAGAGAAATCTCTCTCAGCAAATTGCCAAGTTTGCGGCCAGTTCCCAAAGTTGCTCTGCTTCTTCCCCGAGCCTTACGGTTTTCATCTTTAGCTATCGCCCCCGCACACTCTCACGGGGCCAGGCCGAGGAGAAATAAATCGTGTCCTCTCCTCTCTCATCTTTGCATCACCTCCCTGTCCCAACCTTTTCCCACCCCCATACCAGAATGTCTCCCTCTTCCTCCAGTTAGTAACTGAAGCACCTTCCATGTATGACAACCTAGGCAAATAGATGCTCACCTGGGACAGGTATCACCAACTTCACTTGCCCTGTGGAATCCCAGTGTGGCTTCTACAAAACACCTATTAAGTAAAAAAATAGACATGATCCAATTTGAACACATCACCTGCTGGGGACCCTCTGGGTACCACATTGTACTAGCCAAGATTAATGTGAAGATTTAGGTTTCAGGATTTTTCAAGAGGGTTTGCTTTGAATTAAATATATATATATATATATATTTGCCACAGATGTTCCCCCCAGTCCATTTTCTGTTTTGCTCTGATTTCTGATTGTAAAGGAACTAAGTTTTGGCCCAGGGTAAACATAGTATCTTTTGTAAAAGATGATCCTAGAGCACAAAGCAGCATGTTAGATACTGTGTTTCAGAATATTAATCTTTCTTTTGCACTTGGGAAAGTTCTTTAAGTGAAACAATCCTGACAGAAGCAACATTGAAGCTTCTCTTCCTGCCACTGAGAATAAACACGTCATTATCAGAATCTGATATTTTTGTGAACTCTGGTAGTGAGATACTAGAGGGGTCTCAAAAAATTATACCTTCTTCTTTACCCATGATCAAAACCAATGGAGAAATAACACAGGAATAAGGTGAAGGAAGGCCGAAACATCTTGTAACTTATGCATTGGCTTCTACCAATGAAGAGAGACCTAGAACATTACACTGCTGGAGTCTCACACAGAGCATTACTCACCCTGTAGCAGATTATGTTCTTGTCAAAATACTCACAGCCTCTCTCTACTGGGCCTAACCCTCTCCGCATATGATCTTTCCTATGTCCCTGAGACTTGTTCTGGTCAACAGGTGTGGATCGAAATGACACAAGCCCTTTCCCCCAGATGCTTTGAGAACCACTGCATGCCTCCCCCATGTTTCCTTCCTTCTGCCTTTGACTGCCACATTCCAGACTGGGCTTCTCCATCAGTCTTGGTCCCAAAATGAAGAGAGAATAGAGTAGAGTTGTGCTCAGCCCACAATAGGCATCATTTGGATAAGAAATACACTTTTGGCCCTGGCTGGTGTAGCTCAGTGGATTGAGTGCCTGCCTGTGAATCAAAGGTTTTCTGGTTCGATTCCCAGTTGGGGCACATGCCTGGGTTGCTGGCCAGGTCCCCAGCTGGGAGAGCAAGAGGCAACCATACATTGATGTTTCCCTCCTCTCTTTCTCCCTCCCTTCCCCTCTCTCTAAAAATAAATAAAGAAAATCTTTTTTAAAAAGAAATACATTTTGTTGGGAGCTAATAAGATTTTGTAATCAGTTGCTACCTCAGCCTAACTTACCTTGGAGTTAGAGCTGTGTGAAGGCCTCCCCATCACACACACCCACAATAGCCAGTAACTTCCCTGTCTACCTGTGTCTCTATCGTCCCATTTATCCATCCATTTACGAAGTGTTGACTGGGCTTCAAGCCTGGGCTTCAAGCATTAGAGCTGCAATAATGGGGGAGACACGACTGGGGGAGCCAGCCATGTCAAGAAATAACTGGAATGGAAAGTGCTCAGTGTTAGAGGGCTCTACAGAGTGCCAAGAGGGCCCGGGGGGACTGTTCAGACCAGGTAGGGGAGCAGTGAACCCCCAGGTGATCTCTGCAAGAGCCCTTCTCATCAGGGGCCCAAAAACATGTGGCTGACCCAATAGATATATCTTGTATTGTCCCTATTCTCTGCAGCATAGACCTAGCTGAAAGGCAACCGAGACATTGGGTGAACTGCCCCAAACATCAGGATATATGTCAAATTCCAAGAACACTACAGGAATTCAGAGGAAGGCAGGAGTCTCTTTCACTTGTGTCTGCACAGGAGGTCTTTGGGAAGGAGGCTGGATTTCAGCTGAGCAGTGGAAGGTGGGTTGAATGCTTCCTAGTGAAAGTTGGGGGCAGCTCACTTCAGCAGAAGGGGAAAAAATGTGCAAAGAACCCAAGGCAGGAAAGTCAGCTCTGTTCCAGAGAAGGTGTGTGGAGCAGGGAGGCATGGCTCATGAGGGGAGCAGAGGAAAACTGGACTAGAAAAGGCCTCAGCGCCAGAGCCTGAATGCAGGACTAAGGTTTATAGCTTTTATGTGGCAAGAGCCATTGAAATGTTCTGATTATGGAAACTGCATGATTAGAAGAGACATTTTAGAATGATGGGGAAAATGTGACCCTGGCATTGTAGAAGGTGGAATGGAAGGGCTAACCAGAGATGGGACAACTAATAGGAGGCTGCTAAAAGTCCCAGGCAAGAAGTGAGGGGTCCAGAGCCAGGGTGGGGGGAGTCAGAAGGAGAGAAGGGAACCAAAGTGAGAGGGTCATTAAGGAGAGAACCAAAATTAAAGGGGTGGGGGTGCTGAGAGCAGATTGGGCACCATGGGAGCTGGCCCCGAGGAGGCCCTTGAGTTGAGTCTTAAATAAACACAGCTCCGATGAACTGGAGGGAGGGAGGGACGCAGTAAGAGGAAGTGCAGCATTTTAAGGGAAGGAGACTGGCTGGACTCAGCAGGGGTCTTCCATAGAGGTGTGATGGAAGATGAGGTCGGCAAGGAGAAAACCAGAGTTCTGTTAAACACATACAGCCCCTCACCTTCCTTCTTCTGTCTCCTTAAGCATCCTATGTGTTCTACACTATGACCCCATCTTACTGTAGGTGAGGAAATGGAGACTCGGAGAGATTGTATGTAGACTGGCTACCTAATCATGCGTGGGGCCTGGTGAAAAGTGAAAATGTGGGGCTTCTTCTTCAATCATTATTAAGAATTTCAGGACAGTGACAGCAGAGCAGTGAGCCAAGCCCTAGGCCCTCTGTGCACCGAACCCCATGTGACTACACAGGTCACACACCCACGACCCCAGGCCTGGTGCAGTGACAACCCCGGGTTCCCACAGCAAGGAAAGGTCACGGCTGGAGGTCAGATTGCTCTCACAGACACTGGGGGAACAGTTGACAGGGACGGTCTGACAGGTTAGGTGGCTGAGTCCCTGCAATAAATGCGGCCCCCAATGAAGATGAAAGTGAAATATCTGGTTTTAAGCCGCTGACTTTCTGGGGTTGTTTACTACTAACGCATGGTGTAGCCTCACTAAGGCTCAGACCACCCTCCCAACCCTTGGGCTGGAGAGCCAGATGTTGAGCCGAGACCTCGAAGGCTCCGTGGTTCTCTCCCTGTATGTTTTCCAGCTGCATGTCACAACCATTTAGAGAGTCGTGAAACCACTGTATTGGGTCACAAGCAGATTTTCACAATAAAATAAACAACAAATAAAATATAACAGAAACTACCCTTGTGTATTTATTACACATTGTAAGTGCTATTTTTCATGAAATTTTTTGCAGTACTGTGTATGGTCAAAGTCACAATATAACATGCACTTCTTGCTGTGGATCATTGTCAAAAAAAATTTTTAAAGGCACGGCTCTACATCATGCTTTCAGCACAGGACAGGAAAACAAGTCCACCCCAACGACTTGGAGACTCATAATTTCTTTTAAAATTAGCAAAATGGGAGCAAACTCAGATCCTCATTGCCAACATGGTTAATGCTTGGGGCTTTACAGTTTCCCAAAGAGGAAGCATTCCAGGTTTCATCCAGTGTGAAACTCGGACTTTGTAATATGCCCCTTTAAGTCCATTAATCCCCCACCCCCTCCATCCTAATTGTTATTCTTTCTGAAAAGAACCATGAAGTCATCGTGTTGGATACAGGCAACAAAACTTCATTGTCTCTGTGCACAAGTCGACAAATGCTGGGCACAGATGTGCCCACTGGAGCAAGTACAAAAAAGCAGGCAAGAAGCCACTGTGTCCCCAGCACTAGGCCCGAGGCCAGGCCTCTTCCTTTCTTAGAACCCATGACTGGGCTGAGCTCGTCAGAAGCGGGTCATCGAGGACTGCCAGCATCCGCCCACCGAGGGAGACCTATTTACTCCAGGGGAAAAAATCTGCAGACAATTCTTGTGCTTCGCTGTGCCAGAAGCTGTCAGGCCTCCTTCTCACCATTGCAACTGTGGGGCTGAGCCCCTGCTTACGACAAAAAGAACGCACGAAAGAACCGAAAATAGCTTACTTTCAATGACTTCCTGTAAATTCCCAGATGTGCGCGGCAGAGGCTGCGTGGGGCACACATTTGGGACTGGCGTGTGGATGTTCTCTCTAAATTCTTTCTCCAAACCCAGCATTTGAGGCAGCAAGGATGTTATCAATCATTTAAGTGAAGGTGGGTCTCTGCTCCACCCCTCTTTCATGGGCCTCGACTTCTGGGGGCTGGGGATTTGAGGGACGCCGTCCATGACTTTTCTCTGGGCAGAAGTCACCTTCCCTTGGTGTCAGATGGTCGAGTTTCTGTCTCTACAATGCACTTTACATCTAGCTGTGTCTTGTATTTTCAGACCACCCTCATCTGGGGTCTGGATGTTTCTGTCGTCTCATCATAGTTTCCAGACTTTTCACTGTTGCCCCTGCTCACTTCTTGTGCCCTTGTCTATCACGGCCAGAGCATTGTCTTAAATGCCGATCTCATCAGCCACTTTATCCCTTAAAATCCTTCAGTATTTTTAATGGCTCCCCCCAGAATAAAGACCAAGCCTCACCAAGGTCAGCAAGACTTGGGGTGGGCTGGTGGTCTGGCCCTTCCCACTTCCAGGGCTCATCTCAGGCTCCTCTCCCCTCAGCCCTCTGAGGCCCACACTGCCACACTGTTCTTCCTGAAATTTCTGGAATGTATCAGGCTCTTCCCTGCCTCGGGACCTTTGCATCTGCTGTTCTTGCTGAACAGTATGTCCCTTCTTCTACATGCTCCATACTGTTGAAACCTACTCACCCTTCTATTCCCAGCTGAAATAACACTTTCTGCAGAGACCTTCCAGCACTCCCAAAATAAACCAAGTCACTCCAGTCACTCCATATTCTCTTCCATCATCTTATGCTTTTCTGTCACTGCCCTTATTATAACATATAAAAGAGTATGATTTTGAGTGTCTCTCTCCCATTAGACTAAGCTTCAGGAGGTCAGTATTTGTTCACTCTCTGTACCACATCTTAACATGGGGCCTGATACCTAGAACCTAGTAAATAAATATTTGTTGAATAAATTCTAAAGTCCCTTGAAAAAACTTCTTTGAGATTTTACAAAAGATTTCTCTGGCTCAGGAACTACTATTTTTCTAAGAGCAAATGTTTAAATCTATCTCCCTTTTTTTCCCTTTGGATGCTGGAGAACTCAGAGCCACGAAAGAGTATCCAATATGTCAACTCTGTATACATGGGATCCGCATATTAGTTTTTTCCTTCATCTTGATTTCCTACTTCTTTATTACTATTATTTTATTGAAGTATAGTTGACATAAAATGTCAGGGTTTTTTCATTCAAGATTATTTTGATGAGTTTCAGGTGTACGGCGTAGCGGTTAGACAATCGTGTTCCCCCTGATATTTCGCGTGCCCGCCTGGCACCACACGTAGATATTGCTACTTCTCCTTACACTTTCTCGGGGTGGGTGTTTTTCATCTTACTCCATGAGAAGGAATTCCATTACAAACCTTCGTGGCAAAATTTAAGACGGTCAGGCATGTTGAAACCTTCAAGGACAGAGGTGGAGATAAATATTTCTCTCTTAGGCGTCTGAAGACCTTCCAGAATGGAAGAATGAAAAGGGACCAGAGCAGCTGCCATGGGGGCCAGAAGGCCTGGGACATATGTCTTCCCTGTGGCTCTTGGGCGGGTTGCTCCTCAAACCCTCGACTCCTCCTTCCTGAGTGACAAGAGCTCTCTTGTGCTTCGCACACACGCCTGCTGAAACACTGTGTGACAGCGCTTTGTAGTCTGAAAAGCAAACACGCACACGCATGCACAAACACACACACGTGAATGTATGGCTGTGTAAGGGGGGCGGGGGGGTGGTGAGCTTTGATGAGATCACATTTGATTCCAGGACTGGCTCGTGGACAAATTTTCAAGTGAGTAAAGTTTTCCATTGTTGCATTCCTCCTTTCCAGCCTCTCCTGAGTCTTACTCATTCTTTCCAGCCGAACTAACTCCTCCTGGGTCTCACTCGTGCAGCTGCTCGATGCTATCAGGCTCAGAGACCCCCACTGAGGCACAGCTAAAGACTACCCACAGGTTTCCATCCTACTTTCTATTGTCCTCCATCCAAAACAGTCAGCCCCATGGAAGGTTTCCTTTACATCTCCAAAGTCCTGTAGCTGCTAAATTCATCTGGTAAACTAATTAAAAGTAAAGATGACTAACCATGTACAAAGATAATTGAACAATTACTCTATAGCCTGATGAGGGCCCCAAAAGGGGTATCTAAGGGTACCAAGCTTCCCAAAGGAAAAGGATTTATGCCGAGCACTAAAGGTCAGTCGGAGTTTTTGAAGTTGAGGAGCAGAAGGAAACTCTGTGAGCAAAAGCAAACAGTGTATCCGGAAAACTGAAGGATGGGTGTTAACCTGGGCTGATATGTCTACCTGCTCATTCTGAGCCACACTGAAGTCTGTATTTCTGGTAGCCCCAGAAATATTGCAGGATGGGAATGGTCTCTCAGGGGGCTGCTAGGAGCTTCCCGAGGCAAAGAGCTATCTGGCTGCACAGGGAAACATCATGTAGGAAGCCTGGCAAGTCCTCATGCATGAGAGTTCTCTTCCCCTTCTAGCATGTGAGAACAGAGAGAGGACGTCCATCTATGAACCGAGAAGCTGGTCTTCACCAGATATGGAGTCTGCTGGCTCTTTGGTTTGGGGACTTCTCAGGGTCAAGAGCTGTGAGAACTATAAGATTGTTGTATAAACCACTCAGTCTAGGGTGTTTTGGTTGTAATAGCCACAACTAACTGAGACACTGCCTGTGAGTGTGGGAGCCCCTGGGGGCCTGCACACTCATGCAGGACTTACCACTCCCTTTAATCCTGCTGTCTTACCTCCTCAAAGAAACGATAACCTCTGTTTACTGAATATAGTCAGTTGTCAGTACACATCTAATAATAATGGTAGCAAAAGAGGGTTAATCCCTTGGCATGTACCAGGCAGTTGGCTAAAGCATTTTATATACATGATCTCACTTATTCCTCACATTGGCCCTACAAGGCTAGACCAGCGATCATGCCCTTTTGATACAAGGGAAAACTGAGGCTCAGAGAGGTCAAGTAATGTGCTGAATGTCTCACAGTGGCGCGTGGGAAGCTGCACACAAAGTCTGATTCTCTCCCACGTCAGAGTCCCAGCTCTAATCACGATCTTGAGCTGCCTCACATATGGTCTCCAGCTCTCCCCACTCTGGGGAACAGCAAGATCATGCAAAGTTAAATGATTTACTCGAGGTTGCACCATAGAACTCTGGCCACTGTGCCATGTTGAAAAATGCATTCTGGTAAAGTGCCTTCTCACCACAGTTGGGCAAACTCCACTCCTTTTTCTAACTGAAAATGATGTGTATTTCGAATCTACAGGAAAGTCTCAACACTGCCTGACACTACCTGTTTCTGTTGCCAGTGACTTAGCTTTTCCATTAAGACCCATAAGGGAGGGAGAGCCACAAAAGCCCAGCGCGTACCAGCACCCGGCACAGAAAGCCCATCCCCAGGAAGGTTCCGAGGTGTGAGAAAACGCATTTGGACTCTGCAGTTGGCTTGAGAATAAAGTGATGTGTAGTCTGGTTCTTGTCTCACTGCATTCTGTCAAAGTACATAATTTGCAGGTCATGCCCATGAGGGACATCTGGACTGTGTCACCACCCCCAGTATCTGTGCCAGTCTGGACCAGCTGTCGGAGTTAAGGAATTTTTGAATGAAAGTGCGTGCAACTTAACTAAGTTAAGTTGATGGAATTATGATGGATAGTAGAGTATTATCATCACTAGAATCTGCTGAAGCTTTGTTATACAACAGTGCCTTGGGGAAGGACTGTGCATACATTCTCCCATCTAGTAACCACCCTTACAGAAAACACAGTGTCACAATTTTATCTATGAAAACAATGAGACTTAATAATTTCCTCAATAATTCCAAGAGTAATATGAAACTTTTCTTTAGCAGTGGTTCTAACTCTCTACCTTCTAGCAGATACTATCCATTTACTGTTATTTACAATTTCCCTCCTCTCTCCTTAAAGTTTTACCCTGGCAGGGTGGGTGTTGAGTGAAAGGGCACAGGCAGAAACAAGTTTGGAGAATCCATTATTTACCAAGGACTGTGTCAGGTATTCATTAACGTTTTCCAAATTAGTCCTCACAAGACTATGTGTCATTATTTTCTTTTTATAGATAAGGGAAGTGATGTTCAGTGAGGGTAAATGACATGCCCAAAGGACACATCTTCTAAGTAGGAGCATCTGGGCTCCTCAGATTCTATGTCCTCGCCTTTTCCACTACCCAGGAAGCTAACAAGAAGACAAAAAAAAAGTCAACAATAAGCTAGATTAGGGGCCTGAGTAGTTCACCAATTACAGGATATATCTTAGAAAAATGTGGTAGTCTATTTCTACTAAGATGTCTCTCTGTTATAGAGCAAGACCAGAGAAAAGAATAACAATGTGACAAAGAGCAAAGGTTAGAAGAGATGTTGATCTTCCTGAATCTTTACATGGTTTTAGATGGGAGAGAGGACTGGGCTTGTTTGAACTAAACCTTTCATTCATTGGGTGGCTCATTCTACCACTCACATGTATTGTTTGTTTATTTTGTGTCAGGCACCCTATTAGGCCTAAAGACATGAGAATCTTCCAAAATACTGTGCCTGGCCCAAAGTAGGAACTCATGCACTACTGAAGGAGGGAAAGAGAAAACAAATGAGACTCAGACCCTGTCTTCAAAGAGTTCAAAGTCTAGTGTTAACCTGAAAAGGAAACAGTTGATGCATAATAGCAAATATGAACCATTATTCGAGGTCAGTTGTGACACAGGCTATGAAGGAAAATGGAAAAGAAGGATGTCATGCAAGGCTACCCAAGGGAAGTGGAGCAACATTCAAGCTGTGATCTGGCAGACATGTTGTAGCTGAGCCTAAGCTAGAACAGAGATGTTCTGGATGGAAGTATGCCATGCTTCAAGGTGTGGGGACCTCTTCAAAGGCTCTAGAATCTCAGAAAGAGTGCAGTAGAGAACACATAGGACAGCATTGCTGGGTAAGAACAAATGTGGCAATAGTTGAGCCTGGAGAGACTGACAGAGGCCAGGTTTAAATGAAGATGGAAAAAGGATCTAAAAACATGGACCTCTTGGATGAGCAGAAAGCTATGAAAAGTGCAATGTCTTTAGATTTGTCTTCTGTGCATAGAATGAATGGGAGCAGTTGCGACTGGGAGCAGAGAGACAAGATAACAGGCTACTTCCATAATCCAGGTGGGAAATAGCAACCTACCTTAAGATAATTTCAGTTTTAGACGGTTCATGGTCCAAATTGGACCACTGGAGATTGTTCAGTATATGCTGAAGCCCTAAGCAGAGATTCTGATGTTGGAATTAATATACCTCCCAGAATTATATACCTTTGTAGACCCAACTTTAATTTTTTTTTTGGACATAGTAACTACAACAATAAAAATTCCTTATACTTACATAAATATTTTATTTTTAAAAGGTTTTTAAAAAAGATTTTATATACTTATTTTTAAACAGAGTAGAAGGGAGAGATGAGGCAAGGGGGAGAAATGTTAATGTGTGGTTGCCTCTCACACACCCTGCACTGGGGAACCTGGCCCACAACCCAGGCATGTGCACTGACTGGGAATCAAACCGGTAACCCTTTGGTTTGCAGACAAGTGCTCGATCCACTGAGCCACACCAGCCAGGGCACTTACATAAATATTTTAAATGGTAATGTGTTCCCACTTATACCCAGATAAGTCTCCTGTTTAGTAGGCATTCAGTCACTGAAGGCTGACTGAATAAAGGCTGTCACTAGATTCCACAAATAGTCCTTTGGGGTAAGCAGGAGAGCTATGAGTAGCAGTTCCAGTTTTCACATGGGTAAACTGAGGCTCAGAGAAGTTAATGAGTACCTGAGGGTCCAAGAAGAATCCAGAGCCCAGGGTGAAACTAAACTCCATGTGTTCTTAGCCAGGTATTCTACCTACCTCCATGTTGGAGTCCAAGGGCACATTTCTTAGTGTCTATAGACAGGACTCTGAGTTTGTGAGGAATCTAGTAACCATTGATCTTAAAACCTATTTTCCAGAGAGGGTTTTAAAGGAGTATTTGAAAGCAACATACTCAAACACAACTGGGAGCCAGGAAGAGAGCAAGGGAGCATGGGATACCTTAAGGAGACAAAAAAAAAAAATCTAAGATGGTCTCTTGCCCAAAGCTCCAAATAGTCAGGTCAAGCTGAGACTTAACCTGGCTCTTTGTGCACTAAATCCATATTTGTAAATGTTTATTCCCACTGACAACAAATAAGGATCTGGTCATTGTCCCTGTCCAGGGCTCACTCCCCGAGTGGACTCTGCAGATGCCGAGTCCCACACATGCCAGAAGTCCATCCTCACAACTGGAACGTGCTGAACCAGTGCTGGCTGACAAGACTTTCTCAGGAGTCTGGGCTGCCAGCCTCTATATCCTGGGAGAATTCCCTTTTGACAGCATGAGGAAAGACACAGATGGTTGAAATCTGTCTTTGTACGTCCTGAAAAGCCACATCCTGCCGGGATCTTCTGGGCTCTGGATCCATGTTCCTTCCCTCAGTCTCCCTTCTTGGATCAGGTGGAGATGGAGTCAGCTTCCTGGCTCCTCCAGCTCATCTCTAGTAACTCAGCTCAGCCCACAGCTCTCCCACACTAAGCAAGGTTGTTGACTGGACACTAGGAAGAGGGGAAATTGGAGGAGGTAGACCAGAAGGAAACAGGAGCACATTTAGACCCTGCCCTGGTTCCTTGTGGTAGACAATATTACTGTTCACCCATCCAGTGCCCCTCACATGGAGGATCATGTGCCTTCACCCTGTTAATTTTGACAGAGTCATATCGGTTCTTTTGGCCAAGGAAGCATAAGCAGAAATAGCATGTGTCCCTTGTAAGAAGAAGCTTCTAAAATTCCATGTATGGTTTCTGAGTTCTCTGTTACCTCTGTCAATGCTCCAGATAGAGTCTGCTCACTTAGCTTGGGTCCAAGACCAAGGTTGAAGTGGAGCAAAGCCACAGCTAAGCCACTATGGCCACATATTACAATAGAAAAAAATTAACCCTGTTATTGCACTTGGAGATTTAGGGGTCATTTGTTACCTAAGCAAAACCTAAATTATCCTGACTACCTCCGACTCCCTTTTTGCCCTGCTTCTCCATCCACCCTACTAAGATGGGCCATGTGCTACCACTCTAGTTTTCCTGAAATAGCCCCCAATGTGTTTCTATATCCTAGCATGTACATAGCATGTTAGAATGTGTATATCTGAGAATCCATCCACCAGCCTTCACAGTCTAGACTTGTTGATCTACACCTATGCAGTTCCTAAGCATATGGGCCTCACTTAAAAATGTCCATTGAAATAAACAGAAGTTACTCATTTCTGAAATCAACATTTCATATTATCCCTTCTTTAGGGATAATACTACACTTGGCTAAAAATAAAGAGAAGGTAAAAACCAATGGTGCCATTCTAATGCTCCGGGAAGAGCAGGGACGATGTGAAGACACTGTCCGCTGACTCACCTAACCTACCGCATGTTCCTGAAAGATTTCTGCCTTACTTATTTCCTCTATCAAAGTTGGAAAAGCCACCAAAAGTGGTCATGTAATTTGGTCCTAGACAATGAAATATGAGTGAAAACATGCAGATATTCTAGGAAAATGTTTGCTTTTCTGATAAAAGGAACTAAAAAGGACTGAGTAAAGATAATGTTGCCCATCCCCCCTATTCTGTATCTGGAGGTAAATGAGATGCCTGCCACGGGCTGCCAGTGTGAGAGGACTATGGGGGTGGGGGGGAAATGCAGACGCCAGCCTCACATTGTTAGGGCTAGTTTCCTAATTAGGTGAAAAAGTAAACTCAGAGTTGTTTTTCCCATTATTAGGTTTTCTGTTATGGACAACCAAATAGGATACAGGAAACAAGATTTGTGTGTGTGTGGTTTTTGTGTTTTTTTGGTTTTGGGGTTTTTTTTTTTTGAAACACCACCTTTGCCCTTTGCCTTTATGGTCCAGTTCCTAGTGATACTTTAAGACTCAGCTCAGTTGCTGTGTCCCTCCTAAATTCTAGTTTGTATATCAAAGCATACCCCCTGGTACCATTAGCCTGGATCAGTGAAACAAGCCCATTTCTATGTGGATATACTCACCAACATGAATTTCCTATGAAGAGGTAGTTTTATTGTCCCTATACTTCTTCCTAGTGATGAACTCTCCCAGATCTTTGATGTCTACTAGATGTCGCCAACTAATCCATTCTCTCTGGATTACATAGAATTTGGGTATCCATTCTGTAGTCTTCCAGGGGCCTGGCTGTAACCTGGGACGCCAGGCCAGCAGTAAAATTTCCAAGATCTATCACATATTTCAGGATGCTGGATCTGTGAAGATGGGTCTTACTTGTTGTATACCCTTGCTGAATTTCTGAATGTCCCCCCCTAAATTACCTTGCTCTAGTTCTTCCCCTTCTTCTCAGACTTGGACTAAATATACCCCCTCCTTCTGCAAAAGCTGCCAGTTACAATGCCCTCTACCTCAGCAAACCCTCCCCAAGCTGGGTCATCCCAGAAAACCATCCCATGTGTCATTGTGTAAAATGGTCCTGGGAACTCAGGACCTATGCCCCAACTCCTTGCACAGTCTTAGATAGAGAGCAAAGAAAGGAATGGTACATCAAGAAGGGGGAGGGATTGTTAAGACATTTTTCAGAGCCTTGTGCATGGAGATCCTGGTATAACCCAGAGGTAATGGGTAACCTATGGGCTCAGATAACAAACATTTAAATGTTGCTGGCCACTTATTAGCTGTGCAACCTTGGAAAATTTAAATAACCTCATTATGCCTCAGTTTCTCGTCTAACAATGGAAATTATAATAGTACCTACCTTATAGACTGCAGTGAGAATCAATTAAGCCAACACATGTAAAATGCTTAGCACACTGTCTGATACATGGTAGTTGCTCAATAAATTTTAACTAACACTATCAAGCTATAAAGATAGAGGTAAATTTGTTGGTCTCTACCACCAAAGCCAGGAGCTGCCATGAACTTTGGAGCATGACAAATGCACGCAAGTAGACAATCAAGCCAAGGAATCAGAGAAGAGGAAAGTATAATGTCAAAAATATTAGACTGGTCAAAATGCAATTATGAAAACCAGATTTGTTAACTCATAGGAAATGTCTCTGGAAGGGGATCAAGTAACTCATTTTGGAGAAATAGACTGCAGACTGGAAACAAAAATGACTAAAAGGAAAAGAAGGTGAGATCAGCGCCACGTGGAGAGCCCTTCCTCATTACACGACTCGTTTTCCCCGAGATGAGCTCGGTTTAGGATGAAGAATTTGGTCCCCTCCACAGAGATGTTCAACAGCTGCGGTTCATCTGCAATTCCTGTCAAAGAACTTGGATGCAAGAAGCTGGGGCAGGAATGCAAGGAAGTGACATTGAGAGAGGCCATATTCCCCAGGGGGGACATGGAAATGTGGTCCATGCAGAGGCATCCATGATTCCAAGGCTGAAATATAAATTAGGAAGTCTTCACCTTGGGGAGGTGAACCATCTGAATATGTGCTTTCTCTGCTGCAACTTGGATCTGGTTAAGGGGCATCATGGTTGCGTTGGCTGGATGGGTGGGTCTAAGCCCAGACCTAGGGGCCTGCTGTCTCTAGTTCACTTGGTAAGTGACCTCTTAGGATTCTTATCTTTGAAATTACAGCAACATTGAATGAGATATTACCCTGGACCTTATGCTTGTGCTCCTTTCCCTTCTCTGGGCTTCAGTTGTCCCCAGTGTGAAGTGAGTGGGGACACTCTAAATATCCTTCCAGCTTTAGATGGGCATAGTATGTGGTGAAAAGAAAAATAAATAACTGACTATTGTCCAGAGACATTCAGGTAGTACTTACTGATTTACTGACAAAAAAAAAAATGACCAGTGCATGCAAGTAGACAACCAAGAAAAGGAATCAGAAAACAGCATTATTATAGCTATGCTTTATTATATGAACTATAAGAACTAATTTATAAGAATATTAGTATAACTCCTAAGGATAGTTATGTTACTCTTAAAATTAAAAATAAATTGAAATAATTTTCAATGTGTTAACCTACAATGAAACAGCATAGTAAATAGATGGACCAGGAGGTGAAGTCTTAGAATTCTTGTCTTTGAAATTACAGCAATGTTGAATGAGATATTACTCTGGACCTTACACTTGTGCTACTGATTTTAACGATTTGCAATCTGCATTAAAGAAACATCAAGAGGATTAATACCTTCTGGTACACTGAGTGCTGGCAAAAGCCATTGCACTAGGAAGACCAGGATTATAGGACCACCAAGGCTGTTTATTAGTTAGGTGACCTTGGGCATGTCACATCCCCTTTCTGACCCTCTTTGTTCATCTGTAAAAATCACAGGTGGTGATACCTGTAAACAACTCAAAGGTCTGTGAACTCTCACCCTTCTCTGTTCAGCCTTGAGTATTTTCTACGTTTGCCTCTACATGCTCTACGTTCATTTGGTGCTTATTGATTGAGAGCCCTTAAAATCAAGAGACTTGTCTCATTCAGTGAAGCATAAAAAACATCATGGATGCTTAGAGAAGTAGAATGCTAGTGAAATGCTGACTGTCAACTTGGCCTTCTTTTCAGCCTAAATTGATTTGATTAAAGGAGAAGATAAGAGTCTCTCTCTCCCTCAGGTCTCCAGAAGAGCTCTTTATGCTAAACAGGCAGCTTGAAGGAGTTTAAACATTCCTCCAGCTTTAGAGTTTCTCACAAAGTTGAATAAGCAAAATCAAATCAAAATCTTCCATCATCAAACACTCGAGAATAATTTGCATCATGCAATTATTAGGCAAGCATGGCTCCTATGCCTTATTAAGGAAATATCTACTAGACAGATTTGGAAACAGGTAAAGAGGAACCAGTACATGGGTCTACAATTATCTAATGAAGCTGACATTTAGCTTCTCTTGTTTAAATATTACCCTAATTTCTAATTACACAGTTGGTTCTAAATTTGGGAAGAGAGATTAGGCATCATTTATTGGGACTCTTAAAACCATAACAGTAGTCAGTTATTTACTTATTTTTCTTTATGGCTACATTTCTTGTTCATCTCCTGCTGGAAGGATCTTCAGAGGGACCCAGCTCACTTGCTTTATGCTTGGGGCAACTAAAGCCAAAAAGGGAAAGGCATTTACTGAAGTTCACTTAGCAAGTTCACTGGAGGTAAAAGGCTCCCAGCCCTGGAATAGAAATAAGGAGATACATCAAGAGTGTCTTTAAGACCCATTAATCAGATGAGAATAGGGGTTGGCTGAGACTTTGTACTCCATGTCCACAGATAGGAGCCAGCGATGAAGTCTAAGCAGAGCATAGAGGGTTAGAAGCTATTAGAGTCGGATCCCAAGCATGGAAGAGAGAGAGCATGGTAGTAAGGGAGGATGGAGCTAGATAATGAAGAGAACCAAAGACACAACCCATGGGAAGCCAAACATTTAAGAGACTGAAAAGGAATGGTCAGAGCTGTGCCAACAGAAGAATGTTGCAAACATGCCAAAAGAAACATGTGTTTCTATAAGGACCAATTAACATTGTTCCTTATGTTCATTTCAGTGATGAGGTCTAGTAAGATAAGAACTAGAAGGATGGCCACTGGGCTTGGTAATATGAAGATGGGTTGACCTTAGTAAAACTGACTCAGGGAAGGGGGTTGGAGGGAGACAGCTGATTAAAATAAACTGACAGGTGACTATGAGATGAGAGGCAGTGGATACAGACACTGCAGGGATAAGTGTAACAAAGCCTGACACACAGTATGTGATCAGAATCATGGGAATATAGACGAAAGAAAGGGATTTTTTTAAAAAAACGAGGAATGTATATCCAAGGATGAGAAGAAAATGTCATGCAGGGCACAGCAGAAGGATGAGGAGGCTAAAGTTTCCGTAGAACCCTTTTAGGTAAATTGATACACAGTTATGTATTATTCAAAGACACGTATCCATGAATTAAATTACAAGCCTGATGAGACAATAAAGAGAGAGGTCTCTTCTCCCTCTGGACAGATTCTTTGCATCTTTGGCACATTTTCCATTCACTCTAAATATTTATGGAGACAGCTTTACTTGGAGCTGTATCATTCTTTCAAAGGATGTTAGCAACATGACAAAGACCAGAGAGAGACGATGATGAATGTAGGATGCATGGGGTGTGGGTGGGACAGCCAGGGCCAGGGATACTGAGCACAGCATTTTCCAGGGAGACATTTTGATGGAATCTGACCCTATGGACAGGAATACCTTTCAAGATAAGCAATAAGAATGATTCATTTGCTATTAGCTTTGTCATTGTCTATGTATTGATGTCGTGATATTGTCAGTGATGCCGACCAGGAAGGAAAATATTGGAAAGCCCTTCTCCATCTCACTGCCATTTACTCACCTGTGACCTGCATGGCCTGTAGTCTGGTCCTTGCCTACATCACCACGTCCATCTCTTCCCACAGTGATCCTCACTAACTCACCTCGACTTGTGCAGGCTTTTGCCCACATTGAAATACACCAAGCTGGTTCTAACTCAAAGTCCCTGGTCCTATTTTTTCCTCTTCCTGGGAAACAGTTATTGAAGATATTTTCATGGTTCTTCTCCATTAATCCATTGACCAAAAAACATCTCCTTGAAGGGGGCTTTCCTGCCACTCTTTTAAAAAATAAAACTTCAAACCTATATCAGTCTCTAGATTTTTGCCTTGTTATAGTCTCCTTGAACACTGCTTCTGTGAATTGTTATTTATATTTATAAATATTTATTTATTTACTTACATATGTACATATGTGTGTATGTTTATGTGTATGTGTGTATGAGATCTGTCCAGAAAAAGTCCAGCCATTGTTGATATAATGAGAATGGTTTGTACAACATCTATGTAACCTGGCAGCCAGGTTAGATAGTGGACTGGAATGTGCATGTGTGAACAATGATGACTTCACTGTACTGGTCAGTGGGGGGCAATAGACACTGTTGAGTGAGCATGTGTACTGTGTGGCCATTGTTGGATTCAAAATGACTGAGAGAGTAGAGCAATGAATGTGCATCAAATTTTGTGTTAAGCTTGGACATTTCTCCACAGAAACTATTCAGAAGGCTTTTGGAGACAATGCAATGAGTGCAGCACAAATAAAAGTGTGGCACAAATGCTTCAAAGATGGTCGAGAATCTGTTGAAAGTGATCCATGTTCTGGGAGGCCTGCAATAAGCAGAACACCTAAGAATGTTGAATGTCTAGGGGCTGCAATCAACAAAGGTTGGCGACCGACAGTGTGAGAATCAGAAGCTGATCTGGGGATTCCAAACACTACTGTGTCTGAGATTTTGATGCAGGACCTTGGCATGAAATGTGTCATAGCAAAATTCAATCCACAGCTTCTGTTACCAGAGCAGAAGGAACATCGTGCTGCAGTTGCTAATGCCTTGACTCAAACTGCTACCAATGAACCAGATTTCCTCAAGAAGGTCATAACTTTGAAGGGGACTGAGGTGTCATTGTCCCATGTACAATGTTTCTTGTATTTTGTATCTTCTTCAATAAATGTCTCTGTTTTTCATATTACATGGCTGGATACTTTCTATATATGTATATGTTTTATCTAACTGTACTTTAGAGAAATACTAAAGAGAAATACTTTACTTTCTTCTTATTATATCCCCTACTATCTGGAAGAGTACCTCGCATGGAAGAGGTATCCAGTAAATGGCGTTAATCAATTCAATTTGTTAATCCTCTAAAAAGGCCCCTAATCTCTGCTTTTACATCCCTAGGCATATATTTCACATTATTATAATAAGCTTCTCTCCTGTTTGGCTCTCCTACTGATTGGTGAGTTCTTGAAGTTCATGAATCGTGACTGATTAATCTTTACATCTCCATTGTCTCACCACACTGGTGTTCACTGCATGAAAGAGGAGAAGTTTTACACACCAAATGTTGATAACCAGCAGCCAGAAAAACAGCAGTGGAACTAAAGGTGAACTCTCGAGATTCAGCCATGGCTTACCTAGAAAAAGGAGAGATGATGCTGCCATAATTGCATTAAAAAAAGTCAACCAGCAAAATATATGAAGTGTGCATTCAGAGCAATACGCCCAGTCAGAAGGAGCATTTTGAGCTGAAATTCAGCCAGCCTTATGCTGGCCCTGGCCTCCGTATGAGTCTGAGCAAGGCCCTTCCCTCTCTCAGCCCATTCCCACCTGTACAGTGAGAAGATTAAACCATGGGACATCTAAGACCTTTCAACTCTGATGTTCTAACATTGCACTTACCCAGGACAGTGAATAATGCAATGGACTAAGAGAAATATGAGCAATGCCTAACACTGCTCTCAAGAAAGGCAACTATGCAAGGTTAGATTTCAAAAACACTTGAATTTGAAACCATACTCTGGAACTTACAAACTTTGTGAATTTAGGAAAAATCATTAATAAGTATAAGCCTCTGTAAAATAGAAATAGGAATTCCTAGCTCCATGTTCAGTAAATGGTGGCTTGCTTTGGACTTCTTCCTCCTATATCCCTTGGGTAGCCTTTTAAGTCGAACTGACTTAAGAACCAGAAGATTCTTTCATAAATACCACGCTAGCAGTCAGGTTACCCCAAGTGCCACTGCAGCCCCAGCTAACCCCAGTGCAGGTGCAGACGGCCTCCCTGGCCAACCAGGCTGACGTTTCCCAGGACTCCCCTCTGGAGCCTCTGAGCAGACCCCATTTGTGTTACCAGGAAGTTTTTCGAGCCTTTTCTTTTGCTAGAATTCCATGATAAACATTCTTACAGATGACTTACTGCCTGTCACAACACGACGCAGCTCCTTTTCCAGAAGGAATTCCTACAGAATGAGGTCAGTCCCTTACTAACCATGAATTCCATTTTTTTTCACCCCTTTTGGTCTTCCTGTTAAGATGCTGAGCAACTGCCTCTGGCTACATCAATGGGTCGCTTATGACAGCTGTGGGAGCAAAATGTTCCAGCAACCTAAGGCAGAACCCCGAGGGTCCTGGTAGACAAAGCACAGACACCAAATCCAATCACGGGGCCATAGGGGAAATTCCAAATTAGTAGACCCATGCAGTAGAGTTAATGAGAAGTTCTTAGATATGCTTCTAGAGCATTTGGAAATGGACAATATGTAAAGGTGCTTGTCATAGACATTCCTTATTCATCAATGTTTCCTTGATGCCAGGAGAAATGCTTTCTTTTTTTCACTGTGCATCCAAAATATTAGAAGCCCTTAAAAGAATTCAGCTATGCACACTGTAGAGCTCACATAACTCTTTACTTGACAGAGGGACAGCAACTCCCTCTTGCCATGCCCATGAGAGCATAAACCAGGGCCTTCAGGTCAACATTTCTCCCACTCTCTTCAAGAGAACTGGGAATGGCTTGGGGCACCTCATACTGTATGCAGAGGCATCCCCATGTCTCAGGTTCTCTTACTGCTGGACTATGCATAAATTTGATAAATCACTTCATCTTTCATGTCATATAGCTAATGCTTGACACATGATGGATGGAAAAGTTTGAATGGATTGAACTAAAGTCTCTCCGCCAACCTGACTCAGGAAACTTCTTCTATTTCTACCTCCAATAGATAATAATTTCTCTATGGTTTCTTATTAAAATAAAAGTTCAGAAAAAATAATGGAATAATTCAATTTTATTCAATATCAATCTTCTATTCAGTTACTCAGAGACAGACCTTTACAGAACCCCTGGGAGACACATAGCTCTGAAGTCTTATTACCTGAATTTCAATTCCAACCTCTTGAGCAAGTTACATAACCTCTCTGAGCTCCAATTTTCTAAATCATAAAATGGCAATAATAATAGAACCTATCTGCTAAGTTTATTGGAAAGACTAAGAATCAATACATGTAAAATAGTACATGACATTGAGTAGGATCTCAACTGACATTAGCTATTATTTCTGGCAGTAGTAATAGTAGTAATGTAGAAATAGTGGTTGTACAGCAGTAATGGTAGTACTAGTAGTATAATGGTATGGTAACAGAGTGCTATAATAGCATGGTAGTATAGTATTAGTAATAGTACTGTGGTTAATACTAGTAGTGGTCATGTAGTAATAATAACAGCAGTGGTAGTACATTAGTAGCAATATAACAGTATAATGGTAATAGCAGTAAGAGTGATATAGTAATACAGCAGTAATGGTAGACATAATATCATGCTAATATTATATAACACTAGAAACACCATCATTCTAGTACTAGGAGAAGAAGTATTAATAACAACATCAAAGTATGGTAGTAACAGAGTAGTATTTGCCGGGCATCAGGCACAAGGCTCTTCTCCTCATGGAGCTCTTACTCTCCCCTGATTCCCTGAATGTCCAAGATGAAAGGGGTCTTAGGGATCACCTAGTGCATATCACACGATACGTGTAGAGGTAAGTAAACTATGGTCAAAAAAGGTGAAGTGTCCCAGACAAGATCCTCTGAAGAATTGATGTCAGAGTTTGAGCTCAAACTCTAGTCCCTTTATTCTCCCTCTAACACTCCCTGAACTGAACTGTTGGACTATTTGTAATTCATCTACAAGTCTCCTCCTGCCATCTACCCACTCACACCCAGATCCATTCTCCTCAACCATACAAGAAAGCTAAATACTGCCCCCAACACTTTCTTGTGTGTCCTTCTCAATAACTCCTATTCATCCTTCAAGACTCATCTACCCTTTCAAATGTTTCCTAGGTCCTCCCTGCATCTGGTTTTCAGGCTGTGTTAGGGCACCTTTTTTCATTCACATAGAATCCCTTGCGAGGTTGTTCCTGGCATGTATTTCACAGAGTTGGAATCATTCTTTAGGTGCAGGCATTATTCTCAGTACTTTACAAATAGCGATTCATTTCATTCTTATAAGAACTGCTGTGAGGTTCTTAAGATTGATTTGTCTTATCTGTTTTCCAGACATGTTGGGTCCAAAAATAATTATGAGGCACCCACTATGGCCGTGCATTAGGTACATACTTGTGAATGAGGGAGCTTTGCCCCTGTCCTCAAGACACTTACAGTCTAGTGAGAGAGACAGGCAAGGAAGCAACTGGTTATAATAAAATATATTAAGTCTTACAGCAGGAGGAGACTCCGAGATCACATAGGAGGGGCACAAAAGCAACTGGGGAGAGGGCATCAGAGAAAGCTTCCTGACATTGTGACATCCAGGTTTGGACTTAAAGATTAAATTAGTTGGATGGAGAGAAGGTAGAAAAATGTTTTAGGATATAGAGAAGTGCATGATCAAAAAACAGAAGGAGAAGAACATAGGTAGGAAAAGTCAGGGGAGTGGGATGAGGAGAATGTTAGTGCTTGGAGAAAAGAGCCATCAAACATGGAATTGAGAGGCAGGGTGGTCAGCAATGCAATACTCTACAAGCAATATTGCTCAGTTGGCTGGTATCATAGACCATGAACTCCCTGAGGAATGGAGTCTACCTGACTTGCGACTTTGTTCTTCATACAATGTCTAATGTAGAGTAAATGCTTAATGATTGCTTAAATGAACGAACAGTGAATAAAGGCAAAATGCTTTAGAGAAACTCCTCTTTCTTTCTTTCTTTCTTTCTTTCTTTCTTTCTTTCTTTCTTTCTTTCTTTCTTTCTTTCTTCTTCTTCTTCTTCTCCTTCCTTCCTTTCTTTCCTTCTTTCTTTCCTTCCTTCCTTCCTTCTTTCCTTCCTTCCTTCCTCCCTTCCTTCCATCCTTTCTTCCTTCCTTCCTTCCTTCCTCCCCTCCTCCCTCCCTTTTAAGATTTCTGTTTATTTTTCCAAAGGGACAATTTCACCCCCAAATACTGAAATTACAATCTAATTGGGGCTTACTGTGTCCAAAACACCATTTATAGGATGTTTTTCTAAAGAGTTCCACCAAAACTTTCTGTTTCATGGAGCTAGACTGGCGCCAACTGTTTGGCATTTTGTAAGTGGAGCAAGTAAAGGTGATTCCAGAGACACAACAAGCTGAGCTCAAGTGATAAGAGAAACTTAGAGAAGGAACAGTATTTTTTTAACTTTTTTTTGAAAATACAAGTACATAAATCATTCTGCAGCCATGCTGTCCTGATTAGAAACCCAAAATAGGAAAAATAATTTTTTCTTCTTTGCTAATATTTTATCACGACTGACAGCTCAAAATCCCTGGGAGCCTGGAGTTTGTGGATCTTTCAGTTAGGGCCTGGAAAGACTGATCTCACAGCATTCATTACCTTATAGCCAGTTCTCAGGAAAAAAACACAGCAATGAGTGTGGGCTTCCGGAATCCTGTGGACACCTCTCATTCCAGCACAGGGTTTCCAAGAGGAGACAGGGCTCCCTCGGGGGTTGGCCAACAAAAGAAACAGTTAAAGGATAAAGTCATATCAGGCCTGATGCCAAACCTCAAGGAGCCATGGGGGTCACAGACTTAGGACCAGACAGTCAGGGGCCTGCCAACTGGTTATTAACGCAGCACCCTCCGTGCTTATGACTGTACTTAGTCAACTGAGAACACAGTCCCTGCTCAACGCTCAGTGGCAGTATGGTGGGTAAGAGAGCTCTATAGGTGGTATATAGATGTAGATACAAATGCTGACCCTACTGCGATGCATTACCTAACCAAACTAAACTTTCAAAGTCTTGTCTGGAAATTAAGATGGAAGGAAAGAGAGAGAGAGGCAGATGCAGAGGCAAAGGAAGAAAAGAATGAAGGGAGGAAAGAAGGAAAAGAAAGAAAGGAACTGTTGTAAGAACTAAGGGAAATCATTTATTTAAAGCATGGTTCTTTGCACAGAATGTGACTTTATTAAATACTAGCACCCTTCCTTACATTCACTGTCATTACAAGGCTCTTTTAGAATCCCCTCGTTACCCAGTTTAGAAGTCCCAAAATTTGTGCAATGCATATAAATTATTCCTTGTCCCCAAATGAATAAGGATTTTAATAAACACTTAACTTGTTGGAAATTTTTGAAGGCTGGGGAGGAATAGGCTCACTTGGAAATGTCTTTGATCACCATGTCCCTCACTGCTTTCTAAAGTCTTTAATATTTTTGACTTTAAACTTTAAATAATCAGAATTCTAGAAGATACTTTTGGGGTCAGTCAGGTCTAAATGAAAATCTAAGTTCTACCAATTACCAGTTTTGTGGTTCTGGAAGTGTTATTTTATCTCTAAGACCCAATTTCCTTAGCCATAAGTGAAAATAATATCTATACCTCATAAAGTTTAAATATTAAATGGCATTGCATACATTAAATTATACAACACAAGATATGCTCTATAACTTCATTCATTCATTCATTCAACAAATATGTATCAAGCACCTGCCATGTGCTAGGAGGTACTCAAAGGACTGATGATAAAGTTGTGAACAAAACAATGTCCCTGCCCTCCTGGAGCCCTTATTCTAGTAGAGGAGGCAGGCAATAAACAGATAAATAGATTTCTCTCAGCTGGAATGAGTGCTATGAAGAAAAGGAAGCAGATGAGAGATAAGAGTGCTAGAAAAAACCGCTAGATTCTTTTCCCCTTTGCTCACACAGTTCCTTTCATCTTGTATCCCAGTTGCTCTCACCCCCTGACCATGGGACTCCAGAAAGGATGAAAAGAGTCTATAGTCTTGAAGTGAGTCATCTGACATCCTTTAAATAATATGGTGAACACCAATAGCAGAGTACATGGTCATCAGCAGGATGGACTGTTTGAGTGTCGCTTTGGAGACCCCTGCGGACTCACAGCTATGCTGTCTCCAGGCTTGTCATCATTGACATTACAGAGGCAGTTCTTGGAGAATGGACACCTCCCCCCCCACCCCCTGCATGGAAGCAGGCCTCAATAATGCCATCTTTGTTGCAGCGGAACATCGGTGACCTTGTTCTGTGCTGGGTCCAAATTGAGGGGAAAGAAGGGAACGGCCAGCTGTGAAAAGATCAATTTGTTTCCAATCCATTCTTTCTTACCATCCAGAGGCTGGCTCCCCACCTTGGCTACTTCTGTTAGGGACAGATGCCAAGTAGGGCATAGATTAAAGAAACACCCCTAGTTCCCACGAAGCAAGAGCATTCAGCCTTCTGCCCAGAGCCCGTGGAATAAGCCATCACCAGCTGTACTGCATTGGGTAGACACAGGTTGGGGAAGCCAAGAGGGATGCCTCAAGTCTAATTCAAAACTATATTCAAATCCTCCTCTAATCTGCATTTGAAAATACCCAGTGCTGGGCTGCTGGGGGAGAGCCAGCACTCCCATTTGCCATAATTGGGAGGGTAAATTGGTGAAACCTCTTCAGAGCCCATGTGGCAGTTATCTGCGGGAATTGAAAGCTTTGTTGTAACCAGCCTACTCGTAGGAATGTGCCCTTTAGGTAAATTCTCAGAAGTGCACCAACACGAATGCATGAGGATCTTTACTGCAGCACTACTTGCACTAGCAAAGGTCTGGAATCAACTGAATATTATGCTGTAACTAAAAAAGAAAGAAGAAAGAGAGAAAGAGAGGAAGGAAGGAAGGAAGGAAGGAAGGAAGGAAGGAAGGAAGGAAGGAAGGAAGGGAGGGAGGGAGGGAGGGAGGGAGGGAGGGAGGGAGGAAGGAAAGAAAAAAACAAAGAAACAAAGAAAGAAAAAGGAGACACATATGTGTAGATATGCACGGAATATAGAAAGAGGTCCAAAAGAAAAAGGACAAAACACAATATGTGATTTTGTACATATAGTAAAATCTACCTGTTACATATAAAGTTAACCCCTCTATCACTGCATGTGTCCTGCTGAACCTCTATAGACACCTCTGTCCAGTCCTATTCCAGTACAAAGATTCAATAATATTCACATGGCGAAAGTGCTCATGTAGGGCCCTATAGGTGTAAAGATGCTAGGTATGAACAGGTACCATAGACAGATGGAAGAGGATGAAGCCTTGAGAGTCTTACTAACTCTAGTCTGTAGATCTGTGTTCCTGGGCCAGGATGAGGTAGAATCAATAGCCAGATGAGTAGTCAGTTGCTTACCTGGTCTATGCTTTTTCCTGAGCTCCATCTGAATGGGAAACTAAGACCATGCTTCTAGTAGTTTTTCAGTCTCTTCCTAATACATGACCCATTTCCTTATTTTAGCAAATAGCACAGGGAGCAAATGTGAAGGAGTCTAAAATCTCCCTAAAAGAAAGAACAGTTTGTATTTGAACAGTCAGAATTCACTTCCTTTCAACTCTAAAAAAAACTCCAAAAATTTTCAGGAGTAAATGTTATCACATGTACAATGAGCACCAAATGTTGGAGAAAAATAAGTAATTCTTCCCATCTTGCCACTAATGAGCTGTGGAATTTTGACTGAGCTTCCTGCTCTCCCTGGGCGCCGGCTCTCCCTGAGCTCCAGGTGATGTGGACTCTGTGTACTTGGACCAGCGCAGGGACGCAGAACACCTGTGCCACTTCTCTCCCTGCATCCCCTGACAGTCATGCAAATCAATACAACACCCTTTCCTACGGATCCCAGATGATTCTTCTCGGAATCTTTCTTACTATAGAACTCTGAGTGGCAACTAACAATGAATCCAAGCTGATATAAACGATAACACTTGTCTTCTCCAGATGAGATGATCTCTGAAGTTTATTCCACATTTAACATTCTGTTTTCATAATTCAAGGATTCACCTGAATCCCAGCTCATTCATGAAGTCAACCTAAAAGAAAAAGTATTTTCCATTTCTGAATTGTACAGTCTAGTCCCGATAAGTCGATACGAACTTGACTTCTGGCTGCTTTGCAGTGTTATGTCTTTGTCATTACCTGAACAACCATTCTGCCTCTCTAGAGAGACAATTTAATTACAGTGATTTTCAAACTGCACAGCAATGGACACCCAGAGGTGCTCAAGGGTTTTCAAAGGGCTCCAGCTGAGAGACAGTTCTAAGGGAACTTTCAGATTCTCAATTTCCATATGCACTCTCTCTCAGGATTGTAAGCATGAAGACTCTCCTCTTCATAAATGCTGTTCTCCCACTTTACAAAAGGAAGCCATAAAGTCTCACTCCTCTTGAGTTCCCTTGGGGTATAAAAATCTCCAGGGGAACAAAGTTACAATCCAAAATTCTGTTGTAACTGTTGAGAAAGTGAGTGACTAATGATCGAGTAACAGATCATTTTGCAAGTCAGATGACTTCCGATGCTTTGGTTACAATAAAACTGAAGGGGAACCTAATTAAAATGTCAATTGAGAAATCATTAAAAATGCTTTTTTGGATGATTATCCCCCTATGGATTTTGGCAAGCAATGTGGGAGGAAATTACAGGGAAAGTCTTTCTTTTCTTGTTCATTTGTTTCTGTGAATGAGTTTCTCAGTGCTTGCAACCAAAAAATGAAAGGTAGACAGAGAATTTATATAATACCATCTCATGCTTGCAATAATAAATATTCCCCAACAGATATATGATCTATTTGAAAAAAATATCTTAGAGAAGCATTTTCAATAAAACTTTGTTTCATGTAATAAATATTTATCAAAATTATAATAAATGCATAGTGGATTGATCAACTGATGCTAACAATTGTTATGATAATTCAGGAGAAATTGTTTTATGCTAGAATTTTATACTTACAGAATATTAAAGGAATATGAATTTATATGCATGTTTTGTTTCAGAGGAATATGACAACATCAATAAAATACTTCCAAGTATAAAAATATACCACATTAGGATAAGCTCCTATGGAAGAAATGGAATGGAAATACACATTTAATGAGAAAAAGGAATAATGTAAATTTTCGGCTGTTAAAGAAAGATCTTATCCATATATTTCTTAATGGGTAAATGGTGACATTAAATCACTATGGAATTTAGATTTCATTAAATCCACTTTAAAAAGTGATATGACAATTTTATTTTTAAATGACTGTATTGTCAATATACCTAAAGTTACATGCTTTGTAACTATTTAAACATACAACAAAAATACTTCTCGACTTACAAAGGTATATGGTTCTTCCGAGATGACTTTAGAGGATACAAAAGCAAACTCTTGAAGACTGTACTAGATGGTCCGGCACAAATAACACCCCCTCTTTATTACATAAAAATCTTCCATTACAAAATCACAATCATATAGTTCTGTAACATAATAATATCACACTCAAGCACACCATATAATATTTTGGGTCAAATGTTCAAATTGCTTTCCAACTCATGTGAGACATTCTGTACCCTACCAACCACACTCAATGGCATCACTCCTGCTGGACCCTGTATTTTACCACAGTGAATTCTCTTTAGCAAATACAATAGGACAGATCAAAGGGTAGGTGTTCAAGGGAATCCCATCTGCTGATAAAATAATCTGTGTAAAGGATGTGAGTATAACACATTTTCTAAGTATAAATGTCACCTGTCAAGTTGGGCAAAGACTAGACTACACCTGGTCCTTGTCAGCCCCGGCCCAGTATTCCTAACCCTGGACCCAGGCTACCCTATGTAACAGGGTGCCCTAACTTGCATAAGGAAACTGGAAGATTTTTAAATCCTGGGTCTTTATTGAAGTTAAAAAAAAACTCTTTAAGAACCAACTATATGGGAAAACATATTTGCCAATGATACCTTGGACAAGGCTTTGATCTCCAAAATATATAAAGAATTCACATGACTCCACTCCAGGAAGACAAAAAACTCAATTACAAAATGGGCAAGACTTGAACAGACACTTCTCCAAGGAGGACATACAGAGGCCCCAGAGACACATGAAAAGATGCTCAGCATCACTAGCCATCAGAGAGATGCAAATTAAAACCACAATGAGATACCATTTCACACCGGTCAGAATGGCCATCATAAACAAATCAAACAAGTGTTAGAGAGGATGCAGAGAAGAGGGAACCCTAGTGCATTGTTGGTGGGAATGCAGACTGGTACAGCCACTGTGGAAAACAGTATGGAATTTCCTCAGAAAACTAAAAATGGAACTGCTTTTTGACCCAGCAATTACACTGCTGGGATTATACTCCAAGAATCCTGAAACACCAGTTCAAAAGAACCTATGCACCCCAATGTTCATAGCAGCACAATTTACAATAGCCAAGTGTCAGAAGCAACCTAAGTGCCCATCAGCAAATGAGTGGATCCAAAAACTATGGTGCATTTACACAATGGAATACTATGCAGTGGACAGAAAGAAGGAGCTCCTACCCTTCACAACAGCATGGATGGAACTGGAGAGCATTATGCTAAGTGAAATAAGCCAGGCAGTGAGGGACAAATACCATATGATCTCACCTTTAACTGGAACATAATCAACAAAAGAAAAAAGCAAACAAAATATAACCAGAGACATTGAAATTAAGAACAATCTAACAATAGCCAGAGGGGAGGGAGGAGGGGACAGTGGGGAGAAGGGTTTTCAGGAACTACTATAAAGGACACATGGAAAAAACCAAGGGGGAGGATGGAAGTAAGGAAGGGAGGTGGGTTTGGCTGGGGTTGCGGGGGCGGGGAGCAGTGGGGAGAAAATACAGACAACTGTAATTGAACAACAATAAAGTAATTTGTTTAAAAAATAAAATATAAAAATAAAACTCTTTTAATTTTAAATTACAGCGTACATTGCCAGTGCCATGGAATCAATAATGCCTTATTTAGGAAACATAAGCAAAGTAATCAATATTTGTATCCTTTCCTGAGATATCCTTCTTGGTCAATTCCAGATGCTCTTCTTTGGGGTCAGTTCGCTGAGCTAGGGTAAAGGCAAGGAGATGGTAGGAGAAGGGGGGAAGTAGTTGTCTACCTACTGTTGCTTCCATTTTCAGTGGGGTCTATTTATCCATTGACTCATTCAGTAAGCCTTACCTTAAGACCCACTCTGTGCCAAGTTCTAGGTTAGGATCTGGGATTCCCAAGGCCACGAAGACACAAGCTGTGCTCTTGAAGATCTCGTAGTTTACTAGGGGAAAGACAAACTCATGAACAAGTAGCTAAGATACTCTGTAGTAAGTGTTATGTTGGAAAAACTATCAAGGTGCTAGGAATCAGAGAAGATGGGGTGGCCAGTTCTTCAAGAGTTGGTGCTATTTTAACAGTAAGTGAGAAGTAGGGGCAGTCCCAGCAGAAAGCACAACACACTTTGACACAGAAACATGTTTGATCATGATAGTTGAAGAATGGAAAGTATATTGGGGGTAACACAGAGGATAGAATCATCATTTAGGAGGTGGGGCAGGAGATAAACCAGTTGGGGATACGTCATAACAAGCCTTGAAAGTCCTACTGAAGCATTTGGAGTTTGAACTTGATTCTTGGAGCAAGAGGAAGAAGCATTACTAGAAGCATGACTACATTTTAGGATGATTATGCTGGATGGCCCTGGGTTAAGAGATGGAAAAATGTCTAATCTAGCATCCAGCACTGAATACAAACCGATTCTTTAAAAAAAAAACCAAAAAACAAAAAAACAAAAAAAACTTGGCCTCTCACCTCCTTTTTCTCCCTTGAAAAAACCCAGGGCTCTGAATCCATGATTCACAGTGCACTCAGGAAATGTTTTATACTGAGAAGAAAAGGGAATGAACCAAGAATAAGGTAAGAATTATCCATTTGTTTTGTCAGTATTTATCAGGTGCCTATTCCCTTATATATGGATCTATACATTTTTTTCTCTACAACAAATTTGTCAAAAAGGAACTATGAACCCCACTTCCTAATGAGGACACTGAGTCACAGATGGGTTAAGTAATTTGCCCAAGGTCATATAGCAGATTATTTCCCAAACCCAAGCAGTCGGGCGAGTATGCATTTAACCACTGTACTGCCCCTCTTTAAGTATCAAGATGACTCTTTCACTGTTCGGGACTGTGAGAATAAAAGCACACCAAACCAGTGAGGAGAGCTCCTCTAGAGATGAATGTGGCCTCTCCTTAGCTCCATTTCAAGTGATGGGGTCGCAGGTGTGTGTGCTCACAGGCCAAATCTGGAGGTGAAGGGAGCATGGGTGCCGTGTCCTGCTGCAGCCAGGCTCATTAAGGAGTCCTTTTGCTGCCACTGCATCCATTCCAGAGCTGGAACTCCCAGGTCCAAGTGGTGGTCCTCCTCATTCTTCTCCTAGTCCCATTTCAGTGAATGCTCTCTCCATCTCTGGGCACCCCTCCATGCAGGATACTACTTCTCTCTAGTCAATCACCACACTCTGGCAAACTTGTTTTTAATATCACTAAAACCTTCTCATTTTTCTTCATCCCCTCAGCTCCCACCCTGGCCCCAAAACACCATCAACTCCTGCTTAAATGACTGTGACAGCCCCTCACGGGTCTGACTCCAGTTTGCCTTCTTCTTAACTCTGCTTCACACTGCAGCCAGGATGATATTTCTGAAGCGTGAATCTATCCTTGTCTCTGCCCTGTTGACACCCTGGAATGGCTTCCCTTCGCCTACCTGTAGGAGAAGAGTTCAAAACCCTTCACATGGCTCACAAGGTCCTGAACAAGAACCTGCCAACCTGGTCCCTCTCACTAGCCCAGCCCCCAGCATTCCATCTGCACCCCACCCTCACCCCACTAACATTCCTAAAATGCCATATGCTGTTTCTCATCTCCCACTCCTGCTCCCTCCCTTCTTTCCCTTTCCTCCATAACTCCAAATCATACACAAAATTCTGTTCAGGTGGGACTCTCTCTAGCAAGCTTCCCCCCACCCCCCGCCCACCTCTCTAGGTCCTCTACTCACTGTATGATGGCACTTGTCCCATTGGACTGTAATCATCACTTTACTTGTCTGTCTTCTCTTCTGGGCTATAGGCCTCAGCAGGGCAAGCTTCCTAGTTCATCCAAATTCCTCACTGCCCTGAACAGTGCTAAGCACGTGTGATCAGTAAATATGTATTAAATAAATGAATAAATATCCTCAATATTATCTTCATCTCATAATGGAGGCAATATATGTTCTCATAATAGATGCTGTGTGTTTGCAAACAAACTGATTATAAAGTTAAATAAACTTGAACATTGTCATTAACTCTTCAGGGCCACCCCAGCCTCCATCTCCCAAGGATGGTAAAGATGGCTCCATCTACCTTATGGGACCACATTCCCTTCCAGAGGGGAACCAGTTCATCCAACTAATTGGAAACAGGAGCTAACAAACTCCCTCTGCAGCTTTAAAGGTCTGAACAGGCCTCCTGACCATGTATGAGAACATGATGAATTTTTCATGCAGCTTTTCCAAAAACAGAAAGGAATCCACTCCAAGCTCTGCAAAAGAAGAGCTCTTGTAACATTTCCTTTTGGGGGGGAGTGGATTTTCCAATACAGTGGGCCCCAGACTATTGAGTGGAAACCATTCCCTCACTCTCTTATTCTTCTCCTTAATACACACACAGATATGCACACTTAAAAGCAGATGTTTGAAGACCTTCTGAAATCAGGGATTGATCCCCAAGAAAAGGTTGTGTTTCATAAGATGTTTCAAAGGAAAGAGACATTGGGCTTACTAAAGGTCAAGAAAGAAGATGAAAAGGGCAGATGCCCAGGCCCTTCCCACATTGTGACATATGGCCATCTGGGAGAAGTTTTGCAAATCTGATCCTGAAATATGTGCGGACGTCACTGTTCATTCTTTCTCTCAGGATGAAGCACAGAACAATACAAGTCCTACGGCAAATGCCTATGGCAGAATACCAAGCTATTTAATGCTGTGGCTCCTTGGTTACGTCACTGAGGAGCTTTCCTATGGTTTTATTTCTTATACGTAAAATGAGCCTTGGATGAATACTGCATTCCTTGGAGAGGGCAGAAAAGAATTCCAAAGATTTCCAAAAAACTTATTTTGTTTCTGCCGTTTTCAGGGAATGATTATGTCATGCTGGTGGAGTACATGGAGCTAGACAAAGGCACATTTTTTAAGCCCGCCAGGAGCTTAACATCTAGGAATTTTTATTAACTCACTTTTAATATGGAACTAGTAACATCTGCCCCCAGTCAGTTTGAGAAGATTCCATGAAATAGAATGTGTAAGATGGTTATAATCCTGTGCCTGGCACATGTAGGCTCCTAATAAATACCATTCGCTTTATACTCTCATGATACAGGCACATATGGAAGCAATTACTTAAGACCCAAGGCAAAGAGGGCAATCAAGAAAGAGAGATGCAAGTAAAATAAAGAGAGGCATTCTGAGCTAAATATTGAGGAATGAGCAGGTGGCATTTGGGTTGAGCATGAGAAGATGAAGTGGCATTTTAGATAAGATGAGAAGGCTATTTTCCCAGAAGTCTGTGTAACTGGAGTGTATCACTTGAGTGTGGAGGGAAACGCTTCCTGGCTCAGCTAGTTACTATTGTGTCATTTGTTAACATTATCAAATCTTTTCCATGTGGCTCTGCTTCCTATCCAAAAATAGATCACAAACGAGAAACTGAGATTCTAGTTCCCAGCACATCCTCATAGTTTGTCTCTTTTTCACACTTGACTGTAAGCTCTTCAAGAGCAGGGACTGGCTTCTTAGGTGCCCCCTGACTAGCATTATATACAGTATTCTCAAATAAATTATGTGAAACAGATAAATCAATGAATTGCTTGCAACATTGGCGGATTCACATAGACCAGTTATCTCTTACCTCAGGGGCTAACTGGGCCTTCTTCCCAAAGAGTTCTATTTTTATTCTACAAATTGGATGACCTAGCCCAGCGCCCAGGAGAGTACTGCTCAGTGCCTTGTCCCTAGCTCCTCATTGTCAGTAGGAGGGAGGTCTTTAGGTAGAAAGAATTGGTCATCAACTGAAAGGTGAGATCTGAGAAACACAGCTAGATCTGATACCCACCAAAATTTTCCTCCAATCTCTGACCATCTCCTCCAAATGCAAGAACAAGCTTCAGAGATCTCCAATGTGGCAGGGACTGTCTAGCTATTCATAAAACTCATCTTCTCACTTCCTAAGGCACCCAGATAAACATATTTCCCAGCTTTCCTTGCAGTAAAGTGTGACTGTGCAATTGGGTTCCAGCCAGTGGAATGTCACCGCTACATTTATCCACATCCCACCCATGCAATTCTCCTTGCTCTCTGCGTCTGCTGGTTTTCTGCAGGTAAATCCAGTCTCTATAGAATCCAAGATGGTAGAGCCATCAGATGGAATGATTCTGGTATCATTGGTTGAAGGAGAGCCAACCTCCTACCAAGGCTTTCTGTGAGCAAGATATAATCTATTCTGTTATGCCGCCAAAATTTTGCATGTGTATTTTCTATTACAGCAACTGTTGCTACCCCAATAAATATACCTTCTATTTTCACATGTGTCACTTGACCCCCTGACACTATTCACTGGGTAACCAGAAGAGCAAGGATCCTGAGAGGATGGCCACAACGAGGACAGATAACATCCATAACATCCGGAGCTTGAGACAGAAGGTGGCAACAGCATGGCCAGGTGAGAAATGCCTGCCCAGGTGAGAGATAGGAGGCACTAGGAACTAATTTCACCTGTCTGCTAAAGAACAATGCTAAGAGAAGATTTAGATCCTTCCATCGCTGCTCCATGCCTGGGAGGTCTTAGATTACCCGTGCTTTCCGCAAAAGATTAGCCCTCTCATCTCTGGTGAGAGGTGTCTAGATTAGTGGGAAAGACCCAGACCTCAAAGAGAGTGAGACATGGGTTGGAATCCTGGCTTTGCCACTCAGCAGCTCTTGCCCTCGGGTGATCCAGCTTTGCTCACCCTCTATTATATCAGCTCTCATGTGGAGATGCTAATCTACATATCACTGTTTTAGAGTTACTGAGATAGTACTTGTTAAACACACACCACACCACTTTAATACTATACTTGTTAAATACACAACACACTAATAATATAACCATTCAGTAATCAGTACCTATTCTTACTCTCTCATGTGACATATTACAAACACCCTCAAGATCTCTATCATTTATATGTTTCCTTTTTAAAAAATTACTGAACACTTGACATGATAAGCAGAAGAAATACACAAACAAAAACATCTAGTCCCTGCCCTCAAAAGAAGATACCAACATCCTTTTGGATGTTTTCTATTTCTCAGCTTTCTTAGAACTGCAAATGAACCCCACTCCTGGCCTGTCCTGAGATGAGTTTGGGTTCTGGAAGGTGAAAGGCCAGCCCAGAGAGCACCAGGCAACTGCGGGTCCCTCAGAGCCGGAGCTGCTGTCTGTGTAATTGGATCTGACCACAGAGAATGTGACTAAGCGAAACCCCATCTGCTGTGAGGTTTCCCTGTATTCCCAGGAGGGACTAGAGCAGGATATGAGGCGGCGGCGATGGCGAGGTGATGGTCTGCACGGAAATGGTGAGATCCCCCATGTGTAATGTGTCTCACCGCAGACCTGTGTGGGTCTCCCCCAGCATGACATCATCCTGGAGCTCACCCGAGCTCAGGTCTGCCCACACTCCTCCCTCCATGTGGCAGGGAACTTGGGCAGTACATGTGTGCAAGAATGTGTGTGTGGTGTGCATGTGTGTACATGTGTGTGTGTGCTGGAAGATATAAACCAGGGCTTCTTAGTCTCAGCACTACTGACATATACGTGCTGAATAATCCCTTGCTATGGGAGCTGTCCTGTGCATTACAGGATATTCCACAGGATATTATGGGAGCTGGGATTTTAACCCTGGCCTCTCCCTGCTAGTTACCTGTAGCACCTTCTCCCCTACCAAGTTGTGACAGCCAAAAGTGATTCTTGTCATTTCCAAATCCCCCAAGGGAGCAACATCACCACCTCCCCCAACATTGAGAACCACTGGCATAAACCCCAAGTGAAATGAATGAAACCTCTTTTTATTAAAGGCAGGGGAGATAATTCAGGAGAAAAATAAAATACATTAATTCTCCAACTCCTTATCTAGTTTGAGAAATGAAGCAAAAGCTGGAGATGTAGTTTGTTTGATCATTTGGATGACATTTGTTCAATTAACAGGAAAATCTATAAGTAATAATCATACCAACTATGTGGCACTTTCTACATCCTAAGTACAGTACTGTTTTATCTCGCTGACCCCTAACAGACCTGAACGTAGGTGTTCCATTCCCTGTTTCACAGACGAAGACACTGAGGGTTATGGAGGCAAACAGTCGTGCTCAGGAGTATGCAGCTCATAAGTAGCTGGGCTGGGATTTTAACCCAAGTTTACACAAGTTCAAGTCCAAACTCAGAGCCACTGGGTTATGTTAGTCCATTATTTTGGAGTTTATATGAAACATCATAAAAATTTCTAAGTCTATGATTTCAACCAATGACTATTTAACGAGACTACATTCAACAACAGCCTAGACAGAAGGTAGGAGGATTTGTGTGGAAGAATCAGACTTTCCGTGCCATTGGTCAAACAAAACTCACTCACCTTTATAAATTAACATGAGACAGTACACAATTAACCCCTAAGTTTGTGAGACGTGTTAAAGACGTCTCAAGTACATGGTATGCTGAAGAGAAAGACTATAGTTTAATGACTGCATTTCTAATCACCTGGCCCTGAATAGGGTGGTCGAAATACCATGAGGTTCCTCAGTGAGGACTTGGAATTGAAAGCATGCACTTGACATTGGGTGGTCCTGGATTCTAATCCCAGCTCTGACACTTGCCAGCTCTGTGGCTTTCAGCAAAGCACCTTGCAGTTGAGAGCTCCTGCTAACCCTCCGCAAAATGGAGAGGTAAATACTCCCCAGGTAGTGGGAACCAAAGCAGAGCATCTCACAGCCATGTGGCTGTTCTTCCATCACACCCATCCCTGTTTGTGATGTATGCTTATTTGTGTATTTATGCATTTAAATGATGTCTCACCCATGAGTCTGAAAGTCCTATGAGACTGGAGACTGCATCTCTTTCATTCATTGCCTGACATAGCTTGACAAAGCACTTGGCACATAGTAGATACTCATTTAAAACACGCTGAGTGAATATTTCCCACCCACCCCACCCCCCGGCATTTTCTTCTAAAGTAATGAGTTTCCTGACACTGGACTATTCAAGCAATGGAAAAATTAGACTTGCTATCCCTCTGTGTTTCTATCACATTGTCCTCTCTCACGGAGACTTTTACTACAGCACACACCCCCTTATTTTACAATTGCCTGTTTCTGTGTCTGTCTCCCCTATGGCACTATAAACTCCTTCTGACCTGATAAATCACCTTTTAATCCCTGTGATTTGGTCCCATTACCTGTACCCAAGGTGTGATACAAGTCTGAGTCCAATAAATATTTGTAAAGACATGATGCCTTAGAGGGCACGCACGGACCAAATTAGAACTCAGACAGAATTGCCACCCTGATATCTTCCAACCTATCAGATCTGGGCTTCAGCATCTAATTGCTGCCAGTTCTGCTCACACAACTTTTAACAACCAGAAACAAAAGATCACGGTTGTTATTTTTATTGCTCCAGACAAGCACGGACAACCCATAATTCTGAATTGAATTAAATTGGCTGCTTATAAAAAGAAAAATTGTGAACCAGATTTTTCATATCCGTGCTTGCACTTGAAAGATGATTAGGATCAACCATTCACAAAACCAGTACCTATAGAGTGCTTACTATGTGCCAGCCGTAGTAATATGCAGCTGTGTTCCCAGCATCTGCTGGTACAGAATCTGTGTACCCTACCCGTATTTATGGAATGAAGAAATGAATAAACTGTTGAGTGAAAGAGTTAGTCAGTGAAAGTATCACCATGCCCTTTTCCTTGCCCACCACCCCCCTTTATTAAACAAGGAAAGCAAAGTGGTACAACGTGCTCTTCCAGAAAACACGGTGAAGAGGATCCTGCGCAAAATGAAAAGAGGTCTGGGTTCTAGCCCACCGATGATACCAGGCCTCATTTGAGAGTAATAATATCAATAGTATCTATCCATAGGTTTGTTATGAAGGTTAAGTGAAGTTAGTATGCATAGTATTATAAGTATGGTATCCAATACACAGTAAATGCTCAATGAACATTAGCAATCACCATTTATAGGAGGTCCCCAGTGGCAGAAATAAAACTCTCCTCTATGAAGGGCCCTTTAGAAAGCAACCCTCCACTCACATGCTTTCCCAGATGTGAACTCAAGAACACCATCCCTTTATCCATACTTCCTGCTCACCTCTCTGGCTCTCCCTGAGCATCAGTCCGCACTATGATAGTCAATATCAGTTTATGACATCTCCTTAGTGGGTGTCTTCCTGACATACCTAGATTCACACATAGCTGTAATATCAGCAGAATACCCACAGAAGGGAGAAAGGGACCCATTGTTCAACCATGGTTCCCAGAACTACAGGACTGGGCTACTTCACTGACCTTCACAAAGACCCTCCCTCACACCAACCTGGCCAGTCTTTCCACTGCAAGAGTAACAGTGGGTGAAGCTGCTTTATATTTAGCCAAGGTTTGGTCTGGAGTTTATCTTCGTCACAGCTTCAGTGATAGTGCTTGGAATGTACTAAGTTGAATTAATATGTAATTGCCATTTTTGTAGGTCAAGTGTAGTCAGTTATCAGCAATTTCATATTAATCACCTATTAGGTTAACTGTGCAAACAAAATTGCAACTTGCTAAAGAGCTAAAGTACTGCCACTTCTTTTAAAATCAATCATTTCCTGCTGATTTCCGCTCATTAAACCAGGCTCCCGGAAGATCTCTCATTGGCAATACTATACTAGCTTACAGGAGTTACTGGCAGAATATACTTCAAAGTGAGCACCCCACAGCTGGTCTTCTACAATGCAGCTGTCTCACTGATTCATCCTGGCCCCTACCCCCTCCTGTCCACGGGGATTATCAAGGCTTCACCATCATTTCCTTATAAAGTATTTCCACGGGGTGGGGGGAAGTCGCCTGTCATGTGCCTCAAATAATGAGTCATGCATCTATACTGAGAGTGCTCCCCATACACCATTCATCTGCAAGTTGAGTCCAATCCTGGCGTGGGCAGGTGTTCGAAAGAATTTAGAAAGCTTTTGAACTTCCCCTACAGAGGCCATTCTCCGAGACAATGTCTGAAGACTTGCTTGGCGGCTCACTATGGGGCTCCTTGGGTCCCCAGATACCACAGCTCCATCTGATGAGATCAGAGAGCAAAAAGGAAACCAAAAGAAAGCTAAAAAGAGACAGGACCTGTGGATCTTGCACAGAAGCTGTGAGGGTGTGGGGAGCCTGGCATGTGTCTGCTTACTCTTCTCTGTCACCTTTTCGTGTCTGTTCTAAGTAGAAGAACTTCAATCTGCATGAAGGATTTTCTGAGCAACAAACTCCTCTGATTCTGTGGGTCTTACAGAAATCTAGACAAATTGCTTCCTCCATGTGAAACATTGTTACAAGAATAAGTGGAGCTGGAGTCTAGCCTCAGCAGGCCACAATTTTCAGTGTGTGGGCAAAGCAGGCAGCTGCTCTGAGCCTCCTTTGCTTATCTCTCACTTGAGCAAGATGGTCAATTAGTTCTTTTCACTTGACAAAGTGTGCCTGGATAAATCTTTGGAGTTAGAGATGAGCAGCTACCCAGATAAGCCTGACACATTATGGTCAGGTTGACTGCGGAATGATAAGGATGTAATGTTGAAGTCCAGTTTTACTCCTCTCTCTGGGCTGCATCACTCAACACTGCAAAGCTCCCACACCAAGAGGCCGCTTCAAAACTGTCAGGCAAATGGTGGAGGTTGCAGCTCCCTCTAATTTCCCATTCTTTCCCTGTCTTCCAGCAATACCTAAAGTCATATTAAAGAACCTTCAACAAGAAGGTATTTGGAAATCTAATGAGATAAAATTACCATGTTAAGGCCCTGTTATACACAAGATGAAGACATCATCACGTTGTTTTTCTTGTATTAGTTTTCCTGTAACAAATTACCACAAACTCGGTGGCTTAAAACAACAGAAAATTATTCTCTTACAGTTCCAAAGGGCAGAATCTGAAATGAGTTTTATTGGGTTAAATTCAAGTTGTCTCCTAGGCTGCTCCCTTCTGAAGACTCCAGGGGAGAATTTGTTCTTTGCCTCTTTCATCTTCTGCTAACTGCCAGCACTCCTTGGCTTGTGGCCACATCACTTCAATCTCTGTTCCCTAATCACAGTGCCTTCTCCTCTTCTGCAGTGAAGTCTCCTTCTGCTCCCTCTTATAAGGTCACTTGTCATCGTACCTAGGATGATCTCCCCATGTCACAGTCCTTAACTTATCACATTTGAAAAGTCTCTTTTGCCACATAAGGTATCGATAGATTCTGAGGAATTGGGATATGGCTAGTTGTGTTGGGGGGGGGGCGGTTATTATTCAGCCTACCACAGTCCTGTCAACTCTATGAAGTGAATTTGCTCATTTTCATTATACAGAAGGAATTTGAAACATTTCACACACTCATAAATAGTATTGCTGGAATTAAACCCAAGTCTGTCTAGTTGCAAATCACAGGCTTCTTTTTTTACACCATTGTAGCCCATAACACTAACAAAATAACAACCTTTATAAATGGTTTCTTCAGTGGAAGCCGAATAGCCCAGTATTTGACATGTGGAGACTTTCTGTCAAACCATGCCCTGGTTATATGACTCTATGCAAGTCCCTTGACCTCTCCTCGCCTCAGTTTCCTCACCTGTAATACAGGCATAGCCTAAGGTGTGGACTAAAATAATATTCATGCTTTGTAATGTCTTTACTGATTATAAGTATTATATTTGCCACCCTGATTTTGCAAGGCTGTGGGTAGGGAAGGAGTAGAGGTAAGCCTGCCCAGTCAGGACCGAGGCCAGCCCAGGGGTGCTTCCCAAGGAGCAAAGTGATCCTCATGCCTCTGTGGTACCAGTCAATCTCTAGGCCCTGTTGGGGGAGACCCTAAGTCTGTGGCAAGTAGTACAATCAAGCTGACTCTGAATAGGAGAGAAATTTCTAGCATCACCTGAAGAAACAGAATATGTAAAGGCTTGGAAAACAGTGGAAGAACAGAATCCTGAGAGCCTGTTATTGAATGAATAGGCAAATGTATTTCTACTTTTCAAAGGAAGTTACTACAATTTCTTCCAGATAAATAATCTTTCAACACTAAACAGTCCTTGAGGAAAATATACATTTCAGTGAGCTTGTGCTTTGGAGGTGAAGGGGAGGGACATCATGTGCATACCAGGATGGAGGGTAGGAGATTTATGAAGGTTATTTGAGAAAATAGAATAATCAGTACACTCAGTTCCCTCAACCTGTGAATCTCATGGCTGGTAACAAAAGCAGCTATATATTTGTTATCTGCTTATGTGCTTTTTAACCCTTCTTATTTTAGTGAGAATATTTCTAAAACATATCTGAGATTTTCTCTTTTCCATCATTTAAAGATGAGAAAATAAACACCCAGAGCAGAATACGTGACCACCATTTTGAGATTACTTAAATGTGACAAGTATAAACATTTGACTAAACGTATTTTCTTTAACCCCAAGAAGGACTCCAAGAAGTATTAGTTATTATTGCACCCATTTTAGAAATGAGGACCTATGACAGAGAAGTTAAGTCATTTGCCTAAGGTCCCATTCCTTTTCATAACCAGTTAGTGGTTGAATTAGAATGCAAACCGCATCCATGCCAGACAGCTTCACAGTCCCAGTGTTAGCACAGACAGACATGGCCATTGCACTAACCCCTGCGGACGTACTGCCCAAAGATGCAAAACCAGAGCCTTTCTTGCCTCAGTAGATATTTATGTACAAATTCCATAATCATTCAGTGCAGTCTATCTGAGTCCAAAAATGCCATCTTTGTCTTCGGATCATTGTTGAGTTAAATACATAAGGAAGCACCCGCCATAATAGGAAGTGGGGTCTGGAGTCTACAACATGGGTTTGGGTCCTCTCGCTGCCTTTTATTAATCATGTGTCTAGGACAATTTACTTAGTCTCTCTATGTCTCACCACCCCCCGTCTTAAAAATGGGAATAATACATGGTATAGTGTCCACCCAATGGGCTCATGCAAACTACTTAATGTGAGCCACTGTTATCTGTCATTGTTCACAAAAGAAATCTAAGAAAAACCAAGGAGAGAAATCAGGAAAAGGATAAATTAAACTTCCTCACAAGCATCTAACTCAGCTGTGGCAAATCAGTCAAAGAAATTCAATCTTTGAATTCAATTCAATTGGCTTCAAAGCTATGTGTTCCCTCTGTGACCTGCATCGAGCCCAAGATTTGGCTCACTCATATTCATCAATGCAGACCAGTAAATATGACCAAAACCACTTTCTCAAGTGGAGTTGTGGGGAACACACAACTCCAGACCTTCTCATGTAGCATTGGCCAGTGCTGGTCTTTTGAACTCCCTTTCTTCCCCTTGGCCTTGACAGATAAGAAGCAGTCTTTAGAAAGTATTAACAGACAAGACAGCCAGGTGGCTTCAACTTCCTTCTCTCCCATTATCCCTACAGAGCCCAGAAATACTTTACATAGAAGCTGGGACTCCTGCTTTCATAAGCACAAAATGGCTATGCAAAGCATGAGCTTTCAGCTGAGATTTAAGAGGGAAATCATAATTTATTATTTTAAAAATCTTGATAGGGCATCAAGTTTGCTGAGCACTTTCTCTTCCAACTCTCACTTGGTCTTACACCAACTCCAGGTGATATTAGAGATAGGGATTTTTATCTGGTTCATCATGAGAAATCTGAGTTTCAGAGAAGGGACATGATTTTCTCAAGGTAATTGACTTTATAATGGCCAAGCTAATTAAACCCAAAACTACTTATGCCTATATTATACTTTTCCACCTTTTCCACCATCCAGCCAATCAGTTGGTCAGTCAGTCATTTCATGGGAACACTAATTGACTTCCCAGTGCTTTGGGATAGAAAGTACAGCTCTTGTCCTTAAGGAGCACTCATGGTCCCATTGGGGAAGTGGATGAGTAAATCAGTGATAACAATAAATGCTCTAGTCATCTAATAAATAGTTTCAAGAAAGTTTTATTGTTTGCCTCAAACATAGATGTAGGCCATCCTAAAATCCATGATATGCAGAAATGCTACTCAAAGTAATTAACAAGTGGCATGTGAAGAAACAGATAAAAAAGCACAGTGCCTACCCTCAAAGTGTTCACGGTCTAATGAGGTAAACAGGCAGTTTATGCAATGTGCTAAAAATGAAAGTCTGGTACCCTGGCTGGGCGGCTCAGTTGGGTGGAGCACCATGCCATACACCAAAAGTTTGCAGGTTCAATCCCTGGTCAGGGCACATACCTAGATTGTAGAAATAATTGATGCTGTCTCTCACATCGATGTCTCTCTCTCTCTCTCTCTCTCTCTCTCTCTCTTTCTCTCTCTCTCTCTCTCTCTCTCTCTCTCTCCCCCCCTTCCCCTCTCTTTAAAATCAATAAAAAACATAACCTAGGGTGAGGATTTAAAAAAAAATGAAAGTCTGGATAAGCATGGAGGAGAAGCCCTTGTCTCTGCATGTAAGGTCATGGAAACTTTCTTAGAACTGCTCTGAAGTAAATCTTGAAAAATAATATAGGAATTAGCCATGTGGATGAATTGGGGGGAGGGTTATTTTAAAGACAGGGCATTAAAGGTGCAAAGCCTCAGAGGCCTCTGAATTACTTCTTTGAATTTTTTACTTAAAATGTTTAAGTTGCTAAGATCCTTACAGATTGTTCAATTGGTAACCAGGACACTGAGAGCCAGAGAAGGGGATGATTTGACTGAAGTCAAACAGTCCATTGATTCAGCATCAGGACTCAACCCAACTTGAAACCAAAGCTCTTTCCATTCTGCCATACTGACCAGGAAATCTAATTATTGGTTGATTACACAGCTGATTTGCTCTACTCCATCAGACAGGGAAGCTCTCCTGTCTCTCACCACTCATTCAATGACCACTGTCCTCTTTGAGGGTTTTGGTTTTTTTTTTTGGTCCAAGGAAAAGTGAGAAGAGATGGAGAAAAAGAGCACTGAAGAAAAACTGGGGGAATCTTCATTCTAAAAAATGCATCTGATTGAGTGACTAGCCCATTGTGTTAGACCAGAGCTCCTTAACAGCTTTGGGAGAGATTTCTGGCCAAGACAGAGTCACGTGGGACTTTTGGATGGGCGTTAGCACTACATGAGTTCAAAGAAGAAGAGGAGGAGGAGGAGGAGGTTGGAAACAGTAAGGGAGTAGGTAAGCAGAGATGGGAAGCAAGGGGTCCTGTAAGAAGTGAATGACAGACTTCTCAAAGAAATAGACACTCAGCTTCCTCAGATAGTATGAGTTCTGGCCAACATTCCACTCACCAACTGATCTATCTGGGGAAAAAATGTATGACTTTTAACAGACCTTCAAGGAAATGGAAATGATCTCACCTGAGGTGAACCCCCATACTCCCTCTGGCCTCCAAACCACAGCCTCCACTAGCAACCTGTGAATGAGGATTGCAAACAAGCAACAACAAAATCAGTCTTTGGCTGAGAACTCCGTGCAGAGGTGGTGTTTACAAGCATTTACTCTGCTCTCTTACGTGGAAAAACGCCCTTACAATACTAAGAAGGATGCAAAGTAAGAGATGGGAGCCAAGGCATGTGGCCTCTGCCAAACAGGAGGATAAATGGGTATTAATCTCATAAATATCCTTCACTGTAATGTCTACTATGATTGGCTTGCTCATTTCTGACTGTGGTGACCGTCTGCATGGGAAGCAGCCATGGTGGCTTTGGGTAAGTCACCTCTCTGGGCCCCCTTTCCTCATCAGTGCAATGGATGTGTTGGGTACAATAATCTAAATTCCTTTTTATGTTCTGTGGGTAAAAAGAAAAGATTTAATTATAAAACACACCATGTCAAACATTCTTCTCTTCCTCAGTTACTTCATTCATTTGATAAACATTTACTGAGCCTCTATAATGCCCAAGGCTCTGTGCTAGGCACGGACAAAGCGGGTGTGGTCACTGTCCTCTGGAAGCCTAGAGTGGAGGAGGAAAAACTAGACATTCATAGACAATTTTACCATCCAGAGGCAATGAATGTCCTAACAGAGTTACAAAATGCTGGAGTGCATGGAAGTGTTCCTCGTGTAAGAAACATAAGGAGCTCCGTGGTGAGGTCAGATCGGAATTGGATGATTAGGCAGAGGTGGAGGTGAGGATTTTGGGTAAGTACAGCATTAGCAAAGGTTCAGGTACTGCAGAACACAAGGTGGATGCAGACCCATTTGCCCAGGACAGAGGCTGCAAAAGGGCCAGGGATGGATGGAAACAAGTCCTTGTCTGGGACCCCTTCCTCAAAAGCCAAAGTAGGACTTAAGATTCCACAGAAGTTTTAGAGAAAACTCTTTTTATAAGTAGCCTCTTTTAAAGACACCTAAGTAAAGCTAGTCATCTCTTATGTACTTTATTGAAATATACATTTATAATAGTTAATGCTTAGCTATATTCTTGTTTATTTGTTCTATTGGCCTGTTTCCTGCCTTGGAGGCCCGGCTGATCATATTTGGCTTTGTTTTCCCTATGATTGACTAAGGCCTTGTAGTAGGCCCCGATCAGTGATTGTGGAATACTACAAGGGTGCAGGGTCCAGGTTGGGACATTCCCAGAAGAAGCTATATTTACCACACAAGTTGTCCAACATGCTTTTTATATCATTTAAAACATACATAGTTGTAAAGATATATTGATTGTATATTATGTTTAAATGTAATCTATGTGCCATGTATATAAACACAGTTTATATGCTATTTATAATAATTTATTATCATTGTATTTTTCCATTATCATTTATCCCCCTTAAACCATCTTCCACCTCCACTCATCCCCCTCTCCCCCTGCAATCACCACACTACTGTCCCTGTCCATGAGTCCTTTTTTTTTTTACTTGATCCCCCCACTGTCCCCAAACAACCCCTCCAGAGCTGTCAGCCTGCTCTCTATTTGTGAGTCTGTCTCTATTTTGCTTGTTGGTTCAGTTTGTTCATTAGATTCCACATATGAGTGAAATCATATGGTATTTGTCTTTCTCTGACTGGCTTACTTCACTTAGCATAATGTTTTCCCAGTCCATCCTCCCTCCAGGGCCACTCTGCCTTCCCTCCACCAGAGCTGAGGGGAGTGGCTATGAGTGAAATTTTGTGCTTTATTCCTTTAAGAAGTTGTCTGCATCTCTAACCATTTCTACTTGGGGGACAGAAATCCCATTGCTTTTCACCACTGGATGTTATGTGGGTTTCTTTCCCAGTTCCAGTACTACAAGCTAGCGAGCCCAGCTTGGGGTTTAGACCCCACACTTCTCAGAGGGATCCCCCCCACCCCAGCCACTGAAATATCCCTCCGGGACTTCAGCCGCCACCTTTGTGGGAACCCAGGCAGCCCTCTTGCACCTCTTCCGTAAGTCCTCAGTTATAAGGCTTCTTTCCAGCTAGTCTTCAGTTGATTATTCAGGATGATTTTTCTATAATTTAGTTGTGATTCCAGTTGGTCCTGCGAGGAGGTTAGTGTAGCTTCCACCTATTCCGCCACCATCTTGAACCTACATATACTATTCCAGTATTTTATTCCCTAACCCAGGAGACCAGCTTGCTAGACTCTGGAAAGCCGAGAGGCATTCACTACTGGTCGAAAGACACAGCCTTGTGCTACTGCAATATGTTTTGGCTAAAACACAGAATTAAAAACTTCCAAAACAAATAGCATTGGAATTAGCCAAAATGGTTCAAAAGTTCAAATGAGCTCTTTTTATGACATGACTATTTATGGGCTTTCTTGCTGTCTGGGATGGTCACTTAAGCAGAGAAGCCTAGAACGCCAGCGCCGGCACCGCCACAGGGGGAATCGTGTCCTGCTTTTTTCAGACGGGGAAACTGAGGTCCCCAGCATCTAAAAATCACAGGTGTGGAGATGATATCATTCAGTATTTAAAATAGGTGGCTAACAGAAGGGTCTCTGAATTTGCTCTATGGAACAAAGAAACATCTTCCATATTCAAATATGGCAGTGATTTTTATACAAGCAGTGTTATAATCCAATAGGGCATTAAAACATCATTTAAGTATCAGCTTACTGAGTTCTTGGGCATTGATGTGTAACAATAGGAATTAAGGAGCCCAGCCCTGGCTGGTGTGGCTCAGTGGATTGAGCATTGGCCTATGAACCAAAAGGTCACTGGTTTGATTCCTGGGCAGGGCACATGCCTGGTTGCAGGCCAGTCCCTAGTCGAGGGAGTACAAGAGGCAACCAGTTGATGTTTCCCTCCCTCCCTTTCTCCCCCCTTCCCCTCTCTCTAAAAATAAAATCTTTTAAAAAATTAGGGAGCCCATTGTTACAATATGACTGCTACCCAGAAGCATTCTCTTAGCAGAGTTATGTTACTTCTCTGAACCTCAGTTTCTTCATCTGTGAAAAGTGTCAGACAGCTCTTGTGCCTCTCTGGTGATTGGGAGGGTGTCATGAAACAGTGTCAATAAGGCACCTTGTACAGCACCTAACATAGACCTAACAAAGGAGGGCCCCAGGGCAGCTACAGGTCCCATGATGCCTCATTTCCCTCCACTGTCACAAAACTACTATGTGCTGTGACAACCTCAAGCATGGGTGCTGTGCCCTCACTTCTTCCCCACTCCCTCAAACGCCTGTGTGCGCCCTGAGGATACTCAGCATGCTAACCACCAGACTCACGGTGACTCACCGCCTGAAAGCAATCCACAGGAGGGAGCAAACGTGCAGCGTACATCTCCGAGGTTAAGTTGTTCCTGCGGGGAAGTGGATTTTGCCACCCAAAATATGTCTCTGTGGCATGAGGAATATTTTAGGCTGATTATTTTTAAGAAACAAAAGATTCTGGGAGGGCTTTCTTTTTTAACCTCCCCCTTAACCGTCTAAAAGAATTTAAAGGACCTGGCCGAGGATGAACACTATCACCAGAGATATCTACAAAGAATATGGGGGCAGGGCTTGGAGACCAAAGTTCTCTCTGTGTCCCATTGTCTCTGGGTGTCCCAGCAAATATTTGTACTTTCATGTCCCTGTGATTTGCTTCCCTCCCTTTGGAAACCCCACTCCTGGCCCTTCTCCTTGGTTCAGAATGGCACAGACTCCCCACGGCCTGACCATGTGTGGGACTCAAACCCCCATGCATACAAAATTAAATTTTATATTCTCCTGGTAATCCAGCTCATGTCAATTTAATTCTTAAATCAGGCAGAAACACGAGGGGGTGGAGAGAAATTTTTCCTCCCCCGGCATAACTTTCCCCCTCCCCCCCATGTGGTGGACACCTTTCAGCACTGAGAATAAGCCTGGGAGAACTTCCCCCAGGAAATGCAGCTTAGAAGCAGGACCAGACACTGGGCACGAACAAGGCCAAAAAGCTGCTGCCCCCAGGGCACTGGGAGCTAGGACAAAGCAGCCTCCAGGCAGCTGGGCTTGGGTGGCTGGCTGTCTCCCACAGGCGAGGAGAGGGACCAATCTGTGCTCCCCGCACTGTCCCCACCTGCTGAGAACTAAGCCTGGGTTATCTGCCTGCTGGCCCAGAGAAACCCAAAACTCCCCAGGCTTTTGAAGGGCTTTATCTCCTCTTTCCAGGAACTCATTTGCTTTCTCAGAGGTGCCACTGAGCAGCTGCTGCCCAGAGCCCCGGCGAGCCCCCGGTCACGTTTCCAGGCTGCTGAGGTGCAGAGCCAGCCCCCCTGATCCCGCTGCCGCTCCCTCCTTGGGCTTCTGTCTCATAGTTAGAAAATCCATTTGGAGAGCAAAGCAAAAAAAAAAAAAAAATCACACATCACTAACAGCTGTTCTGAGTCGGGAGCAGGAGGGAGGGGAGCGGGAATTCCTACTTTCGCCATAAATTGTATGCAAATGGGTTCTTTTCCTGGAAGAGAGCAGGCAGTGAGAGCGTCTTTCATGAGCTAACCCTGTTCCTCCGCTGGGAGGGCTGTTCCTTTAATTCGCCAACTGAAAAAGTGGGAAAGGATGTCTGGAGGCGAGGCGTCCCATTACAGAGGAAGGAGCTCCCTATATAAGCCAGCCAAAGCTGGCTGCACTGGCCACAGCCTGCCTACTGTCCCACGCTCTCCCGCGCAGACACACACGCCGCCCCTCCTCCGCATACAGACAGCGTGGGGTGGCGTGTCTCTGAGAGGCAGCGCACCTGGGAGTCCCGCGGCTGCTGCTCACTTCCAGGTAGTGATTCCATGGAGCTGGTTCCTGCAAGGATCTAGGTCTTTCCCAACTCCGGAAAGGTAAGTCTGTTTCACCTCGATCGCCAGATATCATTATGACATACTGTGCGCCGTCCTAGTACCAAATGGGTTGCATTTTCATAAGCACGAACTTTTCCTTTACCTGCGCCGCTAGGAGCTGGGTGTACCTGGTCTGTTTCCTCTTTGCTCCCTTCCAGTCTTACTGTAGACTTTTGTCTGTTTGTTCTAGTTCTATGACTAGTTACATATGGAAGGAACTTTTGTATAAAGACAACAACAAAAAAGTTTTTATCTGTACTGCTCTTCAAAGGAAAAATAACATTCGCTTCACTCCCTGCCTGGCTGATTTCACCTGTGAATCTTTTTTGTGAGGGTTAGGGAAGTGGAGTGTGCTCGGAGCCTCACGCTGGGTGGGATGGGGGAGAATGACAGGGGATTGTCTTGGACAGAACAATAAAAACTTACATCTAAACAGCCCTTCCCTTACAGTTTTCAGCGTTGTATCTATCCCCTCACTTCACAACACCCACCCCGAGGTCAGACAGGGAAAGGGATGAGGGCTGCGCAGCCACAGGGTGATTCCTAGGCTCAGGTGAGCAGCTGCAGGCTGCGAGGCCAGTGCTGGACACCAGCTTCTGTTCTGAAGGGTGGGGGACTCCCTGTGGAGGCCTCCTGATTTGCTGACCTTTGGACTGGGTACCCGGACATGTCTGGAGTGCTTAGAGCCAGCAGGATTCCTTATTTTTCTAGAGTCACCTTAAGCTCCTCACCTCTCATCACAGAAAGCCCTGAGAATCCAATTCTCCAGCGGATGGGAATTCTAAATCCCCTGGCTGGCTGTGGAAGGAACACAGGGGCTCCTCTCCTTCATTGGTGTGGTAGGGGCTTAAGGGTTCAGGTTTTGAAGCTGGGAATCCCTTTAATATCCCCACTGCCACCACCAAACCTGTGACCCTGATGAAAATGCATAATCTCTGTGAGCCTCAGTTTCTACTTCTCCTAAACGGGCACAGTAACTTCTGCTGTCTTTATAAGAGAAAACGAGTGATTGCTCAACAACTGAAAGTGTGGATCATTATTGGCACTGGCAAAAACTGCCATCACCTTGGAAGTAAAAAGGGGCACTTAGCCAACCTCCAATCATTTCGTGTGCGATCCTCACCCACCTGTCCCCACTCCCTGTTGTTGTATCTTGCCAGGTCTGAGGTGTCTCACCAGGCTGGCAGGTGGGAGTCTTGGCTGTATGTTGCAAGCAGGCGGTTGTGTTGGCACAGGTCGGGAGAGAAGGGAGCTGCCTGGGGCTGGATGTAAATGCCTGGGTTCTGATTCCAGAATGCACGAGGTTTTGAGTTTGGGCATCTGCAGATTCTAAAGCTGTCAGCTGTAACATACGATGCTGCCGGAGAGGGAGGGGGGGCCTCTTTGGAAATGCTTTCCATCCAAAGTGAGACCAGGACCGAGCACCCCACTTGAAGAATGAATACTTCTTTCTCAGGTATTTGTGGACCACCCCCCCTTGCTTTTTATGGTGCTTTTCCATCTGTGCTTTAGAAATGCAACCTGCTGCCCACCCCAGCCAGCTTTCTGCCTTGTCCTGCAATAGGACAAGCCCAGCACAGGGTAGAGAAACCTGCAGCAAGTTTGCTGGCACAAGGTGTATTCGAGTCCTTTGCGGTAGATGTGAGTGAGTGAGCTTTGACCCTGTGAGTTGCAGGAAGGTGACAGTGTTTGGGGGAAGAAGAGGGTGCACACAATGAATATTCTCTGATTTTCTCAGTCTGAATTGGATAAAGATTGAAAGGGGTGCCGCCAAACTTAACAGTTGCTAAAGTTTTTTTATGCTGCATTTGAAAAACCTAGTTTCCCTATCTTATTTCCCACTAACTGTCTCCCTAACCCCCAAGAAGTTACTGACTTTTAGCCCTCAGTGTTGTCATCCATTTAAGAGAGTGACTATCTTAATCTCATACAGCTCTGTGACGCTCAGATGAGATAATATATGGCAAAATGTTGGCACAGTACCTGGCACATAGTAAGAGCTCATTAAATTGGAGGCTTCTCTTGGTTTTATTGCTTATCAATTTACAAGGGCTGGCCCAAGACCAATTAATGTTCTAAGATGTTCAAAGGGTGCTTTGCAAACCCTTTTAGCAGTGAAAATATCCATCAAATGGATAAATTGAGGGCAAAACCCCAATATATGACAGGTAAATGTGGGGCTGACTGGTTTCAAATGGGGGTGGGGGATCAAAAACTCACGCTACACTCCCCAGCCTCTGGAACATTGCCACAGAATCTTGAACTCACCAAACACAGTGAAACATCATGAAGCCAGGTGGTGCGTATTTAGGGTGCAATTCCACACTTTGACAAGGACCCATGCCCCTCCGAATCCCCACCTCTAATGGAAGTCCGAGAAATTCCCCAAGTGGTACAGTCGACCAGAATGTATGTGGGACGTTTAAAATACTAAATGAAAGATGATTATTTTAATTAACTTAATGATAACAATAGCCAAAACCCTATTGTTATCATTATGAAGATAACAATGAAGACCCTACTCTCTAACATACAGGCAGGCCCTTTGTGTATATCATCTCACTAAATAGTCACGTATCTCTGAGAAATGGACCATACCTATTAGACAAAGACATAGCTTGAAAAGCAAAGAGAATGCGTGAATTTTCCTGAGTTTCAGAGGGATGGAGCCAATTTTCAGACCCATGTTCCTCTGGTCCCCAAATCAGAAGCATATTTCGCCACATACCTGCCGAACGCAGCTGTTTCTTGAACTACCTTTAGAAGGAATAAACTTCCTTTCCGACTAAATCTGCCCCTCCAGCCAGACTGTGGCCACCCATAAATACAGCGGTAGCCTGATCATATAACCAGAATGGAATTTGGAAAGGAAATTCAAGCTGACAGAATGAAAAACACATCCCTCTTAATCCTACCCTTTCTAACGCTCACAAAGAACTCAGCACTCGTATTCTCCCCTGCCCCTGGGTTTCTATAGACACACAGCCATGCTTTCTCATAGGGGAAAATATCCAGCCAGCTTAAAACACAAGTCCCTCCATGCTGAAGTCATGTCAGTTTGAAAAGCCAAAGTAGGAAACAAACATTTCGTTGACTCTTAATACACAATCCCTTTGTGACGATACAACATCAAAATAGTTACTGATGAGGGTTACATATTGCATGTGTGATAGAAGGGTTTGCCTATGGTTTCTCAAAATCTATAGTCTAGCACTGTAAGTTATGAATGACTAGCTCCATTTTATGACCCACCCCCAAAAATGAGGCCCAGGGAAGTTAAGTGACTCATCTGAGGGTTTTCCATAAGTGAGGAGCAGAGTTGGCTTTGAACCCAGAGCTTCTGACTAAAACCCTCCCATTCTTTCCACTATGCTGCCTGTCTCCTGGAGTCAGGCGGGGCTTACCTCTTACAGAGCCTTAAACAATGCCTGTCTCTCAGCAATTGGCCAGGATAGTAGAAGAGCCCCCGACCAGCACTGCTGTGTATTGATTTTACAGAATAGCCCTGCACATATCATTTTGCATGGTGCTCAGAAAAGGTCAACTCACGGTAGGGCACTTGTCGGCCTGGAAGCAGAAAAGTTCAAATTTCAGCCCTGGGAGGGAGAAGAATGACATGAGAGGTAGCAGTGAGGTCATTTCTGCTGATTTTCATCGCAGAAAAGTTGGCACCCATATTGCCACTTGCTACAGGTGGGAGCTGACTGGGAAAGCAGGGCTGTCCCTGTCCCTGCGCCCTCTCTGAAAGCCAGGTGAACTGCACACCTGGTTTTAAAGGGGCTAATTGGGTCCTTGGGGCAGTGAACCCCAGGACCATCAGGAAATGGTTATAGGCTCTGAGCCACAAATTCTCTTGTAGCCTCAGAGATAAGGGTTATGATTCAATCACTTCTCACTTTGAGAAGATTACAGGGAATCCCCTTGAATCTAATCTCCAGCTAGGAGGAGATGACACCTTCAGCCTGTGGAAAACATTAGAGGATGTCTCCTTTCCAAGGAGGAAAACCCCTCTCAAACTCCAGGCAATAAATTCATCCAAGGCAAAAACAGCAGTGGCCTCACCTAGGAGAAAAATCTGCGTTCCTACCCGATTATGACCTTGGTGACCAGACTTCTTCTGTTTTCCAAATTATGCCATTAAGCCTAGAAATTGGTTTTCTGTTTTTCTCCCTTATCTCATACTGCCGGCCTCTCCTTAACTTTAGCAACAACCTAGTTCAGCACTTAGTTACTCCCTTTGACCCTGCATCAGTGAATATAAGGAAAATGCTGATGTCGAAAGCAGATTATACATGGAAAATCCCTTCCATGTGTATTTTTAGTCTATTTGTTAGTGAAAATGATAAATATTTCATGCCAAGTTAGCTCAAGTTTTTGACATTTTCTGAAATTCATAGGTCCTTAATTATGCGGCCATAGTAACTCAAATAGCTTTGGCTGGCCCTTTAACCCTCTCCAAACACTGTGTCAAGAGCCAGAAATATTTCGTAAACTCTGAGTAGATTGCTTTTCTTCAGAATGAACCACTGATCCACTCTTACCCTGGAGGAGGTGAGTTGGCTGCTACTAACTTTTACATGAATGAGTCCAAAAAGTTCTTCTAGGAGGGGCCTCGGGGATAATCGTAACAGCTAATATTTATTGAGTAATCTACAGGCATTATGCCATGTAATCACCCACCATTGTTTCCGCAAGTATAATTGCCCCTCTCCATTTAATCGTGGGGAACCTGAGGCTGTGAAAGTTGAAGTAACTTCCCCAACACTACACAGATAGTTCTGGCTGAGCCAGAACTCAAAGCCAGGTCCAAATCCCGAGCAAGTGTTTATAACCAGTATGGTAAGCAAGTCATGCTCCGCACTGTAATTCTATTCACCTTCTGACACCAGAGGGGGCTGGACACAGCAAAGCTAAGAGTCAAAAGCTTGTCTTCCAGACCCTAGCATTCTCTTCCACAGGGTCACCACCATTGCAATCTCCAACTTGCCCCTTCAGATTTCACTTCCTGTGAAAACTAATTAAATAGTGTATGATTTCTAGTGTCATATGTTTCCTCTTCTGAGCTGGAGGAGAATGAAGCCTGATCCATGACTCATCCCACCTACCACCCTGAGACCCGAGCATGGAGGCTCATACATAAGCACACACTGCCTTAGTGAAGCTATGTGCCCTGCTGGCTGGCTCACACTCCCATTTCCTGGTTCCCGCAGACTTCTCTGCTTCTCCTACTGACCTTCGTGCATCAGAACGGATGATGGGCTCCCCCTCCACCTGACTACATGCCATTGAGATCAAATACATCAGTGAGGCAGGAACTGCATCTGCTGAAGCTTTTTATCCCCAGAGCCCAGCCACCTGCTGGCAGGTATCAGGCCCGGGGAAGGTATTACTGAAGAACGCTCTCCTGTCCCAAAGGAAATGGAGCAATAACAGCACAGTACCGCTTTGCTTCGTAACTGTCTCCTATGATTTAGGAAGCATATGCATGTGCCAAATAAGTTTTAACACGTAGGATACTCATAAACTTATAAATGCATAAAGTAACTTCTCTGTGCCTCATTCCCAGGTTCTCCCAGCAACTATGTATTATTTTACACTAAGTGAACTGAGACCCGGAAATGCTGTCACCTGCAAAACGTAGAAAGGGGTAGACTGGGGTTCTTCCCCAGGCCCAACACCCCAAATCATGCTCTTTTTTCACTGTGCCACTCAGCACTCAGGGATGAGTCCCATTTTTTAGATGAGAAAAGGGGTTAGAGACAGCAGGCAACTTGCCAGAAAAATATTTACATTTTTAAAGAGTAGTTTGGTACCAAGATCAAATACTTAACACAAATAAAAGACTTGCCTACAGTGGACTTTAGGTAAAGGGATGCTTTGGAAGAATAGGAGCTCAAATTCCACTCCCCACGATGGGTTCAGAGATGAAACCATGCTTGGTGGTGAGAAAAAAAGATGGCGGAGAGTGAGTCTGAGTGCAAGTCAATATATTTTTGTTCAAAACTCAGCCTACAATTGCAGCGTAGGGAAATCCTGGCTAACAGCTGTGCACTGGGGAACTCTGCTGGGCATGCAGAAGCAACACCGCCAGAACAGGGACCCCAGAGCAGCAGTGGACTCCCTGCCAGCCCAAGTGTAGGCGCCAAGACACAAAACCCCAACAACAGCATTAGCACTAACGCATGTGAGTGCTCCCAGGCAAGGAAGCCATGACTTTCCAACCGGGGAAGAGGAGCTTTGATGCGACAGAGGGAGCCCACCTGATGGGTGCTCAGGAAGTCAGGTGGGCTTGTGTTGGGCCGATACACCTGCAGTGCTTCCCCCAGGGAAGTGGCCTGCTCTCTGAGGTACTTTCCCCCTGGGCCCTGGGATGGTCACACAGAGGTAGCTCGATACAGAGCTGTCACGGAACAGCGATCTAACCCAGCGATTTTCAACCTTGTTCATCTCATGGCACACGTAAGCTAATTACTAAAGTTCTGTGGCACACCAAAATATATATATATATTTTTGCCAATCTGACAAAAAAAATAGGTATAATTTTGATTTACTCACACCAGATGGCTACTATTGTGTTGGCTGTTGTCATTTTTTTAATCTGACAATCTGAAGGAGAAGAGGTCAGTGCCCCTGACTGAACAGTCAGGTATTGCATGTTTTAAAAATTCCAGCGCACTGGTTGAAAACTGCTGATCTAATAACTTACATGTAGGTTGTTTTTAAAAACTCCCCCTAAAATGCATAGAATATTGAAACCAAAAGGGATCATCAGTAATCTCTAAGCCAGGGACTTGGCCACTGGCTTTTGAAAGGCTCCTCAGAGGTGATTTCAGGGTTGCCATGGAGAGGTGGGGAGGCTCGACCTCATTTCAGCTAAAACACCTTTACTTTTATCTGTTCTGTACACCGAACTTCCTCATGAAATGTCATTTAATAAAAGAGTTCTGTAACAACAAAAAAAGCAAGTTTTGTAAATTGGTGGCCTAGTTTAACTCCCTTTATTTTAAGGATGGTGAAACTGAGACTTAACAGAAAGGAAAAGTCTCAGATTTCTTGCTAGTTGGCAACAGGGTCAGGATTGAGTCCTAGGTGTTTTGACTCTTGCTCTTAGAAGCCAGAGACAATACAAAAAGTGTCAGAGTTGATAAATCATTTAAAAAGGAAACATTAACAGAGTTTTATCCTTTGAATAGCTCTGGCACATATCAAGCCAAGAAGTCCTCTGTATTAGTTATCTGCTGCTGTATAACAAAATACCACAAAAACAGTGGCTTCAGACAACACACATTGATTGTGCTACAGTTTCTGTAGGTGAGGATTCCAAGCGCAGCTCAGATGGCTTCTCTACCTCATGGTCTCTCACGAGGCTACAATCACAGGATTGGCCAGGACTGAGGTCTTATCTGAAGGTTCAAGTGGGGAATGATTGGCTTCCAAGCTCACTTATAATGCGCTTGGAAGCCAATCATCCTGTTGGCCGGATTCAGTTCCTTTAGAGCTGTTGGATTGAGGGCCTCAGTTCCTTGCTGGCTGTGGGCCCAAGGCCACCCTCACTTCCCTCCACATGGGCCTCTCCCCCATTGACACTTGCTTTATCAAAGCCGGCAAGAGGGCAAGAGGGCCTGCAAGCAAGACAGGCATCACAATCTTGTGTATTCTAATAGTGCAAGTGATATGGCATTACCTTAGACCATTACCTCTCTCCCACACTCAGGGAGAGAGAGTTACATGGGATGTGCAAAGCAGGAAGCTTATCATTGGAACCATCTCAGAGTTTGCCTGCCACTGCTTCCAACACTCCAGTGTCACTGTTTGCTGTCAGCTCATCAATGTCAAAGTCACCCAACACACCTGCACTTCTGTTGTAAGCAATCAATAATATGGCAGCCACTCAGGAAGACGGTGTCTTACTTAATCTTCCCATCCATTTATAAGGGGAAGCCAGGTGTTTTGTATTAAATGTTATAGCTCATTAGGGAACCACGCTTCCTCTTGAATATCACCCCAGGGCACAATCTTCCAAGGCAAGGACTTCAAATGTATTTCATTCAAAGGCATGACTTGCAAAGTGACCAAAACTGAAACTGATCCATTGCTCTTCTCCCTAACCTATTCCTCTCTTAGCAGATATAATGAAGACTGAAATCTAGGATTAACTGCGTCTCCCTTTCCACATTTTTTAGTGACCTACCATATACCAAATCTTGTGGACTCTTCTGTCTTGACAACTAAATCACTGCCTCCTCATCCCCTCCATCATCACACTGTTCAGGCTGTGGCATCTCAGAGATGGACCACTGCAACAGTTTCCCCACTGGCCCCCCTCCACCAGCCTCAGGTTGTAGAAGTCACATTCCTCCTGAACCTAAAGATTTTCAAATGGTTCTCTTCTGGCCACAGGAAGATTTCAAATTTGCAGCCTGGTGTTCAGTGTTTTCCGTGATCTGGCTCCTGGTCTCCAAACAGACCTGTATTCAGCTATAATTCATGCTCTCCATACCAACCAACCATTTCATGCTTTGTGTGCCCTCCCAAGTGCTATTCCCTCTTTCCCAGAATGCCCTTCCCTATGCTTTTCACCTACTCACAATCACCTTTCAAAATTCGACTCAGAATTCACCTTCTCCAGGTAGGTGAGATGACTCTTTCCTGTTACCCTATTTCACCCCATGTATTTCTCTATCATTACCATGTCATTCTGGAATTGCCTGTTCTCTCATAAGTTAATGCCTCCTGCCAATGATGGTCTTGGAATGAGAATTCTGTATCCTTTTTATCTGCAATTGAGTACAAATGGAATAAAATTAATTTTCAACCACAGACAGCAGTCCTTGCTGTTTCCCAGATTTGGATTTCCCCTTCCTCGCCAGAGTTTGTTCAGAAAGCCCAGACCTTGAGGTTGTTTTCATGTTTGCTTTGCCCTCCAAGCTCTCAACTGTGCAGAGTAATGTCACAATACATGACAGGAGGAAGCCAGCACAGTCTGGGGACAGGAAACCATCTCAGGATGCAAACTTCAAGGAATGTCTTTGTTTTCAGAGGTGACCCCCAGAATCAAAGCAAGCACTGCTTGGGAGTTTGAAAAACCAGTACCAAGGACAGAGGAGGCCTGTCTGGGGATTTGAGGCTGAGTCACAAGAGATAGAAAAATCTGGACTTTATAAGACAGATCTGTCTACAACTAGTGGAAGGAAGGAAAGGGCTCAAGAAAGGAATGCAGACAAAGATATCCCTATCTTAGGACATGGAGAAATTAACAGCCCAGAGGAAGGATTGGATAATAACTAAAAGCACGGCATTAGCATTAGAAAGTTCTGGGTTCCAGAGCTTGCCGTCTGCTTGTTATCTGATCTTGGCCAAGTTACTTAACTTCTCTAATAAGTCTCATTTTTCTCATCTACTGCATGAAAGGAAAAATAGTAGCACCTGCTTCCTAAGGTTATTATGAGTATTAAACAATGAAGTGCAAGTGCATTGCTCCGCACAGAAACAGGCACTCAATCTAAATGTTGCATTACCATTGTTGTTAGCAGTTGTTGAAATGGTTCTTGGTAATAAAACTCCACTAAACAAGCAGTTCCCAAAACTGCATCCTGTGGAGCAGCACTCTCATGAGATGCACTTAACAAGTGTCCTGTGACCGAAAGAGTTTCAGGAATACTTGATATTGTGTCCTGTTCTGGAAATTCACAATTCCTATGTCCATTCAATACGTTCCTGTGTTCTAAGGCTGGAGACACAGTCAAAAACAAGACATGTAAGGTCTTCCTATTCGTGGAGCTTACATGATGGTGGAAGAAGGTAGACAATGAAAAGGAATCCAATAAAGTCATAGTACAATTTCAGATAGATATTTGCTAAGAAGAAATATAAAATACGGTAAGGGAACGGGCAATGACTGGTGGTGTGGGGGCCCTCTTTGAGACAGGGTGGCACATGGAGGTGACACTTGAGCACAGATCTGAGGGAAATGAGGAAATGAGCTTTGTAGGCAGTGGCTAGGAATTAGGGTTTTATCCCGAGTGTGATTAGAAGCCAATGGGAGATTTGGGGTAGAAGAATTCATGATCTGAGAAATCCCATAGCAGTTCCTCTATTTGGCTTCGTTTTACCCAGTATCCCCTAACTTTTTTGGCTGTAAATAACCTTTCCCACAGGACATCTACCTAACAACATCTTGGGATATAGTCTGGTAAATTCTGCATCAGAGCACAAGGCTTTGTAGATTTTAAAAGGACTGTAAATTTGCTCTCCCTCATCTAGACCTACAGTAATAAGCCAAACAAACCATTTGGGCCAAAACAGACATGCCCAGAGCAGGAAAACCCAGCTCTGGAGGAAGAGACAAGCAGGCCGTCACCCTAATTAACATCACTTTTGGCCAAGATGATCAATGAGTACAGCCAGGCTTCAGCAGACTCTGGAACCCCATCTCAGGCCAAAAGAAACTTGCCAACATCTTCCTAGAAGCTAGTAAGTACTTGCAAACAGTACACCTTGGCTGAAGCCTTCTCCAAAGGGGAAGTGTATAAAACTTGAGCTCCCGCCACAGCCTCCGGGAGGAAGAGAAAGGTCAAACAAGTCAGGGCTTACATGTGAACAGCCACCACATTGCTGCAGAAGGTGTAGGAGGTGAAGGTGAAGGGGTCTGCTAGGCCTCTAATCTCTCATTTTACCAAGCAGTGCTGATTTAAGTTTTCATCTTATATACGCTGCAGGAAGTTGCTTGATGAATCAACCCAGTGTGATAGTTAAAAGTCCAAACGCTGGCTCTGCCTCTTAGGCCAGGTGCCGATCCTCCCTAAGTATCAATTTAACTTCTAATTAGGCATAATAATACCCATCTCACCAGGTCGCCGTGACAAATGACCAGATAAATGATGGCATATATAACAAACACATCTAGCAGAAGGCTTGGCACAAAACAGGTGTATAGTAGACTCTAACAAAAGGTCACTTTCCTTTTTGTCTAGTTCACTCTATATTTGGTTTTATACTGAATACATGTTGTCGTCTATTAACTACTATATCCCAGCAAGGGTCACCATATAATGAGTCTGGCCTATTTTTGTAAATAAAGTTTTATTGGAACGCAGCCTTGCTCACTCACTTATGTCATGACTATGGGTACTTCCTCTACAATAGGAAAGTTGAGTTGTGTCAGAGACCATCTGACTGAAAGCTAATATTTGCTGTCTGGTCACTTACTCCTGCCAGTCAGTGTACTGAATCTGTATACATAATTTTCAATCACCAGAACCTAGCAAGTTGGGTATTATTATACTTATGCATATAAAGAGATTGAAATAGAAGTCCTCATCTAGTGAGTCCTCCTCCAAAAACATGCCAAACTGTATACCGGAAGGAAGCATAAAAGAATGCTAGAAGCATTATTCATTTGTGTGATTCATCCCACTTTGCCCCTCACTATCTCTCTCAGGCCAAATTTTTTGATTTTCTGCCATATGCTAAATTGAATAAAACTGTCTTCGTTCTCCCTTTCCTTATTTATTTGTTCATTTGTTCTTCTTTTTAATAGTTTATTTTTATTGTAGTTTTTATTACCATTTATCCCCCTTATACTCTCTCCCACCTCCATCCACCCTTCTTGCTTCTGCAATCACCACACTGTTGTCTGTGTCCATGAGTTCTTTTTCTTTTTTGCTCAATCCTTCCACCCCCAACCCACCCCTGAGAGCTGTCAGCCTCTCTATCTATGAGTCTGTCTATATTTTGCTTGTTAGTTCAGTTTGTTCATTAGATTCCACATGTGAATGAAATCATATGGTATTTGTCTTCTCTGACTGGCTTGTTTCACTTAGCATAATGTTCTCCAGTTCCTTCCATGCTGTTACAAAGAGTAAAATTTTCTTCTTTTTTGTGGCTGAGTAGTATTCCATTGTGCAAATGTACCTTAGTTGCTTTATCCACTCGTCTACTGATGGATGCTTAGGCTACTTCCAAGTCTTGACTACTGTAAACAATGCTGCAATGAATATACAGTGCATATATTCTCTTGAATTTGTGTTTCAGGTTTCTTTGGATATATTCCCAGAAGTGCTGGGTCATAAGGCAGCTCCATTCTTAATTTTTTGAGGTAACTCCTTACTGCTTTCCACAGAGGCTGCACCAATCTGCATTCCCACCAATAGTGCAAAAGGGTTCTCAACATCCTCACCAGCACTTGTTTTTTGTTGATTTATTGATGATAGCCATTCTGACTGGTGTGAGGTGATATCTCATTATGGTTTTAATTTGCATTTCTCTGATGATTAGTGATGTTGAGCATCTTTTCACGTGTCTATTCGCCATCTATATGTCCTCTTTGGAGAAGTATCTATTCAGGTCTTTTGCCCATTTTTGATTGAATTGTTTGGTTTTTTGTTGTTCAATTTTATAAGTTCTTTATAAATTTTAGATATTAACCCTTATCAGATGTATCAGCAAATACGTTCTTCCATTCAGTGGGTTTTTTTTAATTTTGTTTCCTTTGTAGTGCAAAAAATTTTTACTTTGATGTAGTCCCATTTGTTTATTTTTTCGTTTTCTCATTGCCTGAAGAAATATATAAGAAAAAAGATTGCTGCAAGCAATGTCTGAGGTTTTAATGCCTATGTTTTCTTCTAGGATTTTTATGGTTTCAGGTCTAACATTTAAGTCTTTAATCAATTTTGAATTTATTCTTGTGTGAAGCACAAGAAGGTCTAGTTTCATTTTTCTGCATGTATCTGTCCAATATGCCCAACACCATTTATTGAATAAACTACCTTTAGCCCATTGTATGTGCTTGCCTCCTCTGTCAAATATTAATTGACTATGGATTTATTTCTTGGTTTTCTGTCCTATTCCATTAATTTTTGTGTCCATTTTTATGCCAGTACCATACCATTTTGATTACTATGACCTTATAGCAGGGGTGTTAAACTCATTTTCACCAGGGGGCCACATCAGCCTCGCAGTTGCCTTCAAAAGGCTGAAATAATTTTAGGCTGTATAATATAACTACTCCTTAACTGTTAAGGAGTTGAAATTTCATTCGGCCCTTTGGAGGTAACTGCAAGGCTGATGTGGCCCCCAGTGAAAATGAGTTTGATTACCCCTGCCTTATAGTATAGTTTGATATTAGGTAGCATGATTCCTCCAATTTTGTTCTTCTCTATCAAGATTGCCATTGCTATTTGGAGTCTTTTATGGTTCCACATAAATTTTTGGAATATTTGGTCTAATTCTGTGAAATATATCATTGGCATATTGATAGGAATTGCATTGAATCCATAGACTGCTTTGGGTGGTATGAACATTTTAAGTATGTGAATTCTCCCTATCTATGTTATATGCTTCCAATTATTTGTATCTTCTTCAGTTTCTGTCTTCAGTGTCTTATAATTTTCCAATTACTTATCTTTTACATTCTTGGTTGAATTTATTCCTAGGTATTTTATTATTTTTGAAGCAAATGTGAATGGGATTGTTTTCTTAATTTCCCTTTCTGATAGGTCATTATTGGCATATAAAAATGCAAGTGATTTCTGGATATTAATTTTGTATCCTACTATTTTACTTAATTCATTTATCTGTTCTAGTAGTGTCTTGGTGGGATCTTTAGGGTTCTCTATGTACAGTATCATGTCATCTGCAAATAATGACAGTTTTACTTCTTCCTTTCCAATTTGGATGCCTTTTGTTTCTCCTTCTTGTCTGATTGCTTTGGCTAGGACTTCCAGTACTATGTTGACTAAGAGAAGTCAAAGTGGACAACACTGTCTTGTTCCTGATCTTAAGGGGAACACTCATAGTTTTTGCCCATTGCGTACGATGCTGGCAGTGGGTGTGTCATAAATGGACTTTATTACATTTAGGTATGTTCTCTCTATTGCCACTTTTCTGAGTTTTTATCATAAATCGGTGCTGGATTTCATCAAATGCTATTTCTGCATCTATTGATATGATTATGTGGTTTTTATCCTTCATTTTGTTTAAGTGCTCTATCACATTCATTGATTTGCAAATGTTATATTAACGCTGCATCACTGGAATAAATTCCACTTAATCATAGTGTATGATCTTTTTGATGCATTGCTATATTTGGTTTGCTAATATTTTGTTGAGGGTTTTAGCATCTATGTTCATCAGAGATACTGGCCTATAATTTTCTTTTTTGGTAGTATCTTTATCTGGTTTTATAATTAGGATAATGTTGGCCTTGTAAAATGATCTTGGGAGTCTTCCTTACTCTTGAATTTTTTGGAAAAGTTTGAGGAGGGATGGTCTTCTTGAAATGTTTGGTAAAATTCACTTGTGAAACCATCGATCCAGGGCTTTGTGTGTTGGGATTTTTTTGATTACTGCTTCAATTTCACTAGGTGTAATCTTCCTTTCTGATTTTCTGATTCTTCTTGATTTAGTTTTGGAAGATTATCTGTGTCTAGGAATTTATCCATTTTTTCCAGGTTGCCCACTTTGTTGACATATAGTTGTTTGTAATATTTTCTTACAGTCCTTTGTATTTCTTTAGTGTCAGTTGTTACTTCTCCTTTTGTATCTGATTTTTTTACTCAGATCTTCTCTCCTTTCTTTTGACAAGTCTGGTTAAATGTTTGTCACTTTGGGCTTTGTTTGTTGTTCTTTTTCATGTTCCTTTAAGTGTAAAGTTAGATTGTTTATTTGTTCTTTTTCTAGTTTCTTGAGATAGGCCCATAATGCTATGAATTTCCCTCTTAGGACTGTCTTCACTGTGTTCCAAAGATTTCAAGTAGTTTTGTTCTCATTTTCACTTTGTTTCAAGGTATCTTTTGATTCTTCCTTTATCACATTGCTAACCCACTCATTGTTTAATAACATGTCATTTAGCTTCCATGTGTGTATTTTTCAGTTTTCATCTTGTGATTGATTTCTAGTTTCATAGCATTATGGTCAGAGAAGATGCTTGATGTGATTTCAATCTTCTTAAATTTATTGAGACTTGTCTTGTGTCCTAACAAGTGGTCTATCATGGAAAACATTCCATGCGCACTTGAAAAGAATGTATATTCTGCTGCTTTGGGACAAAATACTCTGAAGGTATTGATTAAATCCTTTTGATCTAGAGCAGGGGTGTCCAACCTGTGGCCCACAGGCTACATGCAGCTCAGGATGGCTATGAATGCAGCCCAACATAAAATCATAAATTTACCTAAAACATTATGAGATTTTTTTGTGTGATTATGTGTCACAGTGCATTTAATTGGTGGCCCAAGACAACTCTTTTTCTTCCAGTGTGGCCCAAAGATGCCAAAATGTTGGACACCCTGATATGGAGTGCCATTTAAGGTATCTCTCCTTGTTGATTTCTGCCTGGAAGATCTAGTGAGGTGTTTAACACCCTGTTGAAGTCTATGGGGTGTTAAAATCCCCTACTACGTGTATATTTCTGTCAATCTCTCCCTTTATGTCCATCAAGACATCAAGATTTGCTTTACATATTTAGGTGCTCCTATATTAGGTGCATAAATATTTACTAGGGTTATATCCTTCTGTTAGATTGTTCCCTTTATCATAATGTAGGGTCTTTCTTTGTCCCTTACTATAGCCTTGGTTTTAAAGTCTGTTTTGTTGGATATAAGTATTTCTACCCCAGCTTTTTTTCCTTTCCATTTGCATGAAGTATCTTTATCTATCCCTTTACTTTTAGTCTGTGAGTATCTTTCATTCTGAGGGTGGGTATCTTGAAGAAACATATATATGGATCTTATTTTCTTATCCACTAGGCTACTTTATGTCTTTTAATTGGAGCCTTTAAGCCTTTTACATATAAAGTGATTATTGATAGATATGTATTTATTGCCATTTTATTTTTTAACTACTTTCCTGTTTTTCTCCTTCTCCTTCTTCTTCTCCTTCTTCTTATTCCATGCTCTTTAACATTTGTTAGAATACTGGTTTGGTGATAACAAACTCCTTTAGCTTTTCATTGTCTGGGAAGCTCTTTATTTCTCCTTCCATTTTAAAAGATTGCTGGGTAAAGTAGGCTTAGTTGTAGGGTCTTGCTTTTCTTCACCTTGAATATTGCATGCCAGTCACATCTGGACTAAAATGTTTCTGTCGAGATATCAGATGAGAGTCTTATGGGAGCTCCCTTGTAGGTTACTAACTGCTTTTCTCTTATGGGTTTTAAGATTTTATCTTTGTGTATAGGCTTTTCCATTTTAATTATGATGTGTCTTGATGTGGGCCTCTTTGCGTCCATCTTTTTTGGGTCTCTGTGCTTCCTGGACTTGTGTGTTTATTTACTTCACCAGGTAAGGGAAGTTTTTGATAATTATTTCTACAAATTGGTTCTCAATCCCTTGCTCTCTCTCTTCTCCTTCTGGTACCCATATGATCTATCTATGATGCAGATTTTGTTACACTTCATGTTATCCCAAAGGTCCCTTAAACTAGTCTCATTTTTTTTTAATTCATTTTTCTTTTTGCTGCTCTGATTGGGTGTTTTTTCTACCTTGTCTTCCAAATTGCTCTTGATTCTCTGCTTCATCTAACACATTGTTAATTCCTTCCAGTGTATTTTTTCAGATATTGCATTCTTTATTTGCTGGGTCCTTTTTATGGTTTCTATGTCTTTTATTCATGCTATTGAGCATCCTTATAATCATAATTTTGAATTCTATATATCTGATAATTACTTGCCTCCATTCACTTAGCTCTTCTTCCAGAGAACTCTCTTATTCTTGCATTTGGGGCCCATGTCTTTGTCTTCCCAATTTGGCTGCCTGTTTGTGTTTGTTTCTATGTATTGGGAAGATCTGCAGAGACTCTGGTTCAGACCCATGTCAGATGCTGCTGGTAACTGGCCCTGGGAAACCTGTTGGAACTATTAGCAATCCACAGCTTGTGGCTACCCCTGCTTGGTCAGGGTGCGTGCTTAAAGAACCAACCTAGGCACCAAGGCTGTCTTTTGCCTGCACCAGTCCTGATGGAGGTTCAACTAAAGTCTCAAAACTCCCAGAGATCTACCTCTGCCTGCAGGTTTTCTGTTAGGCTTTATCACTAAAAGATCCTCTGGAGTACTCCTCAGGAGGGCTTAAGCTTCGCAGGGTGGAATGAGAGGGATTCCTGAGGGTCAGGTTATTGCTTTCCCCCAGGCCGATGCATCATGGAGGGGAATGCTCTGCCCAAGAAAATGTCTTCTGCAGTATAGGGAATGACTCAGCACAGGGATCCTGGCCACTCACTCTTCAGCTCTCTCCCCTGAGCCACCAACCCTAGACTTTCCCCACGTGGCTCTGTTTCACCCTGCCCTCCCTCCACTGGAGCCCAGACGAGTGACTGCAAACACAATTTTGTGCATTGACTCTTTAAAAGGGTGTCTGCCTCTTGAGCTATCTCTCCCTGGTGGACAGAAACCCTGCTGTTTTTCAGCAGGCCATCTTTCAGAAGCCAGCTGTTTTGTGGGTTCCTTTCCCCATTCTTGTGCTTCACACTGGGGATCCTGGCTTGGTGTTTAGACCCCACATTTCTTGGGGGTGAACCCCCCAAGGCTGCTGAAATATATCTCCAGAACTTCAGCTGCCACCCACGGAACCCCAGCCAGCCCTCTCATGCCTCTGCACTCCCTACCAGTCTCAATGTGGTGGTGTAGTTTCTTCCATAAGTCCTTGGTTGTAAGGCTTCTCTCCAGCTAGTCTTCAGTGGGTTATTCAGGATGATTTTTCTATTTAGTTCTAATTCCTGTGTGTTCCTAGCAGGAGGTTAGTGTAGCTTCCACCTATTCTACTGCCATCTTGGATCTTGTTTATTTGTTCTTATATATCCATTCTTTCAAAAATAAAAGTTGTAATATCTAGCCCCTTGGAAATGCTATCATGCCTTGACTAATTTTTTGGGAGCCATAGGTTTTTTTTGCAGATAGTACATAGTATGTAGATAGTACATGAGGTCCAATTTTCTAGGAAGAAGAGATGGTTAAGCTCCTCTGTCTGCTACTTCTTACTTTATCTTTCTCTCCAGGCCACATGCAAGGAAATTTAGCTATTTCCAGGGACTTTAAAGATTTTCCCAGACATAGAGTACATTTGGCTTTGTGCCTCCCCTCAAGTTACAAAAATAAATAAAATAGTCATGTGCACCTTAGCTCCCCAACACTATTCTTCCAAGAGGTCTCATTTGAGGAATCTAACAACTCTACATACATCAATGATGTTGTATTTCCCTCTGCTATCTATTGCATAAATGTTAGTTCTTTAAATTGAACAATGAATTTTGCTTCATAAGTTCGGTATCCCTACAAAATGGCATTTGTAACGTGTCAGGCACAGGATAAATGTTAAACGGTTTACCTCAATCTTAGTTTAAATTGCTAGAGAGCCTCCATCCTGAAGCTTCGCACTTAGCCACAGACCACTCATGGGTATACCATCACTCCTGTCCAATGTACAGGGTAGAGCAAAAGTAGGTTTACAGTTATAAGTATGCAAAACACATAGTTTATTTGTGTATTCCTATTTATTAATTATTGCATTATTTTCTGTATGAACAACTATCAACCTACTTTTGCCCCACCCTGTATTGGGAGATGAAAAGAGAAAGAATCTAGGAGTTGTTCTCCATTGTGTGCTATCAAACCTAATCCTGCAACATGCTTCAGACACAAAATAATCAAGTAAGTCTGGGAAACACTCTATAAATTCCCCCTTTCTTGGATATTTCCAATGAACACAAACACTTTAAAACCCTGGAAAACCCCAAAAGCTGTGTAATTTGTTTGGTTTCAAACAGTATTTGGTTTTAAAATAGCAGTTGCCAAGAATGTTTAATTAGGAAATTTTTTCCCTTGCATTAATACCTGTCAGCAGGTTGCAGATTACACTTTAAAAAATGCCACTTAAACAGCTAAATTAAATCAAACTCAAGAGTTAGAAATATCTCTGAATTTCAGGCTTACATGCAGCTCTCCATGCTCTCTTTGCAAGTCATAATGGTCTTTCATGGCTAATATTTATTCTGGACTCTGACCACTGGGTACTTTTGAAGTTCATCCTAACTTGGTCACACAAAACCACCCTTTAACATCATTAAAGGACAGCAGCAAGGCTGATGGGTAGGAGTGAGGTCTCTGACTCATGATCAGTCCACCTGAATTCAATCCCTGCTCCCCCTTTCCAGCCATATGACCTTGTGCTGTGTGAGCCTCAGGTTCCCTATCTGTAAACTGGGAAAATAAAGGAAGCTCCCTCAGAAGTCTTGCAGAAGATTCAGTGAGATAATCCACATTAGATCCAAAAAAGTGGTTCCTGGCACAGGTGTGTTCAATCAATGTTAGTTATTACTGAAGCATTCAAATGGCCTCATTTTGAGAAAGAAAAAAGTAGATGATGAACGTATGTCTGCTTTGCCTGGGATCACATGAATCAGTTACTGGAGTAGTCTTAGTTTTCCCAGAAAGTCCAGTTTCCTGCTTCCAGTCTTAGAAGCGTATTTTCATTTCAGGAGTCAACTTTTATCAAAAGGCATCAAACTTTATTGAACTTGATTCATACAGGCCTTTATAATTGTCAGTGACTCCAACTGGCTCCCTCTGACAGAGGCCTCAGTCAAGCAGCATTCCATTCACTGAAATGTCAGCACGTTGAGATGGAGAAGATTGCCAAAGCTATCTTTTGCTATGCCAAATATTTGGCACATACATCAACACTCCCCCTTTCGGCACCCATAGCAGACATTGCTAATCCATCACAGCATTTTCCCCACTGGAGTCCAAACATGGACAAAGAATCTTTCTCAAAACAGCTCTATAGAAGCCTCATCAGCTAACTGAGGTTGACGCATGAACTAAAACTTAATTGCTATCCCAAACCAATCTAACCTCTTAACCAATACATATTATTGGTTAAACAATATTATTGTCTACTTTAAAATACATATTCAATATTGTAGAGCTTCCTTATTGGTGAGGACAAGAAGGGAAAAGAGAGAAAATGAAAGTAGACACTGACATTTAGTTAGCATGTGTTATTAATATTCCAGGCTTTTATAATCCATTATCCCTTTCACTGTCTCCAACAACCCTGGAGAGATCTCTATTTTACAGGTGAGGAAGCCATAGTTCAGAACAGTTACAGGACTTTGTCCAAGGCAGGTAAACAGAATTTAATCTCACGTCTTCCTGACTACAGAAGCTATGTTTTCTCCCATCTCAGTGCCTCTTTATGGCTTTTTGAAGTCTTTCCAGCTGATAACAGACTGATAACAGCTTAGAAGGCCACCTGTTACAGAGCCAATTTCAGAAAATCTCTAGTTATGGGTCCATCTAACCTGTCCTACCTAGGTAAATCTGTTTAGTTTTTTAAGCTTGGAGGAAGAGCTCAAGAACCCGTTTTCCAATACTTGTGAAAGAGCTGACTAGATTTCTTACAGTTCTGGATGAAGGCCAAAACAGAGGAGGCCTTTTGTTCCATTGGGAAATGAAGTAAAATCTATTTTTGAAACATTTTTCCAGAATAATTCAGGAACCTATATTGATGCCACTTGGTCAGACCACTTTTTATTTTCTTTTCTGTCTAGGCAAGAAATAGATGAGGAAAAGCAAGTGCTCTGCAGAATTTTTATTTCAAAAATTAAAACCAGACCATACCAGGGCAGTTTTGTGGTCTGAATGTATCAATGGATCTAGTCATATTCCATCTGAGCTTTTCTTAGGTACACTAAACCACTAATATGAATCTCAGTATTGTGTCTGGATGGAATATTTCATGGATTAAGATTTGTGGGCTTAATTTGGTTGGTAATGAAACTTCTTTTGGGGAGATGGGAGAGAGGAAACCACGAATCATTGCCAATGCGTAACCCAAACAACTAAGAAAGAAACACTCATTATTTGGGGGGTTTTGTATTTAGTATTGACCATTGGACTTGGGTCTAAAATAAAATCCACAATTAGGTTGGGCAGAAATAATGCTGAATTAGCAATGGACCGTAGGTAGCTAGAACCAAAGGGATACTAGAATTGGAGCCACACATACTTGCTTTTTTTACAGGAGAGTGGATGTGACTTTCCCAAGGTCACCTGAGTAATTGTTAGAACCATGACTCAAGGCTCAAGAATCCTTGGGATATTGACTACAATTTCATGGTAAGGAGCCTGGTCTGTCTTGGCTACTTTCATAACCCCTGTGTTTAGTGTGGTGTCTGGCACAGAGCACATAGTCATGAAATCACCAAATGTGATATAAAAATGAGCTAATCCCAAGCCCTGGTCGGTCAGTTGATTGAAGCGTCATCCCATAAACCAAACTGAAATGCAGGTTCAATCCTCAGTCGGAACTCATACCTAAGTTGTGAGTTCAATCCCTATTCAGGGAGCATGCAGGAGGCAACCAAGTGATGTTCCTCCCTTATATCAATGTTCTTCTATCTACCTAATCTATCTATCTATCTATCTATCTATCTATCTATCTATCTATTTCTCCCTTTCTTCCTCCTTCCCTCACTACCTTACTCTCTATCTGAGAGCAATGAAAAAAATGTCCTTGGGTAAGGATTAAAGAAATGAACTAATTCCAGGAGTGTGGCTATGATGAATTCCTTGATGTATCTTGCTTTAAAAGAGATCACAGAAGAACTAATTATTATTAAGCTCATCAGGAAAATAAAAGCATGTATCCATTCATTAATTTTACGAATATGAGCACCTGCTGTATATGAGTTCAAATCAAGAAATGTGTTCAGCTTTATTTTATTTAATATCAATATATTGTGAATTTACTATGTTCTAGACACAGGCTTGGTGTTGGGTATTGAGAGATGAATGACTCAGATATAGTTCCTGCCTTTATAGAGTTTACAATCCACAAGTAGTCTAACTGTATATACTCTAACGATATAAGGACTAACTATACCCACACTAACTGCTTACAGTCTAAGATAGACACAAGATAGAATTTGATTCTTGCTCTAAAAGAGGAAGATATACATCCATAATAAAGGCACCCCAAATCATTCTTAGAATGACATATGATAGAAATATAAGATCAAGTAATCAGAGAGTTCAAAAGAGGGACCTGAAAAAAACTTCTAATAATAGATTGGGGCGGGGGGGTTATCTTGAAGGACAGATAGATCTGTCCACTGAGAGATAACAAAAAGGGCTTCTTAGGAGTCTTCTAGGCATCTGGAACCCTCTCCCAATAACTGAAATGTAATGGTGTGTCTAAGGTGTTGGTAAGCATGCTTTCTGTCTATAGCACCCACAGGGTACAGACACCTGAAGGCCCTAATTCCAGGCATTGATAGTATTCTCTGTTGAGCCAGGTGACTAGAAGTTATATAGACAGAGCGTGGGTCTGGTCTTGAACAATAACTCCTTTCCTTGGCCCTCCATCACTGAAGGCTCTTTAACATGATGGTTCAGAGCACTTATTTTGGACTCAGATGGACCTGCATTTAAATTTCAACTCTGCATTTAATAGGTATCGGAACTTGCACAAGGTACTAAATTATTCCATGCCTCTGTTTTCTCACCTGTCAAATGAGAATAAAGATACTGCCTTATATCATTTTGTGAACGTTTGACATGGAACAGTTATAGAGCATAGCATAGGCTCTGGTCATTCAGACCAGCACTGAGTGTTGCTCAGACTTGCTTCTGTCTGTCCTAGTGTCTGAGATTTCTGGAATCAGACAGCAGGTCCTTGCTGGCCTCATGTCTCCAGCACCCAGCACATTGTGCAGCATGTAGTAAGTAAACGCAAGTAGCTCTTAAAAGAATCCTAACATTTTAACTCTTGTTGCTGGTTTCAGAGCATGCACCAAGTTCTCAGTCTACAGTGACCCTTAAGAATATCACAAATATTAAATCCAAAGTATGTGGATTTAAAAACAATTTGATTTTGTGAGCTTTCAGGAAAAAAAAGACTGTAAGTTTTATGCTTATAGGGATCATGCCAATCTTTATTGTCATAACCCTCATACCTAACGTGGGGCTTGGCACATGGTAAGTATTCAATAAATACATACTGAAATGATGGATAGTTAGGTAGATGAACAGATGGAGGGATGGGTGACAGATGGATCATTGAAGAAATGTTCCAGGACCAAGAAATCTGGAAATCTCTTAACACAGATGTTCTCCGAAATCCCATTGCTCATATTTCTCTCTGGGGACCCTTAAATTGACCTCAGACTGAGAATTATTAGAAGCCTTTCCCATGCACTTAATTTTGAAGCTTTCTTACTGGTGTGGGGAAAGAGATGAACCTCAATCAAATTTCTTGGACAAGAGGCAGGGTCTATGGGCTTACTATCAGCTTTATCACTAATTAGCTGCTGGCCCTCTCTGGGTGGTTCACTTCTGCTGTTGCTCGTCCTGTACTCTCTCCACTGAACTGGGTGTGGCTGCCTGGAGTGATGGACTCATACCACTTCTAGAGTGGGGCTCCACAGAAGCACATCGGTATGGATTAGAAATCTCTGCCACATGCCCTGGAAGCGTGTGTGTGGGTGTCCCAGATCTGCCATTTCTGGGGTCAGTGACTTCCTACAGTTGCTTCTAAGCCCTGCTCCAGTCTGATTTTGATTCTACTGTATGACCTGATGTCTGTCTGTGTCTATGGAAAGTGCTGAAAATCTGAGCCAGCCGTTTCCCGTCAGGAGCAATGTCTTGAAAGATTAAACCACAGGCAGCCTATTCTGGAGAAAGCCCTGGCTGAGCAGCGTGGACAACCATCCCAGGAGCAGCACTGCCGCTTGGCCAGGGTCTAACCTCCTGGAAAAGAGCTCCACCCCAGGCTCGTGGGCCGGATTTTCTTGCTACTGAATTAGAATAGATAGGCTAAAGGAAACTAGGACTGTGGCCATAGCCTCCTTCCTTTCCTAAGGATTTCAGGGTATCCCTGGTCTTTAGGGCTTCCCCAAAGTTGCCTCATGAATTTCTCATCCTTCAGAGATTAGCCTTCACTGTCTTCTCCAAACAAAAGGCACCACTCCTCACACAGTAACAGCACACACCAGTTATTGAGTTCTCCCTCCAATTAGGCACTGTCCTAAATATTTCCATGTATAATCTCATTTTCTCTCACTTGCAGTTGAAAGAACTTTATTGTGAGGTTGATGTTAGTGTTGCCATTTTACAAATATAAAATATTGAGGCTCAGGGAGGCAGTGTTACATAGCCTCTAGACTGAGCCATATGAAGTTGCCCCTATCCAACCTTTTTTTACCTACAAAAAGAGCAGTTCCACATGGTTCGACTAATAGCAAATGGCAGAACCAGGATCTGATAGTGTTTGACTGACTACAGGGCAGATATTCTCAAACATTGCATAGAATATTCTCTGATATTTTTCCAGTGTAGCATTTATCAGTCTTCCCTGTAAATATCTGTTCACATGTCTGTTTCTTTTACTGGACTCACTGAGAACAAGTACACCTCATAGGCTGGTCTCAGCACTCATTCAACTGATCTCTGTTGAATGCAAGAATGAATGATTTTTAAAATAAATTCATTGTCAGGCCTCTGAGAAGATGGTTGGCTCCACTAGCATCCTAAGTGGGCACCCGCTAAGCCACTACGCTACCTCAATGGATAAATGATTTTCAGTGCTGGGATTCAAACACCTGGGGCTTGGAAGGGTTTTGGGTTGGCAATCAGAGTTTCCTCAATTCTTTTAAGACACAGATTGTGCTGGACTCAGTCAACTATAAAGATCAGATGTCCTTGGAAAAAAATCCACACTTAAGGCTCTTTCCTGGCTCCTTTCTCTTCCTGACACATTCCAAGGAGGAATTTATGAATGTTGGGAAGGACAGGGGGTGAGGAATTTCTAGAACCTTTAAGAATGCCCATGTAAGCAACTCTGTGCTTAACTGACTGTGCATAAAGAAACCCTCTTGGTGTGAGCTGTCTCATGCATTGCCAAAATGATGTGGAAAGAAATTAATCTGGATTGCTAAACAGCAAGAATCTTCCTTGTTCCCCCAAAGCAAGGATATTTCACGTACGTGCCCAAATCAACAAGATAAATATACTCTCTGAGCTACTAAAAATGAAGTTACCAATAACTAATTCTGAAATATGATTCTAGCCCGTTGGAAGTTTTATCTTTATCTAAAAATGAAATTGTTTATTCTCCAGCTGTGACTAAGAAAACAATCCAAAGATTGTTGACTTCTTCAGCCAGCAAGGGTCTTTGTCCTGTGGTGAGGTACCCAAAAATAACCGTTAGTTTATTCCATGCTGCTTCTAAAAAATAGCTACCAAAACATATCCACTGCGGGGTGGGGGGGGGGGGGTGAAAAACTTGATAACAAGCCAAGAGGCATCTTAGAGTATAAAAGTATTAACCAAGAAGCCCCTGGGACGTGGTTGCCGTGCTACTGACTATGGTCTCCCTGTTGAATGAAGAAGTAACTCAGAGTAATGTCCTGAATAAAAATCTATAATGCCCAAACCTGGAGAATCAGCCTATATTGGCAGCATCTAATAAAGAACCAATTTTCATCTTTCATCAGTAATGAAGTCCTAATACTTTAATACCCCTACACCCCCCTCCAAAAAAAAGCCTTTAGGGTCATTGCCTTTATATAGTTTGTTGTTGTTGTTGTTGTTTATAGAGAATAAGCACTATAAGTGTGCCAGGTTTTTGGAAACCAAAGGACTAAATACAGAAGTCTATATTTTTTCAGCAGATGACACTGTGAGCAATCAGGCACGTAGCCTTAGAGAAACCCAGCAGCGCTCACGGGCTCAGCACCAGCTCTTCCCATTGACCCTACATGGCCTCCTCATTGTGGCTCTCCTGACTCATGTGCCCTCCCCTTTCCACTCCCCTCGCTGTATTTTACACCCCAGTGGTATTCCATAATGCTATCTGACCTTTGCCTATGTCAGACAGCCACAAAGAGAAGCTGTTGTTAATATTGTCATCTTCTTCCCATGTATTTCAACTCCATTGCCTTTACTCTTGCTGTTCCCTCTTTCTAGACTTCCATAGGCTTTAAATTATACCCCCTACTACAGTTGTGTCTATCTATGTTTTAGAATTTCACCTGTCCTTCAGGTCCATCTCTTTCAAGGTGTCTTTCTTGAGCATCTCAAAAGAAAGTAGCCTCCCTGCACTTTGACTTTTAATAGGCTTAAGTTGGCCAGTCCCTTTTGTCACCTATTTTATTACTGTTGTAGTCATGATATAGCTCCCTGATTGTTTCATCCCTTCCATACACAAAGTTTGCTTTCTGGTCTGTTTTCTAACTGACCAGCGTTGTTGTTATTGCTTTTATTATCATTAGCTACCATATATTAAGCACCTACTGTGTGTCAGGCACTGTGTTAATAGCTTAATATATATCTTCTCATTTTATCCCATCCTACAAAACTAGGAACTAGACATATGAGGTCTGTCCAGAAAAAGCCCAGCCATTGTTAATGTAACAATAACAGTTTGTGTGAAATCGATGTAATCTGGCAGCCAAAGAGAGTGGACTGGAATGTGCATGTGTGAACAATGACGACTTCACTGTACTAGTCAGTGGGGGTGGTAGATGCCGTTGAGTGAGCATGTGCACTGTGTGGCCATGGCATTCAAAATGACTGAGAGAGTAGAGCAAAGAATCTGCATCAAATTTTGTGTTCGGCTCGAACATTCCTCCACAGAAACTATTCGGATGATTCAGAAGGCTTTTAAGGACAACGCAATGAGTGCAGCACAAATAAAAGTGTGGTACAAATGCTTCAAAGATGGTTGAGAATCTGTTGAAAGCGATCTACATTCTGGAAGGCCAGCAACAAGCAGAACAGTGTGAGAACTAGAAGGTGATCTAGGGATTCCAAAACCTACTGTATCTAAGATTTTGACACAGGATCTTGGCATAAAATTTGTACAGGCAAAATTCGTTGTGCAGCTTCTGCTACCAGAGCAGATGGAACATCGTGCTGCAGTTGCTAATGACTTGATTCAAACCGATACCAATGAACCAGATTTCCTCAGGAAGGTCATAACCAGAGATGAATTGTGGGTCTACAGCTATGATCCAGAAGCAAAGGCCTAGTCATCCCAATAGAATCACTTGGCTCTCCACACTCAAAGAAGGTTTGACAAAGTCACAGTAAGATCAAGACCATGTTAACTGTGTTTTTTGATTGGGAAGGTGTTGTGCATCATGAGTACACAATTAACAAGGAGTGCTACGTCATTGTTCTTTGTCAGTCAAGAGATGCAATATGATGAAAACGGCCACAGCTATGGATAACTGGTGACTGGCAGCATCATCACAACAACACATCCACTCATGCATCACGTCTCATGCAGAGTTTTTTGGTGAAACATCAAATCACCCAGGTGACTCAGTCCCCCTACAGCCCAGATTTGGCACCCTGTGACTTCTGGCTTTTCCCAAAACTAAAATCACCTTTGAAAAGGAAGAGATTTCAGATCGATGAGATTCAGAAAAATATGAGGGGGCAGCTTGTGGTGATTCCAACAAAGGATTTTGCAAAGTGTTTTGAACAGTGGAAGAGACACCGGGAGAACTGTGTGAGGTCCCAAGGTGCCTACTTTGAAAGAGACTGAGGCATATTGTCCTATGTACAATGTTTCTTGAATCTTGTGTCTTCTTCAATAAATGTCTCTTTTTCATAGACCATAGCTGGATACTTTCTGGACAGACCTCATATGTATAACCATGTATAAGATGAGGCAAGTGAGACTCAGAGGGAGAAAGAGAATGTCCACAGGTAGCAGCTACTAAGTGGAAGAGCTGGATTCATAACACAGGTCTATTTCTTCCACACCCAGCTGTGCATCCACAGAATTGTTTAGACTTCTATAGGACTGAGTTCCTTTTAAAACCCTGGTGACAGTGACCAGAGGGGAGAGGGGAGGGGATTATACGGGAAAATAGTGAAGGGTTTGCAGGAACTATTATAAAGGACACATGGACAATAACAAGGGGCAGGGGTGGAAACAGGGGAGGGAGGTGGGGAGGGCCAGGGTAGGGGGGAGGGGTGGGGGGGAAAGGCAGAAAACTGTACTTGAACAACAATTAAAAAAAACAATAAAATTTAAAAATAATAAATTAATTAAAAATAAAAATGAAAACTCTGGAGCAAAGTCGCACAGGGTCAACAGAGTGAGAAAAGTCACGAGTTATCTTTCTAAGCTCTATCAGCTCCCAAGAGAAGGGAGAGGCAGAGCAGGGCAAGATGTTAGGTGCGGCCAAAGTGGTTTCTAGAGCAGCTTATTTGGGGTTTGATTTGAGAAGAATCTCCTGAAGAACTGGAGGCTTTAAGGTATACAGAGAGAGAGAAAAGAAAAAAACTCTTCCATCCCTAGGGTAGGATGTGGAAAAAGGATGTTGACCTGGGGCAAGGAGTTCCTTCAGATCTGAGCCGTAAAGACACTTTCCCACTCGTACCTGGGTATGTTTGAACATGTCAGGTGTGGAAATTATGGTGCACACACATACTTGTTTGTGTGTAGGTGCGTTACTGAAAAGAACTTCCTAGTTCCTGGTACCTCGCTCTGACGTACTCACCCATTTCCATTAGACAGGAGACAATAATGTTGTAACTTTCTCACAGATTCACTTTGACCTCCCTGAGCCTCAGTTTCCTCATTTGTACCATGGGCTTAACACGACCCAGTAGCTCTCTAAACCCATAGTATTCACTAGAACTTCTACAATGACGTAAAAGTTCTTTATCTGCATGGTCTGATATTATAGACACTAGCCATGTCCCTATTAAGTACTTGAAATGTGGGTAGTACAACTGAGGATGGAATTTTTCATTGTATTTAATTTTAATCCATTGTAATTTTAATAACTACTTGTGGCTGGTGGCTAACCATATTGGACAGCACAGCTCTACAGCAATGAATTCAAACTTTTCTACCTCTTCTTAAGCCTTCTGTCTCATGGGGAAATTTTTATGGTAATTCTTCCCCTCCAGATTAATTATATTTTGAGTAGTTCATAGGAAAGGAGACACCTAAAGAGTTTCACAGAAACAATTCACAGCAGTTAATTTGGCTCTAAAAAGTTCTTTTGATAAAGATAGAAAGCGAAGTCTGGTGCACACATGTGTTTTTCTGCATTCAGCAGCAATATGCCAAGACAGGATACAGATCAAGGCGACACGCATGGCTTAGAAATAGACACTTTGTCCTGGATATGTGACCCCAACACTCTATGTGTTGAGCCCGTCCAAAAGCTGTATCTCTTCCTGCTACCTTCCTTTGCAAACATTGACTCGCCTGATCCTTTAATATGTAATCTCATTATAAACAATAGGTATATAGGTAGAGAGAGAGAGAGGAGGAGGAGGAGGAGAAGGAGAAGGAGGGGGATGGAGGGAAGGGTAGGGGAGGGAAGAATCTCCCAGGGTATATATGCTGGGAATTCTGAGAGAGAGAAGTCTCTGCTTCACAACAAAACTCTTATCCTTGCTTTAAAAAAAAGCAAAAAAACAAAACAGATCCGAATAAGCCAAAGAAGTTTCAAGAGTTAGAAGAAAGAAAATCCTGGAAAAAATATTAAGTGAAGTCCATATTTTTTACTACAGATCTTCTCTTTATTGAGCTCTTGCTGCTGCCAAAAGACTACACCATTCCCATTACACGTGTTATGTGTGCACTGCTCACAACAGTCCTGCGAGGTACAGGTGATGCCTCACTCAAGGAAGAGGAAGTGCTTGAACAGTAACTCAAAACCGAGAGTTTGTTTACAAAACCTGTGCTCTTCAACACTATTGTATCTCTTCACCACTATTCCAGCACCTTGGAGCTTGCTACACTCTCAAGGAAGCCCTTTCAACTGGATAATCCAACTAGAAAAATATTTCTCCTGCCGTGCTGAAATTTGTCTTGTCGTAACTAACTCTCTTCTGCGCTCTGAACATACGCACACACCGTGGCTCATTCTGTCCTTTGGGGACACAGGGACAAGCCCACTCCTGCTTCCGCAGGATTTAGACATGGTAACCCCGTCCCTCTCAAGCTTGGCTTTTTCCACCAAGGGGTGAACACACACAGGTCCACACTCCTTCCTCCTACAAGAGATTTTCTAGACCTCCCACTGCCTGATTAGTTCACATAAAGATAAGGATCTTCTGTGCTTTTTAAAGAGTCTCTGTAGAATAAGTTGTTCATTCTCAGATTTTTAAACGCCCTACCGTCCGAACATGATCCTTCATGTCTAACCTAAATATCACGAAGTGCAACCTACAGCAATTTCCCTAGATCTATCCCCGAAGGGATCATTAATCAGCCACTTGTCTGCATGTGACATTTTTAAAGGTTACTATTTGTACGCTATCTTTTACCTCTCCGGCGTAAATACGTCCAGTTCTAGTACATTTCTCTTCATAAGATTTACCCCATCGTCCTTTAGTGATTTCTGCAGCTCCTCTTTGTTCTAGATTCAAATTGCTGCAGAGTTTAGGACTAGATTCAGTGAGGAGGCCAGTCTTAAGCAAAAGGAGGCTATGGGCCTAGACTCAGACTAGGTTTTGTTCCTAGAAGTGCAACAAAATTGCAGCTACATTTTAATGTGTGTCTGCTAAGGTCCTTACATGCTGCGCTAATCTCTGATTCCCTCATGAAGAATTTTGACCCCCATCTTACAAAGGAGGTCATGGTTTAGAGAGGATAAATAGCTTGCCCCAAGTGATAGAGCTAGTGAGTGGCATTTAAACCCAGTTGTGTCTAATTCCAAAGCCGAGGCATTTTCTACCACACTGAAGATATAATGGGTGTTTCCCAAAGTACAAAAACATAGCTCAGCCCACCATGAGTCAATGGGAAATACACAGCCCTCAAGAATCCCAATTCCTTCCTCCAGACAATGTAGCATTTGGCTGTGCTAAAGCACATCTCCTACAGGCAAAAATCCTCATTCAGCCCATGCTCTGATCATTATTACCCTGGGCTCATTGCCTTACAGTCCCAACCAGCAACTCTAATGGCTTTTTAAATGGAAATTTAAGTCATTTAGCAACACACAAAAGTGTTGGCTAAAAGTCCAAAAACATTTCAAACTGGCCCATGGCCCTTTCTCATTTAAAAAAAAAAAAAAAGCTAAGAATTGATGGGAAGAGGATGGGAAGAAAGGAAGGACTTTGTGGATGGCAAAGAGAGTTAATGCAGTTGCAACAGAGTAGGCAATCAACAAATATTTGTCCAGTAAACAAATAAGATGGACCATGCTGGTTTGAGAGAAGAGAAATTGCCAAGTTCTCCTCTTCATAATTATTTTTATTCACTGGGTTTCCCTACCTCACAGATCCACCAATTCTTACTTAGGAAACTAATTTGAATGAAAAAGCATACTCGGAAGAAGTTTTTTGTTTCTCTTTTGTCTGTGTTTTATTTTGTTATTGTTTTTGTTCTGAGCAGGGAGTAGAGGCCCTAAGTAGATATTATATGATAGTTGGTGAAGTACCAAATATCAGTATAATTAGGATGTAGCATGGACAGGAAGTTCTTGATTCTGTGCACAGCTGGTGCTTGCTAAGTCCCCAGTTCCCTGCTCAGTCCTACAGAAATGCTTTTGATTCTATTTCCTCTGCCACCATCCCTGTCTAGGTTTTGCAATGACTTTATGTGGTCATGGAAGAGATGATGACTTGGGGTCATGTTGATACATTTTATCATTGGGAAAAATAAAAGTTGTGAAACCTTTCATAGGATTCATAATCCAAATACCACATCTAACTGACATAAACACTAATTTAGAGTGCTCAAGACTAAGAATAGGACGGGCAAAGGGAAATGTCAACTTGTGAAAAAACAAATAGCCCTCAATTATTTTCTTGAACAACACCCAGTCTATTTCCTAGTAAAAGAGGACTATAAATGACATCATACCATATATAGATTATTCTCATAAGCATCCAAAGCATATTTTAATCAATATTATAACCACCTTAAGTTTAACCTTACCTTCCGATCTTCGCTCAATAATTTCTCAGCCTCCTTTGACAATTCCCCGGTCCCCTGTTGCCCGATTGCCCCCACCGGCGAAGAGCCGTCACACAGATGAGGAAGACAACTCAGCAGAGTAAGAACTGCCTCGTATTAGCGCCTCTCCTCCAACCTCTCTTTGTATCTGATCCTCTTTGCTCTTTTAGAGACCCTGGCATATCAGCACTACAGGGACTGTCGAATGAATACCCAGAGAGGGGACACGAAGTAAAAACTCGCTTACAATCGTAGATAGTCAATAGAGTCAATTAGCAGAAAGTCCTAATAAGCTTGTTGTTTTTCTTTATTTACTTATAGAAGAGAATTCCTTCAAGAAGATCAGGAACAACTGATTTGGATTCAACTCCGTGCTTCCACGTCCCCATCTCTGCCTGAGAGTGAGACACCCTAGGATCCTAGAACCCGAGAAACATCCAGCCAAACCCACCTCCACCATGGGGGCTGTGACTCCGCTCTTGGCAGGCCTCTGCCTAGCTTTTCTCACCCTCACGGCCGATGGAGGGGTCCTCAAGAAAGTCATTCGGCACAAGCGACAGAGTGGGGTGAACATCACTCTGCCGGAGGAAAACCAGCCGGTGGTGTTCAACCACGTCTACAACATCAAGCTGCCTGTAGGGGCCCAGTGCTCTGTGGATCTAGAATCAGCCAGTGGGGAGAAAGAGCTGGCCCCACCACCAGAGCCCAGGGAAAGCTTCCAGGAGCACACACTGGACAAGGAAAACCAGATCGTCTTCACCCACCGCATCAACATCCCCCGCCGGGCCTGTGGGTGTGCTGCTGCCCCTGACGTCAAGGAGCTCCTGGGCAGACTGGAGGAGCTGGAGAACCTGGTGTCTTCCCTGCGGGAGCAGTGCACCATGGGAGCAGGCTGCTGTCTCCAGCCTGCCGAAGGTACGAGCAGGGGCCGGGCCCAGCCCCTCACTGCACAAATGGGAGAAGTGATGAGCATGGCGGGATCTATCCGTTGTTTCCACAGTGGGTTCCCGGGCAAACTAGCCCCACAAGGTGTTCATTACAAAGAGATTTTATGGTCAAATAAACATAGAGAATGTAACCATCTTTATTCTGTTCTTGGTGACAAATGTTTCTCAGAGGAATTTGCAGGCCTCTGAAGTCTTGCTTCAAAAAAACCTATTTTACTTTAATTACTAGTTTCTAAAACTTATTTGACCATGAAATATACACATTCTCTACCTCAAAACTTATGTACACATTGTGAAATTCCTGACCCGAAGGTCATACTCTAAAAGGTACTGACATAGCCCCATTACCCCACCATACAAATGGGAAACTAAGACCCAGAAATAGGATGGGATTCCTCAAGGGTCTGCCTGCGATAAGGGGCCAAGTTAGGACTTAAACCACAGTATTTCACACCCTGATGCTGTTACAAATGCACGATGCTTCCCACAGCAGTACAAAGCCTGGGAATTGGAATAAATGCCCTAGCCGAGTGGCAGCAATGAGGATGCTCACCACTATGGTTGAGCCCCTTTTAGGTACACGGCACTGTAATTCATTACCTGACTTAACCCTCCCACCAGCCCTTTAAGATGAGGTGGGATAGTCCCATTCTGCAGATGTAAGAACTGAGACTCAAAGAAGCTGTCCAGCTGACCCAAAGGGTAATAAGAGACTGCCTGTGTGCTGTGCGAATTCACAGTCTTCCAGTACTACCTGTCTGCATTCTTTATAAAGAAATGTTGTCACTTTGAAATCATCTTCATCTCCACTCCCTAAAGTTGATAAAACTGCAGGAGCTTCAAGAGCTTTAAATCAGAGATGAAAATCTCTATTTATACCACTCAGAAAAAATTACCATAAATTACTAGAGCAAATTATTTTAAGAATAGACCATAAGTGGAGAATACTAAAGACATGCTCTGGCAAAAAAAAAAAAATTTCTTTATGCACAAATTAGGTTGTCTTCCACCAACTCGCTGGCAAAATAGACGAGAGTTGTACAATAGAATGAATTCTAAAAAGTGGGTTGAAATAATTGCCTAGTACCATCCAATAAAAATATAATGTGAGCCATATATGTAACCTTAGATTTTCCAGTAGCCAAGTTAAAGAAACGGAAAGAAACAGATAAGGATAATTCGAATCATCTATTTTCTTTCACCCAATAGAACTAAAGTATCCATGTTTCGGCCTGTAATCAGTGTAAAGATGATTAAAGGATATGTTACATTCTTTTATGCTAAGCCTTTGGAATTGGAATGTATCTGACACTTAACGCACATCTCAATGCCGATCAGCCCGAGTTCAACTGCTTAATAGCCACCTGTGTCCAGTGGCCACCATGCTACACAGCACAGGTGTAGATTCTCACTTTCCAAATAAACTCTTTTAAAAAAATTGCCTTCCTGCCTGCTGTCAGGAAGGGGATAAAACACATTAATTCAACTGTATTTATGTGCAGAGAAAATGGAGTGAGTTCTGTTGCTCCTCCTTGGGTTCTACAGAACACGCCGGTGACTCCTGCAAGTGGAGCTGAGACAGTACATGGACTTTAAAGAGCTGAAGCCATGTCAGCGCTGACCTGTGTTCCTCAGATGCACCACTGCAGCCTCCGGGAAAGAGTGGGGAAAAGATAGAGCCTCATGAGTTCTGTGGGGGCGGAGCCAAATTGCAAGTTGTGCTGACAGAATTAGAAAGCCATGACTTAACTGCCTCATTTCAGTTATAGAAAATTAGAAAGTTTTGGTCACGTAAACCCATATGGCAATGTGAGTCAACCCAAAAGCCTCTGAAAGAGAACATTATGATGAGCACAACAGTCAGCTCCTAATGTCCCCATTTAACCTTGATAGACCCCAGGGAAGTGCTCTGTTGGTCCCATTTGACAGATGAAGAAACTGAGCTCCAGAAAGAGCCTAAAGCCCTTCCCAGAAGCAGCACAGAGTTTGAGTCAAAGAATCAGAACTGGGTCCAGTTCAACAATTATCTCTTGGATGTCTCCTATATACCTGACCTTGGTTGGCCATGAATGTGGCAACAAAGCCCCACAGAACGCATTCCACGAGGCGGTGATCCATAACCACGGCGGCTGTGGGACTATGTGAAAATTGGGTGAAAACTATGAATCCTCTCCCCAGGGGTGGAAACAGACAAACACACACATACCTACAATCCTAAGCACACACTGACTTTGTATGTAAGTGTACAAATTTCAGAGAGGACAAGTTAAGAATTCCTACCATCTGATTTCACACACTAACCTTCTAGTTTTCAAGCCCAATGGGGCCCAAGGGTGCAACCGTGCTCTGGCTGAATTTGATTCTGGGTTTCATGGGTAGAAACTGAGAAATTGGGCTGAGAGCCTCTGTTCTCTTCATTGCAGGCCGCCTGGACACCAGGCCCTTCTGCAGCGGCCACGGGAACTTCAGCACCGAAGGATGTGGCTGTGTTTGTGAACCTGGCTGGAAAGGCCCCAACTGCTCTGAGCCCGAATGTCCAGGCAACTGCCATCTGCAAGGCCAGTGCCTCGATGGGCAGTGCCTCTGCAATGAGGGCTTCACCGGGGAGGACTGCAGCCAGCTGGCCTGCCCCAGCGACTGCAATGACCAGGGCAAGTGCACAAATGGGGTCTGCATCTGTTTCGAAGGCTACACCGGCACTGACTGCAGCCAGGAGGTCTGCCCGGTGCCCTGCAGCAAGGAGCACGGCAGGTGTGTGGACGGCAGGTGTGTGTGCCAGGACGGCTTTGCCGGCGAGGACTGCAACGAGCCCCTGTGCCTCAACAACTGCTACAACCGTGGGCGCTGTGTGGAGAACGAGTGTGTGTGCGACGAGGGCTTCACCGGCGAAGACTGCAGTGAGCTGATCTGCCCCAACGACTGTTTCGACCGGGGCCGCTGCGTCAACGGCACCTGCTACTGCGAAGAAGGCTTCACGGGAGAGGACTGTGGCCAGCTCACCTGCCCGAAGGCCTGCCATGGCCAGGGCCGGTGCGAGGCAGGGCAGTGCGTGTGCCACGAGGGCTTCGCTGGCGTGGACTGCAGCGAGAAGCGGTGTCCCGCTGACTGTCACAACCACGGCCGCTGCACCGACGGGCAGTGTGAGTGTGACGATGGCTTCACGGGAGCTGACTGCAGTGAGCTCAGATGCCCCAACGGCTGTAGCGGCCATGGCCACTGTGTTAACGGGCAGTGCGTATGTGACGAGGGCTACACTGGGGAGGACTGTAGCCAGCTGCGGTGCCCCAGTGACTGTAACAGCCGGGGCCGCTGCATCAAGGGGAAGTGCGTGTGTGAACAAGGCTTCCAGGGCTACGACTGCAGTGAAATGAGCTGTCCCAATGACTGCCACCAGCACGGCCGCTGCGTGAATGGCATGTGTGTCTGTGACGACGGCTACACGGGTGAAGACTGCCGGGACCTGCGGTGCCCCAAGGACTGCAGCCACCGGGGTCGCTGTGTGGAAGGGCAGTGCGTGTGTGAGGACGGCTTCACCGGCCGCGACTGTGCGGAACTCTCCTGTCCCAGTGACTGCCATGGCCAGGGCCGCTGCGTGAATGGGCAGTGTGTGTGCCACGAAGGCTTCGTGGGCAAAGACTGCAAGGAGCGAAGGTGTCCCAGTGACTGCCACGGCCGGGGCCGATGCGTGGACGGCCAGTGCGCCTGCCACGAGGGCTTCACAGGCCTGGACTGTGGGCAGCGCTCCTGCCCCAATGACTGCAGTAACTTGGGACAGTGCGTGGCAGGCCGCTGCATCTGCAATGAGGGCTACACCGGGGAAGACTGCTCGGAGGGTGAGTACCAGGGCTCAAACTAGCAAGACAAAGGCCATACATCTGGTATGTGTTGAAGAACTGTTATATTAAAACACACACACACACACAAACTCTTGGAAGGGGCCCTGGTTATTCAGCTCTTACAGGGCTACCTATTTGAGTCTAGGAGGCTCAGAGAGGTCATGGAATTGTCCCAAGGACACACAGCTAATACATCACAGAGCTGACATTTGAGTCTGCCTAACTCATCTGCACTGAGTTTAACACCCAGTAGCCAGTATGAAGTAGATGAAGTGATAACCTCCCTTTTGCTAAGCATCAACCTTCTTTCCTACTTCCCACTGACATTGAACCAGTAATAAACCAGATCCCTCTATGTGGATGGAAGTAAAAATTCAGCTAAATTGAATGGGCAGTGAGGTTACATAAAACAAACTGTTACACATGCACACTCAGCTAAAGACTGAATGCTGACCACTTATGAGGCAGGCCCATCCCTTAATTCATCTTTTCTGTGCTGTCTTTGATTCCAAGGATGGTGAGCTCCTTAAAGGAGCACTATCCCTGCGGTTAGCACAAGGCATGGTCTGCAGTACTGCACAGTACACACTGGCTGCATGAAAACACAAGGAAGAGTGACATGTCCATGCTTAATGAGGACCTTCTTCATACTTCTCTCATCCACCCATATTATCATTGTCGAAATGGAGAATTGCCACCTTGCGTAAAACTATTCGTAGATAAGAATAAATACATGGCTTTGTGTTCAATGTGACAAGGCAGAGAAGCTGGGTGGGAAGAACCCCAGGCTGGCAGGGAGATGTGAGTCCAAATATGATGAGATGTGCTAAGCTGGGCAAATGCCTCTACCTCAATCACATGTAGAAAGTGAAAAAGTTGGGCCAGGTGAGCCCAAAACATCTTCCCAGGCTTGAAGTACAGAGCAGAGAGCTAATCTCAGGCTGCCCCTTCCCGTGCATAGCCTGGGAAGATTCCCATAGCCTGAATCTGAACCAGGGTCCAGGGAATGGAGAAGTCAGAGGAAACAGGTTACAAAGAACCCTCAAGGCCACATGGCTGACCTGGAACTTCAGCCTGATGGCCATAGATGGCCACCAAAGTTTTTAAAGATGGGTCACAGCAGTCATTCCTCTGTGAGTTCTGCATTTGAGAAGATGGAAGCTGGATTTCAGGTCTCTGTGACTGCCAGTGGAAGAGAGAATTTGTAGGGTACATTACTGACCCCAGCTGTCCTTTCTTATTCCCATCAGTGTCCCCTCCCAAAGACCTCATTGTGACCGAAGTGACAGAAGAGACTGTAAACCTGGCCTGGGATAATGAGATGCGGGTCACAGAGTACCTTGTTATGTACACACCGACCCATGAGGATGGCCTGGAAATGCAGTTCCGGGTCCCCGGGGACCAGACATCCGCCATGATCCGGGAGTTGGAGCCTGGCGTGGAGTATTTTATCCGAGTGTTCGCCATCCTGGAGAACAAGAAGAGCATTCCTGTCAGCGCAAGAGTGGCCACTTGTGAGTGAGCAGAACTACCCTTGGCGGCCTCAACTGCCCTCCCTTCACCCAGTGCATAACTGTTCCCATGAGTTATTGCCTTGCTTTTGCCCCCAAAACTCCATAGCTGTCCTTTCATAGTTATACCAATTAAGACCCTGGAATTCAGTGAAGCCCACTGAATATTTTCTTAAAGAAACTCTACATATACTAACTCATTGAAGTCACAATAACCCTGTAAGATAGGAGCTATTGTTAATCCATTTTACAGATGAGGAAACTGAGATTCTGTGGTTGAGTATCTCATCCCAAATCACACAGTTAATAAGTGGCAGAGATGGGATTTGAACCCTGGCAGTCTGGTTGCAGATTTCTGCTCTTAACTGCCAGATTCTACTACTACATTCCTATGCAACTCACTGTCTATATGTATTTTTTAGCAGTGGAAACACTAGGGTTCAAGTTATTTCTTTGAGTCCAACATCAGTATAATTTTCTTCATACCTGAAAAGCAAGTTGGGCTAGAAAGTGGCCTTTTTTTGCTTAATTGTAATAACAGTGGCTGCCATGTTACACTCATACTCCATGCCAGGGATATGCCCATCAGTCTACATGCAACATACCGCTCAGCCCCCAGTACATCCCCAAGGGGCAGGCATGCTTACCTCCTTCTCTCAAGCGAAGAACCTGAAGCTTGGGGCATTTTGTGCAATTTGTCCAAGTACACAAAATTTGTAATTGAAGAACTTAAATTCTAGCCCAAGTCTGTCTGATTCCAAAGCCTGTGCACATACTAGGTTTAACCATATGGAATTGCCAAAAATTAATCATATGGTTTGTCCTAATACTTCTTTCATACTGCCTCACAGTAGACAGCATCCCAGAAGAACCCTTAAATCTAGCTCGGATGATCAGCCCTTGACTGTGGCAGACATCCACCCTTGGGTTCAGTGGAACAGGGCTGTGTTGCCTCTACCACACATGTTGCCGTCCTTACCTCCTCTCTGTGTGTTCCCTGACAGACTTGCCTGCACCTGAAGGCCTCAAATTCAAGTCCATCAAGGAGACATCTGTGGAAGTGGAGTGGGATCCTCTGGACATTGCTTTTGAAACGTGGGAGATCATCTTCCGTAATATGGTAGGGGGCACAAAGCAGCGGGCATGCAAGAGTCTAAAAGATGGTCAAAGGCCATTGCAAACTTTTATATCAACTTTAGTTCCTTGGTTTTTAGTGAAGGACAAGGCTGTAATTGGCCCTTGTGTGTTTGCATATAATTTCAAGTGACTTTAAAAAGTCAATAAGCATAACACTTAGGGCTGAGAGCCTAGACCAGGGGTGTCAAACTCATTTTCAGTGGGGGCCACATCAGCCTCACGGTTGCCTTCAAAGGGTCAAATGTAATTTTAGGACTGTATAAATGTAACTACTCCTTAACAAGGGGCAAGGAGCTCAGCACTGTCCTGGGTAGAAACTAGGTGCTGGGCTGGATAAAACAAGGTGGAGGGCCGGATTTGGCCCCTGGCCCTTGTGTTTGCCACCTGTGGTCTAGACAAAGACATGTTATCTCTAGGCTTCAATTATTTCTCATAGTCTTGAAAATCTCTACTCAGAGGCAAAGAAGAGAGGAAATGGTCTCTGTCTCAAAATGCCTCTGGGCCTAAAGTACATGCGAAGGAGGGTAGTAGGTTCCTGAGTTCAAGCCCAGGCTCTGCCACTAATTAGCTCTGTGACTATGGGACAATCACCCATAGTCACTCTGCGATGCTGGCTTCTTATTCTATCAGAAGAGAGAGTAAGCCTGTGGCTCCAGAACTGCTTTGGCTCTCACATTCTGTCACTCGACTTGAGTGTCAAAGGGGTAAGCTGGGAACTTTATGAGAGAAATGCACTTGAGAAATGTCTGACAAGATACTACTCGAGTAAATGCTTAGTGGGTAGAAGACAGAATAAAAGAGGAATGAATGAATGTGAAATGAATGAATCGTATAAGTGAAGAGGCTGGTACCTTTTATAGGTCTTACCAGGGGGCCTCTATCTTCCAGAATAAAGAAGATGAGGAAGAGATCACCAAAAGCCTGAGAAGGCCGGAGACCACATATCGGCAAACAGGCCTGGCTCCTGGACAGGACTATGAGATATCTCTGCACATCGTGAAAAACAATACTCGGGGCCCAGGCCTAAAGAAGGTGACAACCACCCGTGAGTATCCCCTGTAATATCGCCAACACCGTGAGGAAGCTGATTGTAACTCATAGGATTTCTGGCTAATAACATGCCCTCTTCCTAGTGCCTGTATCGATTAGCTTTTGCTATAGGAAAACCAAGCCCAAATCTTAATGGCTTAAAACACTAATTCTACACATTGATGACTTGCTGTCAGGCTCCACTGGACAGTTTTTGTGCTCTTGACTGGGCTCACTTATGCATCTGTGTGGGCTGGGGCCTGGTTGATCCAGGATGGCCTCATCCAGGGTGCTGCCTTCCTGCTCCGCTGGTCCCTCAGCCTCCAGGATGCTACCCTGGCCCTGCTCTGATAGTAGCTAACCAGGCTAAAACCTTGCACTAATATTACTTCTGCCCGAACAAATCTCAAGGCCAGTCCAGGTGTAAAGGATAGGGAAACAGGTGTATCTCTCGAGGAATGGAACTTCAACTTCACATTTCAAAGTGGCCAGGATGCAGGAAAATTGAGACCATTGCAAACAATCTACCACATCATCTAATTTACTATTAGCACCAGACCTGTAAAAGAGGCAGGGCAAATATTACTGGTATTATTTTTCAAGAGTAGAAACTGAGACTTACAGAAATTAGATTAATTTAATCAATACTACATGGTCAATACTGTCAGGACCACCATTTTGAGCCAGGGTCTCATTTTACTACATGAACCCCATTACCACCAGCGTTGACTAGGCTCAGGTTTATGTAGAATGTTGCCTCCATGTCTTCAACAGGAATCTAAATAAAATGTCACTCAATCCTAATCATGTCAGAACTTCTTGGGGGTAGAATAGGATTCGGCACTGCTAGATCATTTGACGGGGGGAAAAACATCCAAATTTGGAGTTGTTCTACCAGAAAGCAAAGTTTTAATAAGTAAGTGAATAAATAAATAAAATTATTTTTCATTGCTATTTGATATAACCTGTTTATCTTTTTTAAAAATAACACATGTGCCACCTGCTTAAGGAATTGACTCTTCTTGGCAGGGCACTGTTGGAAAGTTAAATCTTTCCAACAGCACACTGCTGTTGGCTAATGACAAGAAAGAATCTCTTGCATTTAAATACTTGCATACTTTGTCTAGCTCAGAGCCAGTACATACAATTGTCTCCTTTATAAACAAGCATTTCCATCATCCTGACAATGTCCCTCTGTGGTAGGTAGAAGGCAGGTACCAACAGGAAAAAATCATTAGATCATCAGAAAGGCATAAAAAGATCAAGCAAATGCAAGACACACTGAGAATACAAAAGACCTTTCTTTCCTTTTCTTTGTAATCTAAACATGGGAATTGGCTGCTTTATTTTCTTCTTTCTGCAGGACAAACGTCCTAACGTTTGATGTTCCATAATCATATAAGTAGCAACACTGAGAGGCAGATATTTACCTGTTCACTTTGTCGCTACCTGAACGATTTCTTTTGTCTAAAGAACCTTAAGGTTTTGGTGCCAAAACATTTTTGACTCTTTCCCTCTGATCTTTATAGAGGCTGCATTACAACCAAAAACATGAATGTTTTTGAGAGGCCTTTGCATTTAGAGGGAAAAAAAACATGGGCTTTGGACCCAAACAGTCCTGAGTTTGAATGCCAGGTTCACTACTCACTGTGACCTTGAGCGGGTTCCCTTCTATAAACCTCTGACCCAGCATCTGGAAAATGGGTTTATCATATCCTACTTGTGGAGGTGTCATGAGAGTTAACACGTAAATGACAAAGCACTGTGCTGGGCACATGATAAGCACAGTGCAATCCCGGTCTCCTCTCTCCAAGCATCCCGAATCTAGGGAGAGAGCAGTGTCCTCGGCTGAATCCCAACTTCTTTAGTAAAAGAGCCACCAAGGTAAGATAGTAGGTATGGTGAGGGGGCTTGCTATCCCCTGTAAGAACGCGGGACAGGCAGCTTCACTATTGAATTATAGCATCATTTTCGTTGTGCATTTTATGGGCTCATTATCTGTGAGGCAACACTCAGATATCAACAACTGGAATTAAAGAAAATAGATGGTAGGTTTCTCACAGTTAGCTGCGAACAATGCCTTCTTCTCATTCCCCTTATAAAACCAAGCTCCTTTCATTTGCTATTGTTTCCTCAACCAATACTGAAAACACGAACTTAACTACTTTTAAAAATGAAGAAAGAAGGAAACATTGACTGAAATGCCTAGCAAGTCTTCATTTTAGGCATGTACTGAATGCCTGGAATGTTTTAGTGTTTGCATTGAAATTGTTTATGTAATTAAAAAAAATAGACAACACATCAATGACAGAGCCTGACTCTATGCTGGGGATTAAGATAAATCAAAGACCCTTTGTCTGAACGAATGAATGACCCTATCTAAATTGAATAATAAGTACACTTTGAATAAACTGTATGGAAATCTGTTGCAAACAGAAAGAAAATTACACTATTAAAATATTCTTCCTTTTAATTGTGGTAAGAACATTTAGTATGAGATTTGTCCTCTGGACACATTTTTAAGTTTATACTACAGTATTGTTAGCTATAGGTACAATATTATACAGCAAACCTCTAGAACTTAATCACCCTGATTAACTGAAGCTTTTTAGCCTTTGGGGAGGGAATATCTGTTTACCTGATTGTAACAGGGTGAATTAAGGCTTCTCATTAGGAAGTGACCTATAAATGGAATTCTGAAGGGTGAGTAGGAGATTTTTAGATGGAGGACAAGCAATCGTGGGAAGAAGAAACAAAGGAACAGCCAGTGTAGAGGCCAGGAGGGGAGAAACAGCATGAATTGCTCTCAGAGAGCTGAGCAGCCTGCTGTCCGAGCTCCAAAACCGAAGGGTGGATAGAACAGGAGGTGAGTAACGGGGCAGGAGGAAGGCCGTACTGAGGAGACAAGGATAGGCAACCAAGACTTTCCTTCCTGAATCCTTTTCATCAAAAATAACTTTCCATATGCTGGTGAGACAGTCATTGCCTCACTTTCCAGCGCCGTACTTCCAGAGTATTGTCTAGTTAAAAAGGCAAGAGAGGCTAAGTCAGTGTTTTTTAAATGAAGTAGACACTAAGCTTGTTTCTCCAACTTACGAAGACAGTAATGATAATATTAACAGAGTAACAACCACCTTTGATGTGGCTGCCGCGTCCCAGACTCCCTGCCAGATGCTTTGCAAGCATTGTCTCCTTTACTTGGAGAAAAACAACAAACCCCACCAGGTACCTGTTATCATCCCTCCTTTCAGCTTGTCAACCAGGAAATGGAGGCTCCGAAGAGAAAGTAAGGTTGAGTGGTCAATATTACACTGACTATGTGGAGGTGGATGGGGACGGCTGCCTATCTGCTCAGCCCTGGCACAGCCCCCTTGGTCTCTGAAATAGCTCTGTCCTCTGCTGGTCACAGGCTTGGATGCTCCCAGCCAGATGGAGGTGAAAGACGTCACGGACACCACGGCACTGGTCACCTGGTTCAAGCCCCTGGCCGAGATCGACGGCATTGAGCTCTCCTATGGGATCAAAGATGTGCCAGGCGACCGCACCACCATCGATCTCACAGCCGATGAGAACCAGTACTCCATTGGGAACCTGAAGCCCGACACCGAGTACGAGGTGTCCCTCATCTCCCGCAGGGTGGACATGGCCAGCAACCCTGCCAAAGAGACCTTCACAACCGGTAAGGGGATTCCCCTCCCCCTCTGCACTGGGGTGTCTTCCCGGCTCCTTTTACAGCAGGAAAGTAGAAAGGGAATTTTCATTCCTTTAAATTTCATTTTCAAATATTGTACTGCTTGACTGATTAATTTTTCAAAGAAAAAAATACCCAAAATAACCTTTCAAAGCTATATGTGTGTACATACAAATATACATACATATACACATGCATACATGTATGTATACACACACACATTTGCATACATAGAAGGCGCTGGTCTGACATTCTCAGACAAAAATTCTAGTAAAAAAATTTTAAATAGAATTTTTAATAATAAAATAGAGTGTATGGAAAACATGAATGACAAAGATGCCTCCTAACCTCTTAGTCTATGGCATCTTTTTTAATGTACCAAAGTGTCGATCAGTCATTTGATACATATTTTTCAGAGTTTAGTAAGCACTACGTGAGTTATTAGAAGTGCATTGACAAACTCAACAGACCAGTTCTTACACTCATAGAGCTTATTTGTAAGTTTCTGTATAGTTTTTTTAAGCACAAAATCTGAGGAAAGGACGGATGACTAAAGCATCACATATATTAATAATGGGGAAAGGTACCAGATATGTCCTATTTGTTTGGATTTGTGCATCAGCTATTGTGACAGGTATGGGCGCAATTTTGTCGTTTTTCTCCAAAGGTGAGGACCTTTTATGTCTCAGCTCGAGTTGTCAGACTCCCACTCTCCTGGCACCTGGTGTTTTCAATGCAGACGCCCCTTCCTTCCCCACACAGGGCTGGATGCTCCCAGGAACCTCCGCCGAGTCTCGCAAACCGACAGCAGCATCACCCTGGAGTGGAGGAACGGCAAGGCGGCCATCGACAGCTACAGAATTAAGTACGCACCCATCTCTGGAGGGGACCACGCCGAGGTCGAAGTCCCGAGGAGCCAACAAGCCACAACCAAGACCACACTCACAGGTGAGCTCCACACCGCAGACCCAGCCAGCCCCGGGACATGGCCCCAGGTGGCAACCCTCCAAGTGAGAGAACACGTTCCCAGCAATTCCTCTCCCCGGGATGTCAGTCAGTCTGGAGAGCATTCTGAACACTGAAAAATCATAGCCTCCAGGGGAGGGGGCGCATTTTTATGATCCTCTGAAAGTCTTTCCAATTTGAAGCTGAATTTCAACCTCTATGTTCTCTCTTAGGCCTGAGGCCAGGAACTGAATATGGGATTGGCGTGTCTGCTGTGAAAGGGGACACAGAAAGCAATCCGGCCACCATCAACGCGGCCACAGGTGAGGTGCACCTGGACTCCCACCTCACCCCTCCCCCCTGGGCTGCCACTAACAGACACAGGGCTCCTGAGGCAGAAAATCTGCTTTAAAAGAAACAGCAGACGCTCCAGTGACAAAGGAGCCCCTAGGATCATCTAGCCCAGATGTCTAACTCTAAAGGAACGTGAGCTCAGCACACCCAAACGATGCCAACACTGCTCTCTCAGGAAACAGAGCAGCGGGTTTCTTTTTAGGAAAAATTGGAACCAGACCTCATAAGAAATCTACAAACTTTTTAAAGTTCGTAACTCGTTCCATGTTTTTTTTTTAATGCCATTGACTAATGCGAACACATCTGCAGGGTTTTTGTTAGAACACACCTAAGTTTTATTACGTACCCTGGTCATACCAATCTTAAGTGGCAGGAGCATAGGGTAAGTCAGAATTTGCTCTTACCCATTGCATCCTGAGGCTCAGACTTCTGGATAAGGCTGGTGCAGGGCTGCCTGATTTGAAGCCATTGCTCCTTTCTTCAAGGTTTTTCCTTTTTTTCTGGAAAACTTATAGAAAAGAAAACACTTTCCTCTATCTCTCCGCCAGCCTCCTCCTGATATCATGCCCCCAGATATTGTGAAGAAAAGGGAGGCTGGAGTGCAGGGTGGATATAACTCATGCTTCACTGAGCTTCCTCCTTATGCAGGAGCCAGTGCTGAGCACTTACATATTCGTTTTGATCGTTTTATTTTAAGGTAATTGTAGATTCACATGCTGTGAAATAATACAGGGAGACCCACTAAGCCCCTCCCCCAGTTTCCCCCAATGATAACAACTGTTTAATTATAAAACAGTATCACCTGGCTGGTGTGGCTCAGTGGATTGAGTGCCGGCCTGTGAACCAAAGGGTCACTGGTTCGATTCCCAGTCTAGTAGGGCACATGCCTGGGTTGCAGCTCATGTCCCCAGTTGAGGGGCACACAAGAGGCAACCACAAACTGATGTTTTTCTCCCTCTCTTTCTCCCTCTTTCCCTCTCTCAAGAAATAAATAAATAAAATCTTTAAAAAAACCCCACAATATCACCACCAAGAAACTGACATTGATATATTCAGGTGTTGCCAGTTTTACATCACTCATCTGTGAGTGTGTATTACGTTCTATGCAGTTTTATCACATGTAGATTTTTTAATGCCCCTCTACAGTCAAGACCTGGAATAGTTCCATCACTGGCGTCTCTCTCCCTTTTGCATAGCCACGACACCTCCCTCCCCGTCCCTAACCCTTGGCAATCACTAATCTGTTCTTTACCTCTATAATTGTGTCATTTTAAGAATGCTACATAAAAGGAATCATATAGAAGGCAACCTTTTGAGATTGACTTTTTCACTCAGCATAATTCTCTTGAGATCCATCCAAGTTGTTTTTTTGTATCAATAGTCCCTTGTAATTGCTCTTAATTGAGTAACATTTCGTGGTATGGAAGTACCACTATATTGTTTTCAGTCTTCCATAAATCTGACAAGGTAATGTACAATAGCATTTACAAAGCTGAAAGCTGAGACCCAGTTAGGTGAGTCTCCTGAAGCCTCCCCGGCAGTCTACAGAGGAATTTGGGGCTGCAGCCCAGAGCCAGCTGACTTTCAGTCCCAAAAACAACCAGCTTCACAGCCTGAAGAGGGTTCATCTCTGTGTCTTCCTCCCAGATATGGACGCACCCAAGGACCTTCGGGTTTCTGAGACAACAGAGACCACCCTGACCCTTTTCTGGAAGTCACCGTTGGCCAAGTTTGACCATTACCGCCTCAACTACAGCCTTGCCTCAGGCCAGCCGATGGAGGTGCAGCTTCCCAGAGACACTACCTCCTACGTCCTGAGAGGTCTGGAACCTGGGCAGGAATATGCCATCCTCCTGAGAGCAGAGAAGGGCAGGCACAGGAGCAAGCCCGCGCGAGTGAAGGCATCCACAGGTAAGGTCAGCCCCTGAGCTCCCCACAGACACTCTGTTGATTGAGAGGTTGGCAGACCCAGGTGCTAGGTTGTCTTCACACGGGAACACCGGATGGGAAGTCCTGCCACTTTCTCTACTCACAAAGCTTCTACATGCCCCTTTGAAAGAGCTATTCATTTATCTTTTCCTTTTGTCAACTGACTAGGCAAAGTTCCTCTGCTGGGTGATCAATAGTGGTTTTCAACTATTTCTTCCTAGGAAAGCTGAAAGCATCAGGATTTCTGCTTGTCTTTGGTTCTTTTTTAATTTTATTTTGTGCACTATACAGAGTCTTTTAAATTGTTGTCCCCTGCCCCCTTTAGCCTAACAATTAACTTACTTTTTTTTTTCAAGATGACCATGATGTTGGTAATAATTCTTCGGTTATTTTTCATTAAATGTTTCTGTTCCAGGTCTTTTGCTTTCCTCTAAGATTACTGCAAATTTGCATATGGTCCTTGGAGCCTTCCAAAGTACCCTTCTCATTTTCTCTTTTCTCTTAGTCATTAAGAGGTGAATTTCATTGTCCCATGGCAGCTAATCTGACCTCCAGTGTCCCTTCTAGCCCAATCATTCTGTACTTTGTACCTGCTGCCAGACTTCCTCCGTGGCTAAAATGAAAAATACATACATACATACATACATACATACATACATAAATCAGTCCTTCCTATATGAAAAATATGCACATATAATTCTGGCCCCCAGATATAAAAGACATATACTTGGAAAATGTTAATTCTTCAGGGTTTGACAAGTAATAGTCTGTAGTTTCAATTCAATTATTTCTTGAGAACCTACTGAATACATTGTAGTGTGCTGATATTTGAGGGGCAAGTGGGTTATGCACTTGGCATTGTCATTCTGGCTCCCTTGCTCCTGCTCACAGACCTCAGGGAAGGCTAGACATTCAGAATGCTAGATGAAATCCAGTCAATTAAAAGGAAGTGCTTAAGGGAATCAGGAGCCGCCAGAGAAAGTGTCATGGCAGAACTATTACTCCAGCTGGCTCTCCATAAACAGAAAAGAGCTTGTAATGGACAAATTTGGAAATGCCTCTGAGTCTCTGTCATTTATAAATACCTTCACCAGCATATTATATAAATCTCAAATAACAGTCACTTAAGTAAGATAAAAGTTGGTTTCTTCTCTCATAAAGTAAATCTGAGGTTAGGTGATTCAGGGATAGTTCCAAATTATCAGTGACTCCAGCTCCTTTTCTCCTTGTTTCACTATTCTTGGCTTCCATTCTCAAAGTCACCTCCATGTCACAATATGGCTGCTGCAGTACAGCCTTCACATCTATGTTCTAGACAGTATAAAGGAGGGAAAACAAAAAACAAAAAACAAAAAAGGAGTAGCTACTAAATAAGTCTTTGTGGAAACCTCACTAATGACTTCTATTCACATTTTATTGGCCATTCCTAGCTATAGAAAGGTAGTCTTCTGGCTGATCGTGTCGCTGCCCACAGAAAAATGTGGCTGTTTATAAGAAAAAGTGAAAGGGAAGGACTATTTGGCAGGCAAAAAGCAGCCTCTTCAGAGAGTCTAAAGGGGGCTCTGGTGGTCCGTTCTATGGACTGTGCATGGGCTGCTTCCCTCACAGCTCTGAGATGATTGTCAAGGATCCTATGGAGAGGAAGCTTAATCATAGCTAATAGAGGGAGGGGCAGAATAGAATCAGGGAGGATTAAATCCATGGTAAAGAGGTGAATGTTTCAGCTTGTTATAAGGTATCAAGGGATAACAAAGAATCAGAAAAACAAAAAATAGGAAATTCCTCCTCCTCCTCTTGCTCCTCTTCTTCTTCCTTCTCCCCCTCTCTTCCTCTTTCTCTTCTCTCTCTCTTTGCTTTTCCCTGACTTTGACAAATGCTGAATCATAGAGAGTCCCCTAGCTCCATTCAATCATATTACCCTGTAGCCACATTATCTCCTATCTCCAGTAGGGAAACCCAGGCCTCAGCAGCTCAGAGAGATGAAAGCTTCCAAGTGAACCACAGGCTGGGACTACTTTGTCTCTGACTGAAAGCCCAGTTTGGGCCTCCCAAAGGCTCATGATTTCATCTCCCAGGCATGCCTCCTTAAAACTATTTCACAGAAATCATGTTGGACATTTAAAGACATTCTTCATTATAGAAAAAAAGATATATAGTCCCTTTTATTGGTTCTTTACCCATTGTCTCCATAATATTTCTCTATAGCTTTCTCCATAGAATTATATTATTTTGTTAAAAGTGAAGTGGACATTTCTTTCCTTCTCCTGAATTCTGTCTTCCCAAGTCTCTTACATTTACTACAGTCAACAATATACTACAAGTGTGCTCTGTGCTAAATTCTGGGGATGCTAGAGCAATTAAGACAGGTTAGTGCTCTGCGGAACTGACGATCTAATAAACAGAAAACACGACACTCCACTTGCTGTAACTGGAAGGCAGAGAGAGCATGCAGTAGGAGCACAGAATGCCTTTGAGAATCAGGCCTAAAATGTGAGTAAGCTTTTGGACAGACCATAGAGGCCAACAGGACTGTGTTGTGGAATATGTAAAGAAATAGGAGTCCAGGCTCTCCGCCTTTATAAGCATGTGGGAAGAAAAAAGAAACAGGAAAAATGGGAGCTCTTGGGTAGATGTATTATGTGGTTATGAGTCCTGAAATGTCAAAGGACTGTAGGTTCAGACCTCAGAAGAAAGGGACTCCCAGTTCTGCATCACTAGACTCTTAAAAGCAGAAGTCTGCAAAGTGCCACTCATCGTCTGTGGGTTTTACACAGAAGCTGTGGAATTGGCTTCCCTAAAGCATTTTTCCCAGGGAATTCCAGGGCTGTAGCTGTGGAATTGAGCCAAAGTGCAAACCTTTTTCATGATATGGCACCAAATTAAAAGTATGCATAACCAAGCTGCCCATCATATCTGAAGAAAGATCCAAGGACCCTACCACAGGCTACATGACCCAACAGACTCTGACTCTTCCCATCACTCTGACCCGGTTCCCACCATTTGTCCCTTTACTCATTGCCCCATTGTCACCTCGGCCTTCTCACTGTTCCTTAAGTGTGCTGAGCCTACTCCTACCTTAGGGCCTTTACACGTGCTCTTCTTGCTGCCTAGTTACCACTGTTCTCTTAATTCTTCCCATGGCATCTTCCTCATTGCATTCAGCTCATGTATTATCTCAAAAGACTTTTCTGGCCACTAATATAAAATGGTGCCCCCATGCTAATTTACCCCTCCATGCATTCCAGAGTTCCTCTCGACACTTATCTGGCCTGATATTATCCAGTAATTTGGTTTATTTTTCTGTTGTCTGGCTCCTACTACCAACCAAAATGTAAGGACTCTGTCTCTATCCAGCAATGTATCCCCAGGGCCTTGGACATAGGCGAGCACAAGGCATGTGCTTTATGAGCATGTGGGGACCTCAGTTGTTTAAGCAGCTAGGGAACAGGTCAAAGCTTCTTCTTGAGTGTTTTGTTTCTTAAAAATAACCAGCTTAAAATAATAACTTTTCCAAAAAGGCATATTTTAAGGTGGCAAACTACTTACCACTTTATCATCTACAAGATGTTGGGAATCTAAAGATCTGAAGTTGGCACAGCCAGAAATTCCTTCAGGCCAGCTGGTCAACCCACCATCAGCCCAGAAATGGGATTTCGAAATTCTGATTTCCCAGGCCCACTGACATTGTTCAGAGGGTAGATGCCAGGGCACAGCTGGAAGAAAAAGACAACAGCCTTTTCATAAAGAAATGCCAGGAAATTGAGTATGGAACTATACAACAGAAATACTGGGCTTCCTGGGCAGTGAGCCCCCAGCGTGTCATTTGCTGTTGAAATACAGAGTCAGCATTTACTATGGGAAGCCTCTTGGTCCCCACCTCAGCTATTGTCTGCTGAATTTTTATCAATATCATTCTCTCTCTTTTTATTATTCTTATCCCTCTTCTTTTAATTTATCTAGTGATTTTATTCATTGATAGATGAATACGTATCTGACTAGCACTGGTTTAGTGAAGAGGTTTGGGTGGGATACCAAAGGCACCCGCTACAGAAACACTCACAGCATCATTCACTAAGTAGAAACTTGATTTTAAACTTGAAAGTATAATCTTCCTTGATTTACATACCTCCCCCTTCAAAAGACAAAAAGATGGAAGAATAACCAGAAATTTTGGTGGAAATCCCGTTACCGTGTTTCTCACTGAGAAACATAACGTTAGGTGAAGTTACTCTCCACTGTGTGAGCAGATGAAGCAGGATGTGGGGGAGGGGAGCATTGTATGACATAGTGTCACTGGCATATAAAACACTGATTCAAAGAGGAAAGACGGTTCTCATCAGGAAGAGACATTCTCCATTGTGGGTCTCCTCTCCTCCCTCCCTCCATCTTCGCTGCCACAGTGTAATAGATAATCTGTAATCCCTTCCTCCCTGCCCAGTTAGGTCTCTCTCATCTCTCTCACAACTTGGTACCTGAAATTTCTCTCATGGAAAAAAAAAACATGTTTTATGTCAGAATTAGAGAGAGAGTTTTAAAAGCTAGAAAGAGTGACTTAATTCACATAAAGGGGGAAATCATCAATGTCAAGTAAGTTGCTGACCAGCAATTTTGAAAGGAGGAGGAGAAAAAAGAAGAAAATGGGATAAGAAGGAGAGTTTATGAGCCATTGGATCAATTTCCTTAACCATTAAGGTTTTGGTGAGGTTAGATTTGTCCCATGTCTCTTTATGCAAGAGGACTGCTGGGTTATTGTAAAGGGTGTGCTCCTGAGTGTGGCTGTGCTGAAATCCCAAGGTCAAGGATATGATTGTTATATCTGGAGCTCTGCTCCTGGCCTCACAAGGGCCAGTGTGTTTAAGGATGGTTTTAGCAGCCATCAGCAATACATAAATGAACAGGCACGACTACATTCCAATAAAACCTGAATTTCATATATTTTCATGTATTTTGAAGTATTTGTTCTTCTTCTGTGGATTTTTCCCCAACCATTTAAAAATATGAAAACTGTCAGTGTGCCCACTACCAAAATAGGCAGCAGACCAGATTTGACCCCCAGATCATAGTTTGCGACCCCTGTTCTAAATCAAACAAGATTTGAAGGAGTATAAGCTTTGTCAATATGAAACAATTAGAAAGAACAGTCCCAAGAACTTGGAAAAGTCTGACTTCAACAGATTCACGTTTTCCCCTCTGAAAGGATATCTTCAATCCAATTGCAAACTCAGATTTTCAAGTTAGAAGCCTGCCTTAATGGGCACAGAGCTCATTTAAAACTAGCAAACAGTATAAGGCATACATAGAGGGGCAAAGCAATCTTTTCAATGCACTCAAAGAAGTTCTTACGCCGTTGTTTACAGGATCCATTTCCAGAGAAAGTCCTTTCTTCCTGGGTCATGCAAAGTCCATTTAAGCTCAGCCCTGGGCATACTATAGCTCTGAGCTATGTGTGTTCAGACAGGAGAGTTTTACTGCACTTCACACATGTGCTGAGGAGATGCAGCACAGAGCACATCCCATTTCAACCATTTCTCCCAGGGCCTCAGTCTTTCTGTCCGGTAAGGGGCGGTTTTGTACGGATGCATCGCCTTGCTCAGTTCAGCCTTACTTGTACTGTATTGATTTATCTCTCAGCTTCCTGAAGTGGTTTATGTAAACTGATCTGAGCCCCGGAAACTGACAGAAATTCCAACACAAAGAGACAATAATATAGAGGAGATGAAGGAAGCACAAAAAGGCAGGACATCTAAGAGGAGCCAATTTTCTAAAAATACAGGAGGCTGGACAGCTCAGACCAAGAATCCAAGGAATAACCAACAGAGTAAAGGAATAAACTGAAACCAAGAGCAGTAATAACACAGACCACAGGTCAACAGGAAAACACCATTTCCAAAAGACAAGCCCAAATATGCAACAAGGCAAAACAAGTATTACACTGATGTTTCTGTTGTTGTTTTGCAACGGCACCTTTCAGGGACGCATTCAGGGACACGATCGGTGACACACAGCACTCAGGCCCCCATGGCCTTTCAGCACTGGCAGCTGGGGTGCCATTTTGGGGCTCCCAGGAAGCAAGCATTTTGAGGCATGGTTTAACTGACCCCATCTCTGTCATTATTCAGACCACACCCCTGAACTGGAAAACCTCACCGTGACCGAGGTTGGCTGGGATGGCCTCAGACTCAACTGGACCGCAGCTGACCAGGCCTATGAGCACTTTGTCATTCAGGTGCAGGAGGCCAACAAGGTGGAGGCAGCTCAGAACCTCACGGTGCCCGGCAGCCTGCGGGCTGTGGACATCCCAGGCCTCAAGGCCGCCACCCCTTACAGAGTCACCATCTACGGGGTGATCCGGGGCTATAGAACACCAGTGCTCTCCGCTGAGGCCTCCACAGGTACCTCTTACCTTTCTGTTTTTTCCAACAGGAAACTTCCCAAGGATAATCAGATGCAACTTGCTTTTGAATAGACTTGTTCTGCCCCAGGTTATAGCGCTATGGTGTGTAAGAATGGGGAGCCGTGAGGCTGCACAGCTCCAGGGGCAGCTTCCACACTGACCCCCATGTGGACAACACCCTTTGGAGTTCCGCAGATTCCAGCCTGGGGGTTACACTGTCAGCCCCAAAGGCAAGGGCCATCAGCTTCACAAACAGGATCCCTCCTGCTAAGGGGCATTAAGGCATTTTATTTAAAGGAGAAAATTAATCTCCTTGTCTACTAGAGGTTAGGGCTATTCCTTAATGAAATAAAATAACAAATATTTTCCTACACCTTACCCCCTTTGCTCTATTTCTCAAATTTAGGAAGCTGCATGATGCATATTTATCTAAAGAACGTCACTTTTTTTTTTTAAGTCACATAATGCCTGTTCTTGTGCTACAGAGTCCCTGGATCTTGCGTGATTTGATTATTAAACTGGTTCTTTGTCCTTCTCCAGGGGAGATTCCCAGTTTGGGAGAGGTCACCGTGTCCGAGGTGGGCTGGAACACCCTCAAGCTCAACTGGAGTGCTCCGGAAGGAGCCTATGAGCAGTTTTTTATTCAGGTGCAGGAGACTGGCTCGGTAGAGGCAGCCCAGAACCTCACCGTCCCGGGAGGGCTGAGGTCCGTGGACCTGCCTGGGCTCAAATCAGCCACTCATTACAGCGTCACCATCCGCGGGGTCACTCGGGACTTCAGCACAACCCCGCTCTCTGTTGAGGTCCTGACAGGTATTCTAAACTAACTCATTAATTTGCTTCCTCCCATGGTCTCTGCTCAGGAGGGATCAAAGCTCTTCCCTGCTCTAAACAGGGTTCAGCCCCCACCACCTAGGGGAAACCTGTGAATCGCCCCTGCTTCTGTGGCAGGGTCATGTTCCTTACACAGCCAAGTCCGAGTTGTAGCAGGGTAGCCAGTTCCGTGGGAAATTCCACCTACCTTTCCTTTACAAAAGTGAGAGGTGACTTTTCTTTCAAAGCAAGTCTCAGTGATAATATTTAAGAAGTTGGAAAGCACAATTTGCAAGTGTAAAAAGTTCGAGCTCATTTTAAGAACATACCAAAAGACTCCCCAAAGCCCCATTGGTATGTCAAAAATAGAAATTGTGAACAATTCCTAGAACCCTCTTTCATCCCCAACGCATGAAGAGGAAAACCCTGGCTTTAGTGCTGGCTATTTGAGTGTGCTCAACAGCTGCTGTAAAGAGATTATGCATCTGTACCCAGCACTTTCTGGACAACTCATCCCAACCCTCACCAAAATGCCATCCAACATGCAACAGGCTTTTCTAGTAATTCAGCAACTCTATGTCCTTATGCAGACGAGGTTCCAGACCTGGGAAACCTCACAGTGACCGAGGTTAGCTGGGATGCGCTCAGACTATACTGGACCACCCCAGATGGGATCTATGAGCAGTTTGTCATTGAGGTCCAGGAGGCTGGCCAGGCCAAAGAAGTTCACAGTCTCACCGTTCCCGGCAGCCTGCGCTCCGTGGAAGTCCCAGGCCTCAGGGCTGATACCCCTTACACAATCACCCTGCACGGCGAGGTCGGGGACCGCAGCACTCGACCCCTTGGTGTGGAGGTCACCACAGGTATATGACCCTCCCGTCTGACCAGGACTGTGATAGAGCCAGCCTGTCTTTGGAACAGGGAAAACTCCCCATGTGGCAGAGCCTGCCTCGGTGTTGTTGAGAGGCAGCGTGGACACAAGCTGTAACTCAGGAAGGTCTGGGTTGGAATTCCACCTTCCTGGTTGAATATTCTGGGGAGGGGGATCATTTCCTATCTCTGAACCTGCTTTTCTCACCTTCCAATTGGAGATAAGACCTCTACTGCAGAACATGGTCAGGGGCAGTTAGTGCTCAGCAAAGCGCCCATCCTCTAATAAATATTGACCTGCAAACACCTGAATTTATCAGATAGCAACATATCAGAATAACACCAGCATAAATGATAGGGCTGTGGCACCAGAATAAGGTCAGAACTTTCTGGAGAACTCCAATCGTCCGTGGCCTCAGTCATCCAGCTTATAGTCAGGTTTCTACAGAACAACCTTGGAAATGATCTAGTCTTCTTCTAAAATTATCAAGTCTCTCTCTTCTCTAACAGCCACTCAGGGCAGGAGCATTTCACCGAAAGGACGGCCACATTTGACTCCCATGTTTTAGGGGAGGAGAAACAATTCGTCTCGATTTGTCCCCTGAAAATACGCTGCTCCATCTGTTACCAAAAACTTCATACTGGTCGTGAGGTTTCTAGAAACTGCTTAAAAAGGAGCTATGGGAAACGGGCCAGATATTTGCTAGGAAGGTTTTTATGCTGAGCCTTAAACCCGTGATATTTTCTAGGCTATGTAGTGTGTTTTGATAATACCATCCAAGTAATCTAATTTTAAAAACTGTTTTTCTTGTGCACATATAACATATATATTTAGTCTTTGCTAGAAACTGCATGCAATTCCAGAAATAAGAACGGTAATGCTGCAGCCCCCCCAAGCTGGCCAGGCTGTCCCTGTCCTGTGTTTCCTAGAGTAGCGTCAAGCCAAACGAGGGTGAAAGGGGCCTTTGAGGCCTATGTAACCTGGGTGCAGGATGCTAATGGTCTACATCTGTAGTTTGTAAGCTGTTGCTTTTAGCAGCAGAACTCCTTTGTACATCAAATCTTACAAGCAACCCCATTTATGACAATTAAATGACCAGCTGATCTTGGTGAGCTAGGAAGGAAGGCCAGGGGTAAGGGGTGCTGCCTAGACCCAGGGCCCCAACCCAGTTCTTCCAAAAAGATACCAGGTCTATGTGGAACACAGTTTGAAAACAGCCCCTCTAAATGGACAAGTGCTCAGGCTCTTGCGGTAAAATTCCTGCGGCTATTTTCATTTCTAACTTTGAATCCACAGCCACTTCAGCTTTAAAGAGAGAGACTGAAAGATTTCATTTAGCCTTGAGAAGCAGGGGCTTTTTTTTTCATATTTGAATCTAAACTTTCTAAATCAGCAATAATAACTACATTAAGTTCCTTTCATACATTGTAGAAAAATAAATAGCAGGTTCTGTTCTGCACCATTTACCAAGCAATAATCACTTTGAAGTTAAAGTGGGCCCTCACTTCGCACAAAGGACCTTGCTTCCTGATGCAGGCTTTCTTCATTCAGGCGAAAAGTACTAGCAGAAGACAGTGGAAGGGAAAGAACCAGTCCAAGAATCCAGTACAGAACCTTTGCTCAGCTGAGAAAAGTCCAGAGAGAAAACACCAGACTTGTCCAAACCTGAAGCTTTATAAATCCAGTCAGATAGCATGTGGCCAGCAATGAGATGATCTCTTCAAGGTCAAGTAATGAAATGAAGCAGGGAATTCTCTCCAATATAAGAATCCGCAACAGGAAACACTGTTAATTGAACTGAAGGGAGTTGTTTGCCTATGTGCGTCAGAGGCCACTAAGATGCAAATGGGGGATCGCAGCAAAGAAAGTCAAGGTTTAATTAAGGAAACAGCACCAAGTCTATGAACTGGTGCTGACACCAGGCTCTCTGTGGCTTGTAGGGGATGGGTTATTAGGGGGAATCATCAATCGTAGCAACTAAGGGAAGCAGGGTTGTGGGCTCTACTGATTGGTCAGGGGCAGGGTAGAGAGTAGCTGATCATTGCATCTGGTGCTGATGTCAGCTGTGGCGTTGCTCTGTCTGACTTCGAAAGGATGTGGGCAGTAGGGTTGTTCCACCTTCATGGGTCTGGGGCTGATGCAAAACCGAGGTCAAGATGTTATCTTTAGCAGAAACCTGTCCTGCTCAACAAACCTGAGGCTTTGTTCTTTAAGGAAGTTTGATGCTGACCAGAACCTAACTGTCCCCAGGGCTTAATGAGAAGGGAATGGATGAGCAGTATGTGCAGAGGAGGAAGATCTGGTCAAAAGGAGGCAAGTGAGTCATAGTGCTATTAGGGCAAAGCTGGCTTGAATTAAGGAAAACGTCACATTAAAGAAATGAAGTTCCTGTGCAGTTACATCAAAACAATGATGTGTTTGTTAGGCTGCCCCTTTCGTACCAGGCACTCAGTATGCGTCAGGTAGGACACTCAGGTTTATAAATAGCCTCAGTTAATCATCGCACAATCCAATGAAATGGTGCGGTCAGCTCCTTTTAAAGGTGGGAAGAGTGAGGCTCAGAGATGAGTTGGAGACATGCCAAGATTACACAGCTAGCAAACATCAGTGTTGGAATTCTAACCAAGGCCCAGCTGCCTCCAAAGTCTGCACATTTAACCATTCCTACTTCCTCTAGCCTGACCCACAGTCCCACCTTTTCCAATTGTCCTTTAAGCTCTGGCTGTGCCGGCTCAGAGACAAACAGGTGGGTTGTGCAGTGGTCCAGATGGCCTTGTCGTCTCAGGAACGGACAATACACATTTTCAACTCCTGAAACAAAAAGCTGCAGCCAGGGACCAGGGACCACAGTTCTAATTGGAAATACCCAGAGACCGAGAATGACCCCCCCACACACACACACACACACAACAATTCTCTCACCCCTTTCTCTCTTTCTTGGGCTGTGGGACATTTGGTTTCTTCATTTTTGGTTTACAGAATTGACAAAAACCTCTCTGTCCTTCTTCAGAGGAGCTCCCCCTGCTGGGAGACTTAGCCGTGACCGAGGTTGGCTGGGATGGCCTCAGACTCAACTGGACCGCAGCTGACCAGGCCTATGAGCACTTTGTCATTCAGGTGCAGGAGGCCAACAAGGTGGAGGCAGCTCAGAACCTCACGGTGCCCGGCAGCCTGCGGGCTGTGGACATCCCAGGCCTCAAGGCCGCCACCCCTTACAGAGTCACCATCTACGGGGTGATCCGGGGCTATAGAACACCAGTGCTCTCCGCTGAGGCCTCCACAGGTACCTTCCTCTCCACGTAGGTCCCTGCTTTCTCTCCAAGAGATCAGGGAGTCAGCTTCTCTCCAGGTCTGAATCCTTTCCATGTGCCCTGTGGCGGCTGGCCGTGCATGCTCAGAGACCTCCCTGTGGGCTGTGCCTTGGTCCAGGTGCCTTTGCCATCTCAAGAATGAGCGATACAGATGTTACCTTTTCTGAGCTTCAGCTTCCAGCCTCTCCCAGACTTTATCCGCTTAATTCTACAACTCCATCTCTCATCTGTATGGAATGAGGCCTTTCTGTTTTAGAAGATAGCCTGAAAGTTTTAATTCTCCTCTCCAGTGCTTGGATATAACTAAAAGCCAACCCTTCCCCGGGGTGAGTGCTGGTGGAGTACAGATTGTTTACTTTAGAGAGTCTTTTTGCTGGTTGGAAATGGGGCTTTACTATCCTGAATACCTCAAGGGTAGGAATACTGTCATTCTTGCATTAAAAAAAAATGTTTTCATTCAAATGTTTCTTTAGAATGCACTGAGTAAAATAAGGCCACTGAATTACTCTCTGCTGGGCCATTCTCTCAGTGACTGAGTCATTGTTAGAACACCAAAGTAGCAAATAGCTAGAGCAACAAGGGAGGGAAAAAATGCCACACAATTATGACTGGAGACAGTACCAAAGAAAAAGCCATTCATTAACAGAGGCACATGCAGCAGCATTTGAAGCAAGGAACGTCCCAGGCTATGAATGCCAGAGATCCAATACCGTTTTGCTCTTTTAATCAAGAGTTGCTCCCTGGCATGCTGGCCTTTGGATGGCACACTCCCAGCTCAGACCCAGGACAGTGTCTCTTAATTTACTCATCCTTCTACGGAGGGGCGAGGCATTCAGTGTTTCCCCAGGAGCCTGCGAAAGCAAGCAGCCTTGCAGTACTGTTTGCCATTGTCCATCTTCCTAGGGGCCACCATTGGTTTGAAGCTCAGTAGAGGATGTATTGTTTGGTTCTGCATATGCCTACCCCATTTTTAGGTAATTATTGCAACTAAACTTTCATGCAAACCTATGTGTCCTAGCTGGTTCTACCAAAAACATAGCTCCATTTTTTAGCTTCAATCATTTTAGTACCTCTCGCTGGGATAAACATACTGCACAGGCAACCGCTGAGTGAATGGGGACCCCAGATGCCTCAGAATTGCAGGTGAGGGGGCCGTGGATGTACCTGGGGCTCATTCCACCTCATATCCACAAACCATCCCTTCTCAGAAGGCAGGGAAATCACCCTCCACTTCTGATCTTTCCTGCAGATCTTATGGTTTGGGTATTCTTAGTAGTTTTATGGGGTTCCCCCCACTCATTTTACTGATAACAACATTCTTGCTTCTGATGCGTCAGTATGTAGGGAGGAAGGGCCATAATCCCATCTGATCTGCATTTCACCAAATCCATTGGGATGGGAAGGCCTTCTCTTTCCTTGCCAGAGAGAGAGAGAGAGAGAGAGAGAGAATTAGCTTTTCAAACCCTACTTCTGCCTGCCCTCTGCATGTATTCTTCCTGTTGCTCAGAAAAGCTTGTGTAGGACCATCTCCAAGGCAAAATGTCATTTCTTGGCTGAACAGGGTTGCCTGACTGCCTTGTCCTGGCTCAGCTCTCCTGGTTGGCAACGCAAATACTAGCCTTCTTGGCCTGCATAGAAAGCAGTTAAGAGAGGACAAGTTATTTTAACAAAATATGAGAACGGCTGGCCCTTGTCAGAAGTTTACAGAAAATACCAAGAATTACACTGACAAATTGCCAATTTCTTTCAAGTCACAAAATCAGAAGCCTGCAAGTACCATCTTGGGAGGGTATTGGCATCAGAATTATTTAGTTTTCATTTGAATAGATGGGAGCTCCCTCAAGGCAAAAGATGCCTGCGGAGCGAGCCAAGTAATCTTGGTCTACTGAGTGCAGCTCAGGAGACTGGAAGCTGCCAGAACTCCTATCTTTTGACTGGTGGCCAGCATCCTCGAGGTGGGGCTCCCAGAAGCATCTGGCTCAGGCACAGCCAGTCCAGCCGCCGTCACTCAGCACCTCTTCTCACACGCCGGTCTCGGCCAGCCTGATCCTGTGGGGCAGCTCCTGAGCAGGGCAATCTAACTGCCATACCCGCCTTCCCGTGTTTTTCTTTTAACAAACCCCCTTTTCCTCCCTCAGCGGCATTGATTAATAACACTGTTTCATTTCGCCATAGCTCTCAGGTATCAGATCTTTCTCCCCAACTACAGTTCTATTAACAACTTCAATCTTAAAATACAGCCAAATGACTAACTCAAATTTATTTGTTTCTTCTCCCCTACCCATTGTTTTTTTCAGCCAGAGAACCCGAAATTGGAAACTTAAATGTTTCCGACATAACCCCTGAGAGCTTCAATCTCTCCTGGACAGCTACCGATGGAGCCTTCGAGACCTTTACCATTGAAATTATTGATTCCAATAGGTTGCTGGAGACAATGCAATACAGACTCTCTGGTGCTGAACGAACTGCCCACATCTCAGGGCTGCGCCCTAGTAACGATTTTATTGTCTACCTCTCTGGACTTGCTCCCAGCATCCGAAACAAAACCATCAATATCACAGCCACCACAGGTACACGTGCATCCTCCCACTTCTAACGTGCTCTCTCTCCAGGGTCTTCCTTGCAGGGTGAAGCCACTCCTCCTCGCCCACCGAAGCGCAGGCCCCAGTGCAGTAACTCCTCCACGATGCCAGGCGGGAGCACTATTTACACACCTCTCCTCCAACAGCAGCCCAAGTGGTGGATCTCCACTAAGCCCCTTACCCGAATCACCACTGACCAGGACATTTGCAGCATTAAGTAGTTTGGTCCAGATTGCCACATAGAATCTGGAGAAAAGCATTCTCCCCTTCAGTAACAACAACCACGAAAAGCCATAAGCCATAATGACCATTGTCCCTGAGTTAGGAAGACATCCACATCAATCAAAGAGGCCTAAAAAGTCATAATTTTTGTTATCCTAGTATCTTTGTCTTCCTAATGCCTTTGACCTCCTAATACCCAAATATCCTGATGACCTCATGAAATCGTGTTGGTGCTTTGTATTTTTTTTTTCAATTGGGAAAGCAATAAAAAAGAGCAAATCCTTCATCAAATGAGTGCAGGAGGAAACCATGCCACCCAGGACACCCCAATTCCAATGCCACCTCGAAGAGAAAAGACCAGAACATGCCGTCTTGCCCCCAGGACAGAGAGTGTTAGATGGCAAACACAGAAACAAAGTAGTCACATTCAAACAAGGAGCTTGGTTAGCAGAAGAGTAAGTGGCTCCCACTTTAAATTTGTAGTGTCTGAGACACACGTCTTGTGGCAGATGTTTGGTGGCATGCAGCAGAAGGGAAAGTCTGTGGAATTTAGAAAGGAGAGCCTTTTCCACTCAAAATGGCCTTCTTAGCACATTTGGGACAATGCTGTCTCTTGACAGATAAAGTAAGACATCACAAACTGAAAAAAAAATAGTTATGGAATAAAAAAGGGAGAATTTATTCTTATAGTTTACAGTCTCATATTCTGGGGAGCTCAAGAAAAGGATGGACATTGTAGCATCAAAATTATCCATTATAACTGTCACCCAAGGTCGAGGGAGGGTCTGTGTCAATTCTCCACTTTCAGGGTGGCCCACAGAGAAGCCTGAGGGCCAGCAATCTCTCGTTCTCATCTCAGCCACATTAAAATGCAGCAAAACCTAGGGGAGAAAATTAGCCAACCATATATATTTGTTTCTGACGGCTCAGATCTGTTCCAACAAAGGACAAGTTCCCTTACCAGAGGGTAAAGTCTAAAACTTTATGGATTTAGTCTTATGTGTTTTGATTTTGAACCTATAATGGTGTTTTAAATTGATATGCTTTCCTTTTTTTTTTTTTCTCCTTGCTTTAGTAGCTGAACCTCTCCTTAGCCACCTCACTATCTCAAATGTGACCTGGGGCAGTATGTCCATCTCGTGGAAAGCTCGAGAGTCTGCCTTTGATAGTTTCCTTGTAGAGGTTAGGGATTCTGACCACCTCCAGGAGGCAGTGGTGCGTTCTGTGCCTGCGGCGTCCCGCAGTTCTGGCATCACCAACCTCAAAGCTTCTTCTAATTACACCGCCCACCTTCACGGGCTGATGGGCTGATGGGCAGGCAGCATGCTCACACCCTGGTGGTCCAGACAACCACAGGTATTTCCCATGAGGGGGTCTTCACTCTCCACTGAACTTCCTTTGAGGAGCATGCCAAAAATTCCCTCGCTCCCTATTGTTTGTCCTCCTAGTTCCTCTAGCTCTCTCTCAAGTTTGATAGAACCACCCAAATCAGAGCTTTAAAGGTTTTTTTTAAAAAATACTCTCACCCCAAATTAAGTAACTCCAACATCAACCTCTTTTTCCTAAATATTCATCCGCATCTGGAGTTGCTCTGTTTGTACAGAGTTAACCTGACTTGCTTTGGTTGAATTTCTAAACCACCCTTTCATCTGGTCTTGAGTAATTGTTTCCAGTTCCTCTCATTATCATGTGCCTGTGGCCTTTCTAATCAAAGTTTGCCCCTGTCGCACTCAAAGAGGTGTGTGCCTGCTGTTTTTGTTCCTTGGTCATAATGCTCGACACTCTTCCTCTCCACGAAGATTTTAAAAGTGGTGCCACTACCATGTAGAGAAAATATCCTAAAACACACCCCAAGAACCACATGGGAGGACCCAGTGGTCTCATCTTGTCCTTGAGACTTTCAGTTGCCTGCATTCCCTATCAAGAGACTGCTCTTTTAAGACATTTACCCTATCACGCATGTTTTGTCATCCACTGAAATCTGTCACAAAGGTTTAGAGTCTTCCTCTCATCCATCCTCTTTTCCAAACCCTGGTGCATGGAGTGAATATCCAGAGCACTAAATTTTTGAGAAAACGTCTGTCTTTCCTGGAAGCAGGCGGTACGTCAAGAAATTGTTTCAAAGGGTTAGAAGTGGTGGGAGAAAAATATTCCCTGCTTGCATGGAACACTAACTACCATTCTCTTTCTGAGTTTTTTCTTGCATCTCACTGTTCAGCTTGGTTGCACCCTTTGGGAGACAGCTGGCAGTCAACCTGGCCTCGAGCAGCCAGGTCTCATCTAGCATGGTGAATGTGTTGGCACTGCCGGTCTCTGTCTGGTAGCATGAGAAGAGCCCTAACACGCATCCTTAATTCAGGACATGGCTTCCACAGCCAACAGTAGGACAAACAGAGTCCCATTTGGAGGATTTTACCTTTTGTGGGGTTGAGGTAATTTGCCACTGCTGTGGCTGAAAATTATACCATCAAACTGACTGCTAAGTGGGAAATCCCATGCCATTATTTAGGACTATACTGCTTCTGAGCCAGATCCTTCTTGTCCAGAGAGATTTTATGGCATCCGGTTATGCTGTGCAATCATCCAGCTAAAGTTTCTCCAAAGGAGTCCTTTTCTTTCTGCAAGTACAGTAGCTGCAGCAAAACAACCCCTGAGTACTCAGGAGGATTAGTCTGCTTCCTCCCAACCCCAAATCCTCATCCTCGTATCTCAGCCCTGCAGGACTCTTGCCTCTCTCTAGAATACAGTCTGGGTTGGACTTACTTTAATGCTCGTGGTTTTTGGTAAATGTGCATTTGGGAAGCCAGATCATATAGTACATCGCCATCGAAGGTGGCAGCATAGGCCCCCCTACTTTAAAAACAAGTTGCTCTCATCACCAATTGTCTAGATTTCAAGGGACAAGAGAAACTTAACCTTCATGGAACCATCCATCTTTCCCAATTACCCGATAGGTGAATTTCCTAATCAGGAAAATGCAAACACCCATCTTCAAGTTTTTCTGTGATGTGTGCATGCACCAGGTATTTTTTTTAATGAAAGTCATTTTCACATTTACAGTATTGGCGGTGGGATGTTGGTTTTCCTAAGGCATATACGTTTGGGTTTCTAAACAGTATCAAGAATTTGTTTTATATGGGTATTAGCCTTTAATTGGTGCAATCCAAATAGATATAAAGAAGACTGAGTAAGGAAATTTCAGAGTAAATTTTCTAAGGTGCTCAGTGGCACAGTCGCTCCTTGAGGTGTTCAAAGAATATTCCTCATATAGGATGTCCACTGATCAATCAGTCTATGTCATGCTGGGATAAGTAAAATTAAATAGGTTTCTTTACCGGAACCAGCATTTCCGAGTCTCTAAAATGCTAGCCGGTTTTGTGAATCTCTAGGGTGAGAGATAGTCGTCCATGTTTACCACACGTGCTCCGATAGGAAGCTGTCTTCTCTTTGAACACCTTACAGAGCTAAGTAAGGCCTCATTACAAACCTGAGAGAATGTACCCTTAATGCCCTTTGCATTAATCCTGCTGCTCCCATGGCTTGTTTACGCTTCTTCATACATGACTAGCACATCGTCATGTCTACACGTAAAAAGACTGTAAATCTATGCAGACAAAGCAATGGAGCCTAATATACTACCTTTCAGCAAATATTTGGAGTGATTGATACTTTCATGTTCTATGGCTACATTCTGGAGAGATCCACACTGCTTCCTCTAATAATGTCTCTCTCTCTGCCTATGTTCCTTCTTCCTCAGAGCCAGAGCCACAGTTGGGCACGCTGATCTTTAGCAATATTACTTCTGACAGCTTCAACGTGTCATGGAACATTCAAGCTGGGCCTCTTGCAAAGATTGTTATCAATGTTAGCGATTCTCATTCGCTGCATGAGCCCCAGCAATTCACAGTCTCAGGAGACGCACAGCGTGCTCACGTCACCGGCTTGGTGGAGAACACTGGCTATGACGTTAGTGTGACAGGGACCACCTGGGCTGGGGACCCCACCAGACCCCTCACTGCTTTTGTCGTGACAGGTACTCTTTCAAAGGTTCTCACTTGTCTGCTTAGAATTCTTGACATGGGAAAAGGGGGGAAAGGTGATAGACATGCTGAAGAGAAATTGAACCCAAAATACAGTCTTCACTCCATATGTAAACTTCTAAGTGAAGAGAGAGCAGATACTACTTACTGCAAAGAGGGATCTTCCACAGCCACTCTTAGGAAATGGACACAACATGGTCAAAAGTTGTATAAAACTTGCACAGATTTCTATGCTCAGTTTTATAGACTGTCCGATTCACAGTTTGGAAATTCTGGCTAAAGACTGAGTTCTAAGTTCATAATGACCTAGAGTAGGAATTTTGTCCATGAATCCTGCTATGTAAGTCCGTCAGTCCCTAAACTACATGCCCCAGAAATATAATAATTGATCTTTTTCTTCTAAAAAGTATTTCTTTAAAATTGACTTTATAACAGATTAGTGAAGACTCAACCTAGAATAGCACATAAGTCCCTTGCTTAATTTAACCTTACCCATTCCTTAAACTTGACTTCTAACTTCTCTTTGAATTATGTGAAGAAATGGTTTTCTATTTCCTTTCCTGAGATCACCCTAAATCAATGGCAAAGGATGCCAATAGTGTCGATTTACCAAATATCCAGTCTGAAAAACAGGAGAACCAACTTTGCCATCTGGTTTTCACATTAAACCAGAACTCTTCTAGGGCCTAAATTGCTGTCAATAAGATATATTTTGGAGGCAGCATAATGTCCTACAAGATGGAGGACAGTGAGACCGGGCCTGAGTGGTTTCTCACCCTCTCCCACATTCTTTTCAGTTACATAACCTTGTCTGGTTCTTAACTGCTCTGAACCCCAATTTCCCTACTAAGAGGAGATGGTACCCATGGCTCCCTCGGGCAGCCTTGACCCAGAAACTAAGTGGATATGATGAAATTTAACTGCCCAGCATCCAGTTGGGTCCTTCCTGCTTTCCCCCAACACCATGAGGAAAGTGGTGTGCTTAAAAATTATCAGTAAGCCTAATAGAATCAACAGAACTATGCAACCGTGACTTTCCTATTATTTTTAAGAGAATCTTGGACATGTTTTAATGTGAGGTCAAAAAGTGGTTGTATTTTCTGTCTCGTTATCTAATGTAAATTCAATCATTCACACAGTCTTCAAACACAGACCGTGGCAATTCCTTGGTGTGGCATGGGGTAGCCATGACCTGAGACTCTCGCTGCCAGGGAGGACAGGAATGGCCAGCCACAGAGCCCATCAGGCCCCAACTTGTAGCCACTGGCAGAGCCTCCCACAGAACAGAGAAGAAAAGGAGGTCAGGAGAGCTGGGTTTGGGAAGCCTGGATCCAGTTACAGCATTGTCTCAGCTAATCCTTGATTCAAAGGGAAAAGACTGCATTTTAAAAGAAGCATATTTTAAAAAGAATGGGGGGGAGGAACAGGAGGGACTACAAATAACAGACCCTTGATGGACTAATTAGTCCCAACGCCCTCCTTTTCATCAGAACGCGCTGCTTTGATGGCGTGGAGGTGCAATGAAGCCAGCTCTCCAAGCGAGGCGCCGCTTATCTAAACAAAGCTCAGCGACAGAATCTGAGACTCTTGTCTTCCAGACAAGGAAGCCTGTTTGCACAGTACATGTGATTTCATCTTTGCCTTTGATAGAGTTGTGATTCTGGGGAGATCTTTACATGATAAGAAAAAAGTCTCAAAATAAACACCAAGTGTTTCAACATAAGTACAGAAAGTCCAAGCCACAGTAAAATTTAAATCTCTGCGTAGAGGATGAGGACATCCATTTACTTGTTCATTCAGTCACCAAACACTTCTTTTTAAAACATTTTTCTTTACATCCTGTGGATTAGACTGTGGGCATTAGTGTATGGTCATTTATCTCTTTGAAAGTTTCCATTTAGCCGCGATGAAAACAGAAGGCTCTAAATTAGATGCAGCTAAAGCAGTCTTGGCCATAGAATTCCAATCCCCCTGCCTCCTCCGATAAAAAATACATTCACCATTACTGTTTTGTTTTGCAAGAGGGGATGCTTTGGACTTTTGCTAATCCTGCTTATGCCTCAGGACTTGCCAGCACTGATGGAGTTTACTAATTAGATGCTAGCTAAGGGTGTGGAAAGAACATTGAACTTGGAGTCTGATGACCTGAGTTGGATCTCAGCCTAGCCACCTAGTAGATACATGATCTTGGACAAGTCATTGACCTCTGTGTTTCCTTAGATATGATGGGGAAGGGAAGTATTGACAGAAGCTCAGTTCTTATAAGCTCACGCCTCTTGAGAATGCCAAGGTGTGAAAAGAGCCCTTGGTGCCTAACAAGTAAGAGTGCTTGAGATATAGATGTTGGTGAATGAATGAACAAATGCTGATGGCAGAACTTACAGAAGCTCCAGACATGTCCTTATCCCCTAATTTTATCCAGAAAAAACAAATATCAAAAGAATTAACAAGTCTTAGTATTCTTTACTGGCCATAACCACAATTTGTTAATTTTGACACATGAAAAATCTTCCTCCCTTTATCTCAACTTAAGAACATGTGTCACTCATTGGCCGAATTGACTTGACTCCAAATGTGAGCTAGAAGTGGAGTAGAAACATATGAAGTATAGCAAAAAGGAAATATATTTGAAGGGGGGGTAAGCTTATTTGCTTTAAGGCCAGAAGACAGTGGAAAGTAGAGAAAGGGCCCAAACTCAACATGAAATATCTGATTTTATAAGAAGTTCGCGGCCACTGGAGTCAGACACTGCTAAAAAAAACCTTGCCCTATCACACACTAGCTTTGTGACTTTGGCCAAATTAATTAATCTCTTTGAAGCTCAGTTTTCTTACCTGTATAATGTGAATAGTATCTATCTCATAGGTTTATCATGAAATTTACACAAGACACCATCATCTGGCACCTAATAAACTCCTCCTAATCTGCAAGCACACCACACATTTAATGGGCGACCGGGTATCTGTCAGTGTTTGCGGAGACTTACGCTATCCCAGCAGAGTCAGCGCTGCTAACCTGCGTTGTTTTCACTCCTCCCTTCTTTCAGAGGCTCTGCCCCTTCTGGAAAACCTAACCATTTCCGACATTAATCCCTACGGGTTCACAGTTTCCTGGATGGCATCGGAGCATGCCTTTGACAGCTTCCTAGTCACGGTGGTGGACTCAGGGAGGCTGCTGGATCCCCAGGAATTCACACTTTCAGGAACCCAGAGGAAGCTGGAGCTCAGAGGCCTCATAACCGGCATTGGCTATGAGGTTATGGTCTCTGGCTCTACCCAAGGGCACCAAACGAAGCCCTTGAGGGCTGAGATTGTTACAGGTATTTTCATTCAAGTGAGCCGTTTTCTTCTCTTTCTGGTTTCCTACCATGTAATCCATTGACCATATCACCATGGTTTTAACATCCTTGTCCATCCTTGGCCTGTTCTTTTATGCTCCCCCCACCACGTTCTCCCTTGTCTTCCTTCTCTAATGAGCACTCCCCTTCTCCCACCCCAGAAACGAGAAGGTCGAAATGTTGCCACTTGGTGTTCTAAATCTGTTAGACCACGTCTTATCCATAGCTCTTGTGTGTTTACTCCACATCACCTTCCCCTGTGTTCATCCTGGCTGGTCCCCAGCTGCATTTCAGCCTTCTCAGAAGAAATATACCAATGAGTATGTTTCAGAAACTTACAACATTTACCATCTCCAAGTTTCAACTGTAATCTTGACAAACTTACCAGGTGGGCTCATCATTGCAAAACCGATTATCAACTTACTATGTCGGTAATCACTAACATCACGGATATTCTTCAACATAGACTAAATCCATAATTTTCTCAAGACTAGTAATTCCTAGAGAAATAGAGCATTAACAACCTGAACCTTCAAAAAATCTGTGTTTCCCAAAGTCTTTCTAGAGACCGTTACTTCTGTGGAATATTCAAAGGTCCTACATGGTGAAGAAGTTCCATGTTCAAATAAGTTTTGGAAACACTGACTGAAACATAGTTTAAAAGGATCCTTGACCACAAGACTTTAAAGTACATCCTTATACGCATGTGTCTCTGCAGGAGAGACTTACCCAGGCAGTATTTCCCAAACTTACTGGACAGTGGATACCTTTTAAGGAAGAAGATCAAACAGAAATAGTTTGCTGTGAGTACACTTTGGGAAACACAGCTGTAAATTTATGTTGACGTTGAGTTTTGTCTACTTCAGGCAATTCAATACCTTGAGTCCAAAGTATTCAGCACAAGAGTTTCTAAGCATCAGTCCTACGATCTTAACACTTACCTAATGGTTAAAAAAAGCAAGCAAGTCAAAAGAGCAGGAGCCTTCTTTAGTAAAACAGCTCCAAGAAAAAAAGCAAGAAGATCATAACATTTATATCATTTGAAAAGCCATTTTGCTCATGATCAAGGGAAATATAATCAGCAGTATCATCATGGGCAGCTCTACAGATCGTTAATGCTAGTTTATTTGTTTTTTCAAAAAGAAAAGAAAAAGATCTCATGGCGGATGGGCACTCAGCCACTGGAAGACAGAGAGCAAATGTAAACAAGTTACTGGCTTTGAACTTGTTTAATAATGCAGGGGAGGGCCAACGTTGAGTCCAGATGTGGATTTATAGAATTGCTTTTAGACAAAACTCACATATGCACTTGGTTTGTATTAAATGTGTCAACACCATCTTTCCCTTCTCCTAGGCCTGCTAGACTTTTTCACGTTGAATAATTTTACTTTCGGTGTCTCAGGATGGGGCCATCACTGCATATTGATATCCCATTGGAGAGAAGCTTGCACATGCTGATAATTGATGTTGTCTTTCCTCCTTCCACTATTTTCTCCCCTTCTAGAAGCTGAACCAGAGGTTGACAACCTTCTGGTCTCAGATGCCACCCCAGACGGTTTCCGTCTGTCCTGGACCGCCGACGAAGGGGTCTTCAACAGTTTTGTTCTCAAAATCAGAGATGCCAAAAAGCTGTCTGAGCCCCTGGAAATAACCCTCCCTGCCCCCGAACGTACCAGGGACATAACAGGTCTCAGAGAGGCCACCAAATACGAAATTGAACTCTATGGAATAAGCAGCGGAAGGCGCTCCCAGCCAGTCAGTGCTCTAGCAACAACAGGTACCGTACAGAAACAGGAGAGAACAGAGAAAAGTCACTACTTGGGGTCTTCTTCTCACAGGGCTAAGGAACTTACAGGAGCTCTGGACGCAAGCTTCAGATCCTGGCGGTCTCAACTGTAGACGGGGAGACTGGACAATTTGTCTGAGCCTCTACACAAAAAAAGTATTATGTCATTTATTTACTAGTGTTGTGAGGATTAAATGAGATAATTCATGGAAGGCCCAGAGCAGGACTGGCCCATAGTGAGGGCTCAGCAAGTGAGATATATTTATGTATTCATTATTGTCATTCATACATCATCATCATCATTACAATTATCACATTTTTTTCATTCCAAAGATTTTTCCTTCTACCCCTTATCTCATCATTTTTTATCCAGAGATACACTTCCTTGTTCTTTGGTCAAATGTTTAAATTATATTATGTGTAGGGGTAATGGGGAAGTAGTACCTCCAGCTATAAAAATTAATATTTATAAAATGCTATGTGTGAAAAATCAGTACCATGATCAGGAAAGAAAAAGAGGAAGCTGGCATGGTTAAGGCCTGCTGCTCCTGACACGCACTAATTTTATTCAATATTTATAGTGACTCTAAAGGACACTAGACGATGAAATGAAAACCCTATTCCATATGAATTCTTTCACGGAAAATAAAGGAAGATGGTTAATAACACAGCTAATAGTAATAATAAGACAAAAGCTAAGAGGACTCTTTAGAAGGAAAAGACCTACAACAGGTGGGGTGAATTTCTTCACAAAATTGAGAGAAATAGACAAACATAGCCTTAGCTAGAGATGGCTGCTTCAAAGAGGAACCAGAGGACAGAATCATCAAATCACAGAAAGAGGTAAAGGGACCAGAGAGATGATGCAGCACAGCCTCTTCTGTTTGTGCGTAAAGAACCCGAGGCCCAGAAAGGTCAAGTGATTTTGCCCAAGGTCACACAGCCAGATTTGGGGTAGAGCCCAAACACCAGCTTATTTTAATACTGTTAAATGTAAGCCTGTTGGATGACAGATAACCAAGGACTATACTGGGGTGGGCAAAAGTAGGTTCACAGTTACAAGTACGTGCAACACAGTTTATTCTTGTATTATTATTTATTTATTATTGTATTATTTGCTGTACGAACAACTGTAAATGAACTTTTGCCCACCCTTGTACATACTTTCCATCTGGGGCAAGTATAGAACATAACACTAGCCAAAACTTCTTCATCCAGAGATGGATATTTTACTATGTCCAGTTTCAGGACCTAATGAGCTCCAAAAAGCCACCTGTAGAAATCGTAATCAGTATTTGTAGATGTGGAGGAAATGCTGAGAGCCAGGCGGTGATTCGGCGAGGGGGAAAACCCTGTTCCTTATTAACAGGGACACCCTCTCCCGGCTGCAGCTCCTGGTCTCCTCCCACTGTGGCTGCCCATGAAACAACTACAGATCAGAGGCAGAGCCCGATTCTGACCGTGGTTTATAAACACTGGTTTTCAAAGTTTACTTCTAATTACTGATTTCGTTTTGTTGGACTTTTTTTCTAGAGGCTCGGCACTTTCAAAGCCAAAAGGAGAATGAATAATCATGGGTGGTTTTTATTTTTTAATTTTTTAACTTTTTTAAGAACAAAAGATAGACCCTGCTTTTTTAGAAGGCCCTCTCTTTGATTTCTGTCTCTGGGGCCTTGTAGTTCACACAGAGGCTGTGTGTGTCGTGTGTCTGCACGCCTGTGCTCTGGTACTTAGAGGGAACAGGAGAGGTAACTGGCGTCAACTTTATAAAGTTTCCCTCTTTGTTTTTTCATCCTTTCTCCGCCCTTTCTTCTCTTGCACCATTGTAAACCTTCTCTGTGATGCCCCGTGCCCATTTTTCCTTATGAAGCTGCTGCAGGTCTTCCTCTTACCCCTCTGAGCGCCTGACGGCCAGCCCCTCGTGCCCTGGTGGCAGAGGGGGAGGCTAGAGGCCGTGTAGCCTAGTGGTTAGCCTGCAGTCTCTGGGTGGATTCCCTGAAGTCTGATCTGGGCTCTATGTCTTACCAGCTGAGTGGCTTTGGGCCAGTCTCCTTTTCTCTCTGAGCCTCAGCCCCCTCACCCGGCAGACAGAATTTACCTCAAAGGTCAGCCATCAGGTTTACACGAAAGCAGATCACGAATGCAGAGTATTTAGCAGAGTTCCCTTGCCACTGTAACAAAATTAGCTATTAACACATTATTATTATTATTTAATAAAATATAACGTACTCTAATGTAACAACATGATATTGGGTAATTTAGTATATATTTTATTTTTAATGGGCCACTTGGTTCAAAATTAAAAAATTACAAAAGGGTTAGAGTGAAGTTTCTATTCTATGTCCCTTCCCCCCAGCTGCTCTATCTAGAGGAAGCCAATATTACCACTTCCTTCTGTATCATTCCAGAAATATGCTATACAAACAGACAAAATTAGTCATAACTCTGCATTCTCTTCTTCTACCCTTTTTTGCCACAGTGGTTAACATACCCTCTATGGTACATGTTGTTGTTGTGTGTGTGTCTGTGTGTGTGTTCCTTGCTTATTAATAGATCTCAGAGATGACTACATACACATTAATTTGACCATTTCCCTACTGATGGACACTTAGTTTGTGACTTTTTTTCCTCCTTCTATCCATCATTCCCTGCATTTCCAATGGGACCTCTTCCCTTCTGTAGTTTAAGCCACTTTTTCATAATAGCCTTGGCCCCATGTGGGACATCTGGAGCCGCCAGGAGCTGCTTTGGCCTCTGGGGAGTTCAATGACTACATGTCTCTGAGGACCCCCCAGAGGGGCCCCAGAATAGACCAAAAATAGTTCAAAATCCATCAACAGAGTAAGATGATTTTGTCATTCTTTTCTGAAGGTTCCTTAACCTGTCCCACTGGGAGTCCAAGACATGCACCCCTGCGTCCAATGGGGGTAATCAGTGCCCCTCTCCCTAACTCCCAGAACATGCTCCCTCCCACCCCATCTCCCTTTCCAGCCAAACAGCCTTTTACCCCCCCTGCTCAGTCCCAGTTCAGATGCATTTGAAACCGCACACCACAGTGTCGCAATGTCATTGTGTCTGGCGGCCTCGGTCAGCGAGTCTGCAGAGACGCTTGGCTGTCCTCCTGTCCATGAGAAGCAGGCTCTTCATGCCGAAGGAGACACGCTACAATGACAAATAGCCTTCCACACTTAGCTAGGTCTGCAGTCCAAAACTATCACACATGGACCCTGAAATTCCAAAGCTCCTTCACACTCAGGAGTGCATGATGGATGAGGCTGCTGATGTGTATGGTTGCTAAGATAGTGCTGATAATATTGCCATTTTTCAGATGGAAAAACTGGGGTTTAAAGAATTCAGCTGTGGCCTCCAGGCACACCTTCTCAAATGGGCCAGGACCTACATCAATGAAGTTTGCAGGAGAGCCTGAGTTTACACACCTGCCTGGGTTTTTTTCCTTCAGCTGGCCTCATCTAGACCTTTCCTGGGGGCCACTTCAAAATCCAAGGTGGCCCGTGGCAGAAAGAGTCACATGGGAAATAAAAGAAAGAGAGGGCAAATCATGTTTACTGAATTCTTACTGCATGCCAGATTCTGCGCTGGGGCTTTATACCCATTATATCTGCGAATCCTCAGAACATTCCTCCCTGAAAGTGGGCACCATTTATCACTGGACAGCCGGAGCAGTTGAGGCTCGCAGCAGTGAAGGGACCTGCCCCAGGTTGCCCAGGCTCTCTGTGGTATTTGGACTATCAAGATCTTGCAGGCCCCAGAGCCCTTGTGGTTTCCAAAGCTCTCCCAGCAGAGGGCAAAACCCCAGGCACCACAGAGTCTGGGGGTGGCTACCAGGTTGCAAGAGAAAGCTGTAGGAGGAGAGAAAAAGAGAGAAAGGAAGAGAAAAAAAAAACACCCTCTTCAGAGTGGTCTGTGGGTTTCAGAACTTAATGATCCACGTGGGTTGGAGAGGGGAAAAGATGAAGTGAGGTCCCTGGAGACCTGAAAATTGTTTCCTGAATTCTCTGGTTAAGCATGGTCAGCTAAAGAGGTCAGAAAGCTACGCCAAAACATACAGGGAGAAAGCCAAAGGACACTGGGTTTGCAGGGGGAGATGTTTATGCAGCAGGAATGGGCCCCTGGGCGTGGCTTTCTCCGCAGGTAGAACTCATGTCCTTGCTGTGTTTGCTTTGGTGATGGGCCCAGGGTTACTCTCCTGGCTCTGGACCTCCATCCAGTTCTGGGAATGGGTTTGCCGAGGTCAGTTTCCATGTGAACATTATTTTCAGGATCCTGGGGTTGTCCTCAGTTCTAGTGCCCAGTCCTGGGACCCAGAAAGGTCACACCACAAGAATGTTCATTGGAAAACCAACCAAGCCTCAGTTTACTCCTCCATCAAACAGCTAATCATACCTCCTTCTCGGGGTTTTCTAAATGAGAGTTAATCCTTATTGCTAAGGATTAAATTGCTAAGAACTATGCCATTTGTCAGGTCTTGGTATCATTTAATAAAAGGAACTAGAAAGCCAAGATTTCGGAAAACAAATGTTAAAAATCCCGAATCAAAGGAGGTTGTATTTCAAGCTGGGAATCCACTTACCCACACTTCCTTTGATGTCAGCCGAGGTGCGAACATTCTTCTTGAATAAAACCAAATGGCAGCTCTACAGCCCAGGGCCCTGAACCTGAATGAAAAACTGGCTGTTTCCATCAAGGCAACTTGACCTCGGATCGCCACATTCTCCATCCGAAAGGCTTGGCCCAGAGACAGACTAGGGGCTGAATTTTCCTGGATAAGGAATCCAGAAAGAATCTTTGATGAGCAACATAGTTACCTAACAGTTTCTGGGTTTCTTCTGTGTTTTCTGCTCGACAGCCATGGGCTCCCCAAAGGAAGTCATCTTCTCAGACATCACTGAAAACTCGGCTACTGTCAGCTGGATGGCACCCACTGCCCAGGTGGAGAGCTTCCGGGTCACCTATGTGCCCATTGCTGGAGGTAGGAGACTCAGCGAGGCCACAGGAAGGAGGGGCCCGGGGGTCTGTGTAGAATAGTCAAGAGACCCTGATCATTCCTGTCCTCCCAACCATCTTGATGTTGGAGACCATCTGGATGGACTTCATTGTAAAGTGCCATGAAGTCCTAGGAAGAAACTACCATGGGAGGGTCACTGTATGAAGGTCTTTTCCAGCCCTAAAATTCTAAACATCTGTGAGAGAGAGATGCCCAACATTGTGTTCACACAATGACAAAAGACACGGAATACATTGGCCTTTCTCTTTGAGCATGCTCATCTGAAAAGCTGGTCTTGACCTGGGTATATGTGAGGCTTTTGCCCTTGGGCCCCCAAAATCTGTCTGTCTCATTACAGGATGGGAAGTTGTGACTTAGTAGAATTGGGAGTTCTAGTTCAGAGCACATGGGCTGTAATAAAAATGACCATGGAGGAAGCACAGTCAATCTGTCTAAAAACATTCTGGCAGGTAGTGAGCTCCCTGTTAGGGGAAGTGTGTACAGAGAGAAGGCTTGACCACCTCTTCAGAGGAATGCTGTAGCCTCTCTATGAGGAGTTTGACCAGCTGATGTCCAAGCTCCTCACTAGTCCTCCAATTCTAAGAAATATAAATTTTGGACTTTTTAATAACTGTAAGAGTACAGACTTGATTATGACCATCTCCTCTTCTTAGAGAGTAGAATCCCTGCTGATAAGGGAGCCTATATATGCCCAACCTAAAACAATGGGTTAAGTATGTACATGTACATCACATGGTGAGCTTCCCATATTCTTTGTGAGAAAAATAAATAAAATTTGCACAACATGACAGCTCTCTACCAAACAGAAATTTGCCATATTTAACACATTGTGACTTCATGTTTTTTCCTCTCCTGGCTTGGATTTTGGCATCTGCCTGGATGGAAAATTACATTATACAAAAAGTAAGGCCTCTTCTCTTGTGCCAGAGGGCAGGAGCAAATGAGAAGTCAAGAAAATGGCACTGGGTATGGTGTCATCTCCAAATCGATATACCCATTCTTGGGGCAACAGTGAGTGCGTTTCGGTGAGGCTCCCCAGCACCAACATTGCTTTACTGTGTTCCAGGTACACCTCAAGTGGTCACTGTGGATGGAACCAAGACTCGGGCCAGGCTGGTGAAACTCTTACCTGGATCCGAGTACCTCGTCAGCATCATCGCCGCAAAGGGCTTCGAGGAAAGCGAGCCTGTCTCTGGAACCTTCACCACAGGTGTTGTAGTCGCCTTTAGCACTATCACTCGTGACTCAGCAGCTGGGAAAATGTTTCCATTTAGGAAATCTTAGTGCAAAGTGGACTGGATTTAAAGCATCACATGCCTCATTTCGGGCCCATCCCCCTCCTCCTATGGGCTGGGGAACCTTAATTTTATCCTTAAACTCTCTGGACCTCTGTTTCCTAGGGCCATATGGAAGACAAAGGCCAAGTTGGGGAGTCACACTGAGCTGGGTCGAAATCCTGGATTGACCATCTCTAGATACATGAGCAGTCAATTCACTTCTTTAGGCTCTAGCTTCCTTCTCCATGAAATGGGTACAATGCTGCTTCCTCTGCTGTAGGAGTCACATGAAACAATATAGGTTAAGCATCTGTATATAAGATGACTGTGTACAATCAGCCTCCACCCCCTTCCCCACCTGGTGCCAGCAAATCACAAGGGTCCTTTCAAGCAGGTGCTTCACACAGACGTGTTATGGTGACAGCTACAAAGTTACCGCTCTCAACTGAGCAGCCACTGTATTCCAAGCACTGTTACTAATCCCTTCGCATTTAAACCATTAAAATGGCTATTGTCACTCCCATTTTACAGAGGAAACAACTGAGACCCAGAGCCCTATAACTAGTAAATGCTGGAAACCAATTTCAGCTGAGGTCAGTCTAACTCTGTGTTCTTCTCAAATAAAGGATTGTTTTCCTGTTATAACCTGATTTGGACAGCCCACAGTGAGGAGGGGGAAATAATGAATTGCATTGAAGAAGAATGAATTGGGAAATTTCTCTTCAGGCAGCCATGTCTCTAAACAATTTATCCTTTGATATATGAGCAATTATCCAGTATATTCCATTCAAGGATGCAAAGAATGGGCCTTGTAGAAATTTTAAAAATATCCTAATAGCCTCAAAGAGTTTATAACATGCAATTAAAACATCCCATCTGAACTCAGAGTCCCGTCCATCCTGTCACACAGGCCCTTATTGCCCCCATAGAAATTGTCCATGGATTCTCCATGGCAGCAGACAGCAAAAGCTGGATGCCTTTCTTCCCAAGGCACCACTGTCCTTGCCAGTTAAAGGAGACTCTGTGCAGGCATGATGAAGCAGGAAGGGACTTAGAGCGGATGATGTGGGCCCCCCAAACGACTTGGCCACTCCTGACTGGCAGGCTAGCCTTTGCCTCTCTTGGGACTCAGGCATGTCATCTGCAAAGTGAGCTCATGACAGCTGCCCTCAACCCTCCTGGGGCTGTTGTCCCGAAATAATTGAGGAGTAAATGGGGATGCAAGAGGAAAATAGTCGCATGTAGCTTGGTTTCTAAAATAGCGGTGTTGGGGAGCAGCAATGGTCAGTCAAACAGGCCAGTGCCCTGTGAACATCCACCCTTTCCCAGAACAAGTCATTGGGAAATCATATCAATGACTCCAAGTAACTTAAGTGGCCCATTAGTAACACCACCATCACTGAGCACTGTCCCTAGCACACACACACAGTGCCAGGTTCATCCTTAAAAGTCTCCCTTTGACAGCTGAAGGAAGTGAGGTTTGCAGAGGGACAGGCCACACAGACCCCAGACAGAGAAGCCAAGGCGGAGCCCAGCCCCCGGCCCCCAGAGCCCAGGTCCATGTCCTCTACAAGCCACCTAACCAGAGCTCTCACTCAAACCCCTGAAAAGCCTCAGGCAGCCTTCATTCCACAAGTTTCCTGTGTTTTTTTTTAAGTTCTCTCCCTTTGGGAAGTGACAGGAACTATAACGATAACCCTTGTCACGTGTTAGACCTTTCCATTTTATACAGCATCTTCCCACCTATGACATCATGTGACAATCAGAATAATACTGGGGATGCCACCAGACAGAATGAGTGTCCCCGTTTCACAGACAGGGAAATAGAGACCCAAGGCAACCTGGCCAGCAAGGGAAGAAGTCCTGACTCAAATCCCACTCATCCTGGCTCCCAGGTCAGGACTCTAAACCCTCCGTGTGGCTGACACTGTGTCCCCAAGCAGGAGTCCAGGAGCAGGGTGGGCAGCAGAGGGCTGAGAGAGCTGTGGTCTGAGGTCCTACCCCACGATTGCCTATCTCTCTGACACATCACCATCTTTCTCTGCAGCTCTGGACAGCCCCTCTGGCCTGGTGACAGCCAACATCACCGACTCAGAAGCCTTGGCCATGTGGCAGCCAGCCATCGCCCCCGTGGACAGTTACGTCATCTCCTACACAGGGGAGAAAGGTGAGGTTGTGTCCGAGATGCTCCCCGCTGTGAGGAGTCTGTTCTACTGAAACCCACCCCATTCTCCCTTCTCCAGACACCTTTGGTAAAGGATGACAGAAATGTGTGGGGAGGCTGGAAGGCCAGCAGTATCCCTGTGGCTCTCCATTGCCACCTCAGAGCAAGGGCTGGGGTGGGGGCGAGTGAGTGTGGTGTGGTGGGGCCTGGTCAGGGGGTGGCAAGGAGGCCCTGCCCATGTGTCTCTGGCCATTGTCAAAGAAAAGACCTTCCATGCTGTGGTTTTGTCAAGAAAGTCCAGTTGTCCATTTAAAGAAAAACTAAAGGGAACCTCCCCGGCCTGTTCCTCCTCTCCTGTGAGGGTCTCCACCTGCCAGCATGAGCCACACTCTCTTCCTCTCTAGGAAGCAGCTCTCATCTCTTACAAAGGAGTTCAGAAGCTTAGTCTTAAATAGGCTGCTTCAGGTGACACTGGGAGCCTGGGCTTCCCAGTGGCCACAGAGGGGCCAGTGGCAGCAAGTTTGAGAAATCAGAAGTTATTGTTCCTTGTCTTTGCAAGCATCTTTGCTAAGACACTCAGCTGGCAAATTAAACACCTGTTTTATTAAATTCAAATGCAAATAAGAGAGGGGAGAGAGGTTCTTTTCCAATGAATGAGCCTGTACTTTTGTAATGAGCTCTTCTAGAAAAAATGTTACTATATTAATCTCAAAGCATATGCAAGTTTTATATTTGATGGTTCAGTAGGGTTTTCCTTTGAGTGACTGGAGTATAAGGCACCCTGATCTGTGTCTGGGGCCTCTGAACATCTGAACTCAGGCCTGGGCCTGGCACCCACTTGAGAGAGTTCTTTGTGAGGACAGAGCCCAGGGCAGGGAGTGAGGAGTAGGAGAGGTGTGTGCATTTATTCGTTTTATTCTTCAATTTGTAAATATTCTCTATGCACAAACTCTTCTGAGTCTGAGAAGATGGTGTTGTCTCACCTAAAATATATCAGAATATAGCTCACGGGAATCATGGAAATTTTGGGTGTTTAGGAAAGAGCCTGGTCTGGAAGTGGTGTGGGGGGCTCATAGATGATGTGGTAGGGTGGCCAACTCATTCCAATTTGCCCAGGACTTTCCCCGTTTTAGCACTAGAAGTGCCACACCCTGAGAAACTCCCCAGTCCCTGGCAAGCCAGGATGGTTGGTCACCAGCGATTAGGGAATGAACACACGTACTTGGGCGCTGGTGTTTGGTTTCTACCTTGGACCTGACCCAGTGGGTCTCAAAGGCAGAACCAGGCTCTGGCGCATCTGTTGCCCAATTGTTGGTGGTCCTCCAGCCTAACGACTTGACAACATTTGTCAAAGTATAAAAGCTCATGTAAGTAAGTAGAAAGGAGAGGGACAACAAGCCCTGAGACAGATTAAGTGCAGGCAGCCCGAGGCTTAAAGAGGTTACGGCACCACTCCTCCAGCTGTGGCTGCACCATCTGGAAAATCCTCCTGACCCCGTCCCCGTTCCCCTTCCTCCTGATTTGGTGCCTGGAAAAATTCAGTCTCCACACAATGAATCCTTTGGGAATGAGGTGAATGCTCGAGAGAGAGAGAAAGGGGCATGAGTCACTTCAGGAAATCCAAGGTGCTTCTCTGCAGGGTCAGTGAAGGTGCCTGTGTCAGAAGGAGGTGTGTGCGCCATCGGCCAAGTCGCTGGGGGCTCAGCCCAGCGGGGGTAACCGCCTTGGTGTGTGTATTTCACGTGCAGTGCCAGAAATTACAAGAACCGTGTCCGGGAACACGGTGGAGTACATGCTGACCAACCTCGAGCCGGCCACGGAGTACACGCTGAGGATCTTTGCAGAAAAGGGGCCCCAGAAAAGCTCAACCATCAATACCAAGTTCACAACAGGTACAAAGACACCAGGAGCCCCTACCTCAAACAGTCCCCTCTCCAGCTTCCGTCTTCAGGGGGGTCCGTGCAGCAGGTGCTGACGTCCGCCATCGACTAAAGCCCCCAGTGCCCACCCGATCGGGACCTGAAGAAACACACGCTTCCTTTTGAACTGAGATGCCTGTCCTCCTGGTGGACTAGAAAACCATTTTAAAAGAAGAGTTTTTAAGTAGAAAACCAGCCCCCACTGGCCCTCAATCCAGTATTTAGTGATCCATGTTCTAGGCAGGGAAATATTGTAAGAGAAAGATTTTTCAGGCAAGTTTGTCGAAATGTCTGTTGGGTTTTTATACATTGAGATCTTTTTGCAAACTGTAGCAAGCAGGGAAATGGAGGAAGTGTCCTCTCAGAAGGCATGAACACCAATATCAGTATCCATCTGTCCTCTTTAGGAACAAGGGACGTCGGTGATATGTTCACAGCTGTGTCTTTCTCTCCCAGTCCCACCAAGGCCCATCAAGGCTGTGTGGGGCTCAGGAAAACCTGGTCCCTAGGATGAGATGGAGCCCAGAGGACGTATGTCTTTGGAGATTATATGGCTCGATATCCTCACTTACAGATGGGGAAGGCTCCATCCAAGGTCATGTAGGGCAATGGTTAGAAAAGGACTTGGACCCAGGCATCCAGACACCCAGCCAGGGATTTTTGTCTTACACATGCTGACTTATTTACTATTGAATGTCTTATCTTCTCCAGACCTCGATGCTCCTAGAGACTTGACTGCTACTGAGGTTCAGTCGGAAACTGCCGTCCTCACCTGGCAACCCCCCCGGGCACCTGTCACCGGCTACCTATCGGTGTATGAATCTGTGGATGGTACAGTCAAGGTAAGTTGAAGTATATAAACAAGTCTCCACTGCTAGCTGAAACCTTTCTATTATCCTCAAAGCAGGGAAGAATTATCTGGGTGTGTTTCTCTATCCCAGTGCAACTAAGAAAGTGGAAAAAAATTAATAGGGACTGGATGCCATGCCTTCTGAATCACATGCCCCAGCCTCTCTCGTTTCCATCAGACTCCAGTTTTGGTAGCCGGCCAAGGTCAAGAACCACTGCTCATAGGACTTGAGAACAGTGTGGGAGCTGGATTCTTGGTCTGTTAACATTTTGTTGAGCAAAGGCCAAAGGCTTCTTCTGCATTTTTGCCACATATACGTATATTACCTCCCAGAGGGCATCTCACTGTTGTGTGTTTGAACTGTGTATCACTGTGGTCTTAGGACATGAACCATAAGTACTGTCCACAGAAGGGGTTCATACTATTTATTTCTCTACCCAAGAGCTTTTTTCTTTTACTTTTTAATTTGAAATAACTTTAGACCTTCACAGGAGTGAGATTTTCCCAACTTAACCTTTAAAAGTTGTTACTGAATTTTTAATTTCGGTCACCATATTTTACATTTCCGGGATCTCTTACTTATTCGCTATACATTCATCTGTTCCTAGCATATAGTTCACATTTTGTGCGTCATCTTCTCTTTATCTCTGAGAATGTACATTATTGGTTTTTTATTCTACAATCTGCATAGTGTTTCTTCCAAGTTCTTTTCCGTTCCATTGGTTTGGTTTGGTTTAGGTCTCCATCTTTCATGTTGGAGCCTCCCACCCCAATGTCTGTCAGTCCTTTTGCCCTGGAGCCAAGAATGAAACAGCTGATTGGGAATTCCAGTCATACAGACAGGGCCTGTCAACTATGGGGCAAGTACTCAGCAATTTTTGGGGGGGAATCCCAAGTATCAGTACTGTAAGCCCTTTCTCTTGAGCAACTCAGTCTCCCTGGAGGACCCTCCAACTCCTGTAAACCAGGCTGCTGGGAGCCCAGCTGGAGAAAGAGCGTGGGCCCCACTGTGCACAAACCTGTTTCTGGTGTGATGCCTCGGCCTCCCCTGCAGCTAGACCTGCTGGGTTGGGACCCAGAGACCCTTCCCTGGCTCAGCCTTTCCAGAGGCTAGACTCAGCCTTCCCTCTGGGCCGGGAAGGACCATGATGCAGACTGTTAGAGCTGGGGGGTCCTCCTCTCACACAAAGCTTTTAAACAAACTTTTGTTCAGCCATGCCCCACACTGACCTTCAAAGGCATCTTTGCCCCTGCATGCATTCCATTCCTGAACTTGCCGGGCGCTGGGGCATTCATCATCAAGCCTCTGACGGCTCTGCCAACTCAGCCCCCAGCATTCTCCATTCTGTCCCTCAGTTGTCACTCCACTGCACACTTTCCATCTACCGGGATTCCGTTGGCACCATGTGCCTGGAGCTGTCTCCTCTGCCATGTCCCTCACTTTGTGGGTTTATACTTTATGTCCCTTCACGCTCATTTTAGAGCACATCAGAGGCCAGTAGAGATAAACTGACATGTCCGATCTGCCACGCTCAGCCAGAAGCGAACACACACTTCTAGTTACCATCATGGCCCTGCTTGGAGATGGTTGAACAACAAACTAACTCCCTGCATGAACAGATGCAAGTCCCTTGCTTCCTCTGGGTGGCAGTGTTCACATCTATAAAATGAGTGCACTGGACCCACCTGTCTCTAAGGTCCCTTCCTGGTCAGGCAGTCCAGGATTTGGGGTTCACCCAAAGTCATGAGTCTCATTTCAGTCTATCTTAGTTGCTTAGAAAATGACTTTGCACAGCAGCGTAGAGAGCTCATAGGTAATTGTATCCCCAAGTAATTCAATGAACCCAGCTTTGTACCTGATCCTTCCCCAAGGACCAGAGCTGGGGGCCACGCAAAGGTCACTGGGTCACTAGTATCAAATGGGCACTCACCCTGGTTTACATTCGTGCATGTCCAGTTCCCAGCTTTATGTGATTTACTCCAGAAAATCAGCCTGGTGTAAGACAGAAGAGTCCTGGACAGGACATTGGGGGACTATCCTCTGCCACCAATAGATTATGGAGAGAGAGCAAGTCTCCGAGCTTCTCTGAAACCCCACCCCCATTGGAAGAACCAGGATAACTTCACCTGCTGAGTTGTGAGGATGAAGAGAACCTTCCAGGGGCCTCCGCACTGACTCATTACTGCCTGACCCCAGTTGGCAGTGTCTGCAGACTGTACAGAGCACTACTGTGTTTAGTTAGCGAGGAATGTAGGTTGAATTCCAATCCCAGACACCAAGGTTGTTTGCTAAAAGGTGACTTCCCAGGCATGGGAAGCTAGAAAGAAGATTTGAAAAGAAAGAGAATTTCTTGCAGATTGAAACCGATCCCCCTCTCTGGACAGCAGCACAGTGGCCAGTCACAGACTGCAAGCGTGGTCAGCTTGCGGACGGACGTGTGCCGCAGCTGCAGGCATCTGCCTCGCCGGGAGACCTTTGCTCTAGAAGACAGGTGCGCTGGGTCAGCTCAAGTCTTCACACGCCCTGCCTACCGAGCACTTGTAATCACCTCCTGGCTGAAGGGAGCCCCAAACTGACTGGGCTTCAGAATCATCTGGGGCGTTTCTTAAATAGGCACCTGGCCAGGCCCTGCTTCCAGCCCTTATGATCCAGTCAGTCTGGGATGGAGCCCAGGTGTTGCATTGTTTTAAAGCTTTCCAGAGGGCTGTGAAAAAGAGCCGTTTTTAGGGACCACTGATGTAACTGTCTCAAATTCTAACCCTTTTGTCCTTAGTGTAATTCACCTTGCTACCAGATTAAATTGGGCTCGTGTCATAAACCTTTTAGGAATTTCCATTTCTTAGAATGATGAACTTTCAATTCCATAGCATGGCATTTAAGGCCCCTTGTCATCTCGTCTTTTCCTACCACTTCTGTCGCTCCCCCACCAAAAACCAAGGACGGCTGAGGCAGGTTGTTGCCTTTTCATATTATTTTAATTAGTTCTGCCTCTTCTGGCCCCAAGACCTTTGCTCATGCTGCATTTCCCCATCTCTGACATCTGAGGAGTGAGCATGGAGCCTGGCACAGACTGGGACCAGTGGGTTCTTGTTGAATAAAGAAATAAATGGGGGTAAAAGGGAAGAAAAGAAATAAATGGATGATTGAATGAATGAATGCATCATCTGTACCCAAGGATTTATGTGGCCAAAAGTTATTCTATTCTTTCTTCTGCCCTTAGGAAGTCATTGTGGGTCCAGACACCACCTCCTACAGCCTAGCAGAGCTGAGCCCATCCACTCACTACACAGCAAAGATCCAGGCACTGCATGGGCCCCTGAGGAGCAAGCTGGTCCAGACCATCTTCACCACAAGTAAGCAGCTCAGGGATCAAACTTTGTGAGCTGAACCAACTCTCCTCTCTTTCTCTGACTGCTACATTAAACCTTTCTACCAACCTCTGAAAAGGATCAGTTCCCTGCTACTACCTGAAAGTCCAAGGAATGTGGGTGCAAGGGATAACGGGGCTCATGGCAAAAGAGAAGGGGGGTCAGTAGTGAGAACGTCTGGACTCAATCCTCATCTCCACCACTTGCTCTGCGTGACTTGGGAAAGTCACTGCCATTCTACAAGCCTCCGTTATTCCATCTATACGATGGGATTAATAACCATCCCTTCTGCACAAGACCTTTGTGAGGGTCCTTGTGTCTGACATCCTAGCCCACTGTGTGGTCCATTCTCAGGGCTCACTGTAAGCGTGGGGTCCCTCTCCTTCTTTCTCAGGATGTCAGCATTTACAAAGCCTGTCCAGATTCAAAACTGCACACCGTCTCCCCACCAAGCTGGTGCGGTGGGCCAGGAATACCACACCCAGTTTTTGGTGGGGAAACAGAGGCTCCCAGAGACTCCGTGACCTGCTCAAGGCCACACCATGAGTTGGAGTCAGATTTGGGCTCAGGTGTTCCGGGGCCAGGGAACCGTCTCTGCACCCTGCCACTGGGTGTCTTCTGCAGATGGCAGAGGTGCAAGGTGTTCCATTGATGAATAAGAGGAAGCAGCCATTCCTGGGAAGGGAGGCGCCTTGGAGAGCCTTGAACCTGCTCTTCACACTTCACTCTGGTCACTCTGCACACACTGCTGAGGGAAGTGCACAGGCAAAGGTACCTCTGCCAGAACTTGCGCCAGGTGCTGAGAACACAACAATATCAGTGTACCATAAAGATGCTCTCAGAGTAGGGCTGTGAAATAGACAAGAAAACAGCTAATGTGCAATCTCAGGTGAAGATAAAGTACAGTGGTCCAGTGAGGAGTCAGATCAGAAAAAAACTCCTCTGGCCATCAATTCTCGTGCCACCTGCTAAGCACAGGCCCAAGATGGTCTGTATCTATTGTGTTTTTAATATTTTGCATCACATTATCGCACCACATTATTGCACTTGGAGATTCCCCAGGCATTCTCATGTTCCCCCATCTAAGATTCCCAGGCTCAGGGCAGTTAAATGCCTTCTCTGGCATCCCAAGGCAAGGAAAGGGCAAGTGGAGGACTGGAACCCTTGTCTTTGGTTTCTGAATTGTCTGATGACACTGAGATGCCCTGCTCCACAGTGGGCCACCTGCAGGGCACTAGGAACCCAGCCATCCCAGCCAGTACCCGGGTGCTCATCGGGTGCTGCCTGGCTGCTCCAGGCAGATCAAGGCCAACCTCTCATGTGCCTGTCCCAGTGACTTAGCCCTCCTCCCGCTGCCATCACTGACGGCTTCTGTCAGTCTGAGGGACCGAGATGGATGTGTCCCTTATATCCATAACCTCTATGCCTCGTTGCACCCTCTGACCCCATCTTGCATAGAAGGGAACAACGTCTCAGAGAGAGTAAGTCATCCAGCCAAGATAGTAGTGCTGAAATGTGCAAGCTCCTACCCCAGGCCTCTCGCTCTGACAGCCACCCTTTCCTCTCATCCTGCAGTTGGACTCCTGTACCCATTCCCCAGGGACTGCTCCCAAGCAATGCTGAATGGAGACACGACCTCTGGCCTCTACACCATTTATCTGAACAGCAATAAGACCCAGCCTCTGGAAGTCTTCTGTGACATGACCTCTGATGGGGGTGGATGGATCGTGAGTATCACCGAAACCTCAAGCAAGGGACCTGGGGGCAGAAGGCACATGGGGCGGGAGGGGCACAGGTCCTCTCCCTGCACTCTGACCCCAAGGTGATGAGGCTTTGTCAGATGGCGCCTGTCACACAGAGACATTCAGGGGTTAGCTCTTAAACCAGAGACTGGGAAAGAAGTTGCAGGTTAAAAAACAGAAGAAAATCATTTTCTTGTGATTTACCTCCTCTGATCTTCAGCTCTGTGATGCATAAATATGACAGTGGTCATAAACCCACTATGTGTATTAATCAGCACCTGCCCCTTACTAGGCACTGTGCCAAGAGTTCTATATGAATTATTTCAATCTCTACCATGCAATCTGAGTAGTATTTTTCAATTCATAAACTTTATTTTTTTATTGTTGTTCAATTACAGTTGTCCCAGTTTTTCCCCCATTGCTGTCCCCTGTCCTGCCCATCCTTCCCCCCACTCCCTCTGTCAACCCCCACCCTGTTGTCCAAAGACTTAAATAAACTCTATTTTTTAGAGCAGATTTAGGTTTGCAATAAAACTGAGCACACGGTACAGCGAGTGCCCATATGCCCCAGTTCCCGAGTTCACAGTCTCTCCTACTATCCGCATCCCACCCCAGGAAGGTGCACTTGTTACAGGGATGACGCTGCATTGATACATCGTTACCAATCAGAGTTGGGTGGTCCCTATTAGTCCCTATTCTTCAAGGGAGGACACCAAGCCTCCGAGAGGGGAGGTGACCTGCCCAGAGTTACCTGGCAAACTAGTGGTGGACAGAGCTGGGGACTGGTGCTTTTTCCGTAGTCTGAGGCTCCTCCTCTCAGGAAGATGCCTTCTCCCACCTTCAAGAGCTTACGTGCACCCAGCTTCACTGGTTATGTTCACAGGTGTTCCTGAGACGCAAAAACGGGCGTGAGGATTTCTACCGAAACTGGAAGGCCTATGCTGCTGGCTTTGGGGACCGCCGAGAAGAATTCTGGCTTGGTAACGCAGCCCTGCATATCTGTGTCCCCAACATCCCTGTCTGCCCTCCTTGTCACTGTCCCAGCCCACAGCAACCTATGGGAGAGAAATGGATGGGGAGGAGACAGCTCTGGTGGTAGACTCAGAATTTCAACTTCTCAGTGGAAAATACTTCAAATTCTCTGGATCATTAAAAATAAAAATCTGGTCAAGGGAGAGCCAACAGCCAGGCCTTAAGAATGAGCTTAGCCTTAAGTGATTCACTGAACCACTTATAGACTTGTCCTTACTGATACCATTAACTGCTTCTGTTCTGGTCTCCCAGGGCTGAGGTGCGCTGTTTATAACCATCACCTCTAAGCACCCCCACAAGGTACAAAATCCCCATCTTGCCCATGGATCTAGCCAACACTGTAAGCATTTGAGCTGCAATTTGAAATCTCCCAAGCCCACATTACATCCATGCACCCACACAGCTGACGCTTTCCCACAACCTGACTGCAGAGGGCACTGTCCTGTGCACCAGCGCCTGGGGGGTGGGGGGGACGGTGGATCCTGCTGTCATCCATTGTCCTTCACTCGTAAGGAGCGTTAGAGTTTATAGGAGGTTTTTCCACTTACCTCCTTTGATCTGCACAATACCCTAGGTGGTTGGTAGGGCAAAGCTTGTCACCCTGATTTTACCTGAGGCCCAGAAACACCATCTGTTTTGCCTGGCGTTGCACCAGCAAGGAGCAAGCCTGGGTCTGAGTGTGATGCAACTCTCCTTAGCGTTCCCAGCCGCTGCTCTGACGTGGTGGACTAGAAGTAATGGCCTCAGTCACTTGTGCTCCCACATCAACCCCTGCCTGTCGTCCACAGGGCTGGACAACTTAAACAAAATCACGTCTCAAGGGCAGTACGAGCTCCGTGTGGACCTGCAGGACCACGGGAAGACAGCCTATGCCGTCTACGACAGGTTCAGCGTGGGAGATGCCAAGACTCGCTACAAGCTGAAGGTGGAGGGATATAGCGGCACAGCAGGTAGGAAGCCCCAGGACCAGCTTGTGTTTTCAGCTGCTTCCTCCGTTCATCATCCCGTCCTTCATGAATCCCTCCGTGAATTGCATCAGCAAATATGTGAATCCCTACCGGGGGCTAATCCGGAAGAACTGCTGTTGAACAGGATTGGGTAGATAGATATTTTGGTCACTGAAACCGGTGGGACACAGAACAACCAGGACTGATCTGTAGCCGCCATCACTTAAAATTATATTTCTTATCCATTTTTAGATATCAGTTTTAGACCGACAGAAAAACAGTCAGCGGCCTTACTACTCACGTGAGCCAGTGCTTCTCAGTTTACTGTGTGCACGTGACCCCCAGGGCAGCCTGGGGATGTGCAGTGCTGACATACCTGGAGTCAGCGTTTCTTCCAGGTTCCCTGGTGATGCCGCCCCCTGTGGGTAGTGTTGCTGGTCTTGCAAACAATGCACTCCATCCCCCAACTGCTTCGATCTCTTCTAAGACATCCCTGTCCTGGGGTCATCCCTGTCACGCATCATCCAGATGCAGCCTCACCACTAGCTCTCCAGCAACCTTTCCGTTACTTGTCTCATCTATAACCTAGTTCAGGTCTTGAAGATTTCTTTGACTTGAAATGACCTTTGCATAGTCTTCTGGCTCCACTTTAGAGGAGAAATGAGTAAGGAAACATATATTCAGGGCTACTAGCTAATACCCTCTTTCACTGGTATTCCCCACACATTATCCCCATCTAACTCTCACAAAAACCATGCCAGGAAGACACAGGGGAGAAAACCAAGGCTCAGAAAAGCTTGGCAATTTGCCCAAGATGAAACAGCTCATAGCAGGTGGGCCCAGGGCACAAGCCTGGCTGCAGAAGCTGTTCTTGTAAGAAGGTGGATCAGGTCTGAGAATGTGCCCATTCCATATCCCCCATACCCACTTTGCGCGGCTCTCGGTTATGTGTATGAAAACAGAAGAGAGAGATGCTGTGGTACATATCCGACCTCTCTGAGCCCTCCAAGAAAACATCTATAAGGGGGGAAAAAAGTCTCCTGGTAAAGGTTCACCAAAAGCCAGGCTCAGTCAAAGGAGTGAGGGAGCTCTTAGAGAAGAGGAAGACCTGGGGGCGAAAACTGTATTTGTCCTTGCATCCCTCAAAGAATTCTGACATTTTACTACCTGGCAATAAATACCTCTTTAGCTGAGATGTCTTGAGGCAAAAAGGGTCTAGTTACAAGGAAGACAAAGACACTGACTGAGCCGCAGGAATGAGTGAAACTCCGGCCACCAGTCTCTCCGAATTTCCTCCTGAGAGGAGCTGGGATGTGCCCCTGCACAAAGGCAGCCCTTACAGGGAGCATCTCATCAGCTCCTGCCTGCCGTGCTCATGCTCTTGGCAGCTTAAAAGGGCATCTGAGCCCTCTGACAACTTGCTCCAAAATACCAGGCTCGTGTGCCGTGGCATTTCATATTTTTATGCACAGCATTGACCAGGTGGGGAGTGAGGTACACAGGAAGGAAGGGCGCTTAAATTTTCCTAAAATTCAATGTATTGAATTACAAAGTAGATTCCCAGAAAGCTCTATCTATACATGGACTTCTTGTCTAAGAATCAGGGAAGGCTGGTCCCATAAACACTATGAAAAATAACTATATGATACAAAGGCTATTTGGTGGCATCTAATATCTGAGGGGTTTTGGTTTTAAGTATGGCTCTAAATATTTGTATTTGGGGAAAGCATTCTTAAATGCAGATTTCTCCCATCACTCAGTGAGCTCCTTTATGGAAAGGGCATGCAAAAAATCATAAAAATAACAACAATCCTAACTATTTGCTCGGCACTCTACCTTTCTAGCGTACGCCTTCATATATGGTCCCAACAGCACCCTGAGGTGGAGAGAAGCAATATGCTGGTTCCATTTTTTAGAGGAGAAAACTGAAACTGAGGTTCAGCAAGAGGCTTGACTTGTTGTACAAGGTCACAGCTAGGGAATTGGAGAGATGGGACTTGAAGCTGGACCCTCCAAAGCCACCCACAGCCCTCTTTCTACCACATTATGCTGCTTCCATCAGAAATGCATCCTTGGGTGACACTCATAACCCATCCAGTCCCATGTGTGATCCTAAATCTGGGCCCAATATTCCAGGCCGGCCCACCCCAGGACCCTTCCGTTGTCACCCCCGGTTCTGCCCTTCACAGCCCATAGGGATCTCTCAGGTGCATACTTTCTCTCTCCCAGGTGACTCGATGGCCTACCACAATGGCAGGTCCTTCTCCACCTTCGACAAGGACACGGACTCAGCCATCACCAACTGTGCTCTGTCCTACAAGGGGGCCTTCTGGTATAAGAACTGTCACCGTGTCAACCTGATGGGCAGATACGGAGACAATAACCACAGTCAGGTGAGTGGATTGTGAAGGCCGAGGGCCAGGCTTGGGAAGCTGCTTGGGGGTGAGACTGGGAGGCAGGAACCTCAGGTAAATGGCGTGTTTTTCCCAGCTCCGCAAGCAGAAACTTCAGTGGCAATGCAGATCAGGTGAAATCATAGAAACAGCACGTGTCAACTCTTGAAGTTCCCGAGGGGAACCACTGGTCAAGTGGATTCCAGAATAGAAAGCTTTTCCCAGACAAAATCTTTAAACCCCAGAAGGAGAGCAGATTCAGTGGAGGCTGTCCAGGTGGAGCGGGGCAAGCACAGGTGTTTCCTCTGTCTCGTCACGTTGCCGTTTACACGTCCACTGTGCCCATCACTGCGTCGCCTTCACTGCCTTTCCCCCAACATCAGTGTAGTACAGTCTCCCTGAAAAAGAAAAAAGCCACATGCCAAGAGGAAACCACTTTTTCCATCCTTCTAACCAATTCTGGAAGAAGGATGAGACCGTGTGAAAGGCCACCAAAGAGGGACGGGAGCCCGGCCCTAACTCTGACTCTGCTCTAGCTGTGACAGATCCTTTAACAAATTCGTTTCATCTTCATAGCACCCTTTCAAGGTTGGCATTGTCAGGCCTTAAAAAAAACAGTGAAACTGAGGCCCAGAAATGTTTGATAACTTGTTCAAGACCGTTTCTCTCTCAAGCAAGAGCACTAAGATTTAACGCTATATGCCAGGTTCCAAAATGTGTTACACCTGTGGTCTTTCTGCCATTCCACACCAACCCCTATTAAAGTACTTTGTAGGAATCTTGTGAATTATAAGCTCTCCTGCATGTGGCTACTCAATCCTGTAACGTCCAATCAGGATTGAATTCCGTTAGCACTTTTCCTAATGGTGGCAAGTTTCATCAGCCGCCACTTCGTTTAAAGATGGCAGATCAAACCTCAGTGGCTTTTGACTAAAGTAAAATAACTGAGTCGGATCCTGCCAGCCCCTTTGAAAGTTTTCACTGCACAGATCAATAGACAGGAGACAGGAGACAGCTGTGAACTACCAAGTAGCCATGCTGAAACAGAACCCGCTCCGTCGACTAAGGAGCAACGGTCAGTGAACACCTTGCCTGATGGAAACCAATCTGGAGGTCTTCTCTTTTTTGCAGGGTGTTAACTGGTTCCACTGGAAGGGCCACGAACATTCAATCCAGTTTGCTGAGATGAAGGTGAGACCCAGCAACTTCCGAAATCTCGAAGGCAGGCGCAAACGGGCGTAAAATTCAGGGACAACTGGGTGAGAGAGGTGTAGGGCCCAGAGGAAGACAAGAATTCTACCAAAGTATCAATACAACCCATCTAACCGTCAAGCCACACCCGGACACTTGGCAGGAGTTAACATTGACCATGGAGCATCGGGGCCACTGGCGGGAGCGCTGGCCTCCGCACTCCTCCATTCCTCCCTTCGCACCAAAGACAACAGTCTCCAGCAGGTTTCTGTTTTGTTGTTCGAGTCAGCAAAACGCTCCCAGGGACAGCAGCACAACGGTTTCCGGTTTCCCTTCTCGTGGGCGGCTCTGGGAATGGGAGAGGGGTGGGCTGTACAGTGGTAGTCTGTTTTAGAGTCGGCTGTGTTTTACACAAAGCTGTGTAATTAATTATCACTATTTTTGTTAGCAACAATTCAGTGTGTCATTGGGAGCCATGCCTGTTTTTTACATTTCCTACTGCAGAACCCAGAAAAGCAATGCCGTTTCCATTTTAAGGATGTAATTAATGTTATTAATATAATAATGATGATGAAAGCTAAGGATTTTTAAAGACATCTTCCTTTCCAAAACACACGTGGACAGTACCTGATTGTATTTTTTTTAATAAAAGCACAAGTACTTTTAAACGGAGTTGTCGTTTTGCCTTTCATTGCTGAGCCTGAATCCCACCAACACAGGTGCGTTTGAACAGAGGGGGTGCTGGAAAGCAAAGGTGGGGAGGGGTGTGGTCATGTGGGAGATGAAGGGCCAGAAGGGAAGGAGACACATTTTTGGACAAAGTTGAACAAGGTCGGAAAAAGCTTACAACCTAAGATTCAGCTTCTTCCTCAGTATTTCCAAGACCAGTCGTTTATGGGTTAAAAGATGTTTTTACACCCATTTTCTAAAGTAATCTCCTAACAATTTTATGCCATAGGCGAGGTGAGAATTGTTATCACGCAAGAGTTAAAATTCCCAGAAGCAGAGCTGCCTGAGTTCAAATCTTGGTTCCACCATCCCCCCATTCCCTAACCTCTCCATGCCTCGGTTTCCTCATCGGTGAAGTGGGGATGCTCATACTTCTTAATTTCAAAGCGTTTCTGTAAAAAATAATGATATTATCCATAGAAAGCCCTTAGCATGGTGCCTGGCATATATTAAGTACTAATAAACATTAGTTATCATACTATTTCTTTTTAAATTTTATATATTGATTTTAGAAAAGAGAAGGGAGAGACAGAGAAGAGAAATGCCAATTTTTTGTTGTTCCACATACTCATTCATTCACCGATTCTTATACGGGCCCTGACCAGGGATCAAACCCACAATATCGACACAATATCGGCATAGGTAACCAACTGAGCTATGTGACCCGGGCCTGCTATTACTTTGTGAATGAAGATGGATCGGGTTTCCTGGAAGCACAATGACTTGTCTGTGGCCACGTATCCAATTAACAACAGAAGGAGGATTCAGACTCTGGCCCCAGGGGCCCTGCTCTCCCGGGCCCCTGGTAAAGATCTCTCCTTCCTTAGGAAAGGGGGGCCACGGTGACAATGTGCAGGTTGCAGAATGAGGAAGGTCAGCTGGATCCTTCCTTCATAGGATCCTACAATCCCCAAGTTTTAAAACTGAAAAGAATGCCTGTTAAAAATATCTCCTTCTCCCCTACTCGAAGCCCCCTGAAAGGGCAGGCCAGTGTCCCCCAGCCCCGTCCTGAATACATCCGTAATGGGGGAAGCTCACTGCCCAGGACAGCAGACCTGTTTGTACTCAGGGAATGTGAGTCAACCACACATTGTACATTTCTCTTTTAAAACAAGGGTGTTGGGAGGATGGGGAAAGCAATTGCCAGTTCATTCCCTTAGGAACTTTCAGCAAATTGACTTAGTTAATGAAACAGTTTGAGCTGATAGGCCTCATTCAAATGGAATGTGATGGCTCAGAAGTGAGGATCAGAGGAATTTATGGCTCTGGCCAGACCTCTTGCTGCTGAGTTTATCATGCTTTAATAAGTACTGTCATGTTATATACACAATTTGCTGTTCCAGATCACAAGACTTGTTGCCTGCAATTCAGCCATAGCAACACTCGCTTTGCTCCATAAACCCAAACAAACTGGTGCCCTGCAACCCCCAGGCCTCAGTGGGAGCTTAACCCTCTCCTGCCTGCTGCCTTGGAGGTCTCTGAACTCCAGTCCCCTCCCCTCCCCAGAAAGAAAGATACAGCTAAGCCAGTAAGGTATTCCCTAGAAGCTGCTCAAGAATCAAATTCTGATTCGTGAAGAAGTCACATCAAACAGGAGTCTTTCACTGTGGCCTTGGGAAGGTTGTAGGTGCCCCCAGAACAGCCCGAGTTCATGACATTCTGTGCTTCACAGCTGGTTTCAAACCGCCTACACACCCCAAGCTCTAGTTGAGAAGCCCTGGTCGAAAGTGCAAGGTCACCACATCTCGAAGGTATTCCAGTCCAGTCACTGACTCTGTGGCTTCATTCAAGCAACCGCCTCCATCCTGAAAGGTCTCCTGAAATTCTACTCCACCCTCAAAGTCCAAGCCCACGTCCGACCCCAACCCTCATGAAACACTCAGTAGCTCTCCATTGAGAATTAATTTCCAGGGTGTTTGGTCTTCCTTTTGCCCCTCCCTATCTGCTCGCCTCCCTTCTCCCTGCATTGTACCCTCCAAGGCCCCCATGTGTGAATTATATCAATGCACTTCCCTGCCTGGGGCTGGGAGCAGTCAGGGTACTTATTTTCCTGCTCTATCTCTATAGCATCATGGTGGGCTCACAGTTTCCCTCACAACAGAGATACAGAGCCAGTCAACTGAGCGTCTCCACGCAAGCCTCCCACCGAGTTTCAGATAACTGCTCTTGCCCCTGCCCCTCAGGCCCAGAACGGTCTCTGCACCTCAGCTGCTGTTGGACCTGGGGAACCTTGCTAGCCCATGTGGTTCTCCCCGACCCTGCCCGCACCACTGGAAACAGACCCCCTCGACTCACACCCACTCCTGTGAGTCGAGAACCACTCAGAACCTCACCCTCAGAACCACTCACAAGGCTGCCCACTTGCTTGCCTCGCTGTCTATTCACGCCTCTCTCCCTGCTGCAGACATTGGTCAGCTAACACCTTCCCAGCATCCAAACTCCTTTCTAGTTTTGGAGCATTTCCCATTGGGTGAGGACCCTGCCCCCCACCATGGAAGCCAAATGGAAAAATACTCTTTTCTCCTCCCCAGGGCAACCAGAGCGTAGGCACATAATTTAGGCTTTGCCTATTGGATAACTGCAGAGGGACTTTTACTTAGCCTTGAGCAAGGAATGCAAACCAAGGAGTCCGTGAAGCTGGCTTGCCCACCTTCACAGTATTGACCACACAGCTCCGTCCTCTGGGACTATGATCTATCCTGCCTTCTCCCCTTCTCAGCTTGTCCTTTCCCATAGCCACTCTCCTTCCCACCACACCTTGCCAACCCCAGAGTATCCGGAGTTCCTGTGAACTGTGCTGATTGGATCTCTCCTCCCAGGGTTGTTCATTTCCTTTCCATTTTAAGTCAGTAATGAGCACCCCACATGCCCAGCACTAAGGGAGCAAAATAACCATATCCCCACCCTTGTGCAACCTCCACACAGGGGACAGGATGGCAACAGCCACCACATCAGACAAGCCAATGGAACACTGGAAACTGAGGTCATGCCGTGGGAGCTAGTACAGGACATGATGGAATATCCATCAGGCCCCGGACCAGGAAGGCTTCCCTGAGGAAGGGCATTGGAATCAGGATCTGCACGATAAGGAGGAGTTAAGCAGGGGAGGAGGCAGGAGAGGTAGAGGGCAGAGTATCTGTCTCTACAGGCCCTGAGGCTGCCAGGCTGCTCGGAAGGAAAGCCAGAGGCCCAGAAGGAGCAGGGCCACCCAGTCCTGCAGGTAGGTTCCTTTGGTCCAGAATAAGGATTTGGGTATTTTTTCTAAGCGCAATAGGAAGTTACTCAGGAATTCTAAGCAGGGAAGTATTATGATCATGTTTTTATGTATTTTTTAACCATCTTTTTGTGGCAGTTTGGATTCGGGCGAGGAGGTGCAAGATGGGAGAGGCTTACATGGAGGCCACGGCCGGAGCCCAGGGAAAAAGGTTTGTATAAACGTGGTGCCCTGAGGTGCAGCGTATGATTCCAAGAGAGGTTTAGAAGGTAAAAACCATACGACTTGGGCCATCCAGAGAGCTTCTCCTTATCCACACCCCTGTCCCTGAGCTGCCCTCCATTCCTACAGTGTGTCTTTCCCAGCCATGGATGTTATTGCAATTAGGCCAGACTACTTAGGGATCTGGGGAGCTACAGTCAAGGCCCCATTAACTCCAGGAGCAGGGAGGGCCGCAGGGTCCTGGAGCACTAGGGCGTCGCTGTTCGGATTTGGGTGAGGTGGGAGGGGGACTAGAGGAGCCTCATGCGAGGTTACCATGGTTAGAATGAGGACTAGGCTGTGGCTGGATGAAAGGTTGAAGGTGGTGCAGAGCCTTGCCTTGAAAGCTTTGTGTCCTCAAAGCACAGCTAAGAATTTCTGAAGACGTTGAAGGTAGGAGTGACATAATCAGCATGCTTTTTAGAAAGCTCACTCTAGCACTAGAAAGGCAACCTCCCCCCACCTGTGTCCCCTGGTCTCAGTGGGTGCTGGGATCCTCCAAGGCACACCCTGCCCCGATGTGAACGGGTGTGATATATCACTGGCCAGCAGAGGGCTCACTCTCCTCATCCTTTTTCCTCCCCCAGGAGCCCCGAAAATGAACTGAAAGCTCAGACGGGAAGCAGAAGGATCTGTCCTTGATAATTGCTCCAATCCCAAGACTGGAAACTGGAAAGATTTCAGTATATTATAGGAAACACACACACACACACACACACACACACACACACATTGAAAATAAGTTACCGCCACATTGTCCCGGTATATTGTAGTCACAGGCTAAGAAATGTGTTTCAGAGCAATAAAATGACTTCCAAGTTCACTTGGCCTTAAAGTTTACCAGACTGAGAACTGAAACGTAGGACTTCTGCGCCCATCAGCCACAGAGCCCAAGGAGCATCATCTCACACATACCCTCTACCCATTCTCTCACTCGGTACACACGGAGCACCAGCCGTGTGCCAGCTCCCTCATCGCACTTTACAGTTTGCAGAGCAGGTGTGATCGTAACAACTTCTCAAAGCAATCCTCTTTGTAGTCAGAGCTGAGCTTGGCTCCTAAGTTTCGCAATTACCGAATGATCTTGGTCTACTCGCGTAATGTTTCTGAGTACCCCTAAAAATGAGAATGAGGAGGGCCTACCCTGAAGAGAATGTGTGATGATTTAAAAGAGAACATGGACAGGGCCTGGGCAGGAGAAAAATGCCAGCACAGGTTTGTCTCTCTAAAGTTGTGAGACCTTTGTACCAAGTTGAGCGTCTGGGCGCAATACTTAAGTCTTCCAGCAGATGGCAGTCGTCCCCAGCTTTAGGAAGGCTCTAAAAGCAGAGCTCCTTGGGAAGGCGTTGATGCGGACCTTCGATGTCAACGGGGCTCCTAGACTCACACTTTCAAGGAACACCATCACTTCCGCTTGAAGCCCTCCCTCCATAAGGGGCTCAAACTCTGTCCAAGGCATGGCAGACTGCTTCTGCATTTCTTGTCTCCCCTCTCCACAAACCCTCTGGTTTATCACTTCTTGCAGAATGTACATCTGGGTGGGGTGGGTAGGAATGTCGGGCTGGAGGGAGAACAGGGACAGGGTTTCCGGTCCATGTGTCCAATCCCCACTCAGATTCCTGGCAAGGAGCACCAACCCCCCATTCTCTGCCATGTTCAATGGCCCCATTATATTAAAGTGCCCCCACTAACTTACTTTTGCTTTTGACTTACTGTTGGTTGCGAGGCCAAGCTCACACTTTCCTATTGTCTACACTAGTTCCTTTGGCTTGCCCCTGGGCCCTCCGAGAAAAACTTCTATTCTCCTTTCCTATACAGCTCAACTTTCTAGCCCAGAGTGAGGCACACCTGGAGATAGGGACTACTTCCTACTGCCCTCGGTGTTTTTTACTCTCCCTTCACCTCTAAAACCTGGTTACATGGTGAGCCACCCCAGGTTATCCTGAGCAGCTTGGGAAGCATTGAAAACAAAGTCAAAGGCCCTGTGTCCCAACACTCGCCCCCAGAGCCAGTCTATCCCCCCCCCCCCCGCCCCAGAGGGTTGTAGAGTGATCCTCTTGCAACGCTGAGTTGAGTCATCTCATTCTGCTGCTTGAAACCCTCCAGAGCTTGCCATGTGGCTTAGAGCAAAGCCCGAGGTGCTACAGTGGCCCCAAAGCCCTCGGGGACCTGTCCCCGCATTCTTGCGGGACCTCGACCCCTCTCTCATGACGCTCTAGGCACACCGGCCTGCCCGCTGTCCCCAAACCCGGCAAGCCCTTTCCCCACTGCAGACCTCCACCTGGAGCGCTTTCCCCCTGATGCGTGCGTGGCTCCCGTTCATTTCCTTCAGGCGTCCTCCCAATGTCACCTTCTCAGCACCCCGCAGAAGCACACACAGCACGCGTGCAAAAACGCACGCACACAAGCCCTGTGCCCAGTACTCTTCTCTGTTTTTCTCCATAGCACGTGTTTCCACCAGATATGCTACTGGCTTACTTATTTATGGGTGTGATTTCTAGAAATCGAGCTCCGTGATGACAGGAACTTTATATGTTTCCTCTCTGCCGTGTCTCCGGCCCCTAGAATAGAGCCTGCTCTAGGGCTTCTCAGTCATTGCATGTTAACTGACCGCACGGCCAGACCTGGGCGGAGAAGCCAACAGTCCTGACTAGCCTCACTTTACTTTCTATGCAGTGTGTCGAGTGCCGACTCTGCTCCCAGATCACCACTGCAAGCAGAAACAAACACACTCTGAGTGGACACAATTTTCCCAAAGCTGCCAAGCACTCTGTGGATTTGAATTCAGTTCCCACTCAGCCACATCATTATCGCAACGGGTCAGAAACTAACGACGTGATTTAAAGAAACAGCAAAGGGCCCCAGCTGGCGTAGCTCAGTGGATTGAGCGCGGGCTGCGAACCGAAGGGTTGCAGGTTCAATTTCCAGTTATGTCACATGTCTGGGCTGTGGGCAGGTCCCCAGTGGGGGGCGCATGAGAGGCAACCCACATTGATGCTTCTCTCCCCCTTTTCCTTCTTCCCTTCCCCTCTCTCTAAAAATAAACAAAAGATCCGGCAGGACGTTCAGAGGGGAAAACACCATAAACGTCAGTCATTTGAAAGACAGAAGAGTATATGTCCAGCCAAAATCACTCCTCCGGGGACTTTCCACACATGTGGTCTCTTGGACAGCATCCTTCCAATTCTGGACAGAGGCCCTACCACCCCACCCTACCGAGAACCATCATTTCTCAAGGACTGGTGGGAAGTGAGCAGGATTAGCTGACCTGCCAAGCCTTTTATTTACATGCACTAATTTGAAAGGGTTCCTAAGATGATAGGGACAGAAATACTCAGAGAGCATTTCCAGGTATGGTAGGAACACCACTACACTGGATTCGCCTAGTTGTGGGTTCAAGAGCTTCTCCGAAAAGCACCTCTGCCTCCCAATATAAAATGAGACTGGATCATCCCCCACCGCATTCAGCTTCTCTCTGTAGATCAGGGTCTGGCACAAATAAAAATACACTCTTATATTACACAATCTTTTATTACAAAATCATAAGCAGGTAATTCTGTAACATAACAATTTCACACTGAAGCACACCATATGACATTTTAGGCAAAGTGTTCAAATAAAAACTATAAATTATTACCCTACCCACCACACTCAGGCAGGAGTTACTCCTGCCAAACCCTGTGTTTCCCCGCACTCAGGGCCCTCTGGGAGACAGACACACAGTGGACTCAGCTCAAGGGAGGCTGAGGACCACACTCTGCCTGGACCTCTTGCAGGTGAGCCTCAGAGTCCGGTTGGGAAAAGCATCTATCTCCAGTCAAAAGCCCAACTCCTAGGTGGCAAAGGACAACTCAATGCCACGCAGAGTTAAGAGTTAACTCCAGAGCCGGGTGCAAACACCACGAGGGTGCAGATGCTGCTGCTGTGTTCGCACTGCCTCCCCAGGTCTACCCGCAGTTCCTAGTGCTTGAACACAGTAGCTGCCCAGTCTCCCAGAGTTCCTAGTGCTTGAACACAGTAGCTGCCCAGTCTCCCGCAGTTTCTAGTGCTTGAACACAGTAGCTGCCCAGCTGGGGTTCCTTTATTAAGAAGTCAGTTCATAACAGCTGCCTGCGAGTTACTGGGAAAGACGCCGAGGTCACAACCAAGCCCAGTAAAAAAGAGAGAGGGGGGTACTCAATTAATAGATGTCTTATTAATATATTTGTAACATACTTGTTATCCTTAGAGGGTGCACACTTAGACAATCGGGATAGTGAAAAGTCTAGAAATACCACCTCTCTGGGGAGAATAAAATAGGATAATAAGCAGGGACGAAATCTCCGAAGGCCTGTCACAGAAGGAAAAGAGAAGACGTGTCCTGCTGGGTGACAGAAAGAAGAACTCGGATTCAATGGCGAAACCCACCGGGGACAAATGGCACTCAGGTAAGGAAAGAACTCACGCCGCCCGCAGCACAACCAGGCTCTCGCAGGAGCAGTGGTTCTGCTACCGGAGGGCCCCTCGGTCTCGGTGACGTAAGTGGAGCTGTTGTCACGCCCCGAGCAGCCCTAAGATGGACTCACTCGCAGCTCTGGTCCGGTTAGTTGTTTCATACAAGGTGTCCAAAGTCTTTCTGCTCCAGGCTTTCAGTCTCCAGCCTGAGACGCAAAGGCAACAAAAGGGAAGGAAATTATGAAAGAGTTAAGAGCCCACGAAACACAGATGTTATTCTTAAGAAGAATGTGAGCCCCTGAGGAGACGGGAGGTGAAATAAAAGTGTTGAGTGTTCCTCTGCCCAGACTCCAGAGCCCTTCCTCCATGGAGCATGCTGGGGAGGGGCCATGGCAAGCTAGCAAAACCCTAAACCTCCTAAGAATTGTAGGCTTAATTAGTTTCTCCAACGCGAGCTCCTTACAGAAAAAAGAAATCCGCAGCCCCCACCGTGACTTACTGCCAGAGAATCTCACTGCCTCCTGGGCTACGGGAACCAAATTTCACTTTCTAACCTTCCCTCAGGAAGTTGCAGGTGTCTCTATAAAGGAGATCTGAAGAGTAAAAAGAGATGCTGTTATTCAGCTCCAGTCTCAGTCACCACTTAACTCTATTTCCCACTTCATCTAAACACCAACAGCATTCACGTACCATTCAAATGGCTTTATGTACAGCTTTATGTAAAGCATGGGGGGTGTTTTTTAGTCCTTTTTTAAAAAAAATTTATTGTTATTCAGCTGTAATACATGTTTTAATACTAAGGTCTGAGGTTGATTATAACAAGACCACTCGACAGGGAGTCAGGAAATTGACTCTCCAACGGGACTCGATGGGGGTTGGGGCCAGGAATCGTTTCTTAGCAAACTCTGTATCAGCAGCCCCTGGCAAGGAAGAGAGCAACATGCTGAATGAAATATTGAATCCACCACTCGGTGGTTCCGAGCTCTGGCTCTGCTCCAGAACCAGCGGCACTGCCTTGGTTAAGTTACAGGACTTCTCTGAGCGTCAGACTGTTTCCACTACAAACTGGAAGTATAATAGCTACCTCGTACGATTGCAGTAAATGCAATTATGTATGTAAAGTGTCCCAGAGGGTGTCTGGCACAGAATAGGTGCTGAGTGAGTCATGTGCTCTCCCCCCCTATTCTCTAAAACCATACTTCACACAAAGTAAATGACCAGTAAAGTTTGCCTGGATGATCAATAGGTAGAAGTAAGATGAATGCTGTCAGTTAATTTAGGGAAGCACAGACAGGTGAATTCATGAGCCTGTGTTCAGGTAGCCACTCCACAGAAGAGTTGGGGACGGAGGGAGGAAAGGAATCTAAAGTTGGAGTATATCTCTGCCAATTGTGAGAGGCAGCCAACACTTGTATTTGTCTTTTGTGGTTCACACCACGACTTCTTTGCTGGCATTTTGGCTCCAGAAAGCGAAGTCTTCAGATCTTCTAGCGGAGTCACAGAAGTCACTCCTTTAATAGATTTTCATTAGTGGAGCTGGACATACAGACACAGTGCACTGTACTCAGAGTGATTTACGATTCAAGGAACCCCGTACCGCATTCTCATGGCGTCCAGTCCCCACTTCCTGTGCCCGAAGAGCTTATCGCTGTGAATAAACGTGTGCTTGATGCTATGATCAGGAAGCAAAATATATGTCATCGATATGTTTTCTCCCTGCCTTCCACGCAAGGAGACAAGGGCAAGTTCATCGCCCGCTTTCTCCAGCCATCACGGTTCAGGTCTGTGTCTGCTCTCTTTTTCATCCCTGTGGTTCGATTTTACTTTGTTTAATCCATAAACCAAGGCAAACCTTTCTATATAAAGGTAAGATAACAGAACATTAAAAACAGGAAACTGCACGTCGATTCCCCATTTGGACTCCCCTAGTTTGAAAACAATCACTGACGTCCCTGCCTCAGATTCAGCATCTTTAAATGGGTGATGGTTCTTAAGTAACAACATGCAGCACTTGTAACAGCTCCAGATACATCCCAGGCACTGTTATAAGGGCTTCCTGTGTAGAAACGCACTTAACCCTCACGGAAATGTTATGGCGGAAGTATTATCATGTATCCACTATACGGAGGAGGCGCTGAAGCACAGGAAGGCTAGGTAACTTCAAAGCCCACTATTGAGGAGGCACTTTATTTACTGCAATTGGGATTAAAATGAAATGCTTTATTTAGAGCCCTATCATATGGGAACCATGAAGATGGCTGTACATGTAATTAATACACTGCAGATGCTGGCAGTGGGGCCAGCCACCCCGTACAGACACCGATGTTAATGATAAGGAGTAACTGCAATTTCTCTTCCATCATTAAATTCCTCTATCAGGAACTACGGAAACTGACTATAGAAACAATGGAAGCCAAGAGGTTGTTTATGGCTGTAACCGGGTTCATGGAGAACAGATCTGTAAGGCAAAGGGGCACGCACACTGTTTTCTCTGGCGGCACGGCAGACACACCCCTGGGCCAGTGCTTCCTCACCTAACCCACCGAGGCAGGGACCGTGAGGTCCTTGTGAAGGGAAAGCCTGCAGCCCCCGCTCCGTCCACAGTCTGGAAGGTGACTCACACTGGATTCAGACAAGCTGGTCCTGCGGAGCTGGTCTCATGGAGAAGTGGCTGTTCTCACCTGTGGCCTGAAATGGAAGGTAGTGCCTAGCTATTCATTTTCAGAGTCTCCAGAATTCCAGCATCCACAGCAGGCTGCTTCCCCTTTGGGCCAAGACTCAAAAAAAGAGGCTCTTTTAGGTGCAAAAATCCCTTCACTGTCAGTTTTGGAATGAGTTGCAGCCAGGTAAAAATGCATCATTATTGAGGTATGCACTGAAATCGTCACTTCTCCCAACCTTTAAAGACATCATCAGTGTGGCCACAGTGAGGAAATGGAAACCAGATACAGAGAAGTGCCTGAAAACGCCAAAGCAGGACCAGGAGGTGCGTCTTGTCCATTCCCAAGGGAGCCTTCTGCCATTGTTGGCAGCAATCACACTGGACGTCCCGGTCCCCCTCCTAAGTCCCCACTTCCTGCAGCTTTATTAACTTCTGCCAGTGGCTTACCTTGCCTGCTGTGCCTGACTCTGACTTCTTCCACCCCAACACCTGAGAGCCACCCAAAGCTCTGGCACTTCTTTGGCACCCATTTCCCGGATTGGTACTGGAATTTGACCTTCTTGTTCTGCAATTACTCCACTCCAAGTCTGGTGCAGGCCTTATTTGAACAGATCCCAACATCCAGACACACTCACAGATTGGTAGGTCTTAAGCTACACTGCTGAGGCTGCAGAGGAGGGTCACAGGGAGAAAACATCACAGGATGGAATAACCACAGGCAGACTCCTTCAAATAAGACATCAGAAAAGCCTCCTCTAAGAAGATGGCATTTGGACCTAGAGCTTTCGTGTGATCCAGGGCACAACCCAAAGCGGGAAGCAGCTTCCTCAGTAAAACGGCTTCCACAGACCTCATCCCTGAAGATGGTGCCACTGCAGGGGACACATTCTCTTTCAAGCTCAGGCCCCTAAGTCTCTCCACCTCTCCGCTTCAAGGCTTTCTTCTGAGCCTGGGAAGCCCACTCAGATCTAACTCAGGGACATTTTCAAAGTGGGAGGGGGAGGCCCCTGGGGACCCTTGACCAGTGAGGGACAGGAGCCCTTGGTGAGTGTTCCAGGCTCTTCCCTTTCCCCAGGACAACCCCACAGCGCGCTGGCCATGCCTTCCCACAGAAGCCCAGTGGGAACCTGACACATAGCACACACTGGCCTTCCTCTTCCCTGTCTGCCCCTGCCCATGCCCTCATGCCTGCATCCTGGGATCACCTCCCAAGCCCTTGTCTCAGGCTCTGCTTCGGGCCCGATGAACTGCGGAGGAAGCTTTCTGTGGCTATAGTGAGAATCAGGAGTGCTGCATATAAGATCAGGTCCATGATATCAATACCAGCTGGACAGTGAAAGGTCATGGAAAACTTTAGATTTCCGAGTTCACTGCCTCGGTGCTCAAGATGGTAGAGCCCATGCTGGTAATTCAGCCCCCGAGTTCGGGAGGCAGTGGTGGCTGGACACGTGGCCTCACAGGGGTATATGAAGTCTCTGAGCCTCTGCTAAGCAAGCTGAGATTCAGGGAAGGAATTGGGATGGGCAGAAAAGGGACACTGAGGCAAAAGACTGTTCATCAAAATGGGGCCACTAGGGAAGCCACAGGGGAAGTTCTGACTCAACCCTTATGCAAGTGCCCAGAAGTCATCTCTAGCACATTGGATATGGCATGAAAATAACCGCAGCTTTCCTGAGTGCTGCTTATTTTCAATCTGCTAAGCAGTTTTCATAATGAGCTCATTTAATTGTCAAAACAACCACATAAGTCATTCTCCCCATTTTATAGAGGAGGAAAGTGAACCCACTAAGCACTAGAACCAAGACTCAAATCCAGAGTCATTGGATTCCAAACTCCATGCTCTGGCCAACCTACTACCCTACCGGGGTCCAACAGTGATGCAGCCCAAGTTCAAGTTCAAGGTCAACAATTGACCCTGCAGATGTGAGTTCGCTGGCTGCTGGCAGGCGGGTCTGGGAGAGATAGGAAATGATTCTCGGTGTCAAAGTGCACCCATAGCCTGGGTTCACCAGCATCATCTGGAGAGAGATGCTTCCTGTGCCCGAGCCTCAGAGCAGCAGTGACCGTGTCCTGTGCAGTCACACTGCAGCTATCCTTCCATTCCTGAAGAACATGCCTCGGATTTGTCATCTGCCTTCAGGATCTGAAGGGGGAGGACTCCAGGTTAGGGAGGGCCGTCTGCAGGGCACATTCCCACTTACAAAACGTATTCCAGAGCTTGAAGTCATGATGCTGAGGATGAGCAGAGCAGGCTGTGTGACTCCCATTTCAGAGAGGAGCAAACAGGGTCAGAGACGCTGAGAGGCAGGAAGGACAGTGCCATAGAAATCTCAGCCTCTGGCCGTGGAGCCAGAAATGCCTGCTCTAGCCCAAGCTCTGCCCCTGACTGATACTGACTCAGCATGGACTCACTATCCAGCCTGGATACGGACTTTGCAGGCATGTTGGAAAAGGAAGAGATCGGGATAGAAGGAAACTGACTCTCTGAACCCCAGAGAGCAGAGAGCAGACTCACCGGTGGTAGCACTGGAGAGTAATGCAAGCAAGCAGTTAATTTTTAGCGTTTTTCCACTGAGCACATGGAGTTGTCTGTTCCAGCAGTCAGCCAACCCTGGTCAGGACAGTCCCTCTGCAGTCAAGGCGACTTTCTCCTCTGACATCAGTCCAACAGAGTCAGCATCCCTTGGAGTTTCCTTCTGCTGCTTTGCAAGCTGAACTTCAATGAATATACATGCCTTGGTTTCTGGGATGTCCCTTCCTGGTTTGAGTCTTTCCAGTGCCCTTGTTCATTAGCCCTGAAATCAGTGAGATGGCAAAGCTGTGTATCACTCAACTTTCCTCCCTGTTGGAGGAGAACCAGCCCCATCAGCTAATCCAAAACCAGACTGAAGGGCACCAGACCTGCTCACAGCAGACCTGGTACTGACCTTGACCTGGTACTGACATTAGCTTGGCTTCTGCTTCACTATGGCACCTTGAGCACACTTCTTCAGCTCCTTGGTCCAGCTTTCCCATCACCAGAATCGTGGGGCTGGACTCACTGACACAAAGCATCCTGCTAACACTTCAGGATTCTAACATATAGACTCGAGAGCCGAGAGAGAGAAAGATGTCAGTTAATTAGTCAAAGCTACGGGGTAATTAATGAAGGTGATTTCCCCAGACTCTGAGAGAAAAAAGATTTGATTGAATGGAAGAGGATCATCGAAGCTGATATCACGTTTATGAAGACAAAACACCAGGCTGTTCCATATTAGCAAATCCTGTTTGAGACGTAGCAGAAGAGAGTGGAGTGGCCACAGGCTCTGGATTTGCACAGACCTGCGCTCAAATCCCCCTTTTACTCCTAACTGACTGTGCGATGACGGGAATTCGCTTCACCTTTCTAAGCCTCGTTCTATCACTTGTAAAATGTTATATCTCAGAAAGTTGTGGTAATTAAACAAGATAATGAGGATAACATGCATTGTAAGTTGTGGTAGGAAATTCCCTTGACTCTCGTCACACTGGCCGAGGGAGGAGGCTGGCTTGGGAAAGCAGGGGGAGGAACGAAGGCATTTCATTCATTGACATATCTATTCATTCATCTCAACATTATGTGTCAGGTACTGGCAAAATGGAGATAAATAAAACATAGCCCCTGACCCCAAGGAATTCAGCGTCTGAGCGGAAAGATTCCGTAGTGATAACTACCTCACCCAAGTACAGAAAGACAGCACTCCCACTTTTAGAAGCCCATGGAAACAGGCACAGAGACGACCAATGAAATGATGGCTATAAATATAAAAACTAGGGGGGGGAATTAAATGTCCATCAAAAGGAGAGCAAATAAATTAAAGCATGTAGTTTCATTGAGATTTAGTGAAAATGCAGTTATCAAATTATGTATACAGTTGGCTACATTGAATTAGATTTTAAAACACACAATTTGTACTTTCCATGGATGTGCATTTGTGTGTGTAAAAGTATTTTTTTTTAGGCGGTCTAGAAGAATCCACATCCAACTCACGAATCTGGCTGCTTCTGAGGAAGACAGGAAGAAAACGAGCCTGGGGGTAATGAGCAAAGGGACAATAATTTCACCTGTCACATTTCACTCATATTTAAAAAGACTAGAAACAAATATGACAAATTAATTTGGACAGTGGTATTATATGTGATATTATTCTTAATATCTTCATTTTTTGAATTTATCATAATAAAAGTATAGCAATGTGTTATACAAAGAGTTATGAAAATGCCCTTCTCTTAACTGCCTAAGTTGACCTTCGATGCTATCTGGGAGTCAGTATGAAACTTTGAAGAAATGAAGGCCTGGTTTTTCCTCCTGGATTCGCCACTTATCAATAGAACAAATGTAATCACACATTAGCTCTGAAATGTATTGCTTTCTCTAATGAATCCAGTTCTCCATGCTAATTAGTAGATAAAATGTGGACTTTAAATTCTATGTAATTTACATTTAATTTGAGCCAGTAATTTAAATAGACCCTTTAGGAATGTCTCAGTCACTCTAGAAGAAAAGGTCCAACACCCAGAAGAATGACTTCCTGCTTGCCATCCCCAACTCCAATCCAAGATGCTGCCTGGGTGTGGTTAATGCCACCTTATAATGGAAGCAAAACACTGGAGGGTTTGAGACACAAAGCCAGTTAGATGTTGATGTCAGAACACCTGAATCTACCTAGTTGCAGACTGACCTGCCTGTCCTTCAAGTGAAGTCTGAAACAGGTGAAACTGGAGGTCTGCTGAGTTTCTCTCTCTTTCTCTCTCTGCTTGGGCAAAGCCCAGGTGCTCTCTGGCTAACTGAGCCCCACCACCTCTAAGCCTTTCTGAGGGCTGTTGTGAATCCACTCAGCTGCAGCCCAAATGGTTTGTTATCTCTGCAGCCTTCTCCACTGAACTACCTTGGTCCTGCTATGATGGACCTTCTAATCAGTACCTCACCCCAGCACCCAGCTATCCGCAGCACCCAGGCACCAAGGGCAGCCTGAGAGAGCTAAACCTCCAAGCCTCCCAAAGCCTCATAGAGGCTACGCTGCCACATTTATTCTGAGATAGCTGCCCTGACATTAATGTGACATCCTGTGATGCAGCCCTACCTGGCAGCTCCACAAGCAGAGAGTAAAAGCAGTAACCACCCTGTGTTCTGGATGTTTCTTTCTTTTATCTAAAGCATTCCCTTTTTTTGGTCAACTGCCTTCACAGGATGATTCAATCCCCTCTCCTTCTTCCCTCCCAGTCTTCTCCGTTTCATAAAACCCTAGGCTGGCAAAATGGTTAAATTTATGTGTCAATTTGTCTTAAGCATGGTACCCAGATATTTGATCAAACATGTCTGCATTTTGCCATAAACATTTTTTAGATGAGATTAACATTTAAATCAGTAGACTCTGAGTAAAGCAGATTGTTCTCCATAATGTGGGTGGGCCTCATCCAATCAGTTGAAGGCCTGAAGGAAAAGACTGACCTCCCTTCAAAGAAGAGAAAACTGCTGGCAAACTGCCTTCAGACTTGAGCGACAACGTGAATTCTCTTTGGGTCATCCTTTTCTTCTCTATAAAGCCCACTTTGCAAGGCTATGGTTTTACTTGGTAAGTCAAGTACCTGTCCTCTGGGATAATAAACTTGAAGGAGGTAGGAGGATGCAGGGAAAGCATGGCTTAATGGGATAAATTTAAATTTGGTATTAAAAAATTTTTTTGGTATTAAAAATTTATCGCTATTATTCTACATGATCTTGGACAAGTCTTTTCACTTCTCTGAGCTTTTATTTGTCCCACAAAGTTGCTCAACTAAGCAAGGTATTATCATTACCATTAACAGTAATATTCACTTTTAGAGATGCTACCTCACACCAGTCACAATGCCAAGTTCACCTGGAATTGTAAGTGGTGGAGTTTGAGGTTTTGCAGAGGTGGGTTTTGAATAAGTCAGAGTTCAGGGGCCACAGTTGGGGTTGTATGGGGTGGGTGTGCACAAGGTAAGTTTCAATGGCCTAACCATGGCTGGGCTATGAGATTCAGGTGGAGGGTAAAGCTGGGACCAGCCTGTGGTCCGTTATGACAAGTCCAGTGATTTGGGGGCAGTGGGATGACAGTTGAAAAACAGAGTAATGACAGCTACTTCTTCTTCCCATATCTATTGTCCCAAAGGATGTGATCCCAGTAAGTTTGGCTTTGATTAAAAAAAAAAAATCTGTGCTGAAACCAGATTTACCTTCTGCCCCAGCCAGGTAAGGAACAAATGTTCTAGTAACTTCACCCATAGCATCCGAGGAGGATGGGAAATTCCCCTGGAAGCCCAGAATAAACTGAGGCCAAACTCTGGGCTTTTTCTGAGCAAACATTTAGAGAGAAACCGAAGTGATGATGCTGTAGAAGAGCCAGCGGGGCTGTCCCCGTGCACAGAGGCAAGGCTGATGAAAACACAGGGATTAGTACAGATGAATCATTGCCAGTCCTCTCCTGAGAGCATTTGCTGGTGGCAACCCAATAAATACTAGCTCTCTGAAAGCGCTGACAAGTCACCCACCAGGCCTGGGAGTTAGAGAGATGGCTTCAGAACTTGGTGGGAGGAGAAGCAGGCAGTAGAGACACGGAGGCGTATCCCCCTTCCAGAATTCATGTTCCTCCTTTTGGTAAGATAATTTCCTACTCTTTCTGAAGTGTGGGTGATTCTAGAATCTAGATGAGTGGTGCCCACAATCCTGACCTTCCGCACCTCCTGTGTGGGTGGGAATTCATGTTCCTCTATGACTTCTGCCCTTGACAGCAAGGAGCAGGATGCTCTACCTGCCGGGCAACTTAGGAGGCAAGACGGGCAGCTGCCTTGCTTTTGGTTACTGACAGTGAGGATAAACTGAAGGTCTCTGTAGCACTGCCTTAGACAGAATCTAGGGCGAACAGAGCTTCAAGAAGTGATACTCCATTCAGTATCTTGACCAGGGTGGTGCATAAACAAACCTGCACATGTGATAAAACATATAGAGCTAAATAAATAAATATACACAGCAAATGAGAATGAGTAAGACTGGGAAAATATAAACTTTGAGTGCATTCTATCAATCTCAATATCCTGGTCTCAGTATTCTATCATCTATAGTTCTGCAAATTATTACCACCGGGGGAAACTGGGTGTACAGAATCTGCGTGTATTTTTTAAAACAGGTTTATTGAGATATGATTCACATACCATACAAGTCACTCATGTAAAGTACGCAATTCATGGCCTTTAGTATAGTCAGAGTTGTGCATCCATCAACACAATTTTAGAACATATTGATTATACCATAAAAAACCCGTATCTTTTACCAATCATTCCCAAATTCCCTCATACCCCAAGCCCTAGGTAACCACTAATCTCTTTTCTGTCTCTATAGATTTGCCTGTTTGGGGTAGTTTATGTAAGTGAAGTCATATAATAGGTGGCCTTTCGTGACTGGCTTCTTTCATAGCTTTATTCCAGCATGTATCAATCATTCATTTCCTTTCATTGATGAACAATATCTTATTTTAAGAATACACCATGTTTTATTTATCTGTTCATCAGTTGATGGACATTTGAGTTGTTTCCACTTTTTGGCTATTACTCAAAATGGTTTCAATTCTCTTGAGTTTCTCCCTGGCAATGAACTTGCTGAGTTACATTATAACTCTGTTTAAGTTTTTGACAAACTGCCAGGCTGCTTTTTAAGTTTATTTTTATTGTATTTTTTCCATTACCATTTATCCCCCTTATACCCTTTCCCTCCTCCACCCACACTCCTCCTAGTTGCAATCACCACACTGTTGTCCACAGCCATGAATTCTTTTTTTTTTGCTTAATCCCTCCACCTGCCAACATCCCTCCGACCAGAGCTGTCAGCCTGCTATCTATGCGTCTGTCTCTTTTTTGCTTGTTTGTTTAGTTTGTTCATTAGAATCTATATTATGAGTGAAATCATATGGTATTCATCTTTCTTAGAGTGGTTTATTTCACTTAGCATAATGTTCTCCAGGTCCATCCTTGCTGTCACAAAGGGTAATTTTTTTCTTTGTTATGGCCGAGTAGTATTCCATTGTGTAAAAGTACCATAACAGCTTTATCCATTCATCTACTGATGGACACTTGGGCTGCTTCCAAATCTTGGCTATTGTAAATAATGCTGCAGTGATCACAGGGTGCATATATTCTTTCGAATTAGTGTTTTGGTTTTTTTGGATAAATTTCCAGAAGTGGAATCGCTAGGTCATAAGGCAGTTTCATCACTAATTATTTGAAAAAACTCCACACTGCCTTCCGTGGCGGCTGCACCGATCTGCATTCCCCCCAACAGGGCAGAAGTGCCGGGCTATTTTTTAAAGCGGGTGCACCGTTTCACATTCCTACCAGCAGTATATGAGGGTTCCGGTTTCTCCACATACTCTCCAACACTCATCATCTCTCTTTTTAAATCATAACCATTCCAGTAGAGGTGAGGTGGTATCTCATTGTGGTTATTGTTTGCATTTCCCTGATAGCTGTTGAGGCTGAACCTCTTTTCATGTGCTCATTGGCTATTTGCGAGTTTTCTTGGCAGAAGTAAATGTCAATTCAAGTCCTTGCATAATTTTTAATTAGGTTATTCATCTTTTTATTATTGATCTCTGTATGATGGCTTACAGTTTCATATGAGTCCACTACAATGATCTTAATACAAATTTCAACTTAAAGGAAGGACATTGGGGAAAACCAAAAGGAAATTCAGGGGGAAAAATGAAGCAGTATTTCACCGAAGACAATACACAGAGGGCAACCAAACACATAAAACACGTTCAGTAACATTAGCCATTGGGAAAAACAAATGAAAACCACAGTAAGATACAACTACACACCTAGCAAGATGACTGCAGTAAACATTAGTGACAAAACCTAACATCCGTGAGGATGCAGGGAGCCTGGGTTACTCGTATATTCCTGGTGGGAGTTATAAAATAGCACAGTCACTCTGGAAAACGGTCCGGCGGTCTTTCATGAAAACAAACACGAAACTACCACACAACCCAGCAATTACACTTTTGGGCATTTACCCCGAGCCATGAAGACTTAGGTTCACACAAAAGCTTGTACTTGATTGTTCACAGCGGCTGTATTTGTAAGAGCCCCAACGTGGAACAACGCAGATGGCCTCAGTTCCACGGAGCACTACTCAGCAGTAAAATGGAGCTAACCACTGATGTAACAACTTGCCTGAGTCTCCAGAGAATTGAGCTAAGAAAAAAAAAAAAAAAGAAAGAAAGAAAGAAAAAAAGAAGTTATCACAAAGTTAAATACTATACGATTCCACTTATGCAACATTTTTTAAATGACAAAATTAGAGAAATGGAGAACAGATTAGAGGTAGCCAGGGGTCGGGGATGGGATGGGGTGCAGGAGACGGAGGGGGTGTGACTGAGAACAGGCAACACCAGGGATAGATCTGTAGAAATGGTCCATGTCTTGATTCTATTGATGTCACATCCTTGTCGTGATTTGGTACGTCCATGTTTTGCAAGATGGGAGACTACACCAGATCTCTTGCATCTCCCTACAGTATTTGTTATAACAGTGAATCTATAATGATCTTAAAATAAAAGTTTAATTAAAAAAAAAAAGAAAAACACAGCAGCTTCACTGATCGACTTACAGTCTTACCAATTATTAATTGTGTGATTTGGGACAAAATAACATTGTCAGGTTTCTACCTATAAAATGGGGATAATATCTACTCATATGATTGTGATAAAGGTCAAATGAAAATAAAAGTGAAAGAGCCTATAACTAACAAAACAACTACTGTTACTACTGCAACTATTAATAGAGTATTCTCTGCCCTCAATTTATATCCCTTGGTGGGTGCCAGAGTGTCAGAAATGTTCACTCATCATTATTTGATTTTTCCACCGCTAATGTAGCCACTGTGAAAAGGGTAGTGGAATACATTAATTCCTACTCAGGCAGGTCGGTAGGTGGTTGCTGACATGAATGCTTTAAAATGCTCAAGATTGGAAGGAAACAGGACAGGAGCTGGGCACTCCTCAAAGCCTCTCAGACAGAAGGAGCAGGAGACAGACCAGGCTGGACTTTTGGTACCTGGAAGTGGGGACCTGACTTACCTGTATGAGTATAACTTTACTCTTAACCTTGTGGTCTAGGGACAGTTGCTTCTCTCTGCCCGCTGAACGGGAGTAAGCATCCCCCCTCCCCTGCAAAGTTGGTAACATGAGGCAAGTCAGTATTTCCCAAACTCCAGACCCTCCTGCTCCAGTGTCCTCACTTCCACCAAGTTCACTTAAACACCAACATTGTCACTTATTTACTATTTTTTCATTAAACAACTCCCTTCTTTACTCAAATAACGTTAGTGTTAAAGGAAACAAAAGCAGGTAAACAGTTGTTCACATTTTAACATGCTTGAAAGCAACAAGCTTCTTACAATCAATGGTGTACGATGGTTTGATTAATAAATTATTTTTAGTCCTACTAGAATATATAATAATGTTTTATAATCAGTAACATTTTAGGTTCTATTAAGTATGAATGTCACTTCATTAAGTAGAAAACCAGAGCTGCTTATTAAAAATAGAAGGAACCATTTAAATACACGTATTTGATTAAATTACATTTTAATTACATTTCCAGCATGATTAGATTTCAGCTAGTGTGCTGCCTGAAAATATGTTACCCTGAGGCTTGCCCCAAATCTAGTAAAGAAGGGAAATGCAGTGAGCAAAGAGGGTCGGAAATGACTTACTAGCACCAAACTGATAGGGTCTTCACAATGTCACAAACAGCAGTATGTCCTTCCATTTTAGTAACAGTCACACTATGCACACCTAAAACTATCTCCCTTAGCAGCCAGTGCCTGCCTTTAGAAAGCACTGAGGAAAGGCAACGAGTCCCCAGCAGACAAAATCTGCCTCATTGCTTCTGGGTATTGGAAGCGATGCACTTGCCACTCCTAGGGGAATGGAGGACAACAGCGTGCTGGTCCACACCGAGATGCTGTGCAGCAGATCCAAATGTTAACCAGAAGTACATCCACTCACGTGGACAAAGTCTTAAAGTAAAATGCTGAGTGAAGGAAAAAGAAACTGAGTAAGAGATATATCACAGCATCACACAAGTAAATGAAAAGCATACACATTCACCACAAACACTACACATTTAAAAATATATACACATATTCTTATGATGGGGAGGGTGGGAGAAGGGACCAAGTGTGCAGGGAAGAAAAATAATATTCATAAACTAAAATAAAACAAGAGAGGCTGTTGAGACCAATGATGATTCTGTGCCCTGAGATGAAGTATTTGAGTAAGCCAAATAGCCATATAAAAATATGGATATAAATGTAAAGCTCGTATCAGTATCACATTGGTATACAGTAGGTACTCAGTGAATGTCACTTGCTTGCCTGTAGGGTTACCTACAAAAGCTGTCTGCAGTATCGTCAAGAATTCCGAGTGGTACCGAATTCCCAGTGACTGTCACTACGTAGATGTCACATGCCCCTTAGCAGTTCCCTGTAGAGTTCTTGGTTCCCCGCCCCTATCCACACACACACCTCAGACCACTCCAGTTCAGGATGACCCACTACCAATAACCGTCCCTCCTCCATCACCAAAGGGTATCTAAAGCCCAGCTGACTGTCCTGAAACAAGACTCACAGACCCTAAGAGTCGACCCAAGGGAACACTGCATGGGGATTGAGTCCCACTGTCCCATTGGACAGACAGGCAACTGAGGCCAGAGAGGGGCAGAAACCAGATGCAATCACACAAGGAATAAGGGGCAGTTCTGTAAGGAGAACCAGGTTACTTTCCTTTCACATGCGGGTACATCCTCCCCCCACCCCCACGGTCTGCAATGCCCTTTACCTGACTTACCCATATAAACCAACAAGGACTCTGAGATAGAATTTCCATTCTTGAAGGGGTAGATATTTGTGCCTAGGGTGCAGCTCACCAGCCGCTGGGGGACTGAGACATTAGGAGGTCAGGAAATTACCAGGAGGGCAATGATAAGACAGGTGATAATAGCCAATGGTGTCATTTCTTAATGCCATTACCACTAAAGATCATCCATTCCCTGGAAGATAAATAATAGTCAGGCCTGCGGGCTGCCTGGCATCTCTGCCCCAGAGTGTGGGTTGCAGATGTAACAAAAGTGATGGTCAGGGTGGGGGCAGGGGCATAAGCCATTTTATGAGAATTGTCTCGTATTCCCAAAGTACATACTATTATCTCCTTTTTACAAATACTAAGAAACTCAGAATGGCTAAGTAGCTTGCCAAAATTCATAAAGCTAGTAAGGGGCTGAATAAGGGTTTCTACAGAGTGTGTCTCCAACACCTTGGTCTCCCCACACTTTTACCCCCGACCCCAGGGCTTCCTTATACATCAAGAAAATATGAAGCTTTAGAGAAGAGAGAGCTAAACTTTGAAATGGGGTTGAATCAAGGGGGGTTTCATGTGCCTCTATCACCGGACATGGGTTTTAAATGAAGGATAGGATTTCCTCAGGTGGATGGGGGCAGGGCAGTTTTTGTGGGGTGGGTGTATGTATAGCAAAGGCCTCCCACTAGGAAAGCACAGTGCGTGCTTGATGCGCCATGCGGGTGGTTGGGTGAGAACCTCTGGCATGTGAAGTGGAATGTAGACAGGTCTGGGTGAAGCTCAGCTCTGTACAGACAACGGAAGAGCCAATCATCAGGTGGATTTTAAAGTGGGGCATGGCCAAAGGCATCCCTCATGCCTCCCAGAGCCTCCAGCGAAGGGAAGGAGGGAAGGAGGGGTTACGAACACAGATTTCGGGGCAAACTGACTTGAATTTGAGTCCTAACCCTGCCATGAATTAGCTGTTATGTTGGGCAAGGGCTTATCCTCATAGATAACAATCAGAACAGGCCTGGCACATAGGAAATGCTAAATATGCTTTACTGATGATAGTGAAGAAGATAATGATGACAACACTGAAGGTGGAGGAGGAGGAGGAGGCAGAAGAGGAGGGAGAGGGAGGAGGAGGAGGGAAAGGAGGAGGAGGAGGAGGAGGAGGAAAGTTTACAGTCATGTAGAGGAGAGGGTGGCTCCATGAGTCAGGACTTACGGGAGTACAAGGAGTTGCTAAGTTGTCCAACTAGAAGGATTAGGACAAAAGTTCTGGAGATGTGGTCAGGAATCTCTCCATGGCCAAGACTCTTGTCTTCTGCTTTGTCTGTTTTATAAATATTCTGGTACCTTGCTGGATCTGTTTTTCTTAAAAAACAACTAACATATATCGAGAAAGCCCACGTGCTAGTCACTACGCTAGGCTCCAGAGGCCCCAAAATGTATTAGACACGTCCCTACCCTCAAAACGTTTACAGTCTAGTGGGTGGGGTGGGGAGGGGTACAGACATACAAGCAATGACCTACAGCAGAAAAGCCCACCAGTCTGAGTGCTGGGATGAGGTTCAGTAAAGAGCTGGGCACTGGGGGTTGGGGTTGTGGGTGGGGGTGGGGTAGAGGTGGGGGGTGGGGAGGTGAGAGCACTTCTGAGGTGCAGCTTTGACTCACTGAACCTGAAAGAAGATGAGGAAACCAAGTTCGAAAAGAACAGAAACCGGGCAGTTCCACAGTTCTGGGTAGTAGGAAATAACCAGTAGTTTGGTCCACGTCTTGGAATGGGAACAGTGCAACTCTTCTTCCATCTTTGTCTCTTTTGCTCAGGATTCAATTTTCTGAAGTTTCATTCTTTGGTTTCATGAAGGCAGGACATCAGGATCTTCTATGGTAGAAGGTTTGTTCTGAGAGAAAATTCATGCAGGGTTGTCAAACACAGAGAAAAGATATAAATTACCAGGAAGAAATAAATATCAACTATACCTCGAGTACACACAGCTAGTTTACCACCCACTCTCCTCCTATCTGGTTCAAAGAGACAAAGTGCCCAGGTTTAAAAACTCCTCCTCCCTTCCCCCAGACATCCTTTCAACTAGGAATAGATCCTAGAGTAAGACCTAGTTCTGGCCATTGAGATGCAGGCAGAATCCGGTAGGTGGAGCTCTAGGTGACCCCTTGGAAAGGCCATGCCCTTTCAGCTGTTGTCCTTCCTTTCTTTGCACCTGAACATAGTAGGGATACCTAGAGGAGCAGCAGTGATTCTATGACCTGAAACTGAAAGCAGTCTTCTAGGGCTGGAGATGGAAGGGTAGTAGGAAGGAGCCTGGTTCTCAATGACTTCATAAAACTCTTACTTCATAGGAAGACAGATTGAAACTCAAGCAGTTGGACCCACATTACAATTAGTTTAATAAGTGTTTGTGGTAAGGGCTTGGGGAAGGGTGGTCTCCTTTCACTAGAGGTTAGCTCTCAAATGACCCTCTGCAGGAAGCCTCTCCTGACTCCCAGGAAAAATCAGGACTTCCCCATTTTACAGGTTTGTGGTTCACCAGTCTTCTCCCACTGGGCATTACCCCAATTATCTGTGCCACTGTTTGTATAATGCTTGCATCTATTACCGGACTGTATTTATGTCTATGTTTATATCTAATCTGTATCTTTATCTATATCCATATCCGCATTTCCATCCACTTATCTATCTATCATCTATGTATCTAAATCACTGTATCCTTCATGTCCTGCATAGTGCCTTGGATAACATAGGTCTTCAAATCTTTGTTAAGAAAGGGGATGCATAAATGCATAAATCATGAATAAATGACAAATGAAAGCCATTAGTTGAGATTGTACCTTCAGGTTCCTCAATCACCTTTATTTCTACTAAGAAAAGCAAGAGATGAATGAACAAATTGGGAATCCCTCAGTACTTTGTAAGAGGGCAGACACCTCCGAAGATTTGGGGGCTATGAATTATCTGTCCAAGGATTTCTCCAGAACACTGCCTGGCTTCTCAGAGTGCACATGAATTCTAAGGGCCTGCCTGTTTTCCTCTTCAGCAGAGCTTGGTGGAGAAGAAACTGGTCTCGCCTAATGTCTGAGCATCTGTGGGGTGTGATGATCGAGGTTCATGTTCTGTGCCATTTCCCCAGTGCACCTTCTGACTGTCCCCCAGGCACCACTGTTTGGTCCCTTCCCACAGCTCTGAGTCAAGACCACTTGTGTATCATGCATGTCAAAGCCACATCAGAGGCTAGAGCTGAGTTGCCAGGTCTACGCTGAAAGTCCTAAGAGTCACAGCTCAGGAGGCACGGAACTCCTGAGGCCGCCACTAGCTCCCTGGTGGACCAGGTACTTTCCTAAAAACAACACCTCATTCAGCTCTTCCTGTGCTTTTACTGTAAACTCTTGGTTTATTACGTACCCAAGAGGAAGGACAGAGGGGAAGGAGAGACTGAGACAGACACAAGGGAGATTTGATCTGAAAGAAGCAGAGCACATAGCAACAGATTCCTATCTGTTCAGAGCTGTGAGGGACAAGCCCCCATTAAAGAGGCAGAGACTGAGGCCCAGAAAGGGAAAGTGATCCCGGAAGTGGCCCATGGTCTAGGAAGCCAAGAGGACAGAGATGAAAACCTGTGTCCTAATGTTCTGTCCAGAGCTCCTTCTACACATCTGGACGGCCACTCACTGAGACCCCTCTAGAACCCAGGTCTTTGGGACTAGGGAGACCCTCCGGAAGAAGAGGCAGCTCTGTGCTCTGAGGACCAAGCATGCTTGTGGCATAAAGGTGCACTTAGATATAATCCACCTACCGAGTGCCCATCACTGTGATGGGCATCTGAGGGAACGCAGAAATGAAAAAGCCTCAGGCTCTGCCCCCACAGGGCTCCCAGTCCAGTTGAGGAGGCAGATATATGTGCTGCTTGATCCAACCTAGGCAGATGGGAGAAGGGTTAGAGTTGCCCAGAGGAAGGATGCAAGGGTCAGGATGGAAATCCACAAAGGGGTGAGCAGCGTGCACTGGAGGAAGGCCACCACAAGCCGAGAGAGAGACCTGTGTAGTAAAGGCATCGAAGTGGGGAAGTCCATGGTGTAATCCTGGTGAGTCACCCTGTGACTGAGGCTTAGCCTGTTTGTAGGGAAGGGAACAGTTGCATAGAACTGACTAGGAAGACAATGCCAACTAGCTCTGAAACCTCCAAAGCCCGGTCTCATTCACATCTGAGTGCCCAGCACAGGAAGAGCCAGGTACCAAGTGAATGGAAGTGGGGCCTAATTCTGAAATCTTCGGGCCTTAATGAAGCGTAAAAACATGTTACCAACATCTTCTCTTACTACCTGGGAGTTTGTGCAGAAATCCCTCCAAAAAAACTACCTACAAGGAAGTACCTTTCAAATACCCCATATTCTGAAGCATAGAAATTCTACAAGAAGTGAGAAAGTACAGGTAGGTGGTCAACATGACTCCCTCACTTACCTGCTGGCTTTACGAAAGGGCTTATAATGAACTTATCCAGAGGATAAAGAAATCAAAGATCTGGCACATTTTTAGAGAAAGAATTCACTGGAGTGTCTGATTTTCCTCACCCAGATGAAGTGTGCAAAAATGCCCGGGCTTCTGGGTGTCATTGAAGAGAACGATTACTCTGGAGACCAAGTATGGTTTTTGGCCTGGACCAGGACCTGGACCAGGACCTGGACCAGAAAGTATTATTAGTGCTCTTGGGAAAAACCATCACCGGGCTCTGCAAGGCAGAGTCACAGGGCTGAGTTGCAACGGGGCCCTGTGTAGCAGGGAGAAGCAGACACTCAGAATGCCATGTTCTCTCCAGGCTTCAAACTCAGAAAAGAACGGGTGGTCCCCATCGAACTGAGTGAGCAGCTAAGGTTGGTGAGAAATCCGGAAAGTGCAGGAAGTCTGAAAAATAAAAATAAAAATGAAATACAGCATTCGTTTCTAGTGGGTATGTGAGTCCGCAAGCAATAATGTGTGACCCGATTCATACTCTGAGCAGGTCAGAGGGATTGTCGAAAAATCTTTTCCTCACCCCATCAAACTCTGTTTCCACATACTCTCTCCAGTTTGCATTTCAAAAGTAAGAAAAAAAAAGTAAGATGTCACTGCCTAAACTCATCCCTACCCACCACCCAAAAATGGCTCAAAAAAAAAAAAAGCCCAAAGAGATACAAGGATATTTAGTTATTTTTGTGAAATTTCATGCATGTGTCACTCAGTTAACATTGGAGTATGACATTCTTGGATTTGATTCTTGAAATCAAAATGTGAAGAATGGTAGAGGGAAAAAAATCAGGAGCACTTAGCCCTAGGAACTGCCTGATATTAAATGTAACTCATTTCTGTGATGATTTGTATAGTCAAGCATTTTACATAGTTAGGCATAAATTCTGCTCATTTCTTTTTGCCTTGTTTGCCCTCTGCCCTCTTGCCACTTGCACTTGACATAAAGAATTTACAGCAGGGAAATCTAGCACTGGTGTTGTCCTCCCGTGCTGCGGCTGACCTACAGATCCCAGGTGTCTTTCCTTACGCACACAGAGTAAGGGCCAATGGGACTTATACGGCTGGCTGTCAGTTCTTGCCCTTCTGTCGATGAACTGTGTAACTTGAAGCAAATTCTTTAAACTCTTGGAGCTTGTAAATGGGCGCGATCGCATAGACACTATACTGTGTGTCTTTGGGCACTATATGAGGTAACACTACTAGAACATGGTGGGCACACAATAAATAAATAGTGGGTGCAGAAGATGTGTGCAGAGAGGAGATCTCTCTGCTCTTCCTCATTCCTCTGACTCCTCCATGGAAAATCCAGTTGTGGTTTACATGCTAGGCATGAACTGTTAATGAGGGATAGTGACAACTGCCGAAAGCTCTCCTGAACATCCCTCCCAGGAATGCTCTCAATGGGCATACCTAGCACCCACACAGCCCTGGGGGAACTAGACTCCCAGGTTGGGGGCTTCCAGCCAGGTCCCTCGTGCTATGCCAGGCCCCGGTATTCTAAGATAAGGTGGAGATCCCCAAATGCCTATATCTCTGCCTCAGACAATCCCATAGAGCTAAACAACCCCAGCATTTAAATTGGGTGTTGGCTGATAATCCATGTTAATATCAAAGACACATTTAAACTCTTTCTTAAACATATTTATCTCCATTATATATTTTGGTCTTTACAACAAATTCGTGGGGTTCATTAGGCGGGTACAAGTATCTCACCTTTGTAGGAAAAGAAACTGTAGTCAAAAGTAAAGCATTTTGTTCATCGTCTCAAAACACAGAGCATTCTTTACAGTGACCTCAGTGACCTATCAAGGCACTGAGATGTCAAGGGCAACTCAGTTTGGACATCTGCCCATGGCCTTGAGGATTAGTAATAACATTAACTTTAGTGCCTAATCATTACATCCTGTCATATGGCCCCTGGTTTACCTATCCCATCTCACTGCTGAATGCATTCATTAGTAGCCACGAGATTATTAAAGAAACATGGGGGGTAGGGAGACAATCCTTTCGAAAGTAATACAATCCTTTCATTCATACTTCAGATTAATAGTTGGTACAAATGATATCCTCCCAACTCTGTAGCAGTTTGTGCTAGTCTTTCTGAACCATGCAGAAGAGGGAGGGTCCCAACACCTAAGTCTTTGACTTGGGCACGTTCTTGAAGACAACATCCCAGACCTCCCTGTATAAAGTAGAAAAGAATCATAGTAACATATTATTTCATCTAAATTATAACAGCAATTACTTTGTTGAGTAGGAAGACATCTTTATCAAGAAAAATTTAAGTAGGGAAATTTATAGAAATGAAAACCCGTAACTTCACTGTGTCTTTTGCAATCCAACATGTTTGTTAATACATGTGTTTCTCTCCTTTTCTTTTCTCTGTGTTTATGAAACTTGCGGCCCTGACTGTACTCTGCTTGCACCCACACCCCTTGGGCAGGAGAATTACGAACTCTCTTGTTGCCTCCTTTTTACTTAGTGCAGTGTGGGCACACCATGACCAGGAATCTTGTCCAGCCAAAGAAGAAAAAAAAGCATTTGTTTCAAAATTTCCTCCTGGTCTTTTTCTAAACACCACTGGGCCCACACTTTATGATTATAGGCCCTTCTTTAAAAGTAGACAGGCCCTGGGGGACTGCCAGTTTCCCATAGAGACCTCCATTTTTCAGGCAAAGTTGAGTTTCTATTGGCCATGTAAGGAAGAACACCACTTTGAAAGAGTCAGTGTGTCTCAGAAAGTAGATGTCAAGGATGACATTTATAGGGCCTGAGGATCCAGACTTGAGTGTCTCAAGCAGGTCTTTGTCATAATAGTTTAGGGTTGGAGGACTCGAAAGGCTGGAGTCCTGAGGGGAGCATATATGGGTTGTCTGATAAGCAGGAGGGTTTGCACAGCTGAGCAATCTATGGTCCTGAGAAGGGTAGTGTTTGCCCAGATGAGCATCCAGTTGCCCTCAAGCAGGATAAATGGGTTCTCTGAGGTGCCTGAGGTTATCAATGACATTATTTACTGGTTAGAGCTTTATCTTCCTGGGCAAGAATTTTCTGGAACAACTGGTAGTCACATGGAGCCTCAGCTCCCATTCTTGATCACTGAGCCTTAGGATTGCAGGTATCTCTATTCAACAGGAAACCAGAAGATGGGCCAAGAGAGAAGGGACTTGTCTGTGTACTCACAGTGCCCAGATCCCATGGTGGGAAGAGATCCATGCTGAGAATTTTCCAAGGAGGGAAATGCCTACTATGCACATAGACTGAGCTGTCTTAGAAAGTTGATATGTGTTAACATGAGAGTATGAGGATGTGTCTGAGTGGGGTGTGGGGTGTGTGTGTGTGTGTGTGTGTGTGTGAGAGAGAGGGAGGGGGCGGGTGAGAGGAAAATTGGGAAGAATCCTCAATTTCTCCTCTTACTGGCAATAATAACTTAATCACCAAACTTGGCTAATCACCAAATGGAAGGAGGGGGTGAATGATTTATCCCCCAAGGGGACATTAGGCAACATCTGGAAACATGTTTGCTTATCTCAGTTGGAGAAGGGTCCTGGGATGCTGCTCAGCATCTCACAAAGGACAGGACAGCCCTGCCTCTGCCTGCAACAAAGGATCAACCAGCCCACAATATCAAGAGTGTAAAGGTTAAGAAATCCTCAGGAAGACTCACTCTTCCTATGAAGGAGGAGGGGAAATCAGGGATCAGAACACAAGGCAATGGGGACAGGAATCATGAGAGGGCCCTCTGGGAAAAAGGCAACGTAAAAAGAGGGCTGAAACCATATAGTACACATTGTTAGTGATCTCTTATGGTTCAACTTTGTAGTGAAGTGTTTCCCTATATCATTAAATATTTTTTGAAAACGTGGCTTTTAGTGGTTTAACAGTATTACACATGTGCCTCTACCATAACTTTTTGACAATTTCCTTTTTTTTTTTTTACATCCAGAGTGTTTCTCATTTTCTAGTGGTGTTAGTAATAGAGCAATGAAATCTTAAATAAATAGATCTTTGTGAATATCGTATTGTTTCCTTCAATGCTTAAACATAAAGTTGTTACATAAAAGGAACTGGATTCCAGAAAGATGCCTTCACATGCACTTCCACCAGCAAGGATAGCGAGCTCCTGGAGGTTTTTCCAACATTTCCACTAAAGGCTCATTCACCACCATATTTCTACCCGATTCTTCTCATTTCTTCTTCCAAAGAATGTGTCTATTTACTACACATGTCTCAACCCTCCAGATCTCAATTCCCTCCCTGATTTACTAGTAGCCATGAAGTTATTAAAGAAATGTGAGGGGGAAGAAGTAATTATGACCCTTTTCATTCATACTTTCGACTGACACTTGGTACAAATGACAGACTCCCAACATGCCAGTAGTTTGTGCTAGTCTTTCCTGAGACTCAGAGGGCCCCAACGTTTAAGTGTTTGACTTCTTCGAGACTTCCTTGAAGAGGATATTCCAGATCTCCCCACATAAAACAAAAGACAATCATATTCACATATTTCATCTAAAATTATAACAGTAATTACTCTGATGAATAGGAAGACATCTCATTAAGAAAAAAAACTTAAATATGGAAATGTGTAAAAATAAAAAAATGCATAATTTTACTGTGTTTTTCTTTTGCAGTCCAGTATACTTATTAGTATGTTTGTGTTTCTAACCTTTTCTTTTCCCTCTGCTTATAAAACTTGTGGCCTTGACTATTATTTTATGAAATTATAGGAAGTAGTTGGAAGTTGAGAAAGTAATCACTTTCTAATCATATCCTAGAAATGTGAAATTTTAGATTTACTTTAATGTCCAATGATTTCATTAAAAGAAAAAAGAGAGAGACAAATTGGTAAGCATCTAGTATACCACCCCAACCTTCAGCTTTCAAAATAGGCAAAGTCAGGTCTAGAGAGCAGACAAGATTGTTAGCCTCCCAGTCTGGAGACCTACATACAATACAAATCCTTTATTCTTGGTCCAGTGCTTTGTCTGCTGAGTTCATCTTCCTAAAGATAATTATTTTTAAAGATACCTTCACACATTACATTTTTACAAGTAAGGAACTGGTCCTCAGAGGAATTAAGCATCTTATTCCCAGTGATGTAGCTAGTAAGTGGTGGAGCTGAATTCCAACCAGTTCTGCCTGACTTGGCTGGTGGGTATATGTATACTAAGTGCATATTCAGGCATCTTTCTGGAATCCAATTTGGTAACATGTTTAAAAAGACATCTGGTTAAAACTCTGATGGCCCAGAAAGTGAGTAGTCTATGATCAATTATCTGTAGGAAAGCCTCAGGGGAAAAGGTAATCTTCTCATTCTCACTCATGTAGACTAGAATCCTAAGTTAAATCCGTATTCATTAATTAGCAGAGCCCCTTTGTACTAAGTAATGTGTGTGCAAACAATGGTGCTACTGTTCTAGTAGACACAACCTGTAACTGTATTGTCTTATGGCCAGTGCCCACTTGTGGTTATTGAGCACAGGAAATGTGGCTAGTTCAAACTGAGATGAGCTGTAAGTGAAAACTACACACTGAAATTTGAAGAAGACTTGGTATGAAAACAAATGTAACATATCTTATTAATACCTTTTGACATTGGTTCCATGATTGGGTTAAATAAAATATACTATTAAAGATATATTATTAAAATACATATATTAAAGTTTATTTCACCTGTTTCTTTTGCTCTCCTGTGGCTATTGGAAATTTTAAAATTTCTATGTGGACTTCTGGCCAAGATGGAGGCATAGTAGGTAGATACACTTTGCCTCCTCACACAACCAAAAGAAAGACAACAACAAATTTAAAAACAAAAAACAACCAGAACTGCCAGAAAATCGAACGGTATGGAAGTCTGACAACCAAGGAGATAAAGAAGAAACATTCATCCAGATCAATAGGAGGGGCAGAGATGGGAAGCCAGGGTAGAGAGGATGTGCAGCAAGGTGGCGGCTAGAGGACAGGGCAGGTAAGGCAGCAGCTGGTGGACCGAGTGAGGCAGCAAATGGAGGAGCAAATGGTCCCATATTTGCGTGTGGATAAACCAGGAGGAACAACTGGGGAGTGAGACAAACAGCACAACCCAGGGTTCCAGCACAGGGAAACAAAGCCTAAAAAAATCTGACTGAAAAACCTGTGGGTATAGCTGCAGCCAGAGAAACTCCCAGCCTCATAGGAGAGTTTGTTGGAGAGACCCATGGGGTCCTAGAATGTATACAAAACCATCCACCTTGGAATCAGCACCAGAAGGGCCCAATTTGCTTGTGGGTAGCAGAGGAAGTGACTGAAAGCCAGAGGAAAGCTGAGCAAGTGGCATGGTTCCCTCTTGGACTCCTCCCCCACATACAGTGCCACAATGTAGCAAAGTGGATTGCCCTACCCTCGCAAATACCTAAGGCTCCTCCCCTTACTACATAACAGGCATGCTGAGAAAAAAAATATGGCCCAAATGAAAGAACAGATCAATGCTCCAGAAAAAATACAACTAAGCAATGAAGAGATAGCCAGCTTATCAGATGCAAAGTTCTAAACACTGGTAATCAGGATGCTCACAGAAATGGTTGAGTATGGTTGCAAAATAGAGGAAAAAGTAAAGGCTATGAAAAGTGAAATAAAGGAAAATGTACAGGGAATCAAAAGTGACAGGAAGGAAACCAGGACTCAAATCAACGGTTTGGAGCAGAAGGAAGAAATAAACATTCAACCAGAAAAGAATGAAGAAACAAGAATTCAGATAAATGAGGAGAGGCTGAGGAACCTCGGGGACAATTTTAAAACATTCCAACATCCGAATCATAGGGGTGCCAGAAGGAAAGGAGGAAAAGCAAGAAATTGAAAACTTATTTGAAAACATAATGAAGGAGAACTTCCCTAATCTGGCAAAGGAAACAGACTCTCAGGAAGTCCAGGAAGCTCAGCGAATCTCAAAGAAGTTGGACCCAAGATTGGACACACCAAGGCACATCATAATTACATTACCCAAGATTAAAAATATAGAGAGAATCTTAAAAGCAGCATGAGAAAAGGAAAGAATTAACTACAAAGGAGTTCCCACAAGACTATTAGCTGATTTCTCAAAAGAAACACTGCAGGCAAGAAGGGGTTGGAAAGAAGTATTCGAAGTCATGAAAGGCAAGGACCTACATCCAAGATGACTCTATCCAGCAAAGCTACCATTTAGAATGGAAGGGCAGATAAAGTGCTTCCCAGATAAGGTAAAGTTAAAGGAGTTCATCATCACCAAGCCCTTATTATATCAAAGGTGAAAGGGATTTATGTAAGAAAATGAAGATCAAAAATACAAACAGTAAAATGACAACAAACACAACTAATAAGAACCAAACCTAAGAAAACAAAAACAAAAACAAAAACAAAACGAACTAAGCAAACAACTAGAACAGGAACAGAATCACAGAAATAGAGGTCCCATGGAGGGTTATCAGTAGGGAGGGGAGGCGGAATAATGGGAGAAAAAGTACAGGGAATAAGTAGCATAAATGGTAGGTATAGAATAGACAGGGGCAGGTTAAGAATAGTATAGGAAATGGGGAAGCCAAAGAACTTATACATACGACCCATGGACATGAACTAAGGTGGGGGAATGGTGGTGGGAGGAGGGGTACATGGCAGAGGGGAATAAAGGGGAGAAAAAAGGGGACAACTGTGATAGCATAATCAATAAAATATATTAAAAATGAAATTAAATTTCTACATGGCTCACATTACATTTCTGTGGGACAGCCCTGGTCTATACTACTTGCTAATTCTGTGATTAAGGTATCTTGACTCTTGTGCTGTGGATAAGGCCCTATAAATAGAGGATGATTTGACATCTGATCATCCAAACTATGGGTGAGACCCAGAACCCTAGATTGTTAGGTCTGGAAGAAACCCTTGGCAGAGACTTCTAATCACTCGTGACACCCATTGTCCTCTTCTCTCACAGTGATGGAACGCCAGTTTTTTGCTGACACTGTAGCCTCTAATAATAAAAACTATAACCCTCAGTCCACTTTGCAGCTAAGAGAGGCCATATGACAAAGTTGTAGCCAATGGGATGTGAGTTGAAATGCTACATGCAGCTCCCAAATTATATATTTAATCATTAGAACTAGTAGTTCTTGGCCCTTTATACCTCCCTGTTTTCTGGAAAAACAAAATGATCCTAGGTTTTGAGGATTTCTTAGAGTAGTGAACCTAATAGGCAATCTTGAGAACTCTATTTGAGGAAGAAAAACAGTTTTATCCTATTTAAGTCACTGTTTCACACAACTAATTGAGTCTTAACACAATGCTGAAGACCAATTTTGCCTAACACTCCTATATCACAGAACACATATATCAGAAAGGGTTAGAGAGTACCCAGATTCACACAGCAACATAGCATGAGAGCTGGGTCTTGAACCCAGGGCTTCAAACTGTTTATCCTTCCATACCATGCATTTTACTCAGCTAACTCATCCAATTATAGAGTGTATAAGAACACATTCCAAAATGTACGGTGCATAAATGAACTATTCTCCTTTGTATCCTAGAGATAAGAATCTCCATTTGCTAATATAATTGGCATTTTAAACTGCTTCCTTGAGACCTCAGTGATTTGTGTAAACTACCCATTACACAATAGTAGTTCACTTGAGCAAGACACAGCCAGCCACAAAATACTTATCAATGACGTATTGCTGGAGGCACCAAAACAATAAAATATAATCCTGATGTTATTGGCTTCCTCCCTGACCTATAAAAATCAGATAAAAGTGGCGCAAATCAATCACTCCAAACTCTGTGGAAAAGCAAAACCTGTAGATTTCTGCAGATTTTGGGGGTGGGAGTGGGGGCCAAATCTAGGTACCTGATTCTGCAAGTGCTATTTATTCCATATTGCTACACACCAGACAAGGAATCCAGCCCTTCCTCAATTTTTACAAATACATACACACATGTGCAATATCTCATGCAAATAACTAATAAGTATAATACACTTACTTGAAGATTTACCTAGGAGATAAGAAAAGATTACATACCAACAACTTCAAATGGAACATTAGGCATCTCTCCCCTACGAAACTTCCCTTTGTTCACACTGCTTCAAGGGAATTCCCATGGAATGATTCCCCCAGAGTCATCATCAAGCCATAGAAGCACCCCCTCCACGGGAGCATGCATTGCAGAGCAGAACCCTGGTCTTACTGCAGCCCCAGCCTGCCCCCTCAGCCAGCCAGCTTGAGCAATGACAACCTGCAGAACCTGCATAGGGGCTCTGGCTTAGCCTCGAGCACTCCTCAGTCACAGACCATCTCCCTAGTCCCTTCTCCCCCCACTCTCTTATATTCCCCTGATCTCCCCTCTTTCTCACTGACAGAGAGCTAGAGACATCTCTCAATGCCTCTTATATTCTCAGACTGGGCCACAACTGCCTACTTCCAATGTCTTCTTTTGCTTGAGCTCCTACAAAGCCCCTTAGGGTCTTACCTGACATTCTGAATGACTTGGCATATGGCCTTTCCGAATAAGAAGGATCCCTTTATAAACAAGTTTTGGTACCAAACTCTTAAGATAATAAAAAAAAAAGTTCACTAAATTAGAAAGCAAAAATAGGTAGAACCTCAGGCATTTTCACCCACAGAGGGAGATACATAAACACACTTCTCTAGAAAGCTGAGGGCTGAGGCCATTCTTCGGGTGGGAGAGATGCATGACTGGAGAAGAAAATTCTTGCCCTGCCTGAGTGTGTATAGATTCCTACTTTACAACTGAAGAATTCGACCCTGACTTAATTTAACTTAATCAAAAGAATGACATCTTCATCTGAGGCCCCAAGGAGACAGGTGAAGACAGAGGCATGTCCGGAAATTTCCTTATGAATTATCTTTTCATTTTCCTACTTTCCATCAGAGGGATAATGAAAAGCTCCAAATATCCAAAGAGGCATTTAATGATGTGAAATGGTCGGAGTGAGTCATAGACACACAGTGCTATTCAATTCTGGATGCATTGGCTGAGCGATTATTTCATTCTCAAAAAGAAAAAAAAAAAGCCCAAATATTTTCAAACTGAAATGTTTAGGGAAAAATTTCTGGGTGCTCTTTTTCTCCCTTTACTCCACAATAAGTTATGTCTAGCAAGGCCCCAGGCAAAAGCCACGAGGTGAGCCCTGAGCAATAGGAATGCTGAGACGTGTAACTGGGGAGAAAGAAGTTAGGACTCTCTGGACAGAGCTTCACTCAGTGGCCAAACTCTAGCCTCACAGCCTGGTCTCCGATAAACAATCCTTGTTGTCCCGAGATGGCAATGGTATTACCTGCTTTGTGACTGCACTAGATAGACTGTAGTCTTGACTGATATAATGTAGACCCACATTAGCAATGGTTCAAACAAAGTCACATATTCTCTTCCCAGGACTGGGACGGTATCTCCATAATCATCAGGGATCCAGATTCTACCTTGTTGCTCTTCGGTCCTTTCCATAGTTTTCATCTTGTGGCCAATATGGCTACTCCAGCTCCCACTATCATATCTGCATTCCAGTTAGCAGGGAGTGAAAAAATGGAGAGGTCATACTTTCTCCCATACAGTGTTCATCCTTGGAAGTAGTACACACCTCTAGGTTCCAGTTCAAAGTGTTTTTAGTTCCTTTTGTTATTCTATTCATGAGTTATTTAGAAGTATGGTGCTTAATATTCAAATATTTAGGAATTGTCATTTTGTTACTGATTTTTAATTTAATTCTGCTATTGTCAAATAATATATTCTATATGATTTTAGTCCTTTTAAATGTATTGAGAATTATTTTATGGCTCACCATATAATCTATGTTGGTGAATGTTCCATGAGCTCTTGAGAAGGATCTGAATTCTGCTGTTACGGGTAGAGTGCTCTAGAAGTGTCAGGTGAATTGGAATGATGTTCAGTCCTTCTATATCTTCAGTAATTTTCTGTCTATTTTTCTGTCAATTACAAGAAGAGAAAAGTTGAAGTCTCCAAATGTAATTGTGGACTTGCCTAATTCTCCTTTCAGTGCTTTCCATTTTCAAGTCATGTATTTTAAACTTCTATTAAGTGTGTACTGTTTAAGATTGTTCTGTCTTTTTGGCAAATTATACTCATTTTCTTATAAAATATCCCTCTTTAGTCCTGGTAATATTCTTTGCTTTGAATTCTACTTTGCTCAATATTAATATGTATTTAGTTTTTCTTTCTTATGATTAGTATGTGCATGTTATACATTTTTCCGGAACTTTTACTTTTAACCTGTGTCTTTATGTTTCAAGTGGTTTCCTTATAGGTAGCACGTAGTTGGCCTTGCGTTTTGGTCCAGTCTGAAAACTTCTCCATGGTTTCTGAAGAGATTAGATTTATATAAATATTTGTTCCTCTATCATAATTTTTCTGGCTATTTTTAAGATTTTTCTCATCTCTTTTTCAGAGATTTCATTATTATGTTCCTTTGTGTGGTTTTCTCTGTGTTTTTCTAGCTTGTGATTTTGCGGGGGAATGATGAACCTGAGGATTTAAATTCCTAAGTCAGTTGCAAAAATATGTCCTGAGAAATAAATTATTTGAATTAACTGGTTAACCCTTTATTTTTTTCTTCTACCTCAGTCCATTCTCAAAGATAAATTGCTTTTATATTAACAACTTCATATAAAGAATAGAAACATAAAAAGTTTCAGTGAAAATAAAAGGATTACTTTAGGAACTCAGTGTGAAGTACTCAATTTATTGCCCTAGCACATCTCGTATGTACAAAGCTTACACAAAAATTACTGGCCTCGCGAAAACTTACTGTTGGTCAACTGGGTAGGCCTCCCTCAGCCATCCCCAAATCAGATCAGCCACATACGACTGTGAAGTTTATGGCAACCACACTCAAAGTGTGTTTTTTTAATCAGCTATTCTTTAAAAAAATATGAAGACCATGTACTTCTTCTGAAAATGTTCCCTTATATTCAGTTCAGCTAATACAAACAGTAAACCAAAAACGATAATGTTTTAAACAAAAATAAAAATGTGTTTCCCTCTCAAGTTTATGTTAACATAGTCATTTAAGGCTTATCAAGAGGCTTGAATCATCAGACACCCAGACTCCATCCCTCTTCCTGTTCTGCTCTTCTCAACACATGATCCAAGCTCCAAACACCTCACTCACTCACCTATTTATCTGAGTTAGGTGGAGAAATAAGGACAAATTCATGTTCCTCCCTTTAAGAATATTTCCTGGAAATACGTACATTCTAGTCCCATTTACATCCCATTAGTCAAAATTTAATTACATGGCCATACCAACTACAAGAAAGTCTGGGAAATGAGGTTTTGTGCTGGACCACTGTTTTCCGGTAACTTTTAGGTGCTACATTACCGAGGGAGAAGCAGGGACAGGTATTAGAGGGCAAGTAGCCTTTCTTCATTGCTCAACCTCTCCTTCAACAAAACTGGCCACTTTTATATAAGGTACTAGTGACAGACTCTAAGATATAGGATGAATAAACATACAGTCACTCCTACATGAATCTTAGAGTCTAGTAAATATATAAAAGTCGAGTAACTAAGAACATGTATCTCCTATATACTTCCTACTGCCTATTTTCTTTTTTAGGCATTTTTTAAAAACCTTTATTGAATTTATTGGGGTGATACTGGTAAATAAAATTATATGGGTTACAAGTTTACAATTCTACAATACATCATCTGTATATTGTATTGGGTATTCATCGCCCAAAGTCTTTCAATACCATTTATTCCCTCTTTACCCTCTTCTACCTCGCGTAACTCCTCTCCCCCTCTGGTAATCACCATACTCTTGTCTGTGTCTATAAGGATTTTTATTTTGCTTAATCCCTTCATATTTTTAACCCAGCTTCCAATCCTCCTCTACTCTGATGGCTGTCAGTCTGATCTCTGTATATATGAGTCTGTTTTTATTTTGTTTGTTTGTTTGTTTTGTTCATTAGATTCCATATATAAGTGAAATCATATGCTATTTGTCTTTCTTGGACTGGCTTATTTCACTCAGCATAATACTCTCCAGATCCATCCATGCTGTTGCAAAACGTAAGATTTCCTTTTTTTATGGCTGAGTATTATTTTTCATTGCATAAATTTACCAGAGCTTTTTTATCCACTCATCTACTGATGGGCACTTGGGCTGCTTCCAAATATTGGCTATTATAAATAATACTGCAATGAACACAGGGGTGCACATATTCTTTCAAATTAGTGTTTCGGGTTTCTTCCGATATATTTACAGAAGTGAAGTTGCTGGATCATAAGACAGTTCCTTTTTTTTTTTTTTTTTAAGAAACTCCATACTGTTTTCCACAATGGCTGTACCAATCTGCATTCCTACCAACAGTTCACAAGGGTTCCCTTTTCTCTACATCCTCACCAACATTTGTTGTTGTTGATTTATTGATGATAGCCATTCTGACAGGTGTGGGGCAATATCTCATTTTTGTGGTCTTAATTTGCATTCTCAGATGATTAGTGACATTGAGCATCTTGTCATATGTCTATTGGCCATCTGTTTGTCTTCTTCTTTGGAGAAGTATTATTCAGGTCCTCTGCCCAGCTACAGCCGATATTCAACCATGTCTATGTGTAATGATATTCTGTTGGTTCAATTCCTACAAATCATTAATACCATTATTCAGCCCCACCTAGAACTCAGCATCACATTAGGCAAGATGAGGGATTCTTGAGTGTTGCAATGAAAGAAAACTTTAGAGCTCACTTAATCCTTTGTGGTTAGGAAAACTGAGGTCCATAGCGAAAGGGACTTACCCAAGGTCCCTCCGTCAATCTCTTTGTTGGCAACAATGCAGATCTCTATCTGCAATCACTACAGAGACTGTCAGGACTCTGAAATTCAAGAAATAAAAGCTGAGCTTCCCTCAGGATTCCCCTGCTGTGTATGACTCATGGGGAAAATCCCCTGGGGACAGCCAGCAACTAACACTGCTGCTATCAGAATGTAGCTTGCTAGGCACTTGAACTTCTCACCATTAAATAGAAACTGATCCCACCTAGCCTCCTGAAAAATGCCTTTCCAACCAGCCTCTGTGCCTGGAAAGAAACCAGTCAGTTGAAAATGCTGGATTTAACTCCCTGCTCCAGCACTTGCTAATATGTGTCCTTCACCACATCACTCAAACCCAATGAGTTTTAAATTTCTTATCTCTAACTTGGGGGTGATTATCCCTATATTACAGTACTAAGAAGATCCACTAAAATACCATAGATAATACCTTTAGCACAATAAATGTTATTTTCATTCACATATCATTGCTTCCAGTGAGAACTTTCTCTACCAAACTTATTTTGGATGATTCAACCACTTCAAGTCCTTCAGTGGCTCTCAGACACTTACAGAAGAAAAGTCAAAATGCCTTTGTAAGATTTTCAAGGTCTTCTCTTTAAAAAAAAAAAAAGAGACAGAGTTTAGGCAAATCAAAGATGAAACTAAAACCTAAGTCAACTGACTCCTCTTCTAATAATTTTTAAATAAATAACTAGAGTAAATCATTATTTACAAATAACTATTAAAAATAACTAACATAAAATGCAGAAAGTTCTACAAGAGAGATTAATAGGGAGCATGGGGAGGCCCATTTGTTATAATGATGTTTATATCTTCTCAGCCATTCACTTCCATGGATTGGAACACATCCCAAGAGACTAACTGCAGTTATCTCCAGATGGCAGAATTGTGCGTGGTTTTTAATAACTGTGCTATCAATTTGAGTATTCTCCAATATTTGAACAGCAAAATATTGTTCATGTTGTGTGATAAAAGTAAAATGATAATGATAGTAATATGTCATGCCTATAACTGAAGGTTCATCAGGTTAATGAAGTGATGAAGGGGAAAGACTTAATGACAACATAATCCCAGTGGCCCTTGGGGTCATATGTATGTAACACACAGGATCACCACCATTTATTCTGTCTCAAGTCACACGGTCATTTTCTGTTTCTGAGACTCCCTGGCTACATCTTGAGGCAGGACTTGCAACTGAAGGGCACTCCTCATTGCTAAGATAAGCACACAAAGAGACTGATAGCCAAAATATACTATAAAGTCGTGCAAATCAATAACAAAAAACAGACAGCTGCCCCATTAGAAATATGGTAACAGGGTATAAGCAGTCAATTTGCAGAAGAGGAAGCCTCAAAAGCTAACAAGCTTCTGAAGACATGGTCAAAATCATCAGCAATTAGAGAAATGTAAATGACATTTTGAGCTCAGGAAAAATTATAGACATTTCACACTAGCACAACTATAAAACTATATCAGAAAACTTGGTTGGCAAGGATGTTAAGAAATCAGAACCCTTGTACATGGTTGGTGGGGATATAAAATGGTGCAACCACTATGGAAAACAGTATGGAAATCCCTCAAAAAATTGAAAAGAGAACTACCAAATGAGCCAGCAATCCCACTCCTGGTTATTCATCTAAAATAACTGAAGTCAAGATCTTGAAGAAATATCTGTACTTCTACTTTCAATGCAAATTATTCACAATGGCAACCTAAGGAAACATGTTAAATGTTCATCAGTGGATGAATGACTGAAGAAAATGCAGTATATACACAAACAATGAAATATCTAGCCTTAAAGAGGCAGGAAATCCTGCCATACATGAGAACAGGGATGAACCTCAAAGACATTCTGCTAAGTGAAATAAGCCAGTTATAGGAAGTATCTAAGTAGTCAACTTATAGAACCAGAATAGAGTGACGATTTCTGGGGGACAAGGGGGAAGTGGGGAGCTGTTCAATGGGGTAAAGTTTCAGTTATACAAGATAAGTAAGTTCTAGAATCTGCTCTGCAATGTAGTGATTGTAGTCAATAGTATTGTATTATGCACTTACAACGTTGTTGAGAGGGTTGATCTCATGGTAAATGTTCTTACAAAATAGTAATAGTAACCCAAAGAGGCATGAAGGAACTTTTGAAGGTTTAACAAAAACACCAAAACTGGGTTCAGGGCTGTGGAAGATAGTGGTCAACATGTCCCAGTGATGGGTCATCCTAAAGGACAATGATCGATACTTAGTCAATTACATATACACATACAGCAATTTCTCTCCAGGGTATAAAGCACAAGATAGTCTTAGACAGGTTCATCAGAAGACATGCCTGGGGATGTCCATTGCCCTATTTCTTTTTTTGAGCAAACGGGAGGAGGAGATGAAAAATAATTTGGGTGTCGTCCCAGGGAAAATGGGCAGGTAAAAAAATAGGTGGATACATACCATACAATACCATGAAACAACAGGCAGTTCAAAGGAATGGCTTAACTCTTGTCACAGCAACATAGATGAATCTTAAAAACATTGCCTTTGATGGAAAAAAAAAGGAAAAACAGAATGAACACATTTCTCTAGATTCAAAATACACATGAAATAATAATGCATTTTGAAAGAACTCGTACAAGTAAACACAACAGCATCTCTTTGGCCTCTTCTCCTCCCACGCTCCCTGTGTGTCTACACTTTCCATGCCAGAAATAATGAACTGTGTTTAGTTCCACAAACTCAGCATGCTGTTTTGCTACTGTCTGTCTTTGTACATGCTGTCCCTTCCTCCAACTCTCTGGTCTAGTTCACTGAGGGATGGGCACACTGAATCTTACTCACTGTTGAACCATCAGAGCTTATAGTTTGCTCTTTGATGCTGAGTAGCTGCCCCATAATATTGTTGACTGAAACTCAGCAGGCCTCCTCTGCCCCCGCAAACTCTCTAGATACTCTCCCAATCATTTTGTATAATAGCTACAGGTGGATGAGGACCTTCTAAAACCCAGCACTGTACTACACACTTGAAAGTCAAGATCCTGGGAGATTAGCATGGGAAGAGGACTGGGGATAAAAAGTTCTGTATCTTGACTTTCATTTAATCCTCCCACCCACTGTGTAAGGTACCCCTTCTTCCAGCTGCACCCGGTGTCCACTAGTCCAGAGCTCCTCTGAATCACTCCCTCAAGTGTAAACTTCCAGCTACACATCAGGGAGTAGGGGAAGATGTCACCTGATGTAGTTGGTTGGGGTGATCTAGAGGTCTCTTCGGTTTTACAAGTTTTCAACCAGTCCTCCTCTTTTGGGTCCATCTTCACCCTGTTCAGAAGTTCTGGAATCCAGAAGCTTTCTGGAGCTCTAGGATGTCAATATCTTTGCTCTGCTGCCTACACCAACTAATAAATCATACTCTGAGGTCTGCTAAAACCAATTGTCCCTCTGTTTTCCAGTTTTCAGTATTCTGATTATCCTCTCTCTTCTTTCTGCCCTTGAGCATTTATGCCATACATGATGCTAAAAGTTTAGTCACTGTCACTTTATTGGTACTTGTAGGAGAGAACATGGATAGATGTGTGTCCCATCTATCATCTTTAGCCAAAAGCTGCCCATGTTCAAATAACTGAAAGTGTTAAAAAGGTCTTGTTTGGTTTGAGGCATAATGGGCAACTTGGTAAGTCCCACCTTACCAAGTTTTGACACAGCAAATCTCCAGATATTATGGAATACCTTGATTTACCCCTTATGCTATTACTCCTCTCTTTTTCAGGATAAAGACAAGCCCCCCTCCAGTATTCATTACACCCAGCAGACACACACACACACAAACAGTTAGGGGAAGAGGGGTGAATCAGAAGGAATAGTATTGAGATAGTTCAGTTGCTGACTCCTAGATTGGCACTTCTCAATGCATGCTCCTGGACCAGCAGTATTGGCATCTGAAATGCAAACTCTCAAGCTCCACCCTAGACCTACTTTACTAGAAACTCGGGTTGGCATCTAGTCATCTGTGTTTTAACAAGGAGATTCTGATACACACTCAAGTTTGAGAACAATGGCCCTAAGCTCAACTATGGCCAAAGACTCAGGGAAATAAAGAACAAGTTTGGCCTTCTCAGCAGCCTGGCCCCCAATGGCTGCCCCCTCCTCACCCACTCTGGCCTTCAGGGGACAGTGTAGAACCCAGAAAGTTACAGAGGAATAAAGCTTTGAGTTTTGATCAATTGATGGCTTTAGAAAAAAAGACAACTAAGCTTTGGGTTCCAGATGAAGTTTCTCATGAAACAGTGGTCAAAATTTAGGCTATTAAAATTATGGTTCAATGGCTATTTTGAATGAGTAATAATTACATTAAATCAAGAACTTCTACCTTAAAATTGCTACCAACAGTATTACATGGTGATGGAGATTTTGAAAGAACCAGAGAAACTAGCCAAAGCAACCTTGAGGGGAAAAAAAGCTGCAGGTATCACATTCCCTTACCTTAAGTTATACTACAAAGGAACAATAATCAAAACAGTGTGGTATTGACATACAGACCAATGAAACAGAACTAGAGCTCAGAAAGAAACCTGCGTGTATATGGCTAAGTAATTTTTGACAAGGGAGTCAAAAACATACAATGGAGAAAAGAAATCCCCTGAAGTTTTTTTTTAATTACTATTGCTTTGTAGAGATGCATGAATTTTATTGTAATGTGCTTTTGCACAGTAATTTTTAAGAATGAAAGTCACATATCTGGCACAAGTTACTACTGTATATTGTATTGATTTTTTAAAATATATGATTTTTTTAAATATTTAATGTGAAGATGTTTGTGTACCAGTAAGTAACATATATTCTTGTTAATGTCTGAAGGAAAAAGAATAGACTGAATAAAAGGAAACTTACCAAATCTGACTCCAGAAGAATAAACACATAAGAATTTTTTAAATGTACTTGATGTAAATTATTTAAAATGTACACACTATTTTTTTAATTTAACTTTGTTTTGTTTTGTTTGAAAGAGGTAGTATAGTGTTGTGATTGGAAACATAAACTCTGGAGCCCAGATTCAAATCCTGGCACCATCACTTAATAGCAGGGTGACATTTAACAACTTATTTTAACCACTCTGGGTTTTTTTTCATATCCTAATTAAATCCATCACATTTGGCTATTATGATAATGAAATAAGTTAGTATATTTAATGTATTCAAAACAATGCCCAGCACATAGCAATTAGAAATATTGATGGTGGCAGTGGTTATTATGTCAAGGTTAACTAAAATTTAGAAATTTGTCTTCTTTAAAAACATGTGTCATTTATTGCCTGTTTTTAGTAATAAAACATAAGCGAATGACTTTTTCCCCTTAATATGAATCTAGCTAAAAAACTTCAATGAGAAAGGATCAAAAGGTGACAGGAAGCTGCTTTCTACCTTTAAATCTTTACTTTTATTCTTCTTTTATGGTTTGATCATACTGTACTTTCTTCAGAGAAAATTAAATAACAGTAATACATTCTGCTCAAACAGAACAAAAATAAAACTTGGTCAAGTAGTTCACATGTAATAATCTTCTATCTAGTTTCTTTTAGGCTAATTACATGTCCTTACATCTCTACTCATATAATTTATACACGCCAGGGTTTAGGGTTTATATAATTATTGGAGGAAAAATATTCCCTAGTATTAATACATGTGTGTCTTTTACATTTACTCATGGCATTACTGGTGTGTATATTTAAATCTTATCTCACCTGTTTTTACTTATAATATTTCTTAACGCAATCAAAGGTGTACTTGAATTTTGCAAATGTATGTGAATTGCATTCGTTCTGCATTTTAACAAGGATTTAAAAAAATTTTGTTTAAAAAAGGAACAAATTGGATACCTTATTGTAGACCTACTGTGCTACCTGCCAAGGAGTGATTATAAACTGGAGACTCATTCAGCTGACGTCAATTACATACCAACCTCCTAGTAAGTAAGAGTCCTTTTATGGAAAAGGAAGCTAGCTTCAAGTCAGTCTGTGTTGAAAATGACTCCCTTCTATTCATGCTCTAGTCTCATGGTTTGACTTGCTCTCACTACATCCTGTACATGAGTTGTCTATTCTAAGAGAGCTGACCCAGAGCTACAGCATCCTCTCGATTGGGTACCATTGGTGCTACTCATATAACAACAGTCTGGAAACAGCTTTGTACCAAGTGAGTGAGTGGATGATAAACTTCTGAAGAGCTCTGTTGTCAGGAGCCAACGCTGTAAGGATTTTTCACCAAGAGGTAACCTACAACAAAAATGGTGAATCTCTCACCCTTGGTTTGATTTCATTCCAGCCTTAGAAAATACAGAGGGATGCACTCCAAAGGAAAATTTCAGCACTGATACCTGAGTTACTGTGATTCAGAAAAGTTTCTAAGAAGTTTCAAAAGAAGAGCTGAAAAGTCATAAAGTAATACAGAACCTATTTTTTTCACAGGGGTTCGCTTTTTCACCTCTGACTCAACTTGCTCAGCATACCACTAAGATCCAATATGTTAAAATGAAAATAATGGCTTCACTCTGTGGGTCTGCTGTGTGCCCAGCAATGCACAAATCTTTTACATGTGTTGTGTCACTTAAAGTTTACAACATTCCTGAGTTTGATTCTCCTTTAAATGGGAAGAAGCTAGGGTTCAGAAAGAATGAAGAGTTTGACCAAAGCCACACAGCTAGTAAATCAAAATTAAATCCATATCCATCTGCCTGCAACATCCATGATCTTAATTACCTACTACATTGGCTTCCTGGCCACATTTCCTAGCTCTTCCTGGCCAGAGCTATGTTTCAAACAAAACAGGTCCTAGTTTAGTCAGGACTGGCTCATTCCAAAAGTTATTCAGAATTTTCTTCTGCCCAGAACACACTCCTAATCTCCCCAACACCTGACAATCTTGTCTGCCTAACAAGTCACTGCATTTCCTTTGAGATGCAATATAACATCACTCTGTCTGTGAAGCCTTCCCTGCCACCCCAAACTGCAAACTCTAGTGTTTACACCTGGTGAAGTTTGCCCTTGCTGTGTCTTTTATATCTCTGCCAGTTTGGGCTCCACTTTCTCCTTCCCTTCTTCTCTCTCCCTCCCATCCTCCTCTATCTCCTCTTCTTCTTGTCCTCCTTTCTCTCTCTCTCTTTTTCTCCCCCCTCTCTCTCCTTTAAATAAATGCCTATACTATAAAAGTGAACTCATACATGTAATATTTTCATCTGTTGCAATATACGAATCAGATATAAATAATGTTTCCCATTTTCAACTTTGAAATCCAGTAGATGGAACATTTTTGTAATGTCTAAAAATAGGATCCAAAACACAAACACCCACAACTCTCTCCCTTGAATTAACAGTATACAGTAAATTAATTTTGGGGGTGAGTCAGTGACTAGCAATAGGAAAAAAATGATCTAATCCTGTTCAATGCGAGGAATTAACATGATTTCAGCACCAACTAAGTACCAGCAATACATTAATCATATAAACACAGTAATTATCATATATGAAATACATATCAACCATTAATTATATATTAATCATTTTATATATGTATGTACATGTGTGTATGCATATATACACACGTGTATTTGTATGTGTATATATACATACACACACATGAATATACCCTGTCTTCCTATATGCACTTCAGGGAGACAACTAAGACTCAGAGAAGTTAGGTAAGGGTCCTGCTCCTACCCAGTATGAAAGAAGAGGAGGTGGGATTCAAACTCAAGACCCATGTTTTCTCACTAGAATAAACATTCTCTCACATGAAATCACAGAGGCTGTATTGGTGGGGAAAAGGAAGAGAAAAATGCCCTAGTGAAGAACAGAAACCTAGGATTAAGGAGCACTTTTTCAAGGACAACAGTAAGGTTCCCCCAGCAGAGTTTTGTAATCACAGGCACAGAGCTCTTGCATGTTGACACTTCCTATGATTCAGCTCTGCCGTCTTACTCGGCTCTTTGCAAAATTAAACCACATTTTAGAAAAGGAAACAATATCATACTGGTAACTTCTGTTTAAAATCTGATAATTTAAGACAAATGTGAAAACCAATGGAATGACATAGATTTTTATCTCACCTTCTAGTCACAGAAATGTTGACTGTGATAAACTTTAAATTCCAAATTCCACAAACAAAACTTCTCTCTGCTGGTTCTGGAGGTTTCTTATATTGTTTCGCAACCTACACACCCCATGCCCCTAGTCTCACGGAGTCTGCATCGTCTTCCTTCCTCAGCCCATGCCATGAACCCTAAAGCATGTGACAGGGAGGGAGCCCAGTGGGAAGAGGAGCCCATGAGTCCTTCCCTGTGTGGGGCACTTCTGAAAATCTCTACGTACCCCCTTCCCATGATTTTCTCAGGCTGCTCTGGGCTGACCAAGTAAGAGGAAGAAACCAGGCAGGATGTCAGCCCACTTGGGTTCTGAGAATTACTACTTGGCCATAGTGTTTTCTGGCTTAAACCATAGCAGCAGGCAGGATGGAAAGTGTAAGTAAAGAAAGTACACCTGATGCTTTGGGGGAAGTCATCAGAGTGAAAGCAGATAGCAGGGTCTGCGGCAGACCTCAGCTCTGGCCAAGGCCAAATTGGCCTGCTGAAGTTGCCAGGCCTGCCAACTTTTCCAGGTTCTGCCCTCCTGTCCAGACTTCTGGGAATCTTGTGACATCAGCATTCTCTCAGACATCACCAGCTTTCTGCTGCATTTTTCACCTTCATTCTTAAGTCACATGTACCAGTAAATGTAAATTTTCCCAAGGCCAATCCTAAGCCTCTATTCTCCTGGGCTGCATCTGGATGAAATCTTAAGAGTTAGTACACTATTGTGGTTGAACATGAGAATAGACTTAGATGGAACTGACTTCAAATTCTGGGTCTGTCTGCTGTCATCTATGTGACTTAAGCAAGTAAGTATCTTTCTTCATGTCATTCTCTCCTCTGACTTCTCTGTGGGTATAACTGTGTTTTCCTAAAATATGCTTTCATTCCCGACCTCTAATATAATCAACTGCCTGCTAAACGTTTCCACTTGGATATTCCTTTACTGCCTCAAATTTGACAAACAAAAACCATTATCTACTCTTACCCATCTCCCCCAGCTCCTTTTTAAGGTTCCTTCTTTCTGCAAATGGAAACACCAGCCACTGGGATTCACTTGTTGATAGTGCAGCTATGTAATGAATGGATTCCATATCAAAAGTTTCCCCCTATTGAATCAGAATATAAATGCTATTGATTCTCCCCCACAGCACTCTGCAGTCCAACGCCTCCTTTCTCACAGGTTCTTGTTAGCTCGTGACATTTTATTCCCCTACGTGCGTGCTCCTTTCAAACTAGCCTTCATACCACAGCCAGAAAAATACCCTTCACCCACCATCCTCCACCATGAATGAAAAACCATCAACAACCTTCCAACTGGAAAAGAGAAGCCTCCTTGGCCTGGTGCTCAAAGCTTTTCCTAACTCGGGCTCAGCCTTTCCCATTATCGTCTCCCAGAGGTCCCCACCTGAGGCCTCTGCTCCCGTTAAACCATTCCACTCAAGGTAATTCATTCCAGCCACTAAATATTTGTAGGAGGCTCACTTTCAGCCAGGCTTTAAGGATCCAATGTGTGAATAAACAGACACGGCCTCTCCATGGTGGAGCAGACAGGCTTTGGACAAGTGAGCACATGTATAATGACAAATTGTGAACTCCTGGTGAAACACGACAAACTGACCACAGCACTTCTATCTTTTCCTTTTCCTGACAAAATGACCAAAAAAAAAAATGTTTAAGGTATAGTTAGACAGCAAATTACATAATCAAATTTTGGAAGACAGGATATAGATAGATGAGCAATAATCAACTTAGCAGAGTGGAGAAAACATCACCTTAAAGAGTCTGAGGAGGCAAATACTGAATGTAATCATGCACCCTGCGAACACCTGCCAGGTGAGGCTCGCAGACACCTGAAGTTCCGCTGAAGAAGCACGGGGCAAGACTGCACATCTGGACCCAGGGAGTATTAAACCCTTATGTGACCCCTTTGGTCCCACAGAGACTGAGAGCCACCTTATACGCAAAAGACAAGAGAGCTAGTGTCTGGAAAAACTGTTCGAAGAAGTGCCAGACTCATGTATGTTGGGCACAGAGCAGAACAGAGATGAGGCATTGGGCTAAAAATGATCATGCCAAGGCCTATCCCCATGGCATTTCAGAGCTCCATGGATAATGCTCCTAGCTGGGGGAGGGAAAGAGAAAAAGATCATACAAAAACAAATGAGGACCAAAATTGCAATCGGGCTTCTACCAGAGATGCCAGAAGGTGGAAAAAATTGGAGAAAGCCTTCAAACTTCTGAGGAAATTTTTAATATGTTATCCACTACATAACTACACAATCAACAAAAATAAGGGGAACACACAGACATTTTCAGACATATGAAGATGCAGAAAATTTACCGCCCATGCACACCCTCTGTTTTAGGAAGTTACTTGAGAACATCCTCCAGCTAAGCAAAGACATAAAGCAAGAAAGAGGAAGATTCGACCCAAGAAGCAAGGGGTCCAAACTAGGAAAGCAGTGTAGGGAAATTCCAGGGTGCTGGCAGGGTGGCAGTGAGGGCTCTGGATGTGAGGGCTGCAAGAAAATAAAAAATGATACAAATTAGTATTTATAGATTTTATCATTTAGAACAGGGGTTGGCAAACTCCAGTTCATGCTCCAATCTTACCCACTACTGAGTTTTGTAAATAAAGTTTTATTAGCCACACCCACACTGTCTGCTGTTCAGTTACATATTGCCTCTGACCCTGTTCCTCCTACAACAGCTCAGTAGTTGCGTCAGAGACTGTCTAGACTGAACAGTGTCAGATTTTTACTATGTGATTCCTTACAGAGTTTGTCAACTCCTAATTTAAAAAGAAAAAAAAATACTGATTTGATAGAATGGGTGAAAAAAGATAATAAATGTAGGGGAGATGGACCACACGAACTGGGGACAAAGAGGCTATTGTTAACTCAGGAAATACAAAGTGCACAAGAAGGATCAGAGGACACTACTTGGACTCAGCAGTAAACAATATTTGCATGTTTGTAAACACAGACACACTGATTTGAATTTACCCCCAAACTGTGAGATATATATATATATATATATATATATATATATATATATATAGAGAGAGAGAGAGAGAGAGAGAGAGAGAGAGAGAGAGAGAGGAGAGGAGAAGTGAGATATATAAAAGCCTTAAATTTTCATCTACTATAGCAGAAAGTCAGCAGAAGCTTCACATTTATAAATCAATAAAATAACAATATAAGCATATTGGCTAGGAATATAGAGGCATACACCATAAGAAATAATTACAAGAGTTAAAAAGTGTTTTGTCTGGTGAGCAGGACCAAATGAGGTAGGGATTAGTAAGCAGGGCACTGTTTTCACTGTAAACCTTTCAATGTTTTTCTTTAACATATGTGTATACATATTGTTTGTTAAAATGGCGATTAACTATCAGAAATACACCATCTCAAAACTTACAAAAGACAGTAGGTGTTCTGAAGCCCCAAAACAAGATGTCATGAAAAAGAATAATGGAGGTGTATAAAATATAAATTTACTTAATCTTCATAGAAATTGGTTATTTTGCCTGGAGTCCTTTTTTAAAGCATATTTTTATTGATTATGCTATTGCAGTTGTCCCAATTTTTTTCTCCCCTTTATCCCCCTCCTCCCTGCACCCCTCCCCACCCTCCAGCATCACTTGCCCCCTTACTTTGTGTCCATGGGTTGTACATATAAGTTCTTTGGCTTCCCCATTTCCCATACTATTCTTAACCTCTCCTATTTTGTGCCACGTATTATGCTTCTTATTCCCTGTACCTTTTCCCCCCACTCTCCCCCACCCCCTCCCCACTAACAACCCTCCATGTGATCTCCATTTCTGTAATTCTGTCCCTGTTCTCGTTGTTTGCTTAGGGTTTTTTTGTTTTTTAGGTTCAGTTGTTGATAGTTGTGAGTTTGTTGTCATTTTACTGTTCATAGTTTTTCATCTTCTGTTTCTTAGATAAGTCCCTTTAATGTTTCATACAATAAGGGCTTGGTGATGATGAACTCCTTTAACTTTTGTCTGAAGAGTCTTAAAGGGAGGACCTCACACACCAGAAGTGGTGCAGTCTGCACTGTGACCCTGAGTCTGCCAGTAGCTCGCCATCTGATGTTGGGAAATCTTAAACCGAGAACCTGAGAGCTAGCCAGCCAGTTTAGGGGAAGGAACCTCTCAGACAGGCCTAGAACATGTAAAGGCCCAGAGGTGAGATCAAGCATGATGATTTAAAGGACTTGAATTGGTTTGGATTGGCTGTATGAGGAAGCGTGGCTATAGAAGGGTTTTAGGAACAAACTAGCAAAGACAACAAGGAAGATACCATGATGTCACCTGGAAGCATTCCAAGGCATTGCTGAGCACTGGATGAAGATATCAGCAGAATAACATGAACGTGTCACAAGACCGTGACCAAAACGTGAGTATATTTTATCCTTTCATGATTTTTGCACAAAAATTCAAATCCACAGCCTAACAAAAAAAGTTATTGTGCAGTCAAAAAGTTGAGACAGACTGTATCTGTCCCCTTCAAGATGACATGTCAAACTCATCTCTAAGTAGCAAAGGGACCTCCCAATATCCTTGCCAGCTTTAAAAGTGACTATCATTAATATTCAATAATATTGTAATAATTATGTATGGTGTTAAGGGGCTACTAGACTTATCAGGGAGATCACTTCCTAAGTTATATAAATGTCCAACTACTATGCTGTACACCTGAAAGAAATATAATATTGAATGTCAACTGTAATTGAAATGACAAAGTGGCCTTCCTTTCTCAAGTAAACTCCTGCTCCAACCCTGCCTACTCCATCTCCCTAGTCCCGCACCCTGGAATTTTGGATGCAGGGTTCCATCCAGTCTCTTCTCACCTCTCTTTAACCAAATCCAAAGTCTTGATCTTCTTCATCATTCAACTGACTTTCTAAGTGTCCTGTTCTTCACTCTCTCATCATTCTGCTCCCAACGTCTCAGTAAAAACTTGGATCTTTCAAGGGAGGACCCAAGGGATGTTCTCTCCCTACCTCTATGAGCAATGGACCCCAGGGAAAGACTTCCCCATGTCAGAAAGCAAGCTGCTGGCAGAATCAGGGTCATCTTGCAGACTGCACCACTTTTGGTTCGTGAGGTCCTCTCTTTAAGGCTCTTCAGACAAAAAAGGTCCATACACACCTGTGGACAGTAGCCTGAGACTGTAAAATTCCAAATGGGGGATTTCCTCTTTTTTCCCCCTCTTTTAATAGAGGATTTTTCCTCTTTTAAAGAGATGAGTTAATATTTAATAGAATGCATTCTAGTTACATTTTACAATTCATGCTCTTGGGTTAAAGTAATACCCAGATATAATTATTTTGTGTGTGTGAAATATTGCTTATGTCTCTGCATATTAACTCCTGCTTCCTTTAAAGCGACAGGAAGCCTCCGAATTATTGCTGCTGGCATTTTCTTGTAAAAATTACTCAGGATTAATCACAAATTATTTTTATTGTACTGGGATGAGGCAGCACTGAATTAGTAATGTGCCCTAAACATTAATTTAGTCAGTGATTCTCATTTCGATCTCAAAACTCCTTAAGCTTTTTAAAAATCAAGAACCCCATAATGTGTGTTTGCAGGTGTTTATCTATAAATCATGTCAAAATAAAAAGAGAGAAGCTTGAAAAATCTTAACTTATTAATCCATTTTTTAAATATCAATTTTATATGTTAACGTGAATTTTTTTTTAAACTATCATTTTCAAAAATACTAGGAAGAGTGACATTGGTTTTACAATTTTGCAAGTATCTTTCAGGTTTGGCTTAAGAGGAGACAGCTGGATTCTCACATCTGCTTCTTCATTCAGTCTTTTGCAGATATCACACATTATGCAGACTTTGGAAGATTCTACTTATACTTATGAGAGGATGAAAAAGGCCAAAAACATCTTGTCATGAAAATAGCTTTCATCTGGTGGGCACCGTAAAAGGGCTACAGGTATCTCTGGGGTTCCTTGACCAGATTTTGAGAATCTCTGACTTAACTAAAATAAAACAGCAAAATGTATTTATTTATTCAAACATTGGTGTTTTCATATAAGGGGTTTCACTTAATCTTGGCAACCAGGCAGGGCGGAGATATGTTTATATTCCATTACATATAAGAAAGAAGGGGTTTGTTAATAAGGACATTGGGAATTTGTTTGTAAACATTTGTGTGCATAAACCATGACTCAGTGTCTGTGGGACTCTTTAGGTGGACACCCAATGGCCAAAGTTAAAGTGATGTCATGCAAAGGTGATGGACTCACCTTAGTAAGTAGTTCAGTCTGTCCTTAAATATTCATTGTGGGCAATTCACTTGGATCCATGATTCATTCAATAGTTCTATTTCATCTGTTTAGAGCATAGATTCCTAGTTCAGAAAGCAGGTGTCTTATTTTCATACCTCCAAGATTCTTGTTTGTACCACTTGGGGTCCGGGGTGGGGGAAGCAATGCCCTAAACCTGGCATCTACTGAGCAATAATAATACTCAATAATACTTACTGAATGATAATCATAGCAGTAATCAGCTGTACAAATTCCAATTTGCACTTTGCCAAGTGATTGAGGACGAAGAAGAGGACCGCAGAAAGAAGAAATGTGTACATTATAAAGACTAAGGTTGTGCATTAATTTGGAACTGGCTACCAATCCCTTTCTGCCACTCACTAATTGTATGACTTGGGCATGTCGAAGGACTCTGTAGAACTCAGTATCTTGGTAAAATGAGATGACAACGCTCATCTCCTAGGGTTGCTGGGAAGTTCGGATAGACTGATGCATGGCAAGTGCCTACCACAGTGCCTGACGCACAGTGACAGCTCCCACAGTGGCAGCTGTGATGATGCAGCTCATAGTAATGAGGATGCAGCAACAACATCCTGGATGTTCACACAGCCTGTTGATTCAAGGAGCCATAGAACGGCTTCTATGCAGAGGCCACAGCCTACCTTCCAGTCTCTGCATTCTAGTCACAAAAGCCATCTTTCAGGTCCTTGATTATGCTAGGTTCCTCCAGCCTCAGCACTTTCCTGAGGCTATTCCTTCCACCTGGAAGCTCTCAGAATCCCTCCATACTCACAGTCACCTAGTCTGCCACGTGAGGTGCATAACTAAACTCTGCAGGCTTTCCAGAGAATCCATGATTGACCGAGGTGGTTCTCTGTGACACACCTAGCCGGTCTCCTCCAGGATGCTGTCCAAACCGAACCACTCGCTCAATGCTAGCTAATAGGATAACCCAGAAAACATGCACAGGAGATCCACACTTGCCTGCAGATGTTTTGGTTTTGTTTCCCTCCCTCACCACCCTTTCTCTTCTACGAATCTTATTTGGGACCTTTGTTAATTCAAACTATTGATCTCTTCCACCTACAAATAAACAATATGCTAATAATTCACCAAATTTCTCTGCATAACTTTGACATTACTCTAAAAGTGATGGGTCCATCCTACTAATATTCTATAGATATAATTTACCCAAGTTTACACAGGTTAAGAATAGATATGCATATCCTTTTCCTCCCACCACCAAGAAATTCTGCAATCTGTCCAAGTTCACACAGGTTACAGAATAGTTGTACCCCCACCCCCTTACCCTAAATTAACAAGCTAAAAATCAGCGGACTACAGTTCACTTTTGCTCTCAAGACTTCTGTTTTATTTCATTGAATACCCGTGGCTTTGTTCCAGAACATCAAAAATTAGCATGGAAAGGGAGCAGGTAAATGACAGCACATTTTAGACCATAGCCATTATTTCAAAGATAAAAGAGCACCTGTTAAATTAATGAGGCCCCAATAAAGAGAACTGAGTCTCATTCCCCACTGAGTCACTGGGGAATGGCTTCCCCAGTGGTTTCCTGATCGCCACCTCACACTCTCCTGCCTGAATCTAGCACTGTCCTGCTAGATCACATTTCTGCACACAGCTCTAAACTTGCCATTCTTCCAAATGCCCAATGTCCTACCAATGCCCACAGCCTAAAATCCCAACTCCTGACCCAGCTATTTGTGTCCTTCTATGATCTGGCTGCATCCCACTCTACCAAACTTCTCTTTCTGTTTATTCCTCCACCTCTTACCTACAAATACCAGGTGGTCCACTGCAAGACTCTCTTGATGAAGGACACAATGCCATTTCATTCAAACACAAGTTTATTTTTTGATTGGTACTCAGACCAGCTACTTTGAATAGTACTGACTAATACAGTTCTCTTTCCCTGGAACGCCCTTCCATCATCAATTTCTAAGAGCTATCTGTCCTTTAAAACCCACCTCAAATACTACTACCTTCAGGAACTCCTCCCTATTCACCTCCACTAAAAACAACCTGTAGTTGGAGCTCCCTCTCAGACCACTCATATCATGTCTTGTATGAGCATTCTACATACCCATATCCTAACTCTTCCAGCCGGCTACTTGATCAAAGAGCTATGTCTTATATGTCTCTCTATGTGCCTCCCTCTCCCTCATACTCTGTATAGGTCCTGGCATACAGGAAGTGTCAATTAATGATATTAAGCAAATTAATAATAAATAAATAAATCAAATTTGATCATGACCCTCTTCTACCTAAACCCTTTCAGTGGCTTCCATTATACTCAGATTAAACACACTTTCTAAAAGCAACTACAAAGCCAGGTGTGATTGTCCCTGTCCTGTTCTCCAGTGTCATTTGGCACTATCTCACCTTTGTTCTACATATACACCTCTCCCCTATATGACCCTTGAACCTATAAAATTCTTTCAGGCCTTGGGCCTTCACATACGCTCTTCTCTTTCTAAAACCCACTTCCTCCCGTTAATTTCCTGGTCCACAATTTCTGACATTTCAGGTTTCACCTTAAAAGCCACATCCTCAAAAAAAATACCCTCTTGGATATCTCTCAGCAAGGGCCCTGGCAGGAAGCAGGTGTCACATACCAAGTCAGGTAACTGTTAATAACGGGGCTATGTACAAAGGTGTGGGCAGAGTTTAGAAACCCCCATGAGAAATAATGTGGTGCCCCATGGCTAACAACAGCAGGCAGACATTACCTCACTCAGGCCTGAATCAGGAGCAGAGGGAACACGTACAAGAACCTGGAGAGAGAAGCTGTAAGAAGGAGGTTGCCTTAAAGAACTGGTAGCCCTCAGTAGAGGGTTGCAACTGAGCAGGGAGGCCTGGCAGAGAAAGAACTAGGGAAGTAAATACTCAGGCCTCATTCTCTCACTGACCCAATGACCAATCTCCAGCTGGGAGCAGAGGAGCCGTTAATGGCCATCCATGCAGGCCAGCCTCCTGGGAAGGGTGGACAAGGCAGGTAGAAGGTTGTCAGGGTGAACAGAAGCTGCCCAGTGCATTATCCATTCTCAGGTAAACCCTCTTGTTATTCTGCCTCATAGCAACCCGTGCTTTTTCATCTGAGTCCTCAATACAATGTTCACGTCTGTATCTTTTTTTGCTGAATATCTAAAAGCACCTTCAGATTGTAAACCTCGGGGCTATGAAAACATGAGCCTTGCTTGACATGCTTGCTCACTACAGCATTCCCAGAACCTAGTGTATAGTAGGTGCTGAATAAATACTGCTAGGAATGAGTGAATACAGGCATCAATTAGAGACATAGTCACACATATAATTATACACATACACACCTCAGTTTCAAAGGTAGAAACCTCCTTACAGAATTAAGAAATGCTAGGAAATTTCACATCAAAGTCAATTCAATGAAAACAAATTGCTGCCTAGCATAGAACATCAAACTCTAACTTCAAAAAGAGCTGCTCATTTTCTAAGAAGAAAAAAAAGTCCTTCCTATTACCTGCTATGAAAACACTCAGAACCAGACTAAAGAGGCTATCACTGCATCATACAAAATTGTTATCTCCCCAACCCATGCTGCAGATTTAAATAAGATCAAGTGGAAGTATTCTCCTTGAACTCTGTTCTCCACAAACCTTGGAAGCTTCCATACTCAACTTCATAGCTTCAAAAGAAGGAAAGTGCTAGCAAACCCTAAATCCCCTTCTCCTGGTCTTGAGATTTTATGCATCTTCCAGAAGACTAAATTTCTCTGAGATCTTGTGATGACATTAGAAGGCACCCAGACACAAACTTTTAAATCAAATTCTCCATAAGTTCATAAGCCAGTGTATTTTATTGACAGCTAAATGTGATACCCAACCACAAACCTCTACATTTGTGTTTGTCAATACATTCATACTTGGATAAGAAGGGGAAGTCAAATGACATATGACCTCACCTATAAGTGGAACCTAATCAACAAAACAAATAAGCAAGCAAAATGGAACCAGAGACATTGAAGTTAAGAACAAACTGATAGTAACCAGAGGGGAGGTGGGAGGGGATAATGGAGGGAAAGGGGGAGGGGTTTTCAGGAATATCTATAAAGCACACATGGACAAAACCAAAGGGGGGAAGGATCAAGGGTGGGAAGTGGGGATGGCTGAGGTCGGGGGGGAGTGGTGAGGGGAAAATGCGGCCAACTGTACTTGAACAATAACAAAAAGTTAAAAAAAAGAAGAAGGAAGTCTTTCTCCTTAGCGTTTTCACAAAAAAAGAATTCCAAATTTTTCATCATTCTTTTAGTTCCTCAGATGTGTCAAGTGCCATGTTCTCTCCAACAACAGGACTTGTATTGTATATTTGCTGTTCTCCTTTACTAAGATTCACCCCTTTTTCCACCAACTAGTTCTGTAAACTGGGGCTAATACTAACACCTAGATCATAGAGTGACTGTGAGGAACAATGGATATAATAAGATAATTGAGATAGTACATGTAAGGCCCACAAAAGAACACCAGGCACATGGTAAGATCTCAGTAAGTACTGTCATCCTCATCATCATTAATGATTATTTCCAAATTTTCCTTCAAACCTCTAATCATATGTTACTTGCTTCAGGAAGATTTAATGTCCCCCAAATTAGACTGACTGCATTAATCTTGACCATTCATGTGATTTAGTACCTTTCCTTTATAGCACTAATGGCAATCCATAATTGTATATGATTCACATAATCAAAAACATAATGTATATGTCCCTAACTAGGCAAAAAAAAAAAAAATAAAGGATTTGTGAACCTAACAAGTGTGTTATTGGTCATCATTGTGTGTATCTCTAAGTTCTAGGAAAATGTGGTGTTGGGAGATCTGGACAGCTACGTGCAAAAAAATGAAACTCGATCACCAACTTACACCACACACAAAAATAAATTTAAGATGGATAAAAGACTTAAATATAAGTTGTAACACCATAAAAGTCCTCGAGGAAAACACTGGCAGGAAAATCTCAGACATTCCACGCAGCAACATCCTCACAGACATGTCCCCCAAAGCAAGGGACATAAAGGAAAGAATAAACAAATGGGACCTCATCAAAATAAAAAGCTTCTGCATGGCTAAAGAAAACAGCATTAAAATACAAAGAGAACCAACAGTATGGGAAAACATATTTGCTAATGATACCTCAGACAAGGGCCTGATCTCCAAAATATATAAAGAACTCACACGACTCCACTCCAGGAAGACAAACAACCCAATTAAAAAATGGGCAAAGGACTTGAACAGACGATTCTCCAAGGAAGACATACAGAGGTCCCAGAGACATATGAAAAGATGCTCAGCATCACTAGCCATCAGAGAGATGCAAATTAAAACCACAATGAGGTACCATCTCACACCAGTCAGAGTGGCCAACATAAACAAATCAACAAACAAATGTTGGAGAGGATGCAGAGAAAAGGGAACCCTAGTGCACTGTTGGTGGGAATGCAGACTGGTGAGGCCACTGTGGAAAACAGTATGGAATTTCCTCAGAAAACTAAAAATGGAACTGCCCTTTGACCCAGCAATTCCGCTGCTGGGATTATACCCTAAGAACCCTGAAACACCAATCCAAAAGAACCTGTGCACCCCAATGTTCATAGCAGCCCAATTTACAATAGCCAAGTAAAGGAAGCAACCTAAGTGCCCATCAGCAAATGAGTGGATCCAAAAACTATGGTATATTTACACAATGGAATTCTACGCAGCAGAGAGAAAGAAGGAGCTTATACCCTTTGCAACAGCATGGATGGAACTGGAGAGCATTATGCTAAGTGAAATAAGCCAGGCAGTGAGGGACAAATACCATATGATCTCACCTTTAACTGGAACATAATCAACAGAAGAAAAAAGCAAACAAAATATAACCAGAGACATTGAAATTAAGAACAATCTAACAATAGCCAGGGGGGAGTGGGGAGGGGACAGTGAGGAGAGGGGATTACAGGAACTACTATAAAGGACACATGGACAAAATCAAGGGGGAGGGTGGAGGTGGGGGAGGGAGGTGGGTCCGGCTGGGGTGGGGTGGAGAGATGAGAAGAAAAGGCATACAACTATAATTGAATAACAATAAAAATTGTTTTTTTAAAAAAATAAATTCTAAGAAAATGTTTCACACTTAGTGCTCAAAATACATATAAATGAAGAGATGAACACACAACGTCTCCCCATCTGAGTGTGGCACAAAAATCACCACCACATTCCACAGATTTCCTTCATGTTCACTATTTCAAGAGCTCTAAAGATAGATATTTTAGGACGCTGACACATCTAGAAGTCCCATGACTAGAGACTCCAGTTCCCAGAGTCACAGGTGGGTTAGAACCCAAGGACCCATATCTCTAATTATATAGTATCCTGAGTATAGGCAGAAAATGGAAGAAGTTCTATGTTATGGACTAAATGTTTGTGTGCTTCCAAAATTCATATGTTGTAGCCCTACCCTCCAACGTGATGACATTTGGAGGCCATTAGATTTAGAGGAGATCACAAGAGTGCAGTCTTCCTGATAGGATTCGTGCTTTTATAAGAGACCAAAGAGTTAGCTCTCTTTCCCTCCACCATGTGAGGCATAGCAAGAAGGCAACCATCTACATCCCAGAAAGGGAGTTCTCACCAGAATCCAGCCATGGTGGCACCAGCCTCCAAAGCTGTCTATAAGCACCTTCAGATTGTAAATCCCATGGCCATGAAGACATGAGCTTTGCTTCTTTGACTAGAGACTCCAGTTCCCAGAATCATAGGTGGGCCAGAACCTAAGTACTCATATATTTTAATAATATAGTATCCTGGGTATAGGCAGGAAATGTCTGTTGTTTCAGCCACCTAGTCTGTGGTATTTTGTGATAGCAGCCTGAGCTGACTAATACAGAGTGGGGGTGGGGCCCTCAGCTTTATTTATATAGTTCCCTACATAATTGTGAAAGCCCATTGTCAAAGCTTAGTTCTGACAGAGTGTGTGGAGAAAATGCTTTATGTTCACCACACTATTTCTTCTTCCTAGACACACACAGACTACATTTGCCAGCCTCCCCTATACTTAGATTGGGGTGATATGACTGATTATGACCAATAGAATAGAGGTAGCAGTGATAGGATCCACTTCCAGGACTAGCTCATAGAATATTCCATGTGTAATTTTCCACTCTGTCTTCCCTCTTCACAGCCACCTTGGAGGCCACAAGCACTACCTATCACCCACTGCTACATAAGTGAGTAATAGGTTTTTTATTAAGTCTCAGATATTTTATGGCTAACTTGTTACTATTGCACGTCCTAGTATTATCCTGACTAATGCTAAGAAGCAGAGTGGAAGACTGGAAAAAGAAATGAAGAGACCAAAAGTTTGAGGTCCAACTTTGTCATCAGCTTATGATGTGACATTGGAAAGTCACCTCTTCTGGCTCTGAATTTTCTCATCCACATTACTCACCACCATGAATGGTCCCTGATTTTGCCCCTAATCTACCTTCAAACTGGACTCAGTGTTTCATTATGTCCTTCTCTCCTACACATCCATACAACGCCAAAGGCAGCGGTAAATAACATTGTTTTACTGAAGAATTTGTTGGGTGGTAACAAAAGACATCATACCTTGGGTGACCATTGTGTATAGTTTGGATCTATTTTGGAAAAACTTAGACCTATTGTCCCTAGTGTAATTCACTGTAATTATTAATGTTAGAGCCCCCTTTGCCTGTTAGGCATCCTGGTTAAACAATAAATTGTAAGGTAAGATTATGTTATCCAGCAAAGCTATCATTTAGAATGGAAGGGCAGATAAAGCACTTCCCAGATAAGATCAAGTTAAAGGAGTTCATCATCACCAAGCCCTTATTATATGAAATGTTAAAGGGACTTATCTAAGAAAGAGAAGGTGATCAAAACTATGAACAGTAAAATGATAACAAACTCACAACTATTAACAACTGAACCTAAAAAAAAACAAAACACAAAAACAAACTAAGCAAACAACTAAAACAGGAACAGAATCACAGAAATGGAGATCACATGAAGGGTTATTAGTGGGGACAGAGGGGGGAAAAATGGGGAAAAAGGTGCAGGGGATAAGAAGCATAAATGGTAGGTACAAAATAGACAGGGGGAGGTTAAGAATAGTATAGGAAATGAAAAAGTCAAAGAACTTTTATGTACAACCCATGGACATGAACTAAGGGGAGGGATGTGGGTGAGAGAGGGGGTGCTGGGCAGAGGGGAATAAAGGGGAGGGAAAAATGGAACAACTGTAATAGCATAATCAATAAAGTAAATTTATAAATAAATAAATAAATAAATACTTGAGAAAGTAAAAAAACATCATCGGGTAAGCTACACATACACAACCTATAACAACTCTCACCAGTCATCTCTCTGTCCACACTATTGTTCTCTCTCCACCTTGAGACTCCACCATCCCCCACAGGTCCTCCCTAGAGTCCTTCACTGGATCCGATGCACCCACTCACTTGCTGAGAAAGAGAGCAGAGAAATATGCCAACTCATAACTCCTCATCATAATTCACTGCCTCAAACTAGACACAGAGCTCCACCCTAACTGCAAGGGAGACAGATTACTGTAGACTTCATGGTGATCTTGTGTGCTCAGAAACAAAAAACAAATGAGTATGAGTAGAAATGTAACAACGTGCCTTCACCTTCTCTATGGGTACATGAGTATGGGTCCATCTGATAAAGGTGGACCGACATCGCTCATGGGGAAAATGACCCTTGATTGATAAACTGCCTCTAGTCAGAGCAGACTGGGAATGAACTATGACTACCAGGTGGAAAGGCATAGATTTAGGCTTCTCACAGTGTGAAACCTGGAAGCTGAGAAACAGATATTGGTTCCAATGGAACTTAGGGCTTTTAAACCAGAGTGGCCCCTATACCCAAGAGAATCGCCTCATTACAAGGTCAACACCTGAGTTTTGGGGGGGATGACAATAGCCCTTGGACTGCCATGAAGACCCCTACTGAAGGGACATGATTAATGCTGTCCTCTTGGCCTGCAATGCTTCCTCTGCATCATTCTTCTAAGCAAAGTGGACCACTGGGGTCATGTTGGTTTGACTATCGATATTTGCTATTCAAGTATTGACCTTGGAGGGATAGCATTAACGCTACCTGCCTGATGTGGTCAGCAGCTCCCCAGACCTATTGAATTAGAATCAGCATTTTAACAAGATCCCCAGGCAACTGCTATGCATAATTAGTTTCCAAGGCAGTGAAAAAAGGTGAACCCAGGAGCAGAACTGGTGGTCACACAGAATGGGCATAAGAGTGGACACCAGCCCATTTCCACTGCTCTTAGGATGATCTTACTCATTCCCAGGTCAAATCATATTCGTGTGTATTTTTTTCTTGTTGTTTCTAGTTTTTACTTGTAATTCTTTAATCACAGCATTACTGATGTTCTCCAGAGGACTCTGTAAGAGAGATTACGTTGTGCTATTTAAACCTACAACTAATCAATTAGCCCTCAATCCCACGCAGTGAAGACAACAATTTCCACAATGTTTTAAATGCATTAAACTTTAGGCTTTATTTCTTCTCTCCAAAAATGCTTATCAAGCACCATCACATCAAAGAAAGAGGAAAGGATGGCAAAGCCATATGGCCTCAAAGCGGGGGTCCCCCTGTCCCATGAAGTACAGGAGAGCTGGGTCAGCTTTGTCTAGCCTGGATCCTGCAGAGGGCATGCACCGGGAAACCAAAGACCGGACCTCACAGGAGCAGCTCACTGCTGGCACGTGCCCCAGGTCCCAGTCCTCTAAGGACAGGGTAATCATCTTCTAAAGTTCTGCCAGACTGGCAGATGAGCCCCTTGGACTGACATCTTATTCTCTCTCAGTTCCCATAAAGGGTTTTCAGCCTGTTCAGCTATTTGTCAGCTATGTTAACATTTTCTGATGTGTGGACAGAAGGAGCCACCCCAGATAGCACCATTCCACAACAAGAAGAAAAGGACACACAGGGCTGGGTCCACCACTCTGTGGGGTGGTTTCAGAGGGAGAAATTTAATTTTGTTTCTTATACATTTCACATTCCCTGGAAAGAGGTAGTGAAAGGTAGTACAGGATTTTCAGAAAAGGAAATAATAGATTTTCCTATGGCCTGAGAAAACTACCACACATATAATTTTTTTAAAAAAATGACTTTGAATACTGCTTGCCAGCCCCTTCTTGCCTGTAAGGTCTCTTTTGAGAATAGCATAATCAATAAATATATTAAAAAGAAAAAAAAAGAAAGAGTATAAGGTCTGTCCAGAAAGTGTCCAGCTATGTAATATGAAAAATAGAACCTTTACTGAAGAAGATGCCAGATCCAAGAAACACTGTACATAGGACAATGACGCCTCAGTCCCCTTCAAAGTAGGCACCTTGGGACCTCACACAGTTCTCCCAGGGTCTCTTCCACTGTTCAAAACACTCTGCAAAATCCTTTACTGGAATAGCCATCAGCTGCCCCACAGTATTTGCCCGAATCTCATTGACAGTCTGAAATCTCTTCCCTTTCAAAGGTTATTTTACTTTCGGGAAAAGCCAGAAGTCTCAGGGCACCAAATCTGGTTCATTGGTAGTGGTCTGACTCAAGTCATTAGCAACTGCAACATGATGTTCCTTCTACTCTGGTAGCAGAGGCCATGGAACAAATTTTGCTACAACATGTAGCAAAGATCCTGCGTCAAAATCTTGGACACAGCAGTTTTTGTCAGCTTCTAGATCAGCTTCTAGTTCTTGCACTATTAATCTCCAATCTTTATTGATTGCAGCCTGTACATATTCAACATTCTCAGGTGTTCTGCCTGTTGCAGGCCTTCCAGAACATGGATCACTTTCAACAGTTTCCCAACCACCTTTGAAGTTTGTGCCACACTTTTATTTGCACTGCACTCATTGCATCATCCTTGAAAGCCTCCTGAATCATGTGAATAGTTTCCATGAAGGACTGTTCAACCTTATGCAAAATTTGATACAGAGTCATTGCTCTACTCGCTCAGTCATTTTGAATGCAACAACCACACAGTATATACATGCTCACTAACGTCTACCACCCCAATGACTAGTACAGTGAAGTCATCATTGTTCACGCATGCTCATTCCAGTCCATTCTCTTTGACTGCCAGGTTACATTGATGTTATGCAAACCATTATTATATTAACAATGGCTGGACTTTTTCCAGACAAACCTCGTGTAACATATTTAATATGATCACAAGATATTAGTTGTCATGAGGATTATGGGTTGTTTCTAGTATCTTCTTTACTAAAAGCAATACATGTTCATTATAATCAATTTCAGACAAAAATACATAACAAAAATAAGAGAAATATAATTGGCTAAAATTACAGCTGGGTGAGCAGAAGGGAATAGAAGAACCAAGAAGGAAACAAGGATAAGTGAGAAAAGAAAGAGGGAAAGGCCTTGAAAGGGGAGAAGTCTTGAAAAGAAAGGAGGAATGGATGTCTTTGGTGATTGGACCAGCAATGCCGGAGGAATTTCATGGCCTGGACGCATACTCAATGGCTCAGTCGGCTAGATTAATGCTTCAAGTCAACAAGACTCAGATCCTCTCAACAAATGTAAGCCAAGTACTCACTATGCACCAGGAGATGTTCTAAGGTGTTTTAAATACAGTATCAATCTTTTAACCATCCTAAAAATGAAAATAATTTTTGTCATGCTACCAGTGAAAATAATTGACACATAGGGTAACTAAGTAAACCCTCTCCCAAGTGCTAGAAATACCTATTTTACTGTGAGTGCTCAATAAATGTTCGTTCTCAATAGAAGGAAAGGGGAGAGAATTTGAAATCACGTTTGTAATCAGGTCACTTCTCTGAATGCTTCTCCAAACATCCACACTCTTCTATGTAACAGTTTTCCTGATCCAGTGTTTTGCTTTCCACACTTTCAATTACCTATAGTCAATCGTGGTTCAAAAATTAAATCAATCTTCTCCAACTATTGACATCATCTATTCCTGACATCCAACCATCAACATCGTCATGGCTTGATGACCCAGGATCACTCAAAACAGATGATCCTCCTTCTGATCTGACATATAGTGAGAAGGACAATCGTAGCCTGGTGCTACATCGCAATGCCTATATCATTCACCTCGCTGCATCTCATCACATACGCATTTTATCTCATCTTCTCAAGAAGGGTGAGCACAAGAGGTATTTTGAGAGAAAGACCACATTCGCATAATTTTTACTACAGTATATTAATTGTTCTATTTTACTATTAGTTATGGTTGTTAATCTCTTACTGTGCCTAACTGATAAATTAAACTTTACCATAGGTATAAACAGATAGGAAAAAACAGAGTATGTTGGGTTTGGCACTATCTACAGTTGCAGGCATCCACTGAAGATCGTGGAAAGTATCTCTGTGAACAAGAGGGGACTACTGTATCATTCATTAGATTATTTTATTCATTAGATTCATATAATAGGTGATACCATATGATCTCACTTCTTTAAAATTTTAAAAGTATTTTAACTTAAAACTTTATGGACTCTTTATTCTCCATCATGGGAAACATGAAACAGACTGAAAGTGACCAGAGGCAAGGGTGGAAGGGGATAATGTAGAAGAAGGGGAAGGGACTAGACAAAGAACACATATGAATGACCCATGGACATGGACAACAGTGTGGGAATTGACTGTGGAAGTGGGGGGTGGGAAGGGAGGAAGAGGGCAAAGGGGGGAAATTGGGACAACTGTAATTGAATAACAATAAAAATGATTTAAAAAAAAAGAAAAAAGTTTTTAAAAAAAGAGGTGACTACTGTGGCCCCACGGAAGACAAGTTTCCCAGAGAGATGCTCCACTACATGTTTTCTTCTATTTCTTAACACCTTCTGTGTTTTCCCCTTCTTGATTATCTCCTCTGCAGACAGATGCTCACATGCTGGCGTTTTCAGTCGGATAATCCCCCCTTTATTTGCACAGCTGAAAGTTTGATGTTAAGAAAGCAAAGTTAGGTTGGGACTTTTTTGTTCTCCTTCCCAGTAAAAATAACAACTACGCAAAATGAAGGGGCACATTCTTGTGGTTCACATGTTTCCTCCTCTGGGTGTCCCTTCACAACTAAAAATATGTGGCACTGCACAGCAAAAGCACCTCTGATTAGAAATAGTTTATTCCAGGGATAAATCAAGTATTACTTCAAAACCAAGACCCTTCGAGCTTCAAATTTCACAGAAATTGAAAAAAAAAGTGCACTTTAAAGAGAAAAGAAAAGGTCACTTCCTGATTTGGCTAACATCAGGAAACACTTTAGGACATCTTTTAGCGTCAACCTCCACCCTCAGTGCAGTCCATAAATCTAGCATAACCAGAGAAATGAGCCATTCAAATCTCAATCTCTCTCCCTCTCTCTCTCTCTCCTTCTCTCTCTCTCTCCTTCTCTCTCTCTCTCTCTCTCTCTCTCTCTCTCTCTCTCTCTCTCTCTCTCTCTCTCTCTCATATGACATTTGCTCACCTAATTCTTTGCCCACCAGTTATGTTTCAGGTACCATTCTAAGAAGACAACAATTTTCTTAGACATCCATGTGTCACAGTTTCTGTCTGCTTCTATTTCAGGACACATGTGCCAATATACTTAGAGGCAAGGACTCGAGTACAAAGAGACAGGAATTTGGAGGTTGGAAGGGAGCAAGAGGAAAGGGGTTGGGGAAAGGACCAGACCTGGGATCTCTTTTTGGGGACAGATTCATGTTTAGACCTCATTTATGAAAAAACAAATTTTAAATGTCTTTAAGCAAATGGCATTTCCCCCAGTATATGTATTTAAATAGACTTATTAGGTAGAGGTACAGCATAAACACTTATTGGGAGCCTACTGGGGTAAATACTTGCAACTCATTTACTCAAAGGACATGCTATGTTCTCAAGGTGCTTATAGTGTAGTTGGGGGACAGAGCCCTAGGCAGCCACCCAGAATACAGTTAATATAATTGCACAGTAGTTTCAGCAACTTGCCCTGCAGTCGGGCAGACCTGTGTCATAATGCCAGCTCCATCAGTGCATAACAGTAAGACTTTGGAAAAAAGCCATTTGGCAGCTCCAAATCTCAGTTTCCTTATCTGCCAAGTGGGAATAATAGCACTCATGGCATAATTGTAAAAAGAAGTGAAATTATGAATGTAATGTGCTTAACACACAATATAAGCTCACAACATGTAGATGATGGTTGTCATCATACAATAATTATTATTACTCTCATCATTATTGACTGGAGATAGAAGTATGCTATGGAACCCTACAGAAAAAGAAGGATATATTTCTTACTGGAAGTTTAGGGTGGAAACTCAGAGAAGAGACAATATTTGAAGAGCAACTTTTTTTTTTAAAAAAGTGTTGAATTATCAGAGCAAGAGATATAAGAAAGGGCATTTGATGTGGTGAGGGCGCTCGCTGCCTGCACAAAAAATAGAGAGTCAGGGAGGGGATTAGCAGGGAAGGGGATTAGAACACAGCACAACAGGAGTAGAGGTAGGGTTTTAGTGGGATCAGAGACTGAAAAAGAAGCTTAGGAGAAGACCGTGTAGGACTTGCAAGGAAACATAACCAGGTTTCACAGGCAAAGGAAGATCCCAAAGGATTTAGGGATCTTCCCTAAGTACTAACAGTGGAAAAGGAATGGAGTGAAGTGTTCAAGGGGATTTTTATTCATAAACCCAGCATAGAGGTCAAAGAGTTCGCCACAAGGAAGCCCCCTAGACAATGATAGATCGGCTTGAATCTTCCCACTGTACACGTATAACACCCTGAGTCTTCTGTTACCAATATCACTTACCCAATTTCAAGTCTCATAAAGGCAGGAATGATACCTGTTGTCTTCACTGTTATATTGACAGTGCCCAGCATGTAGTAAGCTCTTAAATGCCCAGTGCACAATGTACCATAAAACACCCATCTCTCCCCTATGTATTTTTTTATTGATAAGGAAGGACCTCACCTCAGCTTTGCAAAAAGTACAGTCTCATCTCTCTTCTTTGAATGACAATGGAGTTCTTAGGGACCATTAATTGATGAGTTTTTTAGTTCTTCAATTCTACTGGAAGCCCGTAGAGGTCAGGAGAGTGATGGTCTATTTTTGCTCTTCAATCTCCCACTTCCCTAGTGCTTGTTTATCATCAGCTCTGAATCGCTGAAAATCATAAAACATTTCTTTTGAAACACTTCAATATTTTCGATCCTTAAGATTGGCTCTTATTCTAATTCATTTCAGTGGCATACTTTAAATTCAGAGATTACAGTCATCTACCATTTCAGAATGTGTACATTTCAAAGCACCTATATAACAAGCAAAGGGTCCATTTCTCCTTTTGAACTCATCTGCTTTTTATGATCAAAGAGAATTATGCAACCCAATGTGTTTTCTTCTTTGTTACCAGGGAGCTCGAGGTATACATGCTGTGCCCAACTGCTGAAACTGTCATCAGCCAGGGTTTCTCAATCCATTCACTTTCTCCCTACCGTTCCACCCTGGCTCCTACTTTTTGCTTTGTCTTATGTCTTCAGTTCTTATAAATCTGTGTATTGATTTTAAGTTGCCTCAAAACATTTTTTAAGTCAGCAGTAATTATGTATATGTAAGTACCTGTGTGTATATATGTACATGTGTATATATAATTTATGTATATGTGTGCATATATTCATATATGTATGTGTGTCATATTTATGAACACATATATATCCAATATTGAAAACATATATATTTCCCCCATATCTTCTGCCACACCTCTCTCTCTCAGCTCCTGCGTCCTCTCTAGTAGTTCATTTTTGACAACTGCAGAGGACATCTAGCTCCTCTGCAACTGGTGAATCCTTAAAAAGAATTTTCTCACAGGAAGGCATGAGTTAGCAATGTAAATGTAAGTAAAGATTTCATAGGGGACCCTGAGGAAACACATTTCTGTTCTATTCGCCAAATCCTTTATTTGGTTATCCTGCCTTGTGTTTATTTTAATGCTGTAACCCAAGAGTTGGCAAACTTTTTCTGTAGAGGGATAAATAGTTATATTTTAGACCTCGTGGGCTATGAGGTTTCTATCGCAAGTACTCAATACTGCTATTATAGTGCCAACTCAGCCATCAATGGTGCATAAGTGAAGGGACATGACTATGTTACATTTTTATTTATCAAATAGTGGCATGCCAGGTCTGGCCTGTAACTGGATTTTGCTGACCCTACTCTAAACCTTCCCCCTCCCCACTGTGTCTGTCTTCACTGCATCCTCTCAGGAAGTGTCACTCTGGCTAACTCTAATGTCCAATCTAGTCAAGGTAGCCCCAGGAAAACAGAGGGCTGCCCCGCTAATACAGGACAGGACCCTCCCTCCTCAGTAGCATTGTCATTACAAATCTTATTGCTTGAAAATACCCTGGAGGAGTTTGTTCCTCTTGCATATACCAACCATTTTTAAATATATCTTTCTTACCACAATGATCACCACAAGAGAACTTTAGATACATATTATAAATATATCTCTATCTGCGTAAGCAATAGTATTTTTACGGCCTATAGCCACATTTGAGTTTGGAAACATCACTCAATCAAGGGACAGAAAAACGAGTCTTCATGTCAATATTCCCCAGCTGCATGAATCTGCACAATCCCTTCCCTAGGCCTCAGTTTTCTCATGTCTACAATGAGGGTAAGGGTTCACCTGCCCAAAGGCACAGTCTAGACCAGATAATCCCTTGGAGATTCATTCTGGAATAGACAGGTCAGTTCTTTACATTAGCAATTTCCAAAGGGTTTCATAAATCACAACTCTCTGGGGGTGTATGTCAAAACAGATTGCTGGACCCCAGCCTGAGTTTTGATTTGGTAAGTCTAGGGTGGAGCCTGAGAATGTGTAGCCACCAAGTCCTGCTACTGCTGGCCTGGGGACCACACTTTAGGGACCACTAGTCTACGTGCTAGAGACCTTACAGTCCCTTCTATGGGGAAGCACTGGTAGGGGGAGGGTTTTCTAGAGTTGGTTCCTCATTTCAAGAATGGGGCTCCTTCTTGAAGGGATTAGAAATTTGTTCTTTTGACATACTGAATTTCAGATGCTGCAGCCACACCTCACTACTAACTCAAGGCTAAAAGGAGGCTGGGATCACTCCACCTATAGAAGGACAGGGAGGTGGGGAACATCACACAATTCCTTTGTATAAGCCAAACTTCTAGAACTTTCTTTCTCCATATACAAAATCAACACAAGCACTGACTGAGGGTTGATCATTCCTAGGCCCTGTGCCAACTAATGCAGGGTGGGATGCTAGGAATCAGAAGGAGACTGGGAAAGTGCAGGCTGCCCTCAGGGACTCCCAATCTTATAGGAAAGGCAAAATTCACATGGGTTCACGCACTTCACCATCATACGTCAAGGCCATTAGTAGATAATGAGATGCAATGTTAGGGGGCATGGAGACTGAGAGTTCTAGAGAGAGGATGTTGGTAGACTTGAGAGGTCTAGACAGGCTTTCCGCGAGGAGGTGAGGCAGCCTGGCAGTGGCCCAGGGGAACAAGAAGGACCTGAAGCAGTGGAAAGGGGAGGAGAACATGAAAAGAAACCTGGGTGTTCCTGGAATATTAGCAGAGAAGGGATGAGAATGAGCACAGGGGACTTTTGAGCTTGTCTCTACCCTCCCCGTGTGAATTCCCACAAGTCATTTCCATTTGTTTATCTCAGTTTCCCGACTTGAGCAATGAAGGTATTGAGCTAAATCACAAGTTTCCAAATGGTGTTCCATCTTGAAGAGACCACAGGCCATTAAAAGGTAAAATGAGCAGGTTGGGCTCGGCCCTTCTCCTTGTCCTGTCTGCTTCTGCCAGAGAAGCTCCGCTTCCTTACAGTGTTCACTCCCTGTCCAGTTTCATTTCCAGAAAGGATTTGAGAATCACACAAGAAAGTTTGTGGAAGGCTCTTTCCACTGGTACATTGGGTGGCTGAATAGAAAGGAGAAAGAAGCCAATTAGCACAATGGATTGGGCTGCTGGGTTGGACAGGCTCGCTCCTAGAACAGCTTGGCAGCAGAGAGTTTCAGCCAAAGGGGGCAAGAATCAGGGAACTCACTGGAGGTTTGCGATGGGAGAAGTGCCACAAGCTGCTAAGCAAACTGATCTGAAAATCTCAACTGCTTAGAAGGTTCTGAGTAAACACAAAGGTTGATTTTTCCCCCTTGTCAGCCTTCCCTCCCAGGACATTGTACTATATGCAAAACGGGTAACTGTAAGACAAACATTTTTTTCCACTGCCCTTCTAAGCCCCACAGGCCTTCAGGAAGACCTGCACTTCAAGCAAACCTTTTTTATTTTTCAACACCCACAGCTTCCATTCAACAACCAGAAGTTTTCCACTTTCATCAAAGAGAGTGAAGAGAGAGGCCGAGGGAGCAGGCTGTTCTCAGCAGCCCTGGGCAGATTACTAAATCCCCTGCTACCCACTCACTGCCCATGCCCCCCACAGGACATAGCCTTCTCCCCAAATCAGCCAGATACACATGCAAAAAAAAAAAAAAAAAAGCCCACTGGCTTGCTTGCTTCATTCCCACCTCAATTTCCAGACCAAATGAGTGTGTGTACTGACTTCATCCTAAACCAAGCCCAAATGTTAGCTGAACCTATTGTGGGAATCATTATATACACTGTATATAATATTCATATACCAATATAACATATAACCACATTTATATATAACATTGTGCTGGGCACCTTAAACATACAGTGATGTATATCAATTATTTCCCAACTTGGGATCAAGGAGCTTCAGCTTCTTTGAGGGTAAAATGGGTCTACAGCCTCGTACTCTATTTAGCCCAAGAAAACAATGCACTTCTGGATGGCTCTTCCATACCCGGAATCTGCGATTTTATAGATTCACTGGGAAGGAATATTCAGACCAGTTCCTATGGTCTGACCTAACTCCGGTGATGCTCAGCTGTTTGGTATCCCTGCAGAGGGATCCAAGCTTGGCTCGGGACACGAGACATTTCCTTAGGAGGATCTGGGGTTTCTGCTGACTCTCAGAGAGAGACAAAAAGTGAGCAGAAAGGGGAGGGGTGCTACAAAGAATTGGGTACTTCCAGATGAGGTTTTCAAGGAGCTGTATCTGAAGGCACCAACTCTACAGTGATTCACATTTCAAATGTGTTTTGGCATGCAGAGCATTAACAAGCACAGAAGTGAGAGGCTCTGTCCCCCAGAGAATCTATTTATTGAATCTATCTAAATTCCAGAATGGGCCCAGGGGACCACTTTGGATGCTTAACCGGAATGGTCCAACACCACAGCCAAGTCTATTCCCGTTCATGAAGTGCTCTTACATCATCATCCCATTTCATCCTCACAGTGGCTGTCAAAGCATATGGGGAGAAGGGAGGGCCATAAGGATTTGTATAAGGACCCAAGGCCAGTAAGAGGCAAGGCTGAGACCCAACCTCAGGCTTTCAGCCTTCAAGTGCAGTGACAGCTCAATGATTCAGCCTGGGCTTGGGGGCTATCCAGATATCGCTATGCACCCAAGTTATCTCATTGATCAACATTTGTGACTTGGCTTGGGACAGTTTTCATTCTGATTCTCAATTTTCCCATCTGGAAAGGAGAAATATTACCTGCCTCTGAGGGCAGAGATGAGGGTGAAGTGAGGCCATGTGTAAAGCTCCTTGCACAGTCAGTGCCTGAAACAGTATAGGTTCAACTATAATAGTCCCGCACCTGCACACCACACACAATACACAACGTATACATTTGCACACGACATGCACATGTGCACCCCACACATGCAACCACCCACATACAGCACGTGCAAACACACCCCTCACTTTTGGCATGCAACCACTTCCCCACCCCCCACACACAACACATTCCTTCCCCTTTTTGTGAGTGGCCCAGGTGATCTGCAACTTTTAATGATCCCGATACACTTTGCAGAAATTTTTGTCCAAAAGATCAATGTGTCCAGATTCCCTGCTCACAAACAGTCTCTTTGCACCTGTCCCCAAATGTTATGCTGCCACAAGCTTTGGGTAAATCTTCACATTCATGGGCTCTTCCTTCCCAGCTGTCTGGTAGCAGTTCCAGTTTTCAGCAGGGCCGATATTGTCACACTGAATCCAAGGAGTCCAACCTCCCTGAGGCCCAGCAAAGAGACATTTTCTGACAAGATCTTCTGATCTGCAAGCCTCCCTAAAGAGAGTGTGCAGCGTCTCAAGCCGGAAGGCATTTTGTGGCTGAGTCTAAGCGAAGCAGAAGTGACTCTGCATGCGTGCACGCGCGCGCACCTCCCCACCCCCTACCCCCAGAATAGGGAAACTGTCATTTTCCTACTCGCCCTCTGACATCAGCTACCTTTTGTGTAGCTACAGTTTCTCTGCACTCAAATTAATCCCTGGCGATGAAAAATGAGCCTCTCCCCCACCCTTGCTGCTGCCTTTCACCTCACGCCCCCAGAGAAGAGCTGCTTCATGAGGCAGCTGGTGAAGGTTTTTTTCCAAGTCACATGATCCAGGATGCAGGGGAGAATCCTTCTTGGAACCGAGATGGGCCCAGAACCGAATCAGATGAGGAGAGATAAGGTGTGATGTGGGGAAGACTATATAAGAATGGGCCCAGGACTGCAGCAAGCACTCAACCGAGTGGCCCCTTCTCAAGACACAGCCATGCAGGAGCCAACAGTCTCCGTCACCAGCCACCTGGGAACCACTAGCCGCAGTTATTTCTATTTCACCACGGCCACGCTGGCCCTGTGTCTCGTCCTTGCTGTGGCAACCATTATGGTGTTGGTAGTTCAGAAGACGGTAAGTGAATTTCTCTTCCTCGCCTTTCCTTTCTGATTTATATTCAGTTTTCCCCAGAGAGAGAGCCTTGGTAATAGACTATAAATGAGTTGAGAGGTTAAAAAAAAAAAAGGAATGTATCATGTAGTGAAAGGGAGAAAAGAAACGGGAACTTAACTGAAATATTTAGTTTTTTGAAAGAAAAACATTTAGAACCATCATCTCAAAACTTCCCAGACTCCCATGAGCCAAACGAGGGCAGGAGAGTTACAGGCTTTGAGAAATTAAGATTTAAATCTTGCAGAGACAGAGACTCGTATCAAGGAGGGAAGCAATAAGGAAACCAGGTAACCTATTTGCACAACTTATTGTTTTGTCTTCAAGGTCTTCGGACAAGATTCCTAGGTTCTGTATTTTCAGTCCAAACGTTTCTCAGATTTCTGAGGCCTCGCCCATTTCCAGGGGCTTTTTGTTTTTTTAAGCAAGGATCTCAGTTTCAGAGGCTAAGGGAAGAAGGGGAAAGAGAAGACCAGGGCTGCTTAGAGCTGTGCGCATTTCAGCATTGAAACCTACAAGGCAAATTGCAAGCTTCCTCCCAAGTCCCTGCTTTGAAGAGTTCAGGGTGTCACAAGAAACAGAGCATAGAGGCAGGGCATAGAAATGTTTTTAACACCTGTTCCCTCTGAGACTGCTCAGAACACTGAAACTACCGGCACTTACGGCTGCCCACAGTGGAGTCAAAGCATCTCAGGAGACTTACTTTGTTTGAAGTAAATGATAAGCTCTGTTGCAAAAACAGAAGAGATGAAGGAGGACACTACTTTATATTTCAGAAAACTGGTGTTATAGAGAGTCCACCAGTATTTATTATTAATAAACAGTGTGCTGAAAGTATAGATTGCTGATGCAGTAAGTAAAATTTTTGTTAATTTTGGTGATTCAAGAACTGTACTCTCTCCCCACTCTGCCAAAGTGAGAACATTTCTGTTTATTCCTTCATAGTTCTCATTTTTCACAGTATTACAATCCTGCAGAATTTGTTCCTGAAGGTTTTCTTTCAGTTCTCTCAGGCTGAATGCTCTATGACTTACAGATTTATAAAAAGAACAGGTTTTAAAAGGCCTCGGTGGTATCTTTCTCAAGTGTCCTCAAGCTCTGAAATTTAAATGAAGCTTTGAGTCTTGTATCTCCATAAAAGTGAAAGGAAATAATTGCTCATATTTGATTTTGGTAGTAGAATGTATGAAACTCATCATTTAATGGCCTTATCTACATCTACTAAGAATAATACTCTTGAAAACATTCCAGGGCACTTTTATTTTGGTAGAGGCTCTATAATTTCTGTAATTCTAATTTGATGTGAACCAAGGCCAAAGAAAAGAAATCAAAGTGGCCTTTAAGGTCTAGTTGAAGGTTCCCACTAGCACTGCTGAGAGAGAGAGGGGATGGGGGCGGGTGTGGTGATGAGGACATTTAAAGCTAGAGCAAGCTCCAGAAGGGCTCTTATGCAAATCCCACGTTTAGTTGAATTGATTCTTTTCACACGGGAACTGGCATGGATTTTTCTGCCTTGTTTTTGCAAACGTGGAAAATGAGGAACGGAAAGGGAACAGGGCTTGAACTAAGTCATCCTGAGAAAGTGGTGGAGTCCACTGCCTGAGTGTGCGCTGAGAAAGCATTCTCTTTTCCAATACAGACAGCAACAGAAGCACTGCCGAACCGTGTTCCCAGTCTCCTCTGGGGGCTGTAACTGTTCGTGCCTCCATTTCTTTGACTTAGACCTCATGTTTGTATATGAAAAGATTCACTTCACAGCTGATTGCATGGTTTGGTATGCTGTGATTTCTCAGCCTGAAAAGTATCAGTTACTCGCTTGAAAGCATTGTGATATTAAGTGTTTTACACATGTCATTTCCAATAAATTGTTAATACATTAACCGTTACAAGAGATAAGAAGGGTTATTCCCTGGAGCTCAAGTTATCAGGGAAGGCTTCGTGCAGGAGAGGGAATGCAGGCTGACTTTTAGGACAGATATAGCTTAGACAAATGAAGAGACTTCAACGGGACTTCTGGTAAGAAAAAAAAAAATCAATGGGGGATAACCAAAGAACTTAAACTCATATCCCAATTATTAAAAACAAAATGTGTTGATAGCCACATAGCTCTATATGTGTGAGGATGGATGGGGCCAGGGTGGAGAACCATGAGAATAGTTTTACTAGCCTAAAAAGTCACAGTTGCAGGTAAAAGGGCACATGTACAGACACAACTGAAACAAGAGAAATAATATATAATAAGTGATGGAAAGTAGGAACCTAGCACTACTATGAGATCCCGATTTAAGGAGACAGAACATTTTCCCAGGCAAGTTTAAGAAAACCTTCACTGGAGATTGAAGTTTCAGGTTGGCTTGAGAGACGTGTATCGCTTCCCATAGGTGGAGAAGGGAGGTCAAAGGAGAGGGAACCCCTGCTCAATAGAACAACACAGGCAAAGTGAGGGAGAAGAGCAGATATAACGCGTGCAGGAAAATCGACAAAGATTCCCTTGAGATTTGTCCTTAAGATCAAATAAGTCCAAGGTCAAGCTTTTTTGGCAACACAAAAAAGGCACTTAGGTTTCGATTACAAATTTTTTGAGCATATACTGTGTGCAGGACACTGTTCTAAGCAATGGGATTATACATAGACCTAAACAAAGCCAACAGACGTCCTGCTTTCATGCTGCTTGTGCCACATTAGTCTAGTGATGTCTCTAAGTCTGTGTGGTGGTTGTACTCTGCTTTACTTACATTTAAAACTAGTAGTGCATTATAAAATATTATATTCAAATTATTTAAGATTGGTAAACAGGAAACAAGGGAAAAGAAAAAAAGAATAAAAATCTCTTAGACCCTCCCCACCCAACTACCAATCCCTCTTTCTTGAGATAACCACCACTGACAGATTCTTCCTTGTTCTTCCAAAAATCCCTTTACCTACAAATACATAGTATACACATATGATTATAGTAAACTCATAATTTTGCACCTTACTTTATTGACTTGACAGTGGATCTTGGAGATTCTCCCACGCCAATACATGGAAATTCACCTATTCCTTTGAGGAGTCACATAGTATTCTATTGTGTGACTGCTTCATAATTTATTTTATCTGTGCCTAATGAAGGACACAATGTTTTTACAACTGTAGGCACAATGTTGTCTACAATTTTTCTCGCTGTGCATATCTAACAGTATATGTGTGGGATAAATTCCCAGTGGAATTTTGTCGGTCAGCTTCCAAAGAGGTTGTACCAATATACCCTTGAGGATGTAAAAGTACAACCAACAAAGAGACACCTTTGCGCCACAATATGGAAAGAAAGAAAAGTGATATATTATTATGTTAGCACAGCATAGTCCACGCATATATGTCAGGATGAAATTTCACACAATTTGCACAGCAAAGCAAAAAGGAAAAAAATATGTCTCGTCTCCTACAAAGGGTTAGTTAGATAAGGAGGTGGGCTGTGAGGTTGACCCCGGAAGTGTTTACATTTCAAGGGACTCTGGGGTCTTCAGTGTTAGGGACAGCTCTCTTATAAACTCTGAGACTGGGCTTCTCCAGCCCCTGGAGAGATTAATTTACTTTCTAAAAGGTTAGAGCAAATACAGTTGTCTCCATTTTCCCACCACCACTGTCCCCCGCCCCACCTACCCGCACCTCCCACTGGCAATCCTACCCCACTTTGTCTTTGTCCGTAGGTCCTTTATACACATTCCTTGACGACCCTTTCCCTTCTTTCCCCCATTATCTCCCTCCACATCTCGCCTGGTGACTGTCAGTTTGTTCTTTATTTCAATGTCTCTGGTTATGTTTTGCTTGCTTGTTTGTTTTGTTGATTAAGTTCCATTTACAGGTGAGATCATATGGTATTTGTCTTTAACTGCCTGGCTTCTTTCACTTAGCATAATACTCTCCGGTTCCAGGAGCTCCTTTCTTCTGCATGGAATTCCATTGTGTAAATGTACCACAGTTTTTTGATCCACTCATTTACTAACGAGCACTTAGTCTGTTTCCAGCACTAGGCTACTGTAAATAGCACTGCTGTGAACATTGGGGTGCATAGGTTCTTTTGAATTGGTGTTTCAGGATTCTTAAGGTATAATCCCAGCAGTGGAATTGCCAGGTCAAAAGGCAGTTCCATTTTTAGTTTTTTGAGGAGATTCCATATTGTTTTCCACAGTGGCTGCACAAGTCTGCATTCCCACCAGATCACTAGGTTTTCAAGGAGACCCTTTCAAGAAAGAAAAGCAAGCAGCTGCCTCCTTTCTCTTTATAATTAAACAAAATTCCTTTTTTAGACAAAAAAAGGAATCCTTACCAAGCATGGAACTGAATGCCTGTTTAAGGGTAGTGATTAGAGTGGTAATATGGGGTTTTCTTTTTTACTTTTAAGTTCAAATGAAATTAAGAGGTGAGTTGAAATGCCCTGTGATACTTCCCTCTACCCAAATTACCCTCTTTCATGCATTTAATTTATCAATGAAAAAAAAAATCCTCCGAAAATCTCAGGATTAAGCCCTGTGATCGGCTGTGATGGGAGGACCAAATGAACAGGGCAGGAGTTCTGTTTGCTTGGAATTCTCTAGACTGAAGAGCGAGGTCCAAATATCCAAGAGCTTGAGTTTGGGGCAGAATGGCACAGAATCTATAGACCACAGGAGAGGAAGACAATTTCTGCTTAGACTGAGAAAGGGGTTAACAGAAGAGCTGGAATGCAAGCTGAACCTCTTCCAAGGGTTAGAAGGATCACATCTTATGCCCAAAGTTTTATTTTGAAAATGTTCAAACCTAGAGTAAACTAGAATGGTAAATGCCCATATAACCTAAATTTGTGTTAATATTTTGCCATATTTTTGTGCTCCCTCTCTCTCCTACTATGTGTGTGTACGTGTGTATATGTATATATGAATGAAAATAAGTTGCAGACAATGTGACCTTTCACTTACACGTATTCAGCCCCCATCTTCTACTTACTACAAAGATATTATCATAGCTGAGACAGTTAATGTTAACTCAGTAAGATCATCTAATAATAATAACATGCTGTCCATATTTTAATTTTCCCACTTGTCCAAAGGTATTTTCTACAGGGGTTGTGCCTTATTTTGTTTGGGGATTCAGAATCCACTCTCAGGTCACACACCACATTTGGCTATATCTGTTAATCTAGATCTTTGCTACTTAAAGGGCGGTCCTGGAAGCTTATTAGAGATGCAGAATCTCAGGCCCCACTCTAGACTTACTGAACCAATATCTGCATTTTAACAAGGTCCCCGGGTGATCTATATGCACATTGAAGAGTGAGAAGCGATGATCTAAGAGTCTTCTCTGCCCTTTGTTGTTTGTTTTTATGACATTGACTTTTTTTGAAGCGTCCAGGCTAGTTCTGTTATAGAATAGTTCCCTTTTTAGATTTGTCTTAGTGTTTACTTGTGACTACATGCAGGTGAAACATTTTGGGCAATTATAGTGCATAACGTTATAGACTTTTTATTGTAGCATGGCTGGAGACGCCTGTCACGTTGTCCCATCACAGGCGAAGATGTTTAGTCAGTTGATTAAGGTAACCACTGGATCTCTCTTTTGTAAAACACTATTTTTCTTACTAATTAGCAATCTATGGGGCAACAATACTCTGATGCAATAATACTCTAAGCAATAATACTCCGATGACATGTAAATATCCTTCACTCAGTGGTTTTGGCACCCTTGATGACCCTGGTCTGAATCAGCTAAGACACTGAGTGTAGAAGCATGATTGCCTAATTCTATCATTCCTTCTACATTTATCGGCTGGCATTCTTCAATGGAGAAGAGTGCTCTGTTCGAAGGATGGTGGCAGGTAGAGTTGGGACAGAGCATTCCAGGTGAGGCAAAGGTACATTCCAGAGGAAGGAAAGCCTAGGCATGAGAAGAGTAAAGGCAGAGCCAGAACAGCGGTCAGTCCAGACTGCAGAGGGTAGCAGCAGGAAATAGGCCTAGGTGGCAAGAAGCATTTATAGAGGAAGGTGAGAAGATAGGATGCCACTCCCATGAGCAGTCTAGGAAGAAGTTTTCCTAAGCCCCTCTTTGAGCCCAGCTCCACACTCAGCCTCCTGTAGCCATCCCCCCATTCCTTAGGTGCTTTGATTGCCTGTTCAGTAATGTCTTTACGCCTTTGCTATTCAGCAAGCATGGGCATCATCCAGAACCTCATTAGAAATTCAAAACCTAAGGACCCATCTCAGACCTACTAAATCAGAATCAGTATTTGAACAAGACACCCACAGGAAGAATCACTACTATAAGCCACTCTATTTCAATTTCCACTTTCATCAACCATACCAAGACAAAGGCTACGCTTCCTTCAGTGAACTTCACCTTTCTCCTGGGAGTTTTCTATGACCTCCATCCACTTTCTCAGAGAGTCACAGAATTTTCTGCCTCAGGTTAATCCTGCCCTTCCTTAGAAGGGCAACATGGCATGTCATCTAAGTCAACGTACCTGAGTTTGAATCCTTTCCCATTATTTGTTATCTGTGGGAACCTCTGTAATCATTGTCACTTCTCTAAGTCTTGGTTAGTCACTAACTCGGGGTAAAGACCAAATAAAATAATACACGCAAAGTATTTAGCCCCAGAGGATTAAGAGTTTAATCATGTTAACTTGAAAATAAGAGAGGCATCCTGACTGGTGTGGCTCAGTGGGTCGGATGTTGTCCCACAAACTGAAATGTCACTGGTTCAATTCCAGGTCGGGACATATGCCTGGGTTGCTGGCAAAGTCCCCAGTTAGGGCCATGCAAGAGGCAACCGATCAATGTTTCTCTCACACATTGTTGTTTCTTTCCCTCTCTTTCTCTCTCCTCTCTCCTGTCTCTAAAAATAAATAAATAAAATCTTTTTAAAAGAGAGAAGAGAGGCATTCCTGGCAAAGATCTCCATGGCCCATCTTATAAGATAGCACAAGGCCAGCAAGGAAGGGGATATGGAATGCCCCTGGCATATTCCAAACATTAGTTGCCTTTGGTCATTTTTCAATCCAAGAGGGCATATTCTATCAAAAGCAAATTTGGGAGCTGTTTATCTCTGCACAGCATTGCTCTGTAAAAGGAAATAGCCTTTCAAGGTGTTGAGGCAAATTAAGCACATCATTAGGATCTAAAGAATAGCCAAAATAGTATCATTTTCAAGCATTCTCTAACACTTTATATCTAACATCTTATTATGTCTTCAACAACACAGTGGACAGTAGGATTATTAGTCCTGTAATCACAATGATTAAAGGAAGTGAGGAAATTGGAGTCCTACGCAGGGAAGATCATTGGGATTGGGTCATTTCATCTGGATGAGCAGGTTAAATGTGACAGTTCCTCCCTCCACACACAGAAACATTGCTGGGGACATCCATCAGACACCCAGAATCTGAACCAAAAGAAGTTCACTGAAGGAAGTGTAGCTGGTTGGTAACCATGGAGATGAAGTTTCCTGAGCTACTCAGTGGAGCTGAGAATGAAAACTTAGGAGGGTCCATTGGCTATGTCTGTCTCTAGCCTGTGTACTTTTCATCTCAAAGCCAAGTCACTGAGCAAGACTGTTCATTTCCCCAGCCAGGACCCAGATCCCCAGGCAAGATGTGGGAGAGAATTCTAGGACTGCGGGGCACCTGCCATGGAGGAACTGATGGATAGTACTTAGCATAGTACCTAGGGCACATACAGTCCTCAGCCAATTTTGTAAGTCATCATTCCTTTATACCCTGATTTCCTATCTCCAAATGGGAGGGAAGAGGAGGGAAGACTGAGCTTTCCTGTCCTTGGCTTCTAAAGATAGCCACTACTTCTGGGGAAGTGGAAAGAGCACCAGAGAACTTCAGTTCACATCTGCCACTGACTCATGAGTGTCTCAGTTTCCTCTTCCGTAAAATTAGCTTGGTGGACTGAAGATGTCTAGGTTCTCCTCTGGCTCTGACTCTCTGATCTTGTCTACCATGGGCCTGCAAGAGACCTAGGAGGCTTTGTCCCAAGAGCTCTTTACAACAGGTGTTGTTACACTCCTGTCTTGGCTGCCCCGGGCCCTGGGTAAAGGTTTAAGCCACAGGACTCTTTCCTCTACAAAGATACCTTGTTTTTGACATCTCCTGTCTGAAGTTAGGAAACCAAGAAGCCCCCAAATGATAGACAGAGGCTCCCTCTGACCCCCAGATAAATGAGGTCCTCCTCCCAAGTATTATCTTTTAGAGGCTTGCTACCCAAATGTGTGTTCTGTAGGCCAGCGGCATCATCATTCCCTGGGAGCTTGTCAGAAATACAGACTCCCGGGCTCCACCCAAACCTGCAGAGTCAGAATTTGTATTTTAACTTCAAGTGCCTGAGGAGTGTGGCAGTCTCCCTCCACACCTTATCTGTGGTTTCTGTTATCCGTGCTCAACTGTGATCCAAAAATATTAAGTGGAAAGCTCCAGAAATAAACAACTCTGAGTGGCGCAATAAAATCTCACCCCCACCCCCACCATCCCCCTCTGACCTGCCCAGGATGTGAATCATGCCTTTGTCCAGCATCTCCATACTGTATAAGCTACCCATCTGTTAGTCATTCAGCAGCCATCGGGGTGCTCAGGCCCACTGTCATGGTATCTTACCACAGTGCTTGTGTTGAAGTTGCTTTTATTTTACTTAATAATGGCTCCAAAGCCATCACTACTGTGATGCTGGCAATTTGGATATTGTTTAAGGGGAAAGGTCAGTATGTGTAGGAAAAACATAGTATATAGAGAGTTCAGTTTTATCTGCGATTTCAGGCATCCACTGGGGGTCTTGGAAGGCATCCCCCTTGGATAAGAGGGAACGACTGTACAACCTTGAAATATTTGGACTTTTTGCTTTCATAGCTCTTGCAGCAACTTGAAATTCTAATTATATATTTATTTGTATATTTTAAATAACTGCTTTAATGACTGAGCCATAAAATCCACAGGATGTTTTCCAATGACTAACTTGGTGCCTGGCACACACCAGGTGCTCATTTCTCTGGTATTCCCCAACTGCTACCAGCCCCTGGGACAGCTCCACAGGTTTGCTGTTCTGGCATTCTCTCACTGTACCTGCGTACTCTCCTGGGCAGCCAACAAATTCAATGCTCTTAGTACCACACCCAAACGTAGATAACTTTCTTTGTCCATTTGAACATCATGCTAATCGATGGTCACGATCTGCAGTAAATTAGGTGCCGATTAAATTTTGAGATACTGTTTATTGTCTCACAGAGGCAACATGGAGGGGAATTTTGTGATGTCAGGTTTTCCTATGGCCTGCAAGCACAACGGTGAGACCACAATTGCACGGTACTGTTAGTCAGGTTAAGAGTTTTAAACTATAGCAATAAAATCATAGAATATGAGAGCAAAGAGGGAAGGACCTGCAAAGCCAAGTCCACTTTCTTTTCCCTGAAAAGCTGAAGCCCGAGAGTTCATACTGACTTCTGCCATCTCCCAATCAGTGCTGAGCTAGGGCGTTGTCTCCAGCACTCTTACTGGACTCACATCACCCACTTTGGCTTGGAGAAGAGACCTAGTCACCAGGAAGAGAGTCCTCAGTCGAAGGCAAAAGGCAGAGCCCCTAGGAAGATAGTAGAATAAAAGGAGAACTCTAGACATGGTCCTAGGTGTTTATACTGAACACTAAGAAAATAAGATACAGGCAGCTGCTAACTTCTTGCTTTGATAGAGGTAGGGAAAGTGTTCTCATGTATGTAAGTACTCCAACCTCTCTAGGTCTTTATTAATATTTCAATCCAATGACCCACGGGAGATCTCAACCTGGTCAGGTCAAGAGATGGCTAAGACACTTTATTCCTTCTTGGCAGGACACCTGAGGGGTGTCTCCATGGCTGAGGTGGAGAGAAGGGGGAGGGGGACTAGTTGTGGGGAAGTTAGTCTCTAAAAAGTTTATTAGGGGTGAAGAACTGTGCCCACCTGCTTCTGTTGCCTGCTTGCTCAGTGCACCTCAACAAGACCTCCCTTTCATCCCCTGCAATGCCCCAACCCAGGTGGTCCCCCCACAGAACACAATCTGTTTCTGTCCATCTCATAGTTACCTGTGTAAATATTGATGTATGCATTTATGCTTATTATAGAGTAAATAATATAAAATATACAGTGAATATATACATAGATAATATTTTTGCATTTATTTTTATGTTTATAAATATTTGGACATTATATTCAATTTTTAACTTGCAATAAATCCAGAGGGAAGGGACTCAATTTAATTATTTATGTTATCCTCATCATGCTTGGCATATAAACATTCAATTAATTCAGAATTTCCAACCACAGGAGAGAGATAAATGTACCTTCCCAGGTATGTTTACAACCTACTTTTACTGTTTGATGAATCAAAGATGGAAAAAAACCCCACATTTATTTCTATACTATATTTGATTGTTGTTAGGTGGACCAAAGAGGGAAAAAATAACACATGTGGAGGCAAAAAAAACAAAAGCACTGGACTGGGAGTTGGTTGCAGATCCTGGTCCCTGAGCTGCCATTAACTTTTCATCTTACCTCTCTCAGCCCTGCCCCCCATTCCTCACCTGTGAAATGAGGATAGTAATTGAATTGCTTTTCTGATAGGCACGTTGTGAAGCAAATGCATGAGCAAGTACATTATAACTAAGTCAGTGAATTTATTTTTTAAAATATGAGTCAAATGGAATGAATTCTAAATAGCACAGTACATTGAGGACAATCAAAATGTGGGGGCGCAGGGAGTGTATTGTTTCAATTGAATATCATCCTTACGCTGTTTATTTCTTCTCTTCTAGGACTACATTCCCAACTCACCAGGAAAATTCCCCCTTAAAGGAGGTAAGACCTTGCGATTAAGAGTAAATGTGTAGTGAGTCATCCACATCACACCACAGGTGATGAACCACCAGGAACATCGTGGCAGTGCCCAACAGAAAAGTGGGTGGAAGCAGAGGTAGAGGCTGCTCGGGCAGAGCTGATAAAGTTGATTCATCAGAGCAGGCTCTGATCTGCACTCTCATCCCCACAAGTCTTCCACCATCCCTCAACTCTCCCACTGATGAAAATTCTACCCCTGGCATAGGCTGTCACATGGACATGGGCAGGAACACAAAGCAGTGTTGTGTTAAAAGCTTGCAATCTGGAGTCAGGCAAGTGTGGGTATGAATCTTGGCTCTACGCCCTACCTGGGAGCCTCAGTTCCTTATCTATGAAACAGGAATAACAATACTACCTTATGAAGGTATTCAAGAAGCCCATCAGATCTCATCCATAAATTGTTTAGCATGGCCACCAATACACTGTAATCATTAAATAATTGGTGGTCACCAAAATGCATATTGCAGTTGAGGACTTGTGAAAACAGACCTTCTCCACACCTCTCACATATTTTATCACTGAGGTCACTAAGTAATGCATTGTCTCTACTAGCCCCAGAGGGCTGATATGCAGAGTTAGGTTAGCACTGAGGGTGAAACACTTTAAGATCGTCTGATTAATGTTTTCACTGCACAGAGGAGAAGTAAGACCCAGTGAAGTGTTGTGTCCAAGGTTATATGGAGCTAAACCTAGAACCCAGATGTCCTCATCTCTTATCCAGTATTCTTTTCACTCGAGAGCATTAACCCATCTCAGTTCTGCAATCTTCAGAACCTCAGTAACAAACACAGCTGGACAACCAGACAGCACAGAGAAAAAACGTAAAAGAGAAAAAGGATGCGTCATCATAGGCACCCAGGTAGAAATGCCAGAACATTCTTGGGACCAGAGGAGGACACAAGTGTCTAGACACAGCCCTCCACACCAACATCTTGGAGTTCCCTTAAGCGTGTCTCTCCTGCTGTCACCCAGAGGCTTAGAAAGTAGGGGCAAAAGGCCCCAAAACAGACAAGCAGTCTGGATCTTTCGGGGAAGATGAATAATTATAGCTTTGTCAACAGTATCTTAACTGTGGCTCTAATTACTTAGCATGTGACCTCAATTCTCATAATGCCTCTGTAGACAGTCACATTAAAGTAAAAAGAATCACAGTATAATGAAAAGGTAAGCAAAAAAATTTCTCCATAAAGGGCCAGATAGATAGTAAATATTTTAAGTTTCGCAGGTCATAAGGCCTTTCTTGCAACTAGTCGGCTCTTCTGTTGTAGTGCACAAGCAGCCATGGACTCTGCAAATGAGTGGTCAGGGCTGTGGGTCCATAAAACTTTATTTACGGAATGAGGTGGTAGGCTGGCTTTGACCCATGCACCAGAGTTTGCCAACCCCTATTATGGAAAAAGTATAGGCTTTGACACAACAGCATGTAACACATGTTCTCAGAAAGCCAAGGACACAGTTTCATTTTTCTTTAACAGGAATGTGACCTCAGTCACAAGGACAGTTTTAATTAGGTAGTGCAACCTCAGCCCCTTAGGGTCTCAGTTCGGTACCTGGAGAGAACTTCCAGCATAGGTTGCCAAGCACAGGGGCCCTAACCAGTGATTTTGCCCCTATTATAGTTTTCAACAGTCCAGAGTGGAATCAGAAAAAGAAAGACAAGGTCACCCCTTTTCCCACAGCCAACCGTTTTTAATGTTAGGGCTGCTCCTTTGCTCTGAGAGTGTCTTTTCCTATAGTGTTAAAATGTCCTCTCTTTTACAACACAAAGCTGATATGGATAGAAGTTAAGTTGGTTTGCTTTTTGTCCAAATTATTTTGTTTTGTTTTAATGGTTACAATAGGAAAAAATCAAAAGCTAGCCACTCTGTATGGGTCACTGAATTTTCACTTTGGGGCAAATTTCATCAATCCATGAAATCCAAAATTGTGGGCACCAAGAACTAGACCATTTTTTAGATCTCTTCTTATCTTGGCTACCACTGTGAATTATCAGAACACAAACTAATCCAAAACCAACTTCAGTTCACAATGTAATGTTACTACAACCAGATAAAACAATGCTAACAGTAATTTGCACTAGGGCTATGAAACTTTTGTTAAAGACCTTCCAGAATCTCCCTTGCAGAGATCTTAGCCTCCCTCTTGTGAGTGAGCAACATGGGAATTACTGATTCCATTTTGCAAATGAGTAGCTGACACCCATGCAATCAATGAGGTTTGCCTAAGGTCAACCAAGGAGTTGCCTGCAGAGCAGGGACCAGAATCCAAGGCTCCTCTCTATTTCCCTGCAAGATGTGCTTCAGCTGTAAATGTCCATGACCTGTTGTGTGTGGTTCCTGGTCTTCTCCTGCTTTTAATGCAAGCCCACTCTTCCCTTCACTTGGCCCACTGCATACATGGTAGAAGAGTGAGGCGGAAAGCATGAAAGATCTAGTCTCCAGAACTGACCTTCACTCCAGCAGGTGGTTTCTCTGGGCCTCATCTGTAATGTAATGGCAATGTGCTCAATAAACTGGAAAGTCCTTCCAGCTTTGACACTTTACCATAATTCTGTTGTTTAATATGTAAATATGTAAGGAAAAATCTAACAATAACCTCGAGGAAATCTGCAGCCACAGCTTCTGCCTCCAGCAAGCCTGTCTACACAGACACAAGCAGCAAATCGCCCCTTTAGAAAAGCCATTGCAAGATATTCCGGGCAGAGAGAAACCATCTCCCAGAAACTCCTAGGAGGAAGCTCCAGAGGCATATGTGCTTCCTCACTGGAGCAGACAAGGGCAGAAGCCAGACACTTTCAGGGAGCCCTGTGCCACTGGCTGATGGACATTGTCCCCCATCAGCAGGAAGCTGGCAGCAGTTCAGAGCCTGGGAAGCAGAGCCATGTATGAACACTAAAGTAACTCAGCACAGCCTGACCATTAACTGCAGGGAAACCATGGGAAACAAAGCCCTTTTTGTAGAGAAAGGATATCTCAGTCCCAAAATAAGCTTCCTCTTCCTGGCCAGGATGCTGATCAGTAGCAGCCAATTCACACTTGCTCTGTTGTGCTTAGGACTCAGTGGATCACTCCAGGGTTCACTGGGACAGTCAGCCAGGAGAACCATCCAGTGCACCCTCCTCTTCTCCCCTAGAAAAGAGAGTTAATAATAACTCCCACACAGAGCCGCTATGAGAGTGAATGTGACAACAAATTCAACCCTCCTCTGCCACTAAATAAAAGGGCTTCATCCCACCGCATATACAATGAGGAACTCAGGAGAGCTGCAGGGAGAGTGAGGCATGTGTTGCTGCTCCTCACTTCTCGTTCCAATTTTCTGTTTCCACCACATTTTGTATCTTGCATATGCTCATGCGGCTCATTTGTCCAAACCACAGAATAAAGACACCTCTGCTTTAATTTCCCCAGCATTCCTATAGCAACACTTGTGTATAGCAACATTTGCAGCAGGACTTAAGGTATGAGAGAAGCTGGTGGGCAGTGTACTCCTTCGCAGAGGACGACGCAAACTGTGAATTGCACCCTTCTGTTCTCCTAAGGCTTCTTCCACTCCAGCCAGTGGGCGTGGCCTGAGGGACAGCTTTCTGCCTAGGGTTCAGCCCTCCACCATGCATGCTGACCCATTCTCCTTCCTACCTATTTTTACTTTCTTCTTCTCCCCGTTTCCACCCATCATGCCCATACACACAACTTCCCCTCTTAAACGCTGCGGAAATTCAAATTCTACTGACGCTATTTTGCAGAAAGATTTTTGTCATCTTGGTCTCACTCCCAGGACTTCCCAACATCCCGACAACCAAATGGCAGTTCTTCCTTGCCCTCAAGGAACTCTGTAGACAAGTTTTAAGTCAGTTTTTCTGTTATTCCCTCACTTCATATGAATGAGGATCTGAGGATCTGGCAAAGTGCAAATAGCACTGATGTGCCAAGCATGGGGCTGAGGGCTTCGCGATTCACTCACACACTCCTCACAATGAGCCCCAAGGGTTATCTCTATCTTATAGGAACAAAAACTGGTGCACAGAGAGGGTTACTGACTTGCCTAAAATTGTACAGCTAGCAAGGAGTGGAGCAAGACCTCAAAATCCAGGCTGACCTGCATTGGAGCCCTTTTGCTTATCCAGTTGCTTAGTAAAATCCCACCATGTTCCCTTCCAGGGCCCCTGTCAATTCTCCGAGACTGGGATCTTCCCAATACCTTCCTCACTTCCTCAGAACCTGCAGGCATCTCTTTGTTTTCATGTCGCCGTCCAGAGTGCTAAAGGATCTACACCTAACCCTCACCCTCTGCCCTCGAGAGGAGAGAGGGGGTGCTAGGGAGAGAGGAGAGAGAGAGGAGGAGATGGAAGACAAGAGGAAAGGGGAGGAAAAGATAAAAAATGTTTTGATCACTAAGAAACATTAAAATGTGTGACTTGAATTCAGTACATACAAATCACAAGTCTCTAAATCCAGAAGAAATCCTCATCTTTCAAATACTTTGAGGAAGGAAAACGGAAAGAAAGAGAAGTGGGGGAGGGAAAGCAGGCCTATTCCTCAAACTGGCTTCATTATTTATTTCATCCAAGCCCTCAGGAAGCTGCGTGTGTTGGCTGAAATTTCTACGAGCCCAGCAGTGCAAGCCCTGAACCATGGAATGCAGCCAGACGTTATTTTGTATATTTTGGGTGGTGGATAAAAGCTCATTGTTATGCATTATCTCATTTAATCCTTCCAGCAACTCTTCAAGGGAGGTTATTATTATCCTTACTTTTAGGAGAATTCAAAGAGGCTGAGTGTCTAGTAAGTGGCAGGGGAAGAATGTGAACCAGCTGGTTTGATCCCAAGACTAACGTTCTAAGTGTGCTGTCACACTCCTGCATCTAGAATAAGCTAAGAAGTGTTTTCAGAAAGTTGTTTAAACTTTAGCAGATTTCACTGTAAGACTCCAGATTTACCTTGTCTTTTGGATTATAGACTTTAAAGGTGCTTCTTAAATACCCCCCAATATTATCAATTCAATCTGCACTTACTGTAAGTGAATTCCAAGGAAATACCCATAGGGTCAGATAGTTTTATCTCAGAAACTGCAGTGAGTCAGGATTGAAAAGACCCTAAAATCCTTAGGAACCTCCAAGGGGTTCAAATGAGCTCCAACTTGATCTCAGTTTGTACTACTGATCACTTTCTCTATAGGTGCTTAACACTGAGCAGGCCAGGGTAGGTATCCCCCCAAACTGCTCTTTTTAAATCCAAGATCACTTATCCTGGAGTTTCTCCATCACTAGTTGGCTTGGTGGCATCAGGAAGATAGTTAAGTTAAAGCCAATTGAAATGACCCTTAACTTAGGCTAGGGATTCACTTTGAATACCAAACTCTACTGATAAAAGGAGAGACGCTCCCCTAGATGTCACTGTCGGGACTCTGCTGGATATTCCACTGGCCAGATGGAATACAGCCAGACCCAGGTAGATGCAGAGTCATTAGAAAAATTCCTCTATTTCCTGGGAGGATTAAAATATTTCAAAAGATGGAAGGAAGATTCTGCGCACTTTTCTGGAAGTGTCAGATGGCCTCAAACACTTATATACATAATTGAGAGATTAATCCATCATATAATGCCATAGCTTTGTTTCAGAGAGCATTTCATCAGCCAGATTTCTCTGCTTAGCAGTAGTGTTTGGCCAGGCCACTGTACCAAGGAAAAGAGGAGTAGGGGAGGAAGGGACTATGTGCCATTTGCTGGCTGTCTCCTGTACGTCACACACTGCTCTGGCCACTTGACATCCATCATCTCATTGCATCATCACAGGATACATGCATTTGGGTTGACTGTTATCCTACTTTATAGATGCAGTACCTGGGAGTAAGAGGAAGTGACAGGTCTGAAGCTAAAAGCCTTGACCAGAACCCAGGTGTTTGTTTGGAGATGCACTGTGTCTGTCTAGTCCTGATATCAACCTGGAAGGTGCCTGACATTCAGACCACATACCATCTGGCTACAATGGTTGGTATGGTTTGTTTTGCCACCTTGGGCATTGTTGCACCTTAATGTAATCCTGATGGCCGCTGACAGATGACTTGGCAGGGTTCAGCACGTGAGCCTGAAGTCACCTCTGGCATTCTCCCACAAGAGGGAGCCCAGAGGCTTGTTTTCCTAGAGCCTCCAGCTGTCTGGTTTGCAGTCCAGTGCCCTGCTGCTGAGTTTAGTAGCTACAAACCCAGTGCTTCCTCCACTTAACCCTCTCTGCTCCATGAAAAGACCAAAAAACAGGAACAGTGCTTTGGACTGGGGGTGCTCTGAACCCAGCTCCACTACTTACTGTGAGGCTTGGGGCCATACCTTCAGCCCAGTCCCTCTGGGGTCCGTGTCCCCACTCATAGAACTAGGATTGTGGTTAACTTGACATCTAATGGCCCTTTCAGGCCTAACCTTATAAGATCTCAAGGTGTGGTCCAATCTTCAGGTTGACATTATTCTCACTTCTAGAACATGGTCCTTTCAACCACTTTAAGAACATCTCTCTCTGTGCAACTGGCCAGGAAGGTTTCATTGGCACTTATTTCTCTTCAGGTCTCTTCCCCTCAAAAAACCTAAGAAAGTTCATGATCCTTCCAGAGAAGTCCAAAGCTTGGGAAAACAGTTTACAAATCTTTCCCATCTGAAAGCCTTGGCCCTCAGAAGAATTAACAGGGTACTTGAGTTATCTGAAAGCTGGAATGCCCCACAGAAGGAGTAAGGAGCCCTGGACCCTGGTCCTGCCTCTGTCCCTAACTCATGGGATGACCTAGGACAAGCAGGCAGTGGGGTAACATTGGGGAGCACATGTATTATTAGCTGGTTACCAAGCCTGGACCAGGTGACTTCTTGGGAACTTCCATTTCTATGAAGCATGCACATCCTCAAGGAACCGGGCTCTACATAACTTTGATTATCCCCAGAGCTGAAATGTTCTCTTCTACCACGGCAGGTGTCTGGAGTCTGACTATGAGAAGACAGTCTCCTGGCTGGGGAAGAGCAGCATGTCCACACAGACAGCTGGAGCTAGGACTGACTTCCCCCACCCCATAGCAGGCCTGGCAGTGTACAGCTGAGTCTACACAGCCTGCTAGAATAAGTGAGAAGGGCCTTCCTAGATCATCAAATCCATACTGCTCTTCATCTAGCTAGGGACATGAGAGCCCAAAGAGGGGAAATTCCTAGTTTCTAACTCCCAGGCCATGTACTTAGCCATGACTTACAGAAAGTTCTCATTTTCCCCATGGGAGTCTACAGCTCTTCAAACTAACCCCGACCCAGGCTTTACATTCATCTGGGGAATGAATGAAAAGGGAATGTTTTGCACTCTATGCTCCCAGCACACAAAATTCCAGCTGCAGGTAGCACTACGCATTGATAAGTCACTCCTTCCTGTTTTCAGAACTAGAAAAGAAAGTCATCTCATGGACTCCCAGGGTGCTAAGGAGACACGAGCCACATAAAACATTCATCCAGCTCTTGACAAGAGCCACATGACCCTCGGAGCAGCCCAACGCCTCTTTGAACAGCACTTGACTAGTCAAATATTTGAGGTCCCAGTACTGTGACTTCCAGTCTAATTTGGTTGCCCCTAGTGAAGGTCCTTCCATTGCCTCATCTGAGAAATGGGGATGAGAGCAGCATTAGCCATTAGCGGAGTGGGTCAACTCCTTAAACGTGCACTCACAGCCTTAGTGTTTGGGGCCGCAGAGCAGGTTGCCCGCCTTCCTGCTGACAGCCTTGTCAGACAGCCAAGGCCTCCTCTGAGCTCTTTTCCAGGCTCAACCACTGCATTCAATACATCTGCAATGCCCCCTAGATCCTGGGGCCCAGTCCCCTTTCCTTAGCAATGTCATTCTCACAGGCAGTGCCCATGTTTTTCCTTTCGCTTGAAACCATTTAAGAGATTCTTTAAGAAAAATTAAAATATGCCATGCCATTTGACTTCAGGAAATGCAAATACTTCAAATATGGTTTTTTTTTCATCCTTGGGTTTCTCAGAATTACAACTGAGGTCAACCTACCAAACATGCAAAGACCAAAGGGGGAGAAAAAAAGAACCTGCCTATGTGAGAGGCAAGCCCAGGCTTGTACTTTTACAGCCATCTGTTTACAGAAGCTCACCTGATATGGCATTGTGTGAGCACACCTCTGGTCTATGAGCAGAGCCTGTCCTAGGTGTGACATGCTGGCCTCACTCCAGGGCACAAGTTTTATCCTCTCATTTAAGCTATGCTAACCTGCAGAACCAATGGGAGAATGAGGCCAAGTTATCTCAACCTGGAGGGGAAAGGCAAGCCAAGCACCCCATTCACCTCGCTCATGCCTGAAGAACTTACCTGATATCCACAGAGGGAAGAGAGAGAGGTGAACTAGATGATCCAATTCAACAAATATCCACGGAGCATCTTCTGCGCTGGGCAGTGGGGATATATAAACAGTAGTCCCTTTGTGGTCCAATGGAGGAAACTAGGCAAACCAAGGAGACAGTCAGAGGAGGCTTCCTAGAAGGAATAACTGCCAGGCTGTGCTTTAAATGAGCCATTACTTGCCCAGTGAAGGGGAATCCCAGTGGGATGGCAAATCAACATGTGGTGGGGGGCGCAGCAGAAGCCCCCAAACTCCAGTAGTGATGAGCAATCCACTCAGGCATTAAAGTCAGGCAGCCTGGGTTTGAATCTCCACTCCACCAACTAGTTGTGTGGCTATGAACAAGTCACTTAACCCTTTAAAACCTTGATTCCTTAGGCACAAGATGGAAATCATTATAATACATTTCTTGTGGGATGGTTGTAAGGATTAAGTAAAATAATGCATATAACATGCTTAGCTAGGTACCTAGAAAATTGCCATCACTCAAAATGTATTAGCTATTATTATTACTAGCACTACTACTACTATTATTACTTTATTAGGACAGAGGGGAGGGATGAGAACACAAGGGAACATGAAAGCCATGTGGAGGAGCTTGGCCCTGATCCTGCAGGCACACAGGCGTCAGGAAGGGGATTCAGGCAGAACGCAGCTAAACGTGCCTCTCTGGGATTCCTCCCGACTTGATGTTCCGCACCCCACAAAGTGAAGGCAGGACCACAGAAATCTCAACAGCTGTCACAGTGCATTAGAGAGTAAGCAGCCGGAGGGCAGGCTGTGTTTTGGTTCTGATTCTGAGACAAGAGGGCAACCTAGTCCAGGGCTTGTCACCACTCAGCCAAAACACAGAGATTGGAATAGGATTATAATTGTGCCAGCCATCTGAGAAGGTGGAGGATTAAAGCCCTAACATCCACTCTCCCTTGAGCTTTCAGAAGCAAGTTTATAGGGGAAACGTGGGGATTTGAGAGGGGGAAATTCCTAAGGGAGCTGAGAGGGGAGCCTGGCAGCTTCTTCCCAAGCTCACTCCCTTTGTTCTGGTGTTATCTCTCCATTCACATTAGCATTGCTCTCTTCCCCCAGGTATCTGTGATCTATGGCCATCAAAGCTTTGTATTCTCTGGTTAGGGAGGAGAGGTATAAACCATTCACTCTCAAGTGCCCTTGGTCAGGGGAGATAAGGTCTTGTGATTCACCAGCTGACTGTAAGTTGCTTAAACTCTTTGGTCTTGTTCAATTTTCTTGTCTCAGTTTCCCCATTCCACTTGCCCAGGAATTCTCCTAGCTTCTTACTATTCTATCTCAATTCTATACTCCCGAAACATGTGGGCTGTGGGCTGAAACAGGCAGGGCAAGAACACTCATTGGAGTATTAGTGAAAGATGGATTCAAAAGCCTGGCAGCTGGCCTTCCAGCCCTCATCACAAAAGAGACCTTTGGATCAGAGAGCCTCTTTAAGGGGTGAGGGTAATGCTTCTGGTGAAGATGTCCCTAGCAGCAAGCTTGTTCAGACAGCAGAGGGAACTCCTCACTTAACATTCAACTATTCCAAGTCCAGTACTGTGAAGAGTCAAGAGGGATTTTCTCAGGCCTGGGAGGAGAGGGTAGTGGGAAGATTGTGAGCCCAGCAAGTATTGTAAGCAAATTCACGGGTGTAGTGCCTTCAACTGAATTGGCCTATGGCTGTCTAGTGTCTGATGGACATAATGAATAGTCATTTATGATGACATCATCCAAAAGATGTCAATGTTAAGTCATAAATCTACCAGTTTTATAGATAGGGAAACCAAGGCCCAAAGAAAAAAAGGAATTTGCCCAGAATAAGTTGAATTCATGAGGCAATGCAGGAAATAACGTAACTTGGTTCTTTGCATACAAAAGAGTTACAGTAATAAGAAGCTAAGCAACCATCACCAGTGAATATATTTAATAAAATATTTTTTATATTTTAAGCCATAATGACATAAACATTGTCTTTTTCCCCTGCCAATGGAGCTCCTGATAGCAGGCTCCTTTCTTAGATTTCTTTGATCCTATGTCCTCTTACAGTTGAGAACAAGGATGCTTTTTATCTCCACTGTCTAGCAAAACAGCCTCAAGGAGGAAACCTGGCCTCTGGATGCATACAGACTTAGATGTGAATCTCAGCATTTCCAACCACTCACTGGCTTGACCTTGTACCACTGACTGTGTCTAGGCCTCAGGATTAACCTTGCAGAGTTACTCTGAGAATTGAATTAGCTGAAATATGTGCAAGCACACAGTTCAGTATCTGGTGCACTCTCAAAGGAAGTACAGCAACAATTACCATCAACAATTACATATCATTGCCCCGACTACAGCCGGGCTGAGTGACATGGGAAAAGATTAGGTGAGGTGAAATCTGTAATAGGACAAGAATGGCACCTGGTTCATAGAGAAACCTGGGTCATATGTTTTTGTTCCCCAACTTCCACAGTCTGGTAAAAGCCCAAGTAGAAGCAATCCATTTTTTAAAATACTAAGGTAGTTGATGGCAAAATGAGAAATAAACAGATTTCTGTGGTGAGAACCAGGGGAGGGGGGAAAGGGGCTGGGTGGAAGTGGGCAAACGGGGGAAGAAATGGGGGACATCTATAATAGTGTTAACAATTTTAAAAAAGAAAAAAACTAAGCTATAGAGAGCTAATGCATGGTATAATATAATGAATATTATACTATAAAGATGTAATGTGATAAATATTGCTTCAATGGCAGTCATATTATAACTGAATCAAAATAACATGCTGTGTGCCTTAAGTTTACAAAATATAACATGTCAGATTAAATTAAAAATAAATTAAAATAAAAAATAAAGGCAGTAAACCACTAACAAAAAATAATAAACAAACAGATGCCCTTTGCCCCCAAATGGAAACAGCACGGTAATGGTCTTCATCAAAGGGCCGTGGGAAAAGATCTGGTGTCTCCCACTCCCAGAGCAGAGAGAGACAGTTAATGTGTGATTTCATTTTTAGGAAATTGCTCAGAGGACATCTCATGTATCCTGGAAAGGGCTCCATTCAAGAAGTCGTGGGCCTACCTCCAAGGTCAGTAACCGCATCTAGGAACTCCAACCATCTGAAGGCCAATTCCTGCAGCCATTTTTGCATTTGGAAAACTTTTTTTTTTCTAATTTACTGTTGTTCAGTGACAATTGTTCCACCTGCTTTCCTCATTCTGAAACTTCTAAACCAGAGGTCACAAGTAGAGGCCTGTGGCCAAATGTGACCTGCCGATGTGTTCTGTTTAGCCTGCAAGCTATCTTTTACCATTTGAATTGAAATGCCTTAGGGGAAAGAGAAGAGTTACTCTAAAACAACAAGGTTCCTCTAGCCTCAGCCACCTGCATTCATTCCTTTTCACTGACTACCTGGCTCCCAGAGGCATCTGTGTCCCACCCCCACCACCCCTCTCTATTCAGCCCCCTACAAGTTGCAGGCCAAGTGCATAGTGGTTTTCCCCATTCAAGGGAAGCAGGCACTTAATCTCTGCCTTAGTTCACAAGGGGAACACAAAATTGCCCTGTCCCTAGATTGACAGCTTAATGAACAAGTCAGCACAGGGCCTATTTGCATATATTGCAAGGTAAGAGCCCCCTTATAAACAAAATAATTAGAGCCACTTACACTGGGAAAGATGAGATATGGAGGGGATGGCCAAGATTCTCTGAATAGCCATTCTGCTCATATTAGAAATTCAATTTTGCAGTTAGATTAGTTTGCACTCTTCAATTGAATTGCAAGGAGGTTTAAAGGGAAGGCATAGAGGCTGTTAAAACTAACATGCCTGCTTCCCAGCTCTGAAAGGCACCCTGATGATCAGTGCTGACTTCCACTTGTTAGGGCCCGGAGAGACTTGGCTTCTGACATGAGTATGTTGGCACATAAATAATCTGGGGTGTCCAACCTTTTGGCATTTCTGGGCCACACTGGAAGAAGAGTTGTCTTGGGCCACACATTAAATACATTGCAATATGTAATCACAAAAAAATCTCATAATGTTTTAAGTAAATTTACGATTTTGTATCAGGCCACATTCACACCATCTTGGGCTGCATGCGGCCCGTGGGCCGCAGGCTGAACACCCCTGGGAGGATCTACTAACGTCCGCCTTTCTATAAACCCCAGCCTGGAAGAGCTCCTTAATGTGCATGTAAGGGGTATCTGCATTTAATATTTGGCTGCCTTTCCAAAAAGAGGAAGACATTTAAAAATTTAGATAATGAGTGGTTAAAGGATGCATCTTGTTTTGAAAGCAAACAGACTGAGATTCTCCTGGACATTTTGATGCCTAAAGTGGTTACTAAATGAACAAAAATAAATGTCCTATTTCTGATATTTTGTCAATGCCTACCAAATAGTAGTCCCCCCTTGATCAAGTATTCATTGATTGATTGGATAAACGAACATGATAGTCCAGAACTTGAGGGGAATACATCCAGGAGCTTGTGGTCTGAAAAGGCAAAGATACTGTAATAATGGAATAATATAATAATGAAGTGGAAAATAATTCTGTAGGAGGTAGATAGAGGTCCAGCACCCTGTGTGCTCTTACTCTCAGCTTTGAGCATTAGAGAAAGGCAAGAATATTAAGCAGCACCTAGAAAGACTAACACAGAAGATATTTCAGATGGTAGTAATAGCAGGCAATAGTATAGAAGACATAGGTCTTGAATGGGGAACCTTGAAAAACACTTCACATTTTTTAGCCTACTACTGCCACCTGCCCCATAATTGTTTTGTTTTTTCTTCTCTTTCCAGTGTCAAAGCATATAAACAAAACCAAGTTGTCTTGGAACAAAGATGGCATCATCCATGGAGTCAGACATCAGGATGGGAACCTGGTCATCCAGTTCCCAGGTTGGTACTTCATTATTTGCCAACTGCAGTTTTATGTGAAATGCCCAGGACATTCTATCGACCTAAAGTTGGAACTTCTCATCAACAAAGATGTCAAAAAGCAGACACTGGTGACAGTGTGTGAGTCTGGAGGGCAAACTGAAAAGATATACCAGAATCTCTCTCAGTTCCTGCTGCAGCACCTACAGGTCAACAGCACCATATCAGTCCAGGTGGACAAATTCCAGTATGTGGATACAAACACCTTTCCTCTTGAGAATGTGTTGTCCGTCTTCCTATACAGTAGTTCAGACTGAACCCTTTCTCCTGGCCTCTGTCATATAGCACTTCCTCCATCCAAACACTTGGGCAAAAAGGAAACTCTAGAACAAGACTGAAACCACAAAGGGTATTAAATAGTATGCTTCTCCTTCTGTCTTTTTGGGAAGATACAGCTCCAGGGTTAAAAAGAGAGTTTCAGATAGACAGCAGGGAAGCAATGTGGTGTGGTGGACAGAGCCCCACAAGGGAATCAGAAGGGATGGGTTTATGCCCCAACCACTAAGTCACAGTGTCACCTGGAGCTATTCCTTTCCTGTCCTTGGAACTCAGGATCCACGTCTGAAGAATGAAAGGGCTGGATTTGAATCTCTGCAAAGTCTTTTCATCTCCAAAGACCAGTCTCTCTCATCACAGATCTATGAACTAAGATTCCAGACAGTGTTCTGGAAGCCCCCAACCAAAGGGAAGGCCCTCACACCAGCATAAAACCAATGGCACTAGCATCGTCTGGCTGCATGTCACCTCCACAGAGTCAGAATTTGGAGACAACGTTCAGGGCACCTTGACAAATGGTGTGAATTGTAGGACCTGAAATGTGTAAAAAAAAAAACAACCAAAAAACCCAAACTGCCAAACTGACCATTCTGAATCTAAGAGGCTTTGTGGGCCCATTCCAGTGAAGGTGGACAATAACTCAACAGCAGATGGTTTCTAGTTTTCAGGAAAGTGCTGTGCGTTCAGTCAACTCTCAAATTGAGCGTGTAGTGGTCCAAATGATGCGGTCATTTGATCAGGGCACAGCTGCTGCCATCTCCCTCATGAGTTCGTTCTGTCCTCTGCTTCAAACACCTCTCAGAAAACCATTTCTGGGCAGGGTTTATAAGGCCCCACAAAGTTGTTGATAGACAGTGATGACCCTGAAGACAGTGAAAAGGACTCCCGAACAAAGCCAGATTTCACTCGCTACGTCAACTTTGGCAGCTGTCCATCCTCTTTAAAGGAGCATCTTATTGTTTGAAAAGGCCATTGGACTAGAAGTATAAACTTCTGAGGTTATGCTTCAGAAAGAAAAGGGACCTTTAACTCTATGCAAAAGAGTGAAGTGAAATCTGCATTTTTCTCAGGAAGGGGAAGAGGAAAGAAAAGATTAAGAATTCAGGAAAGTTTGTCAGAGGAAGATTAGAAAAGATTTAAAAGAAGAAAAAACCCAGCAGTGGTGGTATGGATGAGAGGAACTTGGGAGAACAGAAATGACTAAGAGAAAATTTTAAGTGAGTAGCTGAGCAGCACGCTCTGTTGACTCCTCCTCCATCAATGAATTATTCAGTAAAGTCTACATTTCTCTTAAACGCTTTCTGTGAGTAGATTCTTTGGGAGCAAGGAGCATTGGAAGAAGTGTTGAACTAGGCAAGCCAAGTGGTATGTGGTAAAAAACAAAGGCAGGTTTTGAGGACCCAAAGCTAGAGAATAAGGAGGCTTCTGCCATTTGAGTTATACCCTAACTCTACAGGGCAAACGAATCTTGCTTTAGACCAACTCATGCACTCTTGAAAATGTATCTGCAACCCAAGCATGTGTAAATTAAGCACATTTTTCACCATTCACATTCCAACTCCAGAACTATTCCATTTGCACTTTTCACCAACCATCCTCCAAGCAAAGGTACCTGACTTGGACATTGTGAGTGGTTCCCAATCTCAGGCTCTATCAAGCCAACAGCTGAAGACACAGGGGGCACAGCATTGAAAGGAATCTTGTAGCAAGACAAAACAGTAAGAGAGCAATCTTTAGTCAGTCACCTAATAGTTACACAGGGAGTGGACGACCTAATAGTTATACAGGGAGTGGACAACCTAGGAAGTTCGAAACTGAAGTTACTCCCCAATGGTTAACCAGCCCCCGGACATATTGTGAGCAAATGACACCATCTTTGCAAGTAAAATAAATGATTTTTGTAACTGGGAAGTAAGGATACCTGAAACATATGCCTCTTTGATAAAAACTCAACTGCTCTTCTCTACCCCCCAACACACACACACACAGAGTATACTTGTAGAACTTGTAGAAGAGCATGAATTGATGAAAAGTAACAAGTCAATGTAGACTAAATGTATTGCTTCTCTCAGGAAAATTCACACCACTGATTCATTCCCACACAAGGACAAAGCCTTAGTTAAGAGGATAGTCAGTCTGTCATCTCTGGAAAGATCTTGAGAGATCAGCTAAGCCAACATTTGAATGGAAGCCCAATATAAGCCAGGGACTTGGGGAGTCCTTCCCCATGATTAGTAGCAGCCCTAGGGTCTGAGCCCAGCCTTCTGACTCCACTACCTCCCACCAGGCTTTATGGATCCCCTTCTGCAGCCAATCTGTAATTCCTCAGGCCACATCTTCCCAGGCCTGTACTGAAGCATCCCCAGTACTCAGGGCTGTCTTCTGCTCTGCCTTGCCCCCACTGCAGTCACCCCAGGATCATCATTCTAACGTGAGACCCAGGTGGTCTGTAGATTCAGTACATGGTCAAATCTCAGGGAAAGGTCAGTGAAAGGTCAGTGTCCCATGATATAAAAGTTCTATCTCTCAGAAATTGAAGAAATATGTAAGGCTGGTATTTTTTTTCCAATAAAAAAATTAAAAACTTGTTTTAATTTGAAATTATGTGTATATGTGTGTATATGTTAATGCATATCTGTGTGTACATCTATATATCTCTATGTGTGTGCACCATACACACGTGTGTGTTATACATACATGTATGTGTGCATGTACTTTCTTTAGTAATTGTTTTAAAGGTCATCTGTGTATTCTGGGATCAGGGGAGGGAGCCTGATTCTTGCTCTGGTCATTACAAAATTTATATTCACTTATATTTATTTTTAATTATAAAAAGAATAGAAAATAATATTTCTTCCATGCCTCACCAGCCTATTTAATAACTATTAATATTTTGCTGTATCTGTCTCTGCTTCTTTTGAAAAATAAAGTAATACATATAGAGCTAAAGTCCCATTCCTCCATCCATGTCCCAACACCCTCCCCAGAGAATAGTTACTGCCTAGAAGTTTGTATGTCCCCTTCACTTCCATACATTTATACTTGTCCTCATAAAATTATATAGTAGAGTTTAGAGTGGCTTTTAAAATTTCAATAAACAATATCATACTTTATGTATTTTGTGAATTGAATGTTTTCATGTAATAGTAAGTTTCTGAGACTTATGCAGACTGATATATGTAGTTCTAGCTCATTCATTTAACTGCTATGTGCTAATATTTCATTATTTAAATATCCCACCATTTGCCATTCTTCTATGGATGAACATTTACTTTGTCTCCTGATTTTGCTGCAATAAGCACACCTTCCTGCACAGCTCCCACTGCTTGTTGCCATTTTTCTATACAACAAAAATACGCTTTAAAAACTATAAATATGATGGTTTCTCCTTTATCCAAAGAAATATGTCCGAAACACCCAGTGGACGCCTGAAACCACAGATTGTACCAAACCCTATATATACTGTTTTTTCCTATACGTATTCCAATACACACCTTTTAACTTAAAAAATAAAGTCAAACTTAAAAAAAAATTAAGGGCTTCTCTTTGACACACCGGAATTGCCAGCATCACTACCCCTGCACTTTGGGGCCATTATGAAGTAAGAGAAGGGTGACTCGAACACCAGCACTGTGATACCATGACAGTTGGTCTGATAACCTAGACGGCTATTACATGACCAATAGGCAGGGAACATGTAGGGCCTGGATCTCACGGACAAAGGGATGAGTCATGTCTCAACTGGGAGCTGCACGGCATGAGATTTCATCACAGTCCTCAGAACAGTCTGCAATTTAACACTTACGAATTGTTTATTTCTGGAACTTTCCATGTAATATTTTCAGACCACAGTTGACTGAGGGTAAGTGAAAGCATGCAAAGTGGAACCATGGTTAAGGGAGACTGCTGTAGTAGCCTGAACCTACTGAGTCAACTGTGGCTAGTGAGATTAGACCCCTCTGTGGTCACAGCTCATGAGCCAGAGCTTTGGAATCTGAACAGCTCTTTCTACCTTTCTTAAGCACTTCTCTGCTCTGTGAGCCCACTCCACACATGTCATGAGTGCCCATGTGCAGCCGGCCCCATGCCAGGTGCCAGTTGATGACCCAGTGTGATGTGTGCCATCGCTCTGCCAGGCTGCTGTAAAATCAGCCCTAGTTAACAAGTGTTTGGAACATGCCTTTCCAAAGTGTTCTGGGGCTTCCCTGGATCCAGCTCTCTTTCTGGAGAGCATATGAAAAATGCCAGGGTGCAAGAAGGACAAGCACAACCCCAGAAGAATATTTCTGCCTCAAGATGAAATGTGTTCTCTGTGGTCTGTTCCAGACCTCTTTCCCTTGACACTGCATACTGTCTCCCTGGGTGACTTAACTCCCATGGCTTCAAATGACATCTTCTTGTCAATGACTATATATAATCTAGATATCCAACCTTGATTTTCTCCTAAAACCCAGCCCTATATATTCAGTAGACTCTGGGCTCTACCCATTAGTTCTCTCTGAGACCTTGCAATGGAAGATTGGCACTCGATGTCTAGTGCAGTGACTTCTGAGGTTTGCTTTTTCTACCACGACCCAGAGAAAGAAATGTTCTCCTCTGCAAACAAGGATACATATACACGTGTACACACACCCTTAAGACTAAAGTTTTATTGCATTAAGTAAGAGTTGCCCTTACTATTTGTGACTAAGAAAAAAAATCTTGTTGTGGCCACCTGAATTGATTTCACGATGCTTTCATGAGTCACAACTCACAATTTGCAAAATACTGTCCTCATGTGACCTTCCCTACTCCAGAAGTTGGAAAACTAAAGATATACTTTCCTTATTTTCTCGAAGCTTGGGCTCTTGCAGCTGAGACAAACAAGATTTTGGGATGCTTATCCCTTCTGCTGCAAGCCCAGCTGTGGAGGCATTTGGCGTTTCTGCAGCTGCTTTTGCAGAAGTTCCCATGTTTAGATACTAGCTTAGTAAGTATGGTGAGTCCAGGCATAGGGAGAGGAGCATCCAAGCTGCTGAGATGGTCTATTGCAGATTTCCATTGGTCCTATAACTGGCAGTGGTAGCAGCTTCCTGATTGTGGTGTTCTCCTGTTCGAAACAGCAGTATGGTAGCTCCTGAGGGGGGAGCTTCCTGGTACAAGATTATTGAAGAGATACCTGAGCAGCCCAGTTCCTAGGAGAGGGGTTAGAAGTTGCTCCTGAAAGCCCAAGCTGAATTCTGTTTCCTCAGCCCTCTTGACAATTCTGTAAGCCATTTAATACCCTGTGATAAATGCCTTCCTGCTAAGCAAGCTGGGGTGAAGCCTGATCTCTGCAACTGATCCCTGATGGATAGTCTCAGCAGGTACTGAACCAACCTCACGATATCCCAACTTGTCACCATTCCCATGTTCTAAATCTCAAAGTCTACATGAGTTTTGTATCACCCTTTTTTCCTATTTCCCATCCAATCCACATCTGTTCAATTCATCCAATTCTCTGGCCCACCCACCATCATCTCACTTGCATTTACTCTCATCACCTCCTAACTCACATCCTTGATTCCTGTCTCCTCACAAATCCCATCTCCAAACAGCAATAACAACTCCCCATTGTTCTTGAGCTTGGTAGTAATAATTGTTTACCCAGGTCTCACATGTTATGCACTTTCATATCCTTGCTCATTTAATCCTCAAAACTCCCCTATAAGGTAGACATCATTATCTCCACTCAGCAGACAATGACCTCAGGACTCGGAGACACTGGGTAGCATGGCCAGCATCACCCAGCCAGTGGTTGGTAGAGCTGGGATTCAAGCCCTGGTGTGTGACCATCCACATTCCAACATTACCTGCCCAATCACTACAAATCCAGCCTTCCTAAAATTCAAGATCTCCAAACCAGCTCCCTCTCCATCTAGATCCTGCCTTTCTCTCTAGCTTCATGTCACTTCTCACCCCCAGATCACATTGAACTTCTCCCAATCCCTCAAACTTTCTGTGCTCAGCTTTGCCACCAAGTGTTTGCAGATGTTCTTCCTTCTACTTAGAATACTTGTTTCACTCATTTTTCCTGGTTACCACCTATCATGGTCTGATGTCCTCAGAGAAGTCTTCCTGACTCTGCTGGCCTCACCTAATTCCCTTCTGCCTTCTTCCATACTTGTTCCATCCTTAAGTGCATAACACTGTGCTGTCCACCCCTGGTTCTCTTCAACATCTGGACTCTTCACGTTCAGGGACCCTATCTTATTCAGCACTGGGCCCTCACGGCCCAACACAGCTCCTGGGACAAAACGGTTGTTCAGTAACTATTTCTTAAATGAGTAATCAAAGAAAATCTCTTTAAACACAGGCCACATTCTAGGGAGAATAAAGCAAATAAACCACCCCCCCCCCCTCAGGAATAAAAACTCTTTACAAAGTATGAAAGTGTAAATTGAAAACAATCTTTTTTCTTTAAATGGTTTTTCAGTACTCAGGAGAGTAAGGATGCAGACTAAAGAAAGGGGAAATTTTCAGAAAACAAAATCCACTACTGCCATCTGAGAATTTGAAAAAACTCTCATTTAGTTTATTGAACCCCTTATGATCCAGGTGTCGTATATCCTCTATATAATTCATCTCTGTTCCTACCCCTATGAGATAGCTAGATGCTATTCTATTCCTTTTGTAGGTGGGGAATGCTCACCATAGAGAATTTAAATCAAATTTTACTGCATCTTACAATCAACTGAAAGACTTCTTTAAACCCTCAGGGCACATCTCACGCCAATTAAGTTAGAATCTCTGGGGTCAGAACTCAGGCGTCAGGATGACTTTCAGCTCCCAAATTTGAAGCTAAGTTTGAGTCAGTGGTTTAAACCCTTGCTGTCCAAATGGACCAGCAGCCCAGAGTCTCACACCCACCCAGACCTATTAAAACAGAATTTCCATTTTAATAAGATCCACAAAAGACTCACAGATACCTATACCCTATGAAAGCTCACCCTGGATTCTGTTTCCTCAGCCCTCTTGACAATTCCATAAGCCATTTAATTTTTGAGGAACACTGGTTTTGATGACTTTCCCTGTGAAGTGGAGAAAACTGCACTGAATCCATTATGCTTCCCAAGCTGACTTGGGAGACAGTCTCCCCGTTCTGCTGCTGCTTATGCAAATATGAGGGTCCAGACACTACCAAGAGCATGCTCAAGTCACCATGACAGTATTCATTTGGAATTATCATCACTGAGTTTTTTAAATAGCTTTTGGCCCTTGGGAATCTTAGGCAAGATCTTGTACAAGATTGTACAAGGTACTGGCCAATATGTGGAAAGCTTGGAATATAGTCCAGAGTGGGTTATGTGTTTTCCCTACAGCCAAGGAAAGAGAGAAAACAAGTCTGGGGGAAGCAGATAGGAAAAAACAATTTGGAAACTTGAGTTTGAATCCTAGCTCAGGCAATTGCTAGCATTAGGATCTTGATAAGCCACCAACATCCTCCAAAATTACATTTCCACAGTTATAAAATGAGAAGCATAATCTGCCCCAAAGCTGTAGGGAAAACAAATACACAATAAGCTTGAAATGTATACAAATGATATTCAGCATCCTCAAAGGAGTCTGACTGCAGGAAAAGGAGCAGGAAAACAAATTGAGAGCAAATTTGAGAGGAATGAAGCTTCCACAACCTCACCAAATCCCACTGCCACCTGCCTCCTGAAAAACCAGCCACTGGAAACAACAAAGGTGAACACAAGGCCAATGCGCATGGGATGCTTTCATACTTTTGGGAAAACTGGCCTGGTTAAGCCAACTGAACATTGGGACATGGGGTATTGGGTGTCCCTTTCCTGTCTCCTCCACAGCAGCACTGGTCACTTCAGAGTGTTGGTGTTTTCAAGTATTTTTTCCACTTAGAATGGACTACTTAGGCGAGAATCTGCCTCTGAACCTCAATACCTAGGTCAGTGTCTGACACTAAGTTAACACTCAGGAAGTCTGTAGATTTCATTCGCAGCAAGACAAGAAATTACCAGCTGAGGGTGTCAGCGCAGCTAGTTGAGAACATACTGAACTGAAGTCCCCTCCACCTTCACTACCAGAAGGCAAGTGAAAACTAGCTGAGGTATTTCATCATTACATTGTCTGTGCTGGTGGTACAGATGACATCACTGCCATGACCTCTGACTCTGCCTTCTGCTCTCACACTAGTTTCATTTTAACAGCTGGCCTGATGCACTCAGCATCGGGTGCGGAGGAGTCAAAGAAAGAAAGGCCACAAGCAGTCATGGAATTGACACATCAAGACAAGGACAGAGCAAGAGATGCATAAGGAGGCTGAATTTCTACTGCCAAAGCGACATTCATACACTCAGACAGCCCTCAACTGTATCTGACCTTTACCTGTTCCTCTTTTCATTAACTAGGGTGTGTTTATTTAAGTAGTTTTATATTATATAAATCTATACAATTGCTAACACTTACTGAATGCTTGCTTACCAGGTTCCAAGCATCATTTTGAAGCTTTCAGATACTGGCCTATTCTCACTACTTTTTATGAGAAAGACTGTTATTCCCATGTTAGTAGATGAGGAAACAGCCTTAAAGAAATGCATGAGCATACAAATTGGTAGTTTCAGAACAGTCACGGAGATGTAAAGTGCCGCATAGGGAATACAGTCAATAATATTGTAACAACTATGTATGATGTCAGATGGGTACCAGATGTATTGGGGTGATCAGTTAGTAAGTTACATGATGTCCAATCACTGGTATATACACCTGAAACTAATAAAATATTGTAAATCAACTGCAATTGAAAAATAAAAAAAATTATTTTTTAAAAAGGAAATGCATATATAGGCAGAAATAATTACATGCTTATTTGTCCATTTAGAGCTGGTTAAAAAAAAGTATGTTTAAAGGAATGAAAGCAAGTGCTCAAGAGTACAGGGCCCATTTAATTTGTGATAAAATTTCTTTTTTTGTGTGCCCACCACCCAAAGTCAAGCCTTCCTCTGTCACACTATGTCTTTGACCCCCTTTATACACAAAGCAATATACAGATGATGTGTTACAGAATTATATACTTGAAACCCCAACGTCACCCCAATAAATTTAATAAAATTTTTAAAAAACAAGAGACAATAAAATTTAAAAACCAACCAAAACTTAAAAAAAAGAAAGAAACACACAAGCACGTCCAACTTTAAGTAGCTTGGAGCCAGAATATAAATGTTTGAAGTCTGACTGCACAGCCACATCCCTGAGGATCCTGCACTGCTCTGTTGTGAAGCCACCTGACGTAGAACGTGCTGCTTCCTTTGGCTACAGGGTCCTTGCCCTTCCACCTCTGCTTGGTTAACTAATCTCATTCATAAGATTTTATTATTTCTCAAGAACCATTTCCAGGCTAAGTCAGGCATCCAGCCCAGGCTTTGACGTCCTCATCTCTAAGCAGTCATCACCCTGTACTAAAATTGTGTGTTTATGTGTTTATCTCCCTTGTTAGACTGTGCACTTCATAGTAAGAACAATGTTTATATGTAGTATACTTCTTCCTCCAATGTCTACAACATAAAGTGATTCTTGCTTCCAAATGATTCTGGCATGGCCTCCCATCATTCATACCCTACTCTAGACTCTGGAAAGGACACCGCTACCTTGAGGCCATAACTCTACAAGCCCAAGCCTTCATGCTGGCTGCTTCTCCTCTTGGTTACTATCACGACTTAGCGGAAAAATCATACACTTAATGATACCCATCATTCTAGGCTGAATTCCAAATAGCCAGAAAGCATCTAATTCCCCACAGCCAGAATGACCAAGGCCTTTCCGTGACTTAGAATCTTGGTCCAACTCTTCCTGGCCCCAGAGACAGAAAGAAATGCGACCACCCCAAACCCAAAGTGCCAACTCATTTCCTGCCCAGAATTAACCACTTCCCAAAAAGAGTGACTGTGTGAATATTAAGTCCCTTCAGGGGAAAACCCCACCTCCACCTACAGGGCTGTCATCTTACCCTATGATCCCAACTTGACAGTCATCCAGCTGTCCATTATTGGTACCCTACCCAAAGTTAATATGACTCATTCTTGTCAACTACCACCTTGCTGTTCTAGGAAAATTCTTAACACACATTGGGCATTTGATGTGTATTTGTTGAATAAATGAAAGATTAAACGAATACCATCTTGCATAGTATTTTTTAATTTTACTTTTCATTCAGTTTACATTCAATATTATTTTGTATTAGTTTTAGGTGTACAACATAGTGGTTAGACAATTATCTACTTTACAAAGTGTTCTCCCAATATTTCCAGTACCCTAATATATGTATGGCACCTACCATACATATATTATTGACTATATTCCCTATAGTATACTTTACATCCTCATGACTATTTTGTAACTGCCAATTTGTACTTCTTACTCCCTTCACCTTTTTCACTCAGTTCCCCACCTCCCTCCCTTGTGGTAACATCAGTCTGTTTTCTGTGAGCATAGTACTTTATAGAGTTTATAAAACTGTTCTTTCAAGTGACAGATGAGGGAATGAAGCTGTTCAGTCAGCTGGTAAGGGGCAGAGCTGGGAGCCCCTGGTATTCTGATTTCTTGTCCAGACTATACTATATTCTGGGATCAGCAAACTACAGCCTCTGGAGCTTTTACATGTTTTGGTAAATAAAGTTTTGTTAGAACACAGCTCTGTCCACTCACTGACATACAGTCCAGAGCTGCTTTTGAACTACAATGATTACAAGGTGAGTAGCTGCGCCAGAACTCAAGAGAGGCTCTACGGCCTGCAAAGCCTGGAATATTTACTATCTGTCCCTTCATAGACAATGTTTGCCAAATCCTTTTATGTATTAATGATGACTCCATATATGTTAAGATAGACCATATTCTGCCATGTATAATGGGCACCCAAGTTTCGTGCACATTATATATGGGATTATTATACCCATGGCATGTAATCATTATACCCATGCATAATGCACATCCTTATTTTTCCCTCAAAAATTTGGGCAAAAAAACGTGCATTATACATGGCAAAATACAATATATGTTTACATACCACACACACATGCTAAATTCACCTACAAAGAAAATGATTTGGCTACTGCCTCTACCTCAACTTCTCAATATTGTCAGCTATAGGAACGGAGTGTCAATCGTGTTAGAATTGAATATAGAACATACCTGCTGGCATTTTGATGGTTGCCAGATGGGAGGGGTTGGGGGAATGGGTGAAAAAGGGAAGGAATTAAGATGTAAAATTTGTCAGTTATAAAAACAGTCACAGGGACATAAAGCACAGCATATAAAATATAGTCAATAATGTTGTAATAATTATTTATGGTGTCAGATGGGTACTAGACTTATCAGGGTGATCACTTCCTAAGATATATAAATGTCTAATCACTATGTTGTACAGCTGAAACTAACATTGCATGTCAACTCTAACTGAAAAATAAAAATAAATTTAAAAAAGAAAATGTCTGTGAGTGCTGCGTTCTATGAAAGAATGCATGAGCTTTTACCATGGTAGTATCCATCCTAACAAAAGAAGAACTAACCTCAGAGGCAAGTCCACCAAACACAGTGAGCAGGAATGGCTTTCAGTAAGAGGGGACAACAGAACCATAAAAAGCAGAATAATTTAAAATCACAATATAGCTCAGGAATGAAAGCCCTACACACCCTTATAATGACACAGTTCAGTTCAATCTTAACATCGTAGCTGACACTGAACAGCATTTCTTGCATCATCATCATCATTATTATTATTATTAAATCTTGAAGACGAGTTAGAAAAAAAGCTGTCAAAAGGTTTCAAACTCAGAAGTGTAAATTACCCTTTTAGAAAGAGTTTTTTGTTTTTTTAATAAACACACTAATAGACCTTTTTGTTATATAAAACAAAGATTGAGTTCTAAATGAAAGAATTTTTGAGGTGTGAGGATTTGAATTTCTTTATAATAATGAAAAAGGTTTTAAGCGGAATTTTTTTTCTAAAATATGAATTTAGAATGTACTGCTCCAGGAAAATTACTGTTTGCTCTTAGATGCGTATGTTTGTTTGTTTGTTTGTTTTCAATCAGCTAGTCCAGGGAGTTTAGAAACAGTGAGTAGATGGATGGTATCTGAAGAGATGTGAAAATGTAGCTTTCATTTTCACTAGTAAAGGAGACTTAATGAATTCTAGGAGAACTATGGAGCCTTATATGTGGCTATTTTCCAGAATAAATTATCCAGTGTTCCAGAAATATGCTATCAGACATGGGGTTATATTCAAATATTGTGACAAAGCCAACATGGTGGGTGGTGGAATAGTGTAAGTGTCCAATAAAGACAGGGTATCATTATTAGTCCTCTTTGAATGATATGGTAGTTACTTATGAAATATTTTTTGATTTGAACAGAAGCTGAAATTGTTAACTGCACAGAAACTTCATTCCTTTAATATGAACTTTTCCCCTTTCTTTCCTTTTGACTCAAACTGGCTTCATTCAACACCCTACCTCACCTGCCTCTTTCTCCCTTGCATGTCCACTCCCTTAATCATTAAACCTCCAGGACAAGGTGGTTCTTGTCAGTATCAAATAATCTTAGGAACAAAGTCTCAGGTCTATTGACCCAAAGACAGAATTTCAGTCAAACTAGAGATACTATCTAGGCCTCAGCTATGTTCCAGCTTCAGACCCAGAAAAGCGGAACAACCCCCACCAACAACACACCCTTGCAAAACCAGGCAGTGCACCACCATGGCTGACATCAGGATCAGACACACTGATCAACTGCCCCTTACCTGAGTTCCAACCAATCAATAGAGGTCATGACCCTAATCACAATCCTAACTCCCTTAGTCCCCTATGTAACCCACGCCCTAGAAACCATCAGGGAGCCAGATTTTGGAGTAATAGCTCACTTGTGACTCTGAGTTTGGCACCATTTCCTTAAATCAACCTTTGCTGCAAACTCCTCTTGGTGTTTGGGCTTTGATGTGTGCAGGCAAACAAGCCCCTTTAGTTCCGTTACAAAAATCACCTTCATATATTGAATTTTTCCTTTTAGTTCCATCTATTTTCCAACTGAAAATATTCTGTTCAAATATTCATTAAATGAGCTATATACACTTATATTTCCAAAATAATTAACCCAAGACTCCTTTTAAATAAAAGATTAGCAATAACAGCATTCTGTTTGAGAAAGCATATAGGACAAAGAAAAATTGTAAAAGACTGAAGTTCAGTGAGAGTACTGACTAGCTCATGAATTCAGATTATTTTAAGCTTTTGTTGTCTCAGAGACTTTTTACAATCCTGAAAGTTGTAGGAAATTGATAGCAAAAAAATTCTTTTTCATAAAAATGAAAGTTGTGCCCCATGCAATGCAACTGATTATTATTTTGTGGATATTGAACAGTTTTGCTAGTTTTCTATATTTGTAAGTCCCTCCCCCACCAGAGAGGGTCTATTGGCATCTTCAAAGAACAATCTTTGGTAAACATTGTTCCGTCTATACCCTTTTATGCAATTGTTAACAATACTTACTATCTACCTATCTATCTACCTACCTATTTACCTACCTACATATATATACACACATATACACATACATATGTGTATGTCTCATATGCCTATATGCTTATATATGTAGGCATATGAGATATATATAAGCGCACTAGTGATTGCAATACAGGTTTACAGTATTCTGGTGTTCCCACTATTTTTAAATCATATTTTTGTCAAAAAAATACTACTATAGTATTTTAATCTAAATATTGAAATACAGAAGAAAGCTAAATGCTGCATTAAAAAGGCACTACTATCCTCATTTTATTGACATAGAGACACTGAGAATCAGAGAAGGGGATAATGCGGGGAAAGGGGGGAGGGTTTTCAGGAACAACTATAAAGGACACAGGGACAACACCAAGGGGGGGGGTGAAATCAAGGGAGGGAGGTGGGGATGGCTGGGGGTGGGTAGTGGTGGGGGGTAAATGCAGACAACTGTAATTTTTTTTTAAAAAAGAGAGAGAGAATCAGAGAGGAAAATCACCGAGCTAATAAATAAATAGAAAAACCAAGACTTCAACCCAGGTTTCAGCAACCAAATTAGTTTTCATTCTAAACCACATTTCTTTCTCTGAATACTTAAAGAAGTTAAATCTCCCCATAATAGAGACATATCCATTATCGTCAAAATGGCAAAACTTCAAAAAGGATCAGGCTCATGGTATTTCAGAAATACACGTAAAAAATACTGAACTATCAAAATTATCATTTTGCTATTCTACTGCAAATAGTGAAAATGACTAGCACAAAGTAAATGCAAAAAAAGTACAAAACTCATATGTGTGTTTGTAGAACTTAAAAGGGAATTTGGAAAATGTTATATATATTCAAAACTTCCTGATAAAAGTATAAAATGATATATTAAAAAGCCCAACAAATGCAATAATATCAGCTAATAATAACAGCTAACAAGTGCCACAGATTAGTCTGAGTGCTTTTTACCCTAGTGACTCTTTTATTTTTTTTACAAATTATTCATTTTATTTTTAGACAGAGGAGAAGGGACGGAAAAAGACAGGGAGAGAAACATCAATGTGTGGCTGCCTCTCATGCCCCCTACTGGGGACCTGGCCTGCAACCCAGGCATGTACCCTGCCTGGGAATCAAACCAGTGACCCTGTAGTTCACAGACCAGCACTCAATCCACTTAGCCACACCAGCCAAGGCCCAAATGTCTCTTTTAATCTTCACAGGTATACTATGAGGTTGGTCCTATTGATATCTACAATTTAAAGATACAGAAATGTGGCCTGGAGAGGCTAATTTACAGCAGGGCCTGTCTTGAGAATGTCTTGCTAAGGGATAGAACTCCTGTGATAACTGCAGGATTTGACTTTGGAGAACCCCACCCTTGGCCCGGCAGGGAAGAAGGGGATCCAGAAGAGAAATTAGCTGTGCAAACATGGTGGTGCTGAGGAGAAGCCCAGGCCTTCAAGGAGGAAGGGTCCAAAGCATGGTTAAGACACAGTAGGAAGAGAGAGGAGAATAAAAGGTAATTGAGATGAGGTCACAGGTGGTCTAGGAAGAATAGGGAAGCATGCTTAAATGGTTTGTGAAAATCATACCTTAAAAATACCTTGCCTTAACAGATTTTTAAAAATTCCTTGAGAAAGAGATTTGTTTTATTTAAAAATACTAAAACTAGTGCATCAAAAAGTAAAAGTATCCCCTGACATAACTGTTAAAATTTGGGGGGCAGGGGGAGAAAATAATAGCAAGTCCTTCCTTTCTGTATCAAACCTCTGGAACAAAGCGAAAATTAAAATTCAGATGGGAAATTAAAATATCAACTTTATGGTTGTGAAAGGTCAATTTGGAGGATGTAGCTTAGTTTAAGAGTCAAATGGGCCAGCATCACTAGCCAAATCCCAGATTTAGACAAACTTGCCTGTTACAGCATCACTGAATCCTGGACAAGACAGGGGTCCCCCAAGAGGAAGATAAAGAGAACCTTGGAGAGGAACATGCCCATTGTACTCTTCCCAAATAAGTCATTCCACCATCCCTGTGTCAAAATAAACAAGAGCACAGAGAGAAATGGAGTTATGCTAAGTTTCCGTCATGTGAAAGAAACATTTAGAAAAGATGTTCCTCACTAACCCCCATTATTCTTTTAAATATTTCAGCTAAGAAACAGAAGAAATATATTTACCAAAAGTCTACAATTAAAATCATCCTCAGTGGTAAATATTGAGTGTTTGCCCCTGGCTGGTAACAAGACAAGGATGTCCATTGTCACCACTTCTGTGCCACACTATACTGCAGATCCTAGCCAGAGCTATAAGAAAAAGAAATAAATTGTACAATGATTACAAAAGAAGTAAAACTGTCTTTATTAACAGATAATACAAATATTATATTTTAAAAATTACAAAGGGTCTACAAAAAAATTTACAAGTTTGTCAAATACAAAGTCGATACATACAAATCAATTACATGTCTGTATACTAACAACAAACAACTAGAAAAAATTCAAAAAATACAACATGTATAGTAGTACCCCAAAATATCAAATACCTAGGGAAAACTCTAAAGGAAAATGTAAAAGAACTCTAGACTAAAAATTATAAAATATTGCTGAAAGAAATTAAAGACCTAAACAAACAGATATTTCAGGTATATGAATTGGAAGACTTGATATATTATTATGTAAATTCTCCCCAAATTGATCTGCAGAATGAAAGTTTTTCTAATTAAAATCCCTGTAGGTATTTTGTGTATGGGAATTGGCAAACTGATTATAAACTTTACTTGAAAATGCAACGAACCTAAAATAGACAAAATAGCCTCAAAGAAAATGAGCAAGTTGCAAAATTTACACTATCAGATTTAAATTTACTATAAAGTTGGGGATTTCTGGCTAAGATGGAGGCATAGGTAGATATGATTTGCTTCCTTGCACATCTAAAAGAAGGACAACAACAAATTTAAAAACAAAAATCAACCAGAACTGCCAGAAAATTGAATTTTATGGAAGTCCGACAACCAAGGAGTCAAAGAAAAAAACATTCATCCAGACTGGTAGGAGGGGCAGAAAGGAGCAGCCGGGGCAGAGAGGACATGCAGCAAGACAGTGGCTGGTGGAATGGAAAGTCACACATTCGGTGCGGATAAACCAGGAGGAACAACTAGGGAGCATGGCAGACCATGCAACCCAGGGTCCCAGCACAGGAAACTAAAGCCTCAGAACCTCAGGCTGTAAAAACCTGTGGGGGTTGTGGCAGCGGAATAAACTGCCAGTCTCACAGGAGAGTTCATTGGAGAGACCCACAAGGTCCTAGAACGTACACAAACCCACTTACCACGCAATCAGCACCAGAAGGACCCAATTTATTTGTGGGTAGCAGAGGAAGTGACTGAAAGCAGGACGACAGCTGAACAAATGGCATTGTTCTCTCTCTGACCCCTCCTCCACATACAGTCCACAATACAGTGAAGTGGGTTGCTCCACCCTGGCGATACCTAAGGCTCCACCCCTTATAACATAACAGGTTCACCAAGACAAAGAAATATAGCCCAAGTGAAAGAACAGATCAAAGCTCCAGAAAAATAACTAAGCCACAAGGAGATAGCCAACCTATTAGATGCGGAGTTCAAAACACTGGTAATCAGGAAGCTCACAGAAATGGTTGAGTATGGTCTCCAAACAGAGGAAGAAGTGAAGGCTATGCAAAGTGAAATAAAAATATATAGGAAACCAACAGTTAAAGGAAGGGAAACAGTACTCAAATCAACAATTTGGAGCAGAAGGAAGAAATAAACATTCAACCAGAACACAATGAAGAAAAAAGAATTCAAAAAAATGAGGAGAGGCTGAGGAACCTCTGGGACAACTTTAAACATTCCAACATCTGAATCATAGGGGTACCAGAGAGAGAATAGGAAGAGCAAGAAATTGAAAACTTATTTGAGAACATAATGACTGAAAACTTCCCCAATCTGGTGAAGGAAACAGACTTCTAGGAAGTCCAGGAAGCTCAAAGAATCCCAAAGAAGTTGGACCCAAGGAGGAACACATCAAGGCACATCATAATTACATTACCCAAGATTAAAGATAAGGAGAGAATCTTAAAAGCAGCAAGAGAAAAGGAGACAGTTACCTTCAAAGGAGTTCCCATAAGACTGTCAGCTGATTTCTCAAAAGAGACTTTACAGGCAAGAAGGGGCTGGAATGAAATATTCAAAATCATGAAAGACAAAGGACCTACATTTAAGATTACTCTGTCCAGCAAGGCTATCATTTAGAATGAAAGGGCAGATAAAGTGCTTCCCAGATAAGGTAAAGTTAAAGGAGTTCATCATCACCAAGCCCTTATTATATGAAATGTTAAAGGGACTTATGTTAGAAAAAGAAGATCAAAACTATGAACAGTAAAATGACAACAAACTCACAACTATCAACTACTGAACCTGAGAAGCAAAAACAGAAACAAACTAAGCAAACAACTACCATAGGAACAGAATCACAGAAATGGAGATCACATAGAGGGTGATCAGAAGGTGGGGGATAGGGAAGAAAGGGGAAAAGGGTACAGGGAATAAGATGCAAAATTGATAGATACAAAATAGACAGGAGGAGGTTAAGAATAGTACAGGAAATGGAGAAGCCAAAGAGTTTAAATGTACAACCCATGGACATGAACTAAAATGGAGGCGAATGCTGGTGGGAGGTAAGGTGCAGGGCAGAGAGGGATAAAGAGGAGAAAAACATGGACAACTGTAATAGCATAATCAATAAAATACACTTAAAAATAAAATTTTAAAAATTTACTATAAAGTTAAGATAATCAAAGCAGTGTGATCTAATCACACACATGTGATTATTTGAATAGTGACAAAAACCTTAGTGGAGAAACAATGTTCTTTTTAATAAATGATGCTGGAACAATTGTATGAAAAATGAACTTTTATCCCTACCTTGCACATACATAAAAATTTATTTGAGATGGGCCATTGACCTAAATGTAAATAATGAAATAATATAGCTACTATAATAAAATAGAGGAGAATATTTTCATAATATTGAGGTAGACAAAAACATATTCTGTAGTATGAAATACACAACTATAATGAATAATTAACATTCATTTAAGTTAAGAACTTCTATTCATCAAAACACATTATGAAAGTGAATAGAAAAGCCACAGATATTTAGAAAGATGTTTACTACATATATATGACAAAGAAGTCACATCCCCAATGTAAATAAAAACATCTATATATGAATCTTAAATGGGCAAACTAATTTTAAAACTGGAGAAAGAATTGAACAGAACTTCAAAAAAGAGAATACCCATTTGGCCAATAAGGATATGAGAAGGCGTTTGGTATCATTTGTAGTCAAGGAAATGGAAATTAAAACCACAAGGAGATACCACATGCACCAGAATTGCTAAAATTAAAATGACTGACAATATCAAGTGTCAGTGAGGATGTGAAGCAACTAGAAATCTGATAAATTGCTGGGGGAAGTGAAAATGGTACAATCACTTTGGAAAACTGTTTGCTAATATCTACTAAAGCTAAACATATGCTTGCCTTATGACCCAACTATTCTAGTCTTAGGCATATTTCTAAAAGAATTGAGGTCATACGCACATGAGGTCCAGACAGCATATAGCCATATAATGTGAAAATAGGACAATTGTTGAAGAAGATATAAGATATAAGAAACACTGTACATATGACAATGATGCCTCAGTCCCCTTCAAGTAGGCACCTTGGGACCTCACACAGTTCTCCCAATCGCCATCAGCTGCCCTCTGGTATTTCCCTGAATTTCATTTCTTTTCAAGGGTGATTTTAGTTTTGGGAAAAGTCAGAAGTTGCAGGATGCCAAATCTGGGCTGTAAGCGGGGCCAAATCACATGGGTGTGCCAAAAAACTCTGCACAAGATGTGACGCATGAGTGGGCACATTGTTGGATGAAGCTGCCAATCACCAGTTGCCCATAGCTGCAGCCTTCTGAATCATCTGAATAGTTTCCATGGAGGATGTTCAAGCTTAACACAGAATTTGATGCAGATTCATTGCTTTATTTGCTCAGTCATTTTTAATGTGACAGCCACACAGTACACATGATCACTCAAGGGTGTTTACTGTGCCCCACTGACTAGTACAGTGAAGTCATCATTGTTCACCCATGTGCACTCCAGTCCACTCTCCTTGGCTGCCAGGTTACATCCATGCCATACAAACTGTTCTCATTATATTAACAATGGCCGGACAGACCTCGTATATCCACAGAAAGACAGGTAGAAGAATGTAGCAGCTTTAGTTATAATAGTCCTAAAGTGCAAACAACTCAAATGTCTATCAACAGAAGAATGAATAAATAAATAGTGTTACATTCATGCAATGAACTACTCGGCAGCAACAATGGAGGAAAAGCCATACACAATAATGGAAATTAAAGACATTTTGGTGCCACACTTTCACTAGCCATGGGTACTACCAATCTTTATTATTTTTGCTAATATAAGGGGGATTAGATGACATTTTATTGACATTTTATTTAACATTTTTAAAATAATCACGTATCTATACTAGACACTGCCAATGCTCCAGGTATAGAGAAAACTTCTGTTTTGAAAAAAAGAGTTGGGATTGATTAAGGTTCTATATGTAGTTTCCTCCTTATCCATGGGGGATACATTCCAAAACCCCCAGTGGATGCCTGAAACTGAGGATAGTATCAAACCCTAATCAACTTCACCTTTGCAGGAAATGTGGCAGCAGCTTCTTCATCAGTTGTCACAGCCTCTCTAGTAAGTTTTTTATCTTTCGATCCAAACCTGTTCCTGGGTCTGTGTAGCCATCCCTCACGTGCAGTAAACAGCACAGTGTCACTCCTTCCAGGGGACCCCTTGCTGAAGTCTTGGCACAGGTTCAGGGCTGTCCGGTGCAACACATTGCCGTCAATCAGAGCATCTTTTCTGCTCGTGTCTTCCACCCACAAATTTAAGGCCTTTTCTAGCTTAACTAAGCACTTAGCACCCATTGTGGCCATAACTTTTGCAGTATGAAGTGCAACAGCAAAACTAGCACACAGTTCTTTTTCCTTCTTCACAATTTCATGAGTAGAAGGTTCATTCTTACTGCAGATCTTACAATACATTTTTTTTTCTTTCCTTAAGAACTTTCACCTTTTCACCTAAGGAAGCATATTACGGCTTCTCTTTGATGTATCCAAATTGCCAGCATCACTACTCTTACACTCTGGGGCCATTGTGAAGTAAAATAAGGGTGACTTGAACACAAGAACTGTGAATCCATGACAGTCGCTCTGATAACTACAACAGCTACTAAGTGACTAATGAGCAGAAAGCATGGAGAGTCTGGAGACGATGAACAAAGGGGTAATTCACATCCCCAATGAGATGGAGCAGGATACATGAGATTTGATCATATCATAGGTTGCCCACAATTTAAAACTTTTGAATTGCTTATTTCTGGAATTTTCCATTTAATATTTCTGGACAGTGATTGACCATGGGTAACTAAAACTGTGGAAAGTAAACCACAGCTAAGAGGTGAGTGGTGTCAAAGAATTCATTGCTCTAAGAGAGTCTGCCTTGACCTCAGCCTTTGCTGAGGGAAACTTCTAGGTAGATTCTTAAGCATAGGAAGCCACACTCTGTACCCAAATCACCACTATCTGGCCTTAGAAGATTTGACCAAGAATAGGTCACCCCTGATGGAGCATATAGAATGCTCAGATGTCTATGAATTAGTCTGGCTCTGCAGGGCAACAGAGGGTAAGTGCGTGCACATCTCCATGCTGCTGCTTTATACATCTCCTAATGTAACCCAATCCCTCCCAACAAACCTTCTACTGTAACCCTCTGGAAATCCTAGTCCAGGGTAAGCAGTAATAAATCATCACTTTTCTTGGTAAGTTCTTTTCATCTTTTTGCCTTACTTGAAATCTAGCTGTTTTCTGAGACACCATTTTTCCCGTGGGCCTCTCAACAGGGAGGTGCTTTGTTCTCTCTATCCCACAGCACAGAGTCTTAAGATAAAGTGGGTGTCCTTCTTTTTCCCCATTTCTTTTTCCACACCCTTCCTCCCCCTTACTCATAAAACATTCTGGCTCTCACGAACTCACACCTTTTCCTTGTTGCTATTATCTACTGACCACCTGACCACTCCCTTATCCTTAAAGACCTGAGCTCCTCGCTTGATTTTCCTCTTTATCCCAACTTCTGTATTATTCTCACCAGTCTCAACATCACACAATGGGCCATCCAGCACCCTGGTATCTCAGCTCCTTCACCTTTTGCTCCACTCTATCTCAGCTACCCACTCCCCACGGTCACATCCTGGATCTCCCTACCAACAGAAACTATATCATATAAAATATCAGCTTAAACATCCCACACTCTGCCCATCACCTCCCATCATTTTAAATTATATGCTGCAGAATAGCCCTCACAACTCCCACAATTCTTTGATCTTATACTTCAAGCCCTATCATTTTTTTTTCACCATCCCTTAGTCTCTCCTGACTTTACTTCCCTTCTTGACCACCCTAGATTCATGAGCACTCATTTTAAGTACTGTCTGGCAAATCCCCTCGCCCACAGCCCCCTTTATCATTCTTGCCTGAGATACACCAGCCATCTCCCCTCTCTGTGGTTGCCCCAAGCTGCTGTATGATGCTGGAGAAAATGATCACGCAACTGAGCTGATGAGGTTCATGTTAACGTAACAATTCCAAGTACCAGTGGGCTCTCACATCTGCCCAGAGAGCTGACCATCTTTCTCTCGCAAGCTCACTTCGCCACTCACCAAGATCAGTAACTCCTCTCTCCCCATGCCTCCCACACCTTCTCCTCCATCCACAGTGTCAGTTGATGACCTTGCCTCATACTTAGTTGACAAAAATACATGTCACCAGAAGCAAACTCCTCCAACTTCTCACCACCCATGCCCAAGCCCACAGTATCTATACTCACTTTCTTCTTTTTTTAACCCACCATGATATTGGAAGTATCCTCAGGCCTCATAAAAACCAACCCTCCTCTTGGCTCTGAATCCTATCCCATGGAGTCATCCTTGCCTTCTGAAGGACCTCACTTCCTTAGTTATGCCATTTCCTGGAATATGATTAGTCTCCCCGTCTCTCTACTAAATAATTCCCATCAATAAGCAAACAACCTCTAGTGTCTGCTCTTACCACAAGTCTTGACCCCTGCAGCATCCACAGCATTCCTCTATCCCTATTCATAGCCAAACCTAACAACAGTTATCTACACACAATATTTCCAAGTCCTTCCCATTATTGCTCTTTTTCACTTAATGTATTTTTCTAGAAAATTTAAAAATACAGGGAAAGAGTTGGATATTTATCTGTGTATGTGTTTTTTTAATGAAGTAAAAGGGCAGACATGAAATCCATGACAGCGGTTGCTCCTGTGATGGGGATATCAGAATAAAACGGGAAGTGTGGGACAAAGAGGACTTTATCTTCAACCTTTTACTCTCAATAGTCCCTGTTCTGGCTTCCACTCCCACCACCCAACAAAAAACAGTTCATGTTAAGATCAACGATCAATAACCCCATGTTTTTAAATCCAATGGAAATCTCTTTGTCCTCATCTTACTCACACTCTGAGCATTTGTCACAGCTGACTACTCCCTCCCTAGCATATGCTTCTCCTTCAGCTTCCGTAACACCACAATCACCTGGTGTCCTCTCCCACCTCAATGGGATGTCTTTCTCCCTGATATTTCAAATGTAGAATGTCCAGAATTTCTTACTCACATCTTCTGTTCCCTGCCTGCCTCCCATTCTCTAGACTTCCTCAGCAAGTGTTAGCTTATCAATTTGACTGATCAAACCAGAAACCACTCTTTCAGTAAAAACCAATATCCAAGCAACAACTAATATGATCTCACGTTTTCCCTCTTTTCTCTGTTTCTATCAGCACTGCAATCCAGACCATCATTCTCACATGGATTCTGAAATAGACTCCTGCCTGTCTGCACCTCTTCCTTGTTACCTCCTCCCATCCCTGATTCCTGATGCATTATCCTCAACCCATGAAAAAGAATATTCTTAAAAATGAAATCATATTGTTTATTGGTCTCTCTCTCTTTCCCTCCCCTCCCCCTCTGCCTCATTCTTCTTCTTTTCTCCATCTCTTTGCCTATCTCCTCTCTTTCTCTCTCTCTACCTCTCCCTCCCTCCCTCTGCCTTCCTCCACCCCTCCTTTCCTCCCCCATTACTCTCTCACTAAATTTGGAAACCTCAGAACTGAACTCAACATTGACACATAGCCAGAGAACCATAAATACCAGTTAAATGAATCAGTGAAGTGAACAATCAGGGAGTTCTATAACCTTTTGAAATCCAGGCACAGTGATCTGAGAAGGTAATAACAGAGCCAGATACCAAGCACACAGGTACAAGAAGGTAAAATAACAGCCATGAAGTAGTAGACAATATGAAAATGAGAAAATCATCAGAATTAGAAAGTATTTGGCATAGTGCCTGGCCCTTAATAGGCATGCTTATTAAACAGAAATTGGTAGTGGTGGCTGAAAGAGTGGCAGTAGTCAGTTAGTGTTCTAGGAAGGTCGTGAACTTTCAAGTGCCCCCATGAGGGGTCTAGCTGTGTAACTGAAATTCTATTCCTCCTTATTCCTTTGTGTACCCCTACCACAGGCTAAGGGGTCTTCTGAGTTCCCTGGTGTTTGGGTTGTCCATTCAAGTAGTAATCTACTATTGAGTATCTCCTGAGTTGACCTGGGAGAGTGTCTGTTCTTAAAACTTGAAAAGTAACACAGTACTAGAGTCTGTATGGTCCCTCCCAAGGTTGGTGTTTGCAGCTCTGTCTGTCCCTGGTGCCAGCTCACAGAAGGAGATTGCAAAGTATATATTCAGATGGATTCCACTGACCAGAATGTTCCAATGAATGAATTAATTCTTTTTTTAATGATTTCCCCCTTTCTCTTAAAATAAAAGAGGAAATAAATTCTGGTGAAGTCTATTTTAATAAAGCTTTAATAAATCTTTAGTAATGTTGCCCAAATGTGAAGTAAGTTTTAGAGTATTCCTTGACCTAAACTCAGGGTAACTTAATGGGACATGTGTCAGGTGCTCCATACATATGACTGCGTGCAGTTCCATAATGGGAGGCTTTTTCTAGAAGGAACTAGTATCACCCATCATGCCAGGAAAGTTGACCTGCTCAAAGCACCTTTCATTGCCACCTTCTAAATGGGGGCTTTAATCACCTACTGTTGTCTTTTTATAAAGGAGGAGACTGGAATTCCTAAAACTAAATCAAGGGATGCCAACCAAAACAAGGCAAATGTAATGATTTAGATTTTTCCATTCTCTATCCTCCACATTTCTATCCTCTCAACCATGGACTCTCAACCATGTAGCCGAACATTTTATGGAACCAGTGTGATTAACTGGAAGCAGCACAGGCATTAGAGCCAGAATTCTGATCACACATCTACTGTTTGGACTTGAACAAGTCACTTAATCTTGATGAGTCTGTTTAATCATCTGATAAATGGGTACAATTATGCCACCCTTATAGTGTGTTTTTAGGTGAGCCCCTGCTGCTTGGCTCAAGGTAGACATTCAATACTGAGAGCAATTAGATATCATTGTACATTGGTAGGTTTCTTTCTCCGACTTGACTATAAAACCTCCTGTACAATGTAGTTTTTATTTCCCTCCTTTCTTTATCTTCTACATTGCAAGAGTTCAACAGCCAGATGTGAATATTTGACAGCCCAGCTCAACATTATTTTTCTTTGAATAAATTATTGGGGTATTTTAGGCTTACATTATGGTAAAGTTTTATTCCATGGTTGCTTTAAAAAAAGATTTACATATTTTTTGTAAGCTTCAATATACTTCTACCAGGAGTATCATATAAATTATGTTCACACCCTCTTTAACTTTGTACCCACTTGGTCTGCCAAAGTTCCAAAAAATAAACTTGATGTTGGGGTGATTTTTATGAATAGTTTGCTTTCTGTGTTTTAGGGTTATGTTCATGGTGCATAACTACTCATGACAGTGTATCCTAGTATGAACCACACTCACCATCACTATAAAAGTTCCCTTTCTGACCTGTTTAAGATATTTTGCCTTGAATTCTGCTTTCCTGATATTAATACTAAGATCCCTCAGTATTCTTTTGGGTTGCCTTGGCCTGTGTACCCTTGCCCAGTCTTATAATTTTAATTCTCCACGTCTCTTTACTTTAAATCTGTTCTCTGAATCACTTTGGTGAGCTCAGTGGTGAATCTGTCGGCCTAGAGATTCTGATTAAAGACTCTTCTCTCTTTTATAGCCACAGTATCTATTGAGCCTTGAGGAACCATAAAGTTCCTTAGCACAGTCTTAATAACATTAATTTCCTACATATTTATAACACACTGCATCTTAAAAAATCACTTTATTATCTATTATCCCCTTAATCTTCACAACCACCTTTGAAGTAGAAAGAGCAGATATTGTCATTCATGGTGATTCTGAACACAAGATAGCGCACACTGCTCAAGTATTATAGTCCTGGGTATAAATTAGCTCACATACTTCCAGGACAAACAAACTAATCCAATGGAAAGAAGCGGGGGGGAGGGGGGGTCAGGCAAATATACAGATCAGGGGAACAGACTCACTCCTCAAGAGTTGTACCTTTTGTCTTTCATGTTGAATATAGAGGACATACAGAGAGCCCAGAGATATATAAAAAGATGTTCAGCATCACTAGCCATTAGAGAGATGCAAATTAAAACCACAGTGAGATACCACTTCACACTGGTCAGAATGGCCATCATAAACAAATCAACAAACAACAAGTCTTGGAGAGGATATGGAGAAAGAGAACCCTAGTGCACTGTTGGTGGGAATGCAGACTGGTGCAGCCACTGTGGAAAACACTGTGGAATTTCCTCAAAAATTAAAAATGGAACTGCCTTTTGACCTGGCAATTCCACTGCTGGGATTATATCCTCAAAGACCAATCTAAAAGAACCTATGCACCCCAATGTTCATAGCAGCACAATTTACAATAGCCAAGTGCTGGAAACAGACTAAGTTCTCATTAGTAAATGAATGGATCAAAAAACTATGGTACATTCACACAATGGAATACTACACAGCAGAAAGAAAGAAGGAGCTCCTGCCCTTTGCAATAGCATGGATGGAACTGGAGAGCACTATGCTAAGTGAAATAAGCCAGTTGGTGAAAGACAAATACCATATGATCTCACCTTTAAGTGGAACCTAATCGACAAAACAAACAAGCGATCAAAATATAACCAGAGACACTGAAATTAAGAAGAAACTGATAGTAATCAGACAGGATGTGGGAGGGAATACGGGGGAAAAAGATGGAAGGGTTTTCGGGAACAACTATAAAGGACACATGGACAAAACCATGTGGGGATGGGACCAGGGGAGAGAGGTGGGGATAGCTGGAGTGGGGGGAAATGCAGACAACTGTACTTGAACAACAATAAAAATAAATAAATAAATATAGAGGTTTAGCCTTTTATCCATTCAAAAAACATTTATTTACTACACTGTACAAGTACACTAGACACTACATTAGGTAGCTGGAATACAAAGATGAAGAAGACAGCCTCTGCTCCGTGGCACTCAAAGCATGGTTTAGGAATTCTCAAATTTGGCTGATGATCAAAATAAACTAGAAAAAAAATTTAAATTACAGATTTCCTCTCCAAGCACACTCAAAGTCATAGGGCTAGAACCCAGGAATGTGTATGTTTTAAAGGTCCATAGTCTACGATAGAGTTGAGAACACTGGACACTGAACTATTGGCACACTTGGCAATTCTTGCAATGTTTTGTTTATACCATCTCACTTAAGTCTCACAGTGAAACGATAAGGCAGAAGTTTGTTACATTCACTTTATAAAGGTGAAAATAGAGAAGCAAAGTGGTTTCACAAATTCACAGCCAGTGAATAACAAAGTTGAGTCTGGACTGAAATTCATTTCTCCAAGTCCTACACTCTTTACTCCACCCACACTTGATGAAATCAAAGGAAGGAATGACAGTAGATAAATAAAAAGCATAAGAGGAAAGAGGGAGGTTCTTATTCTTATCAGAAAGATTTTGGCCAAGAGCCTAGCACAGTGTCTGGATTATAATAGGAGTTTAATAAATGTTTTCAACTGAATTGAACTGAACTGAAGCTCCTTTGTCTAGTACCAACAGGCAAAGGCCAAGCCAGATTAATGCTGCAACTCCCCAAGCCCAGAATCCAAGACCTGGGATAATGATAATACCCAACCAATCAGTGTTCACTGAATGCCAGGCCCTGTTAGTATGTGACATTAAATATTATATGTGGGTGTCTTTTAAATTGTGTACACATACATATACACACAAATAAATTTTAATCCTCAAAACAAGTTTATGAGGTTTGAACCATTATTAATTCCATTTTCTAGGTGAGAAAAATGGGGAACAGAGAAGTTAATTTACCCAACGTCACAAAACTAACAAGTGTTGAAGGCAGGATTAGAAGGCAGCTAGTCCTGGCCCAGGTGCATGTTTTTACCCATTTCAACCATGCAGCAGCTGTGTATAATCCTAGATTTCTAGCTTCTGACCATTTTCATAGTTAGAATTAGATAATGACAGTTTGAGGGTCCATAATTTTATTTTTCAGCTGTACCACGTTCTCCACAGTCCCGGAATCATTGCTTAGCCAGGAAAATCACATTTTGCCACATCCCCTTGGCCTTGGCCTGATTTCGGCACACATCAGTCTATTCCATGCACATGGCCAGGGTTCCACCTATGTGTGGCATGAGGTCTCTGCTTTTCTGTCTCAGGGTTTTCTCCAAAACCATGGAAGACTCTTAGTCCTAATTTATGTGCAGCCAGGTGCTTTAAGGTCGTTCATGCTCCCAGAGGCAACCCAGACAAGGACTGGAGTTGATGATAGATGCTCTATGATCAGCATCCATATGAGAGACAATTCTGAGCCATGTTTGCCAACATTAGGGCCATTGATATTTTGGGCCAGATAATTCTTTGTTGTAGGGGCTGTCCTGTGTGTCAAAGAATGTTTAGCAGCATTCCTGGATGCCAGCAGCACCTCCCAGTTATGACAACCAAAAATGTCTCCACACATTACCAAATGCCACCGAGAAAATAATGTATGTATCACTCTTAGTTCAAAATGGATTGACAGAGAGTGCCCAAAGGGACGGAGCTCTAACTTCCCACAAAAGTGACCAGTTCAACAGTCAATAGTTATTGACTTTTCTCCCTTCACTCCTTTCTATTTCCTGTGTCACCTCCTAAACAAGCTTCTCACCTGAATCCTTTCCTTGGGCTTTGCTTTCAAAGGAACCCAAACTCAGATATTAGATTATTAGCAAGCATCCCTTAATTATATAAAAAATAACCATCTATGGAAATTTATTTTATTAACCTCCTAAGTGACTGACAGGCAGATCCTCCTGGCTCACTGGAAACCTGTATACCACACTTTCAGAACCACGGCCTGGATGACAGCCCTGGGCAAGAGGAAACTTGCTTGAGTTCCCTCACATTTCAGTAAGTAGATGAGTCACGTCACATATCACAAATCGTAGACCTCTAGCACCTTATGTGCAAATGCCTTGGGTCAGGAGCAGTGACTCATCTTTGACTTTTCTGAATCAGGATCTCTGAGAAGGTGGTCTGAACATACGCATTTTTAATAAAATACCCTTAGTACTCCTGATATATGGAACTGCACATTCATTTCAGTCTTCCCACTCACAGGTACAGATTCTTAGTGAGGCAAATGGGACAAGAGACCCACTCAAGGACCCATGGAAAATAGAGGCTGAAGAATCCACAGCAGCTGTGCTACAGCTGTGAACTCCTCATTATCACTGATGCATTCCAAGGGACTAGGCCTGGGAAGATGGAGATGGATGAGAGGAAAGAAAAGCCTTAACTGCTGCTCTACTCTGGGAAGCTGCCTGAGAGAGAACCCTAATGTCCTTTGATTCATGCCAATGGTTTGCCCAGAAAATTCTTGCTCAATAAATGGAGGTCATAAAGCAGAGCTCTGGGCAGGGGGACAATTTCTCATCCAGAGACCTGCTCTCCTTCCCAAATTTTGGACTCTACTTCTGTCTTCATTGGGCAGCGTGAAATACTGGTAATTTTCAGCTTCAAATCTTACCATCCAGGTATACTATTTGTTCTTTCTTTCTTTAAAGCTTGATTCCATAAAAAAAATTATTTCTTCTTTTTTTTAGGTGAACCAGGCCAGAATAACTATAAAATAGAGAAAGAATAAAGATGCATTAACAAAACTAAGCTACAGCAATACAATGGGATGCACCAAAGAAAGTAGTAAATATCCATTGAGACCAAAGTTATAAGGAAAAATGATATAACTTATTTTTATTGAGATCACAAGTATATTATTTAAGCTACTTGTCAGAATAACTTCAAGATACAGGTATTATTATTATTATTATTATTATTATTATTTATTCCTATTTTATAAATAAAGTGAATCCCACAGAGATTAATTCACAAGCTCAAGACCATACAGCCCAGCAGTAGCTGAGTTAAGAAGTTCAAGCTTCAGACCCTTCCTTTCTTCAGAGTTGAGACATGCCTTCCTGAATGCTAAGACTGTTTTCCAAGTCCGTGCACAGATCTTGTTCAACTTGACCACATAAGTATGGTTCTTTCTAGCTATAGTTCAACCTTTCACTTATATGTACTAGGTGTCCTTTGTCTAAGAAAATGCCAGACCAATGTCAAGATAAAGCTTTATATTTTTGCAAAGTTCCAGCTGGAAGGGCTCAACAGATTAAAGTACACCTTTCTTTGAAAGGAAACTGAAGCCCAGAGAGAATAAGGGGCTTGCCCAAGGTCACACACACAGCAAGCCAGTGCCAGAAACAGCTCAAGATTCAGATGTCCTGGTACCCAGTCTAGGTTACATGAGGAAGAGCAGAGAGAGAAAAAAAAAAAAAGCAGTAGAGCAAAAAGGGCTCTCACATGTTTTCCTATCTCTGTGACCTCCCAAAATTTGGCATCCATATCATCATAAATGGAAAAATACAAACACTTTCCCCAGTAAAAACATAACTGATTTTCCTGTGAGGCTAACAGCACATACTTTGTATTTATTCAGAAAGTTCTCGGGAACAAGGAGAGCTCTGGTGGGATTGTGTTTTTCGGCCTCCTCCCGAAGTTTTCAGTGAAGCAGGGCCAGGAAAACTATTTCTCACTTGGCTTCATTGGGCTGCTCTTAAAATGTGCTGTGATCTAAACAGACATTGACAGCCCAAAGCAACTGTAAATATTCTTTTTTTTTTTCTCCAAAGCAAATCATGTCACTTCCCTGCCTCCAGCACCACCAATAAACACATCCCTATTTTACAAGGCTGTATTCTCAGCACCCTGGAACTAGAAAAACACTGTTAATGGAGTCCAAGGTGACTTTCCTAGCTGATTCTGGGGCTATGAAGAATAGGTACAACTGAAGGAAATTATGGACCAAAATCTCTCCTAATGTAATTCTAATTATTGTTAGTTTATCTTTAGTTTTATCATTTTGTTGTTATTAGATTAGGTCCCTGCAAGTAGGGCCTGAGCAGTGGTAATGTTTTAAGTTTCCCAGTAAGACTTCTGGGATGGAATCATTGGTAATGGGTTGAGTTACATTCCCCAAACTTGCCTATAAATTTTTTTAAAAGAAACAAATTAAATCACCTGGCATGCCCAATAAAGATCCAGCATCCCAGACCCCTCTTCAGATCAACATATCTTGTATGGAGCCCTGGATTCTATGTCCTTAACAAGTACTTCCAGGTAATGCTTGTTATTTGGGAAAGTTTACAACACAGAAAGTTTGGGAAACGTTAAATGATGGCATAGAATTTTAATCACCCCAGGAAAGACATCTGATGACCAGTAGATTGGAAAATAGAAGGAGGTTTCCATCCACTAGAGAAAACCATGTTGGACCAGGAGTTTCCCTCCGTAAGCCTGTTTATTCTTTCCCTGCAGACCCTTGCTTTTCCCTACATCCCCACGCTGATCTCATCGCCACAGGCCTGCTCATCTCCCACCCCAGTCTGGCCCCCTTCACTCATCTCTGCTCTCTTAACCTGCCTTCCCTTCTGGCTGTAAGTCCAATCCCAGAACCCCTTATCATACCAGTCCACACTGATTTTTCCCTAGATTATAAACTTCTTAGGGGCTCTGCTAAAACTAGAGTATACCCTTAGTAGAGCTGCTAAAGAGAAAGCTGCATGAATGAATGCCAAGGTTAAACTCTGGGAGAGCAGGTTGTCTTGTTCCTCATTGTTGTCCCAATACCTCACCTAGCACCTGGCATACCACAAGTCTTCAGTAAATATTCACTGAATATAGGAATAAATAAATGAATACATTCCAACCTATAACTATTTCAGCACATACAATTTAAATTATTGTCTCAGAAGCTAACTTATATACAACCTATTACTTAGATCTGTTTTAGTGTCTCTATACCAGCGATTCCCAAACTTTTGGTCTCAGAACCCCTTTTTACTCCTAAAAATTATTAAGGATCTTAAAGAGCTCTTGTTTATGTGGGCCACACCTATTAATGTGGACTGTACTAAGAATTAAAACTGATATTTAAGAGTATTTGTTAAAAGTAATAAACTTATTATATGTTAATAGGTTAACATAAATAATGCATTTTTATGAAAAATAACTTTTAAACCAAAATAATTTAATGGGAAGAGTGACACTGTTTTATATTTTGCAAATCTCTTTAAGGGAAGTCAACTGGACACTCACTCAGGTCTGCTTCCGCATTCAACCTGTTGCCTCCGGAGAACTCCCTGTGCATTCGTGAGAGAATGAGAATAAAAGAGTCAAATAACAGCTCAGTATCATTATGAAAATAGCCTGGGCCTCGTGGACTCCCTAAAAGGATCTTAGAGCCCCCCAAGGATTCTCTGACCACACTTTGAGAACTGTGGCTCCATACATTTCATCACACAATTTCTATACACAGCTGAGAAAAATTAATCAAAGGATTGTTTTCCTGCTTTGAAAGTGATATAAGGGTTTATCCCATTATAAATCCTTATATACTAGGATGTCATAACAGAATTTTGAATGTGCATTTTCATTAAATGACTAACATATCATAGATATTAAAATTCTTTAAAAGCTTATCTTCATGAAACAGAATATATATAGCAGTAGTACAAAACTCTAGAGTCTGTAATGTTCCTTCTATCTTCTCCCTTATCATCTTTCTGCACCTTTGACAGTGCCTTCCAAATCAGCAAGTAGTCTAGCAAGGAAGCCAAAGGTAGCATAGTCAGGTGTGACTTAAAGCAAATTACTTAAACTCTCTTGCCTCAATTTCTCCATATCTAAAATGAAAATGGTCATTGTACATATCTCTAAGATATATTATGAGGATTAAATAAATTAATATTGATACATGTAGGATGCTTAGAATAAATAGTGCATGACTATTGAGCAAATTGTCAATGACTGTTGGCTATTATATGAGTATATCTTTTGAAATTTCTTAAAAAGAGTTAGAAAAGTAAATTTTTACAATTGATTCGTTTCCTATAATTTAGCATGACATAAAGATATGTTTATAGTAGTAATTTTAAGGCTAACTTCACTTAAAATAGCCTTACCCTAAAAGGATCAACTATATAAAGTACCATTACAGAGTCCTCTGCTAACAAATCAAAGATGAGGCTTGAAAATCCATATTACAAACTGTGTAAAATACCTCCTTTTCCAAAAGCCTCTGTGCAAATAGTGGTAATCAGCCTTGCTCTAGCAAATGCTAAGTGGCAATTAAATTTAAGTTGGCCCCTGGGTAAACTGTACACCAAGGGGAACTGTTAATGTCAAACATGTACTGAACATGAGCAGATTCAACAAGCACACACTAATCATCACTCCACATAATCCCTATGAGGTAATGAGGGCACAAGCTTACATGAGACATAGTCTTGCTCTCAGGGACTGGTGGAGAACTCCTCGTGTACATAACAGTGATATAGGCAAGATGTCCTAGACACTCCAACACAGACAGTAAAATGCTTATGAAGTAGCAAAGAGAAGGTCATTCTGACTTGAGGAATCTGGAAAACGTTGCCAAGGTGGTAGCTCATGAGGAGGCACTGAAAAATGGGTGAGATTCACCAAAAGGACATGAGAGAAAGGAAAATGGCACTGGCAGAAGCAGGATTGGGCATGGCAGACTGACACAATAAAAGCATAAGGCAATGAATGGTGAAAAAGGGTGTTTGGAATTGAATGGGGCAGGTCTTACACGCTAAGGCTAAGCTGTCTGAACTTTACTCCACAAGCAAAAGACAGCCTCAGCAACAATGAGTATAAAGCTATGACATTCTCACCTTAGTGCTTTGTCACTGATATACCTCAAGTTGGATGAAAAGGAAGGCAGTATAAGAGAGGAAACCAATTACGAGGGCATGACAATAATCCAAAGGGAGAAGTACTTGGGACATTTACAATGTGAAAAGAAAAAGAGGACGTGACTTTTGTTTTAAAAGAAGATTCCAAAAGATCAGGGACAAACTAAATGTTGGAGGAAAACTATTCTGTGCTAGACCAGAACTGTGTGTTACAAAAGAAAAAAATTGTTAAGACATCTTCAAGAAGGTAAATTTGGAAGGTATATTAGACTGAGGAAAAGAAAGAATTTAAGGATTGATTACCTGATTCAGAGTTGAAAATTATAACCCCACTAGAAAAATAATAAGCAACAAACTCTTACAAATCAGTAAGAAAAGTGAATATAACAATATAAAAAATAAGATATAGACATGAACAGGCAAATCATAAAGGAAGAAATAAAAAGAACCAAGAAATGTGGAATAAAATACCAAGCTGAATTAAAAGGAAAATACAAACAAAACTATAAATTATCACTTTTTGCCTCCAAGACTGACAAAAAATATAAATTGGTGAGGCAGACACTGTTGGTTGCCTATCCAACAGCATCCTTCCTTGCCAACAGAACTCTGGATTTGTTTAGTCATCCAAGCTCTTCCAGTGGTTTTATTTTTCTCGGTCCAGTCCAATCCCATCCCAGTTGGGAAGAACTTTAATTAGTCTAAGCCAAAATTAGTGATTTCATTATTTTTACCATATGTTCTAATTCATGACTATTGATATGTGACAGAAACATATGGACAAAGGTGGAAAACCGATGAGGAACAAGAAACTGTTTTAGGAATGCTTTCTTAGATCTTCGAAAAAGAGCTCTAGGCATTTCAACACCCCCTTTATTTGCCCTTAGATGCATGAGAACCAATGCTTGAAGCTTTTGCAGTATACTGAGGAAATGAGGACACCCAACTAACATGCTGAGAATGGCTGAGGAAAGGCAGGAAAAACCTGGTATTTAATGTCATTTGACTACTGGAGTAACCTGTTTTGAAATCAACCATCCTGGGACATCTTGTTATGTAAGGGCTTTTTAAAGCCTTATTACTGAAGCCACTTTAATTTGGGATCTTAGTTTGTTATAGACCTTTCAATACCATTTGGGAAAATGTGAAAACAATTTCTACATACACAGTAGCTGCTTAATAAATAGTTTCTGAATGAATGAGTGAATGAATGAATGAATGAGGTCTATGAGGATGACAATGGGAAGTGCCTAAAAGGAACACAAACTTCAAGTTGGAAAGAATTTTGAATATCTTATAGAATTCAAGTATGTTCAAATTCACCCATGGAATCAGTGGGAAAATGGAAGGTTTTGGACTTCTCTATGAGCAGCCTCCATCTAACTCACCATGTCCCCGCTGGTGTTGCTCCCAAGTCCTAGATTCCATTTCATACAGACTAAGACAATTAAGGTTGCAGAGTCAAGATCTTCCCTCACGGGAAACAGGCCTGCCTGTTCGCCAAAGGTCCCAAAGACACGTTAACCCTGAGAGGTGTCGCATCTCCACCCAGGAAAGTTAAGAAAGGTCCCAAATCTGACACGCATAGGAGAATCCCTTCTTTGGATCTTCTCTAAGTGTTACAGCTGAGCACCCTGGCAGAAATTCAACTAAGAGAGTCTACTGGGAGTAGCCCTCCAGGTTCCCCTTTCATCACATAAGCTTGTTCAAACCAGTTCTGTAAAAAAAAAAAAAAAAAAAAAAAAAAAAAATGTGGCTTCTACTGGTGTGATCAAGAATGCATTCACTTTCTCTCACAGAAGCAGTTCTGTCTTGTGATATCCTTAATGTCTCCACCAGATGAGGCATCTTTTCTCTTTTTGTTACTGCACAATTCTCTTGGATTCTGCAATTGAACATGAAATATATTCTATCTTTCCTTGAAATTTAAAATTCAAATGTTAGCTAACTAATCAGAAAGGAAAATAGAACCTCATTTCATGCCATAAGTTAAAATAAATTCAGTGTGATTAAAATTTAAATGTAAAAAACTATAAAAGTGGTAAGAAAAATGTAAATAAATATTCGTAACACAATATAAAAATAATAAACTTTCTAAATAGGGTACTAAAAGCAGAAGCTACAAAAGAAGAGTGGATTTGGCTCTAAAAACTTTTTTAACTTCTGGAGTGGAAGGCTGGAAGCCTGAGAGGGGGAAGGTGACTAACTCGTCATCGTTCTGCTTTTACGTCTATAGATTGGCCTTTCAAATAACAAAATAATGATGCAAAATTTAAACTTTTGTAATAAAAAAATTAAAGGCAAATTATAAACTAAAAACAACACCTATTTGCAATATCTGCAACAGATATAGGCTATTGTATTCAATATATGTGCAGCTAATAAATATTAATAATGCCATACATTAATACAGACTTTTGTTCAGAAATGGGCTTTGCAGACAGGCAGATCAAATCAGCCCCAGGTCTTCCTGTTGCCAAATGTATGATTTGGGCCATGGTCTCTCCTAGCCTCAGTTTCCTTCTCTACAAAATGAGGATAATGCCCTCCTGTGGTACAGTAAGAAAAATATTTGCTCTTTGTCCTCAGTCCTGTCACAGAGCTCTTTAAAACCTTTGCAGTTTCCTGAGTAAAGAGAGTAACAGAAATATCTTTTGTTCAAATGAGCCACCTCTTGATTGGGGCTGGTCACATGAAAGACCAACCACTAAAAAGAAGCTTGGGATTTTCAGTTCGACCCAACCCCTCTTCAATACCCAGGAAGCAGAAAGGGGCTAGAGACTGAGTTATTCTCCAATGGCCAATGTTTAATCAGTCATGTCTATGTAATGAAGTCTCCATAAAAATTCCAAAGCGACAGGGTTCTGAACGCTTCAGAGTTGGTGAATTCATCAAGGTGTTGGGAGTGTGGCACTCCCTGACCCCAAAGAACAGAAGCTCCTCCACTTGGGGCCCTCCTGGACCTCACTCTGTGTAACTCCCCATTTATGCACCTCTTCACTTATATCCTTTATAATAAACAGGTAACAGTAGATAAAGTGCCTTTCAGAGTTCTGTGAGATGCCCTGAATTATAGCTGGTCAATCAGTGACCCAACTTGCGACTGGCATCTGAAGCGGAGGCCGTCTAGTGGACTGAGCCCTTACATCTCTGGAGTCTCATATTAACTCCAGGTATTGTCAGAATTGAATTGAATTTTAGGATACCTTGTAGGTGCCAGAGAGTTAGAGAAGTGGTGTCAGAGAGTTGGGGGGAAAAAAGCATGTATTTGATTTCAGGATGAAAAGAATCTCTTACCTCCTCAAAAAGTTACTGTAAGAATAAGATGAGAGAATTGATGCAAGACATTTAGCAAAGAGTAGACCTCAAAAAAAGCATCAGTATTATCATTGCTACTAGAAAAAAATGAACCTAGCCATTGGAAATGGACAAAGATCATTAATAGGTAATTCATAAAAGAGGACAAGTAAATGATCAATCAACAAATAGGATATTGAACCTCTTCACTCATTAAAAAATGCATCTTTTTCTACTCATTTGACAACTATTAAAAATAATAGCAATGCCTGGTGTTGGCAAGGTGTCTCTTCAGTGGGAGGGTAAATGGTATGAACTTTGATGGCAAAGAGGCAGTATGTGTCAAAGTCCTAAAAATTACATGCATACTTTTTGACATCATTATTTCATTTCTAAGAATGCATTCTAAAGAAGGAAATAAAAACTTAAATATATGCAAATATTTAGCTGCAAAAATGTTCATTACAGCATTAGTCATAATAGCAAAAAAAGAAAAACAATAGAAGTCATCTGAAAGGTATACATCCAGGAGAAACATTAAGTAAGTCATGACTTGTCTTTAGTATAATTTCACAGCTATTACAACAAAAATATTTAATGGCAGGAAAGATTTTCATGATATACTAAGTGAATAAAGGGAGGTTATAAAACACATCATATAGTATTTGAAATTATATACAGTCATGTTTGTTTGATAAAATGCTCCTTTTTGGTAAATTCCAAATTACTTACAATAAGCAATTACTTTTGAAGTAATTTTTAAACAATAAGCTTCTTTTTTCAATTTTTATTATTCAATTACAGTTGTATGCCTTTTCTCCCCATCCCTCCACCCTACCCCAGCCGAACCAACCTCCTTCCCCCTTGATTTTTGTCCCTATGTCCTTTATAGTAGTTCCTGTAATCCCTTCTCCTCACTGTCCCCTCCCCACTCCCCCCTGGCTATTGTTAGATTGTTCTTAATTTCAATGTCTCTGGTTATATTTTGTTTGCTTTTTTTCTTCTGTTGATTATGTTCCAGTTAAAGGTGAGATCATATGGTATTTGTCCCTCACTGTCTGACTTATTTCACTTAGCATAATGCTCTCCAGTTTCACCCATGCTGTTGCAAAGGGTATAAGCTCCTTCTTTCTCTCTGCTGCGTAGAATTCCATTGTGTAAATATACCATAGTTTTTGGATCCACTCATTTGCTGATGGGCACTTAGGTTGCTTCCTTTACTTGGCTATTGTAAATTGGGCTGCTATGAACATTGGGGTGCATAGGTTCTTTTGGATTGGTGTTTCAGGGTTCTTAGGGTATAATCCCAGCAGCAGAATTGCTGGGTCAAAGGGCAGTTCCATTTTTAGTTTTCTGAGGAAATTCCATACTGTTTTCCACAGTGGCCTCACCAGTCTGCATTCCCACCAACAGTGCACTAGGGTTCCCTTTTCTCCGCATCCTCTCCAACATTTGTTTGTTGATTTGTTTATGTTGGCCACTCTGACCAGTATGAGATGGTACCTCATTGTGGCTTTAACTTGCATCTCTCTGATGGCTAGTGATGCTATAGAACAAACATTTCAGAAATTCATATGGAACGATAAACAACCCCAAATAGCTGCAGCAATTTTGAGAAAGAAGAACAAAGCAGGAAGGATCACAATACTGGATATCAAACTGTATTAAAGGCCACTGTCATCAAAACAGCATGGTGGTACTGGCATAAAAACAGGCACATAGACCAATGGAACAGAACAGAGAGGCCAGAAATAAACTCAAGTCTTTACGGTCAATTAATATTTGACAAAGGAGGCAGGAGCATAAAATGGAGCAAAAACAGCCTCTCCAACAGATGGTGTTGGGAGATCTGGACAGCTATGTGCAAAAAAATGAAACTCGATCACCAACTTACACCATACACAAAAATAAATTCAAGATGGATAAAAGACTTAAATATAAGTCATAACACCACAAAAGTCCTAGAGGAAAACATTGGCAGGAAAATCTCAGACATTCCATGCAGCAACATCCTCAGAGACACATCCCCTAAAGCAAGGGACATAAAGGAAAGAATAAACAAATGAGACCTCATCAAAATAAGAAGCTTTTGCATGGCTAAAGAAAACAGCATTAAAATAAAAAGAGAACCAACAGTATGGGAAAACATATTTGCCAATGATACCTCAGACAAGGGCCTGATCTCCAAAATATATAAAGAACTCACATGACTGCACTCCAGGAAGACAAACAACCCAATTAAAAAATGGGCAAAGGACTTAAACAGACACTTCTCCAAGGAAGACATACAGAGGGCCCAGAGACATATGAAAAGATGCTCAACAATAAGCTTCTTAATGCCATTTTTACTAAGTGATTATAAAAAGTGAATATATTTCAAGAATATTCTCTTTAAAGTGTTCTAAAAAACCAAGAAAACAATTATTCTAGTGGGTCTTCTAGCCTACTCTCTGTTATTTTGTTCACTAATTCATTTATTTATTCTTTCAGTATATTTTCTTTTTTAAAATTAAATTCATTGGGGTGACATTGGTTAATAAAATAATATAGATCTTTTAATCTTTGTATGCCCATGGTGATTGTTTGGATTACAGACATTAGTCTAATGGGATCCCTGTCCTCAATGACCTTCCAATGCAGTGCTAATCTGGGAACTCCGGACAATACAGAGAAGCTCAAACAAGGAAAATTATCCAGTGGGTAGAAGATTTTGCAGAGAGGACACTTGCCTGAGCCTAAGCACAAGGTTCAGTCAGCATAGGAGCTAGCCTGACAGAGAAGAGCACATGGCAATGGACAGTCCAGGGCATAGCCTGGGCAAAAACAAGGAAGGATGGATTTCCAGGCACATGTAAGTTGACATGGCTAGAAAGTGGGGTGGCTGTAGTGGAATAGCTAGAAAAAAGCTGGTTTGGTCAAAAGCTGGTTTGGCATTTTCTTACTATACAAAGAAAAGTAATGAAGCCTTATAAGTCCCTGCCTTTCTATTAATGTTTGTGAACAAGGTGATATTAATAGATCAACACCTACTGGAGCAACCCCAATGCCCTGAGCTGATGTCTCCAAACACCTTCAGAGAGGAGCCCAGAGGCCTCAGTGGTCTTTAGATCTAAATGGGCACTGGGCATAGATAGGCAGTGTCTTGGTCTGTCTGGGCTGCTATAACAAAGTAACATATACTGAAAGGCTCATAAACAATAATTATTTATTTTCCACAGTTCTAGAGGCTGGAAGTCCAGAATGAGGACACCAGCAGGGTCTAATTCTGATGACAATCCACTTATGGCTTGCAGACTTACTGTATCCTCCTGTGGTAGAAAGAGGGGGAGAGCCTCTGGGGTCCCTATTATAAAGGCACTAATTCCATTCATGAGGGCTCCACCCTCATGACCTGATTACCTTCCAAATGCTCCACCTCCTAATACCATCACACTGAGGGTTAGGACTTCAACATATGAATTTTGAAGGGACACAAACATTCATTCATTTGCAGGGAGGTTGCCTCCCCAGATCTCTTCTCTCTTATAATGATTAAAGGCATAAAGTTTTCTGTCTCATTAAACAGTTTCTGTCTCGTCACACCCAGAGTCAGCCACTCAGGTGAAAAGGTGAAAACCACAAACAGAATTTCTGGCAGAGCAGTACTTCACCAACTGAAAAAACACTACTTCCGACCACCATCACTCTCAACATACACAACCTTCAATGTCAGAGAGGGGTGGGGAACAAGAACCAAGAGTGGTCTTCAAGGAGACATGCTTGTCTGAAATCTCTCAGCCAAGGGTGAGGAACACCTCCCAGTGGAGGCCACTGCAGAGCCTTCCAGTCTATTTCACTTGAGCCTGGATGGGGCTGAGGTTCTCATTGTGGTTGTCACTGGAAAAATAATCTCCCTTTCCTTCCACTCCTAGCTATTGACTGCCAACAATATGCTAGGCACTGTGCCCAGCCAAGGCTCTCTCCAATGAGCACTCTGAGGAAGTTTGGAGAATAATTTGAGAAACTTCCTGCTGTGAACAGTACTTACTGATCAGTGCATTAACAATTCAGAAGTATGAATGATGATAAAATATGCCCCTTTCTGAACTCTTGCTATCTGCCAAGCACTGTACTGGGTGGTCTGCAGCCTTATCCCACTTTATCCTCACAGCAATGCTGTGCAGCAGGGTCTATTGTTGTTGGTGTTGGTGTGGGTGTCAGTATCCTCATTTTATGATGAAAAAAGTGAGCTTCAGAAATGCCATCTAACTCATTCAAGATCACAGGGCTAGTGAATGGCAGACCTGGGATTCTTGTCACCTCCCCCCATCCCTCTCTCCAGATCCTCATCCCTTCCCCTCAATCTATTTTTTGGTCTGGCTGAGCTATCTGTAGTTTCCTGAAGGCACCAGACATTTCACTTCCTCTTGGCCTTGGTTAAGGCTGCGGCTCTGCTGCAAGAGCTCTGCCCCCTGCCCCCTTGTTTGGCTGTCTCCTACCCATCATTTAAGCCCAGCTCAACAGTTACTGCATCCAGGAAACCCTCCTAAACCTCCAACTCCACAGATTAAATTAACACAGAGATATTCTTGCCTTTCTTTGAATGTGCTACATGCTTATTTCTAGGCTTTAGTGATATGATCTTCTCTTCACCTAAAATGGTCTTTATTCACATGGACACACATCTGCATATACATGCACACTCACACACATGCACACAATAGCGTCCTTCCCTAATCCTACTCATCCTTCAGGTATCCTAAAGGTGGATAACTCTGAGAAACTGCCCCTGAGCCATGTGCAGGGGCCCCATTTCCGAAGGGTAGTGTCTCTGCTTTGTAGCTTCACACACGGGGCTCCCTTCATATCACACTTTTCACACTGGTTTGCCACTGTTTCCATTTCATGAGGGAACTCTTTCAGGGCAGTTACTGTCTCATTGTCCCCTCCTGGGTGAGAGCTGGGCACCTATCACATGTTCAATAAATATTTGTTGAATGAGTAAATGCTCACCTGCTGAGTCCTCCTTCTCTGTGCCCCTAGACTGGAGAAACAGAGAACGATGTGTCCCTGTGTTGTTTCGCCTTTGGTTAATATTACCATTAAAACCAGAGGCCCCATGCTTTTATGGCAGTAAATGAAAAAACCTGAAAGGATGGAGAGAAATTCTTGCCAGGAGCACTTTTAAGAGTGAAGTATGGTGGAGTAGACAGTATCATTTTGCCAAAGATTAGGAGTTATTTGCAGAGAGGAGGAGATTGGTAAAGGAGGAAAGCTCTCACTGAAATTTAAAGACCTGATTCTATTTCTAGTCATCATGGAAAGGAGTCATTTATTCACAGGAACATTTCCCATGAGATACTCTTTCAACTGTAAAGGTTCACAGTGACATTATCTTCATCTTGATGCTAAGATGCTTCTCTCCTTTATTTGCTTTGGAAAACTGTATTTACTCACTTTGTATCATGCTTAATCCATTGACTTAATCCATTGAGTTAATCCATTGAATTAATCCATTGATTTAAGATCTCACATATCTTGTCATATTTAATCCAAAAGGTAATTCAAATGATACAGATCCTCTTGAAATTTGGGGGGAAATTGTAAGATTGTTCTTCCTTTTGGAGTTTATTTCACATAACTAAAAATAAATTATTATATGATTCATTTTAAAAACTCAGTGTAGGTTAATATCAAGAGTGGTAAGTAATGGACTGTCTTAAGAACCAAGATGGCAGCGTAGGTAGACACACTGCGCCTCCTCGCACAGCCAGAACTGACAGAAAATCGAACAGCAAGGAAGTCCGACACCAAGTAGATAAAAAAGAAACATTTATCCAGACCGGTAGGAGGGGCGGAGAGAACTCACGTGGCCGTGGCGGGACCGAGACTGGCGGAGTGTGGGACCAACAGGGCAGGCAGTCTGACCACTAGCAGACCCTGTGGCCCCACATTCACGCACAGATAAACCGAGAGGGCCGGACTCAGAGTGGCGGAGAATGGGGCAGGCAGAGCAGCGGGTAGCACCCCGTGTCCCCACATTTGCACACAGATAAACTGGACAAACGGCAGGAAGCAAAGCAGACCGCACAACCCAGAGCTCCAGCTCGGGGAAATAAAGCCTCAAACCTCTGATTGAAAACGCCCGTGGGGGTTGGGGCAGCAGCAGGAGAGACTCCCAGCCTCACAGAAGAGGTCGTTGGAGAGACCCACAGGGGCCTAGAGTGTGCACAAGCCCACCCACTCGGGTACCAGCACCAGAGGGGCCCAATTTGATTGTGGAGAGGGGAGCGGGTGCCATTGCTCCCTCTCAGCCCCTCCCCCATGTACAGCATCACAGCACAGCGACCAGCGTTACCCCGCCCCTTAAAGTAACAGACGCGCCAAGACAAAAAAAAAAAAAAAAAGGCCCAAATGACAGAACACTTCAAAGCTCCAGAAAAAATACGACTAAGTGAGGAAGAGATAGCCAACCTATCAATGCACAGTTCAAAACACTGGCTATCAAGACACTCACAGAATTGGCTGAATTTGTTCAAAAACTAGATGAAAAAATGAAGGCTATGCCAAGAGAAACAAAGGAAAATGTACAGGGAACTAATAGTGATGAGAAGGAAACTGGGACTCAAATCAATGGTATGGACCAGAAGGAAGAAACAAACATCCAACCAGAAAAGAATGAAGAAACAAGAATTCAGAAAAATGAGGAGAGGTTTAGGAACCCCCAGGACATCTTGAAACGTTCCAACATCCGAATTATAGGGGTGCCAGAAGGAGAAGAGGAAGAACAAAAAATTGAAAACTTATTTGAACAAATAATGAAGGAGAACTTCCCCAGTCTGGCAAAGGAAATAGACTTCCAGGAAATCCAGGAAGCTCAGAGAATCCCAAAGGAGCTGGACCCAAGGAGGAACACACCAAGGCACATCATTCCCCAAGATGAAACAGAAGGAGAGAATCTTAGAAGCAGCAAGAGAAAAGGACACAGTTACCTACAAAGGAGTTCCCATAAGACTGTCAGCTGATTTCTCAAGAGAAACTTTGCAGGCAAGAAGGGACTGGCAAGAAGTATTCAAGGTGATGAAAAGCAAGGACCTACAACCTAAATTACTCTATCCAGCAAAGCTACAATCAAGAAAGGAAGGACAAATAAAGTGCTTCCCAGACAAGGTAGAGCTAAAGGAGTTCATCATCACCAAACCATTATTACATGAAATGTTGAAGGGACTTGTTTAAGAAAAAGAAGATCAAAACTATGAACATTAAAAAGGCAACAAGTTCACAACTATCAACAACTGAATCTAAAACAAACAAAAAAACAACTATGCAAACAACCAAAACAGGAACAGAATTATAGGTATGGAGATCATTTGGAGGATTATCAGTTGGGAGGGGGAAAGGGGAGAATGGGGAAAAAGGTGCAAAGATTAAAAGGCATAATTGGTAGATACAAAATAGACAGGGGTATATTAAGAATAGTATAGGAAATGGAGAAGCCAAAGAATTTAATATGCACAACCCATGAACATGAACTAAGGGAAAGGGGATTGCTGGAGAAAAAGAGGGGGGTACCAGGCAGAGTGGGGCAAAGGGGGAAAAATTGGGACAACTGTAATAACATAATCAATAAAATATACTTAAAAAAGAAATGAAACTAAAAACACAATAAAACATTTTTAAAAATTGATGCAGATCTGGAATTTGACTCATTTACTTACTTGTAGTACATAAGCTCACAGGACGTTGGTATGTACAGATTCTGCAAGAGGTTTGTGGAGATTATAGGAGTAAAGATGGTGTTACGTTACAATGGCCCAATCATGCTAAAATTCTATGGTACACAAAAAATTCTTATGATCTTTAAAAAATTCTCCATGTGCTCCCCTACCAACATTAGCCCTTAGGCCTCTCTTCTCTTCTCATCCCTTCATACCCAAATTCCTGTTGATTTCTTATTCAGAATACTTTAGATTTTTTTTAAATCTCTAACCAGACCCCTTGGAGAGGACTCACTCACAACTCCAGGTGATACTTACTAAACAAAGTACCTTTCATAGGAGGAATTCTGGGACTACTTTCTAATTCTCCTTTTACACTACTATCCAACACAGTATGTGGCTCATCATGGTAGGTACCCATAAGTATCAATTTAAGACAAATTTTTAGGAGACATCTAGACAAACTAGAGTAGGAAAGGACTCAGAGAAGAAAGTCAATAAAGGCCAAACAGTAGACTGAGTGTTTGCTCATGAGTCTCATAAACCTTAGTTTTATTAAACTTTTCATCAGCAGAAGGGAAGAAATCTAGTTCACACCGAGCTATAGACAATGTGGGGCAGTAGTTAAAAGCAAGGTCTTTGGGGCTTAGATGACCTGACATCAAATTCTGGCTGTGTAAAAAACCATCACCATCACCAAGTTATTTTAATTCTTGGAGCCCCGATCTCCTTAGCCACAAAACGCAAATAACAGTACATGGGTCATGGCCTTGTTAAAAAGAATAAATGGGATACATGCATAATGTCTCACACAGTCCTAGCCCATGAGTGCTGCATCAGTAGTATCTGTCAGTTAATGAAGAGATGGGTCTTCATCTACAGGAATTCTGGGAAAGAAACTAGAAGAGGTGGAATAGAGAGACCTCAGGTATCCATTACACATATTTCATTAACTTCTCTCCTCTGTATTCGGACTGCTACTAGTTATAACATCCTTGAGATAAATGGGAAAATAGTCAGTTGAATCATTTTCTGTGTTCTGTGGCTCTGATAAGGCTCCTCGTTGAGAAAGGACAGAACAGAGGTAGACAGATCTAAGGAGCTGGATTCCTAGATGCATGGTATGAGAAGGGTTTTCTTAGATAGTTGAGGCTTGGGAGGAAAAGAATGACCTAGAACTTTAAATAGTCAATAGTTGACATGATCTCCTGGGATCTCTTCACCTAGCCCTATCCTATGGTTTCTCTTCTCTCAGAAAACCACATAAAGGTCCCAGCAGAAAGGGCCTAAGATTCATGAAGGACTCACCATATAGACTTTTTGACCTTACTTCCAGTTACAGTTACACATCACAGATCAGCAGTGGCAGGATTAAAAAGGTACTCATTATACAACTTTTAACTTATGCCAATAACCAAACTATGCTTCCAAAAGAGCTCAATAAATACCTTGTGTGCCCAAATAAAAGGAAACCCCATAGAGACCCCATTTCCCTAACAACATACCAATAAAAAAAGATTTTTAGCTAAGCTGAAATATAACATTTTATTTATTTTATTATAACATATTACATAAGAAATATTTATATATCTCTTCACAACATTCAATATATCAACTGAGTTATATAAATACATCTAAAATAACCTAATATGCAAATTATACTAATATGAAAATACTGCTTTCTCCCTAGCTTATATACATATTTTTATAACTTTATTTGAAGTCTTCATGTGCATCTTCAACATCAGTGTCTTTGCCATCACTAGAGCCACTTTTGAGATATCTAACTCAATTTTTCAGAGTCTATTATCTATACTTCTGCTAAAGGGCTATGAGTTAATCCACAAATCATACCCATACCACAAATGCAATCCCAAGCAACAAATACCCATTTTCAGAACATTAAAAGGTTTTGTTTTCATTTGTCTTCTGGTGTATCTGTGATATTCAAAGCATAACCACTTGATTCTCTTGTTCTGTGAAGGCATCTGTAACACTTTCACCCATTACTCACATCTGGAAAGGCAGAGCCCAAGAAAAATTATTGCATCTGGGTCACATTCCTTTGCATCATTATAAATGACTAAATCAGGTGACCTCTGTAAACATCTACAATTGCATTGCTTGAGATCATTTCAGGCTCACTGTCTTCCTCCAACATTTTGTTGATACAAAAAAAATGCACGGTGAAAGCATCCCATAATCCCCGAGAAACTCCACAAGGACTTCAGTAAAGAAATTTCCTTTTTGCACAAGTAATCTGGGAGTGGGATGGGTGAAGACCTTGCTTTATATTTGGATATACAGAGTAATACTTTTTATAAAGTCCGTTTTATCCTATGAATAGCACAAATGTATTGCAATGGACTTTTGGTGTTTCAAGTCCTAAACTGTTAAATTTCTACATTTAAAATGACATACAGGATGTGGCAAAAGTAGATTTACAGTTGTGAGTACATTACATGCAGAACTTACTCTTGTATAATTATTTATTAATTATTATGTTATTTTCCATACAAACATTGAAAGGGAGTTCAGAATCCTGGTCTGGCCTAAGCATCAAGTTTGTGCCAGAAAATCATGAGAAAAAAATATGCAAAAAGAGAACCTGACTGGGTATTTGGATATTACCTTTTAGGCAATAAGGAGCCACTGAATATTTTTTAGATCATGACAGACATTTTTTTAAAATCTGCAGGCATTTTATCATGGTAGTTAAGAACAAAGCCTTTTGAGTCAGAATAAAAAAAAGAAACACTACATTCAAATCTGTTTGCCACTTAATAACTACAAGATCTTGGACATCTCACTTCCCATAAGCATCTTTTATTTAGATCAGGGGTATCAAACTCATTTTCACCGGAGGCCACATCAGCTTCGTGGTTGCCTTCAAAGGGCTGAATGTAATTTTAGGACTGTATAAATGTATCTACTCCTTAACTGTTAAGAAGCTGAAATTACATTTGGCCCTTTGAAGGCAACCATGAGGCTGATGTGGCCCCTGGTGAAAATGAGTTTGACACACATGATTTAGATGAACATAATAATATACACCTCAAAGAGTCAATGGGTTTATTTTAAAAGGCAATGAATATAAAATTCCTAGCACAGAACCTGACATATAATAGGTACTTGATAAATGATGGCTGTCAAGTCATATTACAAAGTCATGTTTGGGGAAAATTAATGTGTTAGAGGTGAGTATGCAGGATGGATTAGAAATAGGGAAATGATTGTAATATATAGGAGAGTTGGGCTGATAGCTTGGAATACTACAAGGTTTGGTCACGAAAAGAACCGATATAACAGGAAAGAGGAACGACAAAAAATGACCCACACAGTCAGCCCAGCTAACCAGCTAAACTAGGAGAGAACAAAAGGATAAACCTGCTTTTAGACACAATGAGTTTAAAATGATGGTGGTACAGCCAAGGTAATGCTCACTAGAAAGTTAAAAACATGAAACTCTCAGAAAATAAGTCACAGTGAAAAAAAGAGACTTTGGAAAGGCTGCCACTTGGGCGAGACTTAAGATAATACAAAGAGAATCCTCCACCAGGTGGGACACCTGAACCACGTGGAGATGACGAGACATGTTCTCATACATACTGGCGTTCTTCTAGTTTAATTTTCTTCCCTGCTGAACTTGAAGCTGAAAAAGAACAGGGATTATGAACAGGGATGCTTGTAACTGTATTCCCGCAAATCAAGCTCAGTGTCAGCACAGAATAGACTCTCCTCAAATATTGTTCCTCTAATTCATTGTGAATGAGATACTCAGACAGACCACAGCAAGTTCAGGTTCGATGCTAAGCATTTTCTAACCCTTGTCTTTAAAAGCCACTCAACAATTCTTTGTGGTGCTTATTGTTATTTTATTATCGTTATTATTATTATTTAAATAATAGAAGCTTATCAACATGAGATGTCTATGATCTTGTCCAAGATCATTAAGTAAATGAACTTGTCATGGTCTCCCTGATTATCTCATGCAGTTCAGAAATTTTAATCACTCCTTCCAGGGTCTTTGACTCATGAAAATGAGGATAGTGGATTATTAGTAGAAAACATCTTTCAAACCATAGAGGTCTGCAAGGCAGCAGAATTGTAGAATAGTAAAACTGATCCTGATGGGAAAGAGTTGGAAGCTGCTATGGGCAGGGGATCCAAAGGAGAGGGGGTGGATGCATTCAAAGCAATGTAAAGGTCAAGAATTCTGGAGAACAGAAAACGCTGTCACTCCCCACGAGTGATTCCAGTTTGGGAAAACAGCCCCATTTGCCTGGATTACTGAAGCAGGACCCTGTTTGGGAATTGCTATAAAAGAGAATCTAGCCATGTCCCTGTGTAAGGGAAAGCAAGGCAGCCTAAGGAGAAAGACCAACTTGCCTCAGACCACACCTGCTTCTGCAGTCCCTCCCTGCCAGGCTGGGACTCTCCTGCTCACAACTCACCAGCTCAGCCAGTGCTTTCCTCTGTTTCTTCTCTAGACTCCCAGCCTACCATTTCCTAATGCCAATGTGCCACTCCCATAATCCCTTTGGAATGAATGCCATCTTCTACGCATAGTTTTCAAGTAGAATCAATACTCACCTTACTTTACAAATGGCAAGGGCAGAGAAGACAGCCATGGAAAGGCCAAATCTTCAGATAACTGAAAACTAATGACACTTAAAGGAGTCTGTGACTGGACACATTGAACAGTCATGTTTCCTGAGGGACTTTCCTCTGTAGGCTTCCAGGCTTTTCAAGAGGTTTCTATCACCATCATGAGAGGGAGAATAACCTAGCTTGCCTAAGGAAATAACACTACACAGATCAAAATGAATGTAACACCTACCTGTCAGAAAGATTTCTCTTGTTTCCCAGCCAAAACAGGAAGTATCACCATTAGGCAACCTGAGTGGGGCTGCAGAAAGTATCCTAAAATGGCCTGGCCTTGCCCTTGAAGAAGAAAAAATATTCCCCCTAATATTAGCTTTACTTCCCCTTCCTGAAAAGAAGAATGAAATAATACTAAATTAGACACCTCCCTGCTAACATCAAATCTGTCCCATGGACTGTGGCACAGCACAACTGCATGACTGGCCAGTCTCTGTCGCAGAGGTAACTGCCAAAAACAGGGATTTAAACCATAAATCCAAACAGAAAACCACAATAAGGAAATCATGTACATGCCTCTCCCCCAATCCCCTTGTCCTGGAAAGGGAAAAGATCTGTGGACAGTGTCCAAGGCACATTTACTTCTCTGCAGCAGTAATGAATTTAACGATTGCTGGACAATTTTGTTTTGAAACAGGGGAGAGAAAGGGAGTTTTGTTAACCAGGCCTGGGGAAGGCACATGAGTGTCACCCAGTTTTTTGAACGTAGCAACCTCAGCGTATGCTCTAGGGATCTATGAGGAGGGTGCCAGATCTTTCAGTGTCTCGCCAAGCCTAAAGTCAACTCCTCGCTGGTCCATAAGCTCCTCGAAAGCAGGGATTTTGTGTCTTGTCCACTGCTGGATCCCAAGCTCCTCAGACAGTGCCTGGCACACAATATACACTCAAAAAATGGTTAGAATAAATGAAGAGATGCCTCAAATTTTCTTTCTACTTAGAATCAGTGATTAATTTTAACAAAAGACACCTAGCACATCATCAACCAACAGAAACAAGAGAGCTTTCAGAGGTGAGAAAAGATATACAGGTTAGTCCAGGGAGTTCCCATGACTTCCATTTTCACCAGCAATTCGGAAAAAGCAATGATTTGAAAGCAGATACATCTGGCCTCAAAGCTTGGTTTTATCACTTTCTCTCAGTAAATTTGGGCAAGTCATTCCTCTTTCGTGAATTTCAGGTTCCCATCTCTAAATGGGGACAGTAATACCTCATATGGCTTTTATGAGACGTAAATGGAACACGATATGTCAAATGTCTAATATAGTATCTGGCCCATAAGAGGTGTTAAATGTTATGTACTACTGTTGGTGTTATCATTACCACCAACCCAGGTGGAGGAAGAGAGGGAAAATAGTGAGTGGCCTCCTAATGCCTATTACCTCCATTCTTTTCTGGGCACCATTCTCCCTTCTGCTCAGGGTCATGATGGCAGGAAGACCTAGCTGGGCATTTGGGATTCTAGAGCAAATTACCACAAATCTTCTTCTATCTTAGCCAGTGCTGGGCTTGTAAATGTTTAGTAGCTGATTCTTTAAGTGAGAAAGACAGCCTTGATTTGTAGTGTTTGTCCTTTTCTATGGCATAAACATTCTCCCCTGTGGCCATTCTCAAGCTGCCAATATCATATCACTGAATGTAGAGTTGAGAAGAGATGAGCAATAACACATCATTATGTAGCATTTTCACCATTCAGATACAATAGATATAAATACCCTCAAGAACACAGTAATTATGATAAAAGCAAAATGTAGCAAAATAATTAAGAAATGCTGTCTTGAATATTCCTTACCTCATTTTTATTATAATTCACTTGATTATCAGTTCATATAATTCCATTAATGGTTGTGTTTTACAACCACCTTGCAAAATTCCTGAAAATTTAACAATAGAACCATGTGAGCTGGCTCCAGCACACTGCTCATTCTAGTCTACTTCTGCCCAGAGTAGTGATTTCATCAGAATGCAGTTTGGGCATAAGCAGTGGGCTTGGACGTCAAAACACTCCAATAACTTAAAATAGGGCTTCCCCAGAATTCAAGACAGCTTTCAGGGAGACAAATTCTCCTTTGACCTTCTCTAAAAATCTCTTCAAGGGAAAGTAGCCATCCTTTAGGGTCCTTAAATGAGGAGATCATTTAGTTTTCCATGTTCAGGGAAAATCCAGTGCAATTCAGTACAATGCAATACCAAACACTTAACCTGTGAAGTTGGAGTGACAGAGTGATGTTTGGAGAAAAGAACGTGGGCCGACACCTGCCTCTGATGCTATGTGGTTATGTGGCTTTGACCAAGTGACTTCATCTCCCTTAGCCTCATTTTCATCATCTGCAGAATGGGGACAGCACCTCCCCATAAATGTGGTTGTGGGTCGGTGAGATCATATATTCCAACTGGCTCTGAACTGTGAAGTGTCATAAAAATGTAAGGCATTGCTTCTACATGGGGAATGAGACAGAAACCTGGAGTGAGAAAGAGCTGGGTGGGGAAAGAAGAAGGTAGTCGATTTAGATAGAGGACAATGGGAAAAACCAGGAAGAAGAGGTTTGGAGTAGGAGGAGGATAAGGGAAGTGGGGGTGAGAGAGGTCAGTGAGCATCCCATTGCATTTATAGTAATTGCCTCAGTGTTTTTCCAACCCTCTAGTCATACTCATTGCAGCAGATTCTTCCTTATTGCTCAAAAGTTCCCATGTTCATACTAGGACAAGGCTTTTATTCCCCTATCACCAAGAGTGGATTTGGCTCTCTCAGCCTATATGCTATGCCCTTCCTGCCCCCATATGGACCCTTTATGATGGCTGACACCATTTCAACTGCATTGTAGGCATTAGAATTATCTGACTCCCAGAGCTCTAGCTGGACCAAGAGCCTCCTTGAGCTCAACCACATTTCTGCATCTGACACACAGCTTAAAATAACTTCTGGGCCTCAAACAAGAAAAAATAAAAATCAATTTCAATCAAGGCAATGGCCTGCTTCTGTAATGCCTTCATTAATCAGGCATTTTTGTGAAAGGATTCTTAAGACAGTCTCATTTTAAAGATACTCCTTTTTCAGCCAAAGTGAGGTAGAAATGGGACAGAATGATTGATGTTCACTGTTGAGACATTTTAGCAATGGAACAAACTATTCATGAAGTGAATGTCTTGTTGTTACAAGAGGAACCAACAAGAGAGGAACTCGACCTCTTGGTGAGCATGCTGTTGAGGTGTTGAGAGCACCACAAAGGTTGGTTTCTCAAGGCTCTTCCAACCCTGAGACTCTTACAATTGTTCAAATGTACCCAGCCTTCAGGTTTCACAGCAGAGTTTCTTCACCCTCCAGCAGGGTAAAGAAACTCTAATTTAAATTAGAACACTTTCTCACCCCACTCCACTGTCAAAACACCCAACCAAAAAATTTTAGGGAGTCTACAAAATGGCACGCCTCATGAGGACATTCATTTCCCAGGGTACCTCTAATCCCAGCCATAGTTACACTCCATTTTAGTCTTTGAGGCCATCATAGAAACTTGAGTTCAGAAATATTTAACTTTAGAGATGAGGAATCTGAGGCTCTGATGATCACGTCTCTTAATTTTATTTTCATGTGTCTCCCTACCCCATCTCTGTGGCCCCTGCCTTAATTATCTCACACCTGGACAAGTGCCACAGGCTTCCAGTGGTGGCCCTGCCACTGGCCTCTCTCACCTCCAACTCATCCTATACACAGTACTGGAAAGATTGTTCTGAAATGCAAATGTGACCATGCTCCTCCTCTGCCTACAATATCTCCATAGCTTATTACTGTCTACAGGTCGAAAAGTCCCCATGGGCCTGGTATACTGGGTCTTTATCGTCTGTGTCATTTGTCTTCCCTGCTTTCTTTGCCACATAAGCTAGAGCTGTACCAAATCACAAATAATTGCTCAAAGACACCATGCTACCTCATCCATCATGCTTTGTACAAGTTCTTCTCTCCATTCAGAATAGTGCCAGCTGACCCAGCATCACTCCTACTTCCCCTAGTAAAGATTTCTTGTTCTCTTAATGTTCATCTCTTATATCACCTTCTCTTTAATACTTCCCAAACCACTCAAGTAAATTCTGTCCCCTCCCCCTTTTGTGTTCCCATGGAATAGTGTACACTTCTCTATCTTAGCAGTCATCACTATCAACGGCATCATTGTTTTATCTGTCTGCTTCTCCCAGAGCTATGAGGGCTGAGACTGACTTATACTCATCTCTATCCCCCAGAGAGCCTAAAATGATGCCTGGTTCTTCTAGAAATAACTTGTCCGTGGCCACACAACCAGAGGAGGTCAAGTATGAACTAGCTCCTCATAAATTCATTTCTTCATTTGCTTTCCCTCAATCTCTCAGCTCTAATATTTTTTTCCCTTTCCTCATTTTCCTTCAGGTCCTTTCAAATTTGAGTTTCCTTTTGTGAACCCAAATTTGACCTGAACAACCCTAATTTTCAATTCTAAGGTTTATTGATATGCTCTTCCAAAGTAGCACCATTAACATCCATGCTGCTCTCTCTGCCTCTCCATCTAATTAATGGTCCCTAGATGCTGCCCGGGGTATATCTATCAGAAAGGCATACAATACTACTGAAGTATAAACTTCTGGAAAACACCTCAGTCTTTGCTACTTACATATATTTTATCTGGTTATAACCCACCAGTCATAAACCACCTGGTAATGTCTTCAAAATCCATCCTGGTGTAAAGGCTGATTATCTACCATGGTCCAAAAACAAAAATAGCTGAAGAATTTCCCATAAAGAGATATCAAAGAAAGGAAAATGATAAAGGCAAGTGTTTGTCCCCAAAATACTTGCATATCCCATCATTGAATTCAATATTCTTCAAATCCCCACTCATCTCATCCACTTCATTTTACAGACCAACCAATGATACAGAGAGGGAAGGGTGCTTGCCAATGGTTGCACAGTTGGTTATAAGCAAAACTAGAGATGTCTTCAGGGTCTCCTAGTGTCTCCTTAAGTCTCCTTAAGGCTCTTTTTCATTTTTTAAGAGCAATGGATCCTTCCTTCCTTCTTCCCTTCTTTCCTTCCTTCCTTTTTCTTTTTCTTTCTCTATTTTTTCTTTCTCTCTTTCTTTCTCTCTTCCTTTCTTTCTTTCTGTTCCTATCATACACAGGCACTACTATTCTAGGTACCAGTGACACAGTAGCAACAAAACAAAGTCCCTGCCCTCATAAAGCTTACATATTAGTTTCTTGTCTTATTTTATATGGACCCATCAGAATTATAGGAAATATTTATTTTTCAAAGAAGCCATGAAAAAAGGAAACAAAATGAGTTTACAATCAGAAACCCAAAAGAAGTTTGACTCCAACAATTGTTTTGGGCCACACAACATACACTGTTGATTTGTAAGGCAAAATGCTGGTTTCCAAGAAGAACACCTTCAGGAAGAAGATATAATTAGCTAGTCTAGCACAACTTTGTAGAGGGGGGGAGGCAGAATTGGGTTGCAGACCTCTGTGTGGTAAAAATCAAGGCACACAATGTAAAAATAATCAAAATTCCTTTTCCTCCCACACCACACAGCTTGATTTAGGAAATCTACTGAATCTCTTCCCAAAAGATCCCCAGGCATGAATGGATTACTATGCAGATGATTATTCTCTTTAAATGCCTTAGACCCTTTCTTCCTCTGGTTGGCTCAGTTCCTGCCAATCATGGAGGCATTTTTATGAGGGCCTACAGTTTTTGTCACCATATTGAACATTTACTGAGAAAAAAGGAAGAGAAAATTACTTTCCAGTCTCATCATTTTGGTCTGGAAAAAAATGTGACTCTCACCCCACCCAACTTTTTCACACATTCAGGTGTGGCTTTGCACAGAAGAAAGCAGATGAAGAGTGGGTTGTGCTGAGCAGAGGAAGAGGGACCTGGCAGGTTTAAAGGGCATGAAGGGCCCAGGAAGCTATAATGCACAGGGGGCTCCAGAAGGAGAGTGTATGTTTCAAAATTAGGCTGGGAGGGGTGCTTTGGGTGCAGACCACGAACAGCTTTAATTAGATCTCACTGCAACTGGGCTGATAATGAGATTGAAGTCCCTGAGGACTTCAGGGCAGAATGGAAGAGAGGTGGATATGAGTCTGAACTAGAAATTTGCCAAGGACAAGCAAGACTTGACTACAGTATCCTTAAGGCTGAACAGAAATTAGATGGTCCTCAAGGTACCAGCCTCCTGAACAGAAAAACAGCTACAAATTAAGGTGAAATTTTTATTTATTTTAGTCTCAGAAGGTAAAAAGCACACCAAAGGGATTACTTGGGGCATCTGAGATTTTCTGAAGCTCACTTGTGCCTCTGAGTGGTTAGAAGGGTGAGCACTGGTCAAGGAAGCCAGATCTCTGCTCTGCCATTGGCCAGGCATGACGCAAATCTTGACTCAGCCATCCTCCCTGTTTGAACTCCACTGTTAGCTATATCTCTCTGTGCCTCAATTTCTTCATCAGGAGCAGGGGGAAACAATACTGACCTCCATTTATAGTTTTTGCAAAGTTAAGTAAAATTACTATATGTATATTATTTAGCAGTCTGCTCACACCAAGTTAGCCCTTAATAAAAATATATTGGCCTCTTTTTTTTTGCCAAATGAGATAAAAAACAGCAATCTGCACATCCAGAAAATTTAGTGAACCCAAGCAGTGCAATTACAGAAAAATTACTAAACATATCATATTCTGAACACAAAAGATTTTTTTTAATCTTGCAAACAGATGAAGTAACAAAAAAGACATGTTACATATAAAGACAGAGATTGTAAATGATTAAAATGGCAACAGCAGCATTCCTGTGTCCCTTGGAATTCCTAGTCAATGTGGCAATGGAGGACACAGAGGCCCCGTGAAGCCCACAGATACAAGTGGTCAAACTCCACACTTCCCTCTATCAAAATACAGGTTGGGCACTGCTGGTCTCATGACCCTGAAGGACCCTTTCTTAGCCTCCAAGACAGCATTGTGCAAGATCACAGAGGTCCTGTCCCACACTTCTCCCCTGGAAGAAGATAGGAAGGAGTCCTTTGTACCAGCCACTCACCTCTCACCAGGGTGCAGACACCAGGTAGAGATCTTCTCACTTGGGAATTGCCAGTGTGGCAGCTCCTACAGAACAATGGAGTTGTTAACACTAAGAGCTAGTTTCTATTTCTTAGACCCTGTTCCAGGCATGGCTGTATGTGACCTTAGGAAGGATTCTTCCCTTGCTGAGCCTTGGGGTGCCTATCAGCTACCTGGGGATATTAATCCCTGCCTGAACAATATCATTGGAGTATTGGGCAAAATATACCCAAAAAGCATTGCTAAAGGAAATATGGAAGGCTGTGAGTATTTAAAATAACTGGTGTGAGAGAAAAGTGTCAACCAGCAGAGTATAAAATCCTAGGAGGGGGTAAGAAGGGGAAAATAAGAGAATGAAGTATATCTAATTCATCTTTGCATTTCCAGTGTCCAGAACCACAGACTGCTCCATCAGTAACTATGGAATGAAAGAGCTGGGCCAGTGAGATTTCTCAGGGCACACAGAGAGAAAGGAAAAGGTTCAAAAAGCAATAGAAATCCAATCTAATTCCAACAATTTTAAATATTTACTTGTGTGCAAGGCACTATTCACTGCCTAAAAGTCACAAAGATAGTAAGAAAAATAAAGGAAGTAGGAAAACAAAAATTCTCATAGCCTATTAGGAGTATATATTGATTTTTAAAAATTGGAGGACAGCCTGGCAGGTGAGGCTCAGTTGTTGGAGCATTTCCCCATAAGCCAAAAGGCTGCAGTTTCAACTTTTGATTAGGGCATATGCCTAGGTTGCAGGTTCAGTCCCTGGTCAGGGCATGTACAAGAGGCAACTAATTGATGTTCTCTCACATTGATGTTTCTCTCTCTCTCTCTCGCTCTATCTCTCTCCACCCCAGTATCAATAAATATATCCTTGGGTGATAATTTAAAAAATAATTTAAAATATTTAAAAATTGGAGGACAACTTGGGTATAATTATAAAAATTTTAAATATGTACATCCTTTAGCCCAGCAATTCCAATCTGGAAATCTATCCTAGAGAAACAAACAAAAAAAGTTAACACTTAATAAACTTTATCTGACATTATCAAGAGCAACTTGTGATAAAGAGATGACTATCAGACGTTCAGTGGGTGCCCGCTGCTGTACACGTATTACTTATTTAATCCTCAAGCAGCTCTTCTGTAGAGATATTATCATCCCAATTCAGCATTCTGAGAAACTGAGGTTCATGGAATTTATGTTATGCCTAATTTTTTTAAATCTCAGTTTGGTCATTTATAAACTGGAGCCCAATTGCCTTGGGTTCAACTCCTAGCTCTGCCACTTCTAACTTTATCACTTAATGTAACTTTGTATCTTAAACTCTCTGAGACTCAAGTTTTCTCATCCTAAATTCTAAGCCCTTCTTCCCATGGTTTTTGTAAGAATTAATAATATAAGTAATGTGACCAGCCCACAGGGACCATTCAAAAGTGATAAATTCACACAGCTATGAAAAGGTGGAGCTGGAATTTGGACTTCCATCCAAAGTCCAGGTTCTTTCCTCTAAATAACATGATGGGGAAAAACCCCAGTGTGCAACTCTATGTACAATATTAGACTACATGACGTCCAAAGACAGGGGATTTCCCAAAAGGATTTAGCTGCTTCAAACATCTTTCTAAACCTAACTCAGTGCCTCAAATTTCTACTATTGGTTTCATTTCATTGGGTAAAAGCTCAATTAAAAGCCAAATGTTTCTCTTGGGCTATAAAGTAACCACATTTTTTTCTTGCTAAAGTGTTTTGGCACTACTTTTACGTTAGATGTCTATCACCTAGCAAAAAGCAGGACACAGGAAGTACAAAATCAAAGAGATGTAAGATTCTATAAAATAAAAAGACATGCCAGGAGAAGTCTACAAGAACGGCTTCTGTTGGTTACTGTGCAGTGGCGGCTGAGGCGGCAGCAGTGGCTGCAGAGGCAGTAGCTGATGTGGCAACAGAAGAAACAGAAGATGGTAGATTTTTCAGAGGGACTGGCCATCTACAACAAAAGCAGTTTTAGTCAATTTCATGCCAACTCTGTGTGCACAGCCTCCAGTCTACAGCCCTCAATCTACCTGCCCAGGCCAGAGTGCCCAACTGAAGAGATCACTGTGACAGAAAAAAACAAATGTTCTTTTGTGTTACCTACCTCAACAACAGGACAAGAACACTGCCAAGAAGAGAGACCAGGGGCAAGTGGACCTCAGGGCTAGAGCTCACCGCCCCCGACCCCCCACAAGGTCACATGGACCCATAGACCAGACATGCACAAGGACAGTTAAGACTCACAGTCCCCCATTGGTGCCTCCTGTCTTGCCTGCTGCTCACCCACCTGCTGTGTGTAAGCACCTTGCCCGCCAGCCCACAACCCCACCATGCACACCACTTCCAACCTCATAGGAACCGATGTATTCATTTTCCTTGAGTCTTTATTTATGCTGTAAAATGTACCAAGTGATGGTTAAAGGGGACATCAGATCGAGTAGTGTGATATTGCTAGATGCTTCTTAAAAAGACAACATTGTTATTCACTACAGTACCCCACCCCACATCCTCTCCTCCTGCCTGCCACCCAGTCCCTGACCTGGCCCCCCAGAGACCCAGAGTGTCTGCAAGTGTCTAGACATGAGCCCTGCTGCAACTGGGTAACAGGGCTGGGGCACTTCTCCCTGCTTCCATCTGGTCTGGCCTCAAAGTCTTGGCCTTGACTCCAGTTCCACTGGGACCTATTCCATGTCCAGACCCTGCTCTACACATGCACCACAGGGAGAAGTCGGCCCTTCGGGATCTTTCTCTTAAGTCATTCTGTCATGGTCTGGTACATGCTCTGTGTCCGCCCCAATGAAGGGATTTCTCCTAACAAAAAATGACTTCCACCAAGGATTGAACGGACATGGGGGTAAGTCTCCCAAAGTTAAGTATCACAGAGTGGGAGAAAGAATTTCTGACTCTGAATCAGGAAACTTGGCTCATAACTAACATCGATAAGTTCTAGAACTCTACTATATAGCACAGTGCCTATAGCTAACAGAGCTGTATTGTGTACTCAGAATTTGCCAAGAGGGCAGATCTTACATCATGTTCTTACCTCAAAATAATAAAAATAATAATAGAGGTGAGAAGAAACTTTGGGAGGCGGTGGATGTATCTATGGCCTTGATGGCGGTGATGTTTTCACAGGTGTATACTTCATCCCCAGTCCCATCAAGTTTTCTACATTAACTATGTACAGTTTTTACATGTCAATCATATCTCAACAAAGTGGTTTAACAAAAAGAAAGAAAGAAATTTGGGGCAATAAGGGGGTCTTAATCTAACTCACTGTGTGACCCGGCTAAGTCGTTTCAGTTTCCCTGTCTGCAACAAAGGGCTCAGACCGAATATTTCTAAGCACGTTGCAGTTCTGACAGTCTAAGATGCTGTGGAGGGAACACAGCCAAGAAATGACTGAATATGGCAGTTCTCCCTGGGGCATCTTGAGAAGCTCTAGAGTGAACGCTGAGTTGGCCTGGAGACAGGCCATGCTAAGCAAGCAGAGGCTTGAACTGTAGCAGCCTTTCAAAGTTTGAACACATTCCATCTCCCTGATCACTCCTAAGACCAAAATTGAACTTGGAAGTAGCCAAAACATCCTGGACTTGCATTATTCTATCACTTTGGATGAAAAGGATGTAAGCCAAGGAGGTCCGGCTGATTCCCCAAATTAAAACATCCTGGTCTTAAATTCATATAAAACTCATAATATAATATCTTCACCAAATGGCAGAGTTGGCAATGAACTTGAAACCCGACTCTCATCCAGTGCTCCCTTGCCTCCATCAGATAAACATCAATTCTAATACCTCCAGGGCAGTCGTTCCCAACCAGGGCTGACTTTTGTCCCCAAAGGGAACAACTGGCAATGCCCGGAGACATTTTTGGTTGTCACAATTGGGGTGGAGGGAGTACTACAGGCATCTGGTGAGTTGAAGCCAAAATGCTGCAAAACACCCTACAATGCACAGAGCAGCCCCCACAACAAAAGGGTATCTGACCCAAAATGTCAGTAATGGCAAGGTTGAGAAATGCTGCTCTAAAGCATACCAAAATCTCACCTGGTTTCTCAAGTCACATCATCAGAGAGACTTGTTAATAAATCCTCTCATAGATAAGCTAAAAGTGAATCCTAGGTCATAAAGCTCCTGGCTCTTTGATCCTCTCCATCTGACATTTATACCACAAAACGATCAGAGACTCTTTGTCAGGTACAAAGACGGTTTCTTATTTAATGTCAAAGATAAAGTTACCTTGAGTCACATTTCCTCCTAATAGGATGATCTCTCTGTTGAATTTGCGTAGATTTCAAAATGGAAAGTGAGGCTTCCAAGCCAATTTTAGGACTTGTCATGGATAGTCTTATGTCAGCTTTCATAACTCACTGACTCGGCTACTTCCCTCCTTCCCACAGCTACTCTAGCTTATGCAATACTGCTTATCATTCATTTGTGCTACACGCATTGATTTTAACGAGGCTTGTGCTGGGCACTGGGGTGACAGAAAAGGGCATAATGGCTACCCAGAAAAATTGTTGCTTAGTGGAGGAGACAAATCTGTCAACAGATGGAACAGCACAGCATAGTAATTGCTTCAGCGGAGAAGCCCCGCAGAGGTACACGACCAGGCTTAGGGATCAGAGAAGACTCCCAAGAGGAAGTGGCAGGAGTAGAGGTGGTGAGACTGGTTTGATTCTATGCACTGGAGGATATTTTGCAGCATCCAGGCGAGAGGATGAGTGATGCAGATAAATGCAAGGGAGTCTTCACAAGCCCAATGGACAGTCCCTTACTGCTTGGCTGTGGGGAAGTGAGGAGTTGGGGAAAATCAAGAACGACTCCTAGAGTCCTGACTTGGGTGACAGAGCTCTCTGAGAAAGGGGACACAATGGAGAAGCAGCTTGGGGGCAACATGACTATTTCAGTTCTTGTTGTACTGAGTATGGATTTTCCAGCAGACTGCTGCCTACACTTGTCTGGAGCTCAGAAGAACGTTCTGCACACTCAGAAGAAGGTGGGACAAGAAATGAGGGGATATACCATGGCATGAGGTTTAAATCCACCCCTGGAGCACCAACCCCACACCCAGGGCTACAGGGAAGGATTGAAATCAATGTCAACAGTGGTTCTCCTTGTTGCTGAGCAGATAATTTAGCTGGAGAAGGACCTAGTTTGCCAGTGTCTCTCTGCCTCACTTTATTCTCCAACAATCTACAAAGCTAGTGTGACCCTCAACTTAACCATGGCAGAAATGGAGCTCAGTGAGGAGACAATGGTCAGCTCCTCAGCATGGAGGTGATATTTCAAATCAGGTCTGCCTGTCTACAAGTCCTGTGTTCTTCCTAACTAAACCATACTGCCTCATTCTTCAAAAGTATTCCTAAACTTTTAAAGTGGTAAAGCATTACAGGCTCTCATGTTAGGAAAACATGGGTTCAGATTCCAGCTACAACTGTTATTAGCAGATCAACACCCTCATTTGCAAAGCACAGGATATACCCAGTTCACAAGGATATTATGAGGATTGAATAAGATGAAAATCTCTTAGTGCTATGGCTGGCATGAAGAAGTACTTGATAAAGGTGATCAGCATTTTTATGTTTACTCTTAAGTCAATGATTCTCAACCAGGGGGATTTTTCTTCCCCTACCTCCACAACATTTGGCAATGTCTGGAGGCATTTTTAGTTGTCACAACCTGGGGGTGGGGGTATACTACAGGCATCTAGTAGGTAGAGGCCAGGTCTGCTTCTGAACACTCTATAATACATAGGACAGCAAAGTACATAATGTCAATAATGCCAAAGTTGAGAAATCCTGCTTTAGCTTAAAATATCTAAACTGGGGTGGGATGAAATACATTAGATCAGAGATGATCCAATCTAATTTATTCATTTCACAGAAGGGAACATGGAAACCAGAAAGAGAAAAGGATTCTTGTCTCAAGGACAGATTGGACAGAGAGGAAAAGGACACTGGAGATTAAGAGCTGGCTGTCTGGAAGCTTCTCTTTAGGGATGCTTCTGTACCCTTCCTGCCATCCCATTTTGGGGATGCAGCAATTCTTTTCCAACTTCCTTGAAGAGGAGAAAAGATGGTTCAGTGGGGCCCTGGGTTAGAGCATCCTGGCTCAGTCCTCCTGGTGGCCACATCCCAGCCCAGCAGTGTCTGGCCCAATTAAGGGTAGCAATCAGGAATATGTGTTGTGCAATGTGCTCGGCGCTTTATGAGCATTATGTCATTTTCCTTTTATAACATGTGGTTGTGTTGTTGTCATCCCATCGTGGATAATGAGGACACGAAGGCCTAAGAAGCCAACATGGTTTGCCCAAGGTTACACAACTGAGGGATACAGCGGGAATTGGAAGCCAGGCGGTAAGTCGCCAGGGATCTCACTGACCCATCTCTCAAGACTGTCCCCAGCGACTCCCTGGCCTGAGTCTCCCAACCCATCATCCCCTCCATGTTTATGAGAAGCAGAGACAGCCTCTTCTGAACCCTGGGTTTGGGTGTCACTAAAATCGTGCTCACCAATATCATCAGAAAGCACATTTCACTGGATTAGCTCATTCTTTTGGTACGACGACCATGGATCTGGTTGGGTTCTCAGATCACCTGTTTTTCTGGAGACCAGAAGCAGGGTGCAAAAGACCAGAGGTCACACAGCAAGTTTGTGACTGGTCTCCTGACTTTCTGTCTGTTTCATATTTGGAAATAGAAAAGCAAAAGGGAAAACACCAACTCCAAATGCTGACTTCTCAGGAGTAGTCAGAGGCTTAACCTCAGGGCAGTTTCCTTTTGAGACAAAAGACATTTGCATGAAGTGATTCCCCAAAGACCTTGGAGAAAAGGTTTTCTAGTCTCCTTCCTCTGCCAGTTTAAGCAAATGGGCCTCTGGGTTGTTAAAATAGCAACTCAAAAGGGGTAAGTAGGTAAAACTACAGAATGAATACAGATCTGATATTTGCAGATCCCAAGCCCAAACAACAGTTTCAATTCTGTAAATTTTTAAACCAGGACCCGAAGCTCCACTTTCCTTTTTAAAGAAGGAAAGGGGTACTTACTGGTTCCCAAATTTCCCTTTAATAGACACCATCTTCCAGCAAGAATGCTCTTGATTTATTCATTTACTCTGTAGTTCACATCATCCCCAAAGGTCTTTTAAGGAAACAAACAAAAGTATACAATGTTGGGGGCGGATGGTAAAGGGGGAAAAAATCCAAGTCATGGCAAATGAAAGTCAAATAGGAACACATGCCAGGGAACATCACTAAACAGCAATGAACAGCTGTTATAATGAGCTTCCTAGTACCCAACCCAATGAGGAAAATCAGTCCATTACCAGTCTCACTATATCTACCTATCTATATCTATATCTATATCTATAGATAGATAGATAGATAGGTAGATAGATAATCCACAAAAGACATTTGCATGAAGTGATTCCCCAAAGACCTTGGAGAAAAGGTTTTCTAGTCTCCTTTCTCTGCCAGTTCAAGCAAATGGGCCTCTGGGTTGTTATAATAGCAACTCAAAAGGGGTAAATAGGTAAAACCACAGATTGAATACAGATCTGATATTTGCAGATCCCAAGCCCATTCATATATATATCTATATATGGATATACTTATATGAATGATATATGGGGAAAGAGAAAGAGAGAGAAGTTGTTCTGGAGAAAAACAGATTTTCCCTGACATGATGTGAAAAATAAACTTTTATTTTTTAATATTTGGAAGGTTGTCAATTGCAGCAACTAGCAGTAATTACCTCACAAATCTCCTCCCCTCCACCACCATGCTCCATCACCCCCTCCCCTTTGAAGACACTCAGATAAGTATTTAAAGAAGAAATGGCTTTCTTATTTTCAGGTGATGTCCTATAATCTATCAGATTGGGGTGTTACACCTTTTATTCCCTAGATCAGTTTCTCAACCTTGGTAATACTGGTATTTTAGACTGGACAATCCTTTGTTCAGGGGGCTGTCCTGTGCATTGTAGGATGTTTAGCAGCATCCCTGGCTCCCACCCACTGGTTGCCAGTACCACCCTCCCTCATTTGTGACAGACAAAAATGCCCTCAGGTATTGCCAGATGTCTCCCAGTTGAGAATCACTACCCTAGACCTATGATCTAACAGAACAAATTACATATCCCTCTCTCCCAGCCACTCCTCCCCCACAACATACACACCATACATCCAAGATACAGTAGGTGAACAGAGACAAAATGACCACAATCAACACACCTACCTGGTAGGGAAAAAAATGGGAAACATACAAGAGTCACAGATTGGGAGTGGTTCTGAAATCTTGCTGGACAGACTTTAGGCTCCTGCTCTGGGTGAGTGGCTGTGTATCTCCACTCAGGGCATCTCATGCTTGTCCCTTGTTGACATGACCCCAGCTCGACCCTTTGGGAGCCATGACCTACCTTCTTCCTTGGACACATATGCAGTGTTAGGGATTTTGTATTTCTTGGACATTGCATAATCTTCTTAGACTACTTCCTGTTCATAGAAGGTTGGCATCCCAAGGGTTGTTTTAAACCTCAAACATTTTCTAGACCAAGGTCCTGGGTTTTTTCAGCATTGCATTTCACTCAATAACATAATAGGTTTCTGAACTATTTCCAGTGAACACAACCAAAGTTCTTTTTAAGATATCGTTTTTCAACTGTTCTTTTTCTTGCTTTTTCATTTCCTTGGTTCTCTCTCTCTTAAGCTAATGGCAGCTACCTTGAGTCTGTATGGAAAAATCAATGTCTGATTTTTTCATTTGAGCTATGCCCTGAGTCATTTTTCCAGCTAAGAGGTTTCACAGGGTCTTTGCCACTTCAATCCTTGTTGAATTCCATCTCTTATGGTATGGTATCTAAAGCAGTTGCTTTTCCAACTTTAAGGCCTCACAATTCTAGACTCTCTCTATTCTGCTTAATTTATGCTTGAACTCCACCTAACAATTTCCAGAGCTCACCTCATGCTTGTAATACCTTGCCAAATGCAGCCAAGCCACCATCATTCTATTTTCTTACCTCTTCCCCTGGAATGACAAGTTCAGTAAGCACAGGATTTGCCTTTGCAAGTAAGTCATCATCACAGGCGGCAACTTTACAAACACATTGCTGCTGAATACTCTGACTGACATCTTTTCAGTCTCCAATTCAGTTTTCTATTACCTGTCCCCAGACCGCTAAGCTAACATCATGTATTTTACCTTTTTTTTATGGAACATTTTACCTCGTGTATCAATTTCTGCATTAAAATAATTAACAGTAGCTGTCAAACCAGAAAAGTCATACAATTTCAGTAGATCAACACAATAAAGGTTTATTTCTCACTCACTTAAAGTCCAATGAAAATAAGCTGCCTTTTCCATCTTGTAGCCACAGAAGAGCCAATTGCTACCAGATCCCAAGCAATAACAGATGAGATTTTTAAAAGGCACTGAATGATAAAGACCCGGTAAAATCTGGTTAGAAAGATCAAATTAAATGCTTCCTCTCTTACTCTCTTCTGTGGCCTTGCCAACTGTGGTGGATGCACATTCTGTATGGGGTAGTGATAACATAGAGGAAGACCATTCATGGGTATGATCACCTGGTGTCCCATAAGCATCACCTATCTGCAAGTTTCTTGTGCAGAACTGGCTCCCAAACATCAAGAGGAACATCAATGAACTTAGAGATCTCCATAAACAATGGACGAGCTTAGTTAGAGAGTTAGAAAGAAGCTGTTTTGGGTAGAGTTATTATTCATAAATATTTGCTGCCCCATTCTGAGTGCAGAGTTCCCTTCCACACCCCACTGACAGAAGACTCTGGCCAATGCAACGTGACTGAAGGGGATGTGTATCATTTCTGGTAGAGGCTTTCAGGACAAAAGTATGGAAACTCGTTCTCTTTTCCTTCAACCATCATGATCAACAGTGTTTTTGGCAGAGGCCGATGGATCAGCCTGGGTGCTAGAGTGAGGATAAATTGGAGCAGTTGCTCTGGCCTGAAATAAACATGAGGTGTGAGCAAGTGACAAAGATTCTCTCTTTAGACAAACTTTACTCAGGACTCTACTCAGGCTCCTATGAGTTCTCTTCTCAATACACTTTGGCTCTTGAGCTTCCGTGTCTGCTTCTCAGTTTTAGCAAGAATCCTGCCAAGTCAGCTTAGCCAGAATCCTCCATACTCCGTATCAGATCATGCTTAATATCAAATCAGGTTCTTCATCTTCCACCATCCCCCAAGTGATAGCAGATCACCCTGGCCTACCTTCAGGGAGAATCCTGTTAGGCCAGTTTAGCCAAAATCCCCCTTATTCCTGATGTTTCCTCTTAGTATTTTCCATCCACTGATCCCCACCTTCCCCCTCAGCTATGAACTTCCACTTGCCCATGCTATATTTGGAGTGGAGTCCAATTTCTTCAAGGCCCCACTGAAGTGGTCCCTAACATCACAATAGCCTCCCTTGCATAAAGTCAGAATTACCATTTTTAATGTGTTATGAATAATTTTAACAGAATTTTTTTCCTTAACACAAGACATGAACACTTGTTCCTTAGAGTCCCTGAGATCTTGGAATTATTTGTCAGTACAGTATAACTTTGGCCTGTCCTAACTGATAATACCAGTGAAGGAATGGCAGATAATGGTCCTAAAGAAGAGAGAACATGGTGGGAACACTCTTGTCATCAACAACCTGAAAAGCCAAGTGGAAAAGCAGCACCCAACTTGCCCGTGTGTTGCTCCCAAACTGGAAGCCACAGGGATGTAGTTCGGCTTAAGGAAGAATGTTCTGAGAGTTACCTCTGAGCAACTGGTGACTAGAGGTAACTACAGAGGCACAAGCAGAGGTCTGATATGGGAGGGTGGGAGACAGCACTAAGACCTCTTCCAGGGATGAGAGGCTGTCATTACAGGGAAAGTCTATATTGTAGGTGGCCTTTTACCCCAGGGTTTTCACCTGTCGGCAAGGAAAGCAGAGACTTAGGACTATCCGGCACCTCAGCTATGCCAAAGAACCCATCCTCCCAGGGGGCCTAAGGGCCAGGATGCAGTCCTTCTCAGGAAATTCATATGAATTCTCTCCATTAAACACCACTTTCCATTGGGAGTTTGAGTCACTGTCCCCCTTCCTCTCTTTGTCTCTGTCCCTATCTCACTGCCTCCTGATTCTCTCTCACACTGCCCTGGTTTCCATGTGCTCCAGATCTTTAGGGTGCTATCTCTCTGTGACCCTGTGTCTTTGTATATTTTTGCCTCCATCTCAGTCTGTTTCTCTGTTTCTGTGCACCTTTTTTCCTCTTTCTCAACCTTCCCTCCATCTCTTCCCAGCATGCATTGCCTCCATCAATACACCACCCAGATCTTTTTGATGACATAAGTCCCCATGTCATCAAAACCAACCCTTAGACTTCTCTCTCACCATAGCTGATATCAAAATGATTAACGTGTTCAGAAACACCTTCAGTTTCTGATTCTTTTTTTTTATCACTTCCTTTTCATCCCTAGAATGGAGTTCCTCCCCTAACCAGACATTGCTCCTCTCCAGCCACGGTGGCTGAACACTTGTGCTTAACCTCTTCCTTCTAAATTCCAAAATTGTCTCTGGCCATGGTTCCAGGGCAGAGCCTTGCCCTTCTTCCCTGCCTGAACTTTCTGTCCAGTTCCAGAGACGTTCCAGAAACATTCCCAGAAAGGCCATGGCAAGGGTGTAGCCACCACGAACTTTCTTGGTTATGAAGGGTGGAGGTTTACAGATACTACAGACACCACCCCAACTCAAGGAGCTGCCCAGCCCTCTGCTGCAGCCTCATTCCTGCTCCTCCCCTGCAAAGTCCCTTGGATGTGTCTAGTGGCTTCCACCTCATGCCTTGGCTCTCGTTGTAACCTCCACTGGCTACACCCTTCACTCATGGCAGTGCAACAGGATGACAGAGAGAACAAAGCACTAGCATCTCAGGGGTCTGGGTTCAACATCAGCTCCAGATCTAATAACTCACTTTTTGGATAATTCTGAGCAATTTGTATTATACCTATTAAAAATTGGAGTTATGGTGCTGACCTGCCACGGCTGTATAAGAATCAAGTCAGATCGTGTACAAAAAGTTCCTGATACAGAGCTGTAATAAAGATGGTGATGGTGAAACATTTATTCCTTTTCTATCTATTCACCATCCAAACCACAGGTCTCTCTTCATCTTCTAAGCTGGCCTTTACATCAATTGTGCAGCATCACAATTTAGCAGCATCCTTGGTTGAAACTGAGTACTAATGTCAAGGCCAGAAAAGGGAGAAAGAGGAGCTAATAGACACAAGGACAGCAACACTGACTCTTTTCCACCAGAGTCTACTCTCTTGGGTCAGCAGGTATGGAGTTCCTGTTATTTACTTTCACTATCCCCACTTCCACTGTTATCACCCCTCTCCCATGTCCCTCCTTCACCTTTCCATCCATGAAATTCACTATAAAACACAAACCAGACCACCCGTCCTCTCTGAGCTCCCTGAGACCCCTCCTAATAGTGATAATCTGTCTCTGCTTTGAGGTGCTGATAACAAGTGGTTCCCCCAAACATGTATTTAGCATCTACTCTATGCCCTGAACTTGGGAGACTCGGTAATGAAAAAGACATAGTCTCTACCTACTTGAGATGTTCCCATCTCCACCAGCTAGTGGGAAGGAAAGCTATACAAATAAATCATAACAATGCAATGTGATAAGATGTCAGTAATTGAGGTGTGGGTTGGACACACTGAGAGAAGGGAGCTCTAGCTTTGCCTGGGGCTGCCACTATGATGCAACTCTATAGCTTAGTCTTCTGTTCCTTTATTTCAAGACCCACTTGCCTCCATTCAGCACTAACAGCCAATACTGCCCATGTTGAGAGGTAGGGCTACAACTATGGACAAAATAACAATGATCTTCAACCTCAGATCTAGGTCACATCTGTATTTCCAATTATTTGTTGAGTTTGGGCCACTGAGTAGGTACCTGAGGAGTGAGGGAATGCCCACACCCACAGCCAGGCATCACAATTTATCAGCATTCTTGGTTGAAACTGAGTAATAATGTCAAGGCCAGAAAAAGGAGAAAGAGTCCAAGGAAACAGTCTGGTGGTTTGGCCAAGACTTCTCAAGCTCCATCTAGCTTGATATTTATTGCAGACACTCTGTCACTACCTGGTATACCTCTCTGCCTTCACACTCCCTTCCTTCACTCCTGGACCTCTGCCAATCCACTCTCCACCTGAGCCCTCTTCTCCCAAGCAGAGGGTGCCATCTATCCAGAGACAGGTCTCCCCCTATATTCTTCCCATAACTGAATAGTCAACAAATATGTATACAATCACACCTGCAGGCCCTTTTAAGGGAATGTTTATTAGCTTTAACAATTGAACTTTAACAAATGAGGTTTAACAAGACCTCATTTATCTAGCAACATCAGCTGCCTGGACCAGAATCAAGAACTAAAAAGAAAATAAAAACATTCTTCTGTGAAGCCAGAACACACACCCTAAAATCTTACGTAAATACTAATGCTCATCCATATGATTCATTGGAAAGTCTATCAGGACCACATGCAGCACCCACTCACTTATTTCTATTTTCTATTCTTAGATGTCAGAAAGACAGAATTGAAATTTTAATGCCTGGATCATGTTACATTGTCATCGTGGTTCACGCTTGGACTGCTTTTTATATAGTCAGTTAATTAGTTATAACATTGTAAGCACCTATTAACCCACAACATAAGACGAAAGCCAGGACCTTGAGGGGTAGCTTCTTATACCATACAAAACCCCTCATAACTACCCCTGAACTGCCCAGCTCAGGAGATCCAGCATCCCGAGTCTTGTATTCATCATTGCTTTACTCTCCCTTTTAATTAGTTGTATTTACATGTATTTGCTTGTGTGTGTATGCATTTATTTATGTGTGCACACATACATAATTTTTAACTTTAACCTTGCCGTGTACAATCTTTGGGAACTTACTTTTACACTTTATATTGTCTTGCTAAGATTCACCCAAATTGAGATGCACTGCTGTTGTTCCTTCGTTTGGATGAGTGTATGGGGTGGCTCCACCACACTTTATTCCCTGACTTTCCTGGTGACAGGCGTTGGGTGTGCATGCAGGCTTTTGCTATCGTGGCATCTGTTATGACTTTGAAGGCCCTTGTATATATCTCCTTGCAAGAATCTCCTTTGGCTGTATGCCTAGGAGTGGACGGGAGAGTTCTAACCTGCTTGAGCTACATCTAAAGGGCAGCTAGATCTAAGCAAAGGAGAGAGAAAGAGTAATTAGGAAGGAAGGAAAAGAAGAGTAATCTTAAAAGCCTAATTTGGGGGCAAAATCAACATAAGAGCAGCACTGTTCTTTGTGATTCAATGGCTGCCAGGGACACAGGCACAGACATAATGATGTTCATCATGGAAACAGAATTATTCAGACGCAGTGAAATCTGCTTTGGTATCTCACTAAATGATGCAAATGATGTTGTGCTAGGAAAATACCCAATCCTGGCAAAAAATGGGGTGATTTATGGTACCACCTCTACATAGGAAAAGCCTCGAATATGTTCATATTCTCTGTCCTAGCAATGCCCCTCCTGGTACTAGATGCAAGATCCACAATATAAAAACAAACCACAACAACAACAAAAAACACCTCTATGCTTAATTTATAAACAGATAAGAAACAATCCAATCCAAATGCATGTTAAGTAAGTGCTATGTGAACTCCAGTACTTCCATTTGACAGAAGACTTATGCAGTCCTTAACATCTTCATTCTTGAAAATTCATGAAATGCTGCTATTCAACCAGGTGAGCAGATATCATAATTGTATGTACAAAGTGATCACAACGATAGTTAAAATTAAAAGCATAGGAAAATAAATTGAAAGAAATACTCTTAAATGTTAATACCAGTTTCTAGAAGGTTTAGGACAGCAGTCAGAAACCTACAGTGCCCAGGCTAAATCCAGCCAGCCCCGTTTTTGTCTAGCCTGAAAACAAAGAATGGTTTTTCATTTTAAAATGGTTATATAAGTACCTACATATAGCATCTTCAATTTTGCCTCTTGGCTCACAAATTCTAAAATACTTACTATCTGACCCTTCACAGAAAAAGTTTTAAAAGTATGAACTATAGTTTAGAAAGTTTTCCATTCAAAACGGTTGCATTTTTTAGGTTGTCCCTTAGAGGGCTGTGTGTCAATCATTGAAAAATTCTTACACGGTATCAGTGTATATATAGCTCATTTCCCAAGAGAGCTAGAAGGGGAGGCCCTGCAACCATCAACACCATTCCAGGAAGATGGAGCTGTGCCCTGGATTAGCACTCTTGCAGGAAGCCTGTGAATGTTGCACAAGGCAAAACATGCTTAGATGTCAAGAAGTAATTACTGAAAAATGACTGTTTTCACAATTTGAGAAGCAATAAGGAACACATCTGCTTCCGCATTGCAGCTGCCCATCCTGATCCCTCTACTCATGAGGAAATTGCCTTGGTTTAGTCTGGAAAAGAGGTGACTCAGAAAACAAAGATGTGTGGAGATGAGTGGGGGGGAACAACCAGTGGACAAAGAGAAGACACAGAAGCAGAGAGACCCTGAAAATATTAATGCCAGATGCATCCTCAGCAATCATGCTGTTCAACCTATTGGCCCCATTTTACAGATGAAGAGAATGACACCTGAAGAGCAGAAATGACTTAGAGTCATTATGTCTCAGTGAGATCAAGAGATGTAAAAGACATCAGCTCCAAACATCTCTACATTTAAACTGGATTTCCTCCCAAATGTCCCCAATAAGTGGTTGTTCAGATCCTGAATTTACTCATGGGACAGAGAGCTGCCACCTTTGGAAGCAACATGATTTATGATTGAATAGCACTGACAGAGTCTTAAAACTGAGCTGAAATGTGCCTCTCAGTACCATCTACTCCCTGGTCTATCTCAACTCTCTGGATGCCTCACAAAATGGTAAAATAATAACACCACCACCAGTGATGATAATACAAATCCACAACCAAAGTCCAGAAAGCTGTAAAAATCTGAGAGCTATTATGACTCCTTTGGCAACAAAACTGACTTGAAAGGGCGTGTGTGTTTGTGCGCAGGTGTGTGTGTGGTCCTTATCTATTCCACTGAGTAGGAGTATGCCAGGCTACAGAAATATTTCTGCGTTTGATTACAGGGTGCTTTTCTGGGCCCACTGGGAATGTTATGTAACATAAGGCATATGGAGTGTATTATTAGGGTGAACCACGTGAATTTATTATTGTGGATAAAAAAAAGGTCAGATAATGGTAATTTCATATGGTTCAACTTAATGCTTTTCTAAAACCTGGCCCCAAGGATTTGGGGTTAAGGAACTCAGGACCTGCAATCAAGAGGAGCCTCCACTATGGAGCGCTTTGTGGTAAGCGCTGTGTCAAAGAGATTCTCAAATTAATATTCCACTCAGACCTCTCCCTGGGACCCCAGATTCACCCAGCTGCCTCCCCAGCATGTCATCTACACTTGGCCATCTAGAAGTTACCGTAAATGGTACATGTCTTGATCAGAGCTCTCAAGCTTCCTTTCCTATCCTCACTAGTGGCATCCCTGTCCTTCCAATGTTCCAACCGAGAACCTTGGGTCCAGACTTTTCTCTTTCTCTCTCACCTCACCTCCAGGTTGTTAAGAAATTATGTCTGCTCTACATCAAAATGTACCCAGAATTCACCATTTTTTATGAACCTCACTGTCACCAGCCTATTCAATCCACCACGGTGCCTCACCTGGATTGTTGCAGTGGTCTCTCCGATTCCACCCTTTTCCTCGGGCTACACTCAGCACAGCAGCCAGGATGATCCTTTTGCAGTGAAATCAGAACTTACCACCCTCTGCCTACCCCTTCCAGACACTCCCCACCTCCCAGAAAAAGAAGCCAAATTCTACCCATTCCTAAAGGCCCTTCATGATCAGGCTCCTGTGGTACTGCTTTGACCTCATAGCCCCCACTCTCTTCCTCACTGTTCCCACCACCCTGGCCACCCTGATGCTCCTAGAACACACCTGCGTCAAGGCCAGGAGCAGTCTCCTATCAGACACTGCAAGGCTTTCCCCCACTTCAGGTCTTCACTCAAATGTCTCCTCTTCAAAAAGGTGGCCTTTTCTGACCATCCTATTTTAAATTATGACTAGGATTAACTCCCAATCTCCCTTTTCTGTTTTTCCCCTAAAGCACTAAGACCATCTAATATACTATGAGTTTAACTTATTTATTTTATTTACTGGCCATCTCCCTCACTAGAATATAAGCTTCGTGGAAGCAGAGACTTGTGTCTGTTCTCTTCACTGCTTTACCCCCTAATACCCAGAACATCATCTTGCATACAGTTGACACTCAAGTGCAGTAACTCATGATTTATTTGTAAGCTATATTTACTTTCACCTTGGGATCCACTGCGAATCAAGAAGGAAGTGAAAAGTACCTTGTAGCAGTCAAAATAGATGTCTATATCACCAGAGAGGTTATACACATGGCCAGTAAATAAGTGTGTAAAAAGATGTCTAACATTGTTAGCCATTAGGAAAATGCAAATTAAAGCCACAGTTAGACATCACTATCCACCTACAAAAATGGCTAATTTTTTTTTTAAATAGTAATAACACTCATGCTGGAGAGAGGATGCAGAGAGGATGTTGGCTCTTCCACACATTGCTGGTGGGAAGTACAATGATACAACCACTCTAGATAAAGATATGGTGGTAACCTGCAAAACTGAACTGGTGCCTCCATGACTCAGAAATTCCAATTCTTGGGTTGTTACACCAGAGAAATGAAGACATGTTCACACAAAACCTGTATACCATATTCATAGCAGCTTTATTCATAATAATTCAAAACTGGAAATAACCCAAATGTCCTTCAATGGTTAAGCAAACCGTGGTACGTCCATACCAGCAATCAAAAGAAATGAACTATCTGTCATGTAATAATTTGGATAAACCTCAATTGAACCCATGCCGAGTGAAAAAATCCAATCTCAAAAGGCTACAGACTGCATGATTCCATTTACATAACATTTGTAAAATAACATCATTATCAATTTCAAGAGCAGATAGTGGTTGCCAAGGGTTAAGGGAAGAGGAGACGGAGGCTGGTGGCTGTGACTGACTACAAAACAAAGCATGAGGAATCCTTGAGAGGGAGCTTTTCTGTTATCTTGACTGTGGTGATGCTCTCGTGAACCTACACATGATTAACTGCACAGAACTAAAGACATATACACAAACAAGTGCATATAATAAAAGTAGTGGAATCTGAAAATGTTTGGACTGTGACATTATACTATACTTATGCAAGATGTTACCCTGTGGAAAACTTACAACTACATGTAAATCTACATCTACAATTATCTCAAAGATATGTCTACAGGTCCATGACTTAAAATTCTTATTCTCTTCCCAAATGACATTCCCCAGGCACAAACACAGAATCCACTGATGCTCACTTTAAACAGAATTATAACAAGCTTAGTTATCATATTTGGCAGTAGCCAGGTACGTTAGAGTGGGAGACAGTCTGCTAGAGTTCTCAGGCTCACAGAATAGAGAAAATAAAACCCAGGTCTCCAGATCCCCAATCTGGTGTTTTTAGTACTCACCATCTTTCAAGGCCCTTTTATATCACGTATGGTAATATCTAACACTTCATTTGAGCCCATACATTTACCACTTTTAAGACCCTGGTTTGATCAACCACACAAATTTTCTTAAGAAATACAAAGGTAAGAACACCTTTGTAAATCCCTTTAGGATGATCAGGTATGAAGTATGATTATGTATTTAAAAGCTACAACAGTAAAGATTTAGGTTAGTCTCAAGGAAAGGTTTCTTACTAGATTTGTTAACTACAAATGGGTAACCAAGGGCCATAAAAGTCATTCTTTACTGGGATTCTTTGAAAATATGTTAGATGCTTATTTCAATACATGTTGATTAAGAGTCCATTATGTGATAGTCACTATTACATGCTACAGCAACAGGGAAGGGATATATAACCTAGGACCTGCCCTCCTAGATCTGATGGTTTAATGGGAGTGATAGGAAAAGAGTCAATCACAGGCTAGTATGAAATGTGATAGGGGAAGAACATAGATGAGCATCTCTCACCCAAACTTGGAAGTACAAAGATGCAGGAAAGTTTTTTATGTGAAGTTTAAAACATAGGGGAGCATGGTAATATGAAGGGAAAGGACTGGAAGCTTTCACAGTGGAGGGAACAGCAGGTACAACAGGGCAGCTAGTCCATAGTGCGCTGGGGGGGAGTTGCAGCTTGGGAAAGTAGTAATCGCAGCTTGGGAGGCTGGACATTGGGGAGGGGTAATGGTGGGCAGGGACCGGATATAAAGGCCTTTCCACACAGCTTAAAGGGGTTAAGCTGTGATATAAAGAAAAGAAGCAACTGAATGGAGGCGCTAGTCAGACTGGTTGCCACAGGACATCCTTAAGCTTCACTCTCTCTCTGTAACCCATCTTTTGCAGTGATCTCCTACTCTTCTCTGATATCGCCCTCTCTAAGCTTCAAGGTCTAATTCTAGCATCACCTCTTTCTCCAGGAAGCCTCCCCATATCCCACCTAGAAGAGATGACCCAGGTGCAGGTGTCCCTGTACATGTACCATACAGCAGCAGGTGCAGTGTAGTGTAATGGTGAGAAGCCGTGGAGTCAGCCTGCTCGAATCCCAATCCAGGCCTTGCTGCTTACCCTCCGTGCTTCAGTTTCCTTAACTGCCAAATGGGAATAACAACATTAACGCATCACAAGGTCATCTCAAGCTTGGGTAATTTCATCAATACATTGAACCCACTTAGAACAGTGACTAGCACAAAGCAAGTGTTTAATAAAATGTTGGCCTTTATTACATGTTGTGTCCCCCATACACACCCAGCTGTGGGCAAGACCTATTACTGGCACTCAGTCAGCTTCCGACTGATCAGAGAGTAGAAGTCAATGTCCTCTCCTCACAGACAGTCACTTCTATGATCTCATACTCTTTGCTTAGACAACGGGTCAACACAGGCTAGAAATACACTTTCCCTTCACATGTGTGGTAGAGGCCAGAACCCAAAACATGCCTTAGAAGAACGAGATTATCTTCCTAGATCCTCTGCCTTAATCCCTGGATGACCTAGGCCACGTGCCTTTACCTTCCAGAATTTCACTTCAGTATTCTCATCTGTGCAATGGGAATGGGCGTCTATGAGGCTCAAATAAGATGGAGGGCTTGGCAGCACTTTGCACAGTGGTGATGGAAACCTGATTTCCATTTCCCAGTCTGCAAGCCACACCACACACCTCCCCATCCCTCACTTTCACTTCCAGCAGAAGCACACTTTCCAGACTGACACAGCTGAACCACAGAAACAGGTATATTTTAATTTGCCCCACCCACTGACTTGATGAATTACTTTTCTCCTCCTCCAGGGACTTTCCTGACTTCCTTCTGTAAACGAAGGAAGGAGCACATGAGCACACTGTACATAAATCTGTTTGGGAAGCTTTCTTCTTCTTCTTTTTTTTTTTTTTTCTTAAACCAAACTTGGTTTCTGTTGTAGGCGGTGCATTCCCTAGCAGGGCGGGGTGCAGTGTGTTGTGGAGGGGTGAGGAGGAGAGGCCAGGGGGAGGAGTAGGCAGTGATTAATTCACCCACTGTGAGAGCTGGTCTTCTATTTAATGGGGGGGTCTCTCTACCCAGAGTCAGATCTGTCTCCAGACCAGCAGGAACATGGCAGAGGATCTGGGGCTGGGTTTTGGGGAAACAGCCAGCGTGGAAATGCTGCCCGAGGACGACAGCTGCAGGCCCAAGGCCAGAGCCAGGAGCAGCAGCACCCGTTGGGCTCTCACCTGTTGCCTGGTGTCACTCCCCATCCTGGCAGGACTCACCACCTACCTGCTCGTTGGCCAGCTCAGAGCCCAAGGAGAGGCCTGTGTGTTCCAGGTAAGCAGGACTTTGAGCTGCCCTGGGGGATCAGTGGACCCTCTGTGGGCATCTGCAAGCTAATGCAACCCTGGACAGAGCTCCCCAATCCATCACCCTCCTTTTCTTCCCGGCTTCAAACATACAAAGGAAATGCAGACTGTGAGGGTGGGGAGGCCCAATGTGATGTTTGTTCTCAATATTTCCAGGGAATGAATTGTCCCTTTTTATGTTTATATGGCAACCAAACCATATTTATAGATAATTATAATCACAGTACACTGATAAGTTGGGAAAGTGCCTTTCCTTTAAATAAGTAAGTAAGTAAATAAATAAATAAATAAACCTCTTTAAATTACATAACTAACAAATGACCATTGAAAAATTTGGGAAGCACAGATTAAGAAAAGAAGATAATTATCATTACCCATAACCCCAGAGAGGTAACCACTCTAAAATGTTAACATTTGGGGGTACATCATTTCATGTTTTTTAATAAGATGGGATTATTTTAAGTGTCTTAATATGTTATCATTGAATTTAGTCTTACTAAATTTACAGCAGCATAAAGATAGAGATGGTTGTATTATATTCCTATATATCTATGTGCAATAATTTATTTAATCAACCCCCTTACTTGGGTTTAGAACAGTTCTTTTTCAATGATCCAGAAAGAATTGCCTGCCAGATTATCTATCATTCATGTCTTGCTGGAGGTGGGGGTAAGTGGGGTCGGGAGGACCTTAGTCAAATAAGTAAATAAACACACACACACACATTTATATGCATATATGTGTATGTATATACATATACAACTGTATGTATATTTATATATTATACATATATAAATGTATGTGTATATATATACACATATATATGATCTAAGGAAAATGATGAGGGGTTACGGGTGTCAAAACTTACAATTCTGAAATAGGAACATCAAAAACCTTAAAGCCTAAAGAATGTGCCTTTCAAGTAATACCCCTTTTTAAAAATGCTCTTGCATAACCTGTTGATGACTGATTTAATTTCAGTCCAAAGTATTACATTCCATAGGCGTAAACAGGCTTTTCAGTTGGTTTAATTGGAAACCTGGCTTCCAAGCAGTGCTGGCCAACTTCAGAGCGGAGACACAGAGAGCAAGTTGAAGCCAACGTGTAACTCTCACCACCCCATCAGGGTCAGCAAACAGACTGTGTGTGATTCAGGCAGCTGCCTCCCAGGCCACATGCCACGGTTCACAAAATGTAGAACGACGCAGGCCACCGGAAATGCTGTTTATGTTAGAGGAGCACTGCAGGGCATGAGAGCTCAGGCTGTGACCCCAAGATCAGCATGGTGCTGCTTCCTGGGAAGCCAAACTACAGCATCCAGTTGATGCTCTGGGACTCTGACATCTTTAGCCAGAAAGAGTCAGTTGTTCTCAATGAGGAGTTGAGTGACTCCAGTAATCCATGCTCTCCCGCCTTCTGAAAGGAAACACTCCCTCTGCTCAAAACCATGTCTGAGATGCCCTATGTTGTCAGAAGCCAGAGAACACTTATGTTGATCTAGAAGGCAATTAGATGGAATACCACGCCCACTGCAGAGGAGCCCAGTGACTTACCCAGTCAGGAAAGGAGTTTGAGATGGGAGCTGTCTCTAGACAAGAAGCCCATGAGGACCAAGCTGGGTGCCTGCCCCACTGGAGGTGCACAAGGGATGAAAAGTCTAAAACAGCATTTTGTTTTAGTTAAACCAGTCTCCCTGAAGAGTGGACATGTGAGGACATTTGGAGCTATGGTTTGGCCAGTAGATGTACTTTCTTGGTGCATCAGAAACAACACAAAGGGAAATGGGGGTGAGGCTGGGGCACATGCAGCAATTGGGGTCCTGAAAAGAAACAGCTGGCCCATTCAAAGAAGAGAGTTTAAAGAAGAATGTGTAAAGAACTGAAAATGGGTTCAAAGAAGAGTCTATTTGCTGAGATTCAGACAGATTAAAGAAAACCTCCAGGGCTGGAAGCATCCTGAGGAAGAGCAACAGAGAGAGACAAGTCACCAACCTTGGCATTAAGGAGCAAAAGGAGGGGAGAGATTTAGAGAAACCCAAAGGACCTAACACATGAAGGAAAGGGCGTGCCTCGAGGAGCTGCTGTCTGAGTAAAGGAAAGCCAGTAGTCTGCCAAAACAGCAGGGAAGAAGGAGGTAGGGGGAGGGGCTACTGAGGCCACTCTGCTCCCAGGGGGCAAGTGTGCCCAGAGGTCACCCTGGAAGGGTACAGGAAGGGCAAAGAACAGTGGATCAGAGCGGCCAACAGACAATAAGCAGCTTCGAGGAGACTAAAGAAAATGGGATTCAAGGAGGGAAAAACCAGGTCACAGAGTAGAGCTTGGGTGGGTGTGGACATAACAGTGAAATGTCGTGGCTCTTAGAAACCTAAGTTTGATTCTCTGCTCAGACAACTCTGGCCTTGTGAAAATAGACACGTGGCTTCATTTTTTTTTTTTGAGCCTGTTTCTTTTCTACCAAAAGCAGATATTACTATCAATACTTCAACAGCACCAATACGTCATGTGCAGGGGCAGTTCATACTTTGCCAACGGGAAGAACTACGCTCACACACGTATTGTGATGCAATTGTCACTCTATGCCTCACACCAGACAACTACCAAGAGATCTTGGTCTTAGGGAGCTCCAAGTCTGATGTGTGACAAGAAAATAGGTTATGTGGTGTGTAACTCCAGATGTTCTCCTAGCCCAGCCTTGGGGGTGGAGGGGGTTCAGGGGAAGGCTTCTGGAGGAGGGAAGGAAGTCAGTATGGTCTGAGGTCCAGGCCACAGACTCTGTTGGAGATAACAAGGCCGTTTAAGGCTCTTAAGCTTACAGCTGCAAACCAGACCATCTGACCTCCTGCTCAGTGCTCCCTCCATTGTGTCAGACTGCCCCTCACATCTCAGGGAGACAGCTCCCAGGTCACTGAAGAAAAAAATGGCCTATCTTGTCTTCAAAGGATCTATAATGCCCCAGGCCCAAAGCAATCCATTCTAACACAAGGAGAAGTAAAGCAGGGTCATCCTGCTCTTCCAATATATTCAAGGCCTTGAGGAGCAAGCCCAGCAGCAGGAGATAAGCCAATGATGATAATAACAATAATAACAACACGATATTAACTCCCACAAAGATGATCCAACCAGACTTTTACAGCACCCCAGAACTGCAGTGAGGAGGGTGAGCAGTCCCATTTGGCAGATGAGGAACTTGAAGCGAGAATCTGTGTGAATGCTCAAGGTCACAAAGCCAAGTCTCTATGTGGGCAAATCCAGGCCTCTTTTGATTTCCATGTTGCCTCCTCACCTGTCTATGTCCACTCACAATCAAGCTTTATGATCATGGAAAGCTCTTTCCATCCACCCTTTTTATAGATGAATGAATGGATCACCCTCATGTAAAACACGAAATTCTGTAAAGACAAAGCCTGGGCTTAATTCTCCACTCAGGAGTCAAAATGATTCTTTGAACACTTTCATTGGATTGCGCCATGGCCCTGCCTCTGTGGCCTCATCTTGTACCACTCTCCCTCCCCTGCCCTGCCCCCATCACTGGCCTCCAGCCACCCTACCTTCCCTCTGTTCCCCAGAGCTCCAAATGTCTGTTCCCTCTGCCAGGACTGCTCTAAGGGACTTCTTTCCATCTTTAGAACGACCACAGGAGGTTGGCATTGTTAAGAATCTTTTCTAATCCCACATAAAAAAGCATCAAGACTTAAGAAAAAGGGCTCAAAGGGGCTCAAGAGGAAAAGAGTGAGCAAAGTTCACAACCTCTCTGAGTTTCAGTTTTCCCATATTGCCTACCCGACTGAAGTGCTATGAGGATTCCAAGTGCTGCACGGCCCCCAGTGAGTGCCTGGCAATGCAGGCACTACGTGGGTGTTTGCCCCTTTCCTTCCCCTAAGTAGAAGAGGAGAGCTCTTCACAGATTTATAGAAACTAAGAAATGGATATGCTCTTAGTCCCGGGGTCAGCCAAATTTTACCCACTTCCCGTTTTTGTATATAAAGTTTTACTGGAACACAGCCATGCTCATTCACTTACACACAGTCTGTGGCTGTTTTCATGCTACAAAAGCAGACTTGGGTAATTGTGACAGTGACTATATTGTCTTTCAAGTTAATGTTTACTGTGTAGCCCTCTAGAGGGCCCTTGCTGACCCTTGATCTAGTCCTATCTCCTTGTTTTACAATTGAAGAAACAGAGGACCAGAGATGGGAAGAAAAAGTTCAGGGTCATAGAACAGATCGGGGCGGGGGGGGGGGGGGGGGGACAGAACCAAACCTAGATTCTATTTCTACAGTTACTTGGCCTTCATTGTACAAGCAAACAGGACTGACTCCATTCTGGCTAGGCCCCCAAATCAGAGATTGGAAAAGGAACAGCAACTGGAGGCATGTTGCAGGTTTTTATGAACAGCAATGAAACAGTTACCAGGATGTGTAAAATGTGTGTGTGTGTATATATATATTTTTTTTTTTAACTGGATTCTTCCTTCAGGGGTTGGTTATGTAAGGAAAGATTTGATGTGACAAACTCATTACCCAGTTAAGTTGCAGAGCAGAAACCAAAATTACATGTGAAAAGTTTTGAGATAAATGCCTTTAGGTGACATGTCCATAAATATGGCATTAATTAAATACATCGTGGTCCTTCCATGCAATGGAAAGCTGCAACTGCCACTGATTTTTCCTTTGTCTGTTTGTTTGTTTTTAATGAGGCATCTCTATATATAAGGAGGGAGAATTTCTCTAAGATATATTATTAAGGGGAAAAAAGCAAAGGACATAATAGCAGATAGAATATGGAACATTTAGTTTTCTGAAAACATAATACATGTTCACATATATGAATGTGTTTATAAAGGCACAGACTATCTCAGGAAGAGGACAAAAGAGGCTGATGACTCTGCTCTGTCCAGGTGGGGAAACCAGGTGGCTGGGCGACAAGGGAAAGGCAGAGACATTTTTAAACATATACTCTTGTGTACAAAATGTATATGTTACCTATACAAAAAAAAAAAAAAAGATGCGGTAAAATATCTTAGGGTATTTAAACTCCTAGAGAATGTTAAGTAGATTTGCATCTTAGAAAAATAATGGGTTAGAAGTTCAAACCCAGTTTGAATTCTGACCTAGCCACTTCTTAGCCATGTTACCTAACTTTTCTGGGCCTCAGCTTCTTTATGTATGAAATAGGGATAATTAAAAACAAAATACTACTTATAGTGTCTGGCAGAAGGTAGCAGGTTATTAAATGGTAATTAGGGAATTTCCCTGTTCGTGGAAATTACATCATAGGAAATAACTTCTCCACCTGTTCTGGAATTTGCCATTGCCAGGCCAGAGAGCAGGTTTGGACGTTGGAGGGCTTTTCTTGGTGCCTGGTATTTGCGAGCTATCTCCATGCCTCCTTCTCTACCCTGTCCTGCCCCCTCCACCCATACTCTAATCCATTCTTGACCCACCTGCACTTGACCGTGGCCTGGGCCTTCTTTAGGTCCTTGGCTTCCTCTGTCCTCAGGAGGGGTCTATAGGCCAGACCTCCATCTCCTGACACTGTGCCCCAGGCATAACAGAATGCACCACACTGGCTCAGCCCCAAGCCTGCCGCAGACTGGGTACCAGTACTCTGCAATGAATAGTCAGGGTCACCATATGAGGCACCGTTTCCCAGAGCTGTACCAGTGTCCTCCTCCTGGCCTTCCCTCCCAGGTCCTACTTCTAGAAACATCTGTATACACTCTCCCCAAGTTCTCTTCAGTTCCCTCCAACCTCACTGCCACCCCTTCTTGAAAATCCCTGCAGAGCCCTTGTTCCCTGTAACCCTATTCCTTCCCACACACACATTTCCCTGAGGCCCCTTCATCTCCTCCCAGAAGAGGACCCCATAGTGATGCCCACTCAGGCTTCAGAGTGACACAGACTGAGGGAAAGTCATGGCTCCACCACATCACATTTGTGACCCTATTAATAATTTATTATATACCAGACTCCATTCTAAGCTTTTTCATATTTAGGGTTTTGAGAAGAACAATGAGATCGCATCTATAAAGTCCTTAGTGTGGTGTCCAGTACAAACACATGTGACACATATTTGCTGTTACTACCACATGTGTCTTCTCTGTCAATCCTTGAAATCTCACAATGAGAAGAGTTCTACTGTAATCTCCACTTTAGAGATGATGAAACTGAGGCTTAGTAAAACTAAGCCATGTGCCCAGTCCTACAGTTAGAGTGGGACACTGGGGTTCAAATCTACCATACACATTCCTCCTAAACACTATGGGAGTCTGCTGCTGGGTATATGCCAACAAATTATTTGTCCCCCGGGGTGGTCGGGAGGATTTAGCAATGACACCTGAAATGTGCCTGTCACATAGTTAAGTGCTCAATAAATGCTAGTCTCCTTCCTCCCCTGAGAGCACCTAGCTGTACCTGGCACACAGAAGGCACTCATTAAATGTTGCTGAATGGAGAGAGGGATGGAAGGAGGCACAAGTAGCTGACCTCCCTAAGCCTTACACACTCCCTGTCTATAAAATGGGAAGGTTAACATGCTGTCTTCATAGCACTGTGCTGAGAGTTCTGCAAGGAGATGTCCAAAAAGTGATTGCTGTTAAGTAGATGTTCAAAAGACATTATTCCTCTACCCACTCCACCTTGGATGAGCCCTTTTATATCATTCAAGCTGTTTCCTCTGAGGGCAATCATAATAATCCCCTTCAGAGTTGTCTAGAGGAAACAAACAGCTGAGATAAAAGTGCTTTGTAAATTGCAAAACTTGGAGTGCTCAGTTGCCCCTACTGTAGCCTCAGGAAGTCCTGGCATGCTGGAAGAGAAGCCCAATTTACTCCAAAGGTCAGGCTGTGGGCAAAGGGCAAAGGTTGTGTAGGTGAGCTGTGCAAGTACAAAGGAAGGGAGGGAAAGTGAGCTGTGGGTGTGAATCCCAAATATCTGTTGCAGCTTCTAGCTTGGGATTCCAGGATCCCTTTGTTCACCGGTTAGTCCACACATGCATCAGTCAGTGCCCAGCAGTCTCACCTGACAGACCACACGATGCCCGGCTGCAGCAGGGCAAAGGCCGCAAGAGGTCATCCTCACAGCTGACAGCAGCAACTAGCTTAGGTTTTGAAATGTGTGGAGTGTATATTCCATTCCCTCAACCCCTTTGCATTCTGAAAGGGCAGAAGTTCAAAAGCAAACTGGGTACTGAGGAAGCCTTCCAGAGCTCCTAAAGGATCCCAATCTGCCACAAAGAGACACGGAGTGGCTTCTGTTTATCACTAAACGATGAAACCAATGGGAAGCTCTATAGAACCAACAACATACGCCACAAGCATTTATTGAGCCCAGAAGAAAGGAGGAAAATGCATTGGATATCTACCAACAAATTGGATGGTCTTTCTTAGCCATCACAATAGTCCAGGGAGAAAGAATCATTGTCTGCTTTGATTGATGAGGAAACAGTCTCACTGAGATCAGGTAACACGCAAAAGTCAGACCACCAGGAAATAAGGCAGCTGGGATTTCCACATTTGCTCTTCTGGAAACACCATAGTCTTTGCTTTGCACCACTCTGAATGTTGCCTGGAAATTAAAGCCTGTCTACCACACCTTAGCAGATGATGAAATGGAATGGCTTTGGAATAAAACATTTCTAGGTGGATTTATCCTTGTGCAAGTACAAACTGAGGTAAGTAAGAGGAAAAGACAAAGAGGCAAATGTCTGTGTCTTTCTCCTACAGGTGCTGGAAGGATATTATGGGTCATAAAACACTTTAGCGTTTGCAACTGTGGGCAAGCAATGGATCTCTCTTCCTGTTTATAAATATACTAGAGAGACACTATAGAATATGGGAGAAAGACTAAATGGGTCATTAGTTAAAACACACTGAAGGGATTTTTGGAGGAATATACCAAGAAGATCATCTCAAAGACCATCTTGCTTCAGGTTCTATCTTCCACTGTATGTACTCAGCTAATGTACATGGGGCTCTCGCTATGTGCCAGGGTCTACACTTGGCCTAAATGTCCAGATCCCAGACCCTCCATTTACTGTTTGGCCTTTGGCTTACAAAGACTATGAAAAGGTAATATGTTCCCTTGAGAGTAACTGGAGTATCAGATGAGGAACACACATAAACCCCCAACACAGGACCTGGCACCCAGCAAGCACTCAACCAGATGGTAGTCTCCTCCTTTACTCCATCCTCCTCCTTTCCTATATGAAGGATTAGAGTAATCCCAAAAAATGCCTACAGGAAATAGGTCATGGATAGTTTCAGTCAGGGATTACCAATCAACATATCCCACCCCCTAAAAATTGAGAATAAACAAAGAAAGGAATGGAAATGAGAATGAAGATTCCATGATCTATAGGAACTAAGGGGTAAGCCCCACTTGTTTTGCTCAGGCTAATACATGCTGGTGGTAGCAGGCTTCCACCATCCCATGAACATGTATGCCTGTGGGCATACACTATGGCCTTTTCTGGCTCTGACTTCTGATCAAAGCTCCCAAATTTCAAGAAACATTTCTAGAGCCATGACTGCTCCAAGCAGAGCCTGATGAATATCTCTAGAGGCTCCAGGCCTAAAAGATTTTGGCTACCCACCTCTACATAATTAAATTCTTTTTATCTAAACAAAAACTCAAAACTTTATATGCATTGTAAAATAAAAAATTCTCTTTCCTAGTTTTTTGAATTGCAAAACTCTGGCTAAAGTCACTGAAATTTAACCTTACTCCATCCTCTGTTCTCTTTTCTGCTTGTCTTTCTGATGCCCAAGCATCAGTGTATTTTGCTGATTGGATAATCCTGCAGAGGTGGCAGGCACTGACTGAGGCACTGGGAATATAGTGATGAGCAAGACAGACCAGGTCCTTGCCTGCATACAGCTTGAATTCTACTCGAGAGAGAAAAGCAATAAATACACATATAAGTAATATCACTTCAGGAAGTGATAAATGCTTAGGAGGGAAAATAAAATAGGATCCTGGTTCTCAGCCAGGGGTTTGAGAAGGCATTCTCAGGGGGAAATAAATCAGATTCTTCTGGCGTGCTCTTGAATATTGTGTCTATTTGGATTTGGAAGCCAATGTTGCACTGACCTTCAGGAGCCACCATCTCCTGGGTGCCCCAGAGTAACCCAGAAGCAATGGAGATGAGTCAGGGTTAGACAACAATAGACGTTTTATATTTTTTAATTTATTTTTTATTTTTACTCAGTTACAATTGTCTGCCTTTTCTCCCCATCCCTCCACCCCACCACAGCCAATCCCACCTCCCTCCCCCACCTCTACCCTCCCCCTTGATTTTGTCCTTGTGTCCTTTATAGTAGCTCCTGTAGACCCCTCTCCCCACTATCCCCTCCCCACTCCCCTCTGGCTATTGTTACACTGTTCTTAACTTCAGTGTCTCTGGTTATATTTTGTTTGCTTTTTTCTTTTGTTGATTATGTTCCAGTTAAAGATGAGATCATATGGTATTTGTCCCTCACCGTCTGGCTTATTTCACTTAGCATAATACTCTCCAGTTCCATCCATGCCGTTGCAAAGGGTTATAAGCTCCTTCTTTCTCTCTGCTGCATAGAATTCCATTGTGTAAACATACCAGTTTTTTGATCCACTCATTTGCTGATGGGCACTTAGGTTGCTTCCAGTACATGCTCACGGATTGGAAGAATTAACATCATCAAAATGGCCATACTACCCAAAGCAATTTATAGATTCAATGCAATTCCTATTAAAGTACCTATGACATATTTCACAGACATAGAACAAACACTTCAGAAATTTATATGGAACCATAAATGACCCGAATAGCTGCAGCAATTTTGAGAAAGAAGAACAAAGCAGGAGGGATCACAATACTGGATATCAAACTGTATTACAAGGCCACTGTAATCAAAACAGCCTGGTACTGGCATAAAAACAGGCACATAGACCAATGGAACAGAACAGAGAGCCCAGAAATAAACTCAAGTCTTTACGGTCAATTAATATTTGACAAAGGAGGCAGGAGCATAAAATGGAGCAAAAACAGCCTCTCCAACAAATGGTGTTGGGAGATCTGGACAGCTATGTGAAAAAAAATGAAACTCGATCACCAACTTACGCCATACACAAAAATAAATTCAAGATGGATGAAAGACTTAAATATAAGTCGTAACACCATAAAAGTCCTAGAGGAAAACATTGGCAGGAAGATCTCAGAATAGACGTTTTATTGTCCTGGTGTTGCCAGCAACCAACCGGAGAGCAGACATTGAGCCAACTCAAATGCATGAACCTTTCCCCAAATAAACTATAGTACTATTTCCTCCTATCTAATCTTCTCTTCATTCACTCTTGCTTCCTGTTGCAATAATCTTCCTCTCGTGATAAAGTCATTACTAAGAGAAACAGCAATGGAAAGCTTTAGATATTGTTCTTGGAAAAAGAGTCCCAGCTGATGTTCTTCTTGGAGACTGGGAATACTGTGTTCTTCACCATCTGCCAACTGGCACTATCACAGCTTCCAGATATTTAGTGGCATTCAAGGCCCAAGTTAGAGAAATCCAGCAGAGCAAAAGGGAAATGTGCTCACATCCCAAATTCATGCTAATGACAAGGGGATTATGAGCCAAAAGGAATGCTCCAAACTCTTAGCTGAATGTCTGCTTAGCCAAAAATAAGCAGGATATTCAAGAAGATTTCTTAGCAGAATAAATGAGTCAGAGAAGACTAATCAGGGTGAGTACCATTCCCTACACAAGGGGATGCAACCAAGCTCTCCCCAGTTCTGAGAACCCCACCTTCAGTTTTCTGCCTTGCCAAAGGACTGATTCTTCATCAGCTCTGTCAATAGCAAGTAAGGAAACAGGTTACAAAATAAGCTCATTTTTAGGGTGCTTCTCCACCTCCTGAGCCCATCAAAGTTACTGATGCTGGACAAGTAGTCATATCATTTGGTTTTGGTTTTCAAAGACCACTGTACTCATGACCCTATGCTAAATGTATAGTAGTGTATTCACCTGGAAGCAGAAAGCCCTGCGGTTTCCCAACTGCTCCCATGCGCTATTGGGCCTCCTTACTCGTGCACAAGCTGCTGGCCTTGTTGGAAATGGTTATTGCCTTTTATCACCTGGCTAAGACCTGTGGGGCCTGTAAGATTCAGGTCAGGGGTAATTTCCCCTGATGCCCCCACCTCAGGGACTAGGATGATAAATTGGGATTTTGAATGTCAAGATAATTGTCTTGATAAAGTGATGCTTTAGAAAAAGCCCTGTGAAAGCAGGCTAGGAGATGGATTAGAGAAAAGAAGAAACCAGATGCAGGACAGACCTGTTAGGAGCTTCCTGGAAGAATGCAGGCAAGCACCATGCTGAGGTCTGGAGTGAATTTAAGACAGAGAAAAACTGCAAAATAGAAATGACAGTTTGGGTTTGTGGAGGAAGAAATAAGCAAATTTTAGGGCTGGTAACTTAGGGGAAGAAGAGGAGGTATCAGCAACAGCAGAGAAGAGGGAGCTGGAGAGACCATGAGGTCAGCTTGTCAATCAAAGACAAGATCTTTGTCCTCAGGAGGGCTTCCAGTAGAGGTTAGGTCACATGGCTTAGGAGTAAAAAGAGCCTGACCATCTGGGTTCTAACAGAATCACTATTATCACAGAACTGTTCACAGACCTAGGCTCAGAAATGCACAGGACACCACACTACAGACATGTAGATACAGAGGTGCAAAAACACTCTTTCCCACCAATGGAGCTGCCTTCTCTTATACTCACACAGACACAATTCTTAATTCACAGGTACACACTCACACATACACTCAGGTTTTAAAATGTAAAACTGATCAAGTGTCCACAGTGACATGAGAATTGCCAATGGTTATGGGGAACTGTTCCACACATGGGAAATGTGGCTCAGCCCCCACTTGGAAAAGCCAGTGGGGAGCGAGGTTGGCGGGCAGGACCAACGTCCATGGATAGGTTCTCCTGTGGGAAATCAGGCCTGCATTGTACCTAGACCACTATGAGACTTGCTCTAGCTAAAACTCCCTCACCCTGAATTGAGGCAGCAAGTGTTTACTGAGTATCTTCATCTTCCTAAAATCTGTGCTAAACCACCCAAGTATGGAGTGTGAGCTGTTTCCCCCTCAAGCTGTAACATCCTTCTCTTTGAAGTAATTAGCAGTATTCTGTCCTTTGTTGTCCTTAAAAGGTAATCACCTGTGGTGAACCTGTGCATAGTAAATGAGGACCATCCTCCATGTAATGTGCCCAGAAAAGCAATAAAAGCCTGTCCAGGTGGGGGTCGGCCGTCTCTCTTGGGCTCTCCTCTCTAGACCTCTCACCCTCTCTCATTTAGAGAGTGGCCATGCCATCCCTTTTTCTCCACAGGATTTCTGTAGTCCATGTATATTTGTATATTGCAGCCACAACACCGGATCCTGCAGGCCGGGATCTGAGTCAAATGGTAATTACCAATGGTAACTCTCGTGTCACTGCGCAATTATGAAAACCAAATGAGAAGACTCTGGGTTGAGTCAAAATCGTATCAGAGAAGTTTCTTTGGAAACATTATAAAATATAAGATGGTGATTGTATTCCTAAGCTAAGGGCTTAGTTTTGCTCCTAAGCTTTCTATTCTGGCATGTAAGTGGTGATTCCCTCAGTTTCCATGCCTTCTTTGAACTTATACATTTTCTTTTTTTTTAATTGAATTTATTGGGATGACACTTGAGTGTACAATTCTATAATACACCATCTGTATGTTGTATTGTGTGTTTACCATCCAATGTCAAGTCTCCTTCCATCACCAGTTATCTCTCCTATACCCTCTCCTACTTCCCACCACCTCTCTTTCTCTGTGGTAAATCACGATACTGTTGTTTGTATCCCTGAGTTTGGTTTGGGTTTTGGGTTTTTTTGCTTAATTCCTTCACCTTTTTCACCCAGCCTTCCAACTGCCCTCCCCTCTGACAGCTCTCACTCTAGTCTCTGTATCTATGAGTCGGTTTCTATTTTGTTAAGTTTATTTTGTTCATCTGAGTTGATCCTCATTTCAAACCACGGAGTTATCTAGGGCACAGGTGGCAAACACAAGGCCTGCAGGCTAAATCCGGCTCTCCAACTTGTTTTATCTGGCCTGGCACCTTGTTTCTACCCGGCGGCAGTGCTGAGCTCTCGCTTAACTGCTAAGGAATACTTACATTTATACAGTCTTAAAATTATATTCATCCCTTTGAAGGCAACCATGAGGCTGATGTGGTCCCCAGTGAAAATGAGTCTGACACCCCTGCTCTAGGACAATGGATGTTATTATTCCCATTTTACAAATGAGGACACCAAAGCTCAGAGGACAGAAGTGTCTTGTTCAAGATTATATTGTTTTGTTTTGTTTCATTTTTTTAAAGATTTTATTTATTTAGTTTTAGAGAGGGAAAGGGAGGGAGGAAGAGAGGGAGAGAAACATCAATGTGTGGTTGCCTCTTGCATGCCCCCTACTGGGGACCTGGCCCACAACCCAGGCATGTGACCTGACTAGGAATCGAACTGGTGACCCTTTGGATAGCAGGCCCATGCTCAATCCACTGAGCTTCATTAGCCAGTGCTCAAGATTATATTGTTAATAAATGGTGGAATTAGGATTCAAGTCCAGGTCTGCCTGCCTCCAAAGCAGTTAGTCTCCCATTACCACGTGGTATCTGAAATGGCTCACAAACTAGGATTACAATGAAGAAAAAGTTATCATGCATTACAAGGAAGCAAGAATTGAATACACTGAGGAGAAGGAGATCACAGTAATTACTTCTTTTTCTGTATCACTTTTTAAGTAGTTATAATTTTTAAATTGTGGTGGAAAAAAATGAAGCAAGTACCATGATTTGTTCAAATAATAATAGAACCATTGACAAGATGTTAGAGTGCCCTAGAATAGAACAGGAAAAGCTCTCAGGACAGAACCTGTAAATTGAGTTTCAGAGACAAGGATAAGAGAGAGAAAGGTCATTAGGGTGCCGGAGGAGGAAAGGGAAGCAAGATTCCCATCAACAAATATCCTCATTTCCATTTCCTTCAGCTCCAAGTACCCAGGTGGGATAGCGGCAGCATCATATCAATGCTTTGGGCAACTGTGTGGATACTGGTGTCAAAAGGAGCACAGATGGTCTGAACCATATCTTTCTTTCCCAACAGACTCCAAAAGGACAGGAATTAGAACCTTCACATCAGCGAGTTTGTAAGTATGTTTATATTTGATGCCTTTTCTTGTGGGAAACAAAAACATATCTAATAGTTCTGGTATGTAGGAGATTCAGAGGAATGCAAACCAAGAGGAGAAGTGAGGGGCCTCTCCAGCCACTAAGAAGGCTAACTGATGCCACGACCAAGTGCAGAGCCTGTGGATTGATGGTCTTTGCGCAAATATTTCACCTGTCTCTGTCTCGTTTTACTCACTTATAAAAATGGTTATGATAGTACCTGCCTCCCAGGGTTTGTATAAAGGTATTAGAACAATGCCTACCACATCAAAAGAATACAAAGACTTTTTTCTTTTAGTCATCAACGATATCTTTATCAATGTAGTTAGAACACACTAGTCCAATATAATCATCTCTAAAAACCAAAAGGAAATGTTTAGGCCTTCTGGAGAACTGATAGTGAAACAGAGGACCAGAAAGGGAAAGGGACCTGTCAAGGTCATAAAGCTACAGAGTGCTTCCCACACTATTCTGTTAAGCCATCCAGATACCTCACTGGATATGGTTAAGGGGACCACGAAGAAGGCAAAAGGCCAATTTGCTCCCACAGAAGCAGTAGGAGGAAAGGAGAGGCAAGGTGAGCTTTATTGAGCACCTACCGTATGCCAGGAATGATTCTGAACACTCTCCATCCATGGTAGGAATTAATGTACTCATCTAGAAATGAATAAACGAAGTCTGAGATAGGTTAGATAACTTGCCCAAAGTCACAGAGCCAAGATTCATTTGTGTTTAAGACTTTCTCCTGAGTCTCCCCTGTTCCTGAAAAATAAAAGAAAGAAAGAAAGAAAAAGAAACAAACAAACAAAAACACTAAACAGGGAACTGGACCAAGCTGGAGAAAAGGCGTATTTCTCTCAGGCATCATGCAACTCTCCAAATGTTGTATTCACTTTAGTCACCCCCTGACTCATATGAAGCATTTTTCTCCTTTCCTTACAGACTTACCTCCTGAAGCTGGTGAAGATAAGCCAAGGGCACACCTGACAGGTAATTCTCCCTGGTGTGCTTTCCAGGAGACAATGGGCCATGGGCCTGATATTTATTTCAGCATGTTTGCAAAAACTCATTCTAGTAGCTTCAAACAGGAAATCACACCCCTTGATAACAGACTCCTCCTCTCAGTCAACAGCTTTCAGATGTCTTTCTTCCTTGAGGGATCCAAAGGCCCAGGTCTCTTGGGCATTATCTTACAGATGCCATCAGCCCTCTTCCTTTCTCTACTGTTTCTCACTTTCACTCACAGACTCAGTCATTCAGAAATGGCTTTCCTCACACTCTAAGATAAACGTAATTCTGAATCTCGTCAAAGATGAATGATCCCTTGAGTTGCCAATTTATTGAGTCCATCTGTCCCCTATTCAAAATGAAGTTGTTGGACATTTACATTCAGGTAGGTATTTCCAAAGAATATGCATTGATGTGAAGAGACTAAGAGCAATCTCATAATATCACCAGTTGGCTAGCTCCCCAAGTTGTGTCAAAATGCCTGGCATCTCACACTTAGGAGTTGTATATACCTCTAAGACTCCAAACAAAAAGGCCAAACAGTGCAGAAAGATGTTAAAAACCCATTGAAAAACTAGAGTTAAAAAGCAAGCATACCCTCCTGACATGTAAAAAAAATTGCAACCCACAGGGGAATATCCTTGGGCCCAACACATTTGTCTTAGTATGTGTTCAAGAGGAAGCTGTTCATGGGGAGTCCTGCATGAGGACTAGGACCAGGGAGATGCCAATATGCCATCACACTCACCTGTAAGAATGGGTGACAGTGAACAGGCTGGGCAGAAAACTCCTAAAAACTGAGTATGGAGGTCCACCTCTCTTCCCATTGAATGGGAGGAGTTGAAATTGGTGAGGGAATCCAGGTTCTGGATTGGTAAAATGGTAGGCATTTTACATATATGATTCATTTAATCTGCCTATTAGCCCAGTGAGATAGGGAAACTGAGACTGGGGCAACTAAATTCACTTATCCCAAGTGGCATGACTAAGAAGAGCTGAGAGTTGAGCTTAACTCTCAAAACTGTGCTGTTTCCATTACAACATACTTCCTACCCAAACTCCGACTTGCTGCTATGTTGACACAGCTAATTGCATAGTAATTTAACAGAACTTGCTTTATCCACAGGCTAAATAATTCTTGCTTTTGTATCATCTGGGAGGAAATTTTTTTAATCTACTGCATCACCAACAAAGAAGGAATAAAGACTGTCATGGAAGACTAATAAAAATGCCTTTCACATATTTTGCAAAGAACCAACAGAGCTCTCCAGAGATCACTTAGTGCAGGGGTCAGGAGAGACCACACACATTCTGAACATGTATCATAGTTGCAAAAAAATCTATAATATAGTCAGCAATGGGAAAGATGCTTTACAAAAATCCAGGAACCAGTATTCCAGTCAACCACCAGGTGTAAAGATTGCTAAATGCTTCTTTAAACATAACCAGTCCCCAAACTGTGGCTGGCAGTACATAATGATGACTACTATGGATTTTGAAATTAGTTGTAGGAGATTAAAATGTTTTTATTTTCTCTGAGAAGTACTAGCTTATTGCAGATTATTTTATTTGAAATATAGTTCGATTCTATTAGTTTTTAGCTAACAGATATACTGCATGAAAGCATTAGTTCATATGTTCTACTTAACTTCTACATGTAAATAATGTTAATGTAGAAACATAAAAATATCTAAAATGAAATAGGCTTATTTTTTAATCTGTAAAAATGAAAGATGTTAGTTTATTTAGGCAAAAAAAATAATAAGTATGTATTGAGTAATGCTGTATCCAGCCTTACATTGTGATGAAAATGTCCATGCCTCTTTTATTCACTAGATCTTCAGAACATGACTAGGAGGGAGCTTTATCTCCAGTTCACAGACAGGAAATTGAGACTCAGAGAGGAGAAGGAATCTACATGGTTGATTAATAACCTAGAGTTGTAGAGTCTCAGGATTGGAATGGAGTCCAGCCGACCCAGAGCCCCGGTCCCTTCCACTCCACAAGTCAATTACATCGGCTTATTTACTTTGGCCCTGTTGATGTCAGAGAAGAATTTCCAAAATGTTCTGGATCTCTGTATGTGGATTTTTTAAATTAATTTCTGCCTGTGTTTCATGTGGCTTGGGACCACAGTGTTAAAAGGGGGGTGACAGAAAACATTTGACTCTCTCTAAAATGTCTTCTCTTTGTGGCAGAGCATGTCTGAAACAAAAAGATTAATAAAGGTGAATGTCACTTAGAGAATATTCCTAATAACTAGGGCATTATACACACCATCTCTCTTCATCCTTTCCACAGGTATTATTATCTCCCCCCTTTTTTTAATGAAAGGGATATCATATAAAAAACAAATCCTGACTTTGTAAGGAAACAGACTTTATGCAAAAGGATTACTGCAGGTTAGGAAGGTGGCAGAGGGAAAGGACTATTACAATAGGGAGATCCTCTGACCATAAAGTCTCCGGGTGTCTCCAGAGTTAGGCTAAAGGGATTTTTCTTTCATAGACAGGAGTAAACAAAGCTAGAAAAAAACAATAGGTGGAGAGAAAGGGGAAGAAAGGTTGGCATGACAGGAGCAGAACCTTACACTGACTCAGGCTAAGGGTGGGCCCAAGTTTGGGGACCTGGAGAAAGGAGAGAAGCTTAATCAAAGTTCAGTTAACAAGTATTCTGTTCCAATGAATCAGTGGGGAATAAAACAGTTCACCTAATTATTTGTGAGGCAAAAAATAGGAAATTGGAAGGTCTTTTGTTGGCCATGTCATACGTAAACAAGGGGGCATGTGTCAATCTTATGTCATTTACAGAAGGAGGAGTGAGTTTTTGCAATAAACTGATTTCCCAAACCAAAAGAGTGATTGAGATTTCCTAACCTTCACTCCTTTCCAGGATCACAGGACTCAGGTAAAAGTTAAAATTGTCAGATAAGAAAACTGAGGCTCAGAGAAGCAAAGTAATTTGCCCTGAGTCATCGGCCTAAGATGCTACTCTCTGAACGAATGTTACTCACACACCTTCCACTCAATCCTCCTCAAGCAGCTTGTTAGCTATTGGTTTTAGTCAATCACTTTACTCTTTAAAAATAAAATGAGACACTTTTTGCAAAGTTCACGGGTTCTAACACAAGCAAATTAATCCTCTCTCTTGTCTTTGCAGTTGTGAGACAAACACCCACAAAGCCCTTAAAAAATCAGTTCCCAGCCCTGGACTGGGAACACAAACTTGGCTTGGCCTTCATCAAAAACCGGATGAACTACACCAACAAATTCCTGGTGATCCCAGAGTCAGGAGACTACTTTGTTTACTCCCAGATCACATTTCGAGGTACCACATCCAAGTGTGGTGAAATCAGCCAAGGGAGCCGACTGAACAAGCCAGATGTCATCATCGTGGTCATCACCAAGGTAACAGACAGCTACCCCGAGCCCACCCAACTCCTCATGGGGACCAAGACAGTGTGTGAAATAAGCAGCAACTGGTTCCAACCCATTTATCTAGGGGCAATGTTCTCCTTGCAAGAAGGGGACAAGCTGATGGTGAATGTCAGTGACATCTCTTTGGTGGATTACACAAAAGAAGATAAAACCTTCTTCGGAGCCTTCTTGCTATAGGGGCAAGGCAGACGACATTGTGTAAAGGTCCTCTCCTCCTAGTTCCTAATTTTCTTCATTCATGTGTAATTATAGCCTCAGGTTTTCTTGGAGCATTCTCCAAGTATTTTACCTATGACAGTATTTTAGCTATGAAACTTAGGGCCCAAAAGTTCACACTTTATATGCCTTCCTGATGAGAATACTAATTGGAAAAAGGCAGAAGAAAGCAAATATATTATCATGGTTGCTTGGAAGAGTGGTGAGTTTCTAAACATTAGAACACTGCACACCAAATGAATGGATGCTCTACTTGAAGCATTTCCACACTTTCCTACTACACATCTGTCACCAGTAGGCTCAGCTGTTGTTCAATTTGATTATGAAGCATTTGCTTCAGTTCAGGAGCCTTGAATAAAATCCAAAGCCCTAGGAAACTGTAATACTTTCAAAGGAAAAATCCTTAATCAGATTCCCTAAATACATACTTTCATGCCTTGCCTAAAAAAAGTGAAAAAAGCTGGTATTTTTCATGGATGTTCTCAAAGAAAAATTGTTTTTCACGATGCTCTCTGTGGCAAATAACAAAACCTACCTTTCTCTTTATTGTGCACATAGGCATAAAAACAAGCAAGTATAAGTTCCACATGCATATCAAAAATACAACAATAGCATTTATTCACCACAGTTTGCTTGAGCACCTATTATGTTCTGGGTATTACCTTTACTCAGAAGACACTATGAAGAACAAAACAGACTCTACTCAAAACTTATGTGAATTTATCACTAGATGGCTCCTGGTTAAACGTGTCTCAACATGCTCCAAAGACTAACTCCAAGTCATAAAAAAAAAAATGCTATCTGACAATGTTACATAAGATATCTGGAGCACTCCTGACTACGTAAGATATCCAACTGATTTAGGTCACTCAAGAAAATTGAACACAGATTTCTACCTAACTAGACCAACTGTACAACAAATGTGACTTATGCCCAGAGATGATGGACTTACTCTCCCAGGGGAAAAAAAGTCAATCACCAAATCTGGAGAAGTTAACCTAGATCAGTTTCAGATTTTAATTCACAACTTTATATGCAGAGTGTTATGTGGGTATTTTTCTCTTAAAATATTCAAAGGGATTTAAATATTGGATTAGCAAATCAGGAGAGGCTGGACATTGAGGTGGTCCCTCCTGCACATCAATGGGTTTATATCCTCCAATCTATGTCATTTTCCTGCATCGATATGTCAAGGGTAGAAGGGGCATTTCTGCTCTTTTAGCCTCTGTTGACTTATCTGTAAAGCAAGAATCCACCAATTTGTTTCCCATGATCAAATGGGTTCATGGGAATGAAACATGTTAACTTTAAGCATTTGTGAAGTCTGAGAGCACATCAGTGTGACATGGGAGTGACCTTTAGCGCTTCAGACTCTATTATAAACGCTCCCTACTGTGGGAGACCTCATGATGGGTCTGAAGGCAAACCTGGCACCGAAATCACTCTTCTCCTTGTTGTCAGGACATTACAGAGGCACAGAAGTGTGTGATGGGGTTCCTGAGCATGCTGATTGGTATAGCAGTACTTGATTTATGTTTGTTGGATTACAATTAAATAAAAATTAATTTCCAGTTTCTCAGTTGGGAGGTTAAGACTCTAAAGCCTTCAGCTTCTCAAAACAGTCATCACGGGACTCAGTGAATGCACAGAGAAGGGTGTGGTCACCTCCACCTGGTTCCGAAGAGTCTTCACAGAGGAAGTGAGTTCTGAAAGAAGGTGGGAGGACAACAGATGGACTCAGGGAAAGGGCATCTCGGATGGAGGAATTACCCTTTTCTCAAAGCAGAAAGGAAAGGTTTCTCAGTAACTATAAAACCAGCTTGATAAAAAAATGTTTCCTTGACCGACTCCTAGAACAGTATTTATTGGTAGATCACAAATGTTTCATCAATGACTCTAAACTGGCTCCATGATAAAAATTAACACCCCCACTAAGAAAATAAAATGCTCCATCTGCATCAGCATGAGAGCACCAAGCAGCTTGGGGGCGGGGAAGGATTTGCAATGAAAGAGGCCAGAGTGGCCTGCTCATCTTCTCCACTAAAAAGGACCTTTGTGTCCAGGCTCTTCAAACCTGCCCACTGTTTGGAATTCCATCTGGTGGACTGGGAAGTTTATTCAAGAAGCTGGAATTTCCACTATCCTAAAAGACTCGAGGCCTGGAAAATATCCTACCATATAGTTATTCTGTTTCCATCATAAGCTTGTTTACTGAAGAGTGTATTGTGCTCAAGGTTTCCTGGCTGAATTGGTTAAATGCTCTATGGTTTATCTTTTACTGCTCAGAAAGGCCCAGTCAAACCTGTCCTTTAGGACTCAAGTTCCAGGCATTATTTCCAGGGTAAATATTTATGCCCTAGTTTTTAAAATGAAGTGGAAGAATGGTTTTTAAGGCTATGTGGTGGTCCCCTAAAAGGAGTAATGGGAATGCATTCAAAGGTTCAGAAGGGAAGAAGGGGCATGCTTACATGCTTTGGAAATAGTTAATTTAGGTGGAAAGTGCTTTGCTGGTTCAATGTCTTTCAAAAGGCTGAATTCAAATCAATTCCACAAACATTTACTGAGTACCTACTCATCCTGGAGACACAAAGATAAATTATTTTAGTCTCAGATGTGTTAATTCTAACTGTTCAGCACCGCCATTGCTACAGATCCTTTAATTTATTTTGGTTGTATTAGCTAGTTAATTAGCTTAGCTTACTTTAGACACATGGATATTTTCTCATGAAAATGGGTGCCATTTGATGAAGGATGATCATTAACAACATGATTTGTGTTTAGCATGTGATTTTTTTAAATAGCTACCTAAGGACAGTTTTCCATAAATAGAAGAAAATAAAGATACTGTTTTCTATGATAGAATCCATTATTAAGCCAAGTGTGGAGAGAGGTTATTACCTGCTGGGCTCAAGTTTGGCCAGCAACACCCTTGAAAATATCAGAACTTTGTGGATGACCCAGAGGTGCATTGAAGAGCCAGTGTCCCTCAGCAAATACAGGAACCATGATCAAAATGCATGGGGTCACTAGCATTTTGACCCTAGCATGGTTTGGGTCTATTTGATAGAATAGAATTGCTTAAGCTACTAAAATTTCTAAATTTTTTTTACTAAGCTACAGTAGAATGTGAAAAGGTACACTTTTCACATCCTGAAAAATGTTTGGTTCAATTCACTAACAGGGCTTGCCAAAGCCCTTGGCTCCATTTCAGTCTAAGCTACATCACCCAAAAGGAAATTCCACCCAAGAGGAGTCAATAACTCCTCTGGGTTATAAAAGTTCAACTGGGTAACTGTGCACAAAGCATGCCCATTGACAACATTCTCTTGCAAGGTATTTTCCAGTCCTTTCCCAGTCGCGTTTCCATGATTGTGACATTGGGGATTAATTCTTCAGGGCTTGCAACACACATGCAGGACTCACTTGCCCTAAGATTTCTTGCTCTCTTAGGGCCCAGAGTCCTGGAAATGTTTTGCCATTTTAGTGGAATTTTTTTTAATGTGTATCACTATCCTGGATATTAACAGCTATTACATCATATTGGCAGCTGGGCCCAAGAAGAATGTCCTGCCCCACATCAACAACCATATTTGCAACTTCCCAAGCTCTGAGATACTTTTGCCCCCTAACCCCTTACATCATCCCATTTAAGGAAGAAAATACCATATCAGCCCAGACAGAAGTTACTTGTCAGGGCCACACAAGGAGTTAATGGCAGATCTAGAGCTAAGATACTATCTTCTTGAATCATAATACTAGGCACATCCAATTACCCTCTTCTTAGCAAATGGTATTCATTTTAATAACTGGAGGAGGAACTGGAAGGAGATATAAAAAGTTTTATCAAATACCCATGGGATAATATAAAAGGAAAGAGGAGACTTCTTCCATGTGTCCCTGGAGGAAGGAATTAAGGCTAATGAGTTGCAGTTACAAAGTCTCCATTTCTGGCTTGATAACCAAAGGAATTTTCTACCTTAAACCAGAATATCCCCAGATATTGATTTCTCAGTCCCTGGAGATATTCAAGCAAAGGGTTTATCTCAGGGGGTTTGTAGAAGCCATTTCTTCATTGAGGTAGGAGGAGGGATGGAATCAAATGATGTCTACGTTCTTTCTAAATCTATAATTATGCCATTGTTTCATTAACTTCTGTGTGTTCTTTTTGATCGTTAAGAACCTGGGAGGCCTTGCCAAGAGTTCAGTGGCTTCCAGTCTAGAAGTGGATGCCATTTCCCACTTGTTCAGAGAGTATCCAATACAAAGTAACTCTGAGATCTTGGCCAGTAGACAATGTCGTGGCATTTTAGAACTGATGCAATCTGTAGAATTTGTCTGCTCCAAGTTACATCATTTTAAGGATGAAGAAACCCAGGCTGAGAAAGATGATATAAAAAACTAAAAAAGAAAAAGAAGAAAGAAAGAAAGATGATACAAATAGCCCAATGCCAGACAGTAGCTAGTAGCAGTGTTGAGACTAGAATTCGTATCTCCTGACAGCAAGTCCAGCAGTCTTTCCATTTCATCCATGAATCAGTTTTTTTAAACATCAGTCACACGATCGCACTTACCTAGAGGTGGAGAGCCCAGACAAGAGGGACCACAACAGGCCAGTCTCACTCTTGTGGTGCATATATTCAGGAGGAAGGAGACACAGAGTTTCAAGTAAATAAAGTAGCTTAACTTAATAAAATGATTTTATTCTTAAAGTCATTAAAATATGTAACTTTCCCCTCTTTTGTTTCAGAGGTGTCGGAATTAAACAAATGTAGGTGTTTATGTGGTTTTAGTGTTAAGCCCACGGACTTTTATTGATTTTATGTTTTATGTTAAAACATCATAATCCCAAAGTAAACTGCATATTGTATGTTGTTATGTACGTACTTCACTGGTATGCAGCCCATGTCTTTGGGCACTACTGTGTCAATTCCAATCTCTGTGAATGAAATGTTGTATGTATTGATGTATTTAATAGATGTAATTTAATAAATTTGCATTAAAAGCCACAGAATTTTAATAATTGAGTCAATCTTTTGTTAATCTCTTCATTTATATATTTTTCTAAGTTAAGATTTCTAGGGAACTTTTTGGGGTTTTAAAAATGCATCAAGTTCTCCACATACTTGACTACAACTAATTTTCACAGATTATAATAAATCTTATAACAAATTGACTGTGAAACCCCACAGACTGTGCCACTGGTCAGATGAAGGAAAGGGAATCTCCTGAGTTCCTTTTATAAATTGGGAGACTCTGCAGTTAAGTGGCGTAAACTCATACTTAGCAAAAAGAGAGAGGCCAGAGAGAGCCAAGTTAGTACTTGATGGAGCCAGAATTTGGACCCAACTCTCACTGCCTCTCATGAAAGCAGTAGTCAGCAGGACTCAAAGGGGTTCAACCCATCTTTTTCCATGTTCCAGAACAGTGGCTGGAGTCACTATTGATGCTCAGCAAATATTCAGATTGGGACCATATTAAATTGCCATTTCTGTGGGTCAAAAATGGTCACAAAGAATATCATCTGTTTCCATCTAATGCTGTAGATAAAAATCACACATAGATGAAGAGAAAAGGGGCTCTCCTCCCAAAGATCGGTCTCAAAAATTTCTCTCCCAATGGGAAACCTGAGAATGTATTGATGTCCTTCCTAATGCAGATTTCATATTTAGCTTGTATGCATCCCTAGGAGTGATACAAACAAAACATTTTTTAAATTTACGGAGAGAAATGAATTATTTGCCCTAAATTTAATAAAAGCCCATTATAGACAAAAGTCACAGTGCCAGTTCTCCATGTGAAAACTGTTCTTCGTCTAACTAGCTCACCAAAAACAACCCTTTCAATCAGTTCTCAAAGGGACACTCTCTATCCCTAGGAACTCTGGAGCAAGGAAACAAAACTTACCAATTGCCTCTCCTGATGGTTGTCAAGTTGTCTGCAGTGGATATTCAGCGTCCAATCAGAGCCTGGCCAACATTCAATCAGGATGTCCAGGAGTAGTGTCTCCTCGTTTGTTAGACATGACCCTGGTTGGCTGATGCTTAAGGCACACTGATTGTTAGTTAGATATTTTGACTGCCATCCTGTTTACATTGATTCCACTCAAACATACACACACACACACACAAATAATCCTCATTATCATCATCTCTAATAATAATAATAATGCTCCAGTATAGAACTGTGAAAACACAGTGGATCTGGAGTCAGTGGACCTGTGTCCCAGGTCCAGGGCTGCCAGCTCGCAAATGCTGTGCCGTGGGCCAACCACCTCAAATCTGTAGATCTCGATTTCCTCCTCTGAGAATCAGGAGCAGAGGTGAGTGAAGTGAGAGGTAAAGAGAGGTCCTTCCATTTTCAGTTTAGAAAGAGGTATCAATAATTCATGCTTGACTCTCAAATGAGCTTCCCTTTTTCAGGTATGTAGGGGGCAGGGTGGGGGGACAGAAGAGGGTATCTCCAAGAGACAGCAAAATTCCCCATGTATCTTATGCTGCAAAGCTCTCCAGTTGGCACACAGGGACTTTTCACCTCAACGGTGTAGGAAATAGAAAGGTAACTGGAATCGGGATGTAAACTCCAGGGTTGGTGAATCCTGTTCCCTTTTGACAGCCCTCTTCTCTACTGCTCACCCAGCCACTGCGACTTTCCCTGGGCTTGGCAGTTCACTCACCATTCCATGTAACCAGGGCAGCACTCACTCAACTGATGTTTAATAAGCACCCTCAATGTGTTGGGCTCCTGCTGGGTGCTGTGAGTGAAACAGATATGGCTACTGGGCTCACCAAGCTTCTGCACTATTGAGTTGAAATAGTGAGGGGGGTACAATAAAGACATTAATAAATAAAGATACATTGTAATAAGTAACTTCAAGGAAACAAACGGTGTAAAGGTAAGAATATCAAGGGGGACTCTTACGTTATGTGGGTGATTCAGTGTTTTGATTTCATTAGCATTTGGACCCAATGACACCACAACACAGTTACTGACTGATAGCAAGTGTGACTCACCCAGTGGGTACTGCTCAACACTAGGACCTTCAGGGACAAAGAACAAGATGGCTGAGCGCTGGCCAGCTGCCAGCCGTCCCTGAGCCAAATCAAATGAGTTGCACCTTGGACTCTTCTGGCATAGCTGGTGGCAACTACCTCACCAATCCCTAGATTTCCACTCCACACTCTGATAGGAAGCATTTTCCCTGTGGACACTGCATGGGGGTCCAGAAGCCCTCTTGTCGCTCCCCACTGTTTTTCAGGAATGACACCCTACTAGACTTTGTTTCCATCTGTGCCAGCGAACTCTCCCTATTATGCCCTTTCACTAGGAAACACAGTCTGACACCATAGAAAAATTACTGGCCTGTATCCCTTCTCCTAAGAGTTCCATGAGGAGGAGAACAGGATCTGGAGGACAATGCCCATTTTACAGAGAAGTAAACTGAGGTTCAGAGAGAAAATCATCATGCCTAAGGATTCATATGAATAAAGAGAGCCGTGTCTGATCAACCCCAGTACTATGTTCTCATAACCATGATTCCTCCCTAGAGGGTATAGTCCATGGGCAAAAGGATCAGAGATGCCCCACTGGGAGTCTACACAGCAAAAATAAATTTGAAGTGCTTATGGATTTGAGGCAAGCAGGAACAGGGGAGCAAGGCCCAAATGCACTGGGGCCTTCTCATGTCTTTAGGACACTCTCCCTGTTCATGTATTCATGAGCACTAGCACTTCGGAGGCATCACCATCTTCCACCAAGGGTCCAAAGGCAGAACCCGAGGCCATCTTAAACTGGTCTCTCTCCATTATCCCCAACATTGAATCACTCACTAAGGCTGGTCCCATCTTTTTATTACAACAGCCTCCTCAATGGTCTCCCTGCCCCAAGTGAAGCTCACTCCAGCCCATCCACTGCACAGCACTCTGAGTGGTCTTATATAACAAACTGGGTGCTATACAGGGTGGGGGAAAAGTAGGTTTATAGTTGTGAGTATGCAAAACAGAGTTTATTCTTGTATCATTACTTATTAATTATTGTATTATTTTCCATATGAACAACTATAAACCTACTTCTGCTACACCCTGTAGTTCTGCTTTAAAATATTCTTGTAGCTTCCAATCCCCTTCAAGGGGAAGTCCAAGCTCCTGCCCTTGGCATCCAAGGCCCTTCCTTATTCAGCCCCTGTCAGTCTCTCTGCTTCAACAGGTGTCTCTTCCACTTTGTTACAGGCAGGGATGTGCAGGTAAATGTTTAACAACCAGCTCTCAAATAAAGTTCTGATTTATACCATTTGCCTGTATCTGTGGCGTAAATATTTCCACCATGACCAATTTCAAGAGCCAATGTATTGCCACTGAATGGGGAGTTGGGGGGAGGTATCTAGTAGTACAACACAGATGCAATAGAAAGAAATAACCCCAAAAGAACAGATATAAGTAAAATGTAGTGATAATTACAAAGTCGTAAATTTTGAGTATTTATTACCTTTGTTTTAATACAATTAATTAAAATTAAGTGTATATAATTTAATGTTTAATCATGGTCATGTTTTATGACTGGCTCACAAAATTCCTGAAAAGTTAACATTCAGCTCCTGTTAGTAGACACTGGCCTCTGCACCACTGGCCAGGGCACTGTTTTTTTTCTCTCTCTCTTTTTTTTTTTGGTTTACTTTTCACTCTAGGGAGAATATCTGCCCTCCCCCTACTTCATGGTGAATTCCTATTTGTTTGTCAAGATTCAGTTTAAATGCCATTTCCTCTGTGGAGCCCTCCCTGAATGACCCATCCAGGGACCCCCACAGACACCACCACCTCTGCCCCCACCCCAGGTTCATTGTCTGGTTGGCTGTCTTTCCTTTATTAGATGATGCCTTATTCACTTTTGGGAACTAGAATCAAGTAGCTGCTAATACGTGTTTGTGGACCAAACTATTAAATATAATTCCAAATGTAGAGTCCCCTCCTGTTAGCATCTGCCTCCCAAATTTCAATTGAAGATTATGTTTGTTAATAATTTCTGGTGGGAAATTAATTATTATGGGATTTATTCAATCTATCCCCAAGGGTCCTGACTAGAGCTAAAACAGGATTTAGTAGCGGCTGGAAGCAGGTTGAAGAAAGTGAAAGGGGAAGGTTCCAACCAAAATCTACAAAATACATTTATAACATTAATGTTTTTGTAGAAATATAAGTTCAGATGCCATCCACATTCCCACTGCAAATCAACTCTCCCTAGTGAGAAGGAGAGAATTCAGAATGTGGGAAGAAGCCTGACCAATGAAACAACTAATCCCAGAGCTTGTTTTGGGATTGATCCAGAACTAACTGGAAGAGAGAACCAACCCCCTGCCACAAAACAGATTCAGGCAGCCACTTCTAATTTTCTCAAATTTTATTCAATTCTGACAATAATCTTATCAATCAGGACTTGTTACCTCCACTTCACAGCTAAATACACTGAGGCTTAAAAGGATGCTGTGACTCTTCCAAGTCCCAAAGGTCTTGAGCGAGGGAGCCAAGATTTGAACTAAGGTCTGGCTGATTGTAAAAACCATGCCCCACTACAGTTTTTTGTAAGTCAGTCATACCTCAATAAAGCAGTCTTTTTCTTAAGTGCTCTTAACCACTATAAATAAAATATACTGCTCCTTTCTCCTCTGGAAAAAAAGAAGAAAGACGTAAAGGAAGGAAAAGAAGTCAGACAGGAAGACAGAAGAGGAGGGAGGGGAGGGGAAAAATATTTACACTTGTTAACTCATTTAACCTGACCTAACAGATAGGTATGTGAAGAAACTGAAGCTTAGAGAGCTTTAAAAAAACTGACCATCGATGCAATAGAATTCAACTTTTAGAGACCTTCTTCCTTCCATGGTTAACATTTCTGACCTGACACGATCTTCTAACCCCACTTCCCCCTCCAGCCACTCCTAGGAAATAGCTTAAATAGAAATCAATATCTCAGCATAAGTTGAAAGAATGTAAATCAATAAACAGTTGTTCCAGAAGGACCAGGCTAATCATTAGGGTTATTCAAGAAGACAGGAGAGCAGCGCCTGATTGCATCAGACAGATGCGCTAAGCAATGATCTGTGGCTTTGGTAAATGAAGAAGGAAGCTAAGAACAGAGTACTGAAAAATGCTGGACATTTCTCTGTGCTTCCCCCATAGTCCCCCAAAGTGAATCCCAAAAGGTTAAATGTGGTTTCATCACAAGTGTGGGTGTCACTTTTGTAGAGGAGGGAAGAAGAAGTCATTAACGGGAGAACTTAAGCCTTTCCTCAAAGGTATGTTGAGTGACCTCTGTGTCCCCATTCAGGACCACAGACAGAAGAAAATGAAGCCCATGAATTACAGCATACAAAGGCCCAGACCAAGAGACCAGAGACATGGGATCTATGTATTGCTCTACCATGTGCCCCTAGCCAGGTCACATGACAAAGTTATTCTGCACTCAGTCAACTAACATCAGCATCTCGTTCTAAGCACTATCTAAGCTCTGAGAAAACAAAGATAAAGAGGACATTGGGACTTCCACTTCCAGCTGTGCAGAGTAATGACTAAAGGACTTCCTGTCCTAACAGCTATAAAACAGGACAAAATATATGAAGCAAGTGCTCTGAGGCAGTGGACAACAGACAACATAGGTCTGCGATCTTTGAGAGAAGGGAAATAGATGAGATAGCCTCCACATTCACCTCACAACAATCTCAGCATTTTGTCATTGCAGTTTCCAAACAGTGGCCCTGAAAAATGGAGCCCAAAGGGAAAGCAACAATCTTATGAAGTAGAAGAGACATGTATCAGATCTGGGGACTTCTGAGGCCACAAGAACTTGTAAGGAAGAATGCAGGAATGAAGGATGCTGTGCAGAGAAGCTGAAGAAATCTTCATGCAAGCCCCTTCGGCTGAATATTAAACTGTGCAAATTCAGTGGCATCACAGAAAACAACTACAGGGGGCCTAAGAGCTGAATGGAGATTACAGAGGTCACACACTACTAGGAAAAGATGGAATCCTGATGAGCCAGAGTAGAGACAGATGACGTAAGCCCAGGCATTCAGCTGAGATCCTCACAGGGGTGTCCAACCTGTGGCCCACTGGCCGCATGCAGTCCAGGATGGCTGTGAATGTGGCCCAACACAAAACTATAAATTTACTTAAAATATTATGAGATTTTTTTGTGTGTGATTACGTGTTGCAATGTATTTAATGTGTGGCCCAAGACAACTCTTCTTCTTCCGGTGTGGCCCAGAGATGCCAAAAAGTTGGACACCCCTGCTAGAAAGACCGTGTTAAGGAACAGGCTAAACATCGGTAGACATTAGTCTCACCTAACAAGTCCCTAATACTGTTTCCCATACTCGCAATTGTAAACCTGCTTATGCCCACCCTGTGTATCATTAACAACATAGGCAGAGACTCTGCTCTCAAGAAGCTTAAATGCTAGCGGGTGTGGATGGAGACTTTTTTAAAAATATGATTTTGGGTAGTGCATATGCTGTGTATGAAAAATAGGAGCAATGGAGAGAGTGAGGAGTTGGGGACAGAGATCTTAAACAGGGAGATGACAATGATGATTCTAAAACAAACTTTAAAAACTATATTAAGTGGAATAGATATTGACTGCAAAGATTTTAATTGTACTGCTAGAAGTCATCCAATACCCCCAAATGAGGTAGTTGAGCATCTAAGGCCCAGTACTAATCCCCCAGATGGATTGGGGCCTCTTCCTGATTCTACAGCTAACAGACCACTAGTTAAAGAATTTTACAATCTGGAAACTCAGAATCTGGATGTCTAAAACAAGTTGGCATGGGTTCCTCAGAGTTTTACAGTCTTGGCATTCAGGTACCAGTAGATGCTTCAGAAGCTACCATAAGCCTTTGACCACAATTCTCAGAAGCAGCTCTTTCTCGGGACAAATGCTCTAACAATTCATCAGTTAATGCAGCTCAGCTGCAGCAACATGCAGTGACTCCAGTTCAGCAGACACATATCGAACCTCTTCTAAGACCAAACGGAAGACTAACTCCCATTGCCACAAGCACCTGACATGAGTCCATCGTTACCTTAGATGGCCCACTGAGACCATCCTAGCAAGACCATCCTCTCATCCTTACAATTGTGAGTGTGGGAAACAGAGTTCTAGGGGCTTGTTAGAGTGAGAAAAATTTTACCAGTAATTTTTCATAGTTCAATTCATTGATTCCCCTCTTAATGGAGCTTTCCCTTATCAATCTACCTACAGCCCTGAATCTCTTCTGTTTCCTTCATAGCACCTTGCATAGTTAGTTTATTTTCATAGGTTTACAAGGCAAAACATCTGTCTTTTCCCTGCTGACTCCTAGCACCTAGCACAGTGCCTTGAATACAGTGAGGTACATAATAAAAATGTGTTGAATGAGGGAATACTCAACTGGAAAAACAGCTTACTGAAAGGAAGAAATTTAGATAATGTTTAAATATGTGTTGAGTAGCTTTATAGTATTTATTTGTAGTGAGTCTATAAGACTAAATTTTAAGTTGAAATTGAAGTATAAAAATATAAACATTCTACAAAGGATGCTAATTCTATTCCTGAGACAGATACACTAAAACTAAGAAACATAAAAATACTGCAGTTTAAACTTCAACACAAAAAAAGTCTTTAAAAAACAGAATATATTTATACTTTCTCCTTCTTAATAGCGCTCCCTGGATGTTGAATTTTAAGCACACATGAATTTTATCTTGGTAACCTTAAGAATTCTAATTTTTATCTAACCGAATAACTACAGCTGAGTAATAGTTATTTAAAAAATAGTCAAATTGAGAAGAGAATGTAATGTTTAGGAACGAAAGTAAACCTTAACTTGGACAAAGCCTTGGTGAACGTGCAGAGAACTGAGAGGGTGTGACAGAGAAGAAACTCCAGGAAAGAGGAACTCCAGATTTTCTTGACATTTGTAACAGTCTGAACAGAGGACCAAAACATGCACTCGCTTAGCACACACACAAACACAAGTACACTCACATGGGTGCCTCTTGAAATGTCATTATTACATAAACAAATTCACAAGCATCATCTGGGAATTGAGGGAGGGAGTTTGGAAAGGTTTCTCTTAAGCAATCTCAATGCTAACTGGAAATTAATAGCACTGGACATTTTGATGGGCAAGGCAGGATATAAACAGGTAATTACATAATGCCTGTCAGTACTTCTAATTTTCTTAGAATATTATTAATAATGCCTTTATCTGGCATATGGCTTTTATTCTTTTGTGTTTGTAAACATTAAAGTACTTGAAAGGGAATCATGAAGGCAAAATAAACCATTTAAAATGTACAAAAGCTAAGAGAATTTATCAACAGTAGAGCTGCACTGAGAGAAATCTTAAAGGAATTTCTTCAGATTTAAGAGAAATGATGCCACAGCCAAGGATCTAATGATACCACAAAGGAATGTAAACACCAGAAATGGCAAATATAAGAGGGCCTAGAAAAGAAATCTTACCTAATGTGTTAATCTTTTAAAAGAAAAAACTGACTACTTAAAGTAGAGGTTAGCAGGCTCCTGCCAGCAGGCCAAGTCTGGCTTGCCGCCTGTATTTGTATAGTCCACAAGGTACAAATGGCTTTCACGTTTTTGAGTGCTGAATGACTGGAAATCAATCAAAGGGAAAATAATATAATAATATAATAAGAATTTTCCACAACATGTAGGACACTATATGGAATTTAGATTTTGGTGTCTATAAAACTTGTTTATTAGAACACATGCTCATCTGCCTTGGTAGCACCTATGGCTGCTTTTCCACAGTAACAGCAAAGCTGAGTGGCTGCAACAGAAACCATAACCGCCGCGGCTGTGAGGGGACTACAGATCACAACGCTGCAGTTGTAACGTAGCAGCGCTTTCAGTCTCAGAATTTTTTATTACCACCAGTACAAATCCTTAACGTTAAAACAAAGAAAAAGAAAAGTGAACCTTTTCACAAAAGAGAAAATGTCTCACATTAAGGCCAAGTGGTGTGTGAATTATTTTGTTATCAAGTAGATGGCAACGCAGAGTGTTTATTACGCCGTGGCACTACAGCTGGGCTAGAAGAATGCAATATGTATCAACAGTACCAGAGTAAGCATTAGTCACAAAATGTCGATTTCATGGGACAGCAGTGGCCAGAAAATCTAGAAATTGAAAAGAAAGTAACTCCTCACAGCATAGTTTCTTTGCAAAAGTATGTAAATAACAGAAATGAAGCTGGAATCAAAATAAGATTCCAAGTGGCTCATCTGTTAGCCAAGGAAGGAAAACCACTTACCAATGATGAGTTAATCAAATTATGTTTGCAACAGCTAAAGAAATGTGTTCACAGCTCAGAAAACAAACTTGCTTGAGGCTATTTACCTTTTGGCAAGAACAGTTGCTTGAAAAGTTGATGACATCAGTAGTCAATTAGAAAACAAGGCAAATGATTTTTCTTGGCTATTGATGACTTGACAGATGTTAGCAATACTGTTCGGTTGTTTATTAACGAAGTCACTGCCAAATTTGAAATGCCTGAACAGTTGGCCTCCATGAATAGATTTTGTGGAACAACAACAGGTAAGAATATTATCAAGGAGGCTGAGAAAACACTAGTTTAGTACAATTTGAAGCAGAATCTGCGAAGATGTGTGACAACTGATGGCGGTAAAAATGTGTGTGGAGCAGAACTCTTAGCTGGACAAACTTACAAAGTCTGTGAAAATGTAATGTGTTTGAGGCCAATGGTTTAGTCATTAAATTATTCATCAGTAGGTAGTTTGCAGAAAATATTTAAATTTATCATATGTTATTAAATTAATAGCATCAATGATGAAATTTATTCACTCCTATGGGAAAGAAGTTTTATGCCAGTCCATGAATTTTTGTCAGAAATAAAAGTAAATATCTTGACTTGCCCTACCATATAGCAGTTGGATGGTTTAGCAGTGGTAAACATTTCTTGCAAATAAGCTCAACGATGAGATTGAAATTTTTCTGAAGAACTTGCCAGTACTATCAAGCACTAAATGGCTTTAAAAATTAGCTTTTGCTGCAGATTCAATCGGAAAGTACAAGGCAACCCAGCCTGTCTTTGTGAAACATATAGTGCATCTGACTATAACCAACATTGTCTGGATCACAAATAACATCAAGCTGCTTTATGCACTAACCATGCTGTCAAAAGTTAACGCAAGAAGCAAAATCTCCATTCCCACACAAATTTGCAGCGTATGTGTTTTCTTACCTCAAACTCCAGTTTCCAGAAGTGTTTTCCAAACCTCGATGTAAATGCAAAGGAAATGTCCATATTTCAAAAGCCATTCAATTGGGCAGCTGATGAGCTTCCACTTCATTTTCAGTTGTAAGCAGTGTATCTGCATTGTAATAATATGCTAAAAGGAAAATACCAAGAGAAGAATCTAAGAGATTTTTAAATGCTGTCTGAGTGTTGAATATGCTCAATTACAGACATATGTGCATGGTTTGGTATCAGGATTCCAACTACCTATTCGGGGGGCGGGGGGTACTTTTTTTTCAAAAATAAAACACAGAAAATCTTATTACAGATCACCATTCACAGATGAACATTTGCAACTGAATTTTATGACAAGGAAAACTAACTCTGAACTCCATTTAAGCAAAATGTTATCCCTTGAGAAAAGAATTCTATTCTTCTCATTAGTAGATCTGTACTACAAATACACACACACACACACACATACACATACTCAATATTGAATTTTGTAATAAAAAGTTGTGGAAATTTGTTTTCTCTCATTGTATGGGAACCAAAATACCTGATTTTGCCTCTTGGCCCACAAAGTATAAAGTATTCATGATATGTTTTTTTATGAAAAAGTTTGCCAGTTCTTGCTCTACACTGAAAAGTGCTAAACAATATTTAGGGAACTTGAAGACCTTAAAAAATGGAGAAATTGACCACTTTTCATATCAAAAAACTAGATATTGTTAAGATATCATTTCTCCCTATTTATTGATTGATAAATCCAATGTAATTCCAATCAAAATATTATAATTTTTCATAGAAATCACTAGATTAAGTCTAATGCATGAGGAATTACAAGGGATTTAGAGTATCCAAAGTAATCTTGTGGAAGAACACAGATGGAGGATTTACTCTGCCTGACTTCAAGACTTAGGATAAATGGGGTGGGGGTGGAAATGGGAGGGAGGTGGGGGGAGGGCTGGAGGTTAGGCTGGGGTTGGGGGGAGAAAGGCAGAGAACTGTACTTGAACAACAATAAAATTAAAGGAAAAAAAAAGACAGAATAAATCTATGGGTAAATAAATAGATCCATGAAATAAAATTTTTAAATATACCCACATTTATACCTGCTATTGATTTTTTATAAAGGGCCAAATAATTCAAAGGGAAAAGGGAGGTCTTTTCTATGAATTATGTAAGAACAACTAGATATGTATGTGAAAAATAGTAATTCACTTCACACATCAAAAAATTATTTGAGGTGAATCATAGGTCTAAATATAAACACTGAAAGTACAAAGACATATCTTCCCAGCTGTGGGCAGGCAAAGAATTTTTAGGCAGCACACAGGAAACACTAACCATGAAAGAAAGAATAACGTTAGGCTTCAGAGTATGTAAAGAACTCCTACAACTCAATAAAAATAAGGCCCTGGCCAGGTGGCTCGGTTGGTGGGACATCACAAGGCTACAGGTTCAATTTCTGATTAGAGCACATACCTAAGTTGCAGGTTCAATTCCCAGTCAGGGCAAGTATGGGAGGTAAATGATGGGTGTTTCTCTCACACATCAATGCTCTCTCTCTCCTCTCTCCTCTCTTCTCTCTCTCTCCCCCCACTGCCTACTTTCCCCACTCTTCCTCTCTCTCTAAAATCAATAAAAATATGTCCTTGGGTGAAGATTAAAAAAAAATAAGTCAGACAATCGAATACAAATGTAGGCTAAGACTTGAACATACATGTCACTAAGGGTGACCAATAAACATGTTGTGTGAAAAAGCGCCTAAGAGTATTAGTGACTAAATTATACCAACAGAAGCACAATGAGAAGCCACAGCACACTTACTAGACTGGTAAATATTAAGAACACTGACACCACCAAATGTTGCTGAAGATATGGACTAACTGTAAGCCTCACACACCGGGGGAGGGGGTGGAAAATGTACAGCCACACTGGAGACCTGATAGCATTTTCATATGTAGTTACCTCATATATCTACCTACATATGACCCAGTAATTTCACTCTTATGTATTTTCAAGAGCAATTAAAATATTCCAAAAAATGTACTGAAAACAGTCATAATAGCCCAAACCTGGAAACAACCCAAATGTCTGTCAACAGGAGAATGGGTGAACAAGCTGCAGTGTAGTCATACAATAGGACACTACTCAGCACGCGACATCGTGCATGAATCTCGAGAACATTATGTCATGTGAAAAAGTAAGACGCAAGAGAGTCCATACTATATGATTTCATTCATATGAAGTTGTAGAACAGGCCTAACTAATCTACAGTGATAGAAATCAGAAAAATGGTTTCCTCTAGGCAGGGGACAACCATGAATTGACTAAAAGGAGATAATAAGGAACTTTCTGGAATGATGTAAATATTCTGTATCTTGATAGGGATGTGGGCTACAGCTTTATGTATTTGTCAAAATTCATGAAAATGTATACTTAAGAACTATGCATTTCACTCTATGTAAATTACACTTGAATTGAAAAAAAAGACCTGGCTTGACATTGTCTTAAGAGGTTCACACTCTATACTGCAAGTTCTTTCAGGACATGAATGGAATCCTTCCCTGTCACCTCTCCATTCCATCTGCTTCAACTACAATCTCATTTCTCCACACTAGCTGAGGCTCCACCCTGCAATCGCCTTCTAACTAGACACTCAGTCCATAGTCTGATCTCTCCAATGAGTCCTGGCACCGCACTCCAGTCTGGAGTGAAATATTCCAGTTTAATTCTCCATTGACCTTAGGATAAATTCCATCTCCTCCTAGGCATGGTCTTCTGTGATCTAGCTCATGCATACCTGTGCCTCACCTCCCACCACTCTCCCATCGCAAACTGTCTCAGAGTCCACCTGAGTTACTTATCTCTTTTTGCACATTGCTCTTTCTGCTTTTAATGTCTTAATGGTCTCCAGCTCATCCATAGATCAGCATCAGCTGAATTTCAGAACCATTCTCAGTACCTGATTTCAAACACCATTCCAAAACCAAGGTCTCCAGAAAATGTGGCTCCTTAAGGAATTTTCTGTAAAATTTTTCTTTTTCCAATCCATTTAAAAAATGGAGAAGTGAGCGTCTTTCCAAATGAAGCCCCACTGTGATTTTAAATCTTTAAAAAAGTCTGATGAGAACCAAGATGATGGCGTAGGTAGACACACTGCGCCTCCTCGCACAACCAGAACTGACAGAAAATCGAACGGCAAGGAAGTCCGACACCAAGGAAATAAAAAATAGACATTCATCCAGACCGGTAGGAGGGGCGAAGACGGGCACCGGGGCAGAGAGGACTCGCGTGGCCATGATGGGATCGAGACTGGCGGAGTGTGGGACGAACTGGGCAGGCAGTCCGAACACTAGCAGACCCTGCGGCCCCACATTTGCGCAGATAAACAGAGAGGGCCGGACTCAGAGTGGCGGAGAGCAGGGCAGGCAGAGCGGTGGGTAGTACCCTGAGGCCCCACATTCACACACAGATAAACTGGACAAACGGCGGGGAGCGAAGCAGACCACGCAACCCAGGGCTCCAGGCGGGGGGGGGGGGGGGGGGGCAGGGAATAAAGCCTCAAACCTCTGATTGAAAACACCCGTGGTGGTTGGGGCAGCAGCAGGAGAGACTCCCAGCCTCATAGGTGAGGTCGTTGGAGAGACCCACAGGGGCCTAGAGTGTGCACAAGCCCACCCACTTGGGAACCAGCACTAGAGGGGCCCAGTTTGATTGTGGGTAGCAGAGTGAAAGATTGAGGTCCGGAGGAGAGTGAAGTGGGCACCATAGCTCCCTCTCAGCCCCTCCCCCACGAACGTGGTCACAGCACAGCCACCAGCGACCAGCGTTACCCCGCCCCGGAGGGAACACCTAAGGCTCCGCCCCTTAAAGTAACAGACGTGCCAAGACGGGGAAAAAAAAAGAAAAAAAATGGCCCAAATGACAGAACACTTCAAAGCTCCAGAAAAAATACAACTAAGTGAGGAAGAGATAGCCAACCTACCGGATGCACAGTTCAAAACACTGGTTATCAAGATGCTCACAGAATTGGTTGAATCTGTTCGAAAACCAGATGAAAAAATGAAGCCTATGCTAAGAGAAACAAAGGAAAATGTACAGGGAACCAATAGTGATGAGAAGGAAACTGGGACTCAAATCAACAGTGTGGACCAGAAGGAAGAAACAAACATCCAACCAGAAAAGAATGAAGAAACAAGAATTCAGAAAAATGAGGAGAGGCTTAGGAACCTCCCGGACACCTTGAAACGTTCCAACATCCGAATTATAGGGGTGCCAGAAGGAGAAGAGGAAGAACAAAAAATTGAAAACTTATTTGAACAAATAATGAAGGAGAACTTCCCTAATCTGGCAAAGGAAATAGACTTCCAGGAAGTCCAGGAAGCTCAAAGAGTCCCAAAGGAACTGGACCCAAGGAAGAACACACCAAGGCACATCATAATTACATTACCCAAGATTAAACGCAAGGACCTACATCCCAGATTACTGTATCCAGCAAAGCTATCATTTAGAATGGAAGGGAAGATCAAGTGCTTCTCAGATAAGGTCAAGTTAAAGAAGTTCATCATCACCAAGCCCTTATTATATAAAATGTTAAAGGGACTTACCTAAGAAAAAGAAGATAAAAAATATGAACAGTAAAATGACAGCAAACTCACAGTTATTAACGACCACACCTAAAACAAAAACAAGAGTAAACTAGGCAAACAACTAGAACAGGAACAGAACCACAGAAATGGAGATCACATGGAGGGTTATCAACAGGGGAGTGGGAGGGGGAGAGGGGGGGGAAAGGTACAGAGAATAAGTAGCATAAATGATGGGTGGAAAATAAACAGGGGGAGGGTAAGAATAGTGTAGGAAATGTAGAAGCCAAAGAACTTATAAGTATGACCTATGGACATGAACTATAGGGGGGGAATGTGGGAGGGAGGGGGTGGGCAGGATGGAGTGGAGTGGGGGGGGGGAAATGGGACCACTGTAATAGCATAATCAATAAATATATTTTTAAAAAAAGTCTGACAAGGAAAAAACCTTGGGAGGTCGTGTTCACCATGGTTAAGTGTTTACAGTCTGGGGGTCTGAGGTTACACTGCTGGCGTTCTGTTCTCCACTCTACTCCTCACCTGCTGAGTTAGTGTGGACAAGCAACTCAGCATCACTTAGTTCCAGAAGGCCCATGACCTAGGGCTCAGAGCCACACCTCTGCATTAGCAAAACAAGGATGAGAACAGTTATACCTCTTCATTCAATTACCATGAGCATTAAATGAGGCCCCATGTATAAACTGCTTAGCAGCCTCCCTACTTTCTCTGGGACTGTTATCTATTACTGTTACCTTTGTGTCAGAATTCTATTTCCATGAGCTGAACACTGTCTATTGTTTTCATGCCCTTCTCATTTGAGCAAAATACTCAAGAAGGAAAGTCAAAATTCTCTTGGGGGAATATATCAGCTCACAAATGGTTTGAGTCAGCTTTTATAGGCAAGCCTGAGTATTTTTTTTTTCTTTTCTGCTAATGTGAGCACATTTCTATCTTGTGTAGCCTACCGTGTGGACTCAAGACCATTAAAGCAAATTAATTTAAATGTTAGTACAAGGGTGAAACAAGAATCCTGGAGAGAGTGAGATAAGCTGCCAGGTACTTCTCCAGCCAAAAATACTAGTTTTATGAAATCAGTGTTAACCCTTCAGCTTCTGTAACCAAGTAAGACCTCAGAAAAGGTATTCATGATTGTTTTATTGTGTTGGCTCCCAGCCCTCCCCCAGCTGCATTCCAACTTCAGACACATAACACAAACACACACAGACTGAGGATATTCATTTTGCTCTTCTTCACAGGGGCCAGTCCACAAACTAGAGTCCTCACTGTCCAATACATTTGCAGAAGGAGCGGAAAGATTCTACCCTGCCATTCTTGCTGCTTTTGCCCTTGCTCTAGGGGTTCATAAGGATACTATGGGGTGGTGCCAATCAAGTGGAAGAAAAAAACTAATTTGAAAGTTGGATTTAAGGATCTTTGTCCTCTAATTCTGATAAAATAGAGCCAAGAGTTGAAATGGAAGTAAACCATCCTTTTTCCCACAGAGTCCTTTGTATTCCATCCCCAGAACATGCTGATCACTCTGAGCCACTTGGAGCTCCCGCAAAAGCTCTTCAACAACTCAGTGGCTTTGCCTGGGATGCTCCAAAGAGCTGGAAAGTCTTTTTCCATCTTCAACCCCATCCCTCCCACAGTCTCCTCTGGCTCACTCCTACTCATTGTTTGGGACTCAGATGAAATATCTCCTCTTCCAGGAAGCCTTCCCTGACTCTACTTGCAACACTTACCCACTCTGCTGTTATTTGGAGTGGCCTATTTCGCTGGACCATGAGCTGAGGACAGGGACGGTGCTTGCTTCATCTCTGTGTCCCAGTGTATGTCACAGGCAGGAACCCACTGCATATTTTGGAAAGTGAATCTTGTTATTCATAGAGGTAAACAGAAGTTGGAGATGCATGGCCACTTTCTAGCAAATTCTGTTCTGATGTCTTTTGGACTGAAAAACATGAAGATCTCAGGACTTACAAACACTAAGTGGCATTATCCAAAGACATCCTTTTGGGTTAAATCATAAATAATTAAACCCATTGTTTGATGTCTACTATATAAAATGCATTTAATAAATAGTTGTCTAATGATCCAATAAATGAATTAAGTGAACAACACTGCCAGGAAGTGACAAACACTAAAGAAAGTCCTGACCTATAGAATTTAGGAATTTGAGGTTCTGGTTTTCTCTGAGTCATGGATTCACTGCTTGAATCTGAGCAAGTGTCAACCCCTACCTGTCTTAGCCTTCCTTTCCACACAATTAAAGGGTTGGACTAGAATATTGATTCTCAAACTGAGTTCCATGGAGCCCTGGCTAGCCACAGAGCACTTTCCTAGCCTCTGTGGAACAGGAGGAGACAAGGGACTAACTGGACATGTGGTACCCTGCCACTGCCTCAGTTGGGACACCTCACTTTGACTTGCTTTATATTTTGACATCCCAATATTTGATGCAGACCAAGGTTATACTCCTGCATGGGTGGGCAAGGAAGTGGGGAGTATCTTGAAAATGATTACATTATATTCTTTCATTCAGTAAACATTTACTGAGCCCAGCACTGCTCTAGGCACTGGGGAGACGAACAGGACAAAATCGCAGCCCTCATTAAGTTTTTGTTCTTGGGTAGGAAGATATACAATTAAGAAATGACCAAAATAATTCTCAGATAATGGTATGTCCATGAAATAAAAGGGAAAAAATTAAAATAATGTGATAGAGGCAATGTTTTATCACTGTTCAGTCACCTTCAGTGAGGATATCATTCGGATTGGATGGTTAGGAAAGATCTTTTTGAGGTGACATTTGAGCTGGGACCCAAATGAAGGGAAAAAGTCAGTCATGTAAAGATCTGGGAGAAGAGCCTTCCAAGCAGGAGGAACAAAAGGTGTAAATGCTCTAAGAAGGAAAGATGCTTAACATCTTCCAGGAACAGTGAGGACAGTGTAGTTGAACCTGAAGCTGGAAGTGGGTGAGGAGGAAAGAACAGTGGAGAAGGAGGAAGAAGCAGGCAGGGGCCTTACAGGCCACGGCAAAGAGTTTGGAGTAGATGAACCTGATGGGTCAGATCTTTGAAAGACCTTAAATGAGTAAGAAGTCCAGCCTGTTGGAATAGGTGAGAATTTTCCATGTAAACTGGAATAAAACTGAGGCTCTAAAATGGGGAAAAATTTAAAAATCAAGGGAAGTAAGCTTTAACAAATGGTTTTAAAACTTTTATTTAGCTCACAGGAGAAGATTCTCACAGTTAGCAATGATAGCTTTAAGAACCAAGGAGAAGATGCTCTTTACCTGGGGCAGACTCAGGAGGAAGAATCAACCTTTATTTTGTGTCTTGGTGTAGCTTTGGAGCTCAGTCACTATACTTGCCCTATTGAAAAGGTTAAAGACATGACCAAGGGCATTAGAGAAGCTAAAACTTTTAAAGGACTTTTGGGTGAATACACTAATTTCCCTTAGAGGCGATAAAGGCATTTCAGCCCTGGAAATGAAATCTATAAGGCATAGGGCTTGGAAATTCTAAAATTGCACCAATATCAATTCAGACCATCTGAAAAACAAAAGAAAGGCTCTTTTTCTATTTGACTATTGCTAAGAAATGCATGAGATAGATCTTAAATCCAAGAGGTAATGGGAAAATAATGGACCCTCCATGCAAGAGTAAGCATCCAGTCCTGCCTGATGTCCCATTTCTGTAACAATCCTCTTTTCACCTGGCAGCTCAGCCAAACGTTTTCTGGCCTTACCACCTTGGACTTCATCTGCTCTCTCACACACTTCTTAAAAGGTATAAATAGTGCATAAAACCCTCCAATGGCTTCCCATTGGAATTAGAATCAAATCAGCCTACCGGGTCCTACATAACAGGACCCTACCTGCCATGACCACTATTCCTACCATCCTCCTCCAGGAATTCACAACACTTCGCTCTGGTCGGTCTTCTGTTCATAATGTTCTTCCCAAAATTTTGTGTGGTTCCCTCCTTCCCATCAGTTCATCTCAGCTCAAATGTCATCTTCTTGGAAAGGCCTTTCCCAACCCTAGTAAGACTGATCCCCAACCCCTGTCCCCATCACTCTTTCCATTGCTCCTACTGTCACAGAGTGCTATCCAAAATCATGTTTTTCTTATTGTCTGTCTCCACTTCCACTAGAATGTAAGCTCCTTAGGAGCAGACACCCTGCCTATGGTGTTCATGGTTACAGCTCAATGCATTTGGGACATTGCCTGCCACAAGGTAAGCATTCAACAAATACTGACTAAATGGATGAATTAAGTGCATTGGCCTCCTAAAATGACATCAAGCCCACAGGTCCTCTCTGTTGATATGTTGTGAATCGAAGACAAGTTCTCCTCTTGAAACTCACTGGGGTATTTTAACAAGGGATCAGAAATCCTAATTACTCAGTTCACACAATGCTTAATGAAGCTGCTTTCAGTTTTATTCTCTCAACCTTGCTGATTGAATAGCCTTAAACTCTTAAAGGTTAGAACAAAAAGGGGGAAAAAAAGCACCTCAATAGCATTCTTTTGAGCCAAAACAGCTTGATTTAATCATAAGGATCCACATCACTCATGGTTGTATTTTATGGCACAGGTAAAGAATTTCCTGCCCTAAGCAAAGGAGGGAGGTGGGTTTGGCTGGGGTGGGAGGGAGTGGGGAGGAGAATATGCAGACAACTGTAATTGAACAACAATAATTAAAAAATAAATAAAATAAAGAGGACTTACTTTGCTAAAAAAAAAAAAAAAGAACTTCCTGCTCCTAAAACTTCAAAGCCATAGTTAATTACACTGTAGACCTCAGATCCTCTCCAAGACATACTATGTATGCATACTGCATCATGAAAATTCATCAATTTGCTGAAGTACAGAAGACAACGTGTAGAGAGCTGTGGTTTCAACATATTAATAACAGTGCTTTTTTTTAAGATTAAGAATTTATTTTTTGTTATTGTTTATGCTGTTACAGTTGTCCCAATTTTTCCCTCTTTGCCCCCCTCTGCACAGCCTGCTCTTTATTAAAATAAAATGTAAGAGGCTTTAAAAATGAGGCAGTCAGTGGGCAAAACCCCAAACCACCATGGTTACTACTATCTGCAAACACAAAATCAGCAAATTAGATCGAGTGGGATCCTGCTGGGCATTCCACCACATGAAGAGGTATGATACTGCTAGACCCTGGGAGGGTCTCCACTACGCCTCTTTAAGAGTGTGAGCTAAAGGTGGCTCCATCATTTAAAGGTATTCATATGTGTTGTCCATACAACATGCTCAACTTGAGGTACCACAGCCCTGCTAGCGACAAAGCTGGCTGTGCTGAACATGCTGAGAGTCGCTTTCCAGAGCCATGCCTCTTGAAGGGTTTTCACAGTCTGGCTTTTAAGTGTTACCCTTGCTAGGATGGTAATTCACCGTATAAAAACAAATACAGCAGAGCTGTTCTGATAAAGGAACATGAAAGAAATTCTAAGAGCTTCCCCTTCCCGAGACAGCCTCCCCTCTCTCCACCTGTCCAGTGACTGAGTCCACAGGCCATCAGTGAAATGCATATAAGCTGTGGTGGCTGCCATTGTGACAGCTCCCTAAGGTCACATGACTAAACAGGCATGCCCTGTAGTAAGAGCTCCATAAAGGTGTATCAACCTGTTGAGGTGGGGCTGAGGGTAGATTTTGAAGAACAGGTTGAGACAAAAAGTACAGGCATTTTGGTTGTGGGAGTAACATAAAAAAATACAGGAACAGGGAATGGAGCTGGATATTTAGGGAACAAGATGAATTTACTGGGGGAGAGTGAGTGACACAGAGCAGCGATGGTGGATAAGACCAAAGAGGCAGGTGGAGTTGGGATGGGCCTCCTCAATTGGGCTTTATTGTAAGAGTTATAAGAGTCACTGATGCTACTGGGCAAGACGGTACTTCTGGGAGACTCCTTTCTTCTAGCCTGCACTGGTGGTTTACTGGTGGTTTCCATTTTCAAGAGCATTTTACCATATTTTTCAGACCATAAGAAGCACCTAGGTTTTAGAGGAGGAAAATAGGAAAAAACTTTTGAAGCAAAAGATGTGGTAAAATATTTAGTAACATAAATAACATAATATTTCACCAATATAAAAGTAAGCTACATTCGGACTATAAGACGTACACCCTTTTTCCTCCCAAATTTGGGGGGGTGTGTCTTATAGTCCAAAAATATGATATTTCTCCATAGTTCAAAGGAAGAAAAAAAGAATGAGGAAATAAAAGACTTAAAGAATATTCATTTTAATTAATATTTGTTCAGTGTCTACTATATGCTAGCATTATTGGAATGTCTAATAATAGAATAATGTCTGAATATTAAATAATTAAATAATAATGTCTGGACATTATTGCTGGATATTACATAGTGAGCAGAAAAGACAAGATCTGTGGCCACATGGAGACAATATTCTAGTGGATGAAACCGGCAACAAATCAACCACTGCATGGAGAACTAAAACATGGTGTAAAATCAGGAGTGATTGGGGAAACAGAAAGCAATCAACTGCAGTTGATCAAAAGAGAGACAATTCCAGGCACAGAGAATAACCAGTACAAAGGATTCAAAGTGTGATGAGCTTGAAGTGTCCAAGGAACCGACAGAAAGCCAGCGTACCCAGGAAGAGGTGGGATGGGGAGGCAATGTGGTGGAAGATGAGGTCAGAGAGGAATACAGGAACCAGAGCATGTAGGGCTCTGAATAATGAAAAAGAGTTGAGCTTTAATCTACAGGCAATCAGAATTCATTACAAATAAGCAAGATAGTGACATAATCTAAGTGATACTTTCAAAGAGCAATTTGTCTGCAGTTTAGAGAATAGACTATATAGGTACGAAAGTGGGGGGAAAAGACACCAGTTAGGAGATGAGATAATCTAAGGCAAAAGAAAATGAGGCTACAGCTATAGATGCAGATTCAAGAGAGTGGATTATTTTGGATTATGTTTTTCAAAAAGATCCCACATGACTTAATACTGGATTGGATGTGGGGTAACAGAGAAGAGAGAAGTCATAGTTAACACCTAGTTTTCTGGAATTTTGCATCTTCATGGCTATTGTTGCCATTTACTAAAGTGAAGTAAACAGATGGAAGAATGGTCTTGGACCTGGGGAGAATCTAGAGTTATACTTTCACTATGTAACTTTTGGAATGTCTACTAAACAGGCAGGTGGGGAGGTCAGACAAGCAATATGCAGTGTGAATCTACAGCCCCAGGGACAAGTCAACACTAGGCAATGTTTGGGAGCCATCTGCACAGGGATATTTTTAAAGCCATGAGGCTGAATGCAGTCACCTAAGGAAGCTACTAAACTACCCACTGACAGTGAACATTAAATTCCAGCTGTAGAGTGGACGTTCCAGCCTGTTTGATTCCGTATGACTGTAAACATCATGCTCACCATCTGACACCACACAGAGCAGAGGAGCTGCCTGCCAGTCAATCCAGAGTCATGAGAGAGAGTAAATTGTTCAAGTATTAAGTACTTGGGGATTTGTTACTCAGTGACAAATAACTGAAACAGATCCCTGCCACAACATTGCAACACTGCTTATCAAGGATACCAGTGATCTTCAGGTCATCAAATCCAGTGGTCATTTCTTGGGTCTCACCTTGTGTGACCACCCAGTACCATCCCTTCTTGAATGCTCTTTTCCCTCGACTTCTATGACCTCCCACTCTCCTGGTTTTACCCCTATCTCTTCTTCACTGCTCATTAACTATGTGAGCAAACCCAGGGAGATCTGTCCAGATGAAAGTGTGTCCCCTTCATGTCGGGTGTCTCTGATTCTCAGTCTACCTGATGGAGGGCTTGTTGTTTCTCTCTGGGGAGCCAGTGTTCAAATACATGATCTTTTGTGTATCTTTGGAGGGCTTTCTGGGGACTACCCTTCCCAACCCCCTGATATGGCAGGTCCAGCTGAAGCTTGACATCCTCTTCTCTCAGCCTTCTCATCACCGGGTAGTTCATCCTACAACCCTTGACTAGAAAGGCCCCATTCCCCACTGGGGTCCACTTAGAAGAATCAGCAAGAAGGTTTAAGCCCCAGGCACCCTCATGGGTCCACTCCACCCAGGGAGACTCCCCTATCATTTCAGTGGAAATGCAGTCGCCCACACTTCCTCTCTCAGATCCACTGGCTCTCACTTACCCCTTTCTCCACAGCCAGCACCATCAGCCTTAGAGTATTAAAATCTCTGCAGGTCCAGTTGTTCAAAACACTTCGGAAGTGAAATAATCAACCTTCCCCAGGTTTTGGGGTAGAGTGAGGGAACAGAGGTTGGGAAGGGGACAAGTCAAATACCCCTCCATGAAGAGACAAAGAGGAAGAAGAGTTGACAGTCTACAAAATCAGTATTCCGCCCCCTCGACACTCACCTACCTCCTTCTTAATACTTCTCCTGGCTCTCTTGCCCCACTTCTTCACTCTCACTGATAAAGGCCATTAAACCTGCTCAACCTTTGGCACCTGGAGGCACATGGGAAGTCTTTCACCAGGAACTAGACCTTTAAGCTAGATTTGGAAGAATATAGTAGCTCAACAGAGTGCTATCTATACTACAAACCCAATACTACCTGGTAACCTCTAATAACATGAAAATATGCTATTTTGGACCAATTTGTTTCATTCAGAGAAAACCAGAATGTTGCATTGTGTTAGTGTGTGGTAGTTAACACCAGTCTTTGTCTTAACTGGGGACTCTTTCAGAAAAGAGATTATATATTGTTAAATTCACTTCAATTCAATCTAACAATTATGTTATGAGCCCTAGATACATAGCTGGCCATTAGCTCAAGGAGCTTATGTCCAGTGCTAGGGGTAACAAGGAACCAGATGATTACAGGAAAGAGTAAAGAGGACATCACAGGCAAATTTCCCAGCAGATGGGACAAAGAACTATTCCTCCCAGGCTGAAAAAGTGTTAGCCTGGTGAAGAGAGTTTTAAGTAGAGCAGAGAGCCCAGGCAAAGCCCTGGAGGTACCAGGAAGGCTGATGTGCTGGTGTGTTTAGGAAACTGGAGGGGATTCAATCTGAGAGAAGAGCACTGGGGGGTGAAAGGGGAGATCAAGCAGCACAAATTGAGATGAGACTGAAGAGGTGGATAGAGGCAGGAACGAGATGCACTGTAAGCCATGTTAATGGTTGTGGACTTTCTCCAGAGGGTCCTGGCGATCCGTGAATGGACTTGAGACAGGGGAAGAACTTGATATGATTTCCAATTTGGAAAGATTATTCTGGCTGCACTCAGTAGAAAGAATTGGTCAGGAGCAAGACTGACGTCAGAAGATCCATTGGGAAGCTGTCGCTTGTCATCCAGGAAAGAGGTGGCTGTGGCCTGGACTAAAGTATTGTCAGAGAGATGGGGATGTCAGTGAATGAACAACAGAGATATTGAGAAGGCATATTCAACACCCTTTGACAACTGATAGAATGTAATGATGGAAAGAGAAGGAAGTGTAAGTGGGATGCCCAGGTTTCTGGCTTGAGCAACTGAGTGCATAATAATGTCATTCTCAAAGCCAGATGGTCCTAGGAGGGAAATAGTTTTGGCTCAGGGATAGGAAGGTGTTTATATACCACTTGCAACTACCCTGTAAAATAAATAACACTCTTAGCATCTCATAAATGGAGACACTGTCAGTCTCTGAGGTGAAAGGTCATAAAGTCAGGAAGAAATGGAGCTGGGATAGTACATGGGTCCCTAGGGACAAGGGAAGCCCAAAGCCAAATTCCAAAGAACAAGTTGGAGTTGCTCATCATTAACCTCACCCTGGAAGCTCACATTTCCTTTTTAGGGGAACAAAGGGAGAAAATTCAAGAGCTATCACCCACAGTCATTTCTGTCCATCTCAAATTCCCCACTAGACAGAGTTGGGGCCTGGACTTCCTTTATCCCCACCACACAATTTGCAAGCTTTTCACCCATGGTTAAAATGGTCCCTGTATGTAGGGACGCAAAGGGTAGCATTTCCTCCTGTGGAAGAAGCGTCCCCACCTACTCCGTAGCTTCACCTTGCACATCCATGGTTCCTTTGCCACTGTGGTCTGGAGTCATATCAATGTCCACTCCACTTGCTTTAAACAATCATGCAAAAGGAAGTAACATGTCACCACAATTATTAAACCACTTCTCCACACTCAGAGCTGGGCCTAATTCAAGCCAGGCTATCTGACGTCTGTAACTTCTGAACTTTTGGAGTATGCAGGCCTCAACCTTCTCCCCTTCTCAATACGTGCAAATAATCAACCACCAGATTTGCATCAAATACCTACTCCACTTGGCATAATGGAAAGCTCAGTGATGAAGAAGATTCATTATAAGCCAGGGCAGTTTTATGTCTAAGAGTCAAACTAAAGCCATAAGTTCAAAAGATGGAGAAACTAAACATTTTTGAGTTCCTACTATATGCCAGTTCTATATTGATGCTTTCCATATGGTATTTCATTCAATCTTCACAATAAACATGAGTTGAAAATTATTTTCCACATTGGGAAATACACAGGGGGAAAAGAAGCCCAATGTGGCAAAGACTGGCAAAACCTTGAATAAATTCAAACTCCCTTGCAGGTATGGCTATGGATATGAGTCCTGACCAATAGAAGCTACATGTGCCACTTCCAGACCTGGCCCATAAAAGCTCTGTGTGATCCTTCACTTTCCATCTTCGCTAAGTCACACCCAGGAGCATCCTAGAAGTCCTATGTTGAAGATGACAGATATGTTTTGGTCTAATTACCTGAATCATTACAGAGAGCAGAGTGCCCCTTCACTGGACTTTGAGAAATAAAATTCTACTGTAATAAGCCACCGACATTTAGGAGTTTATACATTGCTGTAGCTAACATTCATTCATGAATACAACAGGCTTCAAAGACATTAAATTACTTGCACAAAGTCAACCAACTGGTTAATGGCAGAGAACAGATTTGAATTTAGGTTTAGGGAGGGTTCCTGATGAGGTATAACTTTATTATGGCTATAGCAAATAAGGAAGATTTAAAAAGACAGAAAAAGGGGCAGAGAAAGGAGGACATATTCTTAAGGAATCTGAATGAAGCAAAAATTCTATGCTGAAGAACTACAGGAGAGGAAATCAGAACTGTAAATTGTAACTTGTGGGACGAGTCACGTTGTGGTGACCAACAGAAACCTACTCTCAGTGGCTTAGCACAGAGTGTGTTTCTGGCTCATACTGCATTCCAGTGAGGGCTCCCAGGGGTTTGACACATGTCACCTCTGGTCGTACTTGCTGGGTCAAAGAAAATAACATCACTACATTTTTAAACCCAAAGTTGGAGGAAATACAAGTCTACCATCTACCCAGAAAGGAACGATCTGGAAATATTTGATAAGCAGCACTGGTGGCTACTATACAGTCAAAATGAGAGGGTCCTGGATATCAAAGTATAAAAATATATGTTCCTTTGGAAAACATTTTAATTAGATGATTAACCATCTAACACTTGCCAAAAGCAGAAATTCTTATTTCTGGCAGAGACAGAGCAGAGTGATAGCCTGAAGGACTTACATGGAGCTTTGGGAAAGGCAGTCTGGATACATATTGGGAATGTTAGGAATGCACGCACCATTTTCCCCTCAAATTCCTTTTACATACGAAAATCTCTTAATAGTTAACTCTTTGGTGCTGGATTCAGACATATCTGAAACTGAATTCCAGACCCTGCCGCCCACCATGGGTGTGATATTAAATAAGTTGTCTATCCTATTTTAGCCTTTCTCATCTATAAAATGAGAACTATAGTAGCAGCTATCTCATAAATCTGTTCAAGCATTATATGATTTAACACATGTAAAAGTTCTTAATACATTCTTTTTAAAATATTCACTGCTGCTAAACACTCAATTCACAAAGATATACACATTCTTTATAACACTGCAATAAGTAGAAAATTTGAAATTCTCTAATGTTCCAACAATGTAAAAATGACTACACATGTGTGCAGAGAGTCAGAGAAGGAGGAGGAGCACCAAATAGTTATTTTTTAAATTAAGTCAGCATCATATATATTGATCTGGAAAACTATCTGTAACAACATTACGAAACTGTGAAATTGTGGAGAGCAATTTGCAGGACACACCGCATAGTTCAATTTCGTGGGGGTGGGGGGCATTCGTAAGTATATCATGATAAATGGGGGGGAGGTACAAAAGTAGGTTTACAGTGTGAGTACATGAAACACAGTTTATTCTTGTATTATTATATATTAATTTTTGTATTATTTTCCACACAAACAACTGTAAACCTACTTTTGTTCCACCCTGTCTACTAAGGCATGGTTAGTCCTATAAAAGTATTTTTTAAATATTTGGCTGGGAATGAGGTGCTATTTTAAGTTGGTTGTTCAGAAATGGCCTCTCAGAGCTGAGCTGGGAAAGACAAAAAGTTATGTATAAAAACAAAACGCATGACCCAGCGCCCAGATATTGGTTTGCAACACTACTGTCCATGAAAAAGAACCAGGACTCCTTGGGGAAAGGGCTAATTCTAGGGCTGGGACAGAAAATGTAGAAGATGAGCCTGGAGCTTCTTACAGTGCTCAAAAGTGAGAAAATGCTCAAAAAACAAAAGGACAGAGGAATATAGAGGCCAACTAAAAGAGCTCCCAATGTCTAAAGTCAGAACAATTTGAGCACCAAAATAAATATTGGATTTTACCTGAAAAGTATAAAATATTTATGGGTCCATATGATATCAATAAATGAGTAAAAAGAAGCAAATGGGGGAAGCAGGCAAATAAATCTCCCAAGACAAAGAAGTCTGAATAATATATGTAGATATTCTGCTCTCAAGGAAGTGAAGCATAACTTCGTCACCCTTCAAGTGTGGGCTGCACGGTGACTTCCTTCCAGAAAGCAGAGTACAGAACTGGGGGTGGATAGTTATACAGAGTAGAGAAATCTGACAAACAGCATCTCAGCCAAGTGAGCAAGCTTAACATCACCAGTGATAAGCCAGTTCATAGCATGTACCCTTAATAGAAGTGATGAAAATATCGTCTTCCTCCCTAAAATCCGTAACCCCAGTCTAATCATGAGAAAAGCATCAGACCAACCCTGACTGAAAGACATTCTACAAAATACTTGAACTATCTAGGTCATCAAAAACGAGGAAAGTCTAAAAACTGTCACAGCCCAGGGCAGCCTAACATCAAAACAAAAAGAACAAAGAAAAAACATTAAATGTAATGTGGGATCCTGGTACAACAAAAAAATTGAAAATTAGGGAAAAGCTAAGAAATTTGAATACATTATGGACTTTACTTAATAGTGTATCAATATCAATTCATTAGTTGTGACAAATGTCCCATAGCAATGTAAAAGGTTAACAACAGGGGAAACTGTACTATCTTTGCAACTTTTCTGTAAAGCTAAAACTATTTGGAAACAAATAGTTTATCTTTTTTAAATTGCATTTAAGTCCATGAACAGGATTAGGAACAAGCTATCCTGTGAAGGAATACTATTCAATAACAAAAAGGAACCAACTGCTAATGGATGCCACAATATGGATGTATCTTAAGGATCCTGTACTGAGTGAAGGAAGCTGAAGACAAAAAAAGTACAGACTACACAATTCCGTTTACATGGCATTCTAGAATAGACAAAAATAACCTATGGCAATAGATGTCAAATCAGTGGTTATTGGGGGAATACCAATAAGAGTAGAATGGACTGTGAAGGGACATGAGGGAATTTTCTGGGATGAGGGGAATGTCTGCTGTCTTGATGTACATTCATTAAAATTGATTGAATGGTACACTTAAGATCTGAATTAAATATATAAATCAAAGATCTGTTATAAATAAATTTAAAATATAGATAAATAATTCTTAAAAATATGAAAATCCACTCAAAATATATATTAAATTGTGGAAGGAAGGAATCAAGGGAGAGGGGTCCGAAGGAGGGAGAGAGGAAGAAAAGATGTTTTTGGAGCCTAGGAGATTTGGATTACAAGAAAGATTAAAATTGTGTCTAATTCCTTCACTTAGAGAAATCACTTGTTTTAACCTTCCAGATACATACCTAACAGAAGCAGGATAATACCGCTCATACTGTAGTCATTTTCTAAACCAACAGGGTTCCCCTCAACAACATCGTACCTGTGGGACACCACAGCCTTGCGCACTCCAATGGTATCTTATAACCTGGTACAGACATGGCAGAAACTGCTAGCTGCCTCACTAGGGATGATCCCAAGGAGTGCTTGGGCAGAAAGAGTCTTAAGAAAATCAATGACTAGATCATCTACATCCATTTTGATACTTTTTGTAAGCTGATCTGCCTGCCTGAGAATTCACCTTCAGTCAAGGCCAAGCTTTGGGCTCACCTCCTGGATTCCCACTTTCCCTTTCAAAGCCACTTTTTCCCCATTCTAACAGAAAGACAGACTTCATCCAGCCTGAATATTGTTATTAGTATTATTATGCAGCTTGTCAAAAGGGATGATTCAAACATTGGTATCGATGTTGAGATAATCAGTGAAGTGAAGGACAGGTGAACAAATTCCTTTGCAAGTCAGGTGGTTTCCAATCCTTGTTTTCAACAAAACTGAGGAAGTGAGTTGTCAACTGATAACTGATTAAAAATAATATTTGATGTAGCCCACAGTGTGATTTTCACACTGCACCTCAAAAGAGCTCAGGGAATTGAGTGGCATTGCTCTAAAATAATTCCTTCCATTTCCACGTATTTCTTTGTGGAACAAGGTTTGTCAACACTCCAATCTGTAAAAGTATAATTAGAAATGTAATTGGTGGTTATGCCTACGCTTCCCAGCACTAATAACTAATCCACTGGCATGTAAATTAGCTTTTTTAAAGCTTAATTCCTCTCATTAAGAGATTCATTTTATGTTTCATAGGTTATTTTTATCAACTATATAGTAGCAATAATTGTAATGATAATCCAAAAATTTTGTGGATTTATAGCCACATGAAATTAAAATTTCCATTTCTATACATACTGTTGTGGCTGAGAGGCATGATAAATAAAGTGCCGGATGTAAAAAGCTCAAGACCCACTCACTGTATAGGCGACAGGTGAGGAGTCCCCAGTCCAGAGAGGAATGCCCCCCTGAACAGCTTCTGCAAGACCTTGCTGCGAAGACAAAACCTGTGCCTACGTTTGACCCAAGTCCACTCCAGGATGGGGACTGGAGCCAAAATACAGCTACGTTTTCTCCAGCCATTTCCCCAAGACATCCTGGAATAGGTTTGCTTTCAAGGCCTCTTTGTACTGTTGATTTAAATAGAGGCTTTTTTAAGGTACTAGGTCAACGGACAGAGACTGGCGTTGTCAATCGGAACAGTTTATGAAACCTTTTGAGCACATGAAGAAATCTGGGGATTATTATGTTACAGTAGTGAAAGATGTGACTTTAGGACAGAATGTTGCTACGGCAACTCTGATAATAGAACATAATTTCATCCATTCCTGAGCTAAGGTTATTATTAACCCTTACTTTGCTAACCAAGAAACTGAACTGTTGTAAGATTACCCTTAAATGTCTATCACAAACTGTTGGTTTCTGTAAAAAGTTTGGATATACAGGATCTGAAGAAACTACATGTCGGAGTTTTCTAAAGTAAAAATCTTTTAAGAAAGACATTTGTCAAAAGAGCTAATGCAATGAGGCTATGTACCCATCCTGGAGTTGGAATAGTTTGCTGCAACCCAGCAGCCTCCACAAACACTGGATTAGAAAGCACTGTGATACAATAAAATGACATGTAGAAGATTACTTTGGGCTGGTGGGACGTGCTGTGAGTTTAAGATTACCAATGAATATTATAAAGAGCATGATTTTTAGCCAAAACACTACCTTTTTAACTAGAATCTTTTTTGCATTCTATTTTTCGAAAGTTTGGCTTCATTTCCTGGTAGGCAGAGTATAGGACTTACGTGTTTGCTCTCTGTTCTGCTCATTTTTTAAAAAGTATATGAAGAAGGCTGTTTCTTATCACATTCATAAAATTAATGTTTTGTTTCAAAGAAACATCTAAATACAAATTAAGGGTGTATCATTTCCAATATGCTACTTGAAATAGGGTAAATTAGATATATTATAACTAAACGTAGTACCATCCATGTTGATCCTAATAGTGTATTTGCAAATAACTTGGTAACTCTTTTAAAGTAGAAATGAAAATTTACCTATAAAACAGACAAGATTCAAAGTAAGACAATTTAAAAGTACTGTACATCTAAAGGTTTATGTAATTCTAATGCATGTGAAGTACAACCTTTGTTATGTATGAAATATAATAATTAATCATTTGTTTAAAATATCTAAGAGCAAGTAAAAGGTACTTTTTAATAGTAAATTAGCAAATCCTGGCAAACAGGGTAGGGCAAGAGTAGGTTTACACTTATTACTATGGAAAATAATACAATAATTAATAAATAGCAATACAAGCATAAGCTGTGTTTTGCATACTCACAACTATAAACCTACTTTTGCCCCACCTGTATTATATATTTCTAACCTATATTCTCACCTTTTCATGGGTGTCTGAAGCCTCTTTTCTAAGAAACATTTTTAAGAAAAAAATAGATTACGAAATTGAGAGGAATATTTTTTTAAGTGTATCATACTGTATTTGTTACATTTTTTAAATGTTGATGGAAGCTTTTCTATTTAATGTGATTATAATGGTATAATTATTCTGGTCACTATCTTGTTTTTATTTATTTTTTTAAGTGGAGCACATATTAGATGTTATTAATGGCTCTAATCTTTTGCATTCATGCTACATTAAACCTGTTCATATGATGAAAATAATAATATAATAAACTAAAAAATAGAAAAATATGTATTACAAAAAATCTGTAGAGGAAGTAGAATGAGAATAAAAGGAATGACAGCAAATTTCCAACTGTTTAAGAGCTTGTTTGTTTATTTTTTAGACAGAGGATGGTGCTGTCATATCACAACAGCATTTATACACCATTGGATATATTTTAAAAGATGATATAATAGTTTTATATCTTTTGTATCTATATTTACAATGGGCCAGAAACTGTGTACTTCACATCCATATACATCTGTATTAAAATATATGTTTTGTCAGGGATAATATAAAAATGTACAAGGTAGTTGCTAATTTTTCACAGTTCTTCTAAGGATATCTGAGTGGAAATGTTTGACGATGACAGGCCTAACCAACACACTTTCATTCTTTACACCAGGACTGCAGGCAACGTGCCCAGCTGCACATCTACTCTTCCAAGCCTCTTTGCAGAAACATATATCTCAGTTCTGGCTCACTTCTGCCATTCCTCTCTTACACATGGGATGTGAACATAATGGCTGGAGCTCCAGCAACCACCTTTGACTGTGCACTAAGAATGGCTGTGATAAAAGACAGAAAAAAACCTGGGCTTCCAATATCTTTGTCTTCCTCTATGCCATTCCAGAACTGCCTACCTCCAAGTTTCCTTCAGGTCAAGAAAAATGAACTCATACATTTAAATCACTTTTATGTTCGGTTTTCTGTTATACACAGCTACGTCTAATCCTTTTTGTTCCTCCCTTCCCTCGTTACTAAAAATCAAAAGGGTTACAACAACAGAAAGAAACACAAAGAAAAGCCCCTCATCTCCTGAAACTGCTCTCTGAGGACAGGGGTGAGACCCCACCTCCAGCCCAACAACCGTATCATTGTGTTCCGGTGGCGTCCAGACTTTGAAGTCAGAGAGGCCTCGGCTTAACTGAGCAGGGATCAGTGAATGAAGGGTAATGATACCTGTCCCACAGGATCGACTGAGGTGAGATATATGCCCAGCACAAAAAAGAGGCTCAACCAATAGTTCAATGGTGGTACCCAGTCCCAAACACCCTGAGCGTCCAGCTGCTGTGACAGTGGGTTTTTTCCTAGAAAATCCCCTGCAGTGAGATTGGAAGTAGTTTCCGGACACATTTTTAGAGTCTCACTCTCTGACCCTCCCGGAGATTCTGAGAGTTTCCTAACACACTTTCAAAAATTCCTTTGCTCCTTAAATAAACTAGAGTGGGTTCTGTGTTCTGCAACTTAGAACCCGAACCATGACACCTCCTGTCAGCCACATTGTTTTGATCATTTAGTCAAAACCCCCAAGGAAAAGAACTTCTTTACATTGGAAAGAAGTTCTAGCAAGCCCAGTTCCTAGAGGCTTGCTAAGGGCAGGCAGCTCAGTTCCTGCCCTTGACTCTATCTAACATGGGTTCAAACTTGCTCCTAACCAACTGGTGTGTAAATTGTCTTCTTTTCAGCTCAACAGAAGCCCCTTAGAAACAGAGGCAACCTGTTGAAGTCCAGTGGGAAATGGCCAGAGGAATGAGTGGGGATGAGGAGATGAGGTCCTGAGCCCCCCACTGGAAACCCACACAGCCCCAAGCGAGTCCTTTCAGTACCCTGGGCCTCAGTTCCCTGGACTGTGAAATGGGAAGATAGGATCTGGCCCAGAGCTCTGATGTGAGACCAAAAACAATAGACCTGAAGACCCCTAGTCTATGCTAGACCTAAGGGACAACTTGAAAGTGTCTTTTTTCTTGTACCTCCGGTGGAAGGCAGGGACTGGGTCATGTCTTTCCCCTTTCCTCTTTCAGGGCAGTTACTAAAGTGACAGAGGTCTCTCTTGCCAGGGGAAGGGCCAAATCATGGGTCATATCGCCCTCTGGTGGATTTAGATGGAAAGGGTGTGGTTTTCAAATGGGCTACAAAGCTACTCACAGAATCCAGGAATTCCAGAAGTGAAAGGGATTTTGAGACCATGTACTCTAACATCCTCATTTATAGATGGGATAATGACAAAAGGCCAAGAGGGAGAGTGACTTGCCTGAGGTCATACCAAGAACAAATGTTAGCACCTGGCCAGACCCCAGTCCCTAATGCCCATGCACATCCCAGGTCATTCTCTCTGACATGGAACACAGACGCCTCCATCGTTTGTGGTCACTGTTCCCATGTCCCTAAACTCTCAGCACAGCTGAGCATGCTGTCAACAAGTAGCACTCCAGCTAACTCTGCTCAAGACTAGGTAATTTCCCCACCCAGTTACAGTGTCAAAAAGCTATGTTACTTCTCTCTTAAAATCTACCATGTTAATATGCTGATTTTAATAGAAACAAACAGCTATAACTATAGCAACTTCTTGGAAGCTTAGAAAGAAAACACTCTCAGTCACAACTGGGTAATTCTAAAGCAACAATGGAATGCCTGATTTCTCCATGAACTAGAGAAACCCTTTATCAGACACCAATCTCTCCCACAGGTGGCTATCTATAAAGATGGTCCAGTCCCAAGGATTAAAAGCAAATCACCTTCACACCAACACAACTGCCAACCTAGCATGACTTGCATAAAATCCAATATGCTAATGGTACCCAATTAGCCATCTTAATAAAAGCCAAAAGAAATAGGTTGTGTTGTGTCTTTGCCATGGAGAGGAAATGTCCTGTTCAAGGAAATTCTTAGAAATCTTTTAGTCTTTAAATCCCTTTGAAACCTGAAAAGGCACAGGGAAGACTTTACCAAAGTAGAGCTCAAAAAAGCCACCTATGTTCTGTCCTCAGAGCAGGTGGGACCCTGAGGGAATCACTTTCGTCCCCCCACCCCAGCTCATGGGTAGCAGGGAGCCATCCAGCAGGTCCTGCTGGCTTTGCAGTGTTCCTGAGAGGATCTAGTGGATCTCATCTCAGGATCACAAACATTGCAAATGGGCAGAATTTTAATCACCCATCATGAAATAACCTGGGTTTTCCTCTCATTTTCTGACAAAACCTTAAAGCTTAACCTGATTAAGTTCTCTATTTTTTATTATAATTACTCTACAATAATAATATTTGAGATTGAGTGTTTACAGTAGCAATATTCTAAGAGGTTTGCATGAGTTAACTTAATCCTGACCAGAATTCTATGAAGAAAGTGCTATTAATCATTTTACAGAGGAAAAAGCCGGATCAGAGAAGTTAAGTAATCCACCCAAGATCAAACAGCTCGGAAGTAGAAAAATCACATTTGAAGGCAAGTCCACCCGATTTCAGAGTCCATACCCTTAAATGTGCTCCAGTCTGAAGATGATCTGTGCGGATGCAGACCAACTTCTTTAGCATCCCTTAACTAAATCCCAGCAGGGAGGGGGGCGTCAATCAGGGACTGAAGGTCAAAATCACAAAAGGGCCTGTTTTGATTTGAACCCTGTGTCCCCCCAAAGTCCCCTCTAAATCGAATTTCCATGCTCATTTTAAGCATTTTTGTAGTCACTCTGCTTCCTTCTAGCACCATAGGTGTGTACATGCGTCATCAGTCAGAAAGTGACACCGCACTGGAGCACATTTGGTGTTTCCTCCTTGTGAATACAGTGGGCTATTTTAAGAAAGAATAAAGGCCTTGGAAGAAGACCTGAATTTGAGACCCAACTCTGCCATATCTGCTACCTGTTTGACCTTGGATATTTATTCGCTCTGGGACTCATTCTCCCCATTTTGGCAAATGTGGAAAATATCAGCATTGTGCTGTTATTGTAAGAATTTATTCAGACCCGTCTAGGAGTATCTAGCAGTGTCAGGCAGGCTTACAGTCAGCATTCAAGAAAAAGTAGCAATTAGTGGACAATAACCTGCCAAAGCAGAGACTTTCCTTCTATACCAAGCTCCAGAGCAAAAGATAACAGTGGACATCAGGGGAGGAAGGAACAAATGCCTGTGACCTTCAGCATCATTTAATGAGATGTGCATGGGCTTTGGACAGATTCCCAGTTGTGTTATTTGGGGTAAATTGCTTAATTTTGCTGAGTCTCAGTTTCCTTCCCCATAAACAGAGGACATATATCTTCATTACACATTATATACATTCATGTCACTTACTATCCAGTTACGAAACCAGGACATGGACATAAATAAAAGGAAGATTAGAGCATCTCCAGAATTTTTAGATACTTCAATGATCTAAGTTACTGAGTTAGATTCTGAACTATGTTTAGTTGTGTTAAGAAATGAGATCATTATAGGAAATGCCAATAATATAATAAAATATCAGCCTTCTCAGGTGTCCTAAGACTGGAGGTACAATAGTTAAGATTTCTAGATTGTTTTGAACAGAAAAAAATCCATTTGTTTAATTTTAATCAAGTAGAGTAGAATTATTTTTAAGTATAGTTTACATTTCTACACATTCTCTAATTTTTTTAATTATAAAAGCTTCATGGGTACATACTCAAGAGAAACTCTTATAATATGCAATAGGAGACTTACACATGAATGTTCAAAACCTATTGTTTCTAACACAAAATAGAACTGTAAAGAATTCAACAGAGGATAAACAAATTATGGAGTATTTATACAATGGAATACCACATAGAAGAAAAATGAAACTATAGCTGTAAGTGACATGGATGAATGCTAGAAGCATAACATTGAAAAGAACCAACTCATGGAATACTACATGTTAAGTGTGATACCACTTTTATAAAATTCAAAGACAAGCAACCCAAAATTAGATCAGGTTTAGGGGTACATAGAGAGGTTGTGAAGCTATATTTTTAAAAAACTAAGAAATTATTTTTTTGAATTTCAGAGTAGTGGCAGCTGCTGGGAGAGAGATGGGGAAACAGTATCAGAGAGCAGCACATGGGTCAATTCAACAGCATTGGATAACTTCCCTACCGGGTGGTAGGCTCACCTATTCGAATATGATTTTTAATAATGTATTGTACCTCGAGCTGTACTTACAGATACACACATGCATATAGATAGCATTACCTATAATAATGTTACATAACAATACTTTGAAAACCCATGCTACTCAATGTTGGATGAGAAATCTGATTTCCTTGCTCCTGACCCTGCTCTGTTAATATCCTAGAGATTTTTTTTCTTCTGTGTACTCTGTGAGTAGAATGTACAACCCAGCTACCGCTTTAAAAATATGTGTACTAAGGACCTAAGATTAAGGCCATAAACTTAATCACAGGAAGAAAGCAATCCACAAACAACTCTGTATCCGTGCCTTAAAGGTCAAGTGACAGAGGGTGGAGATGGTAATGATGCTGCACATCAGGCAGGAGGTATCAATACTCAGGAGGCTTGAGTTAAAATCTATGTCACGACTAGTTAATTTACACAGGACAAAACTACACAGAATTGAAGTCCCAAATAGTTCGGTGCACTCTTATGTGTTATAAGCAGATCAGACAAAATCATTGAGTTAGTTTGCTTGGGCTGCCATCAAAAACAAACAAAAATACCACAGACAGGGAGGCTTAAAAAAAATAAATTTATTTTCTCACAATTCTGGAGACTAATAGTCCAAATTCAAGATGCTGGCAGAGTTGTTTCTCCTGAAGGCCTGTCTCCTTGGTTTGCAGGTGGCCATCTTCACCAGGTGACCTCACCATGTGTCCTCACATGGTCTTCCCTCTGAGTGTCTGTGTCCTAATCTCTCTTTCTTAAAAGGAAACCAGTCACATTGGAATAGGGCCTGCTTCAATAACCTCCTTTAAGCTTAATCGCCTCTTTAAAAAACCCTGTGTCCAAGTACAATCACATCCTGAGGTAGGGAGAGGTGAGACTTTGACATATGAATCAGGGAGGGCACAGTTCAAACCGTAACAGTCACCATGGATTTTCTGAAGATCAATGAAATACGGCCAGTGCTGTCCAAGAGAGCTTTGCCTAGTAATGGAAATACGCTCTATCTGCACTCTCCAGAAAGGCAGCCATATGTAGCTATTCGGCACTTGAAATGTGGCTATTGTAACTGAGAAACTGAATTTTTTGTTTTAATAAATTTTAATCAATATTAACTTTGTCACCTGTGGCTAGTGGCTACCACTTCAGACAACTTCAGGATTAGGCCAAGCATGAGTACGGAGAGGCACACATCAAAGGGAATGTCGACAGGCTGGAGAAGTCACGAGAGCATCAGGACAGAACCTTTTAGAGACTGTCCAGGCAACCCACCCACCCTGCACAGAGGAGACCTGTGCACCAGGAAGGAAGAGCATTGGGTCCAGTGTCCTAGAGAAATGTGAGAATCCTCTGGGCAGGTTTATCTGTTCCTTTCCTTTCTTCATTCATATTCTTTTTTGACATCCTCATAGAATTAGTTCCACACATTTGCTCTGCTTTCCTTTGAGAATAACTAGCAGGCCCACATCTTCCTGAAAAACACCAGCTCTTACCGTCTCAGAGCCTTTACTCCCGCAGTTGAACTTTGCACGATGGCTTCCTCCTTGCCCAGGCCGCAAATCAAACATCATCTTCCTTGACCGCCCTATCCAAACTAGCAGCCTCTGCCAACCCTGTTGCCTAGTTGTTGTTGATGTTTTTTATTTTATTTCACCCTATCTGACATCATCTTGTTTACTGAGTTGTTCTTTATCGCCCATTTCCCACTCCCACCCTCACTATACTGTGAGCTCCATGAGAACAAGAACCTTGTTTGTCTGGCTCACTGCTTTATTCCCAGTTCCTAGACAAGGGCTAGATCCTCAGTAAGTATCCCATGAAGGACAGATGATGGATGAATGGATGAGTGGATGGACGGATGGATGGGTGAATATTTTTCCCTCTCCTTCAGAGAACCACATTGTCAAAGGCCTCTGCCATGCTTGAAGTCCTATAAAGCAGTAAAAACCTCCACCCCTACACTCTCACCTTCTGCCCCCTAGAAAGCCAGCCGATAGCTTGGACCTCACCCCACCAACAGAAGTGAGGAGACCATATTGCTTCCAGGAAATCCAAGAGGCCAAGGTAAGTGGTTATTTGTATAAGTCCTTCTGCTTGCTCATCCTCACAGCCTCATCTGAGTAAGACAGGATCTTCATGCAAGTCCCCCCACCCCACCCCAGAGTGTGAAGAGGGTGACCATGTATGGGTAAAAGTCACAAACCTAACACTTTAGCGAACCCAACCTGGCACCAGGCCAAAGAGCTATAAAACGTCTTCTGTCTCCTGATAAAATAACTCCACTCTGGGGTGTGTTCCCAAAGAAACAATCCTGAAGGGAGGAGGAGTTTGGTTTTGAGTGGCACTGTCTGATACTGTAGAGTTAAAAGCATCATAAACACACAGCAACTAGCAAACAGCCAAACATAACATTCGGTACATTATACAGGTGCACACTGCCTTATCCAAAACCCTCAGGGCCTGATACATTTTGCAAGTCAAAATACTTCCAATATTAGAAAAGCTATAGCTTGATTCTATTCCATTGCATATCATTCCCAGCAGAGTCCAGGGCAGCATCCCTACTCAAACATACTAATATCTGCTACAAAACAGATGCATAGTGATCCTAACTGGAATAAAGCAAGCATATAAAACCCCTCATATCAGTTTGGGTGACATTAGGAAACAGAACTTTCCCAGCTGAGAACCTTCTGGTTTACAGAGCATCATAGATTTCAGAACTGCACGCAAGAGATGAGGACCTGAACTATCAAGAAGACTGCAACAAAGACTTTTATGGACAAGACTACAATAAAGACTACAACCCACTCTCTCTTGCCCGAGAGGGTGGGCAAAAGACAGTAGGGCCATCAAAACTTCTTCCTTCTTTACTGTCCTCCTGACCCAGGGTCCACCTAAGGTGGGGAAACAGGGATAGTACCAGGATGCTATTCAGCAGTAGAGAAGGGGGCCAGGTCATGACTATGCAACATGCATTGCAAACCCTGTGCAAAGATTATTAATGAGGACCTTGCTGGGGACACCAAAAAATGTTCTCACCAGAGCCCAGATCTATTCTCAGTGGTTCAGTGGCACCCCCAGGGAACTCTGTCCACAGGGGACGACATCAGAAATCCTGGTGGACAAATCACTGATATTTTTTCTGGTGCAGATGGAGCAGGTGGAAGTAGGTGACACAGAGCAACTTGCTCTGACCTGGAATTTGAAAGGCAAGAGTATTTATCCTGGGTCACCTTTTCAAAACATCCTCTCAACATACATGGTCCATGTCCCTCTTCAGTATCTCTTTATCTTAAGAAAGTGAAATTCCACAATCTCTTTTATTTCTATTATTTTGGTAAGAACTCCTAACTTGAGACCTACTCTCTTAACAAAAATTGAAGTGCACAATGCAGTATTGTCAACTATAGGCACAATGTTGTACAGCAGATTCTAGAACTCACTCATCTTTCAAAATTAAAATTGTGTACCTGTTGAAGAACACCTCCCCAATTAATCCTTACCACAGCCCCTGGAAACCACCACTCTACTCTCTTGCAATGAGTTTGACTATTTTAGATACTTCATATAAGTAAAATCATGCATTTTTCCTTCTGTATCTAGCTTATTTCAATTAGCATAACGACCTCCATCCATGTTGTCACATAGAGCAGGATTTCCTACTTTTGTAAGTCTGAGTAATGTTCCACTGTATATACATACCACATTTTCTTTATCCATTCATCTCTTAATGGACATTTAGATTGCTTCCCTTAACTGGGCTATTGTGAATAATATTGCAATGAACACAGAAGTGCATGTAGCTCTTTCAAATCCTCATTTCAATTACTTCGGATATAAATCAGAAGTGAGATTGAAGGGTCATACACCACAATTCTAGTTTAAATTTTTGAAGAACTTCTGTAATCTTTTCCATACCAGCTATACCATTTTACATTCCCACCAGCAATGCACAAGGGTTCCATTTTTCCACATCCTTGCCAACACCTATTTTTTGCTTTTGGGTAACAGTCATTCCAAGAGGGGTAAGGTGATATCTCATAATGGTTGACTTGCATTTCCCTGATGTTTAGTGATATAGAGCACTATTTCACATCCACTTTGGTTATTTGTGTGTCTTCTTTGGAGAAGTGTCTATTCAAGTCCTTTGTTTCTTGCTGTTGAGTTGTATGAGTTCTTTATATATTCTAGTTACTGATCCCTTACCAGATATAACGTTTGCAAATATTTTCTCCCCTTCTATAGGCTGCCTTTTCAAGCTGCCGTTTCGTTTGCTGTGCAGCTTTTTAGTTTTGATGTAGTCCTGCTTGTCTATTTTTGCTTTTGTTGCCTGTGCTTTTCATGTCATATCCAAGAAGTCAAAGACCAAAGTCAAGAAAATCTTCCACTATGTTTTCTTTTAGGAGTTTTACAGTTCCAGGTCTTACAGCTAAGTCTTTAATCCATTTAGAGTTGATTTTTGTACATGGGTAAAATAAGGGTCCAATTTTATCCTTTTGCAGAAAAATATCCAGTTTTCTCAAAACTGTTTGTTGCAAAGATTATCATTTCCCCATTGTGTTTTTTATACCTCAAAGATCAGTCAGTTCCATTGGTCTGTACAGCAGTAAATGAATAAGCTCTGGCTGATGTGCCTCATCAGTGGATTGAGCACCGGCCTGCAAACCAAAGGGTCACTGGTTCAATTCCCAGTCTAGGGCACATGCCTGGGTGGGGGCCAGGTCCCCAGTAGTGGGTACACAAGAGGCAACCACACATTGATGTTTCTCTCCCTCTCTTTCTTCCTTTCTCCTCTCTCTAAAAATAAATAAATAAATAAATAAAAGTAAATGAATGATATCCCATATTCATGGGTTGGAAGACTTAATATTGTTAAGTTGTCCACACTACCCAAAGTGATCTATAGATTCAATGCTATCCCCATCAAAATGCCCATGGCATTTTTGCAGTGATAGAAAAATAATCAGGAAATTCATATAGGACCAAAAAGACTCTGAATAGCCAAAGCAATTTTGAAAAAGAAGATCAAAGCTATAGGTATCACACTTCTTGATTTCAAAATCTATTATATAACTAGTGATTAAAACAGTATAGATTTGAGCCCTGGCTGGTGTAGCTCAGTAGATTGAGCGTGGACCTGTGAACCAAAGGGTTGCTGGTTCGATTCCCAGTCAGGACACATACCTGGGTTACAGACCAGGTTGCGAGTGGGGGCATGCAAGGGGCAACCACACACTGATGTTTCTCTCCATCTTCCTCCTTCCCTTCCCCTCTCTCTAAAAATAATTAAAATCTTAAAAAAAAAAAAACAGTACAGATTTGATTTGGGGTGATAAAGATACAGTGCAATGTACAAATGATGTATTATATAATTGTATACCTGAAAATTATATAATTTTATTAACCAATGTCACCCCAATAAATTTAATTAAAAATAATAAAAATTTTTTCAAACTGTGGTGCTAGTACATGCTCTTTTGTTAAAATCACCCTGCTAACAGCCAGAAATTACACAGCAAGATTGTCCCTGTCAAGGAAGAAAACTTTGGGGCTTGGCTGACGTCATCTAGGTACTACTTCCTGTTGCATCCTTCCCCATTGCTTCTTCATAACCTATGAAGATGTCCCAGAGACTTATAATTGAGACAAGAAGGTTCTGGGGTTCACCTGCTGAAGACATCTAACTGATCTGCAAAGGCAAGCAGAGAGGAAAGGCAGCTCGGTGGCTACATGCAGAAACACTGAAGCCAGCAGGCCCGGTTGTGAATTCTGACTCCTCCTCAAGGGCAGTGTGACCTTTAGCAAGTTGCTTAGCCTACCTGTGCTTTATTTTCCCATCAGTATGAGGATCAAAGAAGAAAACCCACAAACTGACAAGCACAATGTAAGGGCCCCAGAGAAGCCAGCTTTTCACTGCTAATGTATCAGTGGGTGAAGACGGAGTCCGTGTTACCATCTGAAGTCATGCTTATACCCAATCTCTACCAACTGGAACTCTTTAATTTCAAGTTTCTGAAACAAAGGGAGCATCTGCTGTGTTGCAGCAACCCTTGGATTATGGGGGCCCTTAGCCCAATTTGTAGGGTAGGAAGCTAACTGGCCCAAAATCACAGATTCTCAGGCAAAGCAGGGATTTAAACCAGGTTTTCTGACTCCATCCAACATGTCGTGGGTTTTTTTGACAGCACAACTGTCCTTAAGAAAACTCTTTTTTATTGGGAAATCTGTCCTTGGGAGGAAAAGTTTGGTTTTTTAGAAATATACAATAGACATGTGAAGTAAAGACTGGCAAGTAAAGTAGATTTGTGAGAAGACCACATAGAAATTAGACCTTCAATCAGAATAACAGACTTTGTGGTATAGGGCAAGGCTTGTGGCCAAACTGGACTTCAGAGTCCTCATCTGTAAAATGAATTTGTTGGACAAATGACCTCGAAGGGACCTCCAAGCAAGTTTTGAACAATGGCAGCCCCAGTGGCATGGTGTTTGTTGTTGAACACATGGCTTTAGCTGATTATTATGTTATTATTAACTTTATTGCATAGGTGCTTCTGAAATGACAAGAACAATCACTTCATGTTACAGAGAAAAAAGAAGAGGACCCAGAGAGGTATTAAATATTTTGAGGCAAAACAACCCCCGACCCGTCTCCTGCCTCATCCCCAGAGATGCTCTCTGAATTTGTTTGCTCCAGGACATAATCAGTAACATCTAAAATTAGCACTGGAGCTGCTTCTCTCTCCCACTTCATCATCTCTGAGAGGTTCCGTAGATTGAAGAATTGCTTATAATGATGATGGAATAATTCATTTAAAAACTCGCAAACTGAGAAAACAAGTTTACTATCTTATCTGTGAATAGTTTCGGCCTGAAAGGAAAATTGTCTGCTGCCAAACAAAAGGGAAAAAAGCAATTATTTGAGATAAAACCCCTAGCCCATCACTGTGCCTCTGGAAGATGGAATTCATTGATCAGAGTCAAAGTTCCAGGTCTGGGTGGAAAAAAATAAGGTCCCTGCATCATTAATTTCAATAGAATCTAAAATAATGGGATGCAGCCAAGCAAAAATACAATGAAATCTAATGTTCCCTGTTCCCTAAGTCACCTGCTCCCAGAGTGCAATGGGATAGAAGATACGCTGGCATTTTTCTGCCCAGAGTCAGTTTTCAAAGCTGCTGGGCTTTCTTTTCTTTTAATTATATTTCAAACACACAGAAAAATACAGAGGGCCATACAATAAATATTCACACACTAACTCAGATTTAATAAATGTTGACATTTTATTCTAACATATACGCTTTGGTCATTTTAAAACAATGATGTTACCATATAATTAAAACCCCTTCACTATTTCTATTCCCCTTTCTCCTTCCCAAGATAATCACTATCATGATTTTGATATATACTACTCTGTGCAAGTTTTTATAAATACTATATATAAATATGTTGTTCTTACGATTTTTCATTACATACAATAAAAATTTAACCGGTTTAGAGTGTAAAATTCAGTGTCATTCAGTACACTCACATCATCACCCACTACCCAGTTCCAGAGCATTTCCATCACCTCCGAAGGAAACCTCTCCCAGCCCCGCGCAACCACCAATCTTATTTATACCTCTACAGATTAGCCTATTCTGGACATTTCCTATAAACAGAATCATACAATACATATTTTTTTGTGTCTGATTTCTTCCATTTAGCATGATGCTTTCACGGTTTTTCCATGTTGCTGTTGTACCATGTATCAGTACTTCATTCTTTGTATGGCCACACGGTGTTCTATTTTATGAATGTATCACATTTGTTTATCCATTCATCTGCTGATGGACACTTAGGATGCTCCTCCCTTTTGGTTATGAAAATGAAGCTATGAATATTCACATGTTTTTGTATGAACAAATGTTTTCTCTCCTCTTGGGGTTATACTGAGAATGGAATTGCTAGATCACAACTATATGAAACATCTTGAGTAATTCCAAGGCTGCATATTTTGTGTTGGTATCATCCCACATCTGCTTTTCCCACTCACCATTTGTTTGAGAGATTCCTCCAATTTAATATTTAGCTATAGTTTTAGTTATTTTTGTATGGAATCCCATTGCATGAACACTGATCATCTGCCATTCCCCTACCACTGGATATTTAGGTTGGTCCCAGTTTCCCACTACCATAAATAACATTACCGTGATGGGAGTTTCAAACGTTGAAGTCTGTGTACCAAATCTGCAGGACAAGAGATCCTCACAGGTCACCCCCAATCTCCTTGGATGATGGTTCTGGCTTGTGGGTGGAGAATCCAAGTGAGCGAGCTGAAGGGATGCATCAGACCATGCCCCCAAATCACTAAAGCTCTCAGACCAGAGGGTGATCAGTATATTATTATTCCCAATTCATTGCTCTGTGACCTGCAGTGCATCCTTGGAGGAGGTACAGTCCCTCCCCCTGCCCCACCCCACATATCAGTCTTGACCATATGATGGATGTGGCCTCAGGATGTGACAAGGAGTTTTGTGGTCCATCCCCTGCCTCTTTTCTCTGCCTGGAATCCAGAATGAAGAAAACGCATGAAGCAGAGCCACAGCTAGGTCACAAGGACCTACAAATTGAGTAAAACAAACTTCTATTGTTGCAAGCCTCTGAGATGTTGATGTTGCTTGTCATCATAGAGTAACCTAGCAAAGCCTAATGCAAGGGTTCTCTTCTTTATACTCATCTCAACTGAACTCTCTGTAATTTTGACATGAATGTCCACCTGCCTAATTTTTAAGCCTCATTCCAACTAAAATGCATTTACCAGGTTTGGATTCTGCCCAATACCTAGCCCAGAGCTTGGGATTTAAAAACACAGGGAAACAATAATGGTTAGAATTTGTGAGGACCTTCTCTGGGCCAGGCACACACAGGCAGGCAGCACGTCCTTTGTCCTTGTATCACCTGAAGGAGGCAACACTGCTATTACCCCCATTTTATTGATGAAGAAAGTGAAATTCAAGGTATTGAGTAACTGTCCTCAGGTAAGACTTGATCTAGCAAGAGGCAGCTGGAGAAACTGAACCTGAACACTCTCTCTCTCTCATCCTATAGGACACGTAGCCTGCTTCCAATGAGCTCACAAATGTGTCCTCCTGTCACACCACAGCTGGCTCTCTGTGCCACGCACTTGGCAACAGTAAGCTGCACTCAGCAGCTGCAGACCCTGAACAAATCATCCCACTTAGCTAAGCCTCAACTTCCCTTGTATATCAAGGTAACACCTGACAAGGCCCTGGCAGTGAGAGGGGTCCAGTGCATGCTCTTTCCTCTATCTGTGAGCAGCAAGACCAGGATTTGAGTCTCCTATTGGTAATGACCTTGGGCAAGCCACTCTCAGGACACTCAGTCTCTTCAGCTCTTGGCTGGGAATAACCATCGCGACCTCACCACTGTCATAAGGTGGAAATGAGTAAAGGTATGCAAAATCGCTGTGTGAACTCTAGAGCTCTCTGTACAGGTCAGCTGTTAGGCTCCTTTCAGGATGCAACACTTCAGAGGCCTTAGTGAGAGGGCGCTCACACCCACACACCCGATTCCAAGAAAAATACAAGAGGTGGGGGGCCTTGTGGTTTCATCTGTCATGACTCACAGAGGCCACTCCTGCTGGGTATTCAAATCCTGTGGCTAGAGGAGCTGTGCTTTTTGCTAACCAATCCTTAAGGCTGCAACTAACACCCACTCTCTGGTCCAGAGGGAGGGAGTGGAAGGCCAAGGTGACTTGGAGCTTTATTCCAAGGCAGTGTAAGCATGTGGGGGAGGAGGTAGGTGGTGCCAAGAATGTAAACAGGGAAGTCAGGAGGGGTGGTGTGAGTTTTCTGGTCTGTGAGAGAGGAAAGGATGCCCAGCCCTGACAGCAGCAGATCCAAGTAGAAAAAGTTCAAGAGGTGTCAGAAGATGCTAGATATTTGTTTTCTCATAATTTTGGAGGCTAGAACTCTGAGATCAAAGTATCATTAGCGTTGCTTTTTTTCTGAGGCCTCTCTCTTCCATTTTTTTCTGAGGCATCTCTTTTTGGCTTATAGATGGCAGTCTTTTTCCTGTGGCTTCACAGCCTCTTTCCTCTGTACCTGTCTGTGTCCAAAGTTCCTCTTCTTATAAGGACACAAGTTCTGTTGGATGAGGGCCCACCCTAATGACCTCATTTCAACTTAATTATCTCTTTAAAGACCCTTTCTCTAAACACAGTCACATTCTGAGGTACGGGGAGTTCAAACTTCAACACAGGAATTTTGGGAGGACACAGTTCAGCCCATAACAAGTAGATTATGTTAACAAATTACCTGGAGGAATGTTCTGTGGTGATACTTATGAGACATCTTACATATTGCTGAATTCAAATTGCAGGCATTTTATATAAGGTTTTAAAATTATATGGCCAGGAGATGACATGGTTCTATATAGAGAGAACCTAAAGAGTCCACTAAAAACCTACTAGAATTTAGGAAGTAAAGTAGCAGGATACAAAATAAATAGCCAGAAATCAGTTGCATTTTTATATACCAATAATGAACTATCAAAAAGAGAAACAAAATAATCCCATTTACAATTTCACCAAAAATAAAATAAAATACCTAGACAAACTTAAACAAGGATGTGAAAGACCTGTACTTGGAAAAGTATAAAACACTGAAGAAAGAAATTGAGGAAGATACAAATAAGTGGAAACATATACTGTGTTCATGGACAGGAAGAATTAACATCATTAAAATGTTCATACTGCCCAAAGCAATCTATAGATTCAACACAATTCCTAACAAGATACCAACAGCATACTTCACAGAACTAGAACAAATATCCCAAAATTTTAAATGGAACCACAAAATACCCTGAATAGCCACAGCAATACTGAGAAAAAAGAACAAAGTTGGAGAAATCATGCTACCTATATCAAATTATACTACAAAGCTATAGTAATCAAAACAGCATGCTACTGGAATAAAAACAGACATATAGATCAATGGAATAGAATAGAAATCCCAGAAATAAACCCATGCTTTTATGGTCAATTAATATTTGACAAATGAGGCAAGAACATATAATGGGGTAAAGACAGTCTATTCAATAAATGGTGTCGATAAAATTGGACAGATACATGCAGAAAAATGAAACTAAACCACCAACTTACACCATATACAAAAATAAACTCAAAATAAATTCAAGACCTAAATTTAAGACTTGAAACCATAAAAATCCTAGAAGAAAACATAGGCAGTGAAACCTCAGACATTTCTCATAGCAATACTTTTTCTGACATATCTCTTTGGGTAAGGGAACCAAAAGAAAAAATAAACAAGTGGGACTACATCAAACTAAAAAGCTTTTTCACAGCAAAGGAAGCCATTAACAAAAGGAAAAGACAACCCACTAAATGGGAGAACATATTCACCAGTGATACATCTAATAAGGAATTAATATTCAAAATGTATAAAGAATTCATACAACTCAATACCAAACAAACAAACAATCCAATTAAAAGATAGGTAAAGGACCTGAATAGACACTTTTCCAAAGAGGACATACAGATGGCCAACAGACATATGAAAAGATGCTCAATGTCAATAATAATCAGAGAAATGCTAATTAAAATCCCAATGAAATATCACCTCACACCTGTAAGAATGGCTATTATCAGTAAGTCAGCAAACAATAAGTGTAGGCGAGGATGTATAGAAAAGGGAACCCTACGGCACTGTTGGTGAGAGTACACATTGGTGTGGCTACTGTGGAAAACAGTATGGAGTTTCCTCAAAAAATTAAAAATGAAACTGCCTTATGACCCAGCAATTATGCTTCTGGAAATTTATCTGAAGAAACCCAAAACACTAATTCAAAAGAACATATGCCATAATAAAGTACCACAGTCTGGGTGGCTTAAACAACAGAAATTAATTTTCTCAGTTCTAAAAGCGGGAAGTCTGAATGATCAAGCTCACTGTCATCCTCAGACCCCTCCCAATCACCAGTTCCTTTGGAGATGTCATCACCAAACTTTTGTGGAGACAGGCCCAGGGGGCAGGCAGTCTTGGAGGCCAGGGCAGAGGTGGCACAGACTTCACAGCTTGTGCACCTCATGTATATTACTTTGATCTTGTTGGGGCTGAACTTCAGCAGTACGGTGGAGGCAGCTTGTGTCAGATAAATCCAGATTCAGGACAACCAAAGAAAAGCTGCACCTAAGACTCCACTGAACTGAAAACTGAGAGCTAGTATATTTCATGGTTGGTATTTGCTGGTATGGAGATGTGCTATTGGTTTTTAGTAGATCTGTGTCTGACAATCTTGCTGAATCCTCTCATTAGTTCTAAAAGAGGATCTGTTGATTCAATTGGCTTTCTATGTAGCTGATCACAGCAATTGTGAATAATGACAGCTTTATCTCTTTCCTCCAATCTTTATACCTCTGTATTGGTTTGCTAGCACCGCCATAACAAAGTGTCATACGCTGGGTGGTTTAAACAGCAAAAGTGTATTTTCTTACAAGTTTAAGGCAAGAAGTCTGAAATCAAGATGTCAGTAGGGCAGTTTCTTCTGAGGCTCTCTGCTTGGACTGTAGATGGCTCTTTTCCCTGTGTTCACATGGTCTTTCCTCAGTGAATGTCTGTGTTTTAATCTCCTCTTTCAAGGACACCAGTCATACTGGATTTGGACCCACCTTAACAACCCCATTTTAACTTATGTTTTTAATGACTCTATCTCCAAACACAATCACAATCTGAGGTTCCAGGAGCTAGGACTTCAAAATATAAATTTGGGGAATACAGGCTCCCATTGTTTATTCCTGGCTTCGACTGCAGTGATGAAGCAAGGTTCCCCCTTATGTTTCTGTCTTACAGCTGTGCCAGGAAGGCACTGATGACCTGAGGCAAGGAGTGGAAAAGAGGAAAAAGTAGAAGTCAAACCAATTCCTTAGCAAGGCTCACTGTCCCCTCTGCCTCTGGCTCATGTTCCCTCCACATGCAGAGCAGGATGTCCTCCCCAGAGTTTTCCCATCTGATTTTATTCAAGTTCTTTGGCACCTCCATGCCTCCCTCTCTTTCCATAGTATCTCCAGAGTTCAGGTTTTGGTGGCAGGGCTGGGGTAGGGGGGCAGGGAGGCATGGAGTGAACGATCCAGCCAGAAATTCCCATGATCAGATTGTTTTAGAGATATCCCTTTGGCTGCAGTGTAGAGATTGAATTAGAAGTGGGCAACATTGGAGATTGAGAGACTAGATAAGGGGCTATTGCAATAAACGATTCCTAGACAGGGCCAGTGGCAATGGGAATGGAGAAACTGATGGTGTTGACAGGACTTGGAATAAAAGGCAAGAAAGACATCAAGGATGAACCCTGGGATGCTGACTTGGGTTAACTGGGTAGATGGTAGTGACTTTCACTAAGATGATGCAGGACATAGGAGCAAGAGAAGGTTTAGGGTTGGGAGAAGGACTCACGGAAAATGACATGCCCACAAGATGAGCCCATTATCCAAACTGAGATATTTAACAGGCAGATGGAGCTAGAGTGTTAGTATTCAGGAAAGAACTATGGACTGATGACCCTGGAAGTCATCAGCACATGAATGGTAATTGAAGCCATTGAGATGGGCACTGGTAAACTTCCCAGGATGGTTTGAGAAGGGAGAACAGAAGGCCTAGGACACATTCCTAAGGATCACAGTATTTCAGGGCTGGTCCTACCAGGTTAGATATTAAATCAGATGAGGACTAAAAGGAATCCCTGGACTTAGGGACATGGAAGTCTTGAAGGCCTCTGCTCCCAGTAGGGGAGGTTGTCATTCTCACCACTGTGATAATAATAAATGGTCATTAGCAATACAATCACCTTAGAACTATACTGGCATTTTACACTTTTGCAAGAAGTTTGTATTTCACAACTTTCTTTTTGTTTGATGGGAACTGTGGCCCATAATATCATTTTTGAAGGAAGCTAGGGAAGGTTTTCTGGAGAAGAAAAGACTTTGGAGTGGAAGCTGAACATGCTGAGAGTATCTAAATTCATAAAAGGCTGTCCAGAGTCTGCTGTGGGGAAGCAGCCCTGACTTAAGACATTTGCAGAGTCAGAGCTGTCCAACAACAGAAAGTGCTGCCTACAAAGCTAAGGAGACCTTCACCCCACATATTCAAGCTTCTTGAGTCCTTTCAAGTTCATTCTCTCATTTCATCCTCACAGCCATTCTATGCAAAGAGAGGGAATTTTTCCTTTGTTTAAAGATGAGGTTAAGGGGTATGAAGATTATACAGTTAGAATATAGAAGGAATGGCACCTAAGCCAGGTCTTCACATTCCGAGAGCAGTATTTTGGCCATGCTTCCTATCATAGAAGTTCCATCTGGTCGTGCCTTCCTTCACGGAGTTTCCATATGCCCATGCCTTCCATCATGGAGGTTCCGTCTGGCCATGCCTTCTATTGGAGAAATTCTTTCCAGGCTAAGCATCTGTCTAGTGAGGAAGCCCAGGCAAGAATTATTGCCTAAGGGGAAGGAGGAGGGCTGGTAAGAGATAAGGACCCTTACCAGATGAAGTTGAGTCCAGCTAAGCAATCAGTGACTATAATTTTTCCATCATGTGGGGATAACTCACTCTTTACAGTTGAGAAAACACACACAGAGGCTATGATGCTGTTGAAAAATGAGGGTATACTTTCATTAATGCTGACCCACAATGGGCTGTGCTTCTAAAGGCCTCAGCAACTGTATTCCAACCTACAGGGTGGCTGTAGCCACAGTTATGATCAGTTTATCAGGATCAGTATTTTTCTGGGCTAGTGGGACTCTGGTCAGGGAGTCTTTGTCCCTATGGCCTACTGCAGGACATCCTTAATGAATGGGCCCCTGCATGGAATCAGCAATGGCCCAGGCTCACACTCCATGTCACAGCTCTAATTCATACTTCCACCTCAGCTGTCCTTCTGGGGGTGCCACCATATCAGGAAATAGAACACAAAGGACTACCAGGAACAAGTTTTGAGCAGTGACACCATGTAACTATCACGGAAGAAAGAGTAGCCACAACTGACTCAATTTGAGCAGAACTCATCCCTTATGACAGAGTAAGTTACTAAGATTCTTAGCTATTTGGAGGAGCAGCATAGAGCCTCAAGGTGGGAGATAGAGAACTTCCTGCTAATCGGGTCAGGGAGACCTCCTTCAGTTAATTTGAAAGAAATTATAGGGGAGAACCAAGATGGTGGCGTGGGTAGACACACTGCGCCTCCTCGCACAACCAGAACTGACAGAAAATCGAACGGCAAGGAAGTCCGACACCAAGGAAATAAAAAATAGACATTCATCCAGACCGGTAGGAGGGGCAGAGATGGGCACGGGGCGGAGAGGACTCGCATGGCCATGGAGGGACCGAGACTGGTGGAGTGTGGGACAAACGGAGCAGGCAGTCCGACCCCTAGCAGACTCTGACAGAGTGGCAGAGAACGGGGCAGGCAGAGTGGCGGGTAGCCCCGCGGCCCCACATTCACGCACAGAAAAACCAGACAAACGGTAGGGAGTGAAGCAGACCACGCAACCCAGGGCTCCAGCTCGGGGAAATAAAGCCTCAAACCTCTGATTGAAAACGCCCGTGGGGGTTGGGGCGGCAGCAGGAGAGACTCACAGCCTCAAAGGAGAGGTTGTTGGAGAGACCCACAGGGGCCTGGGGCGTGCACAAGCCCACCCACTCAGGAACCAGCACCAGAGGGGCCCAGTTTGATTGTGGGTATCAGAGTGAAAGATTGAAATCCGGAGGAGAGTGAAGCGGGCGCCACTGCTCCCTCTCAGCCCCTCCCCCACAAACATCGTCACAGCACAGCGACCAGCGTTACCCGACCCGGGGGAACACCTAAGGCTCCTCCCCTTAAAGTAACAGACGTTCCAAGACAAAAAAAAAAAAAAGGAAAAAAAAGAAAAAAAAATGGCCCAAATGACAGAACACTTCAAAGCTCCAGAAAAAATACAACTAAGTGAGGAAGAGATAGCCAACCTACCGGATGCACAGTTCAAAACACTGGTTATCAAGATGCTCACAGAATTGGTTGAATCTGTTCAAAAACCAGATGAAAAAATGAAGCCTGTGCTAAGAGAAACAAAGGAAAATGTACAGGGAACCAATAGTGATGGGAAGGAAACTGGGACTCAAATCAACAGTGTGGACCAGAAGGAAGAAAGAAACATCCAACCAGAAAAGAATGAAGAAACAAGAATTCGGAAAAATGAGGAGAGGCTTAGGAACCTCCAGGACATCTTGAAACGTTCCAACATCCGAATTATAGGGGTGCCAGAAGGAGAAGAGGAAGAACAAAAAATTGAAAACTTATTTGAACAAATAATGAAGGAGAACTTCCCTAATCTGGCAAAGGAAATAGACTTCCAGGAAGTCCAGGAAGCTCAGAGAGTCCCAAAGGAGCTGGACCCAAGGAGGAACACACCAAGGCACATCATAATTACATTACCCAAGATTAAACGCAAGGACCTACATCCCAGATTACTGTATCCAGCAAAGCTATCATTTGGAATGGAAGGGAAGATCAAGTGCTTCTCAGATAAGGTCAAGTTAAAGAAGTTCATCATCACCAAGCCCTTATTATATAAAATGTTAAAGGGACTTACCTAAGAAAAAGATCAAAAATAGGAACAGTAAAAATGACAGCAAACTCACAGTTATTAACGACCACACCTAAAACAAAAACAAGAGTAAACTAGGCAAACAACTAGAACAGGAACAGAACCATAGAGATGGAGATCACATGGAGGGTTGTCAATAGGGGAGTGGGAGGGGGAGGGGGGGGAAGGTACAGAGAACAAGTAGCATAGATGATAGGTGGAAAATAGACAGGGGGAGGGTAAGAATAGTGTAAGAATAGTGTAGGAAATGTAGAAGCCAAAGAACTTATAAGTATGACCCATGGACATGAACTATAGGGGGGGAATGTGGGAGGGAGGGGGCGGGCAGGATGGAGTGGAGTGAGGGGGGGGGAAATGGGACAACTGTAATCGCATAATCAATAAATATATTTTAAAAAAAGAGAGAAATTATAAACCCAAGTATAAACCCATCAACAAGAAAAGGAATAAATCATGGTATATCCATACAGTGAAATACTATACAGCAGTGAAAATGGGTAGACAAGGGTAATCATGTGTAAAATATCGTTTTAGGTGAAAAAAAGCAAATTGCAGAAAAATGCATGCAGTATGACATAATTTAATGTAGTTTAAAAGCATGCAAAGCAGTGCTATGCATCTCTTAGGATATACACATACTGGTGTAGTAAAAGCATCAGAGAAGATTGGCACTGATAAAGACCTCATTGAAGGAACTGGTTACTTGTTGGATGAAGGGGTGGTGGGGAAGATGCAACAGGGAAATGTTTCCATAGTACTGGAAATATTTTTGTTTCTTAGGTAGATTGGATACACCCAATCTCACATAATTCTTTAGGCCAGGGGTGTCAAACTGATTTTCACCAGGGGCCACATCAGCCTCATGGTTGCCTTCAAAGGGCCAAAATAATTTTAGGACTATATAAATGTAACTACTCCTAACTGTTAAGGAGTTGGAATTACATTCGGCCCTTTGAGGGCAACCGTGAGGCTGACATGTCCCCTGGTGAGAATGAGTTGGACACCCCTGCTTTAGGCCTTTTTTGCCTTTAAAATATATTTCCTAGTAACTTTTTGTGACCTTGTTTATACCCAGAGCTCAGGTAACACAAGTTATAGCTGTCATATTTGCTAATGAATCTGTCTTCCCTGCTGAGGAGTATGGATATACACTCTTGAAGCCAGAACCACCAACTAAGCTGCTCCCCAATTCCTGGCCCACTAGGTTTGGGGGTAATTTGTTACTCAGAAACAGAAAACTATTATGTGGGACTACTGAGTATTCTTGAGCAAAGCAGGGACACTATGAAAGCGGCATTTTACCAGGCTGTCCTGTGGCCTCTGAAGACCAAGCAGCTAAATTTATTTTTGATATGCAAAGCCCTAGTTGGTTAGCACAAACCGGAAGAGCCTGTAGCCCCAGGCTTCGTGGGTGGAGCAGGCAATTTATTAGTAATTTCAATGCGGACTCAGCAGACCATTCTTGGTCAACTCTGCGCTTTCCAATCAAATCTACTTGTTCAAGGGCACACCACCTGACGTCAAAAAGATGACCTTCAGGCTGTTAATCTGCAGAGGTCAGCTAAGCATAGGGAAGGGAAAGCTGACTTATGATGCTTCAGAGATGAGGAAAACATCTCCATCCTGGCTGGGAGATGCTGCACAGCTATAAGGGACAGAGTGGCCAAGAATGGAGCCAGACACCCCTAACCTTCAGCTCCTGTTGCAGCCTGGTAAGAATTACCCCAGATTTGATGTCCCACTTGCCATCTTAGATCCGTGTTTCCAGTTAGCATGGAAGGGAGGGTGGGGGTAGGAATGGGAAAAAGGGTACTTGTGCAATAACCATAAAAGGAAAATATAATGCATTTGGCAAAGCAAAGAAAGAATCTTTTTCCCTGGGCTGCAGTTTCTAAAGCTGATTCAAAAAGAAAGCTCTGCTGTCAGATGGAAAATGGGCTTTTCCCTAAAACAAGTTCTCAAAATTGTCCAACAATTGAGCACTCATTGAGAAGAAGAAGAATGAGGTTGGAAACAGAAATAGATACAGTCCCCAAGGTAGAAAATGTGTGTGTCTTCATTCCAATGCTTAGACCATAGCAAAGGAGCCTTTGTGCTTGATTAGGATTAGTTGCCTCAAGACTAAATTTCTCTTCCCTGTTTCTCAGAGGTAGAGAAGAATAATCAATTATATTTGGGCACAGGTTACACTATAATAAGAAAAATGCCCATTCCCCCAACAACAACAAAAAAAAAGATTGAAAGAGTTGCTGTTTGTTTAGCATGTTTCTGTAATATTAAACAAAGTCTTTTAACATAGATCAAAACTAAAAGGACAAAGAAGACAGAATTTTACCCAGAAGACAGAGGCCTCAGCTTCACTCCTTAGAATGATGGAGAAGCTGAGGTTCAGAAAGGGGAAGATGTGAAGCCAAGGTCATGCAAAGATTGCTGGCAGAGTGTAGAACAGAACCCAGGAACACACTCAGAGGGGCAACACCCATGAGGTACGTGAGCCTTCCCAGTTCAGAGGAGAGTGAATGTGAGTGGGAAGAGCTGTGCACCTGTTAGCTATTCCTTCCTTTAATCCCCTTGGGGACAGCCTGCTCAAGCCACACCAGTTGCTAGAAAGGGACTGAGGACTGAAAGAATGGATCCAACATAGCACATACAAGGGAGCAGCATCCAAGTGTCTGGGAACTGAGTTTTCTCATGTCTGGACCCAGCATGGACTGCCCCAGAAACTGGACCGGGGACAAATCAGATTAGAAATATGGCAGGAAATTCTTGAAAAAGAAGGGTTCCTGGACTGAGTGAAAAGGCTGCAGTGGTGTGGCTCAATACCAGAGAGACCTGGGTGTAAATCCCAGCTCTGCCCCCTCCAGCTGTGTAATCTCAGGCAAGTCACAGCACATCTTTCAGCCTCCATTTCCTCCTCTTAAAATAGGTCATAAATGTACATCTTATAGTGAGTTCAAGGTATATAAGAGGGGCGTAATAAATGTGATTAAATCCCAATTCCTGAGCTAAAAAGAGAAAGGGAGAAGACACCCATGCATGCATGCACACATCACCTGCCCCAACTGACAAGGCTTGAAGCTGTCTTTAGACCATCCCATTAGCTGCCACAATACTACCCATCTGCTGATGACAGAGATTCAAGACACAACTTCAGTCCCAATCAACAAACTTGCATTAAGGTCACTCACCAGACTCACTCTGGCCCGCCAACAGGCCAGATAAAATAAATCCCAATGGGGATTCCCTAAACCTTCCCTTCCCCCTCATTTAAATCTTCCCAGGCAGTGCCAATGACCCTATAAAAGACAGTGGGCAAGAGGGTGGGTTCTGGAGCCAGGCAGAGCTGGGTTCAAAGCCTGCCTCTGCCTCTAATTGGCTGAGTACACGTGGACAAAGTGCCCAGCTCTCCGAGCCTCGGCTTTCTTGTTTGTAAAGCAGCAATGATAATAAATAGTTTGCAGGATTGTAGTGAAGTTTAACAAAGAAGTGATTAAAACGCAGTCAGCCAGTGTCTGTGGTGATGTCATACACTGTGGAATCAGGGTAGGCTGTGTCCCCAGAGGAGGTAGCTCGATGTGATCTTAGAAACTCTGCCTCTGCTGTGTAGTAACTGTGTGATCTTCTAAGCAAGTCACTTAATTCCCTGGACCTCCATTTCTTCTTATGGACCACAGATACAATGCTTTCCCGACCTCAGAAGGCTTCTGTAAAATTCAACCAAGATAATGGTAAGAGCCCTGACTGGTGTGGCTCAGTGGGTTGGGCATCATCCAACAAACTGAAAGGTCACTGGTTCGATTCCCAGTCAGGGCACATGCCTGGGTTGCGGGCCAGGTCCCCAGTTGGGGGCATACAGGAAGCACCTGATCGATATTTCTCTCACACATCAATGTTTCTCTCCCTCTCTTTTTCCCTCCCTTCCCCTCTCTCTAAAAATAAATGTAAAAAATCTTTAAAAATGATAATGGTAATAAATGTGCTTAGAAAACTGTAGTATGACTCTGAAGATACAATTATTATTCAGATGTGACTGGACATCTGTAACGCTTCTAAAATGCTTTCAACCCGTAATTACCCGGAATGCTGACAGAAGAGAGATGAAAACTAGCAATACAAGAGATAGATGAAGTCAAAGGACTTTGAAACCTCTAATGGCACAAAGTTCACTCCAAGTCAAACATCAAAATTTCAACCTATTTTTTGTTGCTATTATTTTATTTGGGGTTGAGATTTTTATAGCGTTTATTTCCTGAGAACATTTGTCTTTTTTTTCTCTAATAAATGCTCCAGTTAAGAGCTTTAATAGGAACCACCATCCATTGATTTGTCAGGAGCCAAAATAAAATTCTATGAAACAACAAACATGAGGCCACTTGAAAGCAATACCCACAAATGCAATGAGAAATCCTCAGAATCACCTAAAAGCATCAATTTCAAAAAGTTTATTGACTTCCTAGGGCTGTAAAAGTGGTTAAGAGGAAGAAACTGTGTCACACAGACCTGGCTTCGAATCCCAGTGCATGCACATGGCCCAGAGTTATCTGATCCATGAACAGGGGAAACAGTACCTGTCTCAGAAGATTATTGTGAGGGTTAAATAAATAAAACTGTGTGAGGGGGTGACCCAAGGGTTCAATGACTGGTAGTTAAAACTGTAAGCTCCCCTTGAACCTCTGAGGCCTGACCGAACTTTTCTGTTTATAACTGATTTTTCATACATCTCTTCTTGCTCTCTCTACAACCCAAGAAGAGCAATAGATTAGAACTCATTAGTGCCATCTTACTGTTGAGAAAACTGAGTCTGGACAAGTGAAGGGACTTGCCTCCAGTCACAATGGAAATGAAAAGAAGTGAAGACAGGTCCCTTCCAAGCCCTGCACTAATGGGCTGGTTTCGCCACCTTAGAAGAAGCAAGGCCCAGGGTGCCAGTCCCCAAAATCCCCTACCCAGGGCAGAATTCAAGACCTCAGAATGCTCATGGGGAAGCAAATGTGACTCAGCTCCTGAGCCAGACTCCCCAACCTCCAACCTCCCTCCACCCCCAACACACACACACACACACACACACACACACAGAGCCAGAGCCTGACTCACAGCTGCCCAGCTGACCGCAATCGGAGCTGCTGACACCTGTTCCGGATAGGCAGGCCCAACTACGCTGGGAAGCCAGCATGCTGTGCCCCACAGTTTCCAGGATCTGACGTACACGCCGCTGCTCACCTGCTGGGAAATCTCCACAACCACGTCAGCAGGTTTATCGTAAAGTCATCTCCTAGCTTCCAGCCCCAGCCCCCAATTAGTCAGTCATGACCCCTCCCATTTCCCTTGTGACATGGGAATGGAGAGACCCCAGAAATGAGGGAAACCACATTCATCATTTGAACTCCATCAGCCCTGTACACCTAGGCTTCCAGGATCCCAGACTGCTAGACCCTGAGAATTGTAAAAACCCTGAGAAGCCATCGAGTCCAGGGATGGGCAAACCTTTCCTGTAAAAGTCCAAATAGTATATATGTTTGGTGTAGTGGGTCATGTCCAGTCTCTGTCACATCTTCTGTATTTTTTTGAAAGCCCTTTAGAGCTGTAAAAACTACTCTTAGCACAGAGGCCATACACAAACAGGCCTATGGGAGAATCTGGCTCGAAGCCCCGGTCTGGGAATCTCTGACTTACCCAAACTTCTCATTGCACAGATGGAAAAACTCATGTCCCAGGAGTTTAAGTCCTTTTGTCCAAGATCACTCAGTGATCAGGACTGTCACTCATACTCAGATCTGACTCTTGGTCCATTCTACCTCCAGAATTAAAAATACTTCACTCTACTTCTTTAAAACTCTGTTAACCCCTGGTTCTTAACCAAATTATTTGATTAACTGCATTTAATTCAAATGCTATATATGAATACAATTGAAGAAAAAAGTGTTATTTAAAATCAAAACAGGCTGTGGTTGTTTCCACCTTCCAAAGACAGGTGAAATCGTTTCTATCAGAGGGAAGATAAATCTGTGTTGTTCTCCCTTGTCTGGCAGAGCTGGGAGGGAGAGAGAAAGGAAGAGACTGACATTGCAAAGCCTTTCCCTGGTTCTCTTACACCAGTGAAAAGGCAGGGGGTATTGAAGAAGACTGCCATTGCTTTGCAGAGTCTTTTGAGAGTGCAACGGGAGACCCCCTCCTGGACCTTGTGGCCTGTAGTGTCAGCCTAAATTGTTCTACTTAATAAAAGGAAGGGAATTGGGGAGCCCAACTGGGGGGTGTCCTAATAATGGATAGGAACAGGTAGTTAGACAAGAAACAGGAAGACAGAGAGACATGACAGTGTGGTATAGACAGAATAGTAAGATCAGGAACATCTGATGTCAGCATTAAGTAATTTGCATTAATAGGATCTAAGCCCCTTCGTATCCCTCAAACCTCTCCTAGAGTGTGCTGCACATACAAAAGCCTTGTGTGAGCATTTTTGTTGTTTCTTTGAGCAAACTGAAGAGGAGCTGCTGGGGAAAGTGGGGTAGACAAGGTGGGCACACACAAAGACAACCCAAGGACTGAATTAACAAAGTGAGCAGAGACTCTCCCCACCACAGAATCACCTGCCCAATATCCTTTCCCCCTTCTTCTTGCTACCAGAACCCCAACTCATGTGCCCACCCTATTTAAGATCCTCACTCTCCTAGTTTTCCTTGCAGCCGGGAAGGGCCATGTAACATAGTACTAGTCAGTAAGACACTGGCAGAAGCCTTGCAGGAATTCTGAGAAAGTGTTTCCATCTTGATAAAAAAGGAACAAACCTAGCCAGCACCATCACACTCCATCTTTCTTCTCCCTTTGAGCACATACACTACACTAAACTGCAGGAGCCGTCTTGCTATTACTGTCCAATAAAACTTTCCACAGCGACAGAAGTGCTCCATGTCTGTACTGACACAATGCAATAGCCATCAGCCCCTTGAAATTCTGCTAAGGTGACTGAGGAACTAAATTCTTTTTCATTTTTATTTAATTTTGACTCACCTAAATTTAAGTGGTCACACTGACTAGTGGTTACCTTATTGGACAGCTAGGGTTAGAGATTCATAGGATCTCTGAGTCTCATGTGGAGACAACTAACCTAATGAACCTCATTGTTTTATTTTTAAAAAAATCACTCCTTAATTTTTAAGTCACTGTAAATTGAGTTTTTCTGGTACCTGCAGCCAAATGCATTCTTACCGATAGGACCCAGGAGAGCGACTGGGAGAGCCCCAGGGTTCCCACTGCCTGTGGGATGATATTCATGGGTCAATCCCATTTAATTGACATCTCCATCAACCTTGCCAAGGGTCAGATGAGGGGAGAAGCACAATTCTTATAAAGAAACATGGAATAAGCATAAAGCATCCATCCCTTGAATGACCATCTCAATTGGTATTTACAATGACCTCAGACATGTGCAGCCTACCTGAATCCCCATCATTGCCCCATGGGAGGTATTTATATACCCTTAACATGGTGGGTCAAATCTGAACACAGAAGTATGCAGTAGGTTAACAAGGCTTGGAGGGTGTCTTAGAAGTGAGGAGCTGGGAGGAACGGGTCCCCTTCCAGGAAATGCCAAGAGAGAAACTCAATGGAGTGGTGGGGGGCTAGGGAGGACAGAATGTTCCTGGGAAACCATTTCTAAGCTGGAAATATACACAAAGATTTATATAGCCCCCAAAATCAACGCTTACCCATCAACAACGCCAAACAGACTTGTTTTGTAAGTTAACTACACACTGTTAAAGGATAATTTCTATTTAAAAAGGGTATAATCATGATCCTCATAGAAATATAAAAGAAATACATGTCAAGGTTTTTCTTGGCTCATTAATTTGTAAAGGGCCCAGTAAGATATCACAACTTGTTCAAAGAATCACAATACACATACACACACACACAAAAACATATGCTGAAATGAACTTACAAATAGGTGCATAACTGGCTTATTCTACAGTGGGTGTGGTAACCCAACTACATTTCCACTGGAAAAAAATTATTTATATATCTATGGACATGAATGATTTGCATCATTCCCAGTTATCTACAATTTACAGAGTTCTGAAATAGCTCAAGGGCAATGAAGGGCACAGAGTTCTCATAGAAACGCCTTGTTTTCCACTGAAGACACCCAGTAATCTTTTTGGTTTATTTCAAAGTCATTCACCATCTTTCTTACAACATCGAAGTCAAACCTCGATCACCTTACCTACTATATCCATGGTTGTCCATGGGATCACCACCTTGAAATGGGTGCCAACAATCCAGAAAGTTACACAGCCTGTTCTGGAGCTGAGAGAACTAGTGTCAGCACTAAGAGGGCATGGAATATAGCACTCTTGAGCTCAAAGAGACATGACAAGCACTTTGTTTTGCAGAAGCAGACACTGAGGCCCAGAAAGGAAAAGGGATTTTCCTAAAGACACCAAGAAGAATGGAAATGACACCTTAACCTCTACTGCACACACTTCTTAAGGCAGAGGGGCTTAAAAAGGAGGTACCAAGGGGTTACTCATTCCCCCCAGCCAAGATGGAGTGACTACTAGAGTCCTCCCCCTGGAGATGTGTTTTTTCCCTCCTTGAGCCACATCAGCAAAACAGGGGCAGTAGTAATACCTGTGTGTGCTGTACCATATGGGTTTTAAATGGTGCAATGTGGATAAGACGTTGCACAGCAGGTGCTCTATAGAAATTATTTCCCTTCACCCTCCTGAGTGGCCCTTTAACCCCAGGGCAGTGACAGGGGTCATTCCACTTTCACTCCCCCAAGGGGTTGCAGCAACACATAAAGACCGCAGCTTCTTGCCCAAGATGAATCACAGACTCCTTTCTGGCCCAGATTCAATTAGATCGGACCAGCCTCAGCACACCGCTGCATTTCCTGTGCCAAGTCAGCCCCATCATGACAAATTTTGAGGAAAACACAGAGAAAGAGGAGAGTACAAAAAAAATAAATAAGTCTGAAAGTCACCCCCAGTAAGAGGGGCTCTGGGGCAGCAGTCAGAGGGTGGGTGGGAGAGATGGCCAAGCAGCAGTGGGAATAGGGGACCTGGAGCCCTAGTGAAGTGTACCCTCAGCACAGGGAACCCACAAACAGAGACACTAAGTTCTTTTCCCAGCAGGGTGAGTTGGTGTGACTTTCAAACAGCTCACAGGGCAGGGCTCTAAGCGTCTTCTGGGTCCTGATATGACTGAGCATCCGTCAAATAACCATGTTATGAGCAACTTGGTCTCAGTTTTCTGCCACATTCTCAATTTCGGGGCATCCCTGATTTCAGATGAGGCCCCAGGCTAGAAAGTGGTGGGGTTTTGTTTTGTTTTGTTTTGTTTTTTTCCCAACATGCACACTCACACCAACATGTAATGGGTCCTTTCCCCTTCTCTGGGAGGGAAGTTTGCAAAAGCATCAGAGTCAGACAGGAAGGGACCCCCAGGTTTCTGGTTTCTAGTCCTCTGCCTTCCACCAGGTCAACATGGTGACCCCTCTGGAGGCAGAATCCTGGCTCTTCCAGGACTGATCAAAACCTAAACCTCAGATGAAGGCTCTTCACATTTCTGATGCTTCAGAGTTTCCAGGTCACTTTCTTGTCCCAGTCATTGGAAAAACTTTGACCCATTTTACCAGATAATAAAAATGACGTTCAGGAAGCCTAGATGAGCTGACTGGGCACACAAAGCTGAGCCAGGACTAATATTCATGTCTTTCATCATAGGTATTAGTTGTAGAAATAGGGAAACTGAGGTCAGAGAAGGAAAAGCAGCTTGCCTATGGTCACCAGCAGGGCTGGAATTGGAACATGCATCCGTCCCAGGCCAAAGCTGTTCTCCTTCTGCCACTTTGCCTCTCTCCTTGGAGGTCTCTCAGGACAGAAACTCTATCTGTGGCATCATGGACACTTCCTTTTAGGGAAAGAGGACAATGGCTGCCTGGAGCTCTTTCCTGAGAACACTGTGAGCCCATGCGAGCTCAGCCGAAGAGAGAGCACTGGGGTAGCTGCGTCTGCCATGAGGACTGGAGCAAGACTTTTCACCCTTGGTTTCCTGTCCTTGTCTGGATCCTCTTCTTGCTCTCTTTCTCCTATATTGAGCAGCATTATTGTAAGCGGAACATGAAGGTGACAGAAACAGTCAAATCTAGAGCTCAGCCTACTACCTGAGAATGAAATTAAGACAAACGGACCTGTAATTCATAAGATCTACCATCTTTAGAGGAATTTTGTTCTTTTACAGAAAAACCAAAGTTTGCAGCTTGAGTGCGGAGTCAAGTGGGATTTGGGGCTACCAGGCTTTGAGCACAGTAAAAAGAGGTGCTAGGTGGGGAACAGCTCACCTGAAAATCAACACCTACATTTTGAAGTGTGTGTAATTATGATTTTCGATTTGAAAGCTCGTATTTGAAACCACTGCTTGTGGTATTATGTGATATAACTCTGAGGTGCAGTAGAACATGGGCCCCCACTGTAATTCAATTTCAGCTCCTCTGGAGGTGAATGGCAATCTCTTTGGGCTGCTCTCCAGCGCCTCCTGCTAACTGAATTTAACATACACCTCTGTGATACACTACATTACTATTCCGAATTCTTCTCTGTCCTGTAATAATTATTAAGACTCCATATCCTTTTTGTCTATGACTGGACATTACCTCTAAGTAGAAGAGATAAAGTATATATACCCAAGCTCCTTAACACTTGGCCATCAAACTTGTTCTAGCCAATGTGATAGAGTACCAGTTCTAAACAAGGACCTTAAGAAGCATCACATGCTTCTGCTCATGTCTCTTGTACTCCTGCTATTTTCCAGGGTAAGAGCTTCTGCCGAGTAGTTTCTGCCCCTTCAGTTTAGCTCCTAATGTGAAGACACAAGAAGCAGGCTCAAACTGACCCTCAGCCTAGAGCCAAGCCCTGCTTATCCAAGTTAAGCCCAACAAAGCTATGTGAACTAACCTGCAAATCTAACCTGTAGGAAAAATATATGTTACCATAAATCACTGATACTTGAGGGTGAAAGAATTTGTTGTGTAACATTATCAAGCAAAAAATTGACTAATACAGACACAGAGATTGTTATTTAGGTTATTCCATCCAAAAACAATCTCTAAATTCAGTCAGTATTACATGTAATAACAGACAAATGGACAGTTGGGTGTTTTTTTTTATGTAACTTGTACATTGACACAATGGCATCTAGTTTGTACATCAATCTCTTATAAATTTGGGCCAAATGAGTCTATTCCCAAGACTAATCATTACTCAGGGGATATTTAGGGCTTCAAATCAAGGCGAATAAGCAGAGATATAAAATAAGAATTCAATATGGGAGAACAATATTATAAAACACTGCATAAGTCCACTCACCACTGAGGCGTTATGGACAATGAAAAAGTCTGGGGAATCATGCTTTCTGAATGACCCCTCACATGTCCCTGGGAGTATTTAAGGAAAGAATCTCTCAAATATCAAGCATGAGCCAAGCACCCGCAACCTGCTAGTGACTGTAGGCAAGCAAAAGGGCTGGAAAAGAGTTCAAGCTGCATTGCAATAGCAGAGCCCTTTGCTTGCACGCAATCTTCCATGTCCCAATTTACAAAATTGATAAAAATGGAGCTGCTCTGCTTGCAGCCTGTGCAGAAGGTGGGAGCCCTTTCTATTCAGCCTTCCCTGATCCCCTGGGGCAATATTTACATGGGTATGTGTCAGCAGTGGAGAAACTGGGGCCAGAGAAAGGAAGATAATTCCACAGACTCCAAGGAGAAAGCCAGGGAATTTTAGGGTCTCTAAGACCCTTTAAATTCCAAAACCCCAGGAGCATTTTCATCCTATTTGGAAGAACACAAAACAAAAAGAAGTAGTTGTGAACCTTGATACAAGAAGCATGCCCAGTCCTGGCTACTGTCAGCAAGTGAGGCAAGCACCACTGTTTCTCTCTAAAGACTCCAGCTCAAGGTTTTGACTGAAAGGATCTCAAAATCATCTCCTCTATTAGAAGCCATTATGCTGCCCAGGGGCATCATTGTCCCCTATGAATCAAAGTGACAGGATCATAGTCCCTGGACCACCCTCCTCCCAAGATCTATTCAGCCTCAGATCAAAGGAGATCAGAGGCGCTCCAAAAGAGCCCTTCCATTTCACGGCTGCCAGTGCCTGGTGCTGACACCTTCCATCTCTCGCCCATCCTGAATTCATGACTCAGTGAAATCATACACCATGCACCAGGACAAAACAGGCATCTCTTCGATATTTCCGTGCAAGCCGAAGAGGAAGGGGATAAAAGAATTGAGACAAAATGAGAGGAACCCTGGTTCTACTTAACAAACTTGTGGAGGTTAAGCTGAATGTACTTAAGTGGTGAGGAAATAAAATAGCTATTGCTCCATTTTCCCCCAGGGAAACATTATGTAACTTCTCTTTCTCTCTTCTGAAAGCAGATATAGAAATGTTTTCCATATTTAAATGGAAAGTCACCATTTCAAGGGACATGACCTGTGTAGGATGGAAGGACATAATCCCACGCAATGTGCAGAGAACCAGGATGAAGACGTAGTTTTCCGGGTGGCCCCATAAGACTCTTGTATATAAATCTCTTTCTACTTCCAGGCCTCAGTATTCCCCAGAATTTAAAGATGGGGGAAGAATCAGGAGGATCAACAACACCCATCTAAGGCTTCCAGAATTCAGTTCCTCAGACATTGGTATGCTCTGGTACCCTTGGCCTTGACCCTGGAAAATCAGCAGGATCTGCAAGATGCCCAGGAATTGGATCTAATTTTGCTTGCCTTTAACCCAAGTAAGTAAACATTTACTCTGTGTTGAAGAGTCAGGAATATTGTCATAATCACTTTTATTTCTACAACAGAAGGAAAGTGACCAAATGAATTTTTAATCCTAACACCATCAAAACAAATTACGATCTTTTTTTAATTTGATGAAAACTTGTTTACACTTACTGTTTTATCTCCATCTTGTATGAACTATTACAAAATTTAAAATCAGTAATTTTCACATTGACTATTTTTACTCTTAATTTCCACACTAACCGTCATTTTATGACAATATTTACACCAGTCATCATTTTATGATTTACATAAGTGTTATCTTGAAAGTATTTGAAACAACTAAGGATGAAGGATCTTCAATGAATACACATATATGCATATATCTAACAGAAAACTAAATTAGCAAATTTATTAGCACTAGAGGAATTTTCATCTTCTTTAATGTAAATATATAGATATACATTTATATATATATTCAGAAGCTCAAAGAATCATGAAGACTGGGAGGAAAATGCATTCTGTAAAACTTCTTTTAAAGCAATTTCACTTTGGAGTATTTATCCAAAGAAAACAAAAACACTAATTTGAAAAAGATATATGCAGTCCTATGCTTATTGCAGCATTACTAATAATAATAACTAAGATACAAAAGCAACCTAGATTTTTATCAATAAATTAATGCATAAAAAAGCATGATATATATAATATTCCACTGCATTCAGCAATTAAAAAAGAAATCTTGCCATTTACAATATCTTGGTTGGACCTAGAGAGTATTATACTAAGTGAAATAAGTCAGAGAGAGAAAGATAAATACCATATGATTTCACTTATATGTGAAATCTAAAAAAGAAAAAAGAAAACAAAATAGACCCAATAGATATGGAGAATAAGCTGATGGTTGCCAAAGGGGAGGGGGTGGTAGGATGAAATTTTTAAAAATATATAAAACTTTCTTTTCCTTCTCTCTTGCCCACAAGTAATATAGTACTTAGAAACTGCCCAGGAAAAGCTCATATATCTTGGGTGGGGATTTTTTGTTTTGGGGTTTTTTTTTTTTGACTTGGGACTAAAAATCTAGGTCCCTTGCTCCGTGGCTCAGTTCTCAGGCCAAAACACAACTGTCTTCATGTTATGAATTTCAGAATTCTCTCTGAAAAGGCACCTCATCTCCAAAATAGATTCTTCCCAACCACTAGATAAAGCTTGTGAAGCCTTTCACAATGACTCACACAGAAGCAAAGATTCCCCAGCACAAAAGCAAGTCATAATATAAATACCCCACAGCCTGGGTCTGCACCAAAGCTCCAGGCCCCAGTGTGTGCAGTCCCCAAGCCAAGATGGCCCCAGAATGGCTAATCCCAGCGAGCATTAGACACTGAGGAGCTGCATGTCTCCATTCCCCTTGTGCTGGACAACATAGAGAAATAGAACTTTCTCCCCCTGCCTTTTTTTCTCTTTCCATCCATGCCTCCATTCATCCATTCATTTGTAGTAGATTAGATCCATTAAGACTCCAATTCTCATCCTGTCCTGTACCCATTGCTTTGCCATATAAGAAGGAACTGCCCTCCCACTCTGTCTCTGGGTTGAGCCATGGGGCTTGCTTTGGTCAATGGGATGTTAGCAGACATGATACCACGGAGGCAAGAAAAACTTACAGGTTTCCACTCATCACCTGTGTCCTATTACACTAACCTGCTGGGATGTGAGAGGCATGGGAAACAGAGTCAAATTACTCCAGCTGTCCCAACCATGGCCACTCTAGATCATCCAGTAGCCAGCCAACTCCCCAAACATGTGACCAGGTCCAGCCAATGTCAGCAGAGCTGCCTAGCTGACCACCCCAGACACATGAGTAATACATAAGCATTATCACAAGCCACTGAGTTTCTGTGGTTGTTACTCAGCATTACTGTGGCAATAAGCAACAGAAGACCCAACAACATTTACCAGTGTCTTCTCTTATGCTGAGTTCTGAACCACAAAGAAAAATCAGTCATCTTCCTGCCCTCATCGGATCCCAATCTGCTGGAAGAAACACAGAGAGCACCTCTTTATCTAAGATGGTCTTGCCCCGTTGTTCCCAACAGCATTCCCAAGATGTAACTTCTGCCCTATAAACAAGAAAACTGATCTGAAGGCAGAATGCGGTAGTCCAGTATCGGTAAAGATAAGGTCCAAGGTCATAAAACAAGATTTTTTTTAAAAGCTGTTAAACACACACAGTTTTATTATCTCATATAAAAAGCCCGGAGATGGGCATTCCAGGGCTGGTATAGTGTTCTGCGAAGTCAGACGCCCAGGATCCTGCTACCTGGAGCCTCCTCCATTCTCAACACATGACTTCCACTTCAAACTCCAAGATAGATGCTCAAGCCCCAGCCATCACCTGCACATTCCAGCCAGCAGCATGGAAGAAGGACAAAAGAATGCTTCCAAAAATTACAGGGAACACAACTACTTATTTGTCACTGCCCAGAAGTTAGTCTCATGGCTACCTCTACTGCAAAGATGACAGGGAAAATGTCTTTATTCCAGACAGTTATATGCCCAGCCACAAACTGGAGATTCTATTATTAAGGAGAACATGGAGTATAGAAATTGGGAAATAATTTGTAGTTTCTGCTGCAAGTACCAACAGTTTAGGATCAAACAGACCTAGATCCATACCACAGCTGAACTAAGGGGCTCAACTTGTACACTTGGGGAAATTCTTTCCTCTTTGGGCCTATCTATACAATGTGGACAAGGGAGGGAGTTGGTCTTAATGGTCCCTTAGCTCTTCCTGGCTCTTTGCTTTCCAAAATCATAGAGTGAAGATTCTGAAGGGGTTGGCTTTCCGTCAGAGGCTGGTAACGATACACCTATTTATACACCCAGGTGACATTCCCCCTTCAGTTTGAAAGCATTTAGTGAACAAAAGGGCAAATAGCAAGCACAAACCTGTGTCAGATAAAGAAAGGTACCCACCTGAGTTCCTTCATTCTTGCTTCTCAAGTTCCATAGAAGTGGCTGTCTTGAGGGCCTAGAAGCTTCTAAGGATGACCTTAGCCATAACCCTCAGGCACCTAGTGGTGGTCAGAGAACAAAGATGTAATTATGCCCCTCAATTCCTACCCTGGACCCAGTACAAAGAAGCCATGAGAATCAAAAACATTTGAAGAATGGAGCAGTCATATATTCAAAATCCAGCCAGGCAACATTTATGTGGCGCTGTTTGGAGTGAGAAGAGAGAACAAATACATCTTAATTTACCACCGTCAAATTATACAGCCCATATGTCCACTTTATAGAGGGAAGAAACCTTTGCTCAAAATCTAATTAATGCCCTCTATAAGTCTATAAAGACTTAACAGTTCTGTGATGAAAGAAATCACCTGCTCCCTTATAGGTTGGGACAATATCATGAGACTTAAAAACATTGTAAATTAAAAATCTCGGTCACCTAGTTTATAAGAATATCTACCAAACTAACTCTGGGTCTATGGTTTTGTCTTTATCTACTTTGAAATCATTGTTATTGAATTTGTGGTCAAAATTATTCTACTTCTATAAATCACACTCATTTAATTTATAACTCAGAAATCCTCTTACTTTAAAAGTCAAATATACATCTCTCTCCGTGGGGGAAATAATTCGTAATGACACTGCACCTCAGGGCCAGCAGAATGTTCCATCTGCCACAAAGTTCACAACAGCCAGAATTTTGTAGGAAATATATGAATAACAACAGTGACATTAGGTATTGAGTGTTCTTTATCTAGAATTTTTAGTTCAGTGTCTCAAAGAAACTTTTAAAAACCTTGAAAGTTAGTACATGTGATCCCATTTACAGACAGAGACACTGAAGCACAGAGAAGCCATATAACATGTTCGAGTCATACAAGCTGATACACAGCTGAGCTGGGATTTCATCCTAGGCCATGGCTCCAGAACAAGCACTTAGAACAAGTCCTGGCACATAGACAACACTCATAAATGTTACTGTTATGCTGACTCCCCATAAAATGACCCCTGCCTATATTTGGGTGAGGGGATCCTATTGGGCTTCCTTCAATGGAGGAAGTCCAGAAGCTCTCCTGCAGAGTTCCAGCATCCCTGCCCAAGTCAGAGAATTTGTTTACTTCATTGGTTTCTGACAATGTTGGGTTTCACTTTTTAGGGTTTCATCAGAGCAGACTTAAGAAATAATCTCTTCCATAGCCCCGGGGAGTTAACAAGCTATCTAGAAATCGGTTATAAGGCCAAGTGAAGAGCCATCATGGAAAGGGCAGAGCCTCAAATTGCTAGTTTCCAACGGTTCTTCATAAGGAGCAGCTTCGAATTTGTCTAGCAGGGGCAACAACCAATGACAAATATTCAGGTGTCAGATGTTAGAAATGGCAAAGTTGGTGTATGTTACATACAGATGCACTGTCACATCTAATGGTGCTCCTCTGCTCATCAGCAGACAGAAAATATCAGAAGAAGGGATATGGATACACCAGTAGGTAAGTCTACTGATTTGGAAAACTTGAATCTCTCTTTCCCAACTGTTTTTTAATTTAATTTTACTATAAAATTTTGTCCTTTGCCTGGTTACATTCTTCTTTTCTGTCCCCCTAAAGCTTGACACTTTCTATGAGAATATGTTTTCCTACATCTCCTTTTTCTAAGCATCAAGGCAACAATATAAATTCTCACTCAAATCAAATTATTTTGGCACCATCCACCATGTATATATGGCACTGTGCTGAGATCTGTGTGTAGTATAAGGAGACATAATAAACATTTCATAACTGCTGTGCAGAGGCAAAAAAGTAAAATAAAGGGCAAGGCATCAAGCTTGTACCCATTAATCATTCAGTCAGGTTAACCCACCCTATCTGGATCAGGTAATATGATGGAGCTTTATGAGCACAAAATCTTCCAAAGAGTGCACACAGAGGTGGCTGGCTGCCTGAAGGTAGACAGGTGTGACATCAGGAAAGGTACAGGTGTCCTTCCAAAATAGGCCACACAGTGTGCGGTTCCAACCAGCAACTTCATACACACTGGTCCTCCTTGCCCTGGGTGAGGTGGGAATTGTGGGTCTCATTTCAGAGATGAGCAAATGAGAGTCAAAGAAGGGAAGTGATTTTCCCTGGGTAGGAAAGGCAAAAGTCTGACTCTACCTAAGGCTGAATAATCTTTTGGGCCATGGACCTACCAAATGACTTGGTGATAAGGGGAAAACATCCTTAGAAGGAATGGGGGAAGCCCACATTGGGGTTCTGGATGACATTCTACCCTACAGTGCCTGAGGCTTCTCCTTCCTTCTCTACCCACTCTCCCAAAGAGGAGGGAGTTTGAACAAAATCCCACACTAAGAGGGACTTCCCATCAGGAGTTCCTGAGAAATGACCTGCTCTGTAACACTCTTTGTTCTGTGGTCCACCCTCTCGTGAGAGAGACTTTTAAAGGAGCATGAATCTCCTCTTTGGAACCCAAGCCCTTCCCATTGCTACCCAAGAAGGCCCTAAAGGAAGCTCTCTGGCTCTGTCCCACAGCAACTAATGTCACTGTGAAGTTTCACTGCAACAGATGATTCAGTGATTACTCAGAGAAACCAGGGCGTTTCAGAGATGTTCTCCTGGACCACAGCATACACAGTGATATGAGCATGGTCTTCTGGCTGCAGCCTTTGCTTTTAGTGTCAGATCTGAGTAATAAGGGACATACTAAATGACTGGTGACAGTATTTACCCTTCCTCCTTCCCCATCCGCATAACACTCAGAAGTCAGCCAATGTGACAAAATTTCAATACCAAAACCTTCACTGAGAACAGTGAAACTTTTATTCTCTCCATTTTCCCACAAGTCTCAAAGTGATACTGGAAATTTTTTTCTTTGTCTCCAAGTGTAATCGAAAAATGTGTTTTTATTTAGAAACAATCCAAAAATCAAGCCTATTTTAGAATGTGAGATTACAGAGGAGGAATTTTCCAAAAGGTTCTTAGGTATCAATTATGTAAGAGTCACAAAAAGGTTTTATTTGTGAGGCTTTGAAGGGAGTCCAGTGGTTAGAATTCCTGGAAATTGAGACACTGAAATCCTTTGAAAGAATAAACCAAATTTCCAGCTCAAAAGTATGGAAAGAGATGAGTTTACATGCAAAATGATGCCCTTCCACAAGCTTCTTAGAAAGAAAACCAACTCATTCCATAATAGGTTGTGCATCAAATCAGTATTTCCTAAACTCTACTTATTGACATATCATTGTGGCTTTGCCTATTATCTCTATTATTTCCTTAATGTGTTTAAAGCCACCTCATTTTTTTTATTGTTGTTCTATTACAGTTGTCCCAATTTTTCCCCTTTTATCCTCCTCTGCCCATCCCACCCCCCACTCCCACAGTCAATTCCCACACTGTTGTCCATGTCTATGGGTCACTCATACATGTTGTCTAGTCCCTTCCTTCCCCTTCTTTCCACCATTGCACTAAAATGTACAGCCCTAACTGACGTGGCTCAGTTGGTTGGGCGTCATCCCACAAAGTAAAAGGTTCCTAGTTAGATTCCTAGTCTGGGCTCATGCCTGGGTTGCGGGATCAGTCCATAGACAGGGTGCATATGAAAGGCAATCAATCAATGTTTCTCTCTCACACTGAAGTTTCTCTCCCTCTCTTTCTCCCTCCCTTCCTTCTCTCTAAAAACAAATAAAATATATAAAATGTACATATCACTATCATACATGGAAAAGGTCAACATAAAAATAAATATACTAAAAACAAAATAATGTGCTTAAATTCTGGTCTTATGCTGTCACCTGCCAAAGACTCTGAGCCTGCAGCCCATGTTCTTTTTGTTACAAAGGGAGATTGGCAACTGTTTATAGATATGATAGAGTGGGTAGGGACTTCTCTTGGATTTCTCCCTTTAAGTAACTGAAAGGACTAAAAAGGGAGTCACTATCTCATTCCGGAATTCAACGCTATACAGCACCATGCCCATGTCTGACCTCAAATCATCTCACTTCCCACGAGGGGACTGTGCCCCCAACTTTGGGGAAATACTGTATTAATGCCTATACCTAGCAAAAATCCCAGGGTCTCTAATTAATTAGAGCTCTTGTTCAAACAGGAGAGGACTGAAAAAAAAGTGGAGTGAGCACTCCCAATCTTTCCTCTGATGTGGACAGCATTTTGTATAAAGAAACCTCATGCCCTATGTCTCACTTAACCACTGCAGAGTCACAAATCATCCCCAAACTCGGTGGCAACAGTCATGTTATCATTCCCTTGTCTGTGCATTGCACGGGGGTTGGCTGATCTCAGCTGAACTTAGCTGGAGTGCTTGTCTGGAGTGACTCTGATCTATATCTCTCATCCTCTTTTTTGGGACTAATGGACTAAAGGGGATATATTCTTTCATGACAGTGACAGGAGAACAAGAGCACAAGTGGCAACATGCAAGGCATTTTAAGGCCTAAGCTCAAAACTCTAATACTGTCCCTCTTGCCCACAGACTGTTGACCAAAGCAAGTCAGTCAAATCCAAAACAAAAAGCAGGAAAATATACTCTCCGAAACGAAAAGCAGGAAAATATACTCTGCCCACGAGGATGCCATGGATGAGGTATGACCATAGGCAGGAGTAAAGAATTGGGACTGAAAATACCATCTACTAGATTCTATATCGCATTTCTAGAAACCCTCATTTGACTTTAATTTACTACATCAAATGCATCATGCTCAGTGAATTTAAGGTCTTACATTTATGGTCAATTGATTCTCATCAAGAATGGCGAGGCCATTTAATGTGAAAGGAACAGTCTTTTCAACAAATAGTACTGCGACCGCTGGCTATCCACACGCAAAACAACGAAGTGGACCTCAGAAAGGATGGCAGACCTGCATGTAAGACTTAAAACTATAAAACTTATAGAAGAAAATATAGTAGCTCTTTCTGACCTTCAGTTAGGCCATTGGTTTGTTAAATATTAAATCAAAAACATAAGCAACAACCAAAAAAGTTAAGTTGAACATCAAAATAAAACATTTTGTGCTTCATAGGATACCACCAAGCAAAGTGAAAATATAATCTAGAGAATGCAAGAAATATTTGCAAACCATATATCTGAAAATGGTCGAGTACTAGAATATATAAGGAACCCTTAAAACTCAACAAAAGAAAAATAATACAATCTTAAAAAGTGGACAGGATTTTAATAGACATTTCTCCAAACAAGGTATATAAATGGCCAATAAATACATGAAGAGATTCTCAACATCATTAGTCATTAGGAAAACACAAATCAAAGCCACAATGCAATACTTCACTTCAATACTTCTTTAGTTATCCCACTAGGATAGCTAAAATTTTAAAAACAGACAATAACAAGTATTGTCAAGGATGTGAAGAGATTGGAATCCTCACAGATTGCTGGAAGCATTGTAAAATAGTGCAGCATTATTCATGGAGCCAAAAAATGGAAACAAAATATTAATATTCATCAACAGATGAATAAACAAAATATGGTATATATCCATGCAGTAGAATATTATTTTTCAATATAAAGAAAGAACTGATACATACTACAACATGGATGGACCTTGAAAAGATTATGGTAAGTGAAACAAACAAGACACAAAAGGCTATATATTGTAAGATTCAATTTATATGAAATGTCCACAATAGGCATATCCACAGACAGAAAGTAGATTAGTGGTTTCCAGGAGCTAGAAGGAAGAGAGAATGGAAAGTGACTGCTAACAGGTGTACAGTTTCTTCATAGGCAGATAAAAATATTCAGGATTAGATAGTGGCAACAGTTGTACAACTATAAATATACTAAAAACTACTGAATTGTACACTTTAAATCGTAAATTTATGGTATATGAATTATATCTTAATAAAGCTATCATAAAAAAACTGAATTTTAAAAACAATCCAATTAGAAAGTGGGAAAAGAGCACTGGCTGGTGTGGCTCAGTGTATTGAGCACAGATCTGCAAACCAAAGGCTCACCGGTTCAACTACCAGTTAAGAGCATATGCCTGGGTTTCAGGCCAGGTCTCCAGGAGAGGGCGTGCGAGACACAACCACACAATGATGTTTCTCTCCCTCTCTTTCTTCTTCCCTTCCCCTTTCTCTAAAAATAAATAAATAAATAAAATCTTTAAAAAAACAAAAAAAAAAGTGGGAAAAGACATGAAGAGATATTTCACCAACGAGGATGTATGGATGACTAATACAAGCATGTGAAAAAATGTTCAGCTTTGTTAGCCACTAGGGACATGCACATTAAAATAACATTGAGATACCAGAACACACCTATTAGAATGGAGAGGATGCAAAGAAATTGGATGATTCATACATGGCTGGTGAGAATCTAAAACGGCACAGTCACTCTGGACAATAATTTGACACTTTCTTTTCAAACTAAAAATGGTTTTACCACTCAATCTAGAAATTGCATTCTTGGGTATTTCACCCTCAAAAATGAAAATCTATTTTTTCGTGGAAGCAAGTACACAAATGTTCATAGCAGCTGTATTTGTAATAGCCCCAAACTGGAAACCACTCAAATACCTTTCAGTGGGTAAACGGTTAAACAAACTGTGGTACATCCATGCCATGGGTCAGCAACAAAAAAGATGAACTATTGAAACACTCTATGTATAACTTCCATGAACCTCAGGGAAATTATGCTGAGTGAAAGAAAAACTCTCATAATGATACATACATACAGCATATTTCCACTTATGTAATACTCATGAAATGACATAATTATAGAAATGGAGAACAGATTAATGGTTTTGAGAGGTTAGAGATGGTGGGGTGAGGGGGGTGGGTGTGGCTATAAAGCAGAAAGAAGCCTTGTGGTGTAGCTAAGTGTCTGGATTGTGGTGGCAGTTACATGAAGCCACACATGTGATAAAACTGCATACAGCTACATACACACAAACAAATGAGTACATGTGTAAGTGGTGAACTTTGAATAAACTCTGTGGATTGTACCAATGTTTATTTCCTGGTTTTGATATTGTTAGTATAGTCAGATGTTAACATAGGGGACCCTGGGTGAAGAGTTCATGGAACCTCTCTGCACACTTCTTTGTAATTTCCAGTGAATCTGTAATCATTTCTAAATAAAGTTTTTTAAAAATCTAAATTTATCCTTATTCAAAATTTGCTTCACTTTCTGAATTCTCTAATTGCACATCCACAGCTAGATGTGTAGGCTTCAGCCCAACTCCTTCTCATCCTTAACTCCCAACATCAAAGGAGGAGGAGGAGGAGGAGGACAATGAGGAAGAGGATGAAGAAGAAGGAGGAAGGGGAGGGATAGGGTGAGGAGGAGAAACATTTATTAAATGCTGCTTCTCCCAGGCACTACACTTACTGCATTCCATGGCTGGTTTAATTCACTCCTCATATGAACATTATTATTATCCCCATTTTAAAGGTAAGGTAACTAAGGATTAGAGGGGTTAATGGCTAAGGCCAAGGTCATCCCACAAGTTAGGAAGACACACTTCTCAATGAGGCAGTCTGACCCCAGAGCCCACATGCTGTGCAATAACCAGATTCAAAATCCACCCTCTCGTTTTAGGCCAGTGCCTTTGTTCAAAATTTCATGATTCTCTTCCTGGACCAGGAGTTAGCACAGGAACCTGCTGACTGGTCTCTTATTACAGACCCAAAAGGAAGGAAGCAAGGCTTGAATGGCGTGCCAAACCATATATGCTTGAATGGTAAACCACTCCAAACAAAGACAATTTCCCAGGTTCCCCATGCAAAAAAAGAAAAAAAAGTATTTTGGTCAACTTGAATATATGTGTTTAGTACTATGGGTGAAATAACCAAGCATCTACAAGCATCTACTTACAAGGATTCAATACATGACATGTGTTTAAAATGGTATATTAGGTCAAATATATTAATTTGAAAATATTGCTATCCTTACTCTCCCACTTTCTGAAATAATTTCATTCAGACACTTCACACACATCTTGAACAGCGTCTTCACAGTTTTTATCTAACACAGGTTTCCAGAGTATAGTATCTTCACTTCTCAGTTATTTGAAAATGACCTTTTGAACCCATATACTATGCTGCCCCCCAAAAGCTAAAAGATCCACTCATATAACATTAAGAAAATGTGCAGGTTTTTTTCATTTGGTCTGGAGGTCAGTGGTTCTCAACAATGGCTGCAAATTAAAATCATGTTGTGTTAGAAGTTACTAAGAGAAGAGATCTTAATTATCCTCAACACAAAAATGAAATGATAATTTTGTCACATGATAAAGGTGAGCCAACACTACTGTAGTAATCATATTGCAATACATAAATGTATAAAACCAACACCTTGTATACCTCAAAGTTATCAATGTTATTTGTAAATTATAACTCAATTTTTTTAAAGGGGAAAAAATCGCGTCGGAACTTTAACAACTGCCAATGCCCCCAAACAGTGATTTTGCTGGCCTGGAGCGGACACAGGCGCGGCAGTTTTTAAAGTTCCTCGGGTGATCCTGAGCGCAGCCTGAGCTGAGAACCACTGCTTCAGGGTGTAACTAGAGATGTCTACAATCTAATTTAGTACTTCTCAGCCTTGATTACTTGCCCCAGTGCCCCCTGACGCCCTGGGGTTATATTCCGAGACCCCCAATAGGTGCATGAAAGCACAGCGAGTACCAAACGTTATATATACTACGTTTTTCCTATATAGACGTACCTACGATGAAGATTAACGTATAAATTAGGCACATTGAGAGATTAACAACAACTAGTCATAAAACAGAACAATTATAACAATATAGTATAATAACAAGTTATGAGAATGCGGTCTCTCTGTCTCTCTCGGCATATTACGGTGCTGTACTCACCCTTCTGACGATGATGACGATGATGACGCTGTGCGATGATAAAGGCAAACCTGTTCTCGGGTCTGTGTTGCCACACGGTGTCACTCCTTCCAGGGGACCCCTGGTGAAGTCTCCGTGCAGGTTCAGGGCTGTCTGGTGCAACACGTTGCTGTCAATCAGAGCGTCTTTTCTGCTCGTGTCTTCCACCCACAAATTTAAGGCCTTTTCTAGCTTAACTAAGCACTGAGCACCCCCTGTGGCCATAACTTTTGCAGTATGAAGTGCAACAGCAAAACTAGCACAGAGTTCTTTTTCCTTCTTCACAATTTCATGAGTAGAAGATTCGTTCTTACTCTAGATCTTAGCAACTTCAGCATACGAGTTTTTCTCATTAAAGTCAAGAACTTCCACCTTTTCACGGTAAAAGAAGCACGTTAACGGCTTCGGCTTCGCTTTGGCACTTCCAAATTGCCAGCATGGCTGCTCTCGCGCGCTGGGGCCATTGTGAAGTAAAATAAGTGTGACTCGAACCCGAGCACAGCTGCGAGCGCGCTGTCTGGAAACAAAGATGGCTGCTACTTGGCTAACGGGACGCAGCGTCTGCAGCGTGCGGACGCAGGACAACGTGACGATTCGCGACCCAGGTCACGCGAGATTTCATCCCACCGCCCCGCGCGGCACACGGTTTAAACTCACAAATGGTTTTGGTTTTTTGCTGGAATTATCCATTAGTGTTTCAGACCATGGTTGACGGTGGATAACTGAAACCTCAGGAGGGACTGCTGTATAAAAATCTGGAACGCTTTGTAAAAATGCCGACGCCCACGCTCCCCGCTGGGCTTCCCAAGGTTCCGATGAATTTGACGTTAGGCCCCAGGGCGCTCTTTATAAAATACCACTGATGATTCTCACTTGCAGCCAGAGCCGAGAACCTTCACTTTTACCACGTGGGAATGTCAATATTGCTTTCCAAGGTGGTTTAAAAGATTGATTCACCAATCATCAACTACACATAATTTAATGGTTGGATCACGTCCATCTCTCACCTCAACCCCTACCTCCCACCCCACCCCCCATGACTTCCTAAACTGCTGAACCTTGCTTACTTCTGTTTTCCTTTGTCTCTATGAGCATCCAAAGATAGCACTGGTTGAAAACATTGTAACCGAATTTGGCTTCCCCAAATAGTGTTTGGTTGTCCTAAATAAAGGAATTGAAAGAGTGTCTCAGATGGTGAGAGATTTTGTGAGGACTCAAATAAAAAGTGATTCCCCTTTTTCTTAGGTTGGGAACAGAATGCCACTTTATTTTTTCCCCTATTATTAACAACCATTTTTTGTAATGTTTCCTACAGCTAGGCACCATGGTACATGTTTACCTGATCTCACTTAATCCTAAAGATATATTTAGGACAGGTAATTCTTAAAATTTCCATTTTAGAGAAACCCAGCTGCAGAGTCCATTTGCCAAAGGTTACCCAACAGCTGGTGTAGGAGGCAGAATTCAGACCCAGGTCTTCTGCGTCCAGTGCTGTTCTGCCTCCTTCTAGCTCAGCCATCCTCAAGATGTTTTCAGAAGAGGCACCAAAGAACACTCTATTCCAGTGTCCCCATGATGGAGAGCATGGCATCATGGACAGAGGGAAGGACCACTGGAGAGGTAGTCATCAGACCTCCTCCCTTCACCCTGGCTTTGCAGCCCAGTCTCACTCCCCTGCCCCCAACATTCCCTGGTCCCTCTGCTCTGTGACATCATAGACTGCCTCCTCCATGCTCTGGAGAAGCTGCATGAGTGAGGCTCAAAGGTTAGACCTAAGAGCAGGGGGGAGTATTTGTCCTATACCTGAAGGGACACCACCTCCATCACTCCTGGACACCTTTTTGCTTTGCTCCAAGGTAAGTACGTACTAACTTACCTCGACACTACTGTTTTTCTGTCTGGGCCCCAGTCTCCCCACCTGTGCTAAATGACCCCTAATGGCTCCTCCAGCTCCTGAAGAAGGCTTCCTGTTTGACCTTGTGGATCTTTCTTGTTCTGGTCCAAGTCCAGTGGAGTCATTGGAGACCTGAAGTTCAGAGCCCACAGGGGACACCCCAAGGACTTTTTCCTTGGCTCCTGCTTCCATCTAGAGGAGGGGACTGGCAGTGCAAGAAGCCCACCCCACCCTCCCCAGACAGTATCAACTCTACATTTCGTTAACATGGGCATTTATATTTATTGAGCCTTCCCAATGTGCCAGAATGCTGTGCTCAGCACTTTCCATCATTATTTAATCCTCACGACCACCTTCTGGAGTAGATACTATTATTACCAGTCCCATTTTACAAATTAGAAAGCAGGTTCAGCCCTGGCTGGTATGGCTGAGTAGATTGAGTGCTGGCCTGCAGACCAAAGGGTCACCTGTTCAATTCCCAGTCACAGCACATGCCTGGGTTGTGGGCCAGGTCCCCAGTAGCAGGCACGTGAGAGGCAACCTATCCTTCTCCCTCCTTTCCCCTCTATCTAAACATAATTTTTTTTAATTTTTAAAAAAGGAAAACAGGTTCAAGGAAGTAAATCTAAATCTCATAGCTAATATGTAGATCTTTAATAAGAATTATACCCTAAAGAATGTGTTTATAAGTACTACACTGCTCTCCCTTAAGAGCCTTTGCATTTCTGAAGAGGGTTCAGAAGTTTAAAAGTCTTTGCTATAAACACTCAGAGGAGAAAGTGGTCTGCTCCCCTTTTTCTTATGAAATTTCTGGGTGGAATAAAAATATGGAAAGCATCAGCACTAGGTTCAGACAAACCTACATTTAAAACCTCAGCTGCACTGCTAATATGGAATGATCTCCAAAATAATTGCATATCCATAAGCTGCTTTAGAGGAAGAGACCTCCATTCAATATGTGAGACAAAACTATGAGAATATGCTCTCACGACAAAGACTCTGAATAAAGCTAACAGCAGATAAGATAGGGGCTTGGGGAGGTGTTGAGCTGGTGCACATGGGGGATTTCAGAGGCAGGCGAGCTTAAGAATAGGAAGCTGTCAGCTGTGAAAGTGTGACTACTGTCACGTGTCTATTCCTTTCAGGAAAATGGTCACTGAGGCAAAGTTTCATTAATGGAGTCAATGAATTTAAAAACAGGTTCTGGTGACTACTCATTAGCATGATTACAGAGCAATTGACTTCACTTGGGAGTGTGGAAGCTTCTTTTTTAGTCTCAGTCTCCCCACTTTGGTCTTCCTGCAACCAAAGCTGCAGGAGAGACCCTCGGGGATTGTCTAGATCTTCACCACTGTTACCGACTTTCCTTGAAGTTCCATTTGTCCACTTACAGAGATCTTTTCAGTTTCAGTGTCAGCTAGCCTGTGGTCTTCTTGTTTTTGTCTCATCTGTGGAATCATATGCTGAGCCAGTGACTGCATAAAAGTATTCAACTCTCTGGACAACAGCTACTGAATGACAATGAGACAAAAAATAATTTAAAGTATTTTAAGAGGAGTCTGGAAGGCACTCCAGAGTCATGACCCATGATTTCCCAGCCATGACCAAGAAAACAAATTTCAGATGATTCCCTGGGTCTACTTTAGAGCACCAGGCTGCTTTTTCTCTGGGTTTAGACAGCATTAACTCAGCTGTGGTATTAAACCAGGAACAACATGAAGTGCTGGCAAAATAGTGCGTGCTCCTCCTGATTAGCCAAAATAAAAATTCAAAGGTACTCTAATATCCATAGTTACTTGAGCTAAGGATTGTCAATTGGTCAGCTGTGCCCTAGGACATGGGCTGGATTATTTATTATGTTGGCCAAGGAGAGGGACAAGGAACACCTTGAGTTGTCCAGCTCCCATGGAGACCCCCGTCCCTAGAAGTTGGTTCCACTTGGGTTATGGATAGCCACAGGAAGGGCTTACTTCTTCTGATGCTGTGTAAGGAGACCGTAGTCCACTGAGGATGTTGGGGAGTCATACACTTGGAGTGGTTTGAGTATTGGTCACACAGAAAAATCATTCTTAGTCCTGTCAGTGAAGCGTCAGTCTGGTTTCCACACAAGAAACAAACCACGTCAACAAGCAATCAGTATCCTTGTCCATCTATATTTGCTGACAGCTCCCCTTGGGAGTTCAGAGGAAGGACAGGACAGTGTTGAGTGGTAAGGTCTCCTCCGAGTTGCATCACTGGACAGATTTGGACAGCTGTCCTTCTGCCATATGGAACATGAGTTCTTCCAGCGGTTTTTCCGCTCGGGGTAAATACAAGTGTCCTTATCTACACACTCCATATTCTTTAAAAACAGGAAGATTTGGTCCTGTTTTATCCAAGAAGCCCTAAGGTTATTTTGATTTCCAGTTAATTATTTAGGACTCTTTGAAAACAATCAGATCTATGTTGGCATGTCCCATTCCAATTAATTTTACCTAAATCTCCTATTTCAGGTCCAAGTCATTGCAAAAAGAGAAGAAAAACCTCCCTTAAGCTATTGTTCTGCCCCAGAATGTTCTTTGAAAATGTTTTGAAGTCTATTAAATCTCCTCTTGATTCATCTTGATTTAGTTTGCAATTTTGAATCTTTGCACAATCTACCCTTAAGAGAAAGCCTTTTGAAATAGTTTTATGTGGTGTATTTCCTGTTTTTCTTACCTTCTCAAGTCTACTTTTTAAATTTTATGCATAGGTGCATTACTTAAATCTTCTGGTCTTTTCCATCCTGCTGCTCTTAAATATTTTTCCCATTGTTAAAGATCAACAATTAAGTGAACTATCAGGCACAAAAATGATAGTGCAGGACAATAAGTAACAGAGTAACTAACAGAATCCTGAATTACACAGCAAATTTCCGTCTGAAATTTGAGATCCTAAATTTTCCCTCAACTGAACTTTCACCCAGAGTTTAAATTCAACCTCTCTGGATCCACCTTCTGGTACAGGGGCTTGGGGAAAATATTGTGCAATGTTGATTGTTCTTTTCTGGGGAAGTGGCCGATGAAGAAAGTTTATTTAGGCAGTTAGAGAAAAGAACAAGAGGAATGTGAGTGGGCGGTAGAGACACAGCTAGGTGGAGAAAGAAAGAGAGATGCAAAGAAAGTAGGTTTCAGAAGGTTTGAGTAGGAGTGAGTTCTTTTTTTTTTCTTTCCTTTCTTTTTGAGGCCAGAGCATATCAATCAAAAAGGGCCTTCTATTACATGTTGGGTCTTTTTGTCTTCTCTCTCCTCTACAGACCCCCTTAAATCTCTTATTTTTGACATTGGAAGTTTGCCATGCTGGCCATTGTCGTTCTAAGTCATCTAGTGAAATGTTGCCATTTATTAAGATAAACACATGAGAGTACTTATAGTGAGAGTATACATATGAAGCAGGAGTTTTTCCAGGAAGAGGCAGCAACTTTAGTGTAAATAAGACCATGAGAAACAGGAAAGAATGCACCACGGTTGATCAAAAGTTTGTGCTTATGCACAGTGTCTTGAACTCCTGGGCCAGGGGGAGCCTAAAAGAGGCTCTATGATCGACAACCTGGAAATCACTCACTGCAGAAGATGAGCTGACTGCAGTGGGCTTCATTCATTAATTTAACCATACAGAAACTGTGCTCGTGAAGGTTTTGAGGGATTCAAAGCAAATTTGTAGCGATTACTTTGTTTATACAAATTGATCACCTGCCCGACAGACCTCCAACCATTAGTTCTCAGGGCGGACTTGTGGTGAGAGCTTGTTCCATTCCTTCCTTATGAAATAACACTTCCTCCTGTATTCAACATATATGAGCCAATCTAAAACAAAGCAAACCCCCAGGAGACAAGAGTTTATATAAGATGAAGAAAATTGAAAGTAAAGCAAGCAGCAGAAAAATAAGCATGTCAATGGCAAGCATATTTGCTACTCGGTGCATCCCCAAAACAAAAGATCTAATTGCCTTATATAAATTACTGGTTGTTTTAAAATTCTAAGAAAATGAAATAAATTCATTAAAGAGAGCTCAGTGAAGGGTGTCAGAGCTTGAATCATGTGGAAAACCTCACAATGGGGACATCTGCATGTGTCTAGTCAGCTGGATACGTGTAGCCGAATAAATAAATTGTGCCATATTGAATAGCTTATGTTTAGGAAGTCAAAGATCTTGTATCAATTATTAACAGGTCAAGGGTAAAAGAAACAGGAAAATCAGTTAGGAAGCTATTACCATACTTTAGGCAAAAGATGATGATGGCTTGGACCAGATCATATATAGCTATAGAAAAGGTGAGAAACAAGTGCCCATGAACAAGATAACTCCCACTGTGAACGGGGTGTTCAGAGGGACATTAACCAAAACCTGATAACAATTTCCTAAAAGGGGGCTTTGCCGCAGAAAGGGAAGTGAGAACAGGAAGCCCAGAGACAAAGAAAACTACACAGACAAAGGAGTTTCAGACAAAAACATGGCTTTTTAATTCCGGACCATCAGAACTAGAAAGATCCTTGAAAAGAGCATCTAGCCTAATTTCCTCTTATTGGTGATGAGGAGCCTGAGACAGAGACAATCATGGACTTACCTGAAGCCATATAGCAAGTTAGTGGTAGAATCAGGACCTAAACCTACAAGATGGTGCTTCTATTCCCGTTCTCACAGGGCCCACACCAGCTGGAATCATTTGGAGCCAGTGAGCCACATGAAGGGAAATGGATACACTTATTGTATGCCTAGCTGCCCAAGGGTCACTTAATATATTTAGCCCTTTAATTCTGCAAAGCAGGCACCATGATAAAAATGAGGCTCAAGAAGATTAAAGCATTTACCCAAGAACAGATACTTGGAAGTGAGGTAGAACACAGATCCACCTGGAAGCTGAGCATGCTTCCGTGCATGTCTGCATGAACTGGGATTGTGCTGTATGGGGGTCCTATCTGGACTGTGAGCACAGGTAAAGGATTGGCATTTTTCAGCTATGGCTTTATGTTTACTTAGGAAACAGCCCTGCCCCGGGGACCTGGGCTCAAATTCAAGATCGGCTGATTCAACAAGGCAGCCATGCAGGCAAAGCTGGCACAGTAGAGGCTTTGACTCTTTTCCATGGGTAAGAAAATTATGTAAGAATTGGGGACATGCCTTAAGAGAGGGCAACCTAAGCAGTAAGGTCTGGACCTGGTGGCCATGGGGAATAACAAAAGACTTGGGAGAGGGGAAAGCTATCATACTTCGGGAGAGGCTGACCCAATATGACCCTCATTGCAGTAAATTTCCAATGGGCATCTGGAGTGCAGACCCCAACCCATGGCCCTCACTTCTTTTCCTCCTACAGCAGCTCACCGGAAGCTGGCCTTGAAGATCTTCTGTTTATGCTGCAGAGACTGTGAGGAGCCCCATGCCACAGAGGGCTCCACATCCTCCAGCGAAATCCCGGAGCAGCAGCCTGGTAGGTACCACACAAGGTGCCTGGCCTCTCTAGACCTCATTTTGCTCATCCCTCTCCTACTCAGATACCCTTAGATTTCCTTCAGCTTCTGAGGAATAATTCCTCCCTAAAATAAGATAAGAATTGGGTGGTCATGCACCCAAGCCAATAACAATAGATACTTAAAATCTCAGTTCTTAGGAAGTGTGATCCGTGGACCAGCAATATTGGCATCACCTGGGAACTTGTTAGAACTGCACTTTCAGACCCCACTCCAGACCTACTGAATCAGAGCCTGCATTTGAACATGACCTTCAGGTCAATCTAAATGTATATTATAGTTTTAGAAGCACTTTAAAGATTACATATTGGTTAAGATCCCTGGCTTTAGGGCTCTGACTAGTTCTAATCAGCTCTGCCACAGAATTGGGCAAGTCACTTAACCTTTCACTCTGAGCTTCAGTGTTCTTACCTGTCAAATGAGTATAGCCAAAATGTGTCGTTACTTTCTAGGATCAGTGGGAGAATTAAATGATTAAGCACCTAGCACAGGAACTGCACAAAGTAGCCACTCAACAAATGTCAATAAAGGGAAACTCTACATGAGTACTGGCCAGGATAGGATAGGCTCTGCTGTTAAAACAAACAAGTCTTGAAATCTCAATGTTTACAAAACGAAAGTGTATTTCTTGTTAATGTAAAGTCTTTAGCCAGGGCTTCTGGAACACATAGCAGCCATGTACAAGGGAAGAGAGCGAGAAGGAAGTTTGTCGTTACAACCTTCTTGATGATCCAAGACAAAGGTCATTGTGGAGAAGACTGGGGTTCAAAATCAACAATTTCAGACAGAAAAAAAATGAAGCTTTATTGTCAAGCTCAGGCAAAGCTAGGACTGCCAGGCATTTGCTCAGGGGGTAGGGGCAAGGCTGGGTTAGGCATCTGGCATAGTCCTACTCAGAGAAGGGACAGTTCAAGGGCAGGAAAATATTCTCATGGCATGTTTTCCTAGAAATCCATACCAGGGGGTCTTTTAGATACTTCCCCAGAAGTTGTTTCACAATAAAAACCAAGAAACTTGAAAATGTCAGTCACATTTTCCAAAATAATAGTAATGATCATTAACGAGCCCCTGTTACATGCAAGGCACTGTCTAGGCACCAGGGTCCCAGCTGTGATCAAATGAATCCTCAACTCTTTTGGTGCCTACACACGAGTAAAGTGCTACTATTGAATCCCTGCAGTAACTCTAAGAAGTGGACATGATTATCCAAAATTCACGTATCATTATGCAGATCTGAAAAAAGGCACAGGAAGGTGAAGCAGTCTGCTCAAGGTATGCAGCTAAAAAATGACAAAACTACTTATTCTATCACAAAACACAGCTCAGTCTGTTGACAAAGTTCTACATCATGCTTTTAGGAATCTAGAAGTATAGAAAAGCAAAGCCTTATATACAACAATGTTCACATAACAGTACTTATAGTAGTGAAATTTGCAAAGTCTAACCAACAATAAAACAGCAGTTAAATAAACCTTGAATTAACCATAAAATAGAAAATTATACAACCATCACTTCTTGAAATTCAGTGACATGAAGAAAATATTTATGATGTAACGTATAAAGTAAAATGAATTCATAATGTATAAGATGTGATAGACTATGTAAAAAATATGCATAGGAAAAGATAAGAACTGTGATCATATCCAAGGAGAGGGGTATTTGGGGCATTTTTTTCCCTACTTCATTGTCTTCAATATTTCCTAGCTTTTCTATGATGGATATGCATTACATTTATAAACAGGGAAATAGTAAACTTTACATTTTAAAAAGAATATGTAGTGTCTGGCAGAAGTAAGACCTGCTTGAGCGTGGTTGGTAGAGCAATAATATGGGTGTAATAATTCATAGTTTTGTTTTGAACATTTCATCTAAAATGTCACATGGTGTGCGTGAGTGTGACATTGTTGTGTTACAGAATTACATGCTTATGATGTTGTAATAAAAGATTTTGTGGTAAGGGGCTTTATTTGTGCCTAACTCTGTATTTTGAATCCAGCACCTGCCTATGATAGGGGCACTCAGAAGACTAGAGGTAGATCCAGGTACTCCCCATCCCATAACTAAGCGGCAATGGTCTGTGTGCACTGCTTCAGAGTGAGCAAAATGCCTTCCCCTCCGCCATCTCCTTGGAGCCTGCCCACATGACCACGTGGAATTGTCATTGCCAGGTGGGAGGAAGCTTGAGCTTGACCAACAAAATCCTAAATATGCTAATGGAGCCTCCCGTTTGGCTTTGAGACAACCCCTGACCCATCCAGAAAAAGACTCCTCGACCAGCAGCAGCGATTTTGAGGGTGAGTCCCAAATTGGGATCTAGCACTGATGGGGAACCCCTGGGGGAGGGAGCCCTGTCTTGGTGACCAAACCCCACTGATATATGAGCTAAGTGCAGTGACAGGAGAGACGGATCGCTCCCATCGGGAAGGTGTAGTCACATTATAGGACACGCTGGAGAAGGGCCAAGGTTGTAAGACCTGCCTGCACTATCTTCCGAGCTGGGAATTTCATGAGGAGCAGCACTTGGAGGAAAGAACACACACCCACACTTCCCTTCTAGGTCCTGTGGCTTTGTCTTCTGTGTGGTTTGTGTGATTATTAGCTTAATGTCTGCTTCGGGCACCAGAAGTAATTTCCAGGAGGACAGGGCCTATATCAGTTTTGGCCCCCCAGATGCAGCCAGGTGCATGGCAAGTGAACGATGTCAGAAAATGCTCATGGACTGAGTGCAGTCAGAAAGCTCGATGGGGGTGACATGTCCCTGGGTCGTAGAAGGACAGAAGCTCAGGCCTGGAGAGTGGGCACAGTCCAGGAAGAAGAAACACAGCCCCATTGCTGGGCACCAACGCTGGGCCCGGGTGGCCTCACATGGTTTACAACCATCCTGTGAGGCTGGCTGTGGAGCTCAGGGTCAACCAGCCCAATCATTCCAGAATTCTCATAAGAGCTAACCCCTCCTTGTAGTCAAAATCTCACACAAAGTCCAATTGCTGTAAGAGATAAAGGGGGTTCTGCTTTACTTGAACTAGACCTCCCCTTCCTTCTGCCCTCCGCACTCTGCCCAAAGGGCTCCTTGAAACCCAATTTAAAAACCCACATCTCATTGTATAGAGAAGGCTGAGGTCCACAGGGGAAGGAACTTTTCCAAAAGTCCACCAGGGAGTGGCATCATGGTCAGAACCAGGATGGGCCTAACTCTTCCACTTGCCGGGACACTGCACTTGGCAAGCCCCCCTACCGTCACTGAATGCACCCACGGAGTACCATGCACAACCTACTGCAGACGGTCGGGGTCCTTATGCTGACTGGGAATCCCCAGGGAAGTGGGCCTTCTCCTTATCACAAATGACCTTGGGAGTCCTTGGCTGCAGTCTACGTGGCCCATACAGTATTCCAGAATCAGACCAGGATCAGGGATGGGGGGTACCAGCACAGTCCAGCCAGGCCCAATGCAAAGGCTTCACCCATACTGTTCTCCTTTTTCTTTCATTTATAAATACAGAATGTCCCCCAGGAGGGTTTTGCAAGAGAAACCTAGACCGCTACCCCCAGAATCACTGGCCATTCCAGCCATGCCTCATTGGGAGACCCTGAAAATTCTAGTTGGGGACCTCGTGCAGGTGTCCCAGGCCGCAAAGCTGCGAGAGTAACTCCAGGAGGAAGAGGGGGGTGAACAGGGGCCATGAAGACTGATTTGGAAACTCCCCCGAGGAGGAGAAGACGTCTGAGCCATCCCTGTGCCACCAGCAAGAGTCACTTCAGCTCCCGAGAAAGCCACTGCAGGAGGAGCTGCCTCCAATTAAAGTCCATGGTCACATCACAGGATTGTGTCTTTTCTCGTTTCCCTCTCCCTCACTTGGGACTGTCTCTTCCAAAATGTCTTACCATTTTTAAATATGCTAACCTAACATCTAACCAACTTCAAACAATTCTTGTAAACTTTTTGATAGCTTTGTCTTTAATTTTGAGATACCTGTAATTTCAAACTTAAAGTTGCAACAATAGTACAAGGGACCCCAATTCACTGTTTACCTGGATTGGCCCATTGTTTACATTTCCCTGTTTACTTCACCATTTCTTTTCTCTCTCTCCCTATAACTGTTTTCTAATTATTTGAGAGTGGGTTGTGCATAACACATCCCTGTACCCAAAAAGTTTTCAGTATTTCCTAATAACGTGGACATTCTCTTACATAACTACAGTACAATTATCAAAAGCGAGAAATTCAACATTGATACAATACTATTTAAATTTTATCAGTTGTCCCACAAAAGTCTTACAGCTCCTTTTCCGCCCAATTCAGGATCTGCTCCAAGACCATCAACTGCATGTGGTAGTCATGTCTCTATTCTCTTTAATCGGGCACCTCAATGGTGTTGATTCCTTCTGTCTACAAATGGCTTTTCATTTGTTCAAACCTACTCTTCCATCTCTCATGGCTGTTAAGTGTTCTTTGTACAGATTTGGCACATTTCTTATTAAATGTATTCCTACGTACTTTATCTTTTCTGTTGCCATTGTCAATGGGGTTTTTCCTCTACCATGACAGCTGTAACCAGTTATTGCTTGTGTATACTAAAGCTGTGGAGGTAACTGTTATTTTATGCATTGCCTCCCTTCTGAGTTATCTCACTGTTTCAGCTAGTTTCGTCATTGATTCCCTTATGCTTACCAGGAATGTTACTATACCATATGCAAGTAGAGGTACTTTAGCTTCTTCCTTTTCTAATTCTTATATCTCTGATGTATCTAATTACAATAGCTAATACCACCAGTGCAATGTTAAGTAGTAGAGATAGTGGATATCTGTGTTTTTTAAGAGAAATACCTCTAGTGTTTGCCCATTAAGAAGCTCATTTTTAAGACAAAGAGATTGAGAGAGAGATCATATTAAGAAAATATCCATCAAATTCCTTTTCTTTTTTTTTTCAGCATCTATGGAGGGATAAATATCTCCTCATATTTGACCAACTTCCCTTTCCACAAAGAAGTTCCACCTGCTCATAATGTATTATTTTCATAAAATGAAGTTTGAGTCAGTTCACTAATATTGTATTTAATAGTTTTCTATCAATAGGTGATATCTGTAATTTTTTGCATTGCCTTTATCAGACAGCTATCAATAGTCTATACTTAATTTAAAAATTCATAAAAAGAACTTGTAAGCTTGCTTTTGTTGTACATGCTCTAGAACAATTTATGTGTAGCATTGGAACTGCCTGGTCTTTGAAAGTCCAGTAGAATTCCCCTGTGAAACCATCTGGGCCAGCTGCCTTTTTTGGGAGAGTGGGGGTAGTTTTTCTATTTCTTCTATAGAAATTGATGGAGTTTTCTGTCCTAACACAGTCATTTTGATAAACTGTATTTCCCTAGGAAATTATTTACATCTAGTTTTTCAAATGTATTTGCATAAAGGTACATAAAGTGCTCTCGATATTTTAAAAGTTTATCTCAACGTTCATTTTTCCCTTAACCTTTCTAATTTTATATATTTATGTTTTCTCCCTCTTTCCTGGTTAAGTAACATAGTATTCTCTTTTGTTTATTCTTTGTAAAATGTTTTATCAATTAGATCCACTGTATGTAAGTAATTTCAGTTTTTAATCTTTGGTACTTCTTTTTCTTGAATAATCTTTTGATTATCTTGATGTTCTTTTCCTAGCTTTTTGAATTGGGAATTTATTTATTTCCTTTATTCAAATATTTAAGGACTGTGGTAAGCAGAATAATGCCCCCCTGCCAAAAAAACCCACCTATGCCCTATTTCTCAGAACCAGTGAAAGTGTTGCCTTACCGTACTAAAGGGATTAAGGATGCACATACAGTTCAGGGTGCTAGTCAGCCGACTGAGGTGGGGGCAGTGAGCCCATCTAATCACATGGGAGAGTCTCTGCAGCCCAGCTCGGGCTCATTTCTGTCACCATAGCACAGATATCAGGACAGGAGGAGGGAGAGAGGTGGCAGCAGGTAAAACACAGCATTTCCTCCCTAGCAGAGAAGGAACTAAAGTGGTACAATCCATGTGTAAAACAATTTAACAATATCACCCTGAACCTTTAAAATGCTCCAGCCTCTGATCCATCATCCTCTTTCTGCCAAATCATCAGCTTGACCAAGATACCTAACAAACATTCTGGCCCTCAGTTCCCAGTGCCTGGGCTTTGTGACGTCACAGACAGCTTCTGTCTGCTCCGCCAGCTGCAGGTGAGTGAGGCTCAAAGGTCAGGCCTGAGAGCAGGAGAGGGTATTTGTTCGGTAGTGAAGGGAGACACTGTCTCCATCACTCCTGGACACCTTTTCACTTTGCTACATTGCCTCTAACTTTGTTTCTCTCTGGGTCCCAGTCTCCCCACCTGTGCAAAAAGACCCCTAAGGGCTCCTCCAGCTCCAGAAGAAGCCTTCCTGTTTGACCTTGTGGATCTTTCTTGTTCTAATCCAAGTGCTGTGGAGACCTGAAGGTCACAGCCCACAGGGGACACCCCAGGGCCCTTTTCTTTGGCTCCTGCTTCCATCTAGAGGAGGGCACTGGAAGTGCAAGAACCACCACACCCCACCTGCCTCAGCCAGCATCATTCGCTTTATTGAGCACTTACTGTGTGCCAGATACCGTGCTAAGCACTTCACATCTTATGCCACCCAGTCCTCACAAAAACATTCTGGGATAGGTTTTACCATTCCCGTTCTACAGTTAGGAAGACTGAGGTTGGAGGAGGTTGAATTGCTCTAAATTACATGGCAAGGTCCAACAAGAATTACATCCCGTCTCCACCTAAGTAGAAAATGTATGCTCTTAATTGCTCCACTGCTCTGCCGAGCTTTGGAAGCAGCCTCTCCATCTGAAAACCAGCTGCCATGAACTCTCACAGGATAAGGTGGTTCTGAACCTCTCTCTTCCTCTGGAATTGCCTGTAGGGCAAGGCCATAGATAGCACAGGCTCTGGCACTGGACACAACTATGTTAAAATCCCCACTGCTACTCTTGGCTATAAGACCTGAGAAAGTCACCTTTCTGAATCTCAGTTCCATCATCTGAAAGTGGGACCAAGTCCTGCTTTGTAGAGTGAAACCAAAAGTTAGGTGAGCTGATAGATGTCAAAGGACCTGTCCAAGATGCTCAATGAATGCCACTGTCCTTGACACCTTGGCTGTTTCTCTTCCCCTGTTTATCTTCTAAGATTGAAGTCACTGGGAAAACAAGGTAAGTCCAGAATCAGCATGTTTCTATCCACGTCTATGATCAGGGAGTAAAACACCTGTTAGTAGAAGGGAGAATGGGGATAATTTTGGGCGTATTGTCCAACAGTCAGAGAGGGCTCATGGGTTTATTCCTCAATAATGAGAGGGAACCTACTCTGTGCAGAGCCGCATGCCCAGTGCTGGGGTCCAAAGGTGAACTGGACCCACGCCTGCCTCCTTGAGAGTGAGAATCTCTCGCTCACGTTCATGGTCATGTCCCTCACACGGTGCCTCACACTGGTAGGTCCCCAATAAATATGTGCTGAACAAATTGTCTGATTCTCAAACATGACCAAGGCCATGGAGAAGAGTGAGGTAGGGAAGGTAAGAGGGAGTTCCAGGGGAAGAAAGGGGGTTTAAATCGGATGAATTAAATAGGGCGAATAGGCCAGAAGACATCTCTAGAAAAGACCATTAAGCAAGGCTTGAAGGAGGTAAGGGAATGAGTCTCTCAGACCTCTGGGCAAGAGCATTCCAGCCAAAAGTAAAAGGCAGCTAGAATGCAGCGGAGGAGAGGGAGACAGCAGGAAGGTAGTTTTAAGATTATCTCCAAAATATATAAAGAACTCACACGACTCCACTCCAGGAAGACAAACAACCCAATTAAAAAATGGGCAAAGGACTTGAACAGACAATTCTCCAAGGAAGACATACAGAGGTCCCAGAGACATATGAAAAGATGCTCAGCATCACTAGCCATCAGAGAGATGCAAATTAAAACCACAATGAGGTACCATCTCACACCGGTCAGAGTGGCCAACATAAACAAATCCACAAACAAATGTTGGAGAGGATGCGGAGAAAAAGGAACCCTAGTGCACTGTTGGTGGGAATGCAGACTGGTGAGGCCACTGTGGAAAACAGTATGGAATTTCCTCAGAAAACTAAAAATGGAACTGCCCTTTGACCCAGCAATTCCGCTGCTGGGATTATACCCTAAGAACCCTGAAACACCAATCCAAAAGAACCTGTGTACCCCAGTGTTCATAGCAGCACAATTTACAATAGAGAGGGGACAGTGAGGAGAGGGGATTACAGGAACTACTATAAAGGACACATGGACAAAATCGAGGGGGAGGGTGGAGGTGGGGGAGGGAGGGGGGTTCAGCTGGGGTGGGGTGGAGGGATGGGGAGAAAAGGCACATAACTGTAATGAATAACAATAAAAAAATAAATTAAAAAAAAAAGATTACAAATTTGGCCATAGGAAAGGGGCATGAGAGCAGGAGATGGCCAGAGTCCTGAAAGAGAGAAAGGAGGTTGGGAATAAGATAAGGACACACAACCTTGGACCTTGGATCATCAGAGATGGAAGGATCCTTAGAGAGATGATGCAGCCCAACACCACCTGTTACAGATGGGAGCCTAGGCCCAGAGGCAGGCATGGACTAACCCAAAACCACATAGCAAGTTAGTGCAGAGCCAGGGTTTGAACCAGCAAGGCTGAGCTGCAGCATCATGCTCCCATGGGACCAGGCCCAGCTGGAATAGATGAGAACCAACAAGCTACATGAAGGAATGGGAATGGAAAGAGAATGAGCACTGAGCCAGCAGCTATGTGCACCTGCCATCACAGTGCTCACTTTATGTGCAGTTAACCAGGGTGGTTCCTCCCAGGTGGGCACCGCTATTCCCATATTCCAGATAGGATAGCGAGGCTCAAAGGGTTTACAGAATCAGCCCATGAGCAGGCACCTGGAACACAGCAGATAAACCTGACTTCCAAATGCTTGTCTAGGGACACTACTGCATGCATGTGCTAGGCTCTGCTGCCACAGGTCCCAGCAGAGAGAGATTTTCATTTTCCAGTCAGTCTCACATTCATTTAGGAAACAGCCCTGCCCAGAGAACTGTGTTGCACCTCCAGGTCTGCTGATTCAACAAGATGCTTCTGCAGTAGACCATCAGAGTAGAGGCTCCAAGCTCTTTCTTGGGTAAGAGAACTCTGCACAGAAGAGGAAAGACTGGCCAGAGGTAGGCCTACACAGGTGAGCCTGGGCCTGCTGGCCGCAGGGGGCTGCTGGAGGTGCGGGAGAAGAGAGGGGTGATACCAGGGGAGAGACTGGCTCAGTATGACCCATCGCTGAAATAACAATGGGCTTCTGAGATCGGAGCTGCAGAGCCCCCCACTGCCCTTTCCTCTCCCCTCAGTCCACCAAAACATGGCGTCAAAGATTTTCTGTTGCTGTTGCCCAGCCAGCGAGGGGCCTTCTACTGCCGTTAGCTCCTACAATCCAAGAATGTCCCAACAGCGTCACCCACGGACCTTTGGTAGGTTCCAGGTGTGGCTGTGTGGTGGTTGTCCCTTCTGCTGGGACACCCTCAGATTTCTTTCAGCTTTTGGGGGTGTGGAAGGGGAGGAATTGCCCAAACCTATAACAATATAGCCTAAGACTATATTTATTAGATATTAAAGATCACTGGCTTTAGTGCAACATACCAGCTTGAATTCTGCCTCAGCCATTTACTGGCCTGGGGCACGTCCCTGCACCGCTCTCTCTGAGCTTCAGCATGCTCCTCTGCAAATGAAGATAAGCATAATACACTACCTACTCCTCAGACTGTTGGGACGATAAAATGAAGCCACATGTGTAAGTGCCTGGAATATGGCCCCACACCAGGCAGGCACTCAACAGATGGAAACTGTGTATGTGTACTCGTCAGGACCAGCTAGACTATGCTGACGTGGCAAGTAAAATCCAAGACCTCAACTGCTTAACCCAGTTTGGGGTTATTTCTTCCTCAAGCAAGTGGAATTGTATTAAACCATGATATGAGCGATCCTCAAATGGGATATGACCAAGGCTGTTGACTCATGTGTAATTCAAAGCCATGTCCTTCACTCTTTCAGATCTAAACACAAATCCTCATCAAAATAGTAGGCAAAGGAGATACCCACCACACTCCTCCATCAACGGGGTGTTGAAGACATGTACTCTTGTGAGACCCTGAACATTCTACTAGTTGGCAAGCAGCCCCACCCAGGTCTCGAGGCTGCACAGCTGTGGGAGTGACTCCAGGAGGAAGAGGGAGGTGAACAGGGGCCATGAAGACTGATTCAGAAACTCCCCTAAGGAGGAGAAGACGTCTGAGCCATCCCTGTGCCACCAGCAAGAGTCACTTCAGCTCCTGAGAAAGCCACTGCAGGAGGAGCTGCCTCCAATTAAAGTCCTTGGTTGCATCATAGGACTGTGTCCCTCTTTTCCCCTCCCCCAGCCCTACTTCTGAGATTCCCTTGGATGAGGAGCAATTCGAACCTAGTATCTTATTATTCTAAAATATTTCAGTTACTCCTAGCCAACCTAACAAGTGTGTAGGAGAGGCCAGTTAGCATAACAGGCGGCTATAAATGCTGTAATAAATGCCTAGACTTTGAGGGCGCAATTCTGCTCACCTATTGCATGACTCCATTTGGTGCTCAGGATCGTAGCGAATACTGGGGCGGGTCATGCAAAAACTCTGCAACCAGTAGCCTTAGAGTGATGCTATGTGCATTGTATCCATGCACAAGGCACAGTGCTGATACCCAGAGCTGTTTGCTAGAAGGCACAGCATGCAAACGTGATTAATATGCAGGAGACCCCAACTGCCTTCAACTCCAGCCAGGGAGACAGGCACAGAAGCAGATCACTTCATTGTAACAGAACAACAACTTTGGGAGCAAAAAGATGAGGAGCATTTTGAGACCAACTTGGGAATTCAGGGAAGGCTTTCTGGAAGAGATGGTGCTTGAGTTTTCTGAAGGTTGAAAAGGATTTAGCCAAGCAAAGAGGAGGGGGGATGATACGCAGTGGGGTGGCCACAAAATAGGTAAAGTTGAGAAACAGAGCCACAGCCTGGTGGGATATGAGAATAGTGAACTTCGATGTTTGGAATGACTGAGGTGAACATCTGAGCCAGAGCGTGGCGGGAGGTGAGAGGGCAGAGCAGTGAGAGCTAAGACCCAGGGAAAGGGAGCTGGGCTTTCTCCTGAAGGTACTGGGGAGCCACAGGTGAGTTCTGAGCAACAAAACAGCATTGCCAGGTTTCTGATTTTTGCAATGTGCACATGGTGAGTTAAGAAGACAACTTATCATAACAGCACTTCCTGTTCCTGCGCCCACCTCAGAAAAGAGAGGAATGAGAAAAGAGGATGTCTTGTGCTGTAGTTCTATAGACTAAAGTTGATACCTACAAAGGAAAGTCCATCCTGACTGCAATTGGAAGTGTGAGTAATAATGATAATAATAGCAATGCATAAAATCTGGTATATCGCTTACTCTTTTAAGTGCCTTATAAATATCAACTCACTTAGCATTATACCCCCAAAAGGTTACTACTATTACTACCCTCTTTCAGTTACTATCCTGTATAGTTAATTACTACCCTGTATAGTTAATTCCTATATTAATTCTTATACTAGTTAATTCTTATATTCACAGATGAGGAAACTGAGACAGAGAGTTTAATAATTCTCTTAGTTACCATAATAGTAAGTCACAGAGCTGAGACTTGAACCCAGGAATCCTGACTTCGGAGTCCACATTCTTAACCAACCAGTTCACAATGATGATAGAATGACATTCAGTTGCTCTCTGGGCTCAAAATGGATCATTCATTGCCTGCTCTTGGAAAATGGAGCTAGGCCCTTTAAATCTTTCTCCTTTGGCAGCTGATTACAATACTATGCTTTGTCTGTAGGGGGAGCTAGAGACTATGAAAGAGGAAGGGCTTTCTCTCCTGGCGCTGGTGTGCTCCTCTTAGCAGGCCCATGCATAACACACAGCTTCTCCAGTATCTAGCTTCTGCAGCACATGCAGCTTCTCAAGCATCCAGCTCCTGCAGCGCAGTCAGCTTCTCCAACAACAGGTTTCTGCAGTGGGCACAGCTTTCCTGCACTCAGACCCTGCAGTGCATGGCGATCAGTAGCACTTAGCAGCCAGCAGCTTCTCCTAGTACCCACAGCAAATGAGGGAGTGTCTCCATCTCTCCGTAATAGCTTCCCCTGTCACCCTAGAGGGCCGATGTCTAGAACATTCTGTTGACACATCATCTCGGACTTCTCTGCATCCAGTGAACCACAGCTATGTCCTACCCAACAAGGAACAGCTCTCAGCTGGGGATGGCGTGTGGGGTGCTATTCCTTCAGGGCCTCTATCTCAGCCCTGGGTTTGGTGGCTGCTCCTTATATCTGCTGTTCTGTTGAGTTCTCTTTACTTCTTACTAACCAATCCATTAGTTCATTCTTTATATTAAACTTTCCATATTTATATTACTGTGAATAGTTAATTCTTATATTAAGCTTTCCATACTCACATTACTATGTGGTTTCAGTCTCCTGATTGGACCCTGACTGATACAGACATCCAAGAAGCTGCCTAGGCAATCAAAAGAGACAGCAACACAGGTATGAACTGGGACAACAGCCCAGGGAAGGAGAGTTCTCAGGTAAGGCTGGTCAATTCTGAGAACCACACAGGGGAAGGAGGTTCTAGGATTCTTCTGTGGTGCAGAAAACTGAGACGGGGTTAGTGGTGAGGCCAAGGTGACAACACACAGATCATTTCACCTTGGGCTATCTTAAGCTGGAGGAGCCTATGAGACATCCGGGTGGCCAGATCCAGAAGGTTGAAAATATGTAGCAGAAATGCGTAAAAGAACCATGGCTGGAAGGAAACAAACAGGCTTGCTAGTTATGTGTGGATTGCCAGTTCACTAGGCTGACACACCTCTTCCCCACAGGGAAAGAATCCCCAACAGCATCAGCTGGGTGAAGAGATGTCCACTTTCCTGGTGTTTCACTGTCCAGGGTCCTCTTCTACTTCCCGTTCTCACACTGCATCCCCTGGGCCATCCTCTGACCTCGATTCTTCTTACCTATTCCATGCATTCCTTACCACCTCCCATACCAGGGTCCCACTTCCCTTCCCCAGAAGACCCCATATTCCTTATGTCTTGGAACTATTTCCTGCATAGATGTTGCAGGTGCTTTGCACATAAAAGATGCTCCTTAAATGTCACTTCCTGCTTTCATCATTTAGAAGCCTCTTCACAGATGAGACAGTAAGAGACTCGCATCCCTATGAACTTGTCAAAGGGCTCTGAGCCTCAGAATGACATCTTTTTGGAAGGATTTTCAAATCATTACCATAAAAATGATAATGGAAGCCACAGCTGGATTTTACCTCTGACTGTGGCAAACTATATATCAGACAAACCCTCCTGTGAGAGCAGTTTTTAAAAGCTCTAGTTTGGGGGGATTTTCTTAAATCCATTCAAATGCATCAGAGAGCTACCAATGCAGTTAGGACTCAGGAGGCCAAGACCCTGGAGAGGAAGGAAGTGTAAAGAGGTGAAATGCACACTGAGGCCTTCTGACCCCATCAAGGCCCCTGCCAATTCCCACGCAGGCCTAAGCGACTGAAAAACCGGGCAGAGCTTTTAGCAGACTCATGTCCTAGAGTAACAAAAATTGGAGGTTGACAGCTCACCTTGAAGAAGGAGTCCTGGTCATTAAAAGGGTTTTAACCAGGTTTTCCGCTAAAGTCCCTGAAGGGCTGTAATGTCCAAGTCAGGGCGAACTAGAACTAGACCAGGTCTCACAGGACTAAAACCCAGAGGCAAATCTACCCCAATTCCACTTTTCTCAGAAGCAGAAGTAAATTCTGAAGACATATCCAGAGTCTTATACATCTCTTCATTTAAGAAAAAAATGTCTAGCATCCAATCAAAAATCGCCAGGAATACTAGGAGATAAAAGCAACTGACCAAAAAGCAAAAGAAACAAATCTACAGAAGAGCCAGATATTGGAGTCAGCAGACATGGACTTTAAAATATCGAAGGAAATAGATGGAGATGGATGATTCATTGAGAACTATGAACTATTTTTTAAAGTTAATCAAATTGTATAGGATTAAATACTATGATAGCTGAAATTAAGAACTCAAGTGAAAAGATTAACAGTCAATTCAACACAAATGAGGGCAACAATAATGGACTAGAATGTAAGTCGGTAGAAAATAGTCAGAGTGAATCAGAGGAACCAAAACAATGGAAAACACAGCGTCTTAAAGATATAGTGAAAGGGTCTTACCTCACCTCTCATTAGAGTCCCAGGAGATGAAAGTAAAAGGGGTAGAAGCTTTGATGAAAGGTACTGTGTCACAGATTCAAGATGTGCTATGAACCCCAAGCAGGATAAATGCAAAGAAATCTCTACCTAGGTGCATCAGAACCACTGCTGAAACCTGAAACACAGAGAAAATTTTAAGAAGAGCAACGAAACTCGGAGCTGACTTCCCAAGAGAAACAATGAAAGCCAATGATATCTTCCAAAAGTTGAAAAAGGAAGTAACTGTAGGACCCTGGAATTCTTGACTTACCAAAAATTATCTTTCAAAAATAGAAACGAAGTGGAGACTTTGCAGCAAACAAAACTCAATCTGTCGCCAGAAGATCTATATGGGAAGGAAAATGCTAAAGGTATTTCTAAATAGACTAAATACTAAGGTATAGTATTTGTACAGTATAGTATAGTGTAGTGTAGTGTAGTATTTAGTATAGTATATGCTATGCTAAAGAAACATTCCAAAGGTAGTTCTAGGAGGAGAACGATCCTACATAATTGTATGAAAATGCAAGAAGGAACAAAGAGTAATGAAAAAGTAATACAGAGTAACACAAAGTAAACATTTAAATAAATCTAAATGAACACTGGCTACAAACAATGATGTCTGTTGCGGCTTAAAACATGGAGAGAATTGGGGATGGCTAGGGTGGGGGGAAAATGGAGACAACTGTACTTGAACAACAATAAAAAAATGTAAAAAAAATTAAAATTAAAATTAAAAAAAATAAAATAAAACATGGGGAGAATTGAAACCCGTAACAATAGCACAGCAGGCAGAAAGGTGAATTCGGAAGTCTCGGGATTGTCCAGAAAGTGGTGCAAGAACTCACTTGGCACAGAAAGTCAGGGGTGCATGTTGTATCCAAGGTAACCACTAAAAGAAAAGAATACATTCCTCACAGGCTAATAGAAGAGAAATTACAAAAATAATGCAGAAGGCAGCAAAAAAAAAAGACAGAAAAGAGAACACAGCAAAAGAGGATCAACAGAAAGTAAATAGCAAAATGGAACATATAAGCCCAAATCTATCTAATGTATCAGTAGTACATTACACATAGCAGAGTAAATACTCCAGTTAAAAAAACAGAGACTGAATTTGTTTTAAATCCCATATACCCACAAGATGGGTACCTTAAATATAAGGATACAGGAAGTTGAAAGTAAAAGGATGAACAAACCTATACTATGTGAGCACTATTCAAAAGAAAGCTAATGTGTCAGTAAATTTTAAGGCAAAAATCTAATATAGATAAAGAGAGCTATTTCACAGTTGAAAGGGTCAACCTATCATATTTCTAAGTTTGTATTCAAGTGACAACAGAGCAAAACTTGTCAGAAGTGAGTTATTCATAGCAGCATGATTCATAATAGCCGAATGTAGAAACAACCCGACTGATGAATGGATACACAAAATGTGGTCTAACCGTGCAATGGAATATTATTCAGCCACTAAAAAGGACCAAAGTGCTAGTACTAGTACATGCTCCAGCATGGATAAATCTTGAACTATGTTATGTGAAAAAAGAACAGATAAAGAAAGCCACATACTGTGTGATTCCATTTATATGAAATGTCCAAAATAGGGAAGTCTATAGAGAGAGCAAATGGATTAGTGGTTGTCATGGGTTGGGGAGAGGGAGGGATAGGGGGCAAGGGCAGGTGAAGAAAATGCTCTAGAATTAAATAGTGGCAACGGCTGTGCCATCTTAGATATATACAACAAAATACTGAATCGTATGCTTCAAAATCGTGAATTTCATGGTATGTTAATTACATCATTTTTTTTAACTATGTCATTAAAAAAAACAATTTGTCAGAAGTAAAAGGAGAAGCAAAACCTACCCTCACAGCTGGAGATTTCCCTAGCTTTGTCGCTGAAAGAACAAGCAAACCTACATCAGTAAGGACCTAGATTTGCACGAGACAGGTAAAAGCAGAAGACAGCATGCGGCAGCTGCAGGAGAAAAGCCGTCAATGATGGAGCCCTCACTGTGTGCTTTATACACACCACCCCAACGAACCCACCTATTACCACACACCCCTTCACAGACGAGGAAATGGAGGCATAAGAAGAACAGAGAGGGTAGCCTCTGGCCCAGAGTCACCGGCTCACTCTTAACCTCCCTGCTCTACTGACTGTCTCCCAGTACTGAATTTAAGAAAGATTTGACTAGAATCTTAATTCACATAAACACACCCAAGGGCGCTGGAGTAAGCGAGGTCTGACGCAGCCTGAATAAACATAAACTGTTAATGACCTACTACATCAACGAAAATATACATCAGGCGCCCACAGTAAACAAGACATAGTGAGAGATCTAAGAAAAATAGCAACAATTTATTGAGCTCTTACTCAAGCTTGCAACGCAAAGCTGCAAGCACTTTGCATTTTTGACCCCATTTTATCTCCACCATAACCTGCCGGGTAGGCACTCTAATGTCCATTCCACACAGGATGAGTGAGACCTCACAGTGGGAAGGACGCTGCTACGAAGAGGCAGAGCTTGGGTTGGAATCGCTGTGACTCTATAGAGTCCAAGCGCCCACCTCGGGTCACTGCCCCACCATCAGCGTCACCGTGGCTGTCATGAATGCAGCCTTCAATCTTAGGGTGCACGTTCATTTGCTGAATCTGATCTTCACAGCAACCCTGTGAAGTAAGCAAGAGAGATGGCAGACTTTTCTGAATGAGAAACCTGAGGCGTGTACCTGGTGGGCATAGCTGAATGCCCCTCCCAGCAGGAGAGAGCATCAGAAACGGAAGAGGAAAAAGCAGGAAAAAACACACGAGGGCTCTTTAAGCCTTAAAACGGGAAAACTGCTGTTCTGTCACTTAACACACACACTTTTGTTCTGTTACCACTCTGGCCAGGACTTCATGGTTGGATGGTAACCATGGGCTTCTACCGATCACATTCCCGGCCCACATTGCCTCTGTGGCCGGTGGCAGAGGCCGTAATCACCTCCATGAATAATTCTCATTAAGCAAAGCTGCCCTAAGAGTTGGCTAAAGAGAAATGCCTAACACAGCCATTCCCAAGGGCTGGTCTGCAAACGATTTCTCTTCTCTGGCACAGAGAAAGCGATGGTCAGACTCACCTTTTACAAGGTAAGTCACCCACATCATTACATTTCACGTTCACCGGACCCATTTGCTCATGAAGGAGCGAACTGATACGCAGAGAGGTTAAGTGTCCTCGCCAAGATCACGCTGCTAGGAGGGAGCAGATCTGGGATGAGAATCCAGGCCTCCTGCTAGCTAGGCCAGGGTTCTGTCCAAAGGTGCATCAGGTCTCAGGCACCTCAGTCACGCGGGGCTACAGAATCTTTCTATGCGTGCGTAAAGTCATAAAAGACAGGCAGGCCAAGGGCTATAATGGAGCAGAAAAAACTGGAAGTTCCCATAACTTTGGCTTTGGAAGGGCCATTAAGAGTCATCCGATCTACCCTTTATATACATGGTTAAACTGGGGAGCAGCCAAAGTTACACAGCTAGGAGTGACAGTTCAGGGCCAGAACCCAGGTCTGTGCCAACCTCATCATTCAGCTGAGTTTATTTTTTTAAGAGTTTATTTATTTATTTTGAGACAGAGGGCAAGAATGAGAGAGAAACTTCAATGTGTGGTTGCCTCTCATGCACCCCTAATGGGGACCTGGCCTGCAAGCCAGGCATGTGCCCTGACTGGGAATCGAACCAGCGACCTTTTGGTTCACAGGCCAGTGCTCAATCCACTGAGCCACACCAGCCAGGGCTCAGCTGATTTTAGAGAGCAATTTGCAAAAGCTACGAGGGAGATGACAAAGCAATTAAATACTCTTTAGCAGGACCAGGCTGTACACAAAGATAAGGTGTAGTCTTTTTCCGTGAGGAGTTTATAGTCTAGCTAGAAAAACAGGCATGTGCACAGGAAAACAGAATCAATAAAATAAAACATCAGTAAAGGCAGCAGCTACATCAGGAATTTAAAGGAGGCAGACAGTAGCAGAACTGGCTGTGCTGGAAAGCTTCCTAAGATTGGGATAAGTAAAGCTGGGCTTTGAAGCATGCATAGGAGCCCAACAGATAGAAAGGAATAGTAGGTATGTCAGTCCAGCAAAAGGTTTCAACTTAAACTTTTTATTTTGTGGGAAATGAAGGCAAATTGCAGATGAAGGCCAGATTTTGGGGACTGGGGAGCCAGGCTAGAGCTTTTGGATTTGGGCCTATGGAATCATGGGTCTTCAAATTTATTCAGGAGCAGAGAACCTGGAAGCCTCCTCTGAGCTCTTCACGGAACTCCATGAAGATGACGCTTCACTCCAGTACAATGACAGTGTCAGAAAACATGGCTGTCACTCCGCATCTGCAATACAAAACCACAACCACAACCACGCATGCCCTAGAATGAAAGTCCTCAAGTCAGACAAAATGTGTCTTCTCCAAGTAGTCCCACTGACAGCCATGTGTCATTGGTTTCCTTCCTCTGTCCCCTGGAAGCCTGCATACAAGCAGACAGCAAGCACAGGTACCTCTGTTTTTCCGTAAGAATCGGAGGAGAAAGCTGTAAAAAGAATGTTCTGAGAATTCACTTCATTTTTTCAGACTGGGAAGAGGCAGGCTTGTCATTGCAGAGGCCCAAGGCCAGTCCACACAGGCAGCGTCCTCCCAGGGCCTCCGTTTCCCCGGATGACACAAGGGGTGGGAGGTAGGCGCATCATCTGACACCAGACTGTGGACACGTCTAGTCCAGTCTGGTCATCTTCACATTTGCTGGGCGGTCTGGCAGAGCGGCCCATGCCATCCAAGCCCACAGTTCCAAGCAGCATGGAGAGTAGCTTGTAGCTGGCCCAGCTCGGCAACCATGGCCTCAGAAAAGGACAGGGGTCATCAGGGGATGTCAACAGCCATTTTTGTGCAAGGTCCTGGAGTAAGCATGACACCCCATTGCTGGCATGACTGACACCCTTCAGAGTGCCCCAGATGCTTCTCTCCTCACCTCGTGCTCGCCATAGGCCACCGTGGGCCCCTGAGGCCTCGCTGACTTCTCACCTTCCATCTTGGAGGAAGATGAGCACCTTCGTCCCTATGTCACCTTGCCAGGAACGGGCAGCACCCAGTGCCCAGGATGTAGGCTTCTATGAGTTGGCAGGGGCATGGGACCTTTGGAGAGTCTGTGTGTCGTGTCCCCATGGCCTGAGGGAGCTGGGAGGTCACCAGGAGCCGGATGTAGTAGCCACCAAACACTGCCAGCAGCTGCTGGGCCATTTCCTGGAATAGGCAGGGAAGCAGAGTGAGCTACACAGACAGCAGCTAATGCACATGGGGAAGCCAAGCTGCCCTCACACCCCGGGGCCAGCAGTGATGCTCACTAGGAAGGATGAACCTGGCCAGGCCTCCATCTGGGGCCCTCAGAAGATGCCTGGTCTGGTCTGGAACCCCCGCACTGCAAATGACACTATGGGGCTTCTGCAGCCTGTTTCCTCGTCTCCTAGGGGGTAATCTAACTGCTGATAGGCAATAATAATATGCACAAAAAAATCTATGGAGCCTCAAATTGCTGGAGAATTTAGCATTGATTTATCCCAGCCAATCATGCGGTTTCCAATTTCCAATGTCTGTGAGCTGGTAAAATCCATGAGGTCAAGGAAACACACTTGAAGAAAATCACTAGTAAGTGGGGGTGGGCAGGAATGGAACACCCCCACGATGGCGTGACTCTTCAATCCATACCAGGTACCTGCTGGATTGCTTTAGGCAAGTGCTTATACCACATTAAGAGCTCGCTTATAAATACTGGATTTATCTCAAAAAGACAAATGCGGTATGATTCCACCTATATGAGGTACCTAGAGCAATAAATGCATAGGCAGGAAAAAACAGTGGTTTCCAGGCGATAGCGGGGGAGGAGCTGGTGTTCAATGGGTGTGGCGTTTCGGTTTGGGCAGGTGGAAAAGTTCCAGGGACGGACGGTGGTAACGTGGCACAACAAGGTGACTGTACTTACTGCCCCTGAATCGTACACTTAACGATTAAGGCAGTAAACTTTGCATTATGTATCTTACTGCAATGAGAAAAATTAAACACCCAAAAGGAATTTTGGAATTTTAGAAGTTGGATTTACACATGTTCTTATTAATGCAGCGGGCTCTAAAGGTGCGCTCGCTGGTCTGGCAGCTGGAATTCCAGGGAAAGGCTTCCTGACGTGTGGCGCTGAAGGTCTTCCGTACCATGTACTTGTGTCCAGTGTGAATGTACGAGAGTGGGTGTGGTTTGCAGCAGGCTGTTTATGATGGTAGAGTCAGTGAGTAAGAACAGGTTTTCAAATCAAAAGGCCACGTGGAAATTTCGGCTCAGCCACCCTGTGACAGACCCTGAGCAAGTCACTTCATCTTGCTGGGCCTGTTTCTGCACCAGTAAAAGAGGGGAAATCACAGCACCTCCCTGGTTAGGCTGGGGTGAGGATTAAAGGAGCTAAGGGATAGAAAGCCTAGCACCTAGTGCTCAGTAAATGACATCGATATCATTACCATGATTGTTAGTTTTAAAAGGCAGGAACTCCCACCTAGCTCTGTAGCTTCTGTGTTTCCTACGTACTAGAAAATAGCTACCTTTTGTGCTAGAAAATACTAAAAACTTCAATGAGCCTAACACTTACTAACTCAGCTTGGTCTTCTCGCTCATGTACGCTAAAATCAATAACCTAAGAAACAGAGAGCTGTGACAAATAAAAACTGGCCTACTTAGAATCAGTAGGGTTGGCTTCTGGTCTTGGCTTTGCCACATTCTCCCTTGCTCTGTGAACTTGGGCAAGTCAGTTGACTTCTTTGAAGCTATTTTATCCACCAGAGAAGAAAAAATAATCCCATCCTCAGAAGGTATGCTAAAGAATTTTATGCATAATGAAAAAAAAAAGCTATGAAGCCCTGACTGGTGTGACTCAGTGGATTGAGCACTGGCCTGCAAACCAAAGGGTCACCGGTTCGAGTCCCAGTCAGGGCACAAGCCTGGGTTGCGGACCAGGTCCCCAGCAGGGGGCACTCAAGAGGCAACCACACATCCATGTATCTCTCCCTTTCTTTCTCCCTCTCTTCCCCTTTCTATACAAATGAATAAACGAAATACTTTTTTAAAAGCTGTTAAAATGTGAAAGGTCATTATAAGTATTTCTCCATTCCTCACGGGCGCTGGTTTCCCACTGAAATACAACAGCCTGGCCCATGCCGAGACTTGGGCATTGATTATGTTTTTTCCCTCGCTAAGTGATCAGGGCAGCTACTTTAAAAACATGTGCACACACACTGAGATTTGATATTCATGGCAGGAAATTGTATTACTATTGATTTGAATGAATTTGAAAAAATAGTTTAAAAGACCCATTATATTTAATAGGCTATTTCGCATAAACCCAGACATGCATGCCACAATAAAGTACACGACTTCAGCAATCTTTTGTGTTCTTAAAAAAGAAAAGTCAATGGGATTCAAGGAAAGAGATTAATGTATTTGTCATTTTCTCTTGCAGTAGTTCTACTTGCAGGCCCCCCCCCCTCCCCGACCAGTGCAAAAGGGAACGTCTGGGCTGGTTTGGACATTTAACCCCCAGATCTGTTGGCATTAAAGAAAATGCCATTGCTCTCCTGCACCACATCGTGCCTGAGGTCACCCTCGCTACAGGTCTCCCAGACAGTGGGTCTGTCCTCATAGTGAGAAGCAGGTAGGTGGCACAGGCTACAAACACATCAGATTTCTGGTCTACCGGCATTTGGTCAAACCCAACAGAGAGCTTACTTAGTAGGACCAACAGAACTCTGGGGCTGGAGGAACTAGAATTCAACAGAGATGCATATAAGATTTAAATATCTAACTGCAATTCAAGTAGATGGATGGATTGATAAAATGGTTTAAAAATGACACAAATATTCATCAACATGTTCATGGTTAGGTAGGCAATTACGATCCATCAACACGCAACTAACTACACATCCAGTAGAACTACTAAAAATAATATCCAAGATATTTTTTAAAGGGGGTGTTGGGGAGCCAAGTGAGTAGCAAATGACTCCTATAAACTAGTTTTTAAAGTGCTGGGGTGAAAAGAAAAATATTGAAAACTAGTAAGCTGGGTCTGTATGGTCTTTACCAACTCAATAAAGCCATGTGTCCTCAAATTTACACCTTGAGGCCCCCACTCAGATTCTATGCAAATATCCCATGAAAGGTGACCCCTACCAGCCCAGGTGCGGTTGGTTACCTCTGGCTCCGCCTCAGGAACAAGCTGGTGAAGCTCGGTCTGCATGAGTGGCCTGTCTGTGGGATGAGGGCTGCTGGGCAGGAGAGGAGTGTCCTCCAGCAGGTTCTCAGGCCCCTCTGGCGGTGATGTGGGGCTCACCCCAGTCTCCATGACAACACAGAGCTGGCTCAATCTGCTTCTCAGCAAGGACTGCAAATGACACAGAGAGGGAGTAAGGGAGGTGTCCTAAGTTGGGCGGCATGCGGGAGGCCGAGTCGCTGTCTGAGGTGCAGACCCACAGAGGAGGGACGGGCCTTCTACAGACTCAGACACTGACCTCGGGAGACGGTGGAGCTGAGCCACACTGGAGATATGGGGAAATTCCCTTAAGAGCTTCTAAAGCACTTTTCCTTCCCAGCTCTCATTGGCTCCTCAAAGCGGCCTGGGTCGTGGATATCTTTGTCCGTAAGTTGCAGATGAGCAAACTGAAGCTCAAAGGCCTTGCCCCACACCATAAAGAAGCCACTGGGCCAAGGTCAGGGCTAAACCACAATCCTGATTTCAAGACTGACTACAGGGCCCAGGAAAAAGCTGATCCCAGAGGAGGAGGCCAGGGCTCAGAGACAGGAGGGCCGGGCCCAAACCGGGCATCACCAACCCGCTCTGTGACCGCCCGTCGGTGGTGACAGGACTACTCAGAGCCTCAGTTTCCTCATCTGTGGAGTCAGAGCAAGAGCTCCACGATCTTCCTCATAAATGGCAGGCAGGCATTTTGAACAAGTGAAAGTCATCTAACCACATGGTACTTTCCTCTACCAGCTTCTTTATTATTATTACTATTAATTATTATATATAATAAATAAATATATGCTCACTATAGGAAATGCGGAAAATACCGATAGTTAAAAAGGAGATTGGTTAAAATGCGATTTGTTAAAAAGGCTTAATTCCCCAAGCGAAACAACCACTGATTTGACATTGATGGTCTCCTTCTAAGTAACTTTTCCTTAGACATTTCCCAACATGGAAGTGATGCAATCTATACAATTCGGTCTCCTGGGTTTGTTTGTTTGTTTTTCATTTATGGGTATCTTACCTCTTGGCTAGTCTTCATTTCTCGAACATGTTCAGACAAAAACTGCACACAGTTCTCCAGGTCAAAGTAGACAAACCAGAGCTGGGGAGAAAGGAAGCTATGAGCCCTGAGGCTCAAAGCCAGTCCCTGAGATGGTCATCGACCTCCTGTCTCCTTGCCAGAGGTCCTTCCTTCTGCAGACCCCTGGATTTATTCTGGTCTCTAGTGGAAACATGCCATTCTGCTCTCTCCCAGGGTCCCCGTGCATGAGGAAGTCTCCTTTGCACAGCTGACAGAAAGATGGCTCTGAGGGCATCGTTCGCAGTGGCTGCAGCCCCACCTCCCACACGTCTGTAAGCATCTGACAGACTCCAAACCATCCTGGACATCACAGATCCACCCAGGGCTACCACCTTCATCTTCAGGGACCAGGTGCCCTTCTGTCTGGAATCCAACAGGCAAATGAGTGAACTCTTCAGAGCTGTCCCCTACCAGGTCAGAGGTCATCAACCTGGGTGGCTCTGTGGGGAGGGGAGCAGGGGGAAAAGTCCTCACCTCACCATTACCTCCCCTTCCTCCACAACCTGAACAGCCCCCAGAAAGCCAGATTAAACTTAGCCGGGCCAAAATCTTCTATGTTCACACATTACATCACCTTGTCAGGTCCACATCTGGCATATGTCACCCAAGTTCTGCAAGAAACTGGGAGCCCATGTCTCACACCTCCAGTCGCTGACCACTTCCTCTGGATCCCAGGCCTCCCTCCTCCCAGGGACTGACCCATGGGAGCCAAGGCCACATCCCTCTTGCCAACTAACCCCTCCCATTGTCTCATCCTCAAGGAAACATTTTTTTAATTTCTTTTTTTACTTTTCATTATGAAAGTTTCCAAACAAACAAAAAAGTAGAGCAAACGATGTCACTAACTTCCAGCTGCCCCCATCTGGGGTCAACAGCCACCACCTCATGACTACTCTTGCTTCCTCTCTACCCCCCCCGTCACTCACCCAGACACTTACCACCCCCAACCCCACCCATCTCGATGGTCTTAAAGAAAATCCAAGCTATTGTATCACCTCGTCCCAAAAATACTACTTTGAAACTGAAAGAACCCAATTATTTTAAAAGATGTGTCCATTCACAAGTCATCCACTTGCCAAGTCACAGCTATGTGCCAATCCACAAAGAGGATCCCAGGTCAAACGAGGCTGAGAAGACCCCCAGACCCAAGGACCTCTCAGTCTGTATGTCACACCTGAACTGCCAGCCATCTTATGATGCTATCAAGTTCACCCCTTGCTGTCAGTCAAGCTCCCCTCTCACTCTGCACCACCTCAGGTGTGCTAGGCTCCATAAACCCAGGGATCTGCATGTGTCTGTTCTCTGCTGCAGCCCCAGTACCTAGAACCTGGCACATACTAGGCTCTCAGTAAATATTTGTGGGATGAACGGATGTGCACAAGGAGATTCTTCCCAGGTCCCTGCCACCCGCCCACTGGGCAAGGGGCAGTGGCGGGTGAGAAGGCAGATGCAATGCTGAGAAGCTTTAGCAACCCCACGTGGGGAGCCCAGCCAGGACCAGGAGACCGGGGGCTCATCTAGCTCAGTTGTGTTCCAGACCCACTGTGTGACCTCATACCAGTCAGCTGAGATCTCCCCACTGTCTCTGGGGTAAAGAAATCAACGGAGTCCGGCAGACAATGCCTTTGGGATCTGACCTGCTTCTCCCGGAGCTCTGCATGGGCCCTGCATGGGCCCCTCAGTGCTTGGCACAGAGGAGGCCACATCTGTTTGGTGAGTCAATGCTGAATGAGGAATGAGGCGTGGACAGTCTTTGAGCTTCCCTTCCAGGCCTGCCTCGGAGGTGCTAGACTGCTGGTTACCACCCAGAGAAGAGTCTCCAGGAAGGAACGCTGGAGCAAGGAAGAAGAGAAGGACTGCCTACACCATATCATTAGCAGACTCTGCAAGACATTGGGCAGACTGGGAGAATGTGGGGCCCCCACTCCCCATCAGACCAGCCCAGCCCAAAAGGGGGCCCTCAGGGAAAGGTCACCCTTAGACACAGTACCTGAATCACGCTCTGGCAGCCTTCCACCGTGTCCGTCACCCCCAACAGCACCCGGTGTCCCAGCAGGGCTTCATTGGCAGCCGTCAGCCTTAGGTCTGTGTTGGTGTTGGCCTGTAAGACAAACATCAGCCCTGTGGCCAGTTCTCTATGCTGCCAGGGAGCTCTTGGGTCCTGGAAAGAACATACACTGTCCCACCCTAGACACCATGGGACAATCCTCTTCTTCAAGACACACCCATCCCACTATGAAATCGGACTGTGGAGTTGCTGAGACAATCATTTCCATAGTGGCAGACAGCCCTGGGGTGAAGCCCAGCTCTGCTACTTCTGGCAGTGTGGCTTAGGCAGGCTATGTTCCTTCCCTCGGTCTTGCTGTCTTCAATTGTACAGGAAGGATAAAGAGTATCTCTGCCTCCTAGGAACGTGGGGAGATTTACTGAGTTTGTGCATGTGAAGCACCCAAGCCAGTGCCTGGAACACAGTCAGCTGCCATAGGCATCTGCAGGAGGAGAGGCGATGGAGGGGAGATGGGGGGAGAGAGAAGGTAGGTGAGCAATTATTGTGTAAGTAAAGCACCTACTCTGTCTATAAGGCACCTACTTTCCAAAGTACCTAGCACAGTGCCTGGCCCCTCAGCAAAGGGTTGCACTTTGCAACTCTGTTTCCTTCTTTTCCCACCCAAACCAACATCATTGTAGATTCAGTTGACAAAGTAGATGCTAAGCAGGCTAGGGAGAAGAAGGGTGTCAGGGTCCAAAGTGCTGCTATGGGAAAGAGACAGCCCCCTCCAAGGGCTTTCAGATGCCATTAGAAGGCAGTTCACTCAAGGACAATGGTTTTCTAAACATCAGGACCCCTGTAGGGAGCTTTTGGAAATGTAAGAAGACCCTTTTGATGGTCATAGGGATGGGATGGGCAAACCTGGCACTTAGGGACAAGGGCCAGGGATGTTGAACGCATGCCTGTTAGTGAAGGCCATGTCCCATGAGACACTCCCACACAGGAATTGTCTCCCAGCCAACCTGGACTAAAATGTACACTGAGTGAGAACACAGGTGAAAAATCTACTTATAATTCTCCAATGGGCCAACCTAACTCCATTGAACATGTAAACCTAAAGTGCCTGTTTAAACCTGTTTAAATATAACAGGTTTAAAATACAGTGAATTTTCCAGGAATGCCACTGTTATGAAAATTAAGAGATGATTATATTTTGTTTTGCCTAAAACATCTGCAAGGGCTGTTCACCCTTTCAGAAGCATACATCGCCAGATTTGCAGCCAAGATGGAGGCGTAGGTAGATAGGCTTTGCTTCCTCGCACAACCAAAAGAAGGACAACAACAAATTTAAAAACAAAAACAACCAGAACTGCCAGAAAATCAAACCGTATGGAAGTCCAACAACCAAGGAGTTAAAGAAGAAACAATCATCCAGAATGGTGCACCGAGACAAAGATATATGGCCCAAATGAAAGAACAGATCAAAACTTCAGAAAAAGAACTAGGCTACATGGAGATAGGCAACCTATCAGATGCACAGTTCAGAACACTGGTAATCAGGTCATCAGGATGCTCAGAGAAATGATTGAGTATGAATGCAAAATAGAGGAAGAAGTGAAGGCTATGCAAAGTGAAATAAAGAAAAATATACAGGAAACCAACAGTGAAGGGAAGGAAAGCAGGACTCAAATCAATGATTTGGAACAGAAGAAGGAAATAAATATTCAACTGGAACACAATGAAGAAACAAGATTTCAAAAAAATGAGGAGAGGCTTAAGAACATCCAGGACAACTTGAAACATTCCAACATCTAAATGATAGGGGTGCCAGAAGGAGAAGAGGAAGAGCAAGAAATTGAAAACTTACTTGAAAAAATAATTAAGGAAAAAACCCCCGATCTGGCAAAGGAAATAGACTTTCAGGAATTCCAGGAGGCTCAAGAGAGTCCCCAAAAAATTGGACCCAAAGAGAAACACACCAAGGCACATCATAATTAAATTACCCAGGATTAAAGATAAGGAGAGAATATTAAAAGCAGCAAGAGAAAAGGAGACAGTTACCTACAAAGGAGTACCCATAAGACTGTCAGCTGATTACTCCAGTGAAACCTTGCAGGCAAGAAAGGGCTGGAAAGAAGTATTCAAAGTAATGAAAGGCAAGGACCTATATCCAAGATGACTCTATCCAGCAAGGCTATCATTTAAAATGGAAGAGTAGATAAAGTGCTTCCCAGATAAGGTAAAGTTAAAGGAGTTCATCATCACCAAGACCTTATTATATGAAATGTTAAAGGGACTTATCTAAGAGAAAGACCAAAACTATGAACAGTAAAATGACAACAAACTCACAACTATCAACAATTGAACATAAAAAACAAAAACAAACTAAGCAAACACCTAGAACAGGAACAGAATCACAGAAATGGAGATTACAAGGAGGGTTATCAGTGCGGAGGGGGAGGGATGAATGGGGGAAAAGGTACAGGGAATTAGAAGCATAATTGGTAGGTACAAAGTAGACAGGGGGAGGTTAAGAACAGTATGGGAAATGGAAAATTCAAAGAACTGATATGTATGACCCATGGACATGAACTAAGGGGGGTGTGGGAATGCTGGTGGGAAGGGGGTGCATGGCAGAGGGGAATAAAGGGGAGAAAAAATGGGACAACTGTAATAGTATAATCAACAAAATATATTTTAAAAAAAGAAGAAGCAGCCTGCATCACCAAGAGTTCAAATCCTGACTCCATCTCTCACTACCTATATAATTTGAGGCAAATTACTATCTCTCTGCCTCCCATCTTCTCATCTCCTCAAATTGGAGATACTAACATTCCCTTACAATAAGGGTTATAATAAGGATGAAATGAGTTCATCCACCTAGAATACTTTGAAGAATAAACACTCAATACATGTCAGGCAATGATATCATTATGATGATGATACTGAATAGAAAACTCATTGTTTTCCACTGCACCATACTGGCCACAAACAAATATCTTTAGGAACTTCCCACATGCCTCAGCAATGTGCTTTATTCTGTAGGGGATGCAAGACAGGAGTGTGCCTGCCTTCACAAACCTTCCCATTTTGAGAAAGACTATAACTGCCCCACACAAGGCGAAAACAAGGCACTGTATGCAAAGCGCTAAGGCTCTGAAGGGTGCTACCTGAGGCAGGTAGGCCACTCGCAGTAAGAATGATAACGGTCTGGAAGGAGAACATGCATGGTCCTGACTGATAAGGGGTCCAAAGAGGAAGAGGTCCTTGAGCTGAGACAAGACCTGAGGAGGCCGCATGACCATGGACTGGTTACTTAACCTCTCTGAGCTTTTTTCTTCCCTGGCCAACAGAGTCAGTAATTGTAAGAGTAACACTTTGTGAGCGTTTACCTTATACCAGGTACGATTATAAGCACTTGCATGTATTAAGTCATTTAATTCTCCCAACAACCTGTGGGGCGGACACTACAAGTATTATCCCATTTTACAGATGAGGAAACTAATGCCCTGGGAGGTCCAGTAATAACTAACCCCAGGTTGCAGAGCTAGCAAATGGCACAGGTATCCTGCCTTTTCATCAGGCTGTTGTTGGGCATAGATACAGATTCCAAAGTCGGGGCACATAGCAGGTGCTCATTAAGTGGTAGTCTTTGCTAGGAAGGAAAGGACCTTGAAGGGGTTCCCTGAATGAGCAAACAGTGGTGACAGGAGTGCCACTGCCTACCTGGGGCCTCCATGCCGCACCTGCATGGGTACAGACGCAAGGTCTTGTTCATCTCTGTGCCCTGTGCCTGGCACATTACCTGGTACTCGCAGGGGCTTCATAGATACCGACTGAACAAGGACAGAAGGGGGGAAAGGAGGCGGCCACAGTAAGAGTTCCCTGAACAGCACTGATTACATCTGCATCCTTGACCCACCTGCCAGGTGCACATATTTCGCTTGCTCCTGCTGAAGCAGAAAATACCTTGCTTTTTCCCCTGTCCCAAGAGAAGTTCCTTGCTGCAGGAACAGCCAGTTCAATTTTTCTTTTTATAGGTGAAGCGCAAAGCCATGAAATCTTCAACAAATCCAAGGCGGCATTATTTTCTCAGCTGTCTCGCAAAAGCCAAACAAACATCTTTCCAGAACGAGCACTAAATGGAACTCATACCCCAAATTCTGGCCACATCTGCCAACACCCAGAGGCCACCCTCTGCTCCTGGGTCACACAAGAGCAGAGTGTTTGCTAAAGATCTCAAAGTCCAGCTCCGTGCCAGGTGCTGGGGAGCTTTCTAAGCACTGGAAAGAGGTGTGGCAGGCAGAATAACGCACCCCCCACTCAAGATCCGAAGTCCTACTCCCCAGGACCTGTGAATAGGTTCCATTACATGGCAAAGGGGAATAAAGGCTGTAGATGGAACGAACATGGTAAATTAGCTGGCCTTAACATAGGGAGCTTGCCCCAGATTATCCAGGCAGACCAGTGTAATCACAAGAGACCTTAAACGCGGGAGGAGGAGGCAGGAAGACTCAAGGTCAAAGATGTGAGAAGGACTCGACCTGCCACGGGTGGCTTTGAAGATGGAGGAAGGAAACAGGAGCCAAGGAATGCAGGTGGCCTCCAGGAGGAGGCAAGGAAACCAGAGTCTCCCCTAGAGGCTCCAGAGAGGATGCAGCAGGCTGTAAGGTAGTTAACTTGTGTTGTTTTAAGTTACCACGTTTATGGCAATCTGCTACAGCACCCAGGAAATACCAAGAGTGCCGGGTATTAATTGAGAACATAGCTTGGAATCTAAGCGTCCTGGCCTTGAATTCCAGCTCTGCTATTTATTACCAGCATGGCCTTGGACTAGTCCTTGGGCCTTTTGGAGCCTTGGGTTCCTCATCTGTAAAATGAGCATGAAAGACTACCCAGCGATTTACTGGAGGGGTTTAATGAGTTAATGTACATAAAGCATTTAACAGATGATCAACCACATATGAAGCGTGCAACAAGTAACAAAAGACCGACAGTAAAGGAGCAGAATACAATTAGTGAACCCCACATAAGCCAGGAGGTATCAATCTCCTATGTGAATGAGATCAGGAATCAGAGGGCTCTGAACCCCTGCTCTGCAACTCACAGTGGGATCAGGCAGAGGAACCTAACTCTCTGACCACCCCACTCACTGCCTCAGAAGGTGCTGCTGGAGTTAAATGAGACAGGGCTGTCAACAGAGTCTGGAGCCAGCACCCACCCACCGCCCTCAACCCTCAGCCCCAGGCTCCTGGCACTCAGTAGCCCCTCCTCGCTCAGAGCCCTCCTGAGCACCCAGGTGTAGAGGTGTGTGGAAGGACTAAGTGATCACACACATGCCACACACATACTGGCTGTTGGTGCCCTCCTCCCACCTCCCATGCTCTCTCAGAACACGGCTTGCTTCCAGAAAAACAACCCACAGGGACTAGACAGGAAAGACAAGATTCAATCACACATGTGATTTAATTTCTTTCAGTCACTGGGCACGTAGGCCAGTGTGAACTCCAAGGTTGGAGCAATCTGTTGAAGCGGGTGAAAGAGAAAACTCTCACTTGGGATCCTCCTGCCCACAGAGCCCTTCTGCAGGGGGCGTGGCTGGGGTCTCGGGACATCTCACCTTCCTCTGGTGCCTCTCGAAGATGAGCATGAGAGTCAGGGTCAGGCTCATCGCAGCCAGGGTCACGAGCAGCACACCCACCCAGTGGTTCCCCGGGGCAAACAGCTGGCTGGTGGAGTAGATGTTGGCCCACACCACCACGTAGAAAACCTGCGAAAAGCCGGGCCAAGGGCAAGGTCAAGAATGCCAGTCCCCAGTCAAGGGGACACCCTTGGACACTTGTGACACCTCCTCAGATTCACAGAGCTCACAGAGCCTGTGGGAATGAGCCCTTGTTCCTGGATCGTAAGTGAAGGTAGAGAGACGGGGTTAGAAGAGTTACTCTGAATCCCTGCTTGCCCTGGTTTTAAATACAACAGAAAAGGGCAGCAGGCTTTGGAGGTAGAGAAATTTGAGTCAGAAACCCCCACTGATCCTTCAACAACTGTGTGGCCAAAACAAGTTACAACGACTCTCTGAGCCTTAGTTTCCTCATCTGTAGAATGGGGATGATACCTACTTCACAGGACTAATATAAGCATTAATGAGATAACATGTTAACAACCCAGCACTTACTAGAAAATTAACAAAAGCCGGCTGCCATCCATTGCCCTTCCTGAGAAGCAGGACATAGGGGTTAGGAGTGCTATCGGACCATTTAGAGAAGCAGCAAGTCACGGTGGTTAGGAGTGGATAAACCAGATTGCCTGGGTCCAAATACTGGCTCTGCCATACATATGTATGCATGTGTGTGTGTGCACGAGTATATACATGTAGGTGTGTGTGTATGTTTATATGTATCTGTATACATGTGTGTACACACACGTGCACGTGATTAGAGCTACAGTGGACCCATCTGTTCAACAAATGGGGAAACCAAGCCCCAGAGAGGAGAAAAGTATTGACCAAGGCGAGGCACTGAGTCCAGAGCCTCGGTGACGGGTCTGCAGACCTCCAATCCCAAGCTCTGCCCTCAGGAATCCCTGCCTCCCGTCCTTTACGTGGGGACCTGGCTATAGCTCTCAGCCATAAATGTCCTCTTATATGAAATGCAGGTGCATGTGCACTGCCCTCTCCCAGGCAGCTGGGCCCCCAGCCCCCAGGCCCCTTACCCACACCGACGGGCTGCAGCCCAGGACGCTGAATTCAGCAGTGCCACAGGGGCTGCAGCGGGCAGCGTGGGCCTGCCTCCCTCCTTACCACAGCAAAGGCCAGCCGCATGGGCCTGGAGTTGTAGATGATGTATCTTCTCACTTGGGGCTCCAAGAGGGCGCTCTCAGCCAAGCTCCTGTACTGCTCAGCAGGGACCTGCTTGGCCACCCAAGAGAAAGGGATCAATCAGCTGCAGAGAACCCCTCCCCACCTCCCTCCTGCCAGCAATCATGTCATTTCCCGTTCACATGACGATCACATGGAAGGAGGATTTGGCTCTCTGTGGGCTGGACCAGAAGGCCGGATGAGGAGCTCAGAGAGCTGACAACAGTCACAGGGTGCGGCTCCCAGCTCAGGGAAGGCCAGGCATCATGGGAGAGGTGGGACAACTCAAGAGGACATCCCACAGAGAGATCCCTGCAGCCCAAGGTTCAGTCCCTCCTGGCAGACCCAGAAGAGCCTTAATGGTGAAAGCCCTGGGTGCAAACCTTGGCCCTGCCACCCATGTGCTGGGTGACCTGGAGAAAGTAACTCCCCTTCTCTGAGCCTCTGCCTCCTCCTCTGTAAAACGAGGATACTAAGAGTACCCACCTTATAGAGGTGGCGTGCCTTTAATAAGATAATACGTATACAGTACTTATACATGCATTATACAGTGAGTATATGTGTGTACATATTATCTGGACATCTTTGGGAGCTCTGGTTCTGCTTTCCACGCCGGTTATGTCTCATTTGGACAGACATGTGTACCTAAGGATAAGGGCATACTGGCGCAGTGCTGGGTCCACAGCGAACGCTAAACACGCAAGCGCTGTTACCGACACTGCAATATCAGGTAAGTAGTAACACAGTCCACGGTACTGAAAACGCGCATCTTCCTGCCCAAACAAAAATGCCACAGTGTAAAAGGCCTGACGAGAGTGGACTGCTTAAGAAATCAAAATTTAACCATGAAAGATTAACAGCAGAACAGCATGTAAACGGTTCGTGGGCTAACAAAACCCTGTCTAAAGATAACTGTTTAAAAACAAATGTTCTTCTAAACAAAGACTGAAAGGAAACGTGGGATGATAAACCAGCTGTTGTGCTGATGTGGGCTTGGTGCTATCGATTTGGAAAGTTTCCCCTTAATGGTGATAGAATGTTGGGTTAAGCAATAATGTAACTCAGCTTAAAGAAGTAAACTCTCAAGCCTGCAGGGGAAAATGAGCTGTGTATCTTCCCCCCATGCCCAGTTCACCCTCCCTGGGGAGAGCAGGGGGAAGAAAACCGCAGAGGTGGGGCCTTAATGACAACAGCAATACAATTTATTGAACATTTACTATGTGCCAGAGACAGGGCAAGAGTTCCTCTGGCATTATTTCACTTAAGCTTCAACAAAAACCTTAGGTAATGGTATTAATATCGCCCTTATCATTATCAGCCAAAGAATGAATCCATATACTCCTTCCTCTCCTGAAATGCCCTTCCTCCTGCCAACCCAGCAAACTCCTGTTTTTCCTCAAGATCCCAGCTCAAGTGTCTGCTCCTCAGTGGAGCTTCCATAAGCACTGCCCGCACCCCAGGCAGGGTGACCATGCTCTCAGTGAAGGTCTTCAATGCCTTACACAGTCCTCTACTGCAGCATTTCTATCACACTGCCTGATCCATCTGGCGTAGGTCCATCTCCCCCACTGGGCTCGGGGAGCTGTGTGAGCCAGGAACTGGGGCCTACTCACCTCTACAGTGTTTCGTGCCCGGCCAAGTGCCTGGCGCAGAGTGGAGAAGGGAGGACAGTTCTAACTCATCTAATACCCGAAACACACCTCGGTTAAGTGAAATAGTGGGGATGGGAGGACAGCTTTATTACATCTTCTTCTCTTGCACACCATAGCAAACATATAGTATTTAATAAGTATTTTGTGAATAACTGGATGAAAGGCAAGATGGATAGGCAGATGGGAGGACAGAAGGAAAACGGTAAGGACTTAATAAAATCAGCGCTCACCTGAATGCCCCAGGTCTGCAGCTGCTCCTCCGCGGCTCCCAGATCGAAGGAGATAGGCGCGCAGGTATTATCGATCCGGAGAACTGTAAGGACCTGGCCATTGTGGAGCTCTGAAAGCAGACAGAAGCTTCATCTGGCTGGGCGGTCACTACTACTTTGATGAGCCCAGAGCCTGCTGGCATCACCTCCTCATGGCAGGGAGGGATAGGTGGCTAATCCCTACAGAAGCAGAACTGGAGTTGACAGCAAAGCCCCCATGAGGCAGAACTGAGGCTGGAGTGTGGAGGCTATTAGGACGCAAAGTAAGACCATGTAAGGAAGAATTCTCCAAAAAGAGAGCTGTCCACACACAGATGGGAGGTAGTGAGCTCCCCATCACAAGGGATATTTAAACAGACAATTAACTACATTGAGGAGATGATATAGCAGACATTCATTCAAGCACTACTCAGCCAAGTAACTCTTGCATTCCCAGTGGACACAGAGTGTAAATAAGGTAACTGACTGTGATAGGCAGAACTACGGACCCCCAAAGATACCACGCCCCACTCCCCAGAACCCGGGCATGTGTTATCATACAGGGCAAAGGAGAATTAAAGTTGCAGATGGACTTAACATTGCTCATCAGCTGGCTGTAAACAGGGAGACCATCCTGGATCATCTGGGTGGGCCCAACATAACTACAAGGATCCTTAAAAGTGGAAGAGGGGGCAAAAGAGTGAGGAGGGATGTGGCTATGGTAGAAAGGCACAGAGAGATGGATCGCCCCTGGCTCTGAGAATGGAGGAAAGGTGCATGAGCCAAGGAGTGTAGGCAGCCTTTAGAAGCTGGAAAAGGAAGGAGATTGTCCCCTGAGCCTCCTGAAGGAATGCAGCCCTGCCGACACCGTGAGGGTTTCCACTCAGTGAGGTCAGAACTGTGAGAGGGTAAGCGTGTGTTTGCAAGCCGCTATGTCAGTGGTAATGTGTTGCAGCAACTATAGAAAACTCATACACTGACTGACTGGTAACCCCTCCCAGTGTGTCTGCAACTCACCCGACATTTTAAAAGCATAAATTGCGAGCTCAAAAAACACACCCCATCAGCGCAGGCCGCCCACAAGAGCTACCAGAACTCTTGCCCTGCAGGCCTGCGATGAGATCAGACTGAGGCTGAGGCCAGCTGGACTGAAAGCTCGGGGCTGGAACTCCCTCCCGTGCAGGGAGGAAGGGTGGCAGCGTGACACGGAACCCTCCTTCAGATCTGAGTGGAGGGGCTGGACAAAAACACAAGCTAGCCAGTCGGGCATTCAATCTGTAACTCCGCCTCTCGCTAACAGGATAACCTTGCAGAAGCAACTAAATCCTGGGCCATCTACTTAGAGGTTGGTCCCTCTAAGTCCCCTGCAGAAGACTTCTCAAATAATGAAAATAAAGTGCTTGGCCCAAAACGGGTGCTGAGTGACCGGTCACGCTTCTTGTGGTAACTTAACAGCAAACACATCACAACTCAAAAGTTACAACCCGGCAACGCTGACTGTTGTACAGCTGACCGACCCTTGAACAACGTGGGGTGAGGAGCACTGACCTCTCTCCTGCCCCTCCCCACACAGCTGAAAATCCAAGTGTAACTTCTGTATCCCTCAGAACTTAAGGTGTCCCTCGGTACCCATGGGGGACTGGTTCCAGGACCCGTCACAGATGCCGAAATCCGCAGATGCTCAAGCCCCGTATGTAAAAGGCACAGATCAGGGCCTCCCGTCAGCCCTCCACACCTGCAGTCTCCCAACCACGGACGGAAAGTGTCCGGGTATTTATTAAGAAAAATCGGCATGTGAAGTGGGTCCACACAGTTCAAACGTGTGTTGTTCAAGGTCAACTGCATTTGTTTTTACCCTCCCACACAGGAAAGGAGTTAAGGTGGCTTCAAAAAATAACATTTGAAAAGATAAAATTAGGTTGATAACCATTATCAGGGAAAAGGAAACAGAGCCTCCGAAAGATGAACACTTGACCTATATTACCAGGGCAGATGAAAGTAAGAAAGGGAAGCAGCGCCCTGACCCATGCATGTGTGGCTCAGTGGATTGGCCGTCATCCCACAAAAGCGAAAGACTGTCGGTTCGACTCCCGGTCAGGGCACATGCCCAGATTGTGAGTTCAGTCCCCGACTGGGGTACATACGAGAGGCTACCGATCAATGTTTCCCTTCCTCTCTTTCTCTCTCCTTTTCCCTCTCTCTAAAAATAAATGAAGAGTGAATAAATAACTTTTTTTTAAAAGAGAAGAAAAGGTGTACACAAAACGCAGGCACTCGCACTGGATGGGGCCGACTCACTCTCCACTCACAGCATCCAATGGGAAGCCCACGTAGGTTTGGACTCCACACGTGGAGGGTGTGAGCCACCCCCAAGCCAGCTCTCTGCATGCTGAGCAAGGGCTTGCCAGAGCAATGCAAAGATTTCGCGGTTCCTTTGTTTGCCTCCAGAACCATGAGTTCCTGGGTTCTTGGCAATAACCTCTTTCATCTGTTCCTGGAAGTGAGATCAGCAAGTCCTCCACTTGGATATACTTGTTTTTACACCTAGATTAGGGGAAAAGATCTGCAAAGCTTCCTGTATGTGTGTGTGTGTGTGTGTGTGTGTGTAGGGGAAGCAATTTCCTACTAAGGAATAAGAACTGGCTTGCCAAAAATCAATGGATTGATGTGTTCAAAGTTCTGAAGGAAAATTATTTCATTCTGTTTCATTCTATTGCTTGTGGATGTGTGTGTGTAAATTGCTTTCCTAATAACAGTAGAAGAAAAAAAAAAGAACCCTTGTTTTTAGGTAGTCAAGTCTCAAATCACGTAAGTAACCAGCCACACTTCTGTTAAGCATCTGCTATGGCCCAACTGTAGCAGTGCCTCAGGTCCCAACCCCCACCCCTGCTCCGGCTCCCACTCCCACACCTGCATCTGTAACTCCAGCATCAACGACAGCACCTTCTGAGCCTGCACCTGCTAGTGTAACAGAACAGGAGAGCCCTGCAGAAAAGCCAGCAGAAACACCACTGGTTGCTAGCCTGGCATCAACCGACAGCAGTACATCAGGAGATTCTTGTCGGACTTTTTGAGGATGCAACCAGTGCGCTTGTGGCAGGTCAGTCTTATGAGAATACGGTAACTGAGATCTTGTCACGAAGCTATGAACTGGAGCAAGTAATTGCAGCCCTGAGAGCCAGTTACAACAACCCTGACAGAGTAGTCGGGTATCTTTTAATGGAATCTCCGGAGACAGAGCACGTCAGGCTGTGGTTGGCCCCCTCCAGCCATGACTGCTGGGGCTCCTCAGTCTTCAGGCGCTGCAGCACGGCGCCCGTGACAGCAACAACTACAGGAACACGTTCCGGAGGACATCCCCTTGAATTTTTATGGAATCAACCTCAGTTTCAACAGATGAGGCAAATCATTCAACAGAATCTTCCCTGCTTCCAGCATTGCTATAGTAGATAGCTCAAGAAAGTTTCTACAGCCCCGGCTGGTGTGGCTCAGTGGATGGAGTGCCAGCCTGTGAACTAAAAGGTCACTGGTTCAATTCCCAGTCAGGGCACATGCCTGGGTTGCGGGCCAGGACTCCAGCTGGGGACATACAAGAGGCAGCCAACCGATGTATCTCTCACACACTGATGTTTCTCCCTCTCTCTCTCTAAAAATAAACACGCAAAATCTTTAAAAAGAAAAAAGAAAGTTACTGCAGCAAATTAGCCAACACCAGGAGCATTGTATACAGATGTTAAGTGAGCCAGTTCAAGAAGCTGGTGGTCAAGGAGGGATGGAGGTGGCAATGGGGGAACTGCAGATGCTGGAGATAGTTGTATGAACTACATTCAACACCTCAGGAAAAAAGCAGCTGCAGAAAGGCATACTTGTGTCTTTGAATCTAAAGTGTGTGTCTTGTTCTGGCCTGGCCGGTGTGGCTCACTTGAGCATCATCGTGTAAGTAAAAGGTTGCGGCTTAGATCCCCAGTCCTGGTGCTGATCCTGGTACAGGGAGGCAACCCATCGGTGTTTCTCTCTCGCATTGTTTCTCTCTCTCCCCCTCTGTCTCGAAAAGCAATGAAAAAAGAATGTCCTCGGGTGAGGGTAGAAAATAAAATAAAGTGTATGTCTTGTAGAAGCATATAGTTGGATCGTGCCCTATCTACCTTTTACCTCAGCTAGCCCAGCTTTAATCTGCACAAGACCTAGGTAAAGGCATTAGGATTTCCTGAAGGACGTGTGATATAAACATATTTTTCTCCAGGGAAGAATGAGAACTTGGCTGCCAATTTTATTCTATAGCAAAACTTTGATGAAGATTGAAAGGGACTTTTTTTTTTTAACCTCACACTTCACAATGAGGCAGGATAGTAAGAAGCTGGGAAAATTCCTGGGCAAGTGGAAGGGGGAAACTGAGAGAGGAAAATTAAACAGGGTCAAGCAGTTTGAGCAACTTACAGCCAGCTGGTGAATCACAAGAAGTTATGTCCCCTAACCAAGGACACTTGAGAGCAAATGGTTTATATCTCTCCTCCCTAACCAGACAATACATAGCTTAAATCTCCCTGGCCTGGGAAATAGAAAACAGAGACCCAATTAAATATCATTTGTGCCAGCTAAACCCAAGGACAGATGAAGGCAGGAGAACAAATAACAAAAACCCCATTAAAGCCAGACAGACTCAAGGTAAAAGTAAAACAGTTTAGCAGACCAAAGAATATTCCCCAAACTCCCCTACGTGCACATTTTAATACATCGGCATATTAAAAATGGACTTGGAAAGCTGATACACACTCTGCTGAAACCCTCCCCTAAGATTTTCACCCACAAAAAAAAAAAAAAAAGCCCTCAGGACAAAGACTCAGCGCAGGCGGGCTCACTCCAGAACACGCCCATGCCCCTTCTCAGGCATGAACTCTTTACTTCCTCCTAAACTCTAAGGGTCGAGAGGAGACTTGCAGCCAGGGAGCAGTGGGCGGTGGCGGCAGCTCCACCTGGGCTTACCCCTTGATCCCCTCCAGGGTCCCCTTTTCTCTGACTTCCAGGTGAGCTAACAGCAGCCTGGCCTTGCTCACCCTTTTCCTATAACTTTTCTAGGGAGCCAAAGCAGAGCACATCCTGGGCTCTCTTCTGCTACTTCTTCTACCCTAAGCCCTTCCTTTGTTTCACTGTCCCCAACCTGAATAAACGAACTCTCAGAATCACCTGGACTCGCATTGTGACATCTTTCCTACACGAAGTGAAGAACCCCACACACTTCAGGTCAGCCGGAGGCAGACCCGCTCCAGGCCAGTGCCTGTCCAGTAACCACACCAGTGCATTACACTAACTTTGCTCACGGGATTGTCTGGAATGACCTGGGCTCATGTCCACAACACTTGGTATAAGGTAGGAGATTGTTGGGGCTGGGGAGGGAGGGGTCTAGGCTCCAGGGCAGCAATAAACACAGTGCATGTCTGCTTCAATTAGCAGATGCTGCACATCCACACGTGTGTACAATGTACAACCAAACCCCAGCTCTTGCAGGTCTTTATTCCTTGCATTAAAAAATAGGAACTTCCTTTAACTGGAACATAATCAACAAAAGAAAAAAGCAAACAAAATACAACCAGAGACATTGAGGGGGGGAACAGTCTAGCAGTGGCCAGGGGGGAGTGGGATGGGGACAGTGGGAAGAGGGGATTGCAGGAACTATTATAAAGGACACATGGAAAAAATCGGGGGGGATGGTGGGGGTGGGGAAGGGAGGTGGGTTCAGCTGGGGTGGGGGGGAGGGGAGGGGAGAAAAGGCATACAACTGTAATTGAATAACAATAAAAAATAAATTTTAAAAAAAAGAAAGAAAAAGAAAACCTCTCCCTTTGGAGGGCTAAGAATGAGGATATTCCATAGAGTGGTCCTTGCTGCAGAGTGGGAAGGCTGCTGGCCCCACGGTCTATAATCTCGGCTCGGGAAATGTGGTAGGCAGAAAAATAGCCCCCTAAAGTCCATGTTTTAACCCCCAGAACCTGTGAATACATTACCTTGCCTGGAAAAGGGACTTGGCATATGAGATTAAGTTAAGGATCTTGCCCTGGCTGGTAAAAAAAAAAAATAGGAACTTCCTAGGTTTCACTCTTTTTATTGTACCAGATCCAGAAATTTAGTGTAATGCCCTGCTTACTATTCCTTTGACTTAACATTGGTTTCGGAAAGAATCTCTGCTACCTGGAATCTGCAGTCTGTGTTTCATGGCAACACTGGATAATGGCTTCACGAAATTGAAAAAAATTTTGGAACATCTACAAACAGAAATGCCAAATTATTGATGGTTATTGTTGCTGCTTCAAATAAGTATAAAATTAATGTCAAGAAAACTCATTCTTTCAGGTTAAATACATGGGGTGGGCAGGAAAGAGGGGAAATTTTTCTTAAAATGAAAATAATTACTGCTATTTCCACATGTCTTGATCATTGAATGTGAGACCCTCCTAACATGATTTGAGAAGCTCTACAAGTATGGGCAGAGATATTTTCCTGTTTATTTGTATATATATATTTTTTTTTTGGTTTGTTTTGGTAGGTGTCTAATTACTGTTTACATCCTTGTTACATTGCAGTAGAAGTTCTAAAACCACCACTGCAACCTTCACGTTTGATGTATCCCTTTGTGAAATTAGCGCTTTGGAGCCAATGGAGCAGTGCAGCCTTCATGCTCCCTCTCTGCCCTCCCCTCCCCTCCGCAGAAACGTGTTTGTCAGCAAGCCGCGAGTTCAAACTGCTGCCTTTTTCAGAACACACAAACTGCCCGATTCAGTTCGAAATGAATGCAAATGTTCCAAAATTGGGCTTCTGATATTTGTAAATGTCTGTTCCTTATTAGATAAGAATGTACGACCATTAAAATCATTAGGATTACACTGCTTTCAAAAAGAGGAGGTGGACAGAACTATATTCCAGCATCTTTTATTGCATTGGAAAGACTGATGAAATCTTTTGGAAGGGTTGGGAGATGTGGCTGGAAAACTACTTTGGAAAATACACAATCAAGATATCTCATGGCTTATTAAAAGAAAAATCTTAAAAATAAATAAATACGATGTCTTTGGATGCCATGTCAAGAATGGCTAGAGGAGGCAAGATGGGGAGGGGAATCTTTCCTTTCCAAAAGAGAAAGGAGAATTTTCCTTTATGCAGCTTTCCTTCAGATAGGAAGCTACAGCAGGAATCCAAGCAGAGCGTGATGGTGGCTTGATCTAAGGAGGTGGTGACAGAGGGGAAAGGTAGAAACGATAGACACTGGCCTGGAAATGAATCCCAAAATGCCCACCCTCATCTAGAGGCACTTCTCTGCCCCTCCACTCCCCTCCCTCTGTACTTGGTGTGTCCAGCTCAGGATCCTGGGAGAAGGGCAGGGAAAGGAACTCAAGCTCATGACCTTACCTTGCCCCCAGCCGGGAGGGTTCCCCACATGCAGGGCACTCCATCCAGGGGAGGAGGTGGGCAAGGGGCCGGCCGCCCTACCGGGGTCCATCTGCGGTTCACAGGCCATAGCAGAGAGCCAGCTGGGAATCTAATTCCCCTTCTCAGGGTTGTGGTTCATTCTGGAACTGCCAGCTCAGCTTCACCTGCTTGACAAAAACAGTGAAGAAATAACTTCAGGCCTGGGAGGGGAGAGCCAACTGGAGTCTCTCCACTGACTTCGGTCTTTCTGGTTATGCAGAGGAACATTCTCAGGAGCAGAAACTAAAACCCTCCCAGACCTTGACTGAGAACCTCCCTTCTGGTCTTGGTCTTCTCCAGCTCAGACACATCCAGGGACGCACAGGGAACCCAGGAGCTGAAGGGGCCCCACTCCTAGGTATGCGAGATTTCTGTTCCTGACTAAAGGAAGACAGCTATACTCATCATGGGCAGACTTGTTTATACAAAGGATCTCCAACAGCTCCCCTGAAGACATTGCAAAATTCAAATGATAAAGAAAATCAGGGTGCTGGGAAAGATTTTTTTTAAAAAACGTAATAACCATGAAGATTAAAAATACCCAGATATTCTGGCAATCAGAGTCCGTAGCAGAGATGGCAAAGGCTTGTGTTGAAGAACATGGGCTCCAGGGTCAGACTAACCAGTCTAAATATCAGTTCTACAACCTACAGTTTATGTAAACTTGGGCAACTGGTTTAACCTCACAGAGCTTCAGCTTCCCTATATTTAAATAATGGGACCTTATTTAAAGGTCCCATTATAATAGGACCTTAATAATGGGACCTTTGCAGTAACCCAGAGGGTTACTGCAAAGAATCAATGGGATAATACATATAAACCAGGGGTCCCCAACCCCGGGGCCATGGACCGGTACTGGTCTGTGGCCTGTTAGGAACCCAGCCGCAAGCAAAGCTGGCCAGAGCCCCACCTTCTGCCCCCTACAGCACCCCCATCCCCATCTTCCACAGTCCATGGTACCAAAAAGGTTGGGGACTGCTGATATGAAGGACAGATAATAGCATGTGGAACAAAGGTCACATGCCATAAATACTATCTCGGGTTGTTGCTGACAGTTGCCATCCTGATCCCAGAAGTTGGTTTTGAGCTTCCAGGAGGTCAAAGCAAAAATGACAATACTGTCAGTTAAATAGTCCCTGCTATCTACAAGGAGGCGTAGAAAAACGAGAGTCAGGAGCAATGCACCCTCTTGGCACTTAGCTCTGAGATACCTTGGGTGTGTTTCCAAAGCCTCAGGAGCCAGGTCAGTGACAGTCCATCGCGCATGACCCTTAGCCACTTAACCAACACAAGCAGAAATGCCTTTGGTGGGTACCTCCTTGATGCCACAGTGGAGTGTCTAGTGCCATGCACTCTGGGTAGAACCTGCACACCTTATCTGTGATGTCTCCACCTGGGGGCTGAGACTCACCCCTCACCGAGGAAAATCATGCCTAAGTCCCTGGGATGACACACGAGCCCTATTAAAAAAAAAAAAAAAATAGTTCACCAGAATCATCTTTTGCTGCCATAGTTCCCGATACTGGTGAAGACAGGAAGTGCCCGGTCAGCACACATGTGTTTGATTCCAAGTGGGCCCAAGGGCTGACCACGACTGCCCAGGTCCCCTAAAAAGGAGAACGTGAATCCCACTCCCTCACCACCTTCCATTTCTCTTGGTTCTTTAAAGAGGACCAGCTAAATAATTTGTGGGACCCAGTGCAAAATGAAAATGTGGGGCTCCTTGTTCAAAAATGATGAGCAAGTTCAAGATGGTGACAGCAGAGGCTTAAACCAAGTGGGGGGACCTAACTAAATGGGTGGCGCTTTGTGACTGAGCAGACCGCGTGCACTTGAGCCGGCCCTGACTTTAAGCTCCAGAAGACCACGTGGGAGTCGCCCACCACCAACCAAGAATATACAGAAATGAGCCTTTCACTAACAGGCATCACACAGCCGCCCTGTATCAGGGTCTGAGGTGACAAGGCGGCAAAATGATAGGAAAAGAGTGAAGACTTCAGTGCCAAAGAGCCTGGACGAGAATCCCCACTCAGCCACTCCCGTGCTCCATGACGTTCCCTGTCAAGGTACTTAACTCCTGAGCCTTGCTGTCCTCATCTGTAAAATGGGTTCAGGGAGGCCCAGCTGGCATAACTGCTGTGGGGAGTAACAGAAGGAAACACAAGCGCGATACCCAGTACCCTGCTTGCCAATCGAGCCCCTTTCCTTCCAGGTTTTTCTCTTTTCACAGGAGAGAAAACTGAGGATCAAAGATGTGAAGAGACCTGCCCAAGGTAGGGTGGCCAGACATGGTGGAGCCAGCAAGGGAGCCCAGGCCATCTGGCTCCCAAGCGCAAGTCCGTGACTCCCATGCCCCTGAGCCACCAGACCCAGGTCTGGGTGTCTCTTACTTAGCCTATTCCCTATGCCACTTAAAAAAAAAAAAAAAAGGTGTTAAGTCCAGAGAGACTGCATTTCCCAGGTGTGATCTAGCAACAAATTCTAGACGGGACCTCAGATGCTGTGCCCTCGGAGGGCAGGGACCACCATCCCCTCACCTAGCCCAAGGCCTGGCCCACAGCAGGTACTCCCAACACTGTTATGCATTTGCCAGTCAGTCATATCACCAGTACTTCCTTCCTCTTATCTTGTACCCCCAATAGGCATGAAAGCAACAACAACCCAAGGATGTTTGCCCTGCACTTGGCAAACCCTGATGCTCTTTCCTGCCCCATCTGATCACCTCCTAGGCCCATCAGGAAAATACAGTCCTTAGATCCATTTTCCACTAAAGGCTGGCTATTTAGAGCAATGGCTAAAAGTAACCTGCACAGTCCTGCACTTCCCACCTGTGTGACCTGGATGGAGCAAGTCCCTTAACTTCTCTTTGCCCCTTCCTCACACGGAAATGGAGATAATAGCGGTAGCTCAGTTGTTGTGGGGCTCCGAGAGTTCATCCAGGTAAATTACTCAAAGCAGGGCTGGGCAAAGAGAAATCACTGAAGGAATATAGCTGCTGCTATTTTTACTCCAGAGCCATTCCCTAAGAAACTTACAGCGCCAGGCGCTGTGCTTTCTCCACTATAAAACCAAAAATAAAATCTTAAGTCCCTTTTTAGACCTCCCTGCTGGGGATCACCATCTGATGGAAAAGATAAACTCAAAGAAAGAGAAGCAAGAAACGAGACAATGACCAAACAAGGCAGTCAGGGGGAGTGGGCAGCACCCTGGGGCAGTGGACAGGCTTGACAAAGGTGGAGGTGAGAGAAGGACTGCCAAGGAGGGGACAGGTACAGGCCAGAGGCCAGGATGGACCTGTCAGGGCAGCCTCTGCACTCACCTTGCAGCCCCTTGTCCACCCGGAGGCTGCAGAGGGCAGGAGGGGTATTGGCAAGCCTGACCAGGGGCACACATTAATCCATGACCTACTGGCACGTCCTGAGCTCAGGACCCGGTCCAGGAATGCACCAGTCCTATGGGGAACGTGGGAGGAGGAGACAGATTATCAAGGTGCAGGCAGGGCCAGGGAATGAGCATAGCCCTCCGGCTCCTGCAACTCACTGGTCATCTACTCCCCAACTTCTCCAAGTCTGGTTAGTTGCCTTTGCTGACTCTGCATTTAACCAGAATGTCCAGTTATCCATCTTTTTTAGATAGGAGGCAAGTCCCTGCAAAGGCAGATGTCCTTAAGTCCTGCTGAAGAAAGGTCTCCATTTCTGCAAACACTGAGTGTCCAGCCTCCCCAGGAACCAGATGACTCACTGAGATTTGGGGAAGAGAGGGTGGGGGGCAGCAGGGGAAGTAGGGGGATGGGAGAGAAAGAAAGATCGCCGTTTTCACTAGTCAGGTTTGGTTTTTGTTAAACTGGGAAGTCCCAACAAGAGGCCCTAAAGGCCGGCCTGTCGAATAAGTTTGGGGGTGAAAAAGCCTTAAGAAACAACGGGTCCAAGCTCTCCATTTTACAGATGAGGAAATTAAGACCCAGAAATGAAAGTGAACTATCCAAGGTCAAGCAGCCAATCTAGGTCAGGACCAGGACGGAACTCCCCTCATTCAAATCAAGATGACCCACTTCGCCTAGCTTTGGCCTTGGTCAGCTATGTCTTGCCACAATCACTCTCATCAACTGCCACCCCGGGGTTCCCCTCACCCCAAATATCAGCCCTACAGGCCACCAGTTCCCAGAAGCCGCCAGAGAGCAGCTCCCACGCGCTAGACGCGAAGGGGCCCAAATGCGTCCGGAAGAAGCTGGACGCACCCCCAGCGCTGGCCCCGGGCCAGGAAGGGGCACCCAGGCGGTCCGCGTCTCGCAGCACCGGGCCGTGCCGCTCAAATCTGGGCTCAGGGCGCAGACACAGGAGCGCGCCCGCGCCCGCGCACACTCACCCGCCCACACCGCAGCCCTTGTCGCCATCGCCCGGGGACGCGGGAGGTGGGGGCGCCACCTCCCCTCCGTGCCACCACCTCCGACGCCGTGGCCTCTGGCACAGCCGCACGCGCCCCGCCCGCCGGCCGCGCGCGCCGCTCTCGCGGGCCCCGCCCCGGGGCCGTCCCCTCGTGGTCACCCTACTCGTAGGAGCCGCCTGCCCGGCTTGCCTCGGGGCCAAGAGAGAAGCTTTCTCCCTGCCGCGAAACCGAGCTGCGAGAGGCCTTTCATCAGCCGGGCTCTCTCCCGGGACTCCAGGAAGCGCCTCCGCGCTTGCCGACCACGTGCACCGCTTCAGGGACTCAGGGGGTGGGGGGTGGGGGGGACCCTCCAGGACAAGTTCCGGCCCTTCTCTGAGCCTCAGTCTGTCCACGTCAGACCAGCGGCTCACCTCTGAAGTCCAGCCCACGCCTAACACAGTCACGGGATCCTATGGATGAAGCAATACTGAGAATCAAATTTCTCAGGAACTTGTTTTTTATAGAAAAATAATAAGTGCACTGTATTATTAGGATCATCGGTTCAGGGACCAGGCCACCTGAGCTCTAAGCCAGGTCTCCACTTTTTAGATCACCTTCGGTAAACTATTTAAAGCCTCTGTGCCTTAGCTTTCTGTAAAAAACAAAACAAAACAAAACAAAAAAGAGATTATACGACTTCATGGGATTGTATAAAGCTTTAATGAGAAATCATCTGTGTTGACAGCTGCCAGACAGTAATAGCTAGCTGCCCACCAGACTGGCTGCCACCCCCAAAGCCACCACCTGGAATTTCAGAGGGATCTACATGGAAAATGCCCCCTCCCCAGGGAAAGCACCAACCTTGTGTATTTTCCATAGAGCACATATGGACAGATGCGCACACGTGTATTCATACAAAAGGGAGCCTATTTTGTTCTGCTGGGCACCCTTTTTCATTCAACAAAGTTCTTTGGTGTTCACCTCACACCAGAACACCCCACTCTGCCTCCTTTTCTTTTGTAAGGGGTGCCTAGGCCTCCATGTATTGTAGGAAGGCTCTCTGTTGCCTTTGCCCCTCCCCGCAGTGGACACGGAGGGGGTTGCCACTCTAGCTCACAGGCCTTGCTGGGATGGTCACAGCCACAGTGCTGCGAACACGCGGCAGCCTGCATTTCCACAGCGGAGTCAGAATGGGGGTGCATGTTAGTTTCAGCAGGTACTGACGAATTGCTGGGGCCTCCGAGACCACAGGACTTAGTGGGTGACATGCTCTGCCAGAGGCACAGGCAGAGTGCTTGGGGGCAGCAATGAGTGACAGGAACTAAGCCCCAGATGCTGCCCAGGTGCCCTTATTGACCAGGCAAGTGAAGCCTGACACTGAGTGCCTGCTAAGTGCCAGGCCTTGTACGGGGCATTCCTGAGCAAGACGCAGCAGATCCCTATTTAGTTTGCCTGTTTTCCCAAAACACAATTTGGGAGAGGGGAAGAAAGAGACTCATGAGATGTCAGAGCTTTACTAACTGCTGAGAAGATATTGAAAGGGACCCATTGATACCTGTGACCCCCTCACCATCTGTCCAAATCCTGCCTCTCCTCCCCGAAGCCTGATATGCTCCTGTTCTTTCTGCCAGGCTAACTTCACTCTGCATTCTCACTGCGTGTCCTGCCTGCATGGGCTTACATGTTGGCACATCAGTCCACTGCACTAGGCAGGCACAGAAGACGTGGGCCTTTGGAACTGGCTGACCAGGCTCCGCCACTTACTGGCACAGGAACTTGCACAGGTCGTTTCACTTCTCTGAGCCTCAATGTCTTCATCTGTGAGAGAAGGAAAAGAATAGCTGCTACACTGACAGTCTGCAAGAATTAAATGAGAGGGCCATGTGCTTAGCAGAAAGTGCTCGGTGAAAGTGAGCTGCTCTTCTTGGGTAGCCAGACATCGTGCCTTTTGCTCCTCTGAACTACAAAACATGGCGAGGCCTGGCAGTGTAGCATGAGGGAGTGTGGGCTCCACGTGGATGCAGAAAGGTAAATAAAATCCAGGAAAAGTTAATACCTACTAAAGTCCGCTGGAAAGCACACTTCAGTAAAGCTATTTCTATGGATTCACAAGGCTGTGTGTGGCGGGCCCAAGCCCCTACCCACCCCCAGTCTACCCTGAACTAATCTTTACCCACTGTCCCCAACACCTAGAAGCCCTAAGCTCCAAGAACACAGAACACCTCTCAGTTCTTCCCCACCCCACGCTCTCTTTCACTTCCAGTTCTCAATGGCTGCCATCCCTCACAATCTAAAAGAGAACCCCAAACTCCATCCCCACCTCATCACCTTACACTCTTAGGTCTGAGCAGAAAGGACACTTCCGGAAGGGTCCTCTCCTGTCCTGGGCCCACGCCAGTCCCCTGTCCTCATTGTTACCCTTGCTTAACCTATGGCCACACCCAGCACATAGTATGGTCATTGTTCAATGTCCCATTTCCCAAAAAGAGAATGAACCTGTGGGCATAGGCCTGTTTCTGCCTGTGCTCACAGCTGTTGCCCAGCACCCTGCCCTCAGTATTTGTTACATGCATCTGAATTAGTGAATAAGTAGCTACGAATGAAATCATCAGGGGCTCAACTACAGATAAATTCAAGTAGTCATGTGCCCCATATACAAGGGTGGTCTCAGAAGATTATAACAGAGGCTAGGTATGTAATGAGCTGTATCATCTAGGTGTGTGTAAGTGCACACTATGATGCTCGCACTACAAATCACCTAATGACACATTTCTCAGAATATATCCCCGTCACTAAGCAATGCGTGACTGTAATCACAAGCCCCAGCCAAAGCCACCCTTACTCAGCAGTTGCACCATCTGTCCTGTTGTGTTTATAAGGGTTACAGACCCGTGTTGGAGGGCCACCTCCCAAATATCTGGCAACCTAGATGAAGTAAGAAGAAATGAAATTCTCCCCAGCCTGGCTGAAACTTCAAGCGTGGCTGCTGATGGGGCAGGGGAGAGCCTCAGAACCTCTGGATGAGTAAGGGAAAAGCAAAGATCAAAAATGAGATCCTCTGTTTTGGAACTGATCTGCCAGTGATGGATTCACCGACTTTTCTAACTCTTACAAACATGTTGCTTGACAGGTTGCCATGGCCAAACCAACTGAACTAAATCCTACAGCGATTCAGGCTGGGAAGTCAGACAGAACTATCTTTAAAATTTTTCCAAAAGCATCCCCCACAGAATGCTCTATGGCTAACTGCTGCATTAAATTGATTCCAAGTCACATCCCACAAGGAGTACCCCACTACAAGACACACACGTAAGAACTTGGGACTAGGCACGCAGCTGTCCTAGTTACGAATGTGCAGGGAGTAAGACGAGTCACGTGCTCTTTGTCAGAACACTGGGTCGAAACCAGAAGAAACACTCTGGATTCCCGTCAGGGAGGCCAACAACCCCCTGAAATGTCAAGGATCGATTTCCACACTATGCGCAGAAAGACGAGAGCCACAGACAGGTACAAAGGGAATAAGATGGGGCAGGGTCCAAAGACGGAGCACTAACATCTGGTTGGGAGAGGAGGGAAGGGCAATTAGAAAGTAATTGGGCTTTTAACTAGAGAGCTAGACTCTCCAGTCTTTTTATCTTTAAAAACCCCATTAAGACAATAGTAGACAAGCCCATGATGCTTTCAGAACAACTAGCCTAGCTTCTCTCCTACTCTTATCTTCAGCTGCTGCCATCTGTTCTAGAATGCTGCAAGTTATTGTCTAACAGAAAAGGGGAGGGGGGGCACTGTCTGTTCCCTGATCCTCCAAACTCACCAATTTCCATCAATCATCCACCCAAACACTGTGAGCTATGGCCTAATTCACATCTGACCCAGGAGCTAGTCAGTCATTTTGAACGTTTTAAAAGCCAGAGAAAATAGATGTTGACGTCATCTGGCAGCTTCCTCTCCCCATCCACTGGCCAAATCTTTCAATGAAGAATATGCCTCTCTTGCTTACTTGTAGGGGAAGGGGTGGGAGTGGGGTGCAAGACTTAAACTGCCTGCCTGTGCAGAAGTTTTTTCCATAATTTCAGCGCCACTGAAATGATGTGAGATCAGCTGACAGAACACTCTTGAGATCTGACAGATTGTGCCTGAAGGAGAGAAAAAATTTAAAAGGGTAAAAAATGTGGGGCGTGCAAGACTCGTCAGAACAGGTCCTTCCCTCCAAACAGCTTTCCTTGACTTCTGCCACCATCACTCAGCGCCCCGCCCACCAAGGTGGGGTGGGGGCGGGGAAAAGCATGGTGGGTTTACTCTTGCAGCCCTCACGCAGATCTGATGGTCTGAATTCCAGCTGTCACTTCCGTGCTCTGAGGCCTTGAACATTCTGTAAGTCCCCTGAGCCTCAGCCTTCCCGTCTGTGGAAGTGGAATCACAGTGCAGGGCTCTTGGAGGTTCCCGTAAAATGACTGCACATGATAGGCCTTCCTCACTAGAAGCATGCAGAGACCCACTGTACAGCCTCTGACAAGTTGCTTCATCTTTCAGAACTTTGAGGGTGTTTTTTCCCCACCCAGAATGTGGAAGTGGTAAATCTTCAGGAAACCTGTATAAGATACTATACACAGGGTCGTACTTATTTATGCTTGTTTCAAAAACTTGAGTAGGTCTAAGCAATGGCACAAAATGGAATGGCCAGTCTGTGTTCGTATTGGGCAATATCCGGGGCACCTTGCTCTCCAGACAACAGGTTCACAGCACATGAAACTGCCGGAGGAGCGATCAGTCTAGCCATGAGGGAGATGAATGATGCCGCTAAGTCTGACTGCCAGTCCAAATCTTGGCTCTAACATGGCACATCCGGTTCTTTAACCTCTCTGACTCATATTCCATAACATAAAAGATGCTGTGAGAATTAGTTAAGACAAATGCAAAAGTTCTTAGAACACCAGCTGGCATGGAGAAAGCTACTGTTAGCAATTGTAGCAGATACTTGTCACTCTCCGATTTCCCAGCCTCCTAAGCAGTTAGGCTGGATCGCATGACCCATGCCAGTCAGCAGGCTGAGAACCAGTTTTGCGTGTCCCTCCGGAGTGAAACGTGTAAGGGCTGGTGCATGTTTGCCAACTTTTTCTTCTCCCGCTTCTGCAATTGTGGACACCCATGGGCTATGGTGGTAGAGCCACAAAGCGGAAGTAATCTGAATCACTGAGTCACCCAACTTGTGGCGAACATTGTAAGAGATAAATCATTGTTACCCAGCCACTGAGATTTCAGCACATATCCTATCCTGACCAGTAACAGCCATTATTGAAGACTCAGAAACTTGTAACCAGGGATGATCAGGCTGAGAAAAGAACAAGCAAATTCTGGAAAATCAGGAAACATTTGCTGAGCGCCTGGAATGTCCCAGGAACTACAGGTGGTACTTTGACAACTGTTGTTGCTGTAGGACAGTAGTTCTCAACTGCGGGTGGTGTGGGACTCCAAGGGACACCTGACAGTATCTACATTTTTTGGGTTGTCGCAACTGAAGTGGTACTTCTGGCACCTAATGGGTGGTGGGCAGGGTCCCTGCTGACCATCCCTGTAAGTTGAGCATACAAAAAGGAACCCTCCCATTGCAGCCCAGGCTCTCTCGCTTCTGAGACAGTCACTGCTACTTGCTTATGTCCCCCACATGTATTCTATATAGAAGTATGGGCAACTGTCATTTTTCTGCTCAATGGTAACAAATCACACTGCTCTGCATGTGTATCTTGGGATTCATTCCCTATCAAACCAACACACCTGCCTGTTTTAGTGGTCAAAGAAACTGATAGATGCTAATTCCTCCTCAGACCACAATGGAAGCGCCTCCTCAAGGGAGCTTTTGGAATATTAGTCTTGGTCCCATTCCCAGAGATTGATTCAGCTGGTCTAGGAGGGGCCCAAGCACCCACCTTTCCCCCTGGGTACAATCAAGGTTGACAGCTATGGAACTAGTCCCATCCCATGTCCTAGATCTCACTCCACCCAGAACACCTTCTTCCAGTCTCCTTATTATCCCCTTCCCCACCAGCATTTAAACATGTTCTCACCTCTCAAGCCACCTCCTCCATCAACCATTCCTGCATCTCTCCCTGCTCCTCCTTCACAGCCAAGTGTTTCTCCACACAACCCACTTTACCTTCAATTCCCTTTTTAAATCATCTGGGTTCCTCTCTTCCCGGTCACCCGACATCTTTTACTGCTCAATTGACCGACTCACACTTTTGAAATACCTCCCTCTGTTGATTCTGAAACTAGCAACATTTGGCTGGTTGGCTGAAAGTCAAGCAGTTATGTAAGTCCAACTCTATTCAACCACCATGCAAATACTGGCAGCAACCAGGTTAAAGACACGGGGTCTAAGCCAGTGAATCCAGTGTTGCCTCTCCGTGACCCTCGAGTTTGGGAAATCTGTAGTTGCAGCAGGCCAAGGCTTGGAGCTGCCACTCTTACCAACACTGAGAGTAAACCCTAACAAACCTGGGTATAGTTGGGGACACGTTAAGATGGAGATGCCTATTAGATATCCAAATCAAATTATAAGTGATTTGAGAACTCTAGAATTCAGGAAAGATAAGTTAAAGATATAAATTTGAGTCTTCACTATAGATGGTATTTAAAACCAGACCATGCAGATGGTCTCTCAGCAAATTAGTGTGAAGTCCAAGAACAAATCCTTGGCGGAGAGAGGAGGAATCAGAGACGTTGCTGCAGAAGCTAAGAAAGTGGTTCAAACAGGAGTAGTCGGTCAAGCCCATCAAGCAGCACTGAAGGCACGGTAGGAAGAGGTTTGGCCCTCTCAATCTGGTTAGTATTGCTGACCTTGACAAGCAGTTTCAGCGGAGGGCATGTACTGATTAGAGTGCCCTGATAGTAAAACAAAGGAAAAGTGCACACAGAAAACTCTTTTGAGGAATTCTCCTAAAAAAGGAACAGTAACTGGAGACAGAAGTGACCTGAGATCAACCAATCCTAAGTCATGTAAAATATGACATTTTTAAAAGGCCATTTAATTCTCTTGCACTGCTTTAGAACAAGCAAGGAAATCACACAATGTTCTCTTTAAACTGTTCCTACCTACCAAAAGTTATTTTGCAGCCAAAGATTTTTGGCTGAGAGGGTTACGGGACATTCAACTCACAAGTGCTGGGGTATTACACGTATCATTTACCCAACCAGGAAAGACATATGCTGGATACCTTGCCCAAGGCTGCCTCGGTCCAGAGTATTCGAGAGAAAAGGCGACTGCTGACTTAGTAGTTGCTTGCTGTTTTTCAAAACAGTTGTTGGGTGAAATCACAATTGATTCTTTCCTTCCTGCAGACCAAAAATGTTTTCTAAGTAGGGTCTGGAATGTGTGTTTAATACATGTGCTGGTTTAATTTCCTCAGGGAGACTGTGCACAGCATCTGAGTCAAAGTAAATCTTGCATTACCGAAAGGGATGAACCAGACGGGAAGAAAACGCATGACAAGGAGTCTTTACTTTTAAATGGTTACCAGTACACCAAGTAATAACACGTAACAGTTCTTAAATTCTATAATCTAGTAATTTTGATTAGGAGACACTAAAAGCAGCTCCAACAATTATACTAGCTTTCATTGCTCTAACCTTAGCCACAAAGGCCTATTTTATGGCTGGTTGCTGCTTTACACAGGTAACAAACAACTACTTACTACTTTTTCATAGATAAAGCCCCTGACCTTCAAGAAAGCTTTAGGGAAAAAAAAAAAAATTTAATCCCTTTCTTTCTTTAAAAAAAAAAAAAAGTGTTTCTTACTATATCTAAGAAAAAAATGTTAGTATTGTCACATATATATGTGTGTTGCTTGAGCTAAAAGGCATAGAAGAAAAAGACATGGTATGGTATACCCATTAAGTTTCTAAGAAATATGAAGTAAAAAGAAATCTTTGGATAAATTCTAAGTTTGTACAAAGAAACTAGATTTGCTGATCTCAAAAAGTAAGAGGACCTACATGTAACATATAGAAATAATTTAATGCCTTCCCACAAGAATGTAACTCAAGCTTTGCAAGCGCTTCTCATTCCATGGAGGTGTCTAAAATGCCAATCCATGGAACAGGTGCTCTTTCTTCTTCTATCCATTTATGCGGTAGTTTTCATGGATTTCTGGCTGGATGTCACAGACAAGGGTCAGCAGGTTATCCAAGACTTCATCCCTGTTCTGCCGGAAGTAGGTCTGGAGGACGGTCATCTTCTCCTGGGTCTCCTTCTCCACTTCAGTGCTGCAACTGCCGTGGGATCCCAGAGCCTGAAGTCGGGAGTAATGACACACAAGGAACATCAGGATGACACTCTGGTTAGCCAGGGACAGTTGGTAAGCAACTTTGGTACTTTCAGTGAAACCTGATCTCATCAACAAACAAACAGTCAGCAGTAGGCAATGGAGCCTCACGATGGAAGAGCCCATGGGAAGTTGGCATTTCCCGAGTTAACGGGAGCAAAAATTGATGCAGTCCCTTGGTGGCCAACCTTAAACCATCAAAAAGTAAACTGCACAGCATTTCCACAGCTAGGAAATTATCCCAGAGAGCGATACATTCACATCTCTCTAGAGCTGAATGTACACCTTAACCAACAACTGGAAGAAACCCGAAGGCCCGAGGACTGAAGACTAGATAAACGGATGACGGCGCAGCTACACTACAGAACACTCGTGGCCATTTAGAGGGATAAGGTAAATGTGTATGTAAGATGGAATGAACTCTAAAATATGCATTTTAAGGGGAAAAGTGCAAGGTACAGAGTGGTATCAGTGTGGTCTGCATATGAGTTTCCTCATGGGGGGTTTTAAAATAAGCTCTTAAAAAATAAGTTCATTATTTTTGTGTTTAACAAAGGCACGAGAGGGGATGCAATTTAGGAAGAATATACAGTTTCACTACTACTGATTAATGTTTTAGCTATTAAGTTCAGCAGTAAATTCACCAGTATTATGAGTACATAACACCTGTTCTTTCAAATATAAATATTCTAGAACACACAGGACACCATTAACGCTGACTGTCCCGGAGAACTACACACCTGAGTGGGACAGAGACTAACTTCTCATCGCTGCCCCATTTAATTGCTTAAATGTTTTACTGTCTTACCCCTTTAGTCTCCATTCACAATTTAACAAACACTGATCGCTAAAGTTTCTTTTACCTTCTACTGTCTTCACAATATAGCTAGTTTTTTTTCTTTTTAATCCTCACCTGACATTTTCTCATTGATTTCAGACAGAAGGGACTGAGCTCACAACCCAGGCTTGTGCCCTGACCAGGAATTGAAACGGCGACCTTTCAGTTCCTGGGCTGAAACTCCAACCAACCAAGACCAGCTGGGGCATGGCTGGCTTTTTACTAACTGATGTACCTACGTTACTAGAACACGACCTATCAGGTTCTTGAAGACATAACGCATTTGTGTCTGACCAGTTATACTGCCTGTTCGCACCTCTCTACCTACGTTAACAAGTATATCCCTTCCTATATGTATTACAAGACAGTTTACAAAGCATTCTCTCACGTGCCACCTATCCCCCATAACCTATGGGGAGGCTATCGCTCCCCTTTCCACAGATGAGGAAATTCAGGCTCAAAGAGGTCAGGGTGGCCATGTTAAAACTCAAACCTAGGGCTCTTTACCTTGTAGTATCACTTTCATTTTATAGGAATACCCTGACGCATTTCATAATGGTTAGCTCAGCTGCTAAGTCATACTTTTTGAAAGTCCACAACCCCTACTTGGAAGGAGGGGAACCCCACCAGCTCTATTCTGTGAGCATAAACTATATGCTAAGGCTCCCTACTCAAAACTGAAGAAGTTACAATAACACGCTGCTGGAAAAACCGAGAGCCGGTGCTTATAGCACGGTATGAGCACTGCCCTCATGGGCAACTGCAGCAGAGACGTAAGAGCAGGATGACGCGGGCGCCCCAACCGGAGTGTTCCTACACCGTTCTGTGGGCAGCCTGCAACTCACAGTACCATTCTGCCCCAGTTTCAGAGTCGGAGGAACATTCTGAGTTTTAATGACACTGCCATCGCCCAATGCAAAGATGAGTGAAACTTCTGCTACCTACAGCTACGAGGGAGGCCTGTGCCCCTGGAACTAGCAGCGGCTGCAGTGTAGAAACTGAGAATGAAGCCCACAAAGTCAAAGGCAGAAGTGAAAACAGCATCCTCAGATTACTATTTAAGCTTCCAGATCAAAATCAAGTTAGCCTTTCATCTGGGGTTTTAATTAACTCCATTTTGTTTAAACCAGTTTGAATTGTTTTTCAGTTACTTATACCCAAGATTCCCGATAAGAGGTTCTTTTCTCTGTGAAAGCCCTTCTCCATCCTTGCCCCTTTCCAGAATTTTCCTTGCCTCCTTTGTACTCCCAGCTATGTGTTTTTATACTATTACGGTACACATCTCAGGCATGGTCATCCAGCCTATGCTACTGGTACATGTCTTTACACTGAAGCGGGGCTCCGTGTGATTTGTGTATCTCTGCCACCACACTCTTCACAGCTGCAGGTTTACACTGATGTGCATCTCGTGACTGAGTCTCCTTGACCACCAGCCTGTAAATTAAGCTCCATGTGGGCAAGGACCATGTCTATTTCTGTTTACAGCTCACCCCGTAGCATCTGGCCCAGGACCTGGCACACGTTAACTGTTCAACAGATATTTGTTAAATGACTGAATAATTGAAGACTAGGACCCAATGTTAGTAAAACATTGATCACCCAAAGAGATTTGGCCTGAGTATCCAAAAAAACCAACAACCAAACTTTTAGAATTCAACCAGGATGAGGATTACTAAACTATGCTGGGTATTTCAAGAGCCTGGAGGGAAGAAGAGAAGAGAAGAGGGAAGCCTCAAGAAGCTAAAGTGGTAATGAAAATAAACGGGGCCCACCGCGGCTTCCTTGGCCTTGAATTCCTTCTCCCTCTGCAGGCGGTACTGCTCAATTTCTGCTTGTGCCTCTTCTTTGGCCTGCTTCAGCCTCCGGTTCTTTCCTGTTTTCAAAAGAAAGCTACATCAGGAAGTGGTTAAAAGACAAGAGGAAGCAGAGACTAAGATGGTAAATTCTAACATAAATTAAAAGAAAAGTTCTAAGATACAGTCCCGAGAGACACGCACAGGAGAGGGAATTCAAAGCTGAGTAGTACAGGTTCCTGCCTCCTACAAGCTTTATTTAACTAGAAAGTGACTGGTTAAAAAAGACTGCCTTCCATAACTACAGACTGTAAAATTGATGGAAAATAACTTTGGAATGTGTCAGAATATTCTTGCAACCTCAATCACGAAGAACCAGTATCAAAAGAGTAACATTAGCCAGCTAAGGAACTCTTCCTCTTCCCAAGAAGTAAACACCTAATCATGTTGATTACAACTGGAGCTTGGCTTAGAAGCTTAGCAAGGAGACTAATATGCTCCCAAGGGACATCAACCTAAACTCTAACTAATGACAAATGATGTAATATTGGAAACTAAAAGCCACGCCTGCGCACAAGGATCTAAGTAATGAAAGTGGTCCTGGGAAGGAATCCTGAATGGACAGGAGTGGACTATACTGTGTAAGACGATACAAGCATCTAAGAGGCGAGGAGACAGAGGTGGGCTGATTTCTAGAGAAGACTATTGTAATACACAGCTGGAAAATTCTCTAGGTTCTATCGAAACCTGTATAAAAACCCATGACCAACCAACAGAAATAATTCTCTGCCCATTAATCAAACTTTTCAGATACCCAAACAGAAGAAAGAAAGGTCCGAGGTGATCAATCTGAGCATTTCTTTAATTCAGAGCAAAAAACATCCTGCATCTGAAACTAAGCTTTACCGTATAACATTGTGGATCAACTGTCCAAATCCCACTCAGCCCATGTGGACGAATTAAATTTAATTTTCTGCCTCCTGATTAAGAATCTTGGACCCTAATGACCTCAGGACGTCAACACTCCATTAGGCAAGTCTGTAACAATCAACAGATCTGTCTCTAAGCAACAAATGTGGGTTCACTTCAGTGCTACTTAGGGCCTGCTGCTGTCCTCGCTCAAACCACCCTGTGCCCCAGGGCTCCCCATGCTGTCCTCCTCATCAGAAATACTCAAACCCTTATTTCAAAGCCAAAGATCTGAACCTTCATGGCCCCCACATTATGCAGTAGCTCCACCTAATTTCACAATACCTCTCTCCTGATCGCTCCCAACTCCCTCGGCTCCCTGAATTAATCCCTCAAGAGATATTACATTCTCTGCCTGTCAGCAAACATCTTCAACGTTCAATTTGGATAGGCTTCCCTGAAAAATATTTGAACAAGAAATTATGTTTCTTTTCAATGTTGTTTTTCAGGGGCCTTACATATGGGAACCAGTGTTAGCTTTCACTCCAATGAAGTAAACTGTAACATATTTTTTTTTTTAAACTACAACTCGAAGCAACGATTTCATGAAAAATTTGGGCTGAAGCATTTTACCACATCATGTATTGCCCCTTCCCAATTCCTAACTGGGCGAGTCAATTATAATTACAGATGAAGAAAGGCAGTAATTTTTTTCAAGTTGTAGTTCTTCCCAATACTTCTATCCCTAGCTATTGGAAATTCTGAGATGTATATTAGCCATAAACTCCTTTAAAATAAATTAATTCAGTGAGGATGTAGCTACTGAGATAAGTGCCTGTAAGAGGTCTGATGGGATAAAGAAAGGTGTAAAACATGACCCATTGCTCCAAGGCACTCAGAATTCTTCCTCCACTTCCCTCAAGTATTCCCATAGGTTTTCCAACAGAAAAAACTTGTTACTGATGAGCCACCACAGGACTAAGTGTCAGAAGTCATTCTGGAAATACTGTATCAAGGGCATGATCAGAAATAGTCTGTGAAGAACACAGAACTTTCCAGTTACCACGGCAAGACTAAAAGGTTTGTTCCCCCCCCGCAGGTCCCTCAAAGAGAGCTTTTCCTATGAAATACAGAGTATCACACAACCCCTAATTGAAAGTACAAGAGCCATGTACTTGGGTGTAAGAGTGTAAGGCTTAGACTGAGAGAAGCACAAAGGAATTACTAATACGAGTATTTCTTAGTATTTTATCCTTGCACAAGAAAGGAGGCCTCCAAACCCTAGCTGTGCTGCTTCCCAGGATATGGTCAAATCCTTTCTCTCTCTGCTTCATGTTTCCCTTCTGTTTATCTATCTCACCAGACGGGAAACTGAACACATAAATTAGACACAGTCCCTGATCTCCAGAAGTTTAGTCGAGTGACACGGGCTATTGCACTGAGATGATAGAAATGAACACCTGGGAAGCACTCCTAGCCTAGTCTGTGGAGACAAGGTCAAGTTCAGGAAGACTCCTTAGAAGATCTTCTGCCTCAATTCTGAGATCTGAAGGAAGATTAGGGGTTAGAGAACAAACAGAGGAAACTGGGGAAAACCTCTTGGAATCAGAGCAAACAGCTATGCAAAGGCTTGCAGGGAACTCAACGAAGGTGTGTTTGAGGAATCTAAGTGGTTGGACAACCCGGAGAGGACCTGTGACATCAGGGAAGACAGCAAGAGGTGGCTCCAAACATGCCTCCACAACCCTACTAAGGAATGTGGGCTTTATTCCGCAGGCACTAAACGTTTGTTGGCTGTAAAGATGGTGGGAAAGTCATATTCACATTTTAGATGGATGACTACCCGCAGTGAGAATGGACTTGAAGAGAGGAAACTTCCTCCACTCATCAATCTAGACTAGATCTACCTGTTACATTCTTTAGTAACCTCGACTTTCTCAATTCTAGCTCTCACCTCATCTGCAAATGGCCTATCCCATACCTGCTTCCTTCACTGGGATTCTAACTACTGTGATGATGGAGACTATACACACATCGGGCAACGCGTTTGGCACCTATTAGCCACATTTAAAAAAAAAAAAACATTTAGGGTCTCAACGAATCAGCCTGCAACGGGAGCCTTAGAGAACTTGATGACCTGGACTAAGATGATGACGGTATAAACGGGGTAGACGTGAACGGATACATAAGCCTTGCTGGCTGACTAAAGGTGGCGAACGACGTGGCAAAGAGGACTCTTGTTTCTAGACTGAGCAACCATGTAGCTGGAGGCTCCCTTCACTGAGACGGAGCACCCAAAAGAGCAAGTGGAGGGGGATGAAGACCATGAATTCCACTTGGACAACCCATTTTACTCGCCTCCCAGACACCTCCCAGCCCACCCATTGCTGTCCACGCCCGATCTATTATTCCACACCGCAACTTCATTCGGCCTGGAAGCCTTCCAGAGCCTCAGACGCAGAGAGCTTCCAGACCCGCAGCTGCCACGATTGCAACCACCCCTCCACCCCGCAGTGTTCCGGGCCTCACCTATCTACCACCTCCCGCGGCCTGGCCGCGTTCCCGGGCCTCCCGCCGCACCCCCAAAACTCACGCTTGCGGGCCTCCGACACCTTCTCCGCGGCCCGCTTCTCGGCCTGCAGCAGCTGCTGGATGCCCTGAGACTGACTCGCCATGGCGGCGGCCGCTCGAAAGCCTAGGCGCGCTGCCTAAAACCCCTCGATGGCCCCACAGGTCAGGAGGCCCAACTATCCGAGATCTGCGCCTGCGCCTTACGCCGGTCACCTCGTGACCTCCGCAGCGCCCGGTCAGCTGACTGTCTTCGGTGTCCCGTGACTAGGCAGAAAGGGGCGGGACGGAGGAGGGAATTGGGTAGCGTCTTGACTGCGCCTGCGCAGATTTTGTCTTCACTTTTTCCGGTCTCACTGCCCAAGCTGTGCTGTCTCTCCCTCACCTGCTTCTGTCATTGTCACCGCCCTGCCACGTCATTGTTACCATAATTCCTTATTTTACAGTATACTCACTTTAAGGTCCAGAGAAGAGGAGGCCAAACCAAATCACTTGACTCTTCTCTGCACACTCCTTTGTTCTCCCCGCTTTCTGGAACTTTCTTTGGGACTCAACTATATTAGGAGACAGATTGGGAATATTCTTGCCAGGCTTTGGGAGGAGTTGGATTGATAATGGAGAGGGAGACGGGCTCAAGTCAGCCACTAATCTGTGATTTGGGGGAGGGCGTTTTACTTTTCTGAACCCGAGTTCAGAACTGTATCCGTAAGTCTAATAGTTCGTGAATGCCCGCTATGATCCTAGGGCACTGTTTGGTAGGTGCAGAGAATACAGCAGGGAGCAAGACAAAGTGGGCGCACTGTTTATGGGCAAAAAAAAAAAAAAAAAAAGATTAAAATGACAAATTGTGATGAGTAATAAAGGAAAAATGCAGGGTACTTTGAGAAGAATTAAGGAGAGAGGGTTGTGGTCCTGCCTGCGAAGGCCTTCCCGAGGAAGTGGAATTTAAAGTGGAATCGGAGAATGAGAAGTTAGCCAGGAAAGAATAGAGTGTGATGGCGGCGGGGTGTGAGGGGGAAACCTAGGGTGATTAGGGAGATAGGGACCAGAATGCGTGGATTGCGGGGTGGCAACCTGGCACAGCGCCACCCCCTACCACGAACAGAGCCAAAGGAAGCCGATGGTTGTTTTACAACATGACAGGCACTGTCCTAAACACTTAACTTACTCCTGATAGCAGATTTGAAGTAGTGTTATTCATCTTAGTAGTGACCAAACTGAAGCTCAGAGAGGCTAAGTAACTTGCCCAAAGTGAGACCCCTATTAAGCGTCAGAATATCTGCATCTAGCCAGGGCTGGAGAATGAAACATCTGACCCATCTTGCTCTTCTGCTAGAATCTTGTGGGCTATGGAAAGGGCCAGATGAACTCTTAGAGTCCTCCAACTGCTGAGAACATAAGATAACGCCAGAACTTTTCTTCATGAAACTATCTCTGCACTCAAGGAGGAGCTGGATTCATGGCTCAGGACGTTTCTATTTGACTGAGGTTGAGGGTGGGGTTGGAAAGGAGGCTAAAATTACAACTCCCATAAAGGGACTAAAGGGGTCCATTTGTCCATGTGCATCAAAGCCCAAAGAGACAGGAGCTTGCAGCAAAGAAAATGAGGGCTTATTTTTAGGAAGTGCCCCTTGCTAGTCACAGGTGAGCTAATGCTCAAAGACCTGGCTCCTTGATGGCTTCCATGGGATGGGTTATATAGGGGAAGAAACGTTAATCATGGGGACTAAGGGAGTTAAGGTTGTGGTCTCTACTGATTGGTCGCTGCTAGGGTAGGAAGTAGTTGACCAGTGCATCTGGTCCTGATGTCAGCCCTGGTGCCACTTCCTTACGACTTTTCTGGTGAAACACAACTTAGGCCACGGTGTTACCTGCAGCTTGACTGAAGCACTGTCTCTGTGGTTAATGGACTGGAGGCTTTGTGCTTAAGATTATCTGATACTGATCAGAACCTCATTGTCCTGAGGGCTTCATGGTTAAGAGAGTGGACGTGCAAGGGAGAAAGAGGCAGATGAGTCAGGGTTCTGCATGAGGCCAGTTTGAATCAAAAAAAGAAAGAAAGGAGAAAAGGTCATATTCAAGAAACGAAGTTTCTACTCGGCTACACTATCTCTTCCTGATACTCATGAGAATCAACACTTGACTGGTCTCTGGGATTTTTAAGTCCAGTCAATGATTTCTTGGGATGATTTATCATCTTTGGTGCTCTAAGAAAACATAATTTATATAATCAATCAATGGAGAGTAATACTGCTATGGCTGGGATGAGGATTAAAAGAGATAATGGTATATAATTTCACTTATATGTGGAATTTAAAGAACAGAATAAATGAACAAATAAAATTGGGACAGACTCATAGACACAGAGAGCAGGCTGGTGGTTGTCAGGGGGGGCGTTTGGGGGGACTGGGTGAAAGAGGTGAAAGAATTAAGAAGTACAGATTGGCAGTTACAAAATAGTCACAGGGATGTAAATTACAGCATAGGGAACATAGTTGATACTATTGTCATAAATGTGATCACTATGCCATACCCCTGGAACTAATATAAAATAATATTGAAAGTAAACTGTAATTGAAAAATAAAAATAAAAAACACCAAAAAAGAAATAACACTAATACCGTAGTATGCAGAAGAAAAATAGAGAGATAATGGTAGCCAAGAAGTGGAAACACCTCAGATGCCCATCAGCTGATACGTGGATGAGTAAAGTGCGGCATATCTGTGCAATGGGATGTTTTTTGGTTGTAAAAACGAATAAGCTACTGATAAGCTACTGCTGCAATATGGAGGGACCTTGGTAACATTATGCTAAGTGAAGAAAGCCAGACACAAAAGACCACATATTGTGCAGTTCCATTGATATGAAATGTCTAGAATAGGCAAGTCTTTAGAGATCCAAAGTACATTATTGGCTAACCAGGGGCTGCAGGGAGAGGGAATGGGGAGTGACTGCTCACTGTTATGGGGTTTCTTCTGGGGATCGAGGAAATGTTCCAGAATTCGTGGTGATGGTTGCACAACCTTAAGACTCTACCTAAAGTACTAAAGTGTATGCTTTAAAGGGGTGGATGGTGCAGTTTGTGAATTATGTCACCATAAAGCTGTTATGAAAAGAGAGAAAGAGAGAGAGAGAGAATGGATGCGAATCCCTTGCACAGTTTCTAGTCTGTGGTAAGTGCCAGGAAATGGAAACTGTTGTTTTTATCTGGCTAGGGGGTAATTGTTTGATTTACAAACCTGGTCCTCCACTTAACAAAAGCCTTCACATCAGGGTTCCGCTAACAGCCAGCTCCCTCAAAGCTTCCAAATATCTTCAAATTCCAGATTGTTTTTTCCTCACAGCATTTCAAAAGTTTATTGTGTAGAGAAAGAAACATTAGGCAATTTGTTCTCGGAAATTTCCAGACTGGTTTGGATTTTGTGATAGTCAGAGTGGGTGTTTGTTGTCAGAGCTCGGGTACACTGCGGAGATGTCCCACAACAAGTAGGAAATGAGGGTGAAGCACTTGGCTTCCAAGGGAAGGCTTGACGTCTTCAGCCAGCTGGCCAGAGCAAAGATTTGCAAAGTCACCAGAAGGGTACAGAGTGGGTCCCAGGCCTTATTCCCCTGATGTGGAAAAGGATTAGCAAGGCTAAGAAAAGAATGTGCCCAATCTGAGGTACAGCTGTGCGGAAACAAGCCCAAATTCAAGAAGAAGGAGCAATAGCTATCTTCAAGGCCCCAGGTCAACAGTGATTCTCAGTGCCTAGGGTAAGGAAATTAAACAGCCTATCATTTACTTGCTGGTGACCTTGAGCAAAGTACTTAACCTCTATGAGCCTTGGGCTCCTCTTGTTAAGAATGGAATTAGTATAAAAGGGTTATTGTGAGGATTAAATTAATTAATACATATACAGTCTCCTGTCTGTAGGGAAGTGGTTCCAGGACCTCCCTTCCCCAACAGATACCAAAATCTGAGGACACTCAAGTCCCTTATGTTAAATGGCATAGTATTTGCATATAACTTACATACATCCACTGATCATCTCTAGATTACTTATACTACCTCATACAGTGAAAATGCTACAATCTCCACTTGAAGCTGGTCATAAGGCTCTCATGTGAGATGTGCCCTCCCTATTCCCAGAGAAAAGGAATATACTTACCTCCAAGACCAAGAAACTCGAAGATGAAACAGAACAAATGATCTTACTAAGTTCCCCATGTTTACTCCACTTAGCTCATAGCCCCTTGGTCCTATTGCATTTCTCCATGACTTTCCACTCTTCATCAAACCTAGCATCAAAAACACTGGGGGCAGCCGTACTTTCCTGCTCCTACAGGGCTGCAGCCTCTAGGGCCACTGCTGCTTCCATCTGGGCCACGTACCCATCAAATCTCAAGATGACCAACATCAAGCTCTTCAGTGGCAGCTTGCACCAGGACCTGTCCCAGCATGTGGTCAAACAGCTGTGCCTTGAAGTGGCCAAGGGGGTCACCAAAAATTTCAACAACCAGGAGAACCAGCATAGAGGTTGGAGAAAGCATGAGAGGGGACAATGTCTACATCATCCATAGTGGCTGTGGACTGATCAACGGCAAACTGATGGAGCTTCCTATTGTGATCAATGCCTGCAAGATTGCGTCATCATCCAAGGTGACCGCAGTGAGTGATCCCATGTTTCCCATATGCCTCCCAAGATAAAAGGCACAAGAGTTGTGCTCCGTTTCTGCGAAACTTGTGGCCAGTATGTTCTCGGTTGCTAGGGCAGATCACATCATCACCATGGACCTGCATGCCTCTCAGATCCAGGGATTCTTTGACATTCCCATGGATAATTTGTATGCAGAGCCGGTGGTCCTGCAGTGGATTTGGGAGAGCATCACGGATTGGAAGAACTGTATCATCATTTCCCCTGACGTGGGTGGAGCCATGTCAATTGTGGACAGACAGAAGGTGAAGTTTGCCTTGATTCACATAGAAAGGAAGATGGCAAGTGAAGTGGACCCGATGGTCCTGGCGGGTGCCATGAAGGACCACCTGGCCATCCTTGTGGATGACATGGCCCACACATGTGGATGACATGGCCCACACATGTGGCACAATCTGCCACACTGCAGACAAGCTGCTCTCAGCTGGAGCCGCCAAAGTTTATCCTTACCCATGGCATCTTCTCTGGGCCAACTATTTCCAGAATAAATAGTGCCTCATCTGAGGTTTGTTGTTGTCACAAACACAATTCCACAAGAGTACAAAATGATTCACTGCTCTAAGATCCAGGTTATTGACATTTCCATGATCTTGGCCGAAGTGATCCACCGAACTGACAGCGGTGAATCCACATCTTACCTGTTCAGCCACAACCCACTCTAAATCCAGGATGGGAGTGTGGAACATGCCTGCTGGCCTCTGACTAGTGTGTTTTTATCTGACTTTTTAGCTTTCGGACTCAGCAATTAGAACACCAAGCATCAGATCTTTGTATCCTCCAAGATCCATTGTTTCCCCTTCTGCTGCTCAAGGCCATTTATTTCCAGTTTGGGGGGAGGGTGGAGGTTAATCCATCTGTGAACTGTCATAAATCAGTTTTGTCATCTTGACTGCTTCTGATAGGTGACTTTTTCCTCTGTCCTGCCAGTATTTTGGGGCCACAACTTACAAGTATATAATTCCATTATGGAAGTTTATAATTTACATATTTCAGGGTTGCCCAAAGTGTCTTAAGGACAAAGACTTCTATGTACATATATAACGATAATGCCTGTGGACATTTGAGTCAAACCCTGTGTAGGACAAGGCCTTTGAAGAAAACCTTAGAAAATCTATAATACTGGGAAATGTTATTTTTATTTTGTTAGCAGCCGGGTTTCAAACAAACCGTTCCAGTTATTGTGGAACAACAACATCAACAACACTTGGGTTTAACCACTGCTTTGGGGGTTCGTTTTCCTATGAGAGTGCCCATGTCACATAGAGCTTACCTTCAATAAATTTGTGTGTTTTTCTCTTGTTAAGTGGTCTTTTCTCACAGAAACCCAGCCAAGAACCTAAGTTGGATAAAGGAAAGATATTTTTCTTCCCCTACATTAGCATTTACTTGCTATTTCAATCTCTACACAAATATGGAGCCAGGATCTGCCTGGGTAACATTTATTTCTCTGCTTTCAGGAACTAAGGAGTATGTCTGGAAAGCCAATCAAGAAAACAAAACATTGCAAATTACTCCTAGAAATTAACTACAAATAAATCTGAATAAAGTCATGAGCAGCGATATTAACAGCAATCCTTTTCAATAATTTATTCGTTCATTTGAAAACGTTTATTGAACACCTGTGTAACGCAGGGGGTCGAGCCCGGGTATCTCAACTGCTCATTCGGATAAACTGAAAAAACGACAAGGAGGACTGAATGGAGCAGACATGGCCTTTATTAGTCACATTACAGGGAGCACCAATGGTGGCAGATTGGCAAAGTAGGACTATACCTTGTTGAGTCCGAGAGTTGTTTTAAGAGATTCCAGACAAAGGGGGCACGTGTCTTGCGTGTGACTCTAAACCACATTACCTCAGTGTGAACGTGCCGAGGGAAAAGGTCAAGAAGCAGTCACATAGGACAAGAACCACTCCCAAAAGGATATAAGGAGGGAATTACAATCCATTTCCAAAGCAGTACATAGCCCTTCTGGCCAGGGGCCCTCCAGCCAGCATCCCATTACAGGGTTTGGAAGAGCTATGTCCATCGTGACCCCACAACCTGGTATGTGCCAACCTTCAGCCAGCTGCAGTTACATTACATACCTTGTCCTCCTGGAGCTAGGCATGAATGGGGAAGACAGCCCAACAGAAATACGCATCAAGGAATACACCCCGTCACACAGATATGACTACTGTACAGGTGGCCTGTCCACTGTGGAAGCACTAGCCACAGGGGGCTATTGAGAAGTTCAAACGTGGCCAGTCCTAATTAAAATGTGTTCTAAGTATAAAATACATCAAATTTCAAAGAATTTATACCCCCACAAAACAGTAAAATAGTTCATTAATCATTTTTTATTGATTACAAGGAGACTTGATAATATTGGGCTAAATAAAATGTCTTATTAAAATTAATTTTATCACTTCACACCCATTACGATGGACACCATAAAAAAAAACCCACAGAAAATAACAAGTGTTGGTGAAAATGAGGAGAAGTAGGAACCCTTGTGCATTGGTGGGAATGTAAAATGAGGCAGCCATATGGAAAACAGAATGGTGGTGTCTCAAAATTTAAAAATAGAATTACTGTATTGTTGTAGGTAGAAATTAGGTTCTTCCACGTGATCACAAGGAAAGTATTCCAAGGACCCACGCACGGGAGATTGTGGGGTGGCAAGATGGTTTATTCATGTGGAAATAGGCACTGCCCCCCGAGTGCCCAACGTCCCATCTCCCTCTGTCCATGGAAAATCTGGGCCAGAAGCAGAGTCAAAGTCCGGAGATTCTGTGCCGTACCAAAGTCCGGTCCAGTCCAGTCTAGCGTCCGGCCTGCTTAGTGCGTGTTTCCAGCTGCAGCCCATTTCAGGTTCCCTCCGGGAGTGCGTGAGTGGAGTTGCATGGCCGTGGGCCACAAGGCTGCCAGGGCCACGCAGCCACGGAGAGAGGACGCATGAACGCAGGGAGCAAATTAGAGTCACCCGGGTTTCTTTGTTCCCCTGGGATTACATTAGTTTGGGCTTGGGATGGACCAGGTGCCTTTTCAAAATGACCAATCAATTTCTGCAGTATCCAAGGGCTTTGGATGGGTTTACAACCGCTAGTTAGATGACAGGCTTTTATGGTCAAACCCACCCCCCCTACACCATAGTAGGGAGGGAAGAGTGTTAATCCCCTTGGCTGAGAAATGCTGTAATCCCCTGGGGCGTGAAGCTGCAGCTTCCTGACTAAGCCAGCAGGTTTGTGCTGCCCCAGTTTACTAAACTCAATGTCTAGTTCCCTTTAGCTTCCTGTCTCAGTATCTAGGCAAACACCAACTACAACAATATGACCCAGGAATTCCATTTCTGGGTATACATCCCAAAAGGACTGAAAGCAGGGTCTTGAAGAAATATTTGTACATTCATGTTCATAGCAACACTATTTACAATAGTTATAAGGTGGAAGCAACCCAGTGTCCATGAATGGATAAACAAACTGTGCAATGGAATATTATCTAGCCTTACAAAGGAATGAAATTACGACACATGCTACAACATGAGTGAACCTCGAGGGCATTATCGATTGAAATAAGTCTGTATGGAAAGACAAGTGCTGTATGATTCCACTTATGTGAAGTACTTAGTAGTCAAAGTCATACAGACAGAAGGTAGAATGGTGGTTGCCAGAAGCTGGGGGAGGGGAGAGGGGAATGGGGAGTTGTTTCATGGGTACACAGTTTCTATTTCATAAGATGAAAATGTTCTGGACATTGGTTGCATAGCAATGTAAATGTACTTAACACTAATGAATTGCACACTTAAAAATGGTTAGAGCGGTAAATGTTATATATATCTTATCGCAATTAAAAATACAAAATAGAGCCCTGGCTGGTGTGGCTCAGTGGATTGAGTGCTGGCCTGCAAACCAAAGGGTCACTGGTTCGATTTCCAGTCAGGGCACATGCCCGGGTTGCAGGCTAGGTCCCCAATGGGGGCGTGTGAGAGGCAACCACACGTTGACGTTTCTCTCCCTCTTTCTCCCTCCCTTCCCCTCTCTAAAAATAAATAAATAAAATCTTTTAAAAAATACAAAATAGAAAAAAATTAATTTCACCTTTTTTTCACTTTTAAGAACTTGTCAATAGGAAATTTTAATATACATATACGGTTCACATTGTATGTCTATTGGTGCAGCTTTCAAGGAAAATAATTTTAACCTCTGAGGATTTTTTGACAAAAAAGAATAATCACATTAAAGCAGATACAGAAAACTTGTTTGCTCAAATTTTAACACTGTTTTACATGTTGTGTTTATGAAACAATTCCTATTATGTTTATAACCTACAATTTCAATTGTTTAAAAGTCATTTGTCAAACAGTTGCTCATCTTGAGGAGGAAATACAGTTCAAAGGTATATATGCAATTATAGAAGTTCTTATTGTACAGGCAGCATGGAAGATGCATTTATTTATTACATTTTACATATTCTAAAAGATATTCAAGTGAAAATAAGCAGCTTCAAACTGGTGGACAAATTTCCAGTGCCTGAGGGATCTGCAAGGATATTTAAATTTTTATTTTTTACTTACAGTTGATAATATATTATGTCAGTTTCAGGTGTGTAATCTCGTGATTAGACATTTATATACCTTACAAAGTTATCACCTCATTAAGTCTAGTGCTCATCTGGCACCATTCATATTTATTGCAATATTACTGACTATGTTCCCTGTGCTGTACTTTATATCCCCATAACTATTTTTATAACTGGCAACTATACCTGTTAATTCTTTTCACCTTTTTCACCCACCCCACCCTCAAGCCCCCCTTCCATTCTGGTGACCATCGGTTTGTCCTCTGTAGCTATGAGTTTGTTTCTGGTGGGTTGTTTTTTTTTAATTTTGGTTTTTAGACTCCACACATAATTGAAATCATATGGTATATGTCTTTCTCTGTCTGACTTATTTGACTTAGCATTGTACCTTCTAGGTCCATCCAGGCTGTCATAAATGGTAAGATTTATTCTTTTTTATGGCCGAGTAATATTCTATTGCATATATGTACCACATCTTTATCCATTTGTCTATCCATGGACCCTTAAGTTGTTTCCATGTCTTCGCTATTTGAAATAATGCTGCAATAAACATATAGATAATATATCTTAAAAAAGGAACCTGATCCAAACTGAGCAAAGAAACCAGTCAAGCTTAAGGTACCTTTACTGGGGAGGGGTTGAGGTCAGGAGGGATGGAGAGATTTTGAGACAGAAAATGACTTGGGCAGGAGCACATAGGCAAAAGAGTGTGAAATGTTCCAGAAAAAACAGTGAGGCTAGAGTGCACAGACAGAGGGGTAGAGGACTCTGAGATGAGGCCAAAGGGGCAGAGAGGGACCAGATCAGGAGCTGCCCGCAGGCCTCCCTAAGGACTTTAACTTTTATCTTAAAAGCAAGGGGAAGCCAGCAGAGGAATGACAGAGATACGTGTGTCTTTTGAAAGGATTGCTCCTGCTGCATCTGTATGTATGTGTGCGAGCTGTTTTTGCTTTTTAAAGAAATGAAGTTTAATATGTACTTAAGTGTCGTGTAATTTTGATACTTTTTTCATAAGATTAATAATGTCCTGCACTTCTGGAAAACAGCAACGGTTCAGAAATCCCCCTAGCCTGTGTTTTCCAAAACCCCCCAGCCTTTTCTGTTTCTAGAAATGACTTACCTGAAAGAACCCCTCTTCCCCAGGTAATTTAGATAAGATTCCCTGCCACCTTCGTTGTCACTACTATCACAGATTTGCAGATGACTCCCTTGTTCACCTGTGCCAAGACCAAATGCAAATGATCCGCCAACTTCCCATTCTTTGTCGAATGAGTGATCAAGAATTGTTTGTCCCCCCAAAATGAGCCAGACACGAAGATAAACACTTTTCCTGTTCAGCTGGCTGAGACTTCCTCTGATTGCAAAACAACGCCCTCTCTACCTCTCCCCACCTGTACCTTGTCTACTCCTCCCTATAGAAGTCTAAGGTAAGGCCACACCCCACCAGACACTTGGATCTTCACATCTGGGTGCCACTGCCTATTGCAACAGCCTGAACAAAATCATCTCCTTAGTTCCCTGTGCATTTTGTCTATGACAGGATCTTCCAGAGAAATACACTCATAAACCAGAACTTCTTGGTTTGGAAACTATGATCTTGGCACTTATGTGCAAGGCAGCAAGGAGGAAATCAATCCAGCTGAACGCACCATTTAATGAGCATCTTCCATGTGCAAAGCACTTTGAGAGGCACTAGATTGTGGGATGAATAAGCCTGCCAGGAATGATATACTATTACCTATTAAGTTATCATCATCACAGCTTTCATTGAGCATTTACAACAACCTTTTGAAAAAGATATCTCCAGAAAGGCAGTATTGTCTCTGTTATCTCAGCCTCAGTTTTCTCTTCTGTAAATTGAAAATAATAGTGCCTACCATGCAGGGATGGGTGTCAACGAGATAATGTACGAAATGTTAGCCTGTTGTTATTATGAACTATACTGGAAACACAGTGTGGTCCCCTTAAGGACTGAGAAGTCATTGTCTACAAGAAGAATGTAGATCACACTCAGTGTCTGCCACGCTCACATCTCACTCATGAGCCAAGTGGCCAGAGGCAGACCCTTACACACAGGTCATCATGCTTTTGCTCCTGTGATCCTGCAGCCCTGGTGTAGCACAAGCTGTCATTGCTGCCACCCAATTCCCTGTGACCTTTTAGTGGGCTCCAGCTCATTTCCAGCTGCCAGGATCTGCATTTCCCAGAAGCGAGGAAGGTGGCTCTTCCCAGGTACTGAATGTGCCTGGGAATTAACATCCCTGAGGAGCAGCGCTTAGCCAATGACACTAGGTAGTTGATGCATAAATACCTCTTTTCTCTTGACTTTGGGTGGGACCATTCTGCGGCACATGTTGTTTGGGGGGGGGGGGGCAACAGAATGTTCTTTTATTGTGGTAAATTATATCTTACCAAACTTGATTTTAAAAATCATGCTTTCAAAGATTAAATGACATAAAATGCTCAGGATATAATCTTATGTAAATAAAGGATACGATACTACTCAGAGATACACCCACAAATAGGTGGATAGGACCGCACTAAGAATTCAAATTAAAAGAACTCAAGTTATGGGTGATGCCTCTTCTTTTACCTCTTTAGTATTTGCCAAATGCTCTAGAAAGCCCTAATAATTCATACATTTACCTGCTCAAGTATAAACTGTCTTTTTTTTGATGACATAATTTTGTTATACATGTTTCTAAATAATTGGTAATCCAACAGAGATTCTTGTCTTCGTGACCCAAAGCTTATAGAGAAACAGCCCAGCAGCACTAAGGGCACTCCGTGGGTTTCCCCTAACAAAACATCTGACGCTACACGATTGTTCTAGAATGCTGAGCCTTATATTTTATGCTGGGTTTTCCCCAGGGATTTAACTCTACTCTTCCACTGTGGTACTGGCTTAATAATGTACCTCTCCTTCCTTGGGTCCCTTTTCACTCCCCTTCCAGTCTGCCCTGCACCTTCCCAATAAAAAACTTGCACTCAAATTCTTGCTTCGGGGTCTGCTTCCTGGAGAACCCACACTACCTACCACCAGGCCGGACTGATTAAACAAGGATGGAGCCTTGATCCAAAACAGAACCCATGCTTGGCCAGAACTCTCATCTGTCCATGACTATGATTGTGCAAAGCAACCAGATTCTTTTTCTCAGGGAGCAAAGAAGGAAGAAACTGAAATAAGAAAAAAAAAAACAAAACAGCAACAGATGAGCTGGGCCTTGGGGATGGTGGCCTGTGGCATCCTGAGGGAGGCTGGTGGTGGCTCTGCCACCTCTACTGTGTGCCTTCCTGGGCATGTACCTGTCTCTGTGCCGTTTTATAACAACTTCCACCACCTCCGTCAATCTAAGCACGATGGTCCTCATACAGCCTGCCAAGTCAGACAGACTCGAGTTCAAATCAGTTCTTTGTGGTCTTCAGCAAATGACTTCACACCTCTGAGACCTGGTTTCCTCATCTCTAGATGGGATGACACCAACCATCTCACAGGTATTTGTGCCAAGCACCTGGCGCACAGTTTATCGTCAATCAGCGTAGCTCTGTCCCTTACCTGAGATCATGTACAGGTACTGGCATCTACAAGTAGTTCTCGTCTTTTGGTCACCATGACGACCCTAGGCAAGCTCGGTAAATCTTCTCTAATGAGACTGCGATATTTTCACATTCCCCTGCTGTGCTTGTCCGCGTCTTGGCTAGATTAAAACTCCCACAGGAGTCACATGTCAGAGTGTGTAGTCTGACCGTTTACAACCCACAGCGTCTACTGTGATGCAGGTGAAAACGATCAAATAAGAAGAGTAAAAAAAGGTTCAATTCCGTCTTCCCTGAGCCCAAAGCTGCACTTATATTTTTGGTGGTTTAGGGAACATCTAGCAGGTGGGAATACGAATGATTATTGGTTGACTTTGGCAAGACGAGTAACCTTTGGTCAGTTGGTGTAATTTCAAGCAAGCTGACCACCATGCAAGCTGCCCGCCTTGCTGCCTATCACGCCACCTTCTCTTCAGGTTTGTAACTCACTTTGACTCCTGAGTACCTGGTCTGGCCAGGTCCTGGGCTAAGCATGAGGGTCTCAGACACGATTCTGGCCCAGGACCCACTCTGAGGAGCTCCCCATCATCACAGTCAGTTTCCGTCTTTGTAAAACGCAGGCATCGGACTGAGTGATTTAAGTCCCTTCTCAATTTGAAATTCTATAATTATTATAAGTGTGAGGTCAGTTCTAAGAGGAAGCCCTGTGGAGAGAGGCTTTACTTAATGATAAAGGATGGGAGATGATAAAAAATATCATGTTTTTTTTGTAAAGAATCCAATGTATTTTCAAAACACTAACCTGGCATTTCTTTCTATGTGTTTAAAAGAACTAGCATGTAACTGGGGACCCTGACATGTGAGGAAGCTGTGTTCACCACAGAGATGCAGAATGTCTGGCCCAGACGTCTACAGTCAGCTATGCTTTAATGCTTGTTTTGAAAATGTGACTTGTTCCCCTGCCACTGGTATATTGGAGAACAATTTGAGCATAATGCTAATTTTTATTTCATCCGCAAGAAACACTAAGTGAAAGCAGAAATCCGCACCCACCTGAACCGACTGCATAATGTTAAATAAAAAACAAGTCTGGACAGAGGCAAGCAGAGACTTTACTTGAAAGGTTTATTTCAAGGAAGGGACACGGAGGAGAGGGAGAATGCTCACACCAGGAGATCTGCAAGCCTCCCAAGGGCTAGGCACAGGGATTTCACTTTCATGGAAAGGAGCGAGTAACCAAGGCCAGAAAGAACCAGATGTGAAAAGAAGGATAAAAGATCGGCCTAATAGGAGTGGCTCAGAGAATGTCAGCCAGCTCAAGGGGGTCCCTAAGGAGGGGCTATATGCAGGCTCAGGTCAAGGCTGGGCCAAAGCTCAATGGCCTGGGGGAAAGGAAAGAATCTTAAACCAAAGTTTCCTTGAGGAGAGTTTTGTTCTGATTGATCAGTGGGACCAAACAATTCAGCTACTCATTTGTGATGCAAAGAATGAAAATTGGAAGGGTTTGTGCCTGGCCTTCTCGTAGTTGACAGGCATCACAAGTCTTATCTAAGTCACAGGAAGAGTATACTGTTTCTGGAACACAGAAGGAATACCGGTTTTCAGGATCACGGAGTCCAGTTAAAGTCATCACAGCCCGTAGGAAGCTGTAAAACGCACACAGGTGTAGGCTTCAGACGTCACCAGCCCCTCAGTTCTCCTCAAGTTATGGGCCACACCTACCCCACCTGGTGCGACAGCTGTCTCTCTGACCTCAGATAACCCTCCTCCCACCCTTCACCACAACTCAGAAGCTGAGACTCCTCCCCCCTGCTTCCCCAAGCAAACGTCCTGTTTTTCTCATGGTAAGGTGCCGTATTTATTGTGGTATGTATGAATTTCTTAGCCATGTAAGACGGTGCTACTATTTTTATTAGGTTCCTATCGAATCTTTAAAACTGTGTCACTGACAAAGTATTTGAGGATCCTGCTCTAAGCCCATTTCCCCACAAGCCCTGTGGTGTTTAATCACACAGTTCTCTGAGGCACAGTGATCTTCAGGAGCACACATGTCGTGTTAGAGCAGAACTCAGTGTACTGGCAACCGGGCACACAGCCAGGACGCGGGTTCCGCTGCATCCTCTGCGGCGCGTTTTCCGAGGTGTCACTCTCCATGGGGCCGTGAGGGTTTTGTGTCCTGCGCAGGGGTGCCCAGCGGAGGTGAGGAACGGGGCTGAGATCTAGCACTGCTCTGCTCACCAAGCCTATGGTGCTGTCTGCCCAGCGGCAGCTCCTGTGCTTAACTGGCACACCAAGGAAGAGAGGAGGAGTTTTAGTTGCACTTGGAATTGGAGTGAGTTCATCGAAGGAACTGCATTGTATCTTAAGCACCAAAACGAGGCTGTACTAACAATCTAAAGCAGTGCTCCCAAACCTCAGAGAAGAAGATGATACTTTTTGGAACCTCGTGGTGGCTCAAGGCCATGGCCAGGAGCTCTGACAGCCCCAGCTCCCCCCGGGGCTGCTCTAAGGGCTCTGGGGACCCATATGTCCCTGCACCTTCAGAGTCCAGGGTGCCACGGGTAGCTTGACCTGCAGTGAAGGTAAAATTAAAGAATGTCACCAAAATAATATCATGGGGTCACTACTCAGTGGGGAAGTTGAGGGTGGGAGGGAGGTATGTGCCCCCTGAAGCACCCACTGGAAGAAATAAAACTCTTCTATAGTAAGGTGACCTCACATCCCAATGTGCCCAGGACAGTCCTGGTCAAGGTGCCATTTTTTTTCCCCAAAAGGGTCCTGCTTGCCTTATGTGTATTCAAAAAAGCTAAGACTACTTTATACATGTTTGGTGAAATAGCCTGTGGTATCATAAGAAATATATACTTGACCTTTGTCCCTGGTTTCTAGCACGGAAATCTTAAAACCCTTGAAATTTCTGAAGTGATGGGGGCATCTTTTGTTATCCAAATTGAGCCCTTTTCAACCTTGCTTAAGTTTATACTGGTAAGGTGACTCTTGGTGGGTCCCTCGATAGCTTCAGGATGAGGACTGGTCTCCAGAGGAAGCAACCACATGATTGCAGGGTTGGAATAGTCAGCCTCACCCCACCTCTGGGGAGGGGAGAGGGGCTGGAGATTGAGTTCAATCACCAGTGGCCAATGATTTACTCAGTCTTGACTGCATGAGGAAATCAACATGAAAACCTCCAAACATGGGAGTTTCGGGAGCTTCTGGATTGACAAAGGCATCTATGTGCAAGGAGGGTGGCTGCCTTCATCTCCATGGGGACACAGGCTCCTGCACCCTGAACCTTTCAGGACCTCAATTAAGTACATCTTCATCTGGCAGCTTATTTGTGTCCTTTATAATAAACAAGAATTGCAAGGTAGCATTTTCTTCAGGTCTGTGAGTCCTTCTAGCAAATTAGGATCTCTGGATAGGTAGCCAAGTCAGACAGAAGTAAGTTGGGGTAGCCTGGGAACCCAGGACTTGTGACTAGAATCTAAAGTGAGGAAAATTTTGTAGGACTGACCCTGGAACCTGTGGAGTGTAGCTCTGGGTAGTTAGTGTCAGAATAAGACTGAAATGATGGACACCGAGTTGGTGTCAGAGAATTCGATACAGTTCTTTCAAGTTCAAATTATGGCCCCTCTAGAAGACCTAAACACCCGGGCAAATAGTTTGGGAAAGATCTGAGCAGCAGGCGCCAGACTGAGCGTGGCCCTTTCCCCTTCACAATGCAGCTGGTGATCCTGGGCCACAAGCCCCACCCACCCCGGCTTCCTCCCCTGAGAGGCATCAGGGCCTCCACGTGGTATACCTTCTTGGGCACCATTCACAGTGAATTCTACGTGGAGGTGTGGACTCTCTAGTCTTTAATTCCTAGAAAATGGAAATTCAAGTTCACATTTGTGGCACTCTCTCTACCTGATCACACTTCACTGTGCCATCTCTTAACGATTTTCTTTTCCCCTGCTTAGGTAGTAGATGAGTTTAGCAAAACAGCTGGTTCAACAGATGTCCAACTGTGCAACAAAGTGCCAGTGCCCTTCCTGCAGACACCCCCATTGGAGCCTGAAGGAGGGAACTGGGGTAGGAGGGACCTCCCTGCCCGAACACTACACTGCCCACAAGGCCAGCCACCTCCACCTCCTTCAGTCTCCTTCTTAAAATTTCTTTAAAAATTTTTTTAGAGAGAGAGAAACATTGATTTGTTGTTTCACCCATCTATGCATTCACCGTTTGCCTCCTGTATGTGCCCTGTCCGGGCATCGAACCCACAACCTAGTGTATACGGACACTGCTGTAACCAACAGAGCTCCACGGCCAGGGCTCAGTCCCCTTCTTATATCTCCTGGGGATGATGTCAATCAACTTCATCTTTTCTCAAGACTTGGGGGACATGCCTGCACTATCAGAGCAAGTGACGTGATTAATGCATATGCCACAGGGCCCTGCTGCCTAGAGGGAGGAGGGCTGAGACTCTGAGGTGGCGAACCAGTCCTCTGTTCGTAAGCACACGTGAGACCCACCCTCACCCACCCCCCGCCGAAGAGGCCTCCTAGAAACCATTAGGTGGGACTTCACCGGGCTCTGGGGTCTTATATTAAACACTGATTTACCCATCCATTCATACATGTATTTGTGTGTTCACTCAACAAATATTTATTGAGCACTTGCCTGGTGTCAGATGCTGGTGTCCAGTCTAATCCAGTAGAAGGGAAGGGAGAAGATATCTTTTTCACCTGGCCCAAGGCCACCATGCACTTCAAGCTTTTCTTCCTTCACCCCCACCTGGAGTGGATCACTGTCTTCACTGAGCCATGCTGGTGGACCAAGTCCAGGCCCTCACTGGAGACCTGAGGCTGTTCACTTGCCTCGCTTAGGAATGAATTTGGCTACAAGTGACAGAAAAGCCATCCTGCAGTGGCTTAAACAAAACAGATACTTATTATCTTACTGGTAAGAAGATGGGGTTCTCGAGGATCCAGGGCCAGTCAGTGGTCCAAAGAGATCACTCAAGAGTCCATTCTCTTCCTACTTTTTGGTTCCTCCTTCCTAAGCTGTTAGTTCTTGTCATTTTTAGATGTGTCAGTTCAACATCACAAGATGGCCGTAGCAGTCAGGCACGGAACCTCAAACCAACCTCCCAAAGAAGAAAGAAGGGGCATAAGCAGAAAGCTTTCTTGTTCTGAGGCTGCCTTTTTTCTAGGGATCAAGGGCCCCAAGCAGACTTGCCCTTAGGTCTCCTTGGCCAGAACTGGGGCCAGAAATACTCACAGAGAGGGAAGGCATTATCAGGGCTGCCTTAAACTTATGGTGACTCATCCTAGGGTGGAGGGAGGGATCTCTGCCTTTACACATCCCAGGGGAGGGAGGGAGGAGAGTGGAGAAAGGCTGTTGGACTCTGAGGCCAACCAACCTTGACCTGCCGGTCAGTTCCTCAATGAATCTGCATCTCCGGTGTCCTCGGTCCTCTTGCAGACATCTCTTCCCTCTCCCACGAGTGACATACTTCCCATAAGGAGCTGGACAGCACTCGGTAAATGTTTCATGAATAAATAAAATGACAACCAAAAAAGAAAATATTGGTATTATGGAGGGTCTGGGGAGGGGAGAGCATTTGGAAGAAATGTGTTTCGTAGACTTAATGAACAAATAGAGACCATAGATCAAAAACTGTTTGCCAGGAGCCCATGACATTAGCATCAGGGGTTCCATGAACCCCTGAAACATTTTGTATAAATGTGTATGTAAATTTGGGGTAAGATGTGTTCTTCATTTATATCGAATCCTGAAAGGTTCTGGAAATCCCAGAAGACTTGGAAACCCCATGTCAAATGGCCTGGGACAACCCTCTCCGATTACCCGCGAGAGCCAGCATCCTACAGTAAGTTGTACCCACCCAGGGCACCTGACTGTCGGGACTTCTCCTTGCATGGGTGTGTTCTGATGCCATGTGTTCTGTTTTTAAGAGGCCAGTCCAAAGGGTGTTATTATTCTGTCTCCCAGCACAGCCTGGAAAGAGTCTCTCATAGTGACTCAGCCTCCCCCTCCCCTGAGCAATGGTCTGTGGGCTCCATCACTCAGTGTTGCCGACACGCTGGCCTGAGTGACAGGTTGTGTGGGTATATGGAATGCTAGGGGCAGGGGCAGAGGAAGGAGCCGAGTGGAGGTAGAGTGGCTACCTAACCATCCATGGTCACCCCACCCTGGGAGAGGGAAAGGAAGTTTACTTACAGATGCTGGAGCCCGGTAAGCTACTTGTTAAATTCCAAGCAGCCTCTGCATAGCTTGAAGCTTGTGTGTAGGGGAACTGAGAGAGGCCTCTGCCCTTCCTCAGTGGGCAGTCCTTCCTTCCTACCAGGGTGGAGAGGGTCTGCCTTGGGAGGCTGAGTGAGCTGGATGGAAGATAGGACCCCACTCTCATAATTCAGAGGGCGCAAGACCAGGACCAGGGCAGTGTTCATTGTTGAGTCTCCCTGGTTTGCACCTTGGCTAAGCCCTGGACTTGCTGTATGATTTTGGGAAACCCATGTGGCCTCTCTGGTTCTTGGTTGGTTTCCTTAAATGGAAAGTTATAGGGTTGCACAACATCAGTGGTTTTTACTGTTGCTCTCGACAGCCTCTGAATGCACAAAGTAACTCTGGGCAGTCCGCAGAGGCAAAGGGTTCCCATGAGGGGCATTGGAGGCCAGGGGGAGAGGCCCCCAGGAAGAGGAGGACCCCGGTCTCTGGATATCTCATACCTATGATTCTCCAACATGGCTGCCCTCTAGAATCAGAGAGCTTTGTGAACAGCAGGATTGTGTATCCTAGGCCTACTGACTCCGAATCTTGCAGGGCATGGGCACAGGAACCTGGGCTTGCAGAAATTTCTCCTGGAAATTCTGAAGCAGCAGGTGTTAGAGATCCAAGATCTGAGCCGACCCAGTGGGCTGCTCACCGCTCTTTTCCTTGCAGCTCCACTACCCACATTGCACATGATAATTTCTGTCTCCACTTCAATGGGAGAGAAAAGCCCTCTGAAGCCAGGAATCTCGGGAAGCAACGGGGTCCAGACCTCAGCAAGTCCTCAGGGGTGGCAGATGGGTTGTTTCCAGCTGCTTCGACAACATTCAGCTCACACGCATCTGTTGCCCTGCATTTCCCATGTCCTCTGAGAGACATCGTTTCCAGAGCCACAAGTCTAACAAGATCTTGAGTGGAAATATCACTGTCATTTAGCTGGTGACAGACACAATACCAAGAACTGTGCACTGAGTATCACTGGAGGAAAACCCTGAGTGGGTTTTTGAATAACTGTGGAATGGCTGACACAGTGAGCAGGAATCCATCCTCAGACTTGGCTTGCACCTCTCAGACTTGCCTTTGGCACTCTTGGTTTCTGAAATTTGCATTCCCTGATGGAGGATGTGCATGCAGAGAGCTGGCAGCTGAGATCAGGGGTGCGGAAGGGAAGGGTTCAGGAGCGGCTGGGTGGTGGTTGCCTAGAAAGGGAAAAAAAAAAGGATGTTGGCTGGAATTGTTTAGTTACAATGACAGAGTCTTAAGTGGTTATTTAAGAAAAGAGAAAATTTTCTAGTGAGATAGAAGAACCAAGAGATATGTCTGATTCAATGTCATAAGGATTCTTTCTCCAGCCTCTGGTTCTGCTTTCCTCTCTGGGGGCTTCAGTCTTGGCCAGGCCCTCCCAGTACAGGAAGTCCCAGGAACCAGCACTGCCACTTCTCTGGCTGACCAAAGCTGAGTTGGGAGGCAGAGAGAATGAGCTTCCCTCTTGTGCCTCTTGAATCTGACTCCAGGCTTTCAGCAAAAGCAGCTCATCTTTCCAGGAAAGGATTATGCATGCAAAGAGGGCCTACACTAGCTTGTTCCGGAACCCTCAGAGAAAACTGAAGAGTTGTCTACACTATTAGAAACCAAGTTTCCTTCTTGGCTTAGTTCATTTTCCCAGCTAACTGAATTCTTGCTTCTACTCTATGCCTTAACATTCATATCATATTCTGACCCAGCCCCTTCCTAGCCCAGAACTCTTCAGTGGCAACCCATGGTCCCCAGGATGATATTTCAGCTCCTTATCCTGAAATTCAGGGGCCTTTATGATCTGGCCCTTACTTGCTTGTACAGCTTTGCTGCTGTCAAATCTCACTCCTTGAATGAGCCTCCCCTTATCACATTATACCATGTACTTTAGACACTCTGAATTATTTGGAATCTCTGAAAATACTGAGCCTCTTCACTGCTTTGGGATCTTTGCCTGTACTCTTGCCTCTTCCTAGAATACCCCCCTTGCTCTACTAGAAAGTAGGCTTTAATGTCACCACTTCCATGAAGCCTTCCCTCATCCCCCAACACCTTTGCCAGGTAGATTAGGATGCCCTCACTCTGCTCTCATGGCTCTCAGTACTTCCCTTGGCCATAGCAACGTTTATACTGTGTTTGGGGCACTTTTTGTTTTTTCAATGTCCCTTCTCCAGTAAACTATGTGATCTCTTAGAGGGCAGAGATTTGGGCTTTTTTTTCCTTTTTTAATACCAATTCCTGGCACAGAGCCTGCCAAGCTGTTGGTATGCAGAAAGTGTTTGTTGGATGGATAAATGGTCGTTCATTACTTTTTAGATTATTTTGAAAAGCAGAATAATAAACCTCAAAAGTCAAACAATATACTGGAGGGAAAAAACCCAACAGTTGTGTATATATGTATGTGATTGAGTTAATATATCTATATTACAAACATCTTTTATAAACCAATAATGAAAATCTTAACCTCCAAAAAACATTAGGCTAAAAACATGAACAAAAAAGGATAAACACAAATAGCCAATAAATATATGAAAAATTGTCAAACAAAGCCTTCCAAATTAAACAATATACCATTCCATGTATCATATCAGTAAACATAAAAAAATGGCAATATTTGGTTTTAAAGAGGTTGTGAGGATAAGGGCACTCCATCCACTGCTGGTGGAATATTCCTGAGCTTGTTTTTACAATGTGTTCTGCAAGTCGTTTAAATGTGCAGGCTCTGCTAACCAACCCTTCCACTTCTAGAGTTCTTATTCCAAGGAGTTAATCAGTAATACGCACACATCTCCACATACAGCTCCCATTAATTCCTCATTATTTTCTGATTTTTCTCCCTGCCTCAAAGAATAGACTGGCATCAGAGTCATAGGAGCCGATGGTATGTTACCACTAACTTAGGGACAAGAGCAGAAAGTCCTCTAGTTTGGTGGCAGTTTGATTGTTGGCTACCAGCCTGTGGGAGCCTTTCTAGGGTTGCTGTGATAAGGTTGGTCATGATTGGTATAGGGTCAGCACATTTATCATCCACTGTGCCAACTGGAAAATGCCCAGCAATTACTAGAAAGACCAGCTTGGGAAGGGAATTCTGGCTTGGCAGCTGGAAAGGGAAAGTATTTATTGAACACCTTCTGTGTGCCAAGAAGTTACTGATACGACCTCATTTTATCTCTTGTTGGGCAGCTGTGATTATAACTCATGGAAGAACTAAGATACAGTGTCATGAAGAAAACTAGGATGTGAACCAGGTATACCTCGCTCCAAAGCCCATGGAAATTTTCACTGGAGCACAGCAGACTATGCTTTGAGAACATAACACTTGGACATGCCATTGGTGTTCAAGCAAAGGAGGCTGATTGAGCACAGCTATTCCGGTCGCTCTTCATTAAATTGTATTGAGTGAAGTAATTATACAACACCCACGTTCAGTAGCCTCGAATCTTTTTCTAGGTGCATAATAATAACCTATCATTCAAATGGGAGGAAAACAATCTAATCCTGAGCAGGACAGAGTGAAACAGGCTACTGCGTGGATTCTCACTCCATGCAATTTCCTGTAAGCAAATTCTCAGTCAGGGTACCTGTATGCACATGTTGTGATAATTGACTGGGGACAGACTGCCCTGTGCTGGCAGCTTGGAAGTTCTTCTGAAATGATTCCTTTTTGCACATTCTGTAAAATAAACACAAGTTCTACTGCATTTGAATTCATGTCAGAGGAAAAACATAATTATTTGGCTGATGCCTCATGCCTCCCCCAGAGCCGCATGCACTGGAATAGAGGAGCCCTGTGACATGTGTGGAGAACCTGGATTGGGATCTGTGACCTGGGTCAAGCAGTAAAGAGGGGGGACCCCCCAAATATCATACTAGTTAGAAATGTCTCACTGGGTCTTTTGTTTGTTTTATTGTTGTTGTTTTGGGGAAATTGGTTCAATTTTCAGTGCTTTAAAAAAATATTTGGATTTGGTTTGTCGGAGGGTCAACAAATACATGAAGTTCACTTGCATTTTGTTTGTTTAGGTTTGCTTTTGCTTGCTTTAAGTTCAAACACCTGCTTTGAAAGTGGGACAAAATCTAAAATTATGCATAGACACAGCAACGTAGCCGAGGGACATGATTTTAACCATTCATAATAAAAATCAAATTATACCACTCACATCAGCTGCCTCATTGTATCCTCTTGGTACTACCCCTGCCTATCACCGTGGTATAGATTGGGAGTTCATTGTTAACAATGGGTAACTGACTTACGGTTGGTCCAATATTTATTCAGTGATTCTCAGTCTTGTGTAAGAAGATGCCTTTGAATACTGGAGTTTGGGACAAGCCACTTGGAAGGATTAAAAGACTTAAAATGATGAGATAAAGGAGGTGATAATTGTGGTAGATGGCTGCCGGAGTGGAAGAACACGTTACAGCATCCTTAAAGGAGGCAGTTATCACACAAATGACCTCCTGGAATGAACCACCCCCTACAACCATGCTCCTGCCAAGTAAGCTTCTTAAGTGCTCTGGCCATGGCCATTAGATATGCCAGCCCTGAGCTGTCCAATACAGTAGCCACTGGCCACATGTGGCTATCAAGCACTTGACCTGTGGCCACCCAGAATTGAGATGTGCTGTAAGTATAAAATACACACAGAATTTTGAAAGTTTAGTATGAAGACAAAAGAATGTAAAATATCTCTATGATCATTTTTCCCATGGGTACATGTTGAAATAACATTAGGGCTACATTGGGTGACATAAAATATGTTACTAAACCTAATTTCATCTGTTTCTTTCTACATATTTTCATACGGTCCCAAAATTTTAAGTTACACATGTAGTTTATATTATATCTCTATTGGACCAAGCTGCTCTGGAAACCAAGTTCTCCCATATTCCAGAAAATATGCAGCACATGATGTTGCCTTTTGCTTCTTACCTCGTAATAGGGCCATGCAAGAGACAAGGCTCCTGAAGATCTTGCATGATTCAAGACGATCCTGCCCAAGGAAAATGGGTACTTTTTATCCCTGCTTAAGAGGCATAGCCACGAATCGGTAGTGCAAACCCGGGTTATAATTCATGCCAGCCCCATTCCAGTTTTCCGTGATACGCTTTTTCAGTGTAGGAGAATCTGCATTATTTCAGATTTTGCATACAGAATGAAAGCTTAATCAACATGTTTTTAATCACAGCATTTGTAGCTCACAAAATGCAGATTTCCTTTAAGTGCGTGCAGGAAGAGGTGTGGCCTGCTGTGCCCTGCGTCACGTGATCGCTCCCTGTTCCACCACGCAGACGGTCTACAGTAGCATCTTTTCTCAGTCCTGACAAAAATGGTTTGCCTAGTGGTCAAAGCTTTGCTCTACATGTAGAGACAGTGCAGAGGCTGAGAAATGCTCAATTCTTCAGGACAGCGGACAGCACAGAGATCCTTCTGCACCCCTAACCTCACGTATTACAGCACCAGTCTTCTGAGCAAGAGCCTAGCACCCCTGTTACTCAGTGACCACCAGATGAGGAAGGGACCTCAGAAGTTGTTGGGGCTGGCCCCACCCCACGCAAGTCTCCTCTGCCTGATTCTCGATAGCAGCCATCTGGCCTCTGCTGACCTTTCTCCTTGTAATAGAAAGCTGCCTCCCACTCCAAGAACCCTGATGGCTGTTTGTTTGTTTGTTTGTTTGTTTATTAATAGCTCTGACTCTGTAAAGTTCATGCTTATATTGAAAAAAGTAGTCAGGTGTTCACTCCACCGTGACCTAAATGAGATCTAGAATTCAGAGACCCCCACTCCTTCCACAAGCACAAATTTGAATGCAGGCTCAGATCTGGTTTTGGCTATGCCTCACAACCTATTTCAGCATCAGTTGCCTCATCTAAAAGCAGGAGGGGGAGTGAGAAGATAGCTAATGAGTTGCTTTGAAGACTGGAGAGAAGAGAAAGGGCTCTCCAGATGCTAAGTGCTACAGGCATGCATGCTCTGTCTGTTTGTCTGATTCAGAGTGCCTGTTTCTTTAAAACAGGCAGGGGCTGCCTTCCCCTTGCCTACCAAGCTCTCATTTTCACAAAGATGCATTGGCAATTACTCAGAGCCCTGAGCTGTCCTAGGCATTTACAAATTGATTTGTTTCCACATTTCTACCTGTAGAAGATAAGCGGCTGAGTAACGATCCGTGGGTGCAGACTGGGAGTCCAGGGTGGGCTTTGTGTCTACAGAAAGAGGTGTGGAATGAGGAGATGACTCAGGATCCCGTGGGAGAACAGAGGTTGTGTGCGTGGTGTCTATGGACCCCAAATATACAGCAAATACGCAGAGAGTGGAACAGGAAGAGCACCTGATTTGGAGTAAAACAGACATGGGTGTAACTCCAGCTCTGCCACTTACCAGCTGCGGTGGCCTTGGAGAAGTCACATTCAGCTCCTTAACTCTCTTTCATCTACAAAATGGGAACAATGATATCTGCTTTGTAGTACAAAGGAATGTTTAAATGTGTAGCATCTAGAGCCAGACTGGGATTTATTAGCTGTATGACCTTTGGAAACTTGTTTTGGAACAGATTTATGGAGGTGTAATGGACATAATGTAAATTACACGTGTTAAAGCGTACAATTGTGTCAGTTCTGATGTATGTAAACATGTGTGAAACCACAACCAAGCTAATGAACACATCTAACACTTCCGAAAGTTTCCTCCTTCCTCTCCCCCTCCCCCCAGTTACCCTGATCCCCAGAAACCCACTGATCTGCTTTCCGTCATACGAGATTAGTTTGTTTTCTTTGTTTAGTTTTGGATAGTTTCTATCACCGTGCCTTCAAGTTCATTAACTTCTTCTGATGTCTAACACGCCATGAATCTCATCTGATGGGTGTTTCAAATCTCTGGCATTATAGCTTTCATCCCTACAACTTCAATTTGGGTGTTTTGTTTTTTAAAATACCCCCCTTATATCTATTTAACGTGTCTACTTTTTTTCCTCTACCTTCTAGAACACAAAGAATAAAGTTATAAAGACTGTTGTAATGCTCTTATCTAGTAATTCTATCATCTAGGTCATATCTGGATCAGGTTTGAATCATTTTCCTCTTTATTTTTGCTGCTTTTGCATGCCTAGTCATTTTTTATTGGATGCCAGACATTGTAAATTTTACCTTGTTATGTGCTGGGCATTGTTGTATTAAACAAATGAATAAATAAATAAATTTGAATAGGAACATTGTACACTTACAACCAGAAATAACAAAATGTATGTCTTTTAAACTTTGTACACATTTAGTCCATCCATTTAAACATTTCATCTGGCTAGGCCATAGTTAAATATATTTACAATATATTTTTGAGCTGTTTTTCTGGGATGCAGTTCAGTTACTTGGAAGCGGTTACTTGGAAGCTTTCATCTAGGTTTTGTCGGGCGTGACCAGCACAGCATTTAGTCTGGTGTTCGTGTTCTCCGCCAATGAGGCAACACCTTCTTGGCCCTTTAAACGATGCACCACCAACTAGGAGAGTTTCCACCCCGGCTGTTGAGAACAGGCACCATTCATTCCCAGTCCTGTGTGAACTCTCAGCATTGCCCCCTCTAACTCTCTCAGGGGGTGTTTTCCCCTGCTCTTGGCAGCTTCCTCACATATGAGCACCTCTCGCTAAACTGAATACCTGTGAGTGACCCTCAGCGGAGCTCCAGAGTTCGCTCTCTGGTCCTCTGCCCTATAAACTCCAGCCACCTTGACGGCCTTGTACTCCCCGTTGTGCATCCTCAGCTCAGGGAATGTGCTGGGCTCTGCCTGGATTCCCCGTGTGCCCTGTGGACTGAGAGCTCTCTCCAGGCAGTGAGCTGAAGCAGGCGTGAGAGAGTCCGCTCATTTGTTTCCCACCTCTCAGGGATTGCTGACCTTTGCGGACTGATACAGTATCTTGAGAGCTATTGTTTGGTTTATTCATTTGTTTCAGCAAGGAGAGTACATCTGATCCCTCTTTCTCCAGTTGGCCAGAAGTAGAAGCCAGGAAAGTTATTTAAGTTCTCTATAACTCAATGTCCTCACCTATACAAGGAGAATAATAATAGCACTCATGTCATAGATTTGTGGCAAGGATTAAATGCATGAACACTTGTATCTAATACACGGTAATCGCTCAATATGTAGAAGCTATCGTTGTTGTTGTTATCATTATTATTATCATCATCCGGGGCTCTGAATGGGTTTCTGGGTCTGTGAAACTCCTGAATTTTCAGTCCCAAGCACAATACCTGACACTTCACTGGATTTTAATATTTGGACCTTTACTAGTCTATCTAAGCCCCTCCCAGCTGACAACCACTCATCCACTTACTTCGGTGCAAGTTAAGAATGACCTTTGAGATCTTTAGTGGCCATAATTTCTATGCCTCAGAGATCTACTTGATATTCTCATTGAACAAATTAGCGTTTGCAGCAAACATATTTCAATCTAGATTTATTATGCTCGCTAAATTAGTGTAACAAGGGTATGCTGAAGAGCGAACCAGAGTCTAATTCATGAGTCTGGAGGTTAGCCTCAGAGTTAGCTAAAGGAATTCAAGGCAAGTAGGAAAGAGTTTATTCCCCTGGCTGGTGTAGCTTAGTGGATAGAGCATGGGCCTCCAAACCAAAGGGTCACCAGTTCAATTTCCACTTAGGGCACATGCCTGGGTTGTGGGCCGGGTCCCCAGTGGGGGCGTGCAAGAGGCCACCACACACATTGATGTTTCCCTCCCTCTCTTTCTCCTTCCCTTCCCCTCTCTCTAAAATAAATAAATAAATAATCTTTAAAAAAAGAAAAGAAAAAGAAAGAGCTTATTTCAACCCTTCTCAGTCTAACCATTTGGGCAAATGGGATACAGAACTCGGCTCTTTAAAAAAAAAAAGAGAGAAATATATTTGGGATAGGCAACTGAAACAAAGGAAATAGTAGCCTTAGCACCTTTCCCCCCAACTCCTGGCCCTCAAACATCTTTCCACGTTGTGGATGTGGCTGGCATCAGATGGGATGTTCATCACACTTCATGGATCAGACATCTGACGGGGTCTTCCTGGAGGCCTGGGAAAAGCCAACTGTTTGAGGCAGGTCACAGTGTGTCACATGAACAGTTGGATGTGCTCCATGGCAGCCTCAGGCAAAGTCCACCCTTCAGTCTTCTTCTAAGATCCCTCCCTTCCCACATTCTCCTGTCATCAGAAGCAGGGTCTGCTCCCCACTGCTCCATCCTGCCCAAGTGGTGCAGAGACTTATTATGACTAAGGGGCTCGTTAATGACCCCAACACTCTCTTAAGAAGCAGGAGCCCACTGGTCTTGCTTTCTCCTATTTAATAAAAGTCATTTTATTGTCATTAAGAACTAAAATTCTTATGCTCCAGTCAGCCATGACAACCTAGTACACTGGCTTCTCATAATTGCACTTGCAGTTCCGTTGGCAAAGTGACATTTGCTTTTTTTTTTTAATCTCTGAAAGCAAGATCATCACAAACAGACTTTTCATAAATACTGATACACTGAAAAGGACTGTCTGTGCCTAAAGGGTGAATGAGAATTGATGGGGTATGAAAGGATCCAAGATGTTCAGGAAGCGTGTCTGCACTTAAACCTAGGGCCCTAATTTGGGGTCTACATTAATCCTTTTGTTCTACAGTTACTAAGAAAAGTTCTGAGATAACCTGTTCTCAGAGGGCTGCCGTGAAATAAGGGATATAAGACAAGACATAAATCATTGGAACTCATGGTAAGAAATGCTCAGGGCTAGAAAGTTGTATCACAAAGGGGTTAAGATTTAGAACTTTGGAGTCAGACCTGGGTTCAGCTACTGGTTTTGACCTTGACTAACTGCATGTCCTGGGAAAGTCATTTTATTTCCCATTGGTTTTCTCTTTTTGTAAAATGGGGGTGAGTGGGCAGTTGTATGAATTAAACAAGATGAAATATGTAAAGTATTTAGTATATTGCTCCAAGTCAGCGCTCAGTCACTGTTAGCTATTATTATTCGTTGTTTTTTCAGTCCAGAAGAGGACAACATCTTAGATAGTTTCCCAGACAGGGTGGCTCCCTGGATAAGAGAGAGGGTGGGGCTTTGGAATCTGCTTCTGCTGCCTGCAGGCCACAGGCTTCAAAGAAAACTCAAAATGGCTCTAGTTCTGTCTGGATGCCTGAGCAGCCTCCACGTGGTGTGTGTAAGCTCTGTGTCTGCTGCTTTTCTTGCCTTATGCTCTTGACAGTCACATTCACCCCTGAAGTTTGAACTCCCACCTGAGATGCTAAGATTTCATGTTTCTAGACAAAGCAACTTGTCCCAAACTAAATGTTCCCCTTTCTGTGGCTGCAAATTCATTTCTGGATGACCTCACCCTCCCAAGGATTAAGGTCAGATACCTTACTGACACCCCAATGCCCCCTCTTTCTCCTTTTCCTTACCCCTACCATCTGCCATCCTGCCCCTTCCCCCATTCTGATCCCATACAATCTATCAAGTCCTGTCAGTTTTTTTTTTTTTTTTTTTCCGGTTGCCTCTTACATGTCCCCAAATGGGGACCTGGCCCTCAACCCAGGCGTGTGTCCCTGGGGAACCATACTGGTGGCGACCTTTTGGTTCACAGGCCGGTGCTCAGTCCACTGAGCCACACCAGCCAGAGCCAAGTCTTGTCAATTTTATCTGCTCCTTCCTGAATCTGTCCACACAGCCACAGCCCTGTGCAGACCATGGTCATCTTTCACCTGACAAGCTGCAGCAGCCTTCCCCTGGCCCCTCTGCTTCTGCCTTGTCCACTGCAGCCCATTTTCTACTCTGCATGAGGATGATGGGCATCCACCAATGGGTCTACCCTGCTGAAAAATCCTCACGGCTCTTTATACAGCCTCCTTCCTACTAACCTCATGTCTAACTTCCCCTCCCTCTGGTCTGATAGAGCCCAATTTTGCTTGGGGTGGCAATGTGCTCAGTTAAAACTTATACTTTCTGGACTCCCCCGAAGCTTTGTGACCAGGCTCTGATCAAGGAGAGGTAAGCAAAAGTCTATGGTGCAGGGCTTATTGGGAAACCGTGGTTTTCCTGATGAAAAGGGATGGATTCAGCTGGTACAAAACACCTTCTTCTTCTTCCCCTTTTCTGTCTGACACACAGGCTGATGCCTGGGAAGAGGAACCATCCTGTCACCAGGGAGGTGAAAGTCATACATTAAGGTTGGTGGAGCTGGAAGCGGAAGGAACCTGTTTTCTTGGTGACTTCCGGGACCAGCCACAGTTACCCAGGACCATCTAGCTCCAGACTTCCTGTTACATGATGAAAATAAATCTCTATTTGGTTAAGTAATTGCATCGTCATTTCTGTTACTGAAGTTGGACTCAGACTTTCCAGATGTTCTCTCCCATCAACCAGAGGAGCAGTTTGCAAACCTCAGTGAGGATCCAAATCACAGGGACACTTGATACAAATTCAGAGTGGGGCCCCAACCCCAACAGATTCTCTCCTTAAGTGGACGTGCAGTGGGGGCCTGTGACTGGTATTGTTTAAAATGACCCCAGGAAAGCAAAAAGTACAAATATAAATAAAGTAAAATTACCCCAAGAGTGCCCTTTACAGGTGTTCCATGTAGAACAATTAGAAAAAACATCAAGTTCTGGAAATTATACTTAGACAATTAAAGAAACACACAAATTCTGGATTTATAAGGAATTTTATAAACTGGCCTCTGCAACTTCTCCAACCTCATCTCTGGCCACTCCCACTTCCTCTGCTTGACCAGAATTAATCATTCAGTGACTTCACTGGTACTGTTCCCATGCCTAAGAAGCCCTTCCAACTTTTCTGGGCCCGGATGCTTCTCAGTACACAAGGTACAACTCAGGCATCACCTCACCTGGGAAGCCTTTCATGAACCCTCAGGCTGTGCTTGTTGTCATTCCCTGAAGAGCTCTTAAAAAGTCCTGTAGGAAGCCCTGGCTGGTGTGGCTCAGTGGATTGAGCACCAGCCTGCAAACCAAAGGATTGCCAGGTCAACTCCCAGTCAGGGCACGTGCCTGGGTGATGGGCCGGGTGCCCTGTTGGGGTTGTGTGAGAGGCAACCAATTGATGTTCCTCTCATGCACGTCGGTGTTTCTCTCCCTCTCTTCCCTCTGGAAGGTGGGGGGAAGGGAAGTGGGAGGGTATGTCTGTGTGGTCAGATTTGCATACTCACTTGCTTCCACTGCTTTGGTTTGAATGGAGCTGGGAAGGTGGGTCAGAAGCCTTTGGGGTCATTTTAAGTGTTCATTTTACTTCAGTTCTCCCTTTAAAATAACTCCCAAAGACTGACATCTGCAGTCAGAGTTGAACGCCTGCCTCAGAAACTCATTCATTTTAGTGGGCTCTTTTCTCCTTTTCACTCTCCAGTTACACTTCAAGAGTTAAAATCAACACGGGGCAAAACAGCAGCAATCAGATAGCCCCCAGTAGAAACAAGAAACATCTAATTAAATCCTTATACAATATTTGCAGGTCTAGCTCTCAAGGGAGGAAAAAACATTGATGAGTTGGATATTTACGGAACTCCTTCGTTCATCAGCCATGCATTCACTCATTTATTCACTCCCTGCTTCTGCACTGACAAGATTTTCTTGGTTACAAGTAAAAGAAACACAACTCAGGCTGTCTTGTCAGAGAAACAAAATTCATTGGCTCATATATCTGGAAAGTCCAAGATATATGACTCTTTAACTCTTGGAAAGTCCAAGAGTTCTGCTGGCTTCCCACACTGGGGACTTAAATTAAATCCCCAAGTGTCTGTCTTCCTTCTTTCCTTCTTCTTTTGTCTTCCTATTTCCCTCGTTTCCTTCCCCTCCCCCACCCCCCGACTTCTACCTCTCACCTTCCTATCTCTCAGTCAGGTTCTATCCTTGTGGCAAATAAAAGAGCCTCCAGCAGCCTTAAACAAACATCCTAGCAGCTTAGCAACCCAGCGAAGAGAGGTTGTCTGCTGCTGGCACCAGCCCAAAAAGTTCCTGGGAGGACTCTGATCTGGCTGGTGTTACATGTCCTTGCCTGAAAGCAATTTCTGAGGCCAGAAATGTGGAATAGTCTGATTAGCTAGGCTGGGGACACATGGCAAGGGTGGAGAATATGAGGGGTCAAGTTCTTCCCTACCTAATCACAGGGAATGTGTACAGGATACTGAAGAGACATAACTGACAGATTTCACCATCCTATTCCCTCCCTCCCTCTTCTTCTCCCTTCTTCCCTCACATTCATTCATGTATCCATCCATCCACCCATCCATCCTTCTATCCATCCATTTATCCATCTAACAAGCATTTATTTAGAGTTTTTTCTATGCTTGGCCCTAGATAGGCACTAAGGTATAGGTTGTCTACCATAGAGCTAAAGGGCAGGATCAGGGCTCTGCACAAAGCTTGGCCCAAAGTAGGTGCCCAGTAGGTAGGTATTTGAATGAATTAATAGATGACCCTGAGTCTTAAGCTTGGGTCACCAGGACAAGACAGCGATGATGCCCCTGATGGAAAATGAGTGTGTGAACAGGAAAGGTGGATCAGGGTGAAAGGGGCTATACTGGGCTGAATGCTTGAGTATCTCATGTTGTGCCCCACAAGTGAATGGTATACCACCTCTCCCCTGGCAGCAGGGGAGCCAGGCACTGCCAGTCTCAGAGACTGGGGACTGAGGCAATTATTCTGAGCCATCAAATGAATATTTTGGAATGAGAGTCAGCAGGGTTGGGGTTTAAACAGTGATATGATACACCAGGCTGCTTTTGGTGGCAGGATGGAGGGACTGGGAGCCCAAGAGCCCACCAGCCAAGGCACTAATAAGCCAGAGACTCCCTTCCTTGGTCCTCTTCCCTTTCTCTCTCTCAGGGGATGCTTCCAGGTGCTCTCTTCTTGGCCACTGTGTCCAACAGCCTTTGGATGGTGTCAGTGGGCATTCTGTGTACCTACCAGTGAAGGGAAATTTCCTGGTGTGGGAGAATGGACTTTGCTCTAAGAACATCCCCCATTGCACTTGCTTCTCAGCATTAAGTAAATATTAGCTCCGGGAAGTCCACTGGCAGAGTGGGGTGGGAGCTCAGAGTCGGTGGAAGGACAGGATTTTTGTGAGCTTTCTCACCTTTTTGTGTATTCATTCATTTGTTCTTTTCTTTTTTTTTTTTTTTTTTTTGACACAGATCTTTTATTAGAAGTTGTTTGAGCTAAACAGAGGATACTCCTGGAAGTAAGATCTCAACAGACTGAGATAAATGCTTCCTGTTCAATTGTTAATTCACTCATAAATCTCTTCCTTCTTTCATTCACTCAGCAAACATTGGTGAGGCAGATTATTCATGCCCCGCCCAGATTCCTTCCACTCTTTCTATGCCCCACACCCCTCCTTAGGTGCATCTTCCCTTCCAACACCCGCACCCACCACCCACCACGGATCTTTCAGGCCTGGGGAATTTATATCCTCCCCTGCACCCCCACCCGCCCCCAGGGTGCCTTTAAGCTGTGACTGTGAAATGCAGGAGTCAGAAAGCTCCAGACCCTTGGCTCCTGGTAGGAAAACTGTGAGGTACAACATACACTCCAGAGTCCCCAGAAGGGTCAGCCTGAAGCTGCTCTCTGACATATTTTGTCTGAAGCCATATCTTTGCCCAGAGGGCTGGGACTGTGGAGAGGCAAGTGAAGCAACTAGAGAGCAGAATTTAAGGGGACACGACTCTCAGACTCATGCATGGACCTCCACACAATTTGCACCCTGGGCGCCTCACTCTGCTCCACCAGCCCTGGCCCTGCTGGCTGGCCCTCCTCCTCTTCCCTATGGGAAACCTGACCCAGGTCGACTGAGTAGGTGCTATGTGCTAGAAACTGGTCTGAGTTCACTACAAGGAATAAGACTTGGTCTCTGGTCTCCGAGAGGTCAGTCTGGTGGAACCCACGTGGTTCTGGGCTCTCTGTCTGCAAATGACCACGCCACCAGTAGGGGTAGCCCTGAGAAGGGAAGAGTTTACCTGAGCGCTCACATGACTGGCCTCAACTGCCTTGTTACTCAAAGCAGTCCAAGGCTGCTTCCTGGAGGAGAGTCACAGCATATGGGAAATTAAAAGCACTATTAAAATAATTGGCTGTGTACGGTGAACTGCTGCAGACATTCATGGATTTGCATACTGTAAAGGCAAAGAAATTTGTTCTTAGTTAACTTGTCTTACAGTACTTGGATTTGAGGTTTAGTGCAAGCCCAGCTGCAGGGGGACTCACTTCGTGTCACCACAATGTCTGCATAGAGTTAGGGCATGAGACCAGGATGCTCTGAAATATCCGTGCAGAGGAGCCATGAAGCCAACAGAGGGATTTCAGTGTTGGAGTAAGTCCCAGGGATCTTGGATAACAGGGCTTGAGACTGTCTTAGAACCAAGTACTGGACATAGGAGGACAATCCAATCAAAGCTGATGGGATGCTCACCAGGAGAAATCTGCTAGAAGCTGGGAGCTGAACTGAAGTTGTGGCGGACTATTTCGTGTGTATTGTCCACAACATTGGATGGCTCTTTGTGGAGGAGGGAGTTACGATCCTGCCCCGTGACTTGCTCTGGATAGGGGGCTCCAGGTGGTGGTACTGCCAGCAAAGGCTTTCATTACAGCCCATGTTCCCCCTTCCCTTGGCCACAAGGCTGACTGCCGGTTCTTAGCCCAGAAACCACCCTTCTCTCTCTTCTACTCTGTAACGCTGGAGCACTGTGGTAATTGGTTCCCTTTGCTTTTGCCATTTGCTATGGATTGAAATGTTTCCTCCCCAAAATTCACATGCAGAAACCCTAAACCCCAATGTGATGATATTTGGAGGTGGAGCCTTTGGGGGGTAATTAAGGTTAGATTAGGCCATGAGGGAGGGTCTCCTTTGAAAAAGAGGAAGAGTCCATCTCTGGCCCTCCCTGCAGTGGGAAGGTACAGCAGGAAGGTGACCCTCACCAAGAACCTGACTCTGCCGACACCCTGGTCTCAGACTTCCAGCCTCCAGAACTGTGAGAAATAAACAGCTGGGGTTTAATCCACCCCATCCATGGTGTCCTGTGATAGCGCAAATGAAGATGCTGCTAGTGGGTGCTGGGGGAGGTTGCAAGGCTGGAGGAGGGGAGAAGGGTCTTTCTCACTCCTGTTGCCACCGCAACAGTCCTAGGACCTGCACTAACAAGCTGGTTCCAGTTTCCAGGTGTTCCAAAACCCCCCACCCCCAGAGTCAGGCTCACTGCACCCCCTGCGAGAGATGCCAGCAGCATCAGCCACTCCCCAGGGTCAGGGCACCAGCACTGAGTGCCCCCCCAAGCAGCTAGGCTCTGACAACCCCAAGCCCTTCCCTTCGCTCCCCCAGACGGAGCAGTGGTCTTTGCTCCCTCTGGACTCTCTGCGTTACCCCACTGTTCCCTTTGACTTGTCAGTCCTCTAGGACTCATTAAAACACTTTTCTGTATTAAGGTCTGTCTATTAAAACACAACAGAATGGATTCCGTTTTCCCAGATGGGCACCCCCCTGGTGGCCTGGAGCCTGGGCTAATGAGGTGGGCAGAGTCTTGGCCAACCCGCAGTGGACACAGGGTCTGAGCAGGCAATAAGCCTTTGTGCTGTGAGTTGCCAAGATTTCTCGGGTCACTCTTTCACGTGGCAGAGTGTAGCCTATCTTGACTATTACAGAAGCCACAGACATGACATTATCCTCCTGCTGGGCTGTTAGGAGAGGATTCTCTCACTCTGCCAATGGACAGAGAGCTGTGCCCAGAGCGGGCTACACACTCCAGCAATTTTACAAATACCCCGAGGTCTGGGCAGATCTCACTGGTTTGAAGTTGGGTAAAGGAGAAAAGCCTGGGGTTTTATTTTTAGTAAATGAAGTTTTATAAATAAACAAGGGAAAGACAAACATCCCTGTAGAAAAATGGCCTCAGGTACATGTGGAAATGTGCTCAATTATACCAGTAACCAAAAAACAAAAATTAGAGTATATTACACCATTGTTATGGATTGAATGGTGCTACACCCATTCCAGAAAAGGGGGTATGTTGAAATCCTAGTCTCCAGTACTTCTGAATGTGATTTTATTTGGAAATAGGGTCATTGCTGGTGTAGTAACTTAAGAAGACGTCATCCTGGAGTAGGATGGGTCCCTAATCCAATAGGACTGGTATCCCTATAATAAGATGGCCGTGTAGAGACAGAGACAGAAGGAGCAAGCCACGTGATGATGCGGCCAGAGGTTGGAGTCATGCAGTGCAAGACAAGGAGCACCAAAGACTGCCAGCACGTCCCGGCGGCTGGAAGAGCAGGAAGGACTTCTGCACAGATTTCGGAGGGGGTGTGGTCCTGCCGACACCTGGATTTTGGACGATGGCCTCCCAGAGCTGTGAGACAATCAATTTCAGTTATTTTCAGCCCCACACAGTTTGCATTTTTTCTAAGAATGGCTCTAGGAAACTAATAAAAACATTCTTTACTTTTCACATCGGAAAAGAACAAATTCCCCAGGGTTTAATAGAATGTTTGTGAGGGGTCGGTAATAGGCAGTCTTATCCACTGCTGATGGATAGTAGGTTGTATTGGCAAAATGTATCAATAACAGCCTTAAGAAAAGAACGTACCTTTTGTCCCAGCAGCTACATTTCTATAGTTTTTTTCTGATAACCGGGAAAGTTAAAAATAATCTGCGTATGATAATAATGGATTGCTTCAGTAAACCAGGACGTACCCCATGCAGTCATTAGGAATGATAACGCCGATCTGTGTCTATTGCTATAGAATGACTGAGGCATTCCAGTGGTTATATACATGTAGCGCGTAGCGGGGGTGACCCTCTCTGTTGTGGGAAAGATAAAGATGTCTACACACATACATATACACAGAAAAATGTTTCCAGGGTTGGATAAAGTACTTGGAAATTGGTAGATACCCAATAAAACATTGACTGAATAAATTAATGAGTAATTAAATTAATAAAAGTTATAAACCAAAATGTTAACATTTGTTTTCTGTAGGTTTCGAAATTATGGGTGAGGTTTTTGAAACATGCATTTTAATTATTTTTTTAATTATATTTATTTTCTAATTTTTATATAATAAGCAGGCATTACGTCTGTAATAAAAAAAAGAAAGAAAAGGTACTTACGTTTCTGCTTCAATTCTGCCATCAGTTTATGTTTTGATCTGGGACTCCACAAACCCCAACTCCCATCCTGCCTCAGTCCGCAGCAGGAAGTGGGGGGCTGGTTCGGTGACCTCCAGGCCCCTCCCCAGTGGCCTGGTGGGGGATGGGAGGATGGAAGGCTCTACAGCAGAAGGGACCCCAGTGAAATGGAAACAGGAACAGAAAGATTCCCCAGGAGCCGGGTGAAAGTGTGTGGGTGAGGGAGCCGCTGGTCCTCAATCCTGCTGAGGCCTCAGAGGCCAGCAGGAGACACAGTCAGAGCTGCCCAACCACCATTAGCTCAGCTGGGCCTGAAGACACATCGGATCTCCATCCTGGTCGGTCAAAAGCTGGCAAAGAAACAAAGCAAACACCAACGCTGAGGGCTATAAAAGCCCAAGGTTTAGTGCAGCCACTTTGGAAAGCAATCCAGCAGTTCTTTGAAGGTTACACACGGAGTTACCCCTTTGCCCAGGAGTTCCGCTCCTAAGAGAGATGAAAACGTGTGTCCACATACAAACCTGCACGTGAGTGTTCAAAGCAGCATTATGCATAATAGTCAAAAGACAGAAGCAACCCAAATATAGATCAACTGGTCCATGGATAAATCAATTGTAGTTCATCCACACAATGGAATATTAGTTACCTATAACAAGGAATAAAGCACCAATATATGCTCTAACACGGAGGAACGTTGAAAACATAATGTTAAGGGAAAGAAGCCAGTCACAAAAGGCCAAATAGTGTATGATTCCATTTATGTGAAATGTGCAAAATAAGCAACTCTCTGGAGACTGAAAGGAGATTGGTGGCTGCCTAGGGCTCCAGGGGATGGTTGGATTGGAGGGTTGATGGTTAAAGTATACGGAGTTTCTTTTTTTGAGGTGATTGAATATATTCTAAAACCGATTGTGGTGATGATTTCACAGTTCTGTGAATATATTTAAAACAATTGAATTGTTAACTTTAAGTGAATTGCATGGTAGATGAACAATAAATACTTCAATAAAGATGTACAAAACTGAAAAAGAATAAAGCCTCTAAGATTGGCTTTTCCCAACCCATGCTTTCAGCTCGTCCTGCAGGCAAGGATGTGAAGATAGCTCCCATTTATTAGGCACATCCTCTGTTCCAACCCCGGGTGTTAACCATGGCGAGGAGCTGGAGGACAAGAGACACGTGGTCCAGGCACTCCTTTCAGCCCAGCCAACAGCTGGTGAACCAACAGACATATGAGTGAAACCATCCTAGATGATCCAGCTGCCAGCCAACCCTCCCACTGGCCGTTCCTACACGAAAGAACCCCGAAGAGATCAGCCAGGCTGGTCCAGACCAGAAGACCTGCCCACCTGACCCACAGAAGTGTGCACTAAGTGAATGCTTGTTGCTGAAGGCACTGAGTTTTGGGGTGGTTTGTTATGCAGCAGAAACTGACACACTTCTGGTAAAAATGTGTCCTGGTTCCTCTCAGGAATATTTTAAGCTATGGAAATGCTGGGTCGTAGACCCGGCTTGTCTTTAAGTCTACTAGATATTGCCAAGTAGTTTTCTGCAGTGGTTCTGCCAATTTACACTCCCTCTGGCCTGGTAGGCAGGTTCCTCCTGCACTCGGGAATGTCAGAGGTTTTCATTTGGGCCTATCTGGTAGGTGCGAAATGGTATCTTGTTGATTCAGTCTGCAATTTCCTGATCGCAAGTCAGGTAGAACATAGTTTCTGAAGTTGGTTGGTTGAGTGGGTTTTCTGCAAAGGAACAACGACCCGTGGTCAGGTTTGCATTTCTCCACCTTCTCAGTGAGGCTGGCTCCCACTCATTCTTTAAGATGAATGAAGCCATTAGGCTTTCACTCCTCAGTGCCCTCTCCAACTCTTGTCACCTGCCTTCTCCTTTAAGAATCAGCTCAGGCACTAAGTCCTCCAGCTAACCTTTCCTGACCTCCAACCCCTGTGTTCCGCGTAATTGTCTCACTTCCCCTTCTGCATCAGGGGCCAGGGGAACTGGGAGCCAGTGCCTGAGCCTCTCCTCCCCATTCTGGGACCCAGCCAATGAGCTCAGTGCTGGGCCCTGGGTGACGCCTTTCTTGATCCTCCTTCCTGAGCAGCTTTCTGAGAGGAGGAGCTAAAAGAGCAAATAGGAATCTGCTTCACTTAGTCTGGCCCCACTGATCTTCACATTTGTTTGCCATCTTTAGGGTTTATAGAGTGCTTCCGTGTTCATTATCTCATTTTGGTTTAACAATAATAAAAGATATTAATAACTAAATTAATCAACAGTATATTTATATGGCATTTATTGAGGAATAACCCTGTGAGGGGCACTGCACTTAGCACATTTCTTGCATTATCTTACTGAATCCTCAGAGCAGCCCCACAGGAAGGTTAGTTCATTTAATAGATGTGGAAAGTGATGCTTTGGAGGTGGCTGAGATGGGATTGAATCCAAGGTCAGTCTAACTCTAAGGCCTGTGTTTTGTTCTTTTTTTTAAAGTATTTATTTATGTATTTATGTATTTATTTTTAGAGAGAGGGGGAGGGAGGGAGAAAGAAAGAAAGGTAAAGAAACATCGATTGTGCCTCTTGAATGTGCCCTGATCAGGGACTGAACCCACAACCCAGGCATGTGCCCTGACTGAGAATCAAATCAGTGACCTTTTGCTTTGAGGGACGATGCCCACCCAACTGAGCCACACCAGTGAGAGCCTCTGTTTTGTTCTTAGTCATGGGCCATACAGCATCTATGACTATGAAACTGAATCCCAGACAAAGGGAAGTCATACCTGGAAATCTTCCCCGGGCCTCACACCGCTCATCCTGCTCAGCCCCGCCCCACTCGTTTAACCTGAGGTTGGTGGGAATTTCCATCCTCAGTTCCCTCACATGGTGAAAAGTGATGCGAGTGAGCCGCTTGCTCTCAGGTCACTTGGGGCTCAGGACCAGAATCCTGAATCTGAATCTTTAGTGGTAGGAGCAATTTGGCCCCTCCACCGTGGCTGCTCGGGTGAGGGTCCATGGACCACAGCACTGGAGTCCCTTGGGAGCCATCTCGGGTCTACAGCTGAGCTCTGCGTTTTAACAGGTGCCCAGGAGATTCCTGTGTGCAGGTGTGAGAGAGAACTGCTGCGTATACTAGGATGCTTGAATTGGAGTCCTGCCTCCACCTGTCTTAGCTGAGGACCCTGAGGGAGACATCATACCTCTTTTCACTTTTTTCCCATCTCTAAAACGGGATGAGTCAAATAATATAACACTTAAAACACAGCAACTTTACATAATTATAATTACCCATGTATATTAGTTTCCTACAGCTGCCATAACAGAGTAGCTTAAAGCGACACAATTTTATTTTCTCAGTCTTGGAGGCCAAAGTTCAATATCAAGGTATTGGCCGTGCTGGTTCTTTCTGGACACCCGGGGAGATAATCCATCACAGGTCTCTCTCCCAGCTTCTGGTGGCTGCTGGCAGCTTAACTCCAATCTCTGCCGCTGTCTTCACATGTCTCTCTGTGTCAAATCTCCCTCTTCTGTCTTCTATAAGGACAAGAGTCATTGGCTTTAAGGGCCACCCTAAATCCAGGTTGACCACAGCTCAGGATCCTCAACTTAATTACATCTGCAAAGACCCTTATCCCAGGTAAGGTCACATTCTGAAGTTCTGGGTAGACATGATATTTTTTGGTGGGGGGAACACTATTCAACCCACTACAGCGTGTTTTGTGTAGGTTGGTTGCAAAATAGTCCCAACTGTTCCTTTCCCTGTATCCATGCACCTTGCAATGTGACTTTGCAGTTCTTCCCATCAAGAGGTAGAGTCTAGGCCCCTCTCTCTTCCCATTGAATCTGACTTGCTTTCCCAACAGAATGTGGGAGAATGGAGTTTCAGTTCTGAGTTTAGGCACCAAGAGTTCTTCTGCTCCCTCTTTTGGATTGCTGCCTCCACATTAAGGGGCAGGCCAAGTTAACCTACAAGAGGATGAGCAACCACACGGAGCAGAGAGGAGGCACTCCAGCTTAGGCCAGCATAGCCAGCCATCCTCCAGCCGATCTGCCTGCGGACCAGAGACACATGTGTGAGCCTGGCCAAGATCAGCCAAACAGGCTCAGATAAGCAGAACCACTCAGCTGCCCAGGAATCAATGTTTCTTACTGTATGCCACAGAAATTTCATGGTTTGTTATGCAGCATCATTGTGGCCATTGATAACTGTTACATATTATCCTATTAATAAAAGTAAAATAGTATAACAGCATGTTTTAATCTAGTGGTTGTAATCTCAATAGAGTATTCAAATCTACCTAGAATGGAAGTTCCATAAGCACAGAACCTTTTTCTGTCTTGTTTTTTACTGCATCCTCAGTTCTTAGAGTAACATGTGGCATTTAGCGTGTATTTAACTTAATAAATGTCTGTTGTATGGATGGATTAAATCTTGGCTCTGCCTCTTATAGGCTTCATCTCCCAGCCTCAGTTTTCTTACCTACTAAATGGGATGATACAGAGACCTGGAAGAGATGACATGAGTGTTAAATGAAGAAGGGAACATAATGTACTTGATACACAGTAAGCTCGCAGTACACAGAAGCAAGTATTATTCAGAATGGGGCCACGGGCCACAGACTTTACAAAGCTAAAACTAAAACTAAAACACACATATGCACAAACTATTTTGCACAGTCCCAGGGACTTCATCAATGTGCTGAAGCCAGAGCCTCAAGTTAAGAGCCTGTACTTTAGAGATATTTATAAATGCCACCTATTTTTTATTATTAGGACAACAATCAACAGCACCTAATAAATGCTCGATCAGAAGGGGCTGCTGAATAAATTAATATGAAAATGGATCATTTATCCCTGAAATTCTTTGGCCAATGACCATCTTGGCCATGGTCAAGCCTTTCTGGCTCATCACCTGTGAGGACAGAGAAATGACCCTGGCTTTTTCTGACGAGCGGTAACAGTGGCACAGAGCCTTCTCCATGTGGCCAGCAGAGGCCGCCACTGTCTCGTTGGGCCTCTCTGTTCAACCTCCTCACAGTTCAGTAAAAACCTGCTCCTTTCCTCCAGCTCCACCATCAGATCCATGTGATTCTGTGATGTAACTGCAATACCCTTCTTGCTACAGTGCCTTTTAATTAGGCATCCAACGGCCCTGGAGATCATACTGCTCCCTTGTAATGGTGTGTTCCAGAAAATTACTGCCATCTGATTATATTAAAGAAGGGCCATTCAACTGATTGGTTAGGCATACTTCAGCGATGCTGCCATGGCATCACGACCACTGTCACCATTATTGGTACTTACAGAGTGAGGAGTGAACGCGTGTTCTTCTGGAAGGTTATTGATGGGATAGGCTAGTTCTCATGGAACGGCCAGAACAGGAGGAGCTGAGAAATCATGCCTAGAATTGCGACACAGGACAGTCACCAATTGAGGTGAAGGAAGAGTAGCTCACAGTAGTTGAGACTGTACTACTACAGGCTGAATTGTGTCCCCCTGAAATTCATATGTTGAATTCTTAATCCTAGTACCTCAGAATGCAACCCCATTTAGAGATAAGGTCTTGAAAGTGGCAATTAACCTAAGAGCTTTAGGGTGCACCCTCATCTAATATGACTTGTATCCTCATAAGAAAAGTTAATTTGTATACAGACATGGATACAAAGACAGGAAAAAAAACCCATGTGAAGACACAGAGAGAAGACGGCCATCTCCAAGCAAAGCAGAGAGGCCTCAGAAGAAATCAGTCCTGCTGAAGGAATCCTTGACCTCAGACTTCCAGCCTTCAGAACTGCGAGAACTTTAATGTCTGTTGTTTAAGCCCCCCAGTCAGTGGTGCTCCGTTACAGCAGCCTGGACAAACTAAGACGCACACTGCACGCCAGATGAGTGCTCGGCACAGAAGATTGTGCTTGATCCTTGCTGTAGTCACTCGCTCAAGGTCTTACTGGCTGGCAAGTGGCAGGACCAGTATTTGAATCCAGGTCCCTCTGACTCTGATGCCTGCCACACATCGCCAAGCTGCCTCGAACTGAGATGAGGGAAAAAGGCAGCCATTGGCCAGCATGAATTTTGAAAATCCCTTCTACTGTAAATAGTCTAGAGTTTGGTACACGGTGGAGGCTCAGACATATTTTTAGCAAGTTCCGGTGTCTATCATACTGTTGAAAGAGTGCCACACTCGCTGAGGACTCTTTAGGGAGTACGAGTGTAAATCTCTGAGAGCTGTGAGAGAGGACGCCTGATGCTCCTCCAGGAAGAATCGGAATCTGCACTGGCACCTGGATGGCTCTGCTGCTTTGAGAATACTGTCTGAACTGCTTAGCCGTGTCTCTCTGTGCCGGGGCTTGCTGCCGCCCACCTCCTCTCCAGCTGAGTCTCTGGCCACGTACCTGCTGGATCCAACAGTGCAGGAACAGCAAGGATGCTGTTCCCTGAACAGTTTGCTCTCCTTCTTGCCTCCATGTCTTTGTTCGTGCTGTTCCTTCTGCCTAGACTGCCCTCCCCGCCTTGTCCACCTGGTGATCCCCTCCTCATCCTCCAAGTGTCGCCCTTCAAATGTCCCCTTTCAGGAAGCTTTTGTGACATCACCTGAGAGAATCAGGGGCTTCCTCCTACGGGCACTTGTTATACTTTCTCCCTCCTCTGTGTGACAGACGCACCCTAAGGTGACCCCCACAATGAGTCACGGCCTTGTTTGATCACCTCCCCTTCAGTTTGGGCAGAACCAGGGACTTGCTTCTAACCAATAGTGTGTGGCAAAGGTGACCCTTAATTAGGTTCCCTTACATGGTGAGGATGATGGGATGGCACTTTTTCAGAAGACTCCATGCTAGCAGACTGCAGAGAGACACTCCCTTGCTGGCTTTGAATCAGAAGCCAGCTGTCACGTGTGGGCCACATCCCATAAAACTGTGAGCAGCCTCCAGGATCAGAGATAGGCCCCCAGCCAACAGCCAGCAAAAAGGCAGGGCCTTCAGTCACTGTGTGGCAAAAGATGAACTCTGCCACCAACTAAATGAGCTTGGAAATAGATCCTTCCCTAGTCAAGCCTTCAAATGAAAACACAGCCCTGCGGACACCTTGATTGCAGCCTTGTGAGACACTGAGCAGAGGAACCAGCTAAATCAGACTAGAAACTGAGGAAATAAATATATGTTAAGCCAGCAGGTTTGTAGTAATTTGTTACACAGCACTGGATAACTAATACACTCTGTTACAACACATAGCCAGTATTATTCTTCATGTGATATTCCAACTAGAAAGGATCCATGAGAATAAAGAATAGAGTTCAGCTCTGCTAGCCCCCTGCACAGTGCCTGGCACATAGTAGGCACTTGATACATGTTTGTTGAATGAATAAATGAATATTATTTTTAAGGTTCCATCTGACTTTAAAAAAAAACCACTCTAATTCTAGGATGTTGAAACTCCATTACGGTTACCTTCATGGAAGGTCAATGAGGATATCAAATTTCCAAGGAATAAAAAAGAATGCAGAGAGCAAGCATTCTTCTGTAACAGTTATAGATCCTTTGACGCAATTTGCCAAGCAGTTGGGCACACTGGGCTCTGTAAATGTAATGACAATGTCTTCTGATTGTCTTTGAAAATGGTCAAAGTCAAAGGCACAATCCCCAAACCTGCTGAAAGGCAGCTAGGACTATTAGCTGCTATTTGAAACCCGGAGGCAAAGAGACATTAAGAGCCTCAAACCAGTCAGAGGGAGAGTCATCAGTCAACCATGGAGCCAGGGACAGAATTCTAAATCTAAATTTGCCCAGAACCCCCAGAAAATACTTCGCACTTCCCTCCTCATCTTCCTTCCCCCTCCTTCCTCTTCATCTTCCCCTCCCCTCCCTCCTCCTCCATCTTAGAAACAAACAGGTAATTCTCAGAGCCAAAAAGCCTGCAGATCACAGCCTCCAAGGGCCTCATTGTACAGGTGAGAAGACTGAGTCTCCAGAGAAAGGATTTGGCCAGCAGGTACAGACGGTCCTGAGAAGAGCACTGTTTTTCAGAATCCCCTGAAAACTAAAGTTAAAAATAAAAACAAAACAAAAACTTCCTGGAGGATCAGTGAGGAAATGAGGCAATCAACCACAAATTCAAGCACCTCACTATTCAAACAAAAAGTATTACAGGGTCTTTCCAGATCAGCAAAGCCAAGGAGTTATTTTCTCAAAGCAATTCTTATAGCAGCCCAGAGCAGCCCTGGTCCCAGGCACCGTGCCAGGTGGTTTGCACACATTACCTTCATTAGCCTCCCAACCATTTTTTTATAACCCTTTTTATAGCTTTTTTTTTTTTATGAATGGAGAAACTGAGGCTCAGAGAGGAGACATGATTCCTCCAAGGTTACATAACCAGGAATTACTTAGCCTAGTCTGTCTGTGTTACTGATCCGGCTGCTGAGACGCCCGAAGGACTGGGGAGTGAGGCTCAGAGGAGGGGATGCGGGCTGGGGAGCCTTGCGTGGAACCCTCACGTCAGAGCTCAGGATGCTCCCATCCTGCCGCCCTTTAGCATATTTGATCCACACAACACAGAAGCCCCTGACTATCGGTTGCAGGAGGGCAGGGAGCATCTTGGTCTGTTCCTGCTGACTCAGAACATCACCTGGCAGAACGAAGGAGGAGCTTAGTAAAGTTCGAATGATGATCGAAGGAGTGAACACAGGCATGGATGAGGCCCCGGTGAACCGTGCTGATATGTGTGCAAGGTTATTTTTGCTGGGGGGCTTCTCTAATCTGAACCAACCTGATGTGTGTATGGAGTGAATGTGCCAGCATAACCAATGTATAATCCCCTGATTAAAGAAGCTCTTCCAAACTTCCTAGCAATCGGATTACAACACAGCAGGCCTGATAAGGTCACTTCCACTGCTCTGCCTTTTTCCAGCCGCCAAATTGGCTCCCTGATATTTATTATGGCAATCGTTATAGTTTGCTATTTCCCCCCAAAGCTGTGTGAGAGAAGTCAGCTTCTATTCCATCTGTCTTCATACAAGATGCAGCAAGAGTGTGTAGTGGGTTAGGAATGTGGGTGGTTAACAGCACAGACTTTGGGGAAACTGCCTCATAGCTCAGACACTGTTTCCTCATCTGTAAAGTGGGGGTAATCATGATATCGGCTTCACAGGATGGTTGGGCGGATTAAAAGAATAGATGCCTGTAAAGTGCTTAGCTCTCTGCAAGCACTCAGTAAATTTCCCTTTACGCTACTCATGAGAGAGAGTGGAACAGGCACCACTGGCTCCCTGTGGGACTTGGACAGGACAGGGACCTTCTCCGGCCCTTGGTTGTCCTATGTATTACACAGAGGGAGAGAGAAGGAACTAAGGATTCGTTCAACAAATAATTACTGAACACACCCTATGTGGTGATCCTGGGGCTGAGCACCAGACACGGAGATAAAGGGGTTCTGGCCCTGTCCTTGAGGACCTCCTGTGTGGGAAGAGCTTTAGCTTTAACCACGATGCCAAGCATCATGGAGTGCCTCGGTACATGCCAGGCCGAGTGATAAGCACTTTGCATACATGAGATCAATCAATATTCGTAATAATGCTGTTGACAATGCCACTGTGCCCATTTTATAGGTAAGGGCACTCTGGCACAAAAGCCCTCCATGATTTACCCAAGGTCGCACAGGTAGCGAATATCAAAGATGGAATTTGAACCTGGAGAGCGACTCTGAGCTCTAACGCCCTTCTGGCACAAACATCCTGTGATTCTCCATGACTAGAGACAGACTGGTGATTACACCGAACCCGAGATAAACACCTGTATCTCCCCTCCTCCTGATGCTTTTGTGCTTTCTCTTTTCTCACATCTCTCTTATCTCCCCGCACTTCCATCAATATTCCCTGCATTATCTACCAAGCATACAGGCGAACATTTCCATTTTCTCTGCTGATACCATCCCCACTGACACTGCAGGGAAGAGACAAGCTGTGGTCCTGGAGAGAGAACTCCAGTTGCTCATCCCCTTCTCTAGGGGCCTCGGAGCTGAGAGACACCTACATCAGAGGGCTTTGAGCCTCCTCCTCCTCTATTAAACCCCTGCTCATTCTCCCTGACACAAAAATGTCAGATTCCCAACCAGGAATCGTTAGTAGGTGGCTACTTTTTAATCTTAGACATTCCCGGCCCAACTTTTGAGAAAATGTGGTCTTCGTACCATTTCCTCTGGACCTTTCAGCATCAGTGAACCAAACATTTGGGAGGCTGCACAGCACAAATCCTAGGGTTCAAATCCTAATTCATTGATGAACTATCTCTGTGACCCTGGGGATCGTTATGTCCTCATGTCTCAGTTTCCTGGCTAGTTTTCCAAGATGGTGATGATGATGATGATGATGGTGATGATGATGGAGGTGGTGGTGGTATTTCTCTTCACAGAATAGTTGGGAGGATCGGGTGAGTTAAAATACAAGTGTTTATAAACAATGTCTGGCACTGAATAAACATATACTTTTTTACATGTCCATGGGAACTACATCTCCAATTAAACTAATCTCTACTGCCTTCTAAGGTTATAGTCCAGACGGTAAGAGGGAAGAGGAGACGCTCCAAATGACTATGGAATAGAAGAAGCCTTTTATAAAAAGCTTTTTTTAAAGCCTTTTATTGCCATAAAAAATAAAAGAATCAACTTTACAACACAGGACATGGTGCTTGGCTGCCTCTGGGAGACAGGAGGTTTAGAAAATCCATTTGACAGCTGAGGAGGGAGGCCTTTTGGGGAGGGTCATTCAACTAGATCGGGGAGGTTCTGAGAGTGGATTAGTGGCTTTCCTCCTGCTATCCAGACTGCAGCCGGGTGTGGTGTCTCTTGATGAAAACAAACACATCATAAACCAACAACAACCAAACATCCAGTTCAACACAGAGCACTTCTGAGTTGAGTACAATTCACTCTTCTTTCTGCCTTTTCAACTGTTCCCGGGTGTTCAGGATTTTCCAGGAACATCCATTGGAGAAGGGCTTGACTTGCTGGAGCTGAGGAACGATAAGGAACTATGAAAAGTGGCTTTGCTGAAGACAGGGAAGGGAAGCCTGCAGCGTACAGGAGAGAATTATATTTTCCTTCTGAAGAGAGCAGTACGCAACCAAGGCCAGGTCTGCTCTTGCACTCTGGGCCCGAAGGAAGCAGGGCAGCCCTCGGGAGCCCAGACGTCTTGGCTTTCCAAGACCTTATTTCTGAACAACAAGCACATCTTCAGACATGAAATAGGATTCCTGAGGTTCGAGCACAGTTACACGCTGCCTCTCATCAAGGGGACACACTGCACACTCATTCGAAGATGGTCATGCAAGATGGATGGAAGAAACCCCAACGAGTTCTTTCACCGTGCTCTTGAACGTGTCTACCCTCCCAAATCGGCCTCTATGAAATTAAACAATAATAGAAAGGCATCCTAGATGGTCTCTGATGTTTGCCAAGGAAAGCATTTTTTTCTCCTAAGACTTGTGTGCAAGGTAGTTTCTCCTACCTAAAGCAAAGTACCTTCTTGCAAGCATTTTTTTTTGCATAGAAATAAAAATGTTGGGAATGGGGATGCTAGCTCCTGGGATGCATTTATCAAGCCAATCACAGTAATTATAATCAGAACACAAACTAAGTGAAAGCTAAGCATGAAATACATTTGCAGTAAACCTGAACTGCATACAATTAAGCCCTGCTGGGTGGTATTTTGAAGTATGCCATTAATATATTTTGGGGGTGTGCAGATTGATTTTTTTTCTTAAATATCTTTTACTGGTTGCATCAAAGGCTTCAACAGCAGTTAAGAAAGGAGGAAGAAGGCTACACATCATTAACTGCTAAATTTGGGGCTCAAATACAGATGTCCAAAGGTAGCTTAATTGGCTAACGCACCTTGTCAAATATGTTCACTGGACATTAATTTGACTAGGTCTGGCTTAGGGAAGTGAAGAAGAGAATTGAGGATTTAGGGGGAATAATATGCCGTCAATTCTTAGTCTCAGGTTTGGGAAAGCGCTATCACTGTTTAAAGTCCTTCTCCGTCCCCCACTGTGTTAAAAGAAAGTCCTTTCCCCTGAGGGGCTTCCCCATTTAGATGTCACCTCTTTGACTGTAAAGTCCTTACCATTTTCTCCTCCCCTAAGCCTGGGCTCTTTCGGACATTATAACACTTATCATACTGGCTTTTAATTTTATTTATTTATGTACGTGGTTGTTCTCCCCTGCTAGACTGTGACCTCCTTGGGGTCAGAGATTACGTCTTTTTAATCAGGGTCTCCAGCATGGAGCACATGACCCAGCAGAGCAGCCCCTCCGTGCTTGGAAAATGTTGAATGAAGAGCAATCAAATGAGTGAACAAATGAGTGGAAGAATGAGGGCTGCATCCTTCTGGGTCTCGCTCTGACCAACGTCTCCCAGTGACACCCCATCTCTCCCTTCCCCAGGCAGACGTCAGATGGTTCTGCAATGACAATCCCAGAATATTTTAAGGGACACTATAGCTTTCTATAGGAGAACGGCTTAAGCAAGGCACTTTGGGTTGGAGATTGGGGGGGGGGGGATGGCACTACTGCTCCCCCCCACCCCTACTGCTAGAAAGTCACCCTTGAGTAAAACCACCGGCTTTCACTGAGATTGTATTTAGGGGAGAGAGATGGGAGGTGAGACACTATATGCCACACCTTGGAGTATCTTGCCATGTTGTGTTGGGATGGGAAGGTGTAGAATATTTATCTCCAACCCATTTCATACATTTTTAAAAAAAATATATTGGAGATAATTGTAGATTTACATGTAGTTGTAAGAAATAATACATAGACATTTCATTACCCTTCACCCAGTTTCCCCCAGTGTTAATAAGATCACAACCAACCCGAACAATGACTTTGATACAATCCTCCCACCTTATTCAGATTTCATCAGTTTTATATGCATGCATTTCCGTGTATGTGCGCGCGCGTCAGCGTTGTGCACATTTGACGTTTCTGAAAACGGTTTTCTTGCCTACCGGAGACTGGAAAGGGGTCCAGTCTGATGTATCCTTGCAGAGGAGTTGGCTCCTACAGGCACCAGTATATACTTGTATATATCTTTTGAACACAGCAGGTGTCCAACAACTGTCCATATAAACACTTGAACTTGTATGTCAACGCGTGCAAAAGGAGAGCGCAACGTTTTAAGGTAGAAAACTGAGCCTGAAACATTCGATATTTTAGAGGCAAAAAGTTGGCTATTTTCCGCCACAATTGTTAATTTAGCTAGCTGGCTAATTGCTTCAAAGAGATCCTGATGCACATGCTTCCATCGCGGAAGAGCCATTTTTGAGGTTCACTCTCGGCTGGAAAAGTGAAGAGGGCTCACAGTACCCCCGGAGCTCCTCCCAACCCTACTCCCTTTTCACCCCTTTTTCCCTGGGGCTGGACTGTTTCACCCCGTCTCCAAGCAACCGCCCAGCGCGAGGTGGGACGTCATTTCCTGAAAAGCCCGCGGGGAAGGGGGGAAAGAGGGAGGGGGAAGGGGGCGGGGCCAAAGCTAGGCTTGCGAAGGCGGCGGCGTCGGAACTCGCTGGAAGATCGGCCCCCAGGAGGCTCAACAGTTCGCAAAGTGTGGGCTCGCGGCCCCAAGGCTACGTCTGTGCCCCGAAGGTGCAGGGGCGCTGGGGTCCCCGGACTGCTGCATCCCGGGACTGCCCTGGACATGCCCCGCACCCCCTACTGGACGCCCGCGATGCTCCACCGGCTGCGGTTTGGGGGGCTCTGCTTCTAGAGCGCCCCCATCCCAACTTATGATTTTGGGGTCCCCCAGCCCTAGAGAAACGGGCGGCCTGGCTGGGGGAGCCCCGGGCGTGGTGTGACGGGGCGGTCAGCTGTGCTGAGCCCCCCACTCCAGCCACCCGTCGTCTCTATGCCCTGCAGAATGTAACTGCTCTCTCCGCGACCTCCCGGCTCCAGCCGCAGTCTCCGCGACCTCCCGGCTCCAGCCGCCAACTCCTTGTCATCCAGGATCCCGTCGCCGTCTCCGCCTCGCCCGGACTCAAGCCGCCGTCTCTGCGCCCCGCGGAATCCAGTTTCACGACCCCCTCCGTCTTCCCGCACCCGAGAGTCTAGCAGCGATCTCTGCGATACCCCCAGGATTCAGTCGCTGTTTCCGCACCCCCAAACCCGAACTCCAGACGCCGTCTTCGTGCCCCCCTCCCCGCCCCCAAACCTAGACTCCAGCCACGATCTCCGCGCTCCGCAGATCCAGCTGTCGCGCCAGTGCCCTCTGGTGCGGCAGCTGCCCCACCGCGCGCCCCGAGTCCTCCTGAGCCTCGGCGGGGAGATGAACGCGCAGCTGGACGGCCTGTCGGTGAGCTCGTCCTCCACCGGCTCTCTGGGTTCGGCGGCCGGGGCGGGCGGCGGAGGGAACACGGGGCTGCGACTACTGTCTGCAAACGTGCGCCAGCTGCACCAGGCGCTGACCGCGCTGCTGAGCGAGCCGGAGCGGGAGCAGTTCACTCACTGCCTGAACGCGTACCACGCGCGCCGCAACGTCTTCGACTTGGTGAGCACCCTGCGCGTGCTGCTGGACAGCCCGGTCAAGCGGCGCCTGCTGCCCATGCTGCGTCTGGTCATCCCGCGCTCGGACCAGCTGCTCTTCGACCAGTACACCGCTGAGGGCCTCTACCTGCCCGCCACCGCCCCCTACAGGCAGCCCTCCTGGGGCGGCCCCGACAGCGCGGGGCCCGGGGAGGTGCGCCTGGTGAGCCTGAGGCGGGCCAAGGCACACGAGGGCTTGGGCTTCAGCATCCGCGGGGGCTCGGAGCATGGCGTGGGCATCTATGTATCGCTGGTGGAGCCAGGCTCTCTGGCTGAGAAGGAAGGGCTGCGAATCGGGGACCAGATTCTGCGTGTCAACGACAAATCCCTGTCCCGGGTGACCCACGCCGAGGCCGTCAAGGTAGGGTCTGGTTTGGGGGATGAGTTCAGGGCGGAGTGGCGCAACAACTCGTGGTGGCAGTAGCTCCATGCTGTGTTTCCGTAGGCAAATCACTTGACCTTTCCGGGCTCCATTTTTCTTAAAAATGTTTCTTTAAAAGAGGAACATCTAGTCTATTGAGCAAATAGATGTGACACCCTCAATGGGATATGGTGATGGACCCTGCTTTCCTTGGGCATAAAGGCTGGTGTGTGGGAGACAGACCTTATCAAATACTCAGCAAATGTGTGATCACAAAGTGTGAAAAAGGTTGTGGATTCTTATGAGCATTAAAAGAGATAAGGTCCCCGCTGGCATATGGTTAGGAATCAGCAGGTGCCTTGTGCTTCTGCTGTTATTCTCATTCTCTAGGCTTTTGTCCCTGAAAGAAAGTTTTGTTCGCTGCTCCTAGTGGCCCGAGGAGGCCATGCTGGTGATCTGCAGAGCTCTGGCCCAACCCTGCTGCTTATGGAGCGGGCTGCATATCCCACGGTGGGTAATTTGTCCTCTCTGAACCTCTCGTTCTCCACTTGGGAAATGGGGCACCAGGACCTGATGAGATTCCCTAACCTTGTTGGAAATGAGGCCCCTGCCTGAATGTCAAAAGCAAACGCCCCCCCCCTCACCTGAGAGTAGCTGTACTTTTTCTGTCAGTTGAGAAAGATAACCTCTAGGGATTTAATCATCCTGTTTAAAGGAATGCCTGTGTTGGCTAATCTCATGCCAAGGGCTTTTGAAAACCAGTTGGAGGATGAGATGAGTAGTGTCGGTCTGTGTGTGGATTCAAGGATTCCTTGCAGTCATTTACCCACATACACACACACACCCCCTTTGTGTGCAAGAAGTGAAGAGTTTGTGGGAAAAGGAACAATGAGATTCTGCTTCTTCGGGGAAAATGCTTCCTAGGGGTTTGGGCTGGCCTATGACCCAGCTTCTCACTGCCCTGCCCCTTGACCCTGCCTCTGGTCCTCCTCAGTGCAGGTGTTTTGAACTCCAACCCAGGGCCTGCTGGCTGCTGGGAAACAGTTAAGCATCCGAAGTCCAGGGCTGCTTCCTGTGTGCTCTGCAGTGACTTGTGGCCAGGTTCATCTTGAGTCTACTTCCTGACTATTCACCTGGGACATGACCGTCTCATCTCTGACCTTGGCTTCCCTTATTTTCTCCCCAACCCATCTGCCCTGACAGGAGGCTCCTGAGGATTTTGGGAACTTATTTATTTGTTGCTTCTGGCAGAAGGCTGATGGGTTTATATTGTTGGGGGTGTGGGTGCAGTGGACAAAGCTCTTTGTGGATTTCTATGCACCTATTCCCCTCTCGGCCTCCTCCCCCCACGTTTATCTTTTTCCTTTAGCTGACATTCCATATATGTGTAAAGAAGTAATCCATTAGCCTTTTGCCCTAAGAGGTCTGGAATTCCCAGGTGATAAATTTATACTTGAAAAATACTTGGCCCACACGGTCACTTATAAACGTGGATTCAATTGTAGTGGCAATTAAAAAAGACCTGGGTAACTTAATTATCACAAGGTGATAGACTTTGAGAAGGCCTCAGGTAACCTGGACATTAAAAACACAGACTCTCCCTTTAATTCACACCCCGGCTCAGCCATGCCTGTAAGCCTGGGGCTGCTTGGCTAAGAGTTTCCGTTCCAGCCCCTTGCATTTCGTTGGTTACCTAGGCTCTGCACCTTCTGCGTTAACCTCCCTGAACTACACCGAGGTGCTGTTGCCCTGACTCACAGCAGCACCAGGCCTTACTTTGTTCATTTACTCTTGTTGCTTCCAGAGTAAAACCTAATCTCTCCATGGCATCGTTTTTAAGCCCCAGAACCAACCCTTGCTGGATATGGAGGGAGAGGTTGACACGAGCAGAAGTGACTTTGGGCGGGGGCCTGTGTGAGCTGAGCAGTCCCTTTGTCCCTGCCACTTTTCCTACGGAGGTGCCTGCTAAGGCAGACTGAGCTGTCTCAGGGGTACCCCTCTTCCTGCCAGTGCAGACACATAACCTGCCTGGAATGGACCCATTTGGACCCTCCGGAAGCAACAGGCAAAATGAGTACTGCTCTGTGTCACCTTAACTCCAGGGAGAGAGGGGGACAGACTTTCCGTGGGTGGAATTTAAAACGAAGGAGGCGGGACCTGTCTCTGTGGCCTCCTGGAGAGCCTCCGCCTTGGCGTTACAGGTTGGGTGGGCAGTTTCAGGGACTGGTGGGTTTTTTTTTTAATATTTTATTTATTTATTTTAGAGAGAGGGGAAGGTCAGGGACTGTTTAGAAGAACACCTGGAGCTGTTGACACATTTCCACAAAATTAAGGGTATTCAGTCCCCTAATGGAAAGCCAAAAGAAGCCTGGCTTCTCTGCTAGGTGCAGACTACCCCTCACCAGGATTTGTACTCCCAGCCCCACTTTAAGCTATAGTGCTGGAGGCCCCGTGTCAGGGGTTTCACGGTGAAGGTACATTGCTAATAATGAACTTCAGGTGTCACTCAGATGTCACCGGTGTTTCTGCTTGTATCTTTTTTATGCTCCAGGACACTGCACTGCATATAGGAGATGTGTTTTCTTCTTCTTCAATTTCATTCTATTTGTTTATAGCCGTCCTTCTGTATCTATGGGGGACTGGGTCTAGGACCTCCTGGCAGATACCAGAATCTGAGGATGCCCAAGTCCCTTGCTTGATCTTAAAGAAAAATTTTTTAAAATTTAAGTATCATTGGTATACAATATTATATTAGGTAGATTAGTTTCATGTATACAATATAGTGTTTCGGTATTTTTATAACCTTACAGTGTGATCACCCCACTAATTCTAGCAATCGCCTAGCAAACTTATTGCAGTATTATTACCTGTATTCCCCCTCACCTTTTGCACCCACTCCCCACCCCTTCCCCTCCGGTAACCATCCCTTTGGTCTCTGTTTCTGTGAGTCTGTTTTCTTATCTTTGGCTTTTGCATCTGAGGATAGGGAGGGCTGACTGCTTGCTTGTTTGTTTGTTTACTTATTTTGCTGCCTCCTCCAGCTTTATTGGGCGTACCTGAAAATAAAAACTGTATGTATTTCAGGTGAACACTGTGATGACTTGATATACCTGTACAGTGTAAAATGATTACCATAATCAAGCTGATGAGCATATCCATCACTTTACACAGTTATTTTTGTGCTAAGAACACTTAGGATGTTCTCTCTTAGCAAATTTCCAGGTATACAATATGGAATTGTTCGCTATTGCATTAGTTAACTGTGCATTAGAACTTAACTTATTTTATAAGCGACAATTTGTACCCTTTGGCCACCATCTCCCCATTTCCCCCACCTCCTGGCTCCTGGCAACCACTACTCTGGTCTCTACTTCCATGATTCGACTTTTTTAAATGCCACGTGTAAGTGAGATTATACAGTATTTGTTTTTCTGTATCTGGCTGATCTAACTTAACATAATGCCCTCCAGGTTTATCCATGTTGTCACAAAGATACAGAATTTCCTTCTTTTTTATGGCCGAATAATATTCCATTACACACACACACACACACACACACGCCACAGCTACTTTGTCCATTCATCTGTCAGTAGACACCTAGGCTGTTTCCATATTTTAGCTATCAAGCTTAGCTATTAGGGAGATGTGTTTTTCATCTTAAAATCTTTATTTTCTCCTGCTGGTAGAAAGAAGTGGGGGGCAGGGGGAAGACTCTCTGAGCTTCCCAAAGGAGAGATTAATTGTGTACGTGTAATAAAAAGAAGATTAAATTGTAGGAATCAAGTTACTTAAGAGTGTATGAGTCAGAGAGGGTCACCTCCTCCCAGTGAACAGAAGAGACTGAACAAAGTGTTTTCCACTTCTCTCTCTGACAAGTCAAACATCCGCTGTTACCCAGGGCAGTTCAGTGAGGATTTTATCCTGTGTCCAGTGAGGCTCCCATCTCTCTCGCAAAGCCTGTTTGCTAAATCAGCAGTGACAGGTCCAGATAAGGCAAGCCAGTTGCTATTTGCAATTATGTTGAAATGTTTGATTTTTGGAAAAAAAAAATCTATCTTGAATGAACAGGAGCCAAACTAATAATAATAAAAAAGGAGACCTTTCAAAGGTTTTCCGCCAAAAATGCTTGACAAATTGGCCAAGGAGTCCAGGGACCAGGGATGCTTCATTGGGCTCTGCTGCCAACTTACTGTGTGACCTTGGGCCAGTCACTGACCCTCTCTGTGGCTGGGGTGGGTGGGCCAGGGGCTGCCCAAGGCCCCTTTCAGCTCAGACAGTCAGTGATTTGCTCCATAAGTGCTACACAGAAGGCATTTAGAATGTCTAATGCAATGTTTTCTTGTTCTTTCGGAATTGCTTTTGTTCCAGGCAGAGTAAAGAAGGTTGGCTAAGTCTTGGGAGATGAGAATTTTGGCACTCTGTGTAGCCTCCTACTAAATCAGGAAATTGATGGGCTACACACTGTACTCATGAGAACTTGACTGCTGTCCCTCGACCCAAGAACACCAACCCCTGGTGCCACTCCAGCGTAAACGAGAAAATGACAATAGGGTCATGGCGTGCACCGTGCTGGGAGCACTCAAATTCAAATTCACTTTCCCGCTTGCTTTCTGAGCCCCTGGTTCTGCAGGTAGCAGGTAGCAGGACAGGAGGTATCCAGGTACCGCTGGGAGGTATGTACGTTTGAGTGTTTCATCTTGATAAAAATTAAACGGCTTCATGACAGTCTCTGCCTCCCCCTGGGTACATCCAAGGAACATTTTAAAATTTGAAACGTTCCAGCAGTTAAACACCGTGGCCCACCCTTTCACTTGGCGTTAGCAAATCCTTCCTTTCGCACAATAACCTGGGAAGAATCAAATCCTTCCTTTTGCACAATAACCTGGGAAGAATCTGTCCATATCAATATGCCATTGGAGTCGGTTTGGCATGTTCTGAATGACGCGTTTGTCGTTTCTCCATTGCACAGGGCTAGCCGAAGCCATTACACATTATTACCTGGTTCTGACTTTGTATCTGTAACGCAGTTCCCCCACTCCCCCCACCCCCACCCCCTTGCCCTTCCTGTATTCCGGCTTGGAAACTGTGGGTAATGCGCTCATGGGTATGCATGGACTTTCCTCTGGCTCTGCACTCTGTCTCGAGTCCTGTGGGTCCTACCAGCAGTGACAGGTTGAAAGCACACTACACACTATTAACAGACCCTTTGCTGAATAGATGTTGGGTGCTGGACCCAGAGTGTGACATCGAGAGGGTCCATTTCTTTCATTTAGTCTTGTCTCTTCGGCTCATGCTGATCCTCGAGGTTGCAGAAAATGTTGGTGTCCATGCAGGACAAAAATCCTTTCCATTGGTTACTTACTATTCAAGTCAAAGAAGCATTTTGTAAGGTGGAAGAGAATGCCTGTATTTTTTTAAGAGTCGATATTTTTTATAGTAGAAGATTCCTGCCTTCTGACTTTTAAGATGGGCATGAGAGGAATATCGAATCACTCCAGCGCTGGCTTCTGGTTTTTCTGTCACCGCTGCCCCCCTCCCGACAAACCCAGCGTTGTTTATTACCTGCCATGGAGTCGTCATTTGGAGGGAGCTGCAGAGATAAGTATGGGCCTTTAACCCCTGACCAATGGGATTTTGTGTGTGTTGTTGCTTCCCACCTCCGCCTGCCTTCCGCCACACAGCACACAGCCTGTACGCACCTGTCAAGAGTGTGCAGCCCCTCGCGTGCCTGTTCACGCTCAGGCGCATGCGCACCTCCTCCGAGTCTTAATACCCGGCTCTGACCTGCAAAGGGCTTTGCACTGAAGCAGGCGTCCATAGGGGTTACACTCCAACTGGCTTTCCAGCAAGGTTCTTTGGTGACCTGGGAGTTCACTGCTCAAGGACCCCTGGCTGATGCCCAGTAAGGACCAGAGACTGATCAGAAGGGATGACATTTAATGGATAGAGGTGGCTGGAGGCTGAAATGCGTATCTTTCAAAATTGATCCATTTTCTTCCTTTATTTCCCTCCCTGCCCCCTCCCCGAGCAAGAAGCACTGAGCCCACTGGTACTTCTAGCACTCCAGGGTTGGGGCCGTGTCTGAGATGCTGGTGTCGATGTTTACTTTTACGGCACAGCAGGCGGAAGGGGTGCAAGGAGCAGCAGTCAGGCCTCAATTTGTTTTCCCTGCACCCTGGTGCCAGCTGCAGGAGGTGGCGCCGCGAGGCCAGCGCACTCGTCTTTGAACTTTGCTTTACTGGGACTCCATTGGGAAAAGTGGAGGCTGATGATAGTGAGGGCCTACTGTGTGCCAGGTGCTTTCTCCCTCCCAGGGGAGGCAGGGAGGTGAGAGAGTCATGCTCACTGGACGTGAAATTGACTAGGCAAGGCTCACCATTGGGATGAGGAGCTAGGTGGTCCTCCCGCCTCACCTCCCTGTGGGAACCCAGCCCTAGCGTTGCATAGCCAGCCTCCTGGAAGACGAGGACAGCCCCCTGCGGAAGGCAGGCAGGCATCACTTTGTGCCTGACATTTCAGGGCCTTTAAGAACCGTTCAAAGGCTTCATTTTACTAAGGGGGAGTCTGATGCCCACACATCAAGGGAAGGTGGCCTGTGTTAGCCCAGCCAGCATCACACAGAGCCATTTGTCCATTCATGCGCTGGGCAGCACTGACCACAGCCGGGCCGGAGGCTGGAGGCTGAGTTGAATGGTACAGACCCCTGACCTAGGGGAGACCTAGGGGAGCCATGCAGGTGATAGTGGGAAAATGGACCCACTCGTGGCCACAGGACATCCACTGTTTTAAGTGCTGTGACATCTGCATGCCTCCACAGGCCCGCCTCCCACTCTACCCTCCCCCTCCCCCGCCCGTCCCCTTATTCTGCTTCAGTTTCTTTCAGTGGGCTTGTCTAGGACAGTTCACAGTGTTTATCGTCTGCCTTCCCCACGACAAGTAAGCTCCGAGAACACAGATATGATCTGCATTGCTCACTGACGTACCCCTGTCCCACTGCAGTGCCTGGCACAGAGTAGGTGCTTTGATAACTAAACGAATATTTGTCAAATGAATGGAATGATCTTGCTCCCACTGCAGTGTGGTGAGTTCAGGATGCCTTCGTTGCTGAGTGTGACATCTGAACAAAGTCTGTGTGTTGCAATGTAGTGGGTGCTGGCTAGGAAGATCGAGGAAAGCTGTAGGATCTATTTTGTGCTTTACCACGAAGCTGGCTGTGTGCCTGTGGGCACATCACATGACATCTCTAAACTCAGTCTTCAGAACTGTGAAATGGGCATAGCCGGCCCCCACCCGCCTCCCTCTGGGGATGGCTATGGCGATCAAATGATGTAATAGATGTAAAAAATGTGGTAAATAGGAAGGAAACTCTCCGCTACTACAGTTGACCCTTGAACAGTGTGGTTTGAACCACGCAGGTCCCTTTATACGTGGATTTTTTTCAGTCGACCCACACGATTCAAACCCGCGTTGTTGAAAGGTCAGCTGGTGGCTGGCAATCCGAGTATGCAGAGGGCCGACTGAAGTGACACTTAGACTTTTGCGTGGCTGCATGGGCATCCGTGTCCCTAACCCCCACGTTGTTCAGGGCCAACTGTATTTTAGTGGAATGCCTTTTAAAAAATAATGTCTGTGGGCCTTTTTCATCCTCTGAGTCCAGTGTTACCCCACGAGACCCCTTTGGCTATTTCATTTGTCACTTTACTCTTAATTTTAAAACCGCATTTCTAGAAGTGGGTTATTTACAAAGCCAGACTGTGCCTGTGATTCCAAAATAGAATCGTTTATGCATTCTGAAGCAATCAATGAACCAGTTTCGGGTGAGGTGTATCTCCTGGCTTTTCAGTTTTAAAAGCAACAACAACAGCAACAATAACACCATTCAGGTTTCAAGAAACCCCAGCATTTTTCAGGTGAAGGCCAAGTTCCTGCTCATCACTTGTGTGTTTAAAAACTGCTTTATTCTCTCCTGAGAATGCACACGTGGGTTTTTTTTTTCTCCTTTTCCAGTCCCAGCCCTCTTGCCTCCTTTGAGACTTTATGTTCCGTCTGCTAAATTGGCCGTGGTTTTGCTTCATCTGGCAGCCGGTCTCGTGGTTGTTTCCTCTGTACCTGAGTTTTTGTGATGTCAGCGTCCTCCCCACTTTGAATGCAAGGCGAACGTCCCAGCCTCCATAAACAAGTCCCTAGATGTGCTCTCTGCCCGATTCTGAAGCTGCAGGCTACAGGGGAGGAATGCAGTGAAGTGGCATCAGAAGGGGTGTTTCCAAAGACCTAGGGGCTGGGGCTTTCACAAATACAGCTTAACTGAGAATGAACAAGACCCCAGGCAAGTCTGACCCACACTGGGGCCTGGGAAGCACTGCTTCCCTTACAACCCACTTGCCTTTCCACGTGTATCCACATGGACCGGACCAGAGCGGCAGACCCACCCTGTCCTCATCCTTAGCTGTTTTGGAGCATGAGTCCAGATGTGCAGGGTCAGCTAACATACTGGAAACTCAAGGGAAGGGAGGTCTGTACTCAAGAAGTTAGAGAAGGCTTCTGGAGAGGGACCTGGGTTCATCTGATGGTGTACTTGGCTGCGACCTTGAGCAGCTCCTTTTGCCTCTCTGTGACTCAGACTCTCCATTCTTGAACTTGCCTTGTGGTACTCACAAATGGTTCTTGTTGCCATTGCACATCCAAAGGTTGAAAACTATGGCCACGGAGGTCCCTGCAAGCACTGTAACAAAAACTGTTATCGACTGCATTCGCTCGGCTTTGCAAGTCTTCTGTTGTGTCTGCTTTGTTGAAAATAAAAGTGCCACTGGAAGAAAATACGGGGATGCAGAGCCCTTGTGACCCATCACAGCGGTTTGAATTGCAGAGTCATTTACTCGATGTAGTTGGTATTCCCATGTAGACAGAGTTTCTTTAAAAATGTCTCCTGTCTGGGTTTTACTGTCTGCATTTTCATTGTACAGCAGTAATCAAGCCCAACCGTGGGATGGAGTTGTGTGTCCCGGCCGCCCTTAAACATGTGAGGAGGCGAGACAGACCCGTGGCCCAGAGGCCAGTGTGTGACACCTTGCCCAGAATCGGCTGCATCCCCAACCTTGTTTCCCAGCATCCTTCCTCTATGGGCTTCCCAGGGGCCCTGATGAGGAGGGTGAGGAGACGGCTGTTTCCAGAACCCATCAAAGCAATGAACACAGGTGGAAGTGGTGACCTGACTACATGGGCATCTGCACCGGAAAAAAGCCCTGTAGGTGATTTGAACCATATCTGACATGGTTCATTGTCAGGGTGGGCTGGGCTTCATTAGAGGTTTCTGATTTAAGAAAAGAAAAGTGGCCCAACTTTCAGAAGTTTCCCTCCCATGTAGGGAGGGAAGCTTCTCCCCTAAGTCCCTGGGGAGGAAGGGTTTTTCTTCTGCATTTCTGTCCTCCTGGCCCTGGATGGAGGGTGTAGTGTCCATTGTTGTGTCTGGACCCAGTGTGACCTTTACCCTTTTCTCTCTCTCTCTCCTTTTGCCTCCCTACCCTTTCTTCTTGGGGCCCCCAAACCTTTCCCAGAGTTCTCCCAACTCTCTGAACACTCTCCCGCTTCCAAAAGTCCTTCCAGTCCTGTGCTGGGAAGGTCAGGAAGTTCCGATGGCCCTCGGATTCTTTCTCACTTACCCCAAGTGTCTACATCTTCACCCCTCTTCTAGCCATATTGTTTCTGAGCAGGATCTGTGCCTGCTTTTGGTGTCTTTATTTTTTTTTTTTCATTTCTATTTTCAACTCTTGTTTAGTGTTAGGAACAATCTTTATTTGCCCTGAAAGTCCTGGCTCATGGATCTCCAACGTGGACATTTCCCAAGTTAGTACCCTTGACCTGCTGCCTGTCCCCATGGTCTCCCTGTTGGGGGTTTGGTGAGGTTAGACCCTCCAGGCTTAGCCTCTCCCCAGCACATCTCACGCCACACTTCCCTCCTCTCTGCCGTCGCTGCTGTGAACTCTAGTGCCCTCCTCACTGGCTGGCTGTCTCCCGTCTAGCTCATCTGCCCACCAGTCCATTCAACACCCTGGAGGCAGGGCTAACCTTCTAAATCTATGTCTGATCAAACCGGGCCCTGCCTGCTTCCTCGCTCTGGAGCTGGGGGCCTGCAGGACAGAGGCTGAGCCCCTTTGCTGCACGTGGCCGGACAAGCAACACACCCTCCTCTGAAACAAGGCTTTATTTCTCTCAACGTGTAGACACCTGCAGCCCAGTGAGGACCGGCCCCAGTGCACCCTCCCAGCAGACCTCATACCTGCAGATGGGGGGAGCTGGCAGCCTTCTCTGCTCCCCCTCAGCTCCCTCAGCGTGATGGTCTGCCTGACACAGATATTACCTATGTCCTTGTATTTTCTTGGGTTGTGCCTTGGACGATAATACCTTTTGTATTGAGGGCTTGCAGTGAGGCAGACACCGTTTTCAGTACTCTCTCTGTATAAACGCGTTTAAACCACGCCACAGCCCTACTGGGTTTGAGGTAGGTACCACTTTTATCGCTTCATGTTGCAAAATTGCAAAGAGTTTGTCCCTTGCCTGTTGTCACAAAAATGGAAAGTGGCAGAAGTTTTGTTGACTTGAGGGAATGTGTCCATCACCCCAACACCAGAGAGAGGCGACATGCCGTGATGCTAGAGCCTGGGCCCTGGAGCCAGACCCTGTGGGTTCGAAACCCTGCTCTGCCGCTTTGCACCTGTGCGGCCTTGAACAAGCCTCTGAACGTCTCTGATTCTCAGATTCCTCTCCCAAAAAATTGTAAAGAGAGTAATAGTCAAATGACAGGCAAGTTATTTAACTTCTCTGCTTAATTTCTCCATCTGTAAAATGAGGATACTCACTTATAATGTGTTAAACCACCGGGCACATCTATTAATCTGAACGTTGGATGATTACCACTCTGTTCAAACCACTGTGTTTGTGTCTGTTTTCCTGCTGGACGATGCTCTTCCTGGTATAAAATGCATACCACACAAGATGCTTACATACGTGTGATGCTCAGCACACTAATAAGTGTGGCCACCAGGGAGGGTCTTTCCTGTGCCACCAGCAGCTCTGCTAGGGCTTCTCGTGAATCCCCCAGGGAGAGGAAGAGGAAACCCAGCGGGGGAAGGGGTGGTGACCAGCCACCAGCACACAGGTGGGCGGTGGCGGGATCTGATTTGAACCCAGGTCTTCCTGCCTGCGAAGCGTGTCCTCACTGCCGCTGTTCTCCACTGCTTCTCTCTGAGAAGCTGGGTGTACCGCCCAGCACGGTGCTGGCCAGAGCCAGAGTTCAGTAAATGTATGTGTCTTCTTTGATTTTTGCCCTTATGGAAACGGTTTTGCAGTCATTTGATGAGCAGAGCTGCAAGGCAACCACACAACCCAGGCCATGGCTGCCCCGCCTTTTCCCGGGAGAGCTCTTTGCATTTTATTGACTACAGTTCAGACGCACAGTGGCACTGGGCACTCTTTCTCTGCCTCCCCCCCAACCCCCGCCGGCTTTTTCCTCTCTTATCTCTCTGATCATGCCCTGACCTTTGTCAGAATGTTATTTTGTATGTTGTCCGTGGAAACTGGCTAAATAGATAACTGTGACCTCAAGTCCACCCCCATTAGGATAGACTCGTACTTACGAAGTCCTGTCACTGAACGGTGGAGTCACTGAATCTGTCCACGTGTGTGCACAGGATGAGAGCAGGGTCTCCAGGGCCTCGTGTGAAAGGCTGGTGGGCGTCAACCCATCCCAGAGCGGGCCAACAGAGGGCCATTGTGTCTGGTTCGTAGGAACCACGAGGGGTAGTGGAGTCAGCCTGGACTTGTAAAACAAAGTCTGTGTACGTGTGTGTGTTTGAATGACTGAGATGTATGCGTTCGATTGAGAAAACTCAGAAACCCCAGAGAAACACAAAGGAAGAAAAACAAAAATCGTTGGTAATCTCCTCCCCCCAGAAATAACCACTATGGGAGGATGTGATTCCTTTCTTTCAAGCCCCCACGTGCCTACGTGTGTGTGTGTGTGTGTGTGTGTTCGTGCTGGGAGTTTTCTCTGCCATTCTGAACCTGGACACGAGCCTGTTCCTTCCACCCAACAGTGTATCACGACTGTTTTCCCACCTTAACAAACGACTCTGGAACATGATTCTTAATGATTGTATAATATGTCATTGCAAAGAGGTACACAATTTATTTAACTAATTTCTTCTTATTGAACTGTTTGTTTTTCATGTCATCCGTGTTGCTGCTTTAAACATCCTTGCACGTAAATCCTCAAGCGTGTCTCTAGTCATTCCTTGGGCTGTCTTTCTGCAGGTGGCCTTGGCCCAGGGGATAGACCGGGTTTTTAAGGCTTTGGTAAGTGTTGCCAAACTGCTCTTGGGGAGGAGTTTTGTTTTTATACCGGCCCTCCTACCGACATTAGCGGTGTATGAGAAACCTCATTTTCCCCCGCCTTGGCAACTTCTTTTTCATTTTTGCCAATCTGATAGACAAAAAAATATCCTATTTTAATTTGTATAATTTAAATAGGGAAGTAGAATTCCTTTGCATGTTTATTGCTGTTATAGCTGTGTATACATACACGTAATGTATAAAATATATAACATCTGTAGCATTGTATATGATAACATCATTATAACATGTATATAATATATGTAAAATCTATAACACATTCATTTATTTTTGGTATATAACTTACTGCCGCCCTATGCCCATTTAATCACAAGAGCTGTGCATTTCCATGTTATCAAATCTGTCCGTTTTTTAAGAGATGGTTGATTCATCCACCTTGAATTACGATTCTTCAGTCTGAGGGTGAGTTAAATTGGAAGCCTGTCCAGCCCCTTGTTCACTGAGGATGCATGGGAAGTGATGAGGGGTGGGAATGTAGGGTCAGTGAGGAGAAACACCCCATCCACGCGTCCACTCATGGCCGAGAAGGTGGTATCGATAGGAACAGATTTTCCTGATGGATGGCTGTGCTACAGACATTGATTCGAGCCAACAAAGCAGTCCATCGCAAAACCATCGGGGCTCATCTTGAATAATTATATTTAAGGCTCCCAGAATCGTGTTAGTTTTTCTCCAAAAAAAGAAAGAAAAGAATAAAGAGACAAAATTTAAAAGAACATTTGTAAAGGAATTTACTTAAATTATAAGAGACTGAAAGGCAAGCTCAGTGGGTAATTGAAGAATTGCATTACAAAGGAATCGATATCTTTCTGGAATTTGCTTTGTCCTCTTCTCCTGAGCTGTTTTGCAAAGGGACGGTGGCTCTGTCACTCTCCTGCGGATTCCTCTCAGCATTACCCCCACGGACAGCATTTTTTCCGCGTTGGTCCTTCGTGGTTTTCCTTTTAGCACAGCCTCGACTCTTGGAGACATTTAGGAGCCAAGATCCTGGGAGGCAGGGGCTTTGCCTGTCCCAGCCTCTGGGATCCTGGAGCTGCCAGCAGCAGAGCAAATGTTTCCTTCTGTGTCTTCACATGGAGCCTTTGGGGAAGGTCAACTCAAAGAAAAGAGAGCAGAGGGAATGAACTTTTGATTTTTTAAAAATCTACTTTATCAGGCCCTAATGAAAGGCGAATTTAAACAGCATTACAGAAAACTGAAAAGGAGATGCTGGTATTCCCACCTGGCCAACGAGTCTTCACTTCTCTGCCACCTCCCCTGGCCTTTACTTAACCCTGTGCCTCTCATTTCCTCAGTGGGCCCATCACGTACTTCTGTGCATACGTTTGTGGTGGTGTTTCATGGGCCTCTGCTGAGCTGCGTTTCAGGGAACGGGCCTTGGACAGGCTCATACAGCTGTGCTGCAGTCCCCCTGCCGCCCGCTGGGGTCCAGCAGCTCAGGGACGTGAGGTGGCCGGAGAGCCGTACTTTGGGATGTATGAACCAAGTTCTTACCACACCACTACCTGTTTGTGTCGACATGCCAGGAGAAGAGAGACTAATGATTTGTGGACTTTTGTTTAATGGGTTGTTTATAAATGACCTGTGCTCTCAGACCAGTTATTAGCAGCAAAGGGTTTCTGGGGAGTGGAGAGTGACAGGCAGAATGCGAAAGCAGAGCTGTTGCCCAGTGTCTGTGAAAAGGATCTCTGCCTCCAACTCCAGTCATTCATCCACTAGGCAATTGTTTTATTGAGCATCTCTTTTGTGATTGGTGTGTTTTAGCACCCTTTTAACACTCAACATAATCTACTTACCAATTGTTAATGCATTTATAATTAACTTATATTTAAGTGGAACTATGAGCTTCCTAGCAACCCAGGCAAAAAGGGAAATGAATATGTTATTAGTTTCTACTATAGAAGTTATTGATACTTCAGGAGAGGTAAAATTCCTCATTGGCATCCAGTGGAAGGCAGTGAATTTCAGGAGGAAGGCTATTTCAATTGCATTTCTTCATTGTCCCTCATTTTATGTGGAATCATCCACGATCTCTTATCTTTCATATTTTTTGGTAAATCTGTGACCAAATCAGAAGGATGACCTGCCTTCTCTGTCCATTGAGAAAGATGTAAATAAAATAATCGCCATATAAGTATATTGAGATGTGTTCTTTCATGGACAGTGAGCAGCACGTGCAAATAGCTCGGAGCACTTGATACTGTAAGAAAGACCAGTGATGGGCAGGAGAGGGGGCTGGCGAGGCAGCATGGCCCGCTGCATAGGCCCGAGATGCGCTGTGAGGAGTTTGCATTTTGTATCAGTAGCCACGGGAGACTTTGGGGCAGGGAAGGGTCAGGGTCCACTTGCATTTTAAGAGGACACCCTGGCTGCCCCGCAGAGACTGATTTGGGAGGCTGTTACAGTTCGTGGTCCCTCTAAAAGGTAATTAACTTAGATAAAACTGTGGTGCAGAGGGAAGGAGCTCTGCAGACAGAGGGCTAATTAGGGCTTTACTTTCTCATGACATTATAAGATGCCCACTGGGGCAGAGAGTCCACATCACCAATTTCCATCTTCCTTCCAAGTGGGGCTGAATGGGGAGGGTTTTTCCAGCCACGGGGCCACCTGTGGCACCAGCTCAGGGTTCAGGAGTCCGTAGGCTCTCCTTTGTGTACAGTCCCATGTTCCCCCTCGGGCCCTCTCCTTGTCCATCTTGTGAGTGCAAGTCTTAGGGTTGGCCTTGCGTCCTCTGAACCCCCTTGAACCGCCGGTGAGGAAGGCACGAGTTTGCAGGGTCCAAGATTCAAATCCAGGCCCTGCTGCTTGTTCGTGACCTTGCATAAGACACTCCACCCTTAGAACCTCTGACCTCACCTGTGCAGCGGGAAGAACAAACCACGCGGTCGTCGCTGTGACGTTGCTGTTACCAATGACGTTAACCTTCGTTTACTGGGCCCTCCTATATGCCAAGCCCCGTGCCAGATGCTTTGTGTACGTTACGGAATCAGTCCTCCTCGTTTTGCCTGCGTGACAACCCCGTAAGGGGAGGCGTTAGTGGCCCCATTTAACAGGTGAGAAAGCTGAGGGCCCAGACGACTTACATAACTTGTCGGAAGTCTCACAGCTGGGAATAGGTGGAACTTTGTTTGGAATGGCTTTCTGGTGAGTATGCCTTCCACTGAAAAACTTTTAGGGGGTCCTCACCCTAAAACACCTTTACATTTTGGTGCTTTGCAGCACTATAGTACCCAGATAAAGTCAGAAGATAGAGCCAAGATTTGCCTAAACTGGGGCTATTTAGGGAGCCTGTGGAAGACAGCTTGTGCAGGGTGTTTACCTGCACCAGAATGACTTTGCATTGGGAAAAGATTATTGGAAAGCCCCCACCCTGTCCCCTCGTCAGCTTCTGTAGGTGGGGGAATTCAGGCCCTCGGTAGGCCTAGATGGCACAGTGCTGCCCCCTGCACATGGTTATAGAAACTACAACAAGGAGAGACATGGTTTCTTATGAAAAAACTCACACTGCCCTGCCTCAGGAATTCCACCTTTCTCTGAACTAGAGAATTAGATGCATGTGTGCTCCAAGATGCAGGCAACAGTGTGTTATCGCGGGATTGTTTGTGCTGGCCAAAAAACCCGAGGAGCAACCTAAATGTCCGACAGTAGGGGCGTGGGAGTTCAGTGGTGGTTCACCTCTGCCAGGGGTCGTGGTGTCATACGGAAAGAGATGAACTTAATGCTGTTGAGCTGGCGAGGAAAGATCCTCGAAATACATTTCTTAGCTGAAAATAAAAAGCGATGAAAATATTAAGTATGAGGTGATTTCTGTAAACATCAGACAACAATAGCTTCATATATGTACATCCACAGAACACATGAGGAAGGGCAAGCACAAAACGTAGCAGCACTTACCTTGGAGGGTGGGTTGGGACTCCCACTCTGCGTTCCCTGTCATAATAATGCCTAACCCTTGTAGCTCGTAAACATTTTATGTATATTGACTGATTTAATCCTCACAAACCACTCTGTGAGATAATGACACTGTTAGCTTGTCTTATGCCTGGGAAACTGAGGCACAGACGGGTTAAGTACTTTGCCTAAGGTTGCGGTTGGCAGGTGGTGGAGCTGGCATGGAAATCCCTGCAGCCCGGCTCCAGAGCTGTGGCTCCTAAGCACTCCCTCTGCTGCTTCTCTCTCCAAATCCATGTGTGTCTGAGGCGAGTATGTTCCCATGAGTGAGGGGATGCTTGGGACGGTGACCTAGGGCTGCCTGAGCCCCGGTCGACTGCACTGCTCTTTCTGTGGCCTCATTTGAACAGATTCCTGGGCGTGGCCTGGCATATAGAAAGCTCAGTAAATCTCTTGTTGAGTGCATTAATGAAGAAATGGATGAGTGGATGAGAAGGAGCAGGGGGAGTTATGGATAAAACAATATGCAATGTGCCTCAAGGAACTTGTGGTCTTAGAGACAGGATGCATGAAAGGGATGCAGAGCCTATAGTGTGGATGGCAACAAAAATATAGAAGTGTACTGGGTACTCTTGGAGAAGGAGAGTCAGTCACAATCTAGGAAGGCTTCCTGGAGGTGGAGGGAGAGGGGCTGAACGTGAGGTGGGGCCGAATATGATATGAGGAAGTGTGGATTAAAGAAAAGGAGGGCATTTACAAAGATGAGGAAAGTTGAGAGACACTAGAGTTGTCTATGTTTTATTTGTGTCTATGTGAATTAGAGGTTTAGAGAACCCCCAGAGCTTGTGCTTGGGGAGAAGGAGCTGGCAGACTCAGAAAAGAAATTCACGTGCATTTAGTACCTACTCTGTGCCAGGTACCAGGGGTGTCCAACCTTTCGGCATCTCTGGGCCACACTGGGAGAAGAAGAGTTGTCTTGGGCCACATATTAAATACACAAACACTAACAAAAACGGATGAGAAAAAAACATTTTAAGTAAATTTACGATTTTGTGTGGGGACACATTCATAGCCATCCTGGGTCTCATGCGGCCTGCTGGCTGTGGGTTGGACACCCCTGACAGCAGTTTACATTATCTTAATTATCCTCACAGCAGTTGCATTAAAATTTTTTTCAGTTATAGCTGACATCCAATATTATATTAGTTTCAGGTGTATAACATAGTGATCAGGTGTTTATATCACTACAGTACGTCTATACCCATTGGCGCCACACATAGTTATGGCAATTTTATTGACTATATTCCCTGTGCTGCACTTTACATCCCCGTGACTGTTTTTATAACTGGCAGTCTGTACTTCTCAATCCCTTTTTGCCCATTTGTACAACTCTCCTCCCATCTGGCAACCATCAGTTTGTTCTCTGTATCTCTGAGGTTTTTTCTGTATTGTTTTTAAAAAAATTTTTTTAGGTTCCACATACAAGTGAAACCAGATGATATTTGTCTTTCTCTGTCTAACATATTTCACTTAGCATAATATCCTCTAGGTCCATCCATGTTGTCGGGAATGGCAAGATTTCATTCTTTTTTTTTAGGACTAAGTAATATTCCACTGTATATATATACCAGTCCTCTTTATCCACTCATCTATGGATGGACTCCTAGGTTGCTTTTTCCATACCCTGGCTATTGGAAATAGTGCACGGCAATTGTGTTTCAGTTGCAGAAATAGGCATAGAGAGGTTAGGGGTTTTGCTCTGTGTCACACGGCCAGTAAACAGCGGAGCCCAAATTGGTGCCCAGTGTGTCTGGACCCAAAGCCCCAGGGAGACCAGGCAGGGTCACGAAGAGCAGGCTTGCATCATCCTTTCCTCCCTTCCCTATCGTCCACCTGGGTCTCCAGACACCTCTGCTTCCTGAAGCTGAGCCTCTCTGTTTCCAAGAAGAGAAAAGCTTGTTCCCTGAGGTCTGTGCCCTGAAATAAGCTGAATGACTCAACATTAGTGTCATTACTCAAGACTCCTCCAGAATGCTTCTCAGGCACATGCCCCTCAGGACAATAGTCTGGTAATCTTGCAACCTTGTGGTCCACTCAGTGCTTGCACTTGGCTGCATGGTTTTGAGCACAGGAGCGTGTGCACATCTGTGTTAACGCACACCTCTAGTCCCCTTACACTGTGGCCCTCTGCAGTCTTTCTTGGTCTCCTGCTAAGCAGAGAATCATGTCAGCCTGGTCTATGATTTTCAGTCAGCTCCGAAGAGCTGAGTGAGGCAGATTTGCCTCTTGAGAGCATTAATCCAAGTAGCAAGTTGTTAAGTTTGAAAACATGCACATACAATTTACGTTTTTGTAATCATAACGCGCTGCCTGCACAGTCATCTGGTGATGGATAGTATCTTAGCCATGCCATCTGCCGGGTCAGATGGAGACTTCTCTGATCTGACTTGGTGGGATGCCCGAAAGTCCCCAGGTCGAGTTTCATCAGTAAACACATGATTAAAAGCACAAGAGCATAGCGCTCTGACGACCGCTCTGCCTGCAGTGAGTTCTTTCTAGAGCTTATGTTTTTTCTTTTTAGCCACAGCTCATTGAATTCTTACATGAGAGGCACTGTGCTAATTGGGTTCCTCTGCCTAAAGAAAGAATGGAATTATGATCTTCATTTTACAGGAGAGAAACAGAAAGGTTTGGTAACTTGCGTGAGGTGGCACAGCTCACTAGCAATGGATTCAGGAGACTGGCTGATTCTGCAGGTTGCCACGGCGGGAGAGGGGCATGGGTGGCAGAAAGTCACCAACATGCACAGGCGGAGCATGCAGGTTGCTCTGAGGTGGATGGTTTACCACCTGTAGACTGCTGCTTACAAAGAGCCGGGCCCCTCAGCATAGTCCCATTGGAAGGGCGTCTCCCCAGCCCTCAGGTCCCTCAAAGGGGCCTCCACTATGCATGATGGTGCTGAGTTGGGGTGTGCATCCTGCCATACCTGACATGCTCCGTCTGCCCTTACCTTCTTGGCCCCTCCCAACTGATGAGGAACCTCAGAGCCCCCAGGTTCAAGACCTGGTTGAAAGACCTTGTAGCAACCCAGCCAGCACAGTTCTGAGTGCTCACTCCTTAAATGAGGGACACTGAGGATGGGCCTGGAGTCTATCCCTGCACGTGCCAGTGCCCTTGACCTCTTTGCTACCGTGACCCGTGACCACCGCGTGTGTCAATAAAGCTTTCCCTTCTAAATGCAGCCACGAACCAGAGACGTTGGAGTTTAACCTGGGGCAGGACCTCCGCAATCAGTGTGTCCAACCTGCTCATTGACATTGGGCAAAACTGAGGCCCAGCGAGAGGAGGCTGTAGCCTTAGGTCACCAAGCAAGCCAGTGGCACAACGGGGACACATGTGAGTTGCTGTATCTCAGCCAGAGCTCTTCCTAGTTGCCCTGCTGCCTAAGGCTGCTTGCTGCAGAGGCTCTCGCTGGTGAGAGCTAGTCCTTCCGAGGAAGGTGCACCTAACTGTGAGTGAGGACCACGTGATCCCCAATGGCTTGTGCCTCTGGGATCAAGGTGGCTGTGGGTGTGGGTGTGGAAAGCGGGTGGAAGGGTTGCCCGAGGAGAAGGCACTAGGCAGCTCTTTTTAGGAAGTATCTCCTCTGTTGAGTGACACCCTTTAAAATAAGCAAGCTGTCATTTGTAAATATGGAGACGAGGGCAATCAGCAGGCACAAGCCGACTCCTAAGACCATCCCTACCTCCTCGCCTCACCGAAGGGCACGCACATCTCTGAGGGGTGGTAGCCCTTCCACAGCCTTCGAAAGGACACTGCACCGAGACTGTGTTCTGAGAGCCTGTCCCAGGAATCTTGTTTCTCTTCAGTTTTACCAGAAAAATAAAGAAGGGGGCAGTGGGTGATGATATTCTTTCTTTCAAGACCCACTGAAGGCCCACATTTATTCCTAACCCTCCAAAGCCAACATCAGAGGTTCCGGAATGGTTGAAGTTGGAGTAACCATCAGATTTTCTGGTTCCATAGGCTTGTGATGGGGAAACAGGTGCAGAGGGGAAGGGACTGTCCCAGAGCTGGCCTCCTGTATCCTTGGCTGTGCCTCTCACAGCTGTACCCTCTCTGTCCTTCCCATTTAGGGTTTCTGGGGTCCCCTTGTGTAAGATACTGGGGCCGGGCAGCTCGTGGTAGACTCGGTGAACCCCTATGCCCTTTCCGGCACCAGCCCTCTGTGGCGTTCTCAACAAAGGCATTAACCTCCTCTCGTTCTCAAGGTTGTTGCCTGCCTATTTATAGAACTGACCAAGAGAATTCCACTATTGCCAGCAATACAGAATACAAATCATGCTCCCCACCCTGGTTTCAGTCTCGTTTTAACTCCCTGGACATAGCTTTCCTACACCTGGTTTCCCTTCTCAGTGTGGACATGCCAGGGAAGAGAGGGGAGTGGGCTCTGCCACTTACTGAGCTCCTACTGTGCGCACAGGCTCTGGACCCCCACCCACCCACATGGTGGTGTTTAATCCACACAACCCTGAGAAGTGTTCTCCTTTCACGTGTGCTGCTTTGAGAGTGGGAGCGGCTGGCCCGAGGACTCGGGACTACCAAGTGGCAGAAGCGACTTAAGTCCAGTTCTCCCTGAATCCACAATCGAAGTTCTTTCCCCTTGCATGCTCTGCTCCCGATTCTAGCACAGCCTTCCCGATCAGTTGCGGAAGGGGACTGCAGGGTGATGCCTGTGGACGTTGGGGTATCTGTTGGGGTCATAGATTTACCTTCTCACCCAGTCAGGTCAACCAGCCTTTTCTGAGGACCTACTGTGTGCCATGGGAAGCCTTGTCTCTCACTGGGCTGTACGTGCCATGAGGACATGCCCACTTGGTTCTCTCCAGGCCTGGCACACAATACGCCTTCAGTCAGCCCTCATTAAAGTGAATCATGGGGCTCGGACTCACAGTCGGTCCAGGTGAGAAGCAGAGAAGAGGCAGGCTAGTGGGAACAGCACTGAGAAGCGGGCAGTGCCCTCGTGGAGGAGGGAGCAGGGGGCAGGGAGACTTCAAGGGCTCGGTGACCTCAGAGGCTGCTGCTGATGCGCCTTGTGGTCTGAGACCCACTTCCCACTTTGCTCCAGAGAAGCCCACCTGGTCTCCAGCTTCCTCCCTCCTGCATCTCAGACTTTAACAGAGATTTTTATCATCCCAGCTGTCTGTCCAGGAGTCCCAGGGAATGCTAAAAGAACACTGTAAATCTTTCCCTGCTCATCTTCTCAGAAAGCTTTTTTAAAAGCAGAATTTTGGAGAGCCGCCATCCTCTCGTTATCCCTCTACTGGGGACTAGCATTCAGCTGTGGCAATGAGGGGCCCGGCACCTCCTCCAGGAGAGGTTCAGATGTCAGGGTGTCCTCTTCGGGTCCAGCCAGGGCTCCCCACTATCCTTGAAAGCTCTGCTCTTGGCCCTATTTGCCTGTCAAGAGTCTGGGGGAGTCAGTAAAGTACGCCCTGGATTCCGGCAAGCGGGGAGGGACCAGAGCACTAAGTCCTCTCCTCCCTCTTTGAGGCATAGTGTTGTTTTCTGAAAGCAATATACTCATTCTGGAACATTTGGAAAATATTGAGAGACAGGAAGAACAAAATAATAATCACCCATAATCCTGCCACGCGGAGAGAAGCAATGCGGGCAGCTTGGCACGCTATTCCTCAGTTTGGTTTTGCTTTTCTTCCCCGTGTGATTTTTCTTCTACCATAACTGAGATCATACTGTAGGGCGTGATTTATATCCTTTTGACCTTACTTAACATTAAAGTAGATCACGTATCCTTGGCATCGCCAGCTCTTTGTAATGATTTTAAAATGCGATTTTAACGGCAGCGTGCATTTTCACGTGTGTAGGGCCTATCGTTTACTCAGATGGTACCCAGTTGCGGGGCGTGTTTGCTGTTAATCATGGTGCTACATGACTTTCTCGGGGGGGGGGGGGGGCGGAAAACGCTTCATTTCAGCTACAGGTGCATGAGAAAGCAATATGGCCAACCTCAGCTTCCACCCAGGGCATAGGGTCTGGCCTTGCCTTCGCCTGTGGTGGTTCTGTCTCCACACTGGAACGTATAGGATAAAGGTGGTACCTACCCTCAAAATTAGTTGCTGTGGGAAAGGAACTCCTTACTAGCTGCGTGGACAGGCAGTTTCCCTCCATTTCTTCCTCTGAATAATGGGATTTCCTTCCCCACAAGATTGGATTCCAGGAGGATTTCAGGAGATAAGGCAGGCCAGGTGCAGAATGTCTGACACATACAAGCTATTTGTAAATGTTAAGCTATTGTTGTTATCCGTATTTTTATCTCTTCACTCTCTTGTCTGGTATTTTATTGGAGTTGCCACGACCACCTGAGATTCTGTGACGCTAGAAGGGCCCCCAGGTTCAGCATACACTTATACTCGCAGCTGAGGTTTATTTCGGTGGAAGGATGCACAACAAAATGAGCGCAGGGACCAGGTGCGTGGGCAAAGGCTGCAGGAGACCAGGCACAAGCCTCCAGCCCTCTCCCTGTGCATCACACAGGATGAGCTTAATTTCCCCAGCATGGAATTGCTGTCCACCACTGATGCTCGCTAGAGACCCAGTGCCATGGGTTTCACTGGGGGCTAGTCACATAGGAACCTTCTGCCTGAGCCCACCTTCCAGATCTCCAGGTAGCCTGAGCACAGGGAGTCCTTGTCAGTGAGGGCACGGTGGGAGCACTCCAAAGGCAAGTTCCCAGATGCCAGCCAAGCCGACCCGCCTAAGGATGCAATCTCGGGCCTGCTCTGTTTGCTCTTTTCTGCACAGATACGCTAAGAAACCGTATTTCTTGTGTTCGGATCACTTCAGGTTAAGGGTGGGACAGATGTTCTCATGTCCATAGGACAACATCGAAGGCTAGAAAGGGGTTTAGGGACTGGGCTTCGCCTCTGTGAATGGGTCCTGAGAAGACGCAAGTTCTGGGTCATGGGAGGTGGTCTCTCACTGCCCGCCTTCCTGCTAACCCTATGTCCCTCTCTCTCTAGGCTCTCAAGGGCTCCAAGAAGCTGGTGCTCTCGGTGTACTCAGCTGGGCGCGTCCCCGGGGGCTACGTCACCAACCACATCTACACCTGGGTGGACCCGCAGGGCCGCAGCATCTCCCCGCCCTCCGGCCTGCCCCAGCTACACGGCAGCGCCCTGAGGCAGCGCGAGGGTGACCGGAGGAGCACCCTGCACCTCCTGCAAGGCGGGGATGAGAAGAAGGTGAGCTGCTCGGCCTTGGCCTTGGAAGGCCAACCTGAGGCAGAGGGCTTGTGAGGCTGGCCCCTGAGACCCTTTCTTCTTGCCAGACCCAGAACAGGGAAGCGTCTTAGAGGCTGGAAGAAGAGGCTTGGTTCTCTCGGGGCTCTCTTCTTTCTTTTTGAGCCATGCAGCCTGAATTACAACGCAGGCTAAGGTGCTGCAGCCAAAGGGTCCAGAGACGGTGATTTAAATAAGATGGGGTATCTCTCCCTGTCATAGCGGAATGGTGGGGGGTGGGGGGCAGTGGAAGCTAGTGGGCAGCTCTGTTCCACACCTTCCTCTGGGACCTGGATTCCCTCCACTACCATCCCCTAGGAAATTGCCCCCTCTTGATGGCTGAAGCTGGGCCACGCCAGACCCTCCTCTGGCCCCTAGAATGGGAAGGGGAAGAGAGAGAGCTCAGCGCTTTTATTTAAACTAGAAATGATTTAACTTCCCAGCAGTCCAGACCCAGGTGCCTAGCCACTCTCAGCTGCCGGGACTTCATGCTCTCTAGGCCTTTGCAGTGCTGGTCTCGGGCTGTAAGGAAGAGAAACAGGTCCTGGTCACCTCCACAGAGTGAGGATTTACTGGCACGGTATGGGCAGTACCAGATTTGAAGCCGAGAAGCTCAGGGTGCAGCCTCCAGAAGAAAGGGCTCTCCTCCCTTTTTCTCTGCATCCTTCCCCCAAGAGTCATATCCCAGGGAAGTGCGTCGGATTGGCTGGCGGGGAGGGCTGGGCACTTTGATTGACAGAACCACCAAGACTGTAGCTGGTGGGGGAGGGGTTGTCGTTCAAAGCACCATGGGATTTTGTAACCTGAAGAAGAGGAGGAGCAGAGGCATCAACAGGTGCCCCCTACAGAGCTGTCCTCTTCCCAGATGTGACCATTCCTTAAAATATTGGGGAAAGGGCTGAGAGATGGTCCCCCTGATTTAGTTTTAAGCTGCAGTCTGGGGGCTATTTGTATTGCGCTCCCTGGTCGCTCCTGGGACCAAGTCATTCCTGCAAACAGCTCTCTGATCTTTTAGGATCTTGGCACTGACAGCCTGGAGGCCACACAGCTCGGAGGTCTGGGGCAAGCACCTTCCCTATGGAGACTTTCTCAGTTTTCCTTTCCTGTCGATAAGACCGTAACATTTATTTAATGTGTTTGTGTTCTTTGTGCTCAAACGTCAATATGCAGGACGAGGCAGAGATGGCAGCAGCTTCTATGCCAGGCGGGGTTAGTGGGGTAGCCAGTTGGTATGCACCCCAGGTCCCCTGGGCTTCTTCAGGGTAGGCAGGGCTGGTGGGGGCTTGTACCCTCAGCCCACCAGTCTTGAGAAAGTAGCAAGGCCTGTAGCAGTGACTCATTTTCAAGGCCGGCCTTCCAGGGCTGGGCAGAGAACTTGCTCTGTCTTTTTCTTGAGCCCTTCCCAAGTGTAGGGCCTGGTCTCAGAGCAGTAATTATTGTGGGTGATGGAGAGCTGGCCAGGTGCTGGGCTCTGTGCTTACAGCATCTTCCTGAACCCTCACGGCCACCCTGCAGGTAGGTGTTCTTATCCACATTGTACAGAGGGTGGATCCGAGACTCAGAGAGCACTTAGCAACTAGGGCCCATTCAGCGAGGCACCCTGTACTTACTAGTGAGCTCCCGGAGTGCCTGATGCTGTTACGGGAGGTGGGAATACAGATATGGACGCAGAAGATGGTGCCCTGCTCTGGGGAAGCTGCCACTGAGTTTGGAGGTCATGGGAGGAATGAGACAACAATCCCAAAATGAGCAGAAGTGAGCAAGGCCATGATAGTGGTGAAGACTGATGGGAGACGTGCGATCAGGAGAGGGGACAGAGAGTGACGGGGAGGGAGGCACTGCTCCGAGGAGATGACTCCTGAGCCAGAACCTGAAGAGGAAGAAAAAGCCACCATGTGCCCCCTGGGGGCTGACAATCCCAGGCGGCAAGGACAGCATGTGCAAAGGCCCTGTGGTGTGAGCAAGCATGGCATCTTCGAGGCTTAGCGAGAAGGACCCTGTCCCTGGAATTGGGTGGATGCGAGGGTTGGGAGGAGGTAAGGTGACCTCTGGGAGTCTTGGGGTGACTTATACAGGGACGCAGAGGGCAGAGGCTGAGGGAATCATGTTCCCGGGAGGACCCACATGCCTCACCAGGCAGGAAGTGCCCTAGACCACAACAGGGAGGCCTTCCCAGATAGCACAGCGCCAGACTGAAGCTTCTGCCCTCCCCACACCACCACGTTCCTCCTCTTGCTGATGCAACATGGAAACCCCCATTTCCCTGTTGAGCAGGGGCACAAGCCCTCACTCGGGCTCCCTGGGCCTGATTCTCTTCTGTCCAGTGGACTGGTCTCATCTTCTAATATTCCAACTAGCTGTGCCAAGACTCCCGGATGGATGTCCCATGCCGGACTTCAAAAATCCTAGCACAGCCCCAGTGGGGACACAGCTCCTAGGGAAATGAGTTTTCAGGGCTATAGTGACAAAAATTGCACATGTGACAAAATTCCCCTGGCACCCCCCTCGGCTGTGCTCCAGAGTTGGCTCTGGTTTTGCAGCCCTTCTGGTGAGATGCTGTTCTCCACACTGAAGGGCGAGAACCGTCGGAAGGCTGAAGGAAGGCACAGAGGGAGGGGAGGAATGCATAGCTCTGTGCGAGTCAGACCTGTCCGCTTGCAAGACACTCACGTCCTCAGAGGAGAAGAGGGCCAGGGTACAGGGTGCTCGTTGCTCCAGCGTCCCATTCTGTGCTAACCCCCTGCCTCTATGGGCCGTAATAAAACCAGGACAGCGTTGCTGTGGGGGGAGGGCGGTAAACGGAGTAGCATCAGTGTGGCAGGGAGGGTAAGACCCTGGAACCAGGCTGACTGGGTTCAAGTCCTTGCTCCGCCGCTTGCCAGCTGTGTGCCCTTGTACAGTTGTATAACCTCTCTGAGATTCGATCCCATCTTCTGTAAAGTGGAGACAATGATAGGGCCAACTCTCCCCACCACTGTGTAAGCTCCGTGGTGGTAAGGATCGTGGTTCTGTGCCCTGGTACACCCATCATGCCTAGATCAGTGCCTGGCAAAGCATAGGCGCTCAGTAAGTATCGAGTGAATGAATGAATTAAAATGGAAACACGTTGCCAACCAGCCAGTACATGGTAGAGGCTCAACATATATTTGCTGGGTTTGAGTCGAAGTCCTGTTTGATAAGACCCTTGGACACACTGTTCTTTGCAGAGTTATAGAGGCTATAACTTGGAGGTTCTCATGAGCCCCTCCTGGGGTTCAGTTAATTGGCTGAACAACTCATAGAACTCAGTTTACTTACTGTTTACCAGTTTGTTATAAGAGGATATGACAATGGAAACAGCTGAACCTCCAGATGGAAGAGATGCACAGGGCAAGGTGTGCAGGGAGGGGCACAGATGGCCACGCCCTCTCCAGGTGAGCTGATCTCCCTGTCCTTTCACATGTTCGCCAACCCAGAAGCTCTCTGAAGCCCACACCATTGGGATGTTTTTGGAGGCATCCTCATGTAGGCATGATCAATGATTAACTCCATTTCCAGCCCCTCTCCCCTCTCTGGAGAGTGGCGGGGCGGGGAGGTAAAAATTCCAAGTTTCTAATCATGGCTTGATCTTCCTGATGACCACCCTCCATGCAGAAGCCACGCAGGAGCCCACATGGAGTCACCTCATTAGCACGAGATGCTCCTGCTGCTCTTATCTCTTAGGAATTCACAAGTGTGTCAGGAGCTCCTTGCGAGGAAGGGGAATGAAGACCAAATATACATATTTCTGGTTACAAATCACAGTATCACACCTGGTTTTAGAACTTTCTGACCATGTGACCTTGAGAGAGTCACTTAACCTTGGGCGAGCCACTTAAGCTTCCCTCTCCTTGATTTGGGGACGGTCATGGCAGCCACATGGGTCTGTTTCAAGGATTAATGATTGTGTGTGAGCACAGAGCACAGCGCCTGGGATGTAGTAATTAATTCCAGTGACAACCATCATTATTGAATGCCAGCTAGGTGCTAGGTAGCTTTTGTATCTTTTTGCTCTAAAATGCTGATTGATGTCATCTCCTGGGGTTGCTCAATTGCTTCCTGGGCAGAATTGGGGTTCTGGGGCAAGGTAGGAAGGGGGTGGCCATGCATGCTCCTTGTAGGTTTTTCATGAGAATTTTGCTGATGGGGAAGCCGAAGGTCAGAGAAGTGGTAGGCTTTGCCCCACGATTGCTGAGGACTACGGGACAGAAGCAGGATTTGATCTCAGGAGTCAGTGTGGTGCCTACTTAAATGCCTGGCCTCTGCTAGCTCTTGGCCCTGTGACCTTGGCCACATCCTTTCATCCCTCCAGCGTCAGTTTTCTCATCCAGAAAATGGGGATGATGATGATGATAATAATAATAATAATAATAATAATAATAAAACATAGGAGTGGAGAGAGGATTAAGCGAGGTAATTAATGCATGTGAAGTGCTGAGCCCAGTGCCTGGGTTTAGGAACCATCGAGTGACCAATTAATTTAGTGAGTTATTATTACTACATTCATATTATTGGTGACAGTGGTATTCTTTGCGCGCACCAGGCTGCCTCTCCTTCGTGCCCTTTCCCATCGGTGAATTTTGTTCCTGACCAAATGCCGGTTGCATTGGCAGCAAGTGATTGAGGCAGATTACTCTGTGGTTGATGGGACTGTTATTACAGTTCTGTGATAAAGACTCCATTTCATTCCCATGTAAAGGATTTATGGGGAGGTGGCAGGGAGGCGGGAGGTGTGTTTCCATCCTTAGTATTCAGAGGGGCTGCCACAAATGGCTTGCTGTCATCTGTGTGTTCTGGGCTCCTCTGGGGCCTTTCCCCGCCCGGAATCTCTGTGTCTAGGAGCTGGAGGGACCTGGTGGGGATGGGGTCAGGGTAGGGGCAAGAATCCACCCCAGGTCTTCCAGTGAGCAGGGCTGGAGTTTGGCTTGTTCCAGGCCCTGAAGGCACAGCACAGAAGAGGGAAGTTGTTCTTCCTGGAAGGGTGGGGGTTCCAGGTGGGACCTGCCTGCTCTGTCCTCAGCCTGCCTCCCTGCTCTGAGTTCCGCCTCAGTCCTCCTGCCGCTGGCTTAAGGCACGCACCCTCTCCCGAAGGCCTGGAACGCAGCCCTCTGTGCTGTTCCCCCTCCCCAGTAGTCTTTCCAAAATCCCAGTCTGGGCCTCTCTCTCCCCTGTTTAAAGCCCAGGCTTCTCGGCCTGGCTCACAGCCCCCCACATAGGCTCATCTTGTCTCTCCCTCGCCTTCCCTGCTGCACTCCCTACAAACAGAATCCTGCCATGACCCCAGGGGTCTGTGCGCTGTCCAGGTTCTGAGCTTTTGCCCTCCCCTTGCCCTGGCTGACCCCCTCTGCCTTCAGGATTCCGAGGTCATATTTCCAGGAGGCTCTGCTCGAGGTCAGACTCCCAGGAATGGGCTCTGAGGCCAAGATCTCCTTGGCAGAGGTTGATAGGAAAGGGCCTGGGTTGAAACAATGACTCCCCAGCAGCGTCCGTCTCCTACTTCCTGGAGCCTGTGAAGATGTCACCTTCCACGGCAAAAGGGACTCTGCGGGTGTGATTGCATTAAGGATCTTTAGGTGAGGAGGTTCTCCTGGGTTATCAGGTGAACCCCATGTGATCACATGTGTCCTTAAAAGAAGAAGGCAGGAGGAGTATCGGAGTCAGAAAGAGGCAATGTGAGACCGGGGATGGGTCGGAATGTATTATACCAGCTGTGGAGCTGGAGGAAGGGCCCGTGAGCCAGAGAAAGCAGGTGGCCTCTAGCAGCTGGGAAGGGGGTTCCCCCCGAGAGCCCCTAGAAGGAATGCAGTCCTGCCAACCCACTATAGACTTCTGACCTCCAGAACTTGAAGATAGTAAATCTGTGTTGTTGGAAGCCCCCAAGTTCGTGGTCGTGTATTATAGCAGCCCTGCGCTGGCCTGGGATCGTGCTGGTAGAGGTGTGAGGGGCACAGGACTGGGCAGAGGGGCGAGTGGGCTGCGATAACCTCACCACAGAGACCTTGGCCAGTCTCATGGGTGGGTGCTCTGGAGCTGGGCGGCCTTGCCGAGTTGTCCTAGATTGAGGCAGGGTCAGGCTTTCTTCCCTCTCCGGTCATTGGATGGGAGCTGCTCTGGGCAGGGGTTGACCTCAGAGTGGCAGGAGGGACTCCGTTGTGAACCCTCAGCAGCCAACACTCCAGCCCTGGGGCTCTTCTGAGGACAGGGACCCAGTTAGAGTCTCCTCTGAATCTGGGCCGGGTACCCACTTGGGTCTCCGTCAGCATTTAGAAGTAACCCAGTGACCGCTCATACCTGTGTGGCCCTTCCCAGCCCATGAAGCAGCCCAGGTTCATTATCTCTGAGAGCAAAACCTCCTCTTTTTTTCCACGTGGTACTTGCACAAGCTTAGCCCAATGGCTTGCCTGGGAAGGCCATGTGGGAGATGACAGCAATAGCCAGTGTTTTCTGAGGGCCTCTGCTGTGCCAGGCACGATTCTAAACGCTCCCAGTACAAGGACCCGTTCATCCCTCGCAACAACCCAGCGTGGTAGGTGTGATTGTTTTCCCCATGAAAAAACTGAGGCCTGGAGAGGTGAAGTGTCACTGCCAAGGCTGAACTTCGATGGTCTGGCTCCAAAGCAGGCCCGTGTAACCACCACACTGTCACCTCCCAGATACACAGACCTGCATGTGGTGAGGGAACGAGGTGGGAGGCCTTGAACCCAGGTCACCTCAAACCTGTCCCATCCCTGTAGCTGGTTCTGTACTGGGCAGACTGGGGCAGATCACGGGGGCTGGCCAGTTAGGTGTTCCCACGTCCGACCTCATGTGTCTGAAGAGCCTGCTCTTTCCAGGAGGACATCTGTCTCTCTCTGACACTTCTGGGTGACAGCCCTCAAGAGTCCCAGACAGCTCTGCGGGCCACACAGGTGCCCTTCTCACTAACGTTCTCTCTGAGGAGCAAACCGGGAGCCTGCTCTGGACTTGCAGGCTGGGGTCACTCGGAGGCAGCACCACCTGGCCGTGTCCCGCTGAGGGGAGGGGGGCCTCCCTGGCATGCGGTGGAGTCTGCAGTCTCAGCAACAAGCCCCACAGAGCCACTGTCTGCTGGGCTGTCTCCCAACAGCAGTCTGCCAGCCGGTCTGTGGCCCTGTGGCCTTGTCTGGTTTTGTCACGTGCAGTCAGTCTGCCGGCCAGTAGGAGCCAGCTGTGGCCATGTGGCCTTGTCTGGGTTTGTCCTGCACAGTAAGGAACCAACGATGGCCAACATATATTGAGATTTGTCGTGGGCTGGAGACAAGCCTACGTTTGTCTCTTAATTGGATCCTCTCCAGTCACCTCATAGGGCAGACACTGTTTTATCCTCACTTTCTGGACCGGGAGGCCGAGGGACAGGAGGTTAGATAAGTTATGTGCCCACGGTTGCACGGCTGGGCCCCCCGCAGGGCATTTTGAACTTGACCACCTCCCTCCTGGCCTCCAGGGTGGTCAGAGAATGAGGTGAGATGATGTATGTACAAGTCTCCCCGCGGTGACTCGTACGGTGGCTGGTGCAGAGCCCTTGGGAACTCTTAGTTGAATGACTTTCCTGAAATAGAAAGGTGCTTGGACACCTTCCCTAACTCTGTGACCTTTGCCCTCCCCTGGTGCCTGCGGGCAACGCCCCCTCCCGTGGGCAGTCACATTTGGCTCTCTTTGGGTCCCTTACGTGTCACTGGGTCTTACCTTGTTTTGGGATGCTTTCTGCCTTTGGGGGATAGGTTTTAGCTGACCTAGCCCCCCCCTCTTTTCTATAAATTCCTCTCTCATATGCAAGGCATGCTTGTACCTGAATATTTCGGAAGGCTTCAAACCTGCCTGCAGTCTCCCCTGCCTATCCCCCCGAGTCTGCGGCTTGCCCCCACCACTCCCCGCTCTGGCTGCAGTGACTCACCTCCACCGTCCTGAGCAGAGCATGCTCCCCTACTGCAGAGCAGTGACACCCGCTGTCCTGTGTCCCTGGGAAGCCCTCCTGCTGCTGCCGCTGCTGCTGCCCCTGCCTTGTGACTCCTGCTCACCTCCACTCCCATCACAGATGTCACTTTCTATAGGAAGCCACCTTGACTACCCCACCCCAACTCAGGGGCATTGCCCCTTCTTTGCATCCACAATGTCCCTGAGCCACCCCACTACGCTCTGATCGCACTGTTTACTGGTCTCGCTACCCCTCTAGATGGAGACCCTCGTGAGCAGGATGTGTCTGGGTCATCTCTGGGTCCCCTGGCCCAGTGCTGGGTCTGGGTGCTCCTTGTGTGTGTAGAATAAGGGCTACTGAAGCAACGCCATTGTGGCCTGTCAAGATGGTTGGCAGAGGTGGAAGACCCCTGGGAAGGCAGAAGACCCCTGGGGTGGAAGATTGTGGTGCCCTGAATCTGGACGCAGCCTTTATCCTAAGGAGGGAGGCTGGGAGATGAGGAATTCCGGGTGGAGATGCCAGAGACTGAGCAGGCCCTTCCTGACTGTGGAGTGTGGTTGAGGGCGTCCAATGAAGGCAGAGAGAGTCCACAGCCCCCGTGGTATGACGTGACTCCTGAAGTGATGAGGAACTCTATGATGAGCATCAGCACATCCCTAGACGTCACCTCCTTTCCTTTTACTGAGCTTCTAACTGCTGCCCAGGAAAGGAGAGGGACATCCCCCTAGGCCACTCAGTGAGTCGGAGGCAGAACTGAGGCTGAAACCGGAATGTTCCAGGGCATCTTGCAGACCTGACTCAGTCAAGGTGCCCTGCAGGGTTGGGGAGTGACTCTGCAGCTTGCTGCTCCCCAAAGCTCATGGCACCTTTCAGCCCCTCCAATGCTGCCTCCTGTCCTTCCTGCAGGTGAACCTGGTGCTGGGGGACGGCCGGTCCTTGGGCCTAACGATCCGCGGGGGAGCAGAGTACAGCCTCGGCATTTACATCACTGGCGTGGACCCAGGTTCTGAGGCAGAGAGCAGCGGGCTCAAGGTGAGAAGCCCCTCTCTCCCATGGGAGGGGATGGGCTCAGGACAGCACTCATGGGCCGAGGGAGGGAGCCATCTGTTCATGGAGCTCTTTGAGGCTGATTTCAGACTTGCAGCAAAGCAGTCAGCACCCACCATAAGGACGGGTCCCAGCGAGGTGCCCTTCCCTGGCTGCAGCCTCTAATTCACAGCTCAGAGAGAGCGGCAGGAGCTGTGCACCTGTCTCCCTCCCATGCCCGGAGTTCTCCCCATTGTCCTCAGTGCAGGATGGCCTCCCATGTAGTGCTGGGCAGCGGGCCAGCCCAGGCTCTTCATGGCTGCTGTTTTGCAAATAGTGCTGCTGGGCTGCAATGGCCCTGACTCGGGAATTTATTACAGTACTTCAGAGAGGGAAGAGGAGAGAAAGCCGCAGGCCACGTTGGGGTTGTCCTGGGGCAGCTTCAGGGCTGGCATTTGATTCAGGGCAACCGGCAATTATTGAAATAGTATTAACTCACATCTTAAAGAGTGATGTGCTTCCAGCATTCGTAATTGACTTCACATTGAACTTCACATTGACTTCCACATATCATCTCATTGAACCTGCATGCTATCCTGTGGGATAGGTCATTATTACCCACATTTTCCAGCTGGGGAAACTGAGGCATAGAGCAGTAAAGCAGACTCACCCAAGGTCACACAGCCCATGGGATGCAGAGCAGGATTTGAGCCCAGGCAGGTGTAATTCCACATGTGGAGCCACGGAACGTAACATGAGATGAGACTGTGTGTTCTTACAAAGGGCCTGAGTGCCCCACCCATGTGGGGGAAGCTGATCGTCTGCACAGATGAGGAGAAAAGGTCACGGCAAATCAGAGTGGTGTTCAGGAGGTCCTTCCGAGCCATGCTGTGGTGCGCGGCTGGAGTGGTGCAGGGACGGGGCGCGTCAGGATCTCTTAGCAAATACGGTGGAGTGGGAGAGCTCTCGGTCTGGAGCCAGGAAGATTGGGTCCAAAGCCCAGCTTGTTGCTTTTGCTTTAATAGCTGTGTGACGTTGGAGAATCCCTTTACTTCTCTGAGCTTCCCTTCCTTTTCCCAGGGAATCCTAAAAAAATAACATGTCTTTCTCAGGATTACTGAAAAGATAAAAGAAGGAATGAACTAACAATAACATTAATAATAAAGGTTAAATTTACTGAGTGTCTAAATTACGGTCTGAATGTTTGTGTCCCCCCACCCACCAAGTTCATATGTATCAACTCCAACCCCCAGTGTGATGGTGTTAGGAGAGAGGGCCTTTGGGAGGTGCTTAGGTCAGGAGGGTGGACCCTCATGAATGGGGTTAGTGCCCGAATGAAAGAGACCCCAGAGAGCTCTCTAGCTCTCTTTCCACTATGTGAGAATATAAGGAGAAGTTGGCAGTCTGCACCCTGGGAGAGAGTTCTCACCAGAACCCGACCATGCTGGCCCCCGACCTTGGACTTCCAGCCTCCTGAAGGGGGAGAAATGAATGTCTGTTGCTTTTTAGCCACCCAGTTACTTTGTTAGGCAGCTGGCACTGACTGACACAGTCCCAAGCTCTTTAAGCCTCCCAACAGCCCTGTGAAATACCTTTGTTTGCCCATTGTATAGGCACAGTGTCTGTGACACAGGGAGTTACAGAACCAGTAAGAGGGAAAGCTGGGGTCCCCAGTCTGGTTCTAGTACTGCACTCATAACCAGGCCAGCCGGGCAGGTGGTGGGTACTCCTCAGAGGTTGGCTGGGCCTAGTTGGTTCTGAAATGACCTGGGTCTGGGCACTTGCTGTGTTCTCAGCTGGTTAAGATGATACCTTGTGGGGACTCCAAGAGGAAACAACCGCCTAGTATTCTCTATGCAGATTGTGTTTAATGAATGTGTTATTTTGGAATAATTTTAGATTTACTGAAATGTTGCAAAGGCGGTTCCCCTTTTTCCTTCATCTAGCTTCCCCTAATGCTAACATCTTACATGAGCAGGGTGCGTTTGTCAAGACTAAGAAGCTGACATAATACTGCTAAGCCGACTACACACGTCATTCGGAGTGCTCAGTTTTCCCAATAATGCCCTTTTTCTGTCCTAGGACACAGTCCGACCCAGCATGCCACATTGCATTTAGCCTGTATGCAGTTTTAATTCCATTTACTTCCCCCCAAAATTACAAAAAAATAAATTGATTGAAGTTAGTTTCAAAACACAGAGTAAAGATTCTTTTTCTTTTTTTAAATGAATGAGAAAATTAGGAAGAAGAAAATTAGGTACAAGAGATGAAGCTGGGGTGAGATTTTCCAGACACTTGCTACGTGGGCTGCAAACCCGGCTACAGGCAGGACCCAGCTGCGGCTCCCAGCGTCCTGGCAGCTGACACAAAGAGTGGAGCAGGGGAGAGACATTTGTCAGGTGAAAACAAACCACCTGTCACCTGTGCTCGAGAAGTCTGGTCACCCCTCTTCCTGGGTTCCTCTGGTCCCTCCTAGAGAGGATGTTGTGGGGTGACATAAGCCGTGTCCTCAGTGCCAGGAGACACATGAATGGGCTCCAAACTTTGCTGGTGATAAATTCATTCTGATTGAATCCATGTTAAGAAAAAGCAGGGAGGTTGTGTTCAAGGAGAGGACATGCTAGGTCCTGGCCCGAGAGGTTTGTGTACATAGCAGAGACGCCCCTGGTCTCTTGCTAAGTGGGAAGCACAGGCTGCAGAATCGCCTCTCTAACAGGACCTCCCCCGTCTGGTGTACATATGTAAAAAACATGTGCGGAGGAACACCTATACTGACCTGTGCCAAGATGTCAGCGGTGGTGCTCTTGACGTGATGCAATTATGGACGATTTTCACTCTTCTTTAAGTTCTTCCGCAGTCTCTGAACAGAGTATTACTTTTATAATCATGGAAACAGCGACAATAAAGCGATTTCCATTTTGAGACAAGGCAGAGGAAATGTATTCCATAGAAGTTTTCCAGCCACTTCAGGTGCTTCTCGGTTGCAGGTTACTGAAGGCTTTATTTGCTCATAAAATGCTCCCTTTGGTTAAGTCCTTTCCGTCTTCAGTGCGCACCACACTAAAGCACTTTCTGTTCCCTGCCAGTATGTTACTTTCCCCTCCAAGCTACCTGGGACAGGCAAACACCTGCCCACACTCACTTGGGCAGCAGGACTGATTAATTCCCTTTATTGCCAATGCATTTGCAGTAGAATTGGGCACATTGAAGTGGAATAAAGGGGCTTGGCTGTGTGGGTGGTGGAGCCAAGAACAGGCTTTATTTGTAAATAGGGCTCCTTGCCGCTGTGCAGAGCTTTCCTGGGGAGAAAGTACTGCCTGCTGCCTGACTTCCAGCGCTTGCTTAGCCCCCAGGGTGAGTCCAGGGCAGGGGCAAGTCAACTGCTAGGAAGGAAAGCTCCTCAGAGGGGGTCAGACACCGCCCAGCATTTCCCCAGGGAGCCGCAGGGTGGAACTTGGAACTCTCCCACCCTCCCAGGAGGGGCTGGCTCCCCCTTCAGCACTGATCTTTAGGCCGCTCTTTTCCTGTGCACATTCCCCTGCAGCTTCAACCTCCACCAAAGAATGGAGTATAAAACCTTGTTCCTTTAAAGACAGCCAAGATTGACTAGCATTTAAAAATAATGATGATGATAGCAGTTGCCCTTTATTAACCAGCTATTACGGATTAAGCCCTGGGCTTAACGCTTTAGATACATTCACTCTTATTCCTCCCCAAACCCCTGCGGTGGGCAGTAATAGTGCCATTGGAGCAGTTGGGGCTCAGAGAGGTGCAGTAACTCACTCAGGGCCAAGGACCCCAGCCCTTCTGGTCCTCCAAAGGCCACGTGCTTTGTTCTGTCACCTCCTTAGTACCCTAATTTTACCAAGTATCAAAAGAAAGGAGAGAGAGGAAATGAAGGACATTTCATCTTGAAAGTCACCAAGCTTCTGAAGCCCAGGATTCATCCCAGATCCTGGCTGGCCCCACAACCTCCACCTCTGAGGTCATCCCCAGCTGGGGGGCCCGTTCTGTTTCTGCCAGTGGTCAGCGGGGTAGATAGCAGGTGCTGGTGATCGGGCACCAGAGCAAGGTGTGTGCTACCCAGCACCTGGCTGTGTGGTCCTCCGCATGCTCTGCACGGAAATTGTGTTGAACAGGAGGATGGGAGCGGGAGACAGAGGCAGCGAAGACTGCCGGTGCCCCAGGGGACGCACCGGCTGAGCCCTGGCGAGAAAAATGGTGACGGCAGACATTCGCTGTGTGACTACTGTAGGCTGGGCACCCTGCTAAGCACTTTTCTTTTAAATCCTCATCCGACAATATGTTTTTTATTGATTTTTTTTTTTTTAGAGAGAGAGAGAGGAACATTGATATGCGAGGAAAACACTGATTGGTTGCCTATCATTTGCACCCCAACCAGGGATTGAACCCGCAGCCTAGGTATGTGCCCTGACCAGGAATCAGGCCCGCAGCCTTTTGGTGTGTGGGATGATGCTTCAACCACCTGAGCCACCTGGCCAGGACAGCTGTTAAATGCTTTTGATATTCCACCTTGACGAATCCTTAAACAGTCCCTGAGTTAGATGCCGTACCATGCCTCACTGAATGATGAGCAAACTGAGGCTCAGAGAGGTTGTTGCTTGTTCAAGGTCACACAGCTAGGAAGTGGCAGAGCTGGGATGGGGATCAGCCCCAGAGCCTCTGGTTAGTCACTGGACCCTGTGACCCTGAACTTGTGTGATAAAAAAACACAAACAGACTGACATGGATGGCCGTTGGCAGCTGGGCACTCAGCCCTCTGTGGTCACAGTGTTTCCACACTCCGCTTTTGGATTTGGGACCTGGAGGAGTCTTCTGGCCGTTCAGAATGTGTTCTCAAGCATGGTGAAGGTGGCGGACGGTACAGCGGCGTGAGGGCAGTGATACTGACAGCGGATGGAAGGAAGTTAGGGCAGAGCAGTCTCTACTTGTATCTCCTGGACAGGCCCAACAATAGTGATCGCCAGCATTTGGGGAGTGCTGCCTCTGTGCCAGCCTGTGTGCTTAGTGAGCGCTGTGCCTGCGCTGAGCCATTTAGCCCTCCCAGCAAGGAGGCACTAGTATTAGCCCCATTTTTGGAGGTGGGCAGTGGAGGCCCAGAGAGGTGAAGTAGCATGTCAAAGGTCATACAGCCAGTCAGAGGAGCTAGGATTGGAACTTGGGCGTGTCCAGGGTTTAGTCACAGAAAGTCCTGCTCCCACCTCTTCCCTCACACCCTCTCCTAATACAGGTGTAATAATTTATAGTGTTAATTCAAACATTTCACCTAACATGTCATATGGTGTGCTTGAGTGTGACATTATGTTACAGAATTACATGCCTATGATTTTGTAATAAAAGATTGTATAGTAAAAAAGAGGCATTATTTGTGCTGGGCCCTGTACACTGGCTTGAAAAATTTATTTCTGGTTTTCAGTATAACCCTGTAAGGTAACTAGCATTAGTTGTCTTTGTAGGTGAGAAAAATGGGAGGGATTTTGCCCAAGGTCACAAGACAAGAAGGAGCTGGCCAGGGTTGCAGGCCTGGCTCTGTCCTGTATCACCCAGTCGACACCCAGTCAACACCCAGTCGAGAAGTTTCCACCATGGAGCCTGCCTTCCAGGCAAAAGGGCGGTCTTGTGCTGCCCCCTGGGATGAAATCAGCCCAAGGCTGTTCTTTCAGGTCCTTGCTGGCATCCCAGCCTGCCCCACAGAGCCTGCCTGGGAGGAATCGTGGCAGGGCAGCCCCTGATTGCTTTGGGGACTTGAAAGTCCCCTGGCTCTTTAAGCAAGAGGTGGGATAATAACTTTCATGTGATCACTGAGCTCCAGCTTAGAGGACAGACTTGCGTCCCATCTAGAGCTTTTCCCTGGGCTGCCTCTCCCAGAGGGACAGTGGCCCCCTTGCCCTCCTGGGGTAGGTCCCCCGAGCCCTGACCCTCAGAGATGGCATATTGCCTCCCTTCCCAGGGACCATGGAGGAGATGTGCTGAGATATATTCCAGGCTCTCTGATAATATTCATAATAACAATTACAATAATAGTAACGTCAGGATAGCCCTGGCCAGTGTACAGGTTCAGTTGGTTGGAGCGTCGTTCCATAACTGAAAGGTCATGGGTTTGATCCCTGGTCCCGGTGCATATGGGAGGTAAGCAATTGGTGTTTCTCACATCTATGCTTCTCTCCCTCCCTTCCTGTCTCTCGAAAAACAATGAAAAAAATGTCCTTGGGTGAGGATCCAAAAACAATAAGAATAATAACATCAGCACACAATGAACTATGCTGTAAAATCCAGTGCCTGGCCGATGACCAGCACCCTCCAAAATGGAAGCTGTAATTGTGTGAGTGGTTTTCATTAGCCATATAAGTGTGGATGCTGGTGGGAGAGAGTGGCTGGTGGAGGTATCCAGGCACCTGGAAAGGCTCAGGTAGCTGATGAGCCCGCCCTGAGAAAGAACAGCTTCCCCGAGGAGCTGGAAGGGGATTTCTTTCCTAAGGAGCCTGGCATGTATTGGGTGGCTGTTTTAACCTCTCTCCCCTGGCTGTGCCACATTCTCCATCCTTCCTATGATACTCTTGTAGCTGGATTTGTGAACTGGCCTCTGAATGGGTGCTTAACTAATTGCAGAAGTTCAAGTTGCTTAGTCCTACTGCCTGGCTTTTAAAGGGGCTCCTACGCAGGCTACTGCCCCAAAGAGAAACACTTAGTTTCTACAGGGGCGCCCATTAGAGGAGGAGCCCGGCTGCAGCTTGGTCTCAGGATCGGGGGAGAGTCCAGGGCGCCTGGGAACTGGCCCTGGGAGGGAGGTGGTCAGAAGGGGCTGGCTGTGGTCTTTCTTCTCCTCCCTCCTTCCCATGCTGAGCAAGGGGCCTGGAGTTGCTGAGCGGTGGCTGACCAGCATGGGAGGGTCATCCACATGTGGTCATCCAATGCCGGCACTTCGAGGATATGCATGGTTTGCTGGTTCTAAGGCCAGCCTGTCCCTCCATTTCATAAGGGTCAGCAGCTTTCAGAGCTTGGGGTGTCCAGCGACCTGGGAGGGGCTTTGCTCTAGAGGTATTAACCTAGGCCCTTTGGAAAACTTTGTTTCTTTTTAGCTTTAATTTTCTCCCACCTCCTAAAGTAATAGGTTCAATACATAAGACACACACACACATACAGAAAGTAAAAGGACCCAGACCATCCCACCTCCTGAACTCAAACTTTATTAGCACCGTTTTTTATACATAATTCACGTCATAAACTTCACCCTTCTCAAGTATACAAAGCAGTGGTTTTTCGTATATATTCCCAAGGTTGTACAACCATCAGCACTATCTCCTTTCAGGATAGTTCATCACCCCCACCGAAAAGGTTCCTGTGCCCAGTAAGAAGTCATTTTCCACTTCTGTCTCTACAGATTTTGGGCACTTGGGGCATTTCACATAGACGGACCACAGTATATGCGGCCTCTGTGTCGGGCCCCTTTCACTCCGCACAGTGTTCAGGCAACTCCCTGTTGTCGCTGAATGACACTCTGTTGTATGGCTCTTCCACTCGTTGTTTATCCGCTCCTGAGCAGACGGCCTTTTGGGTTGCTTGGGCGTTAGCATCCGGAAGTAGCTCCTTCAGTCCTTTCTTCGTACATTTTTACGTGATTGGCGTTACATGCTGTATACTATTTTGTATCCCTCCTTTTTCACTTGCATTTTTCCCAGGTAATTAAAAACTTCTCATAAGTGCCATTTGTGGTAACTGCATGCTATCATTTCATCGTGTGGCTGAGTTATAATTTACCTAACCTTTCCCTTGCAATCAGGTGTTTAGTTCAATTTCAATTGAAATAAGGTTTTAAAAGGAGCAACAAATGAGAGAAACCTCAGAGGATCTTTCCAGTAGAGGTTAAACCGCCTCCAAGCCAATCTGCGGCGGCAGGTGGCTGAGCCCAGTGGGGGACAGGAGTGGCATCCCGAATTGCTAAGAGACATGGACTGGGCTGGGTGGCGTGCAGAAGGTGCTTTTTCCGGGTGGCACAGCAGAGCAGCTGAGGGCCCAGGCCCCCCCTTCTCCAACCCCAACACTGAGGGGCATGTTTCATGTTCCCTGCTCCCCCGCCCCCACATGTTTGCCTTTGGTATTTAACCTTTGTTTTTCTTTTTGCTCTCCACAATATGGGCGTCATATACAATCTGGAGAGCACCGAAAATGAATAAAACGCTTGAAATCAAAATCACCTGGAATTCACCACTCTGTGCCAACTCCTGTGAACATTTTGGCATGTTCCTTCCCGGTCCCTTTAATGGAATTGAAAACCACATAAGATGGGCAATTTTAAGAGCCTCTTTAAAAGCCTGAATTCAAAAGGAAAGCGCCTGTAGATTGTAGAGGACGTAGCAAGTCGCACACTGAAAGAAAACGTGGTGTGGCGGTTTGGGCCGGTGTCCTTCTGGAGCGGTACGCTTCCGTGGAACGTGACATGGATAAGGCCAGTCCAGCAAAGCTGGGACCCGACTGTTTGCTCTCCTCCGCCCTCCATTGACAGGGCTGCTTTAAGGTCCTTCCATGTCAGAAAGACCTTTGCAAAAGTTGAAGGTGCAGAGTGGTGTTTATAGCTCATTTTTCTTTTGAGACAGGAAATACTTTCATGTATACGCACTTATTATATGTGAAGAGAGTTCCTGGGAGAATGCCCGCGAACTGTTGGTGGTTACTTCTGAGTCTCAGTGGGCGCCAGAGACCTCAGGTGGTCTGGAGATGTGTTTTCAAGGGTAGGGGGCTTTATGGAGGCAAGATTTTTGCAGTTATATATACCGTTTTTATTGTTTGACTGTTTCTACTATGTGCTCATACTGGTTTTGTAATTTTAAAAAGGTTTAATTAGAAAACATCATTGTATATCATGAAATATTCTGCAACATTATTTTTTGTGGTTTCACAGTATCACTGTATGGATATACCATACAATATTTGGCCGATCAATTCCTAGACACTTAGGAGGAGGTCCCAGTTATTTTTGTAACTTCTTGTGTTGCACACCCATGGCGATCTTCTCAGGGTTAATTCCTACAAGTTGCAAAGGTGTTTGCACCATTTTGTCAAATGTTTCTTAGCGAGTTGTAGCCAAGTTGCTCTGCAGTCCGCAAAAGTTCCAGACGCCCTGTTAACCCTTTTTCTCCCAGACTGGAGGAGGGAGGAGGCCTTTGGGTGTCCGTTTCTGTTTGGCTGTCCACAAATGTCCATCATGTCTGAGCACCAGCCATGTGGTGGGCAGAATAATGAGCCTCAAAGATGTCTACACCCTAATCCCCAGAACCTGTGAACAAGTTAGGTTATGTGACAAAGGAGAACTAAGATTACAGACGGAATTAAGCTTGCAAATCACCCGACCTTCAGAGGGGGATGATCCTGGATCACCCAAGTAGGTCCAGTGTGATCACAGGGTTCTTGAAAGTGGGGGCAGGGAATCAGAAGAGAGAGCCAGAGAGGGGGCCCTATGAAAAGGACTTGGCCTGAAGATGCTGGCTTTGACGGTAGAGGAGCGTGGCCACCAGCTAAGGAAGGTGTGTGGCCTCTAGAAATGCAGAAGAGGCAAGGAATGCACTGTGCCCCAGAGCTACCTGAAAGGAGCTCCGCTGCTGATGGGGACGTCTTGACCTCAGCCCAGAGAGACATGTGTTGGACATCTGACCTCCGGAACTGTAGGATAGTAAGTTGGTGGTAGTTTGTCACAGTGGCTTTAGGAAACTAATGCAGAACCCGCTGTATCCCCATCACCAAGCAAAGTGCTGGCCCCTTGGAGGTAGTTGGCTCCCACCTGGATAGTCCAGTGTATTTACTGACTCGCCCGGTCTCACAAGACAAAAGCAGATTCAGAATTGCCTCCCGCGTACCACTGTGAACAACAAACCTGCTAAGCTGAGTTTCTGATTTGTTTGTAGTTCGTTTTGTTTTTAAACTGAGAGTTTAGGGTCAAAATATTGTGTTACTTTGGTTATTTCTTTTTCCTCTTCAGTTTGGTTCTGTTATTCATTTGAAGAAGTCCATTTGTTTCTGCCGGCATTCAGTAGGGCTTCCCTTATCTTTATTGATTTAATTTTACTTTTTGAGTAACTAAAACATCACAATTATACAGAAAAGGTATAGTCAGAGTATCACTTCTCCCCCACACCCCTTCTCGTCAGTCCTACCCACTCCTTGCAGGTAACTAAGCAAACTAGTTCTTTTGTTTGTTTGTTTATTCCTGTTCTTTTTGCAAAAACAAGCAGGTACAAGTATACTTCCTCCTTTCTTATACAAAAGGCAGGAAGTATGCCATAGATTCTATTCTGCACTTTAATTTTTACAATTGAATATCCTGGCAGTCACTTCACGTCAGTGCGCAGAAATCTTCGTCCTTCTTTCCCGCTACGTGGCACTCCCCGTGTGGCTCGACCTCCCCTCATTCAGCCGCTCTCCCCTGTGGGCATTTAGGTTGTTTTCCTCGTTTTCCAATTAACTCACCAGACTGCCTGAGTAACTGATGCAGATGTGTTGTCTTACTTGTGGATGTGTATCTTCAGGGCACTTTCTAGAAGTGTGGTTTCTGGGTCAGAGGGTAATACACCCAGTTGGCTCCCAGCTCCGCTCCATGAGTGCTGTTCCGTCCTGATCTCCCACCAGCCGTGCCCACGGCCTGCTGACGGCCACTGCCAAGGTTCCAGTCTGACAGGTGGGAAATAGTGTCTCGAAGTATCTTTATTCTGCAATTTTCTTAATAGGAATGAAGTTGAACATCTTTTCTTAACGTTTAAGGACTGTTCTTTGTGTCTTTTTTGGTAACTTGTTCATGTCTTGTTCATTAGCCTTTTGCTATTAGAATTTGGGATTTTTCCCCTAAAATTTAAGAATTCTTTATCTGTTAGGGCTCCTCAGCTTCTTATCTGTGATTATAAATTACAAATGTTTTCTCTTCCATTATCATTCCCTTTTGCTTATAGAGGTTTTTTTTCTTTTTAGTGCAAATTTTTTTTATTGTTATCTAGTTTAATTATCAATTCTTTCTTTTGGTGAATCTGGATTCTCCTTGGAAAACCTTTCCCTATGCCCAGGATACAGAGAATTTTTTCCTTTTAATTCTTGTAAATACATTTTCCCCCTTTTAGATCTCTGATTTGTTTAGCACTTATTCTTGTGTAGAATATGAGATGCAGATCCAATTTTGTCTCTTTCCAAATGGCTACATAGTTACCCCAGTGCAGCATATTAAAAAGGCCATCTTTGCCACAGTGGCTTGTGATGCCACCTTCCTCAGGCGCTCCATTTCTGTGTATCTGTCCTGGGGTCTATTTCTAGTCTGTTCCTCTGTCTGTCTGTCTGTCTGCTCAGGAGTCCGTGCCACACCGTGGAATCACAGAAATTTTACAGTAGATTTTAGCATCTGGTAGCTCGTCTCACAGCTCTTCTCGATCTGGGTTTTCATAGCCAGTCTGACATTCTGATTTTTTAATTAAAAAACTATCATTTAAAAAATGAATAGATTCATTTTGAGAGCAGTTTTAGGCTAACAGAAAGATTGAGCAGAGAGTACAGAGTTCCCATGTACCTCCTCTACTCCCACCCTTCCCACTTTCAGGGTCCCCTATATGAACATTTTGCATTAATGTGGTATATCTGGTACAATGACAAGCCAATATTGATACATGATTATTAACGAAGTCCATAGTCTACATTAGGTTCTCTCTTGGTGGAGTGCACTCTATGGGTTTTGACAAGTGCATAATGTCATGTGTCCACCATTACAGTTTCATACAGAATAGTTTCACTGCCCTAAACGTCCCCTGTGCTCCACCTGTTCCTACCTCCCTCCTCCCAGAACCCTGGCAACCAGAGGTCGTTTTACTGTCTCCATAGCTGTGCCTTCTCCCGAATGTCGTGTAACTGGAATCATGACTGTGTAGCCTTGCACACTGGCCCCTTTCACCTAATAACAGGCGCTTAAGGCTCCTCCACGCACAGTTTTATTTTTTCACGTGAACTTTTATATCAGCTTATTTAACAAAAGCTTGTTGGTGTTTTTATTGGGGTAATATTACATTTTCAACTAACAGACAACTCTGAATCCTTTTCAAGAACAGGATTTTTTGTTGTTGTTCATTTTTTTCTCCTCGTCGAGTCCATTTTGAGTGTTTAAAGTTTGTATCACATCGGTGCTGCACATTGAAGTTCATTACTGTCTCTTCTATTGCCCCTTCCATTGTGTCTTCTGACTGATCACTGTGTATAAGACGGCTGTAGACTTGAACTTGAGAACGCTGGTGCTTGCAGTTATATGGAGCAGGTGAGAGAGTTGGGTTCCAGGCCAGCTTTGCCCCAATGGACTGACAGGCCTTGGGCCATGATATCTCCCTTCGACTCCTCACCCCTCTTTTTTTTTTCCTTCCAAAATGAGAGGCTGGATAAATGTGCACCATTTTCCAGAGTGTTATTCTAGCCAAAACAAAATTGTGATTTTTGTTTTCACCTCTTTGCCCCCCATTTGATTGAAAAAGTTGAGTGTCCTTTTCCTGCTGCCTTGCACAGAGCCGGGCTACGTGTGCACAGAGCCGGGCTACGCGTGCCCAGCCCCCTGCATGCCCCGGCCGTGGGAAACTAAACCCTCACATGCGTGGAAATGTCTCCTGCCTGTCTGCAGAAACCGGAAGGGGACTGGCTTGCTTCATTTAACCGTTCATTTAACCATTTCTTCACGTGCTCACTGATTCTGTCAGGCGTTTCTTGGGTGCCTCCCACGTGCTGTGCAAGGAGGATGCAGCACATGGGCCCCGGGCTCAATGCTCACAGCCCCGCATGACCTTACGCCATGATGAGGACTGTGGGGTGTGCTTCAGGGTGCTCTGGGGTGAGGCCTGGGAATACCTACCTCGGAAAGGGTGGTCAGAGAAGACCTCTTGGAGGAGGCGTCATTTGAGCTGAGATCTGAAGGTCGAATAGGAGTTATCCAGGTAAGGAATGGAAGGAAAAATCTCTGGGGCAGAGCTACAGCATATGCACAGGCCTTGAGGTTAGAAAGGGCTTCATCCGTTCTAGAGCTGAGCGATGACCAGTGTGGATAGATTGGAAAAAGCTGTGGGAGGGAAGTGTGAGATGCATTCTCATGCTAAGCCCCTCCTAGGCTAGGTGAAGAGCTTAGACGTTGGTGGGGAGTTTTAGGAAGGTATGACAATGTCAGATTTGTAGTCAAATCAATCAAATGGATCCCTTTGCTATACAGGGAGGGCAATTAGTCACGGTTCTCCAGAGAAGCAGAATAGATAGAAATATAAGAAATTTATTGTAGGAGTTAATTCATGTGATTCTAGAGACTGAGAAATCATATTATCTGCCATCTGCAAGCTGGAGAACCAGCAAAGCTATGGTGTAGTTCAGTCCAAATCCAAAAGCCTCAGAACCAGGGGAGCCAATTATAAAAGTTCAAGTCCGAAGGCCCAATAATCAGGGGCCAGTGGTGTGAACCTTAGGGTCCTGAGGCCCGAAAACGAGGAGTGCCGACGTCCAGAGGCAGATGACGAAGGATGTCTCAGCTCCAGCGGAGTGGACTCTCCTTTCCTCTCTGCCTTTTGTTCAGTTCCAGCCCCCAGGGGACTGGATGATGCCTGTCCACATTGGTGAGGGCGACCTTCTTCACTCAGTCCACCAATCTAAATGCTAATATCTTCCAGAGACACCCTCAGAGGTACATCCAGAACTAATGATTTCACAGGTACTGGGCATCCCTGAGTCCAGCCTCAGAGACACATAAAATTAACCATCAGAGGAGGCCATTGGAGGGGCGGTGAGGGTGGAAGCAAGGAGGCCATGATGGTGGTCCTGATGAGAGGCCATGGTGGCTGGGGTCAGAGTGGACTAGTGGAGACAGGGGGGAGTGACTAGATTAGAGATCCTTTGGAGGGGAAGGTAGCATTCGGTGGGCTTGATGGTGGGCCCAGTAGATTTGGGGCTTTGGGTGTTGAGCACTGAGATCGGGGACCCTGGAGGAGCAGAGTTTGGAGGAGGGACAGGAGGAGGCCAGGCCTTGGATCTGAGGCACCCGCTCAGTATGGCAGCAACAAGCCTCATGTGGCGATCGAAGTGCAGCTAATGTGACCACGGAAATGAATTTTTAATTTAATTTAATGTAAATTAAATGTAAATAGCAGTGGGTCCTGTATCAGACAGCACAGATACAGAATGTTCTTTTGACAGAGCTGGTTTAGAGTGACTTTGAGTCATCTGCTCGGGCAGTTGTAGTCTGGGGCTCCGGAGGGCAGCTGGGCTAGATTCCAATCCTACTTTGCTACTTACTTGCTTGCTAGGTGTCCTTGGGGACATGACTGCACCTCTCTGAACTTCTCTACCCTCACCTAGAAAAGAGGACACCACTCCATGCCTTGTGTGGTGCCTGTTAAGTTTAAAGTGAAATTGTACAGGGTCACTGACCTTGGGAGGCACTCAGGGGAGTGGGGAGCTGTTATTCCTCCTGGGCTTGACCTTTGTAATTTCTCTGACGTGTTTACTTGGAAGCTGGAATCTCTGGTGTGAAGAACTCACGATTGGCTTCTCTGCCCTAGCTCTCACCTTGACTTGACCTTGAGCAAGTCATTTCCCTCTCTGGGCCTCAGCTTTCCTTTGATGACGTGGGGTTGGTGCAGGCCTTCATTGAGGGCTGCCCATGTCCCGAAGAGAGAGTAAGCAAGTACCAGTGACCCCCACTGTGTGCTGGTGTCCGCAGGGACCCAAAGGCAGCAGGGAGTCACTGTGGGAGCTGGCGAGCATCGGTGCTGCCATTTCCGCCAGGGCTTTCTGGTTGGGTTCTGCCAGGTGAGGGCGCTAAACCACAGAGGGCTGTGCGAAGGGCTCGCCCAGGCCCTGCTGTTACCCCTTCCTCGCTTAGGGAACCTTCTTAGCTTTTACCTTAATCCTTGAAAAAAAAAAAAAAATAAGGGCAAGATTTACTACCTTCTAAACTGTGGGGAAAAGCGAATGTCTCATTAAAACTGCATTGCTCCCTTGTACGCCCAACCACCCACCAACAAAAAAGGCCCATTGAAGTTTCCTACCTGACGTGCACGACTGTTAAAGATTTATAATTGCAATAAAACTCTTTAATAATATTTGAATTTCCATTGCGTTAATGCTGCGATCAGCGGGGTCCTGATTTGAAGCCATGAAGTCCATTTCAATCAGCCCTGGGGAGGAGGTGGAGGTGGCCCTGAACCTGCCCCCCACAGGCCCAGCTGCGCGCCCTGAGAGGACCGCTCCTGTCACCCACTCAGCCCATGGTGGCGTGGTCTACAGACTTCTCCCCCGCAACCCTCTCCAAACCCCTCCCCACTCCCCCACCTCCCCCGCCCCCGACCTCTGGCGAGGGAGCTCAAGCTGCTGCCATCCTGCAGCAGGTTCTTTCGGCTCATTTGTTTCCAGTTCTCTTCACCAAACATGAATAGAGCGCCTACTGCATGCATGGCAGGAACCCCGAGTTGCTGAGAGGCTGCATAAGAGATGGAGGAAGGATAGGCTGGTTTTTCTGAAGGGGGGGGGCTGATACTGGTCTGATCAGCAGCTTTGCGGGATGGCAGACCGGAGGCCAAATCCCAGCGCTTATCACTTTGCCTCCTGCCCTGGGGTCCTCATCTGTAAAGTGGGGTAACTGTACCTGCCTCCTGGGCGTGGTCAACACGTGTGGATCTGTTGATGCTGAAGGCAGGGCCCAGGAGAAGGCGGGAAAGGTGGGGCAGGGTGGCTTTGAGAGACTCAGGAGGCAGAAGGTTTGGTTGGTGAGTGACTGAGGGGTCACTTCAGGGACACACGTGGTGTTTCAAAAATGCGCTAATATTTATTGAACGCTTTTGGTACTCTAGATATGGTTTTATCTGCTTTATAGGTGGCCCGTTCAATAAATATTGAATCCTTACTGTGTGCCAGGTACTGTTTTAGGTACTGGGGATACAGTGGAGAGTTAACTAACTCCTCTAATCCTGAGTGAGACCTATGAGGTAGGCGCTGATGCGGTCCCCATTTTCCAGAGAAGGTAAATGAGGCACAGAGAGGTTAAGGAAATTACCCAAGGCCACACAGCTAGTACGTGGCAGAGTCTGGGTTTGGACCCAGAGGACAGACTCCTGGGTCTGTGCTCACAACCACACACCGGATGGCCTCTCACTTCTCTGAGTCACGATTGGTGGTCTCATTCCCATGTTTGGAGGGAAGGAAGGCTTAGAGCGGTCACATTAGTTTCCCTGGGTCTCGGGGAGGTGCAGGGTGGGGGGCTCACTCCAAGCCTCCCCAGCACTTTCCGCTGCTCCACGGGCCTCCTCACTGCTCCCACTCTACCGTGGCCCCCGAGCAAGTGGATGCCTGCTTCTTGTGCTCAGCCAGTTTCAGGGGACATCGGTGTCCTGTCCTTGTTGAAGTCCCAACATACTCTCCTCAGAGCGTCCCGCATCTGAGCCTGTCACTCGATGGGCTGTGGATGATGGAGGAGTCTCTCCTCTGCCTTGGAATGAAGGGCATTCCCATGGTCCACCCTCCATCCCTCCATCACTGGTGATAAATAGGATGCCTGGCGACAAATAAAATAAAGCCACCTTTATTCGTTTATCCTTCAGTGTCCTCCCCATCGGTGCCCCGATGGCAGGCTGAGCGTTATTGGACACTCGATCACTCTTTGCACCTGTCTTTCCTTTCTCCAGGGGGTCGTGTCCTGATGAGTTCTGGGCGGTGGGAGTGTTTTCTTGGCTAGTTAGCCCGAGGGACTGGGCTTCCTGGGCCTCGGTCTCCCCACTAGCAGGCCTGGCAGTCGCAGCATCTTTGCCTCTTTACTTTTTGCCTCATTGACCCGCATTGTCCGACTCAACGCTGGCTTCAGTGGGTAAGAAAGCACAACATTTCAGTGAATCAATGCATAGAGCTCTTAATTTTTCGGGGCGGGGGGACAGGGGTCAGGTTAAGATCGTTAAACAAACCACATCCCAGTTCACATCGCACAAACCAAAGGAAAAGGGGAAGCGGATGGAAGTGAGACTGGAGAGAGGAAGGACGATCTTTCTCCTGTCCCTTCACCAGTTTCTGAAGCCTCCTGCGTGCCAGGCATGGGCTGGGAGAAGGGTGGCACAGAGCGGTAGGAAGGATGCAGAAAGCTGGGCTCAGACGCTGGCTCATTGCCCGCTTCCTGCGTGACCAGTGACCTTGAGCAAATCAGTTGGCATCTCAACCTGTCCCCTCCTTTTGGAAGGGAAGTGAATTGCTATTGAAAAGTTATTGAAAGATCCTCTCCCATGGGGTCAGGCTCTGCGCCGAGCAGTCCATCTGATTCTCACAGCCACCCCGGACTGCTGGTGGCGTCACGCCCACTTGACACATGGGAACACTGAGGCTGCAGAGGGCTGCTGGGGGCCCCTGAGGCCGGCCCCATCTAGAGCTGCACTTCTAAAACAGGCCCTGGAGGAAGAAGAAAGACAGGAGAGGGTTGGAAAGAGATGGAGAGGATGGGCTCTCGCACCCCCATTCAGTTGGGGTTTCCCGAGTGTGACTCCTATTTTGTGCCTGTCCCCCCGGGGGGGGGGGGTCACACGTGATCCCTTCCCATGCTGCCTCTCCCAAATCTGTATTTATTTAATAGGCACGAGGGAGAAATGTGACTAGCACAGCAAGCCTGTGATTTCCATACTAATCACAGATACTAATGCTTAGGAGGAGGCAGAAGTAAGTAGTGTGCTGGGTATTCACGGACTGCCTACATGACAGGTGCCAGGCTCAGGGCGAGGGACAATAATGGAAGTTCAGTAACCATGGCATGAAATCAGCCCCTACCCCAAGAACCATTGGCACAGCAGTTACTGACACCTCCACCCCAGCGTTGCCAGATTCAGCTAATAAAAATGCAGGACACCCATTTAAATTTGAGTTCCAGATAAATAGCAAATACTTTTTTTTAGCATACATATGTCCCATAAATTATTTGGGACACTACCCCCACCGTTTTTCCAGTCTCGCTGTGGAGGGCCAGGTAGATGCTTATGGAATTGAATCATCCTTTCCTTTATTCCACTGCCACCCATCCCTTCCCGGGCCTGGACCTGCAGGGCGAGGCTTGCACACCAAAAGCTTCCCTGCCTCTCAGATGCTATTTCCTGTCATTAAACTCTGGGATTAAATCACATGTGGGGGGAAGATTATAGGGGATTCCCTTTGCTCCACAAAAGCCAAAGCTGTCGAGAGGGATACTCAGGAAAACAGAGCACTTCTGCCTACAAAGAGCGTGGCCTGGGATCTGGTTGTGGGGAGCAGCTGGACAGAGGGGACAGGTGGAGCCTCTGCTGCTCAGGAAGGAGGGAAGGCGCAGCTGGTGGCCAGTGGAGAGAGAAGCTGGGAGGGGGTTGCTGTGGGAAGTGGCAAAATCCATGCCTCCGTGCATGAGCACTTCTTGAGCACTTGCTGAGTGCCAAGCCTTTTCCAAGGAGTCCAGCTGGGGCTGCCTAGTTCTCAGGGACCAGTAGTTCTCAGCTAGGGAGCTCCGTGAGGCAGGAGAGAGAATGGTGATATTGTTGGTGGCAGGGGAAGCAGAAGCTGATTTCTGTAGAGAATTGGAGGACAATCCTGGGCCCACACCCCCTTTTTACACGCAAGGAATCTGAGGCACAAAAGCTACTGGGGGTTCCCGTGAGTTCACACAGCATGGAAGTAGTGGCGTCATGATTTGAAACCTGGCCTGATGGTCTTTGAAACCCTTAACCATAGTGCTTTGCTGCCCCCTGGGATGTGGCGGGAGGTTGAAGGTTTTTAAGCAAGGAGGGATGGCGTGAGAGTAAAAAGCCCAGGAAAAATGAACCTGGTGTGAGGCCTGAGGCCAGTTTGGATGTCGAAGGCTGGAGGAGGGACGCTGGCTCAGGGACCCAGGTGTGAGGGCACAGGGACCCAGGGGACCCAGGCTAGGGGGAAGAAGGGTGGAGGGAGGTGAAGATTGGGTGAGACTTCCTGAAGGATCTACTGGGGGGGCGCGACTTGGTCATGGAGGTGGGTGTTCAGACCTGGGCTCAGTGGGCAGGGCTGGGGAGTGCTGGCAGGTCGGGGGCTTTGGACATGCTGGATTTGAAGGGACGCATGCATGTGTCCCCAGGCAGAGCTCCTGACGGCAGTGCAGCAGGAGAAAGCCTTGGGGCCAGCCTGACCTGGGTCTGCATGCTCGCTGTCCTCTCCACTAGCTCTGGGACCACACACTGTTTACTTAACCTCTCTGAGCCTCCGTTTTTTCCCCAGGGAGATGCAGAGCAATGGGACCTACTCTTCAGGATGTTGAGGAGGTTAAATAAGAGAAAATATGTAAAGGGACAGAGCAGGTGCCTAGTGCACAGCATCTGGTAAAAAGCGGTTTGAAATTTGGGGCTTCAGGCTGGTGTATTGGACTGGTCCCCCCTGGGCTGTGGCAGACGTGGTCCTAGAGCTAAGAATGGAGGGGAATGGGTGTCTGATTTCTTATTCATTTGATGGATTTTTGTTGAGTCTCTTATTGAACTCCCCCTGCGAGATGGGCCCTGGGGGTACAGCGTGGAGAGGCTGATGGGGATGGGGCAGTCTGAATTTGTACCCAGTCTCTCCTGGAAACTCCTCAGCTGCAGCAGAGGTGTTAAAGAAAGACAGGAAACTGGAACCCAGGGTTTCAGTTCTCAGCCTCGTCATCACATCTTCCTTTCTCTTCTCTTTCTTCCAAATCCCCATTTCGCTCACCTTTTCTAAATCTGGCTTTGAAAAATGCTGGAAAATCCCCCTGGGGCTGATCATGTGCCATCAGCAGGCTAGGAAGCTAGGGAGAAGGAGAAGCACCCATGAACAACCAATGCTGAGGCTGTCCTTCAGGACCACAGTGGGGGTGACCCTGGGCAGCCCTGCCTGGCATGGACCGCAGCACCCCCACCTACGACAGACCCTCCGAGTTTAAACGAGCAGTAGGTCTTTCATACGCGCCCATCTCCCACTCGTTTCTTCCCAGCAACCTCTATTCTTTATGTTGCAAGTTTATTTTTATTGGAAGGCTAGGGTTTTTTTTTTTTCCATTTTGTATCCTTTCATTAAAAAATGTGTTTTTACATTACAAAATAAAACTCCCTGCTTGTTGTAAGTGTTCAAGCAGTATGTTATTGCTTTAACGGGAGGCTGGTTTTCTCATTTACTGCTTGTTTCCTCGAGTAAATTAAAATGGTGTTTACATCTTAAGGTACTGGTAATGTAAGAATGCATGCTTGAGGTAAAAATCTCAACAATAGAGAAGCATAGAAGGAAATAATGGAAATACGCCTTCACGCCTTTTGCTTCTGCCCTAGTTCCACCCCTACCCTGGCCTCTGGCCTCTGAGATGACTTGTTTTCTGGAAAAGGGGACCCTTGGGGTCTTGGTTGTAGACTCAGTCCTCAAACCATTGCTGGGTTAAGAGGAGGTGGCCCTTTGCAGTGATGGGAGCATGGGCTCAGGGTCAGAACTGGAAGGTTGTCTCTGCCACCAACTTGCTGAGCATCCCTCAGGCATCTGCGTAACCTCTCTGAGCCTCGGTGACCTCTGCAGCAGGCTGGCCAGGAGAACTGGGATCAGGGCTCTGAAGCCCCCGGCACGAATCGGTGTCCTGCAAACACCCCAGATGACTGCTGTCGTGTTGTGGTCTCGGCAGGTTGGGGACCAGATTCTGGAGGTGAACGGGCGGAGCTTTCTCAACATCCTGCACGACGAGGCGGTCAGGCTGCTCAAGTCATCCCAGCACCTCATCCTGACCGTGAAGGATGTCGGGAGGCTGCCCCACGCCTGCACTACCGTGGACGAGACAAAGTGGATTGCCAGTTCCCGGATTGGGGACACCGCCACGAACACAGCAGGGTCAGGTCACACTACCTACTCTGAGTCTCAGGACCCCAGGGCTGTTTGTGGAAGCCACTGTGTCCCCCTCCCATCCCTTCGCCACCTCCTGACCTATCAAGATTGCACCAGTTCCCAGAGCCTGGGGTCGCAGCACCAGGGTTCCTTTCATTTCTGTGCATGACCTTGGGCCTATCCCTTCTCTCCTGGCACCGTTTCCCATGGAAAGCTGAACTGTGTGATCCAACTCTCTTGTTATTTATTTGCCTCTGGCAAGTCATTTATTTTGGGGCCCTTAGTTGCTTTGTCTGAAAAGTGAGTCATAAACCCTGCCCCTCTCCCTGATCTGTGAATGGGAATCTCATAAGTTACCGAGAGGAAAGGGTTTTGGAAGTCTCAAAATGAGACTTAGTTGCTAGATGGCTGAATAGTTGCTAATAATGTGTCACCTTTGGATTCCTTTTTTTTTTTTAATTCTCACCCAAGGATACACTTACTGATTTTAGAGCAAGAGGAAGGGGCACAGGGAGAGAGAGAGAAACATCGATTGGTTGCCTCCCTTATGCACCCTGACCAGGGATGGACCTGGCAACTTTGGTATGTGTCCTGACCAGGGATCGAACCTGCAACCTTTTGGTGTGCAGGGCAACACTTCAAACAACTGAGCCACCCAGCCAGGGCTCACCTTTGGGTTTCTATCGGAAGCCTCATGCTGGGCGGTGCCCCTCCCAGGCCAAGTATACCCCAGAGCATCTCTCTCTTCCTTCTCTCCTTTTTAACCTGCACAGTGTCATAAATGTTTTAAATTAGTTGCCAACATTTTAAAAGATCCCAGCTTTCCCATTTTTTTTTTTTTTAAACTGGATTTCTGGCTGCTTCTTAAAAATCAGGAAATCTGGCACCTCGAGCCCTTTTTTTTTTTTTTTTCATGAAAATGTGCCGAACACCAAGCTGCACCCAAGAGCTGTGTCTCCAGTGCTCCCGTTCACCCTGCTCTCCTCCCGAGGACTGTCCTGACTTCGAGGCCGCGGGTCACCCCTTATTCTCTCCTGTCCTTGTGTTACCTGCCGACCCCTGGAGGGTGGGAAACAACTCAGGAATCTGCCGTGCCCTGTTTTAGAATTGCTGTCCGCGTGGGTTGACTGGGAGGCCGGGAGCCGCCCATCTGTGCAGGGGTTCACATTCCCTTAAGTAGCCCAGTGGAGTAGAGGCCACAGTTCTCTCAAAACTTTGCCCCTCCTGCTGCGTATGTCCCCTTTCCCTGCCCATGCCCATCTGAACTGCGCAGACGTGCAGCTGAACATGCTTGTCTTTCCTGATAGGTTTCCTGGGGATCTCACCACAGAAGGGACAGACAAGGTAGGGTGCTCTCCGTCCACAGGCATCCTTGGCTGCTTCTTGGCCCCCATAGGGGGAGCTCTGGACCTGGTGTGCGTGTGAATGACCCACATAAATGATCTCATTCATTTGGGCAGCCTGCTGACTGCTGACTGTCTGTCCATCTCCCATCCCACACATGTCTATGAGTGCCACCAGGTTGTGGGCACCACCCAACACCATCCCGGTCACTGGGGTTAACTGCAGTGAACGGAACAGATTGGGTTCCTGCCCTCACGGAGGCCACCCCCAGTGAAGGAGACATACATAAAAACAAAACAAACTAAACACATATCCAATCACCAAAGTCGTTCACCGCCATGAAGACAAGGTGCTCAGTGGCATGAGAGAATAACAGATGAGGCGCCTAATTTAGAAAACAGGGCGAAGGCTGTCTGAAGCATGACATGGTGTTTGGGCTGGGAACCAAGTGTTAGACAGAAGTCAGCGAGACCCAAGTCTGGCACTGGAGCCGGAGGGGGCTGTGCCAGAGCCCGGGGGCAGGCCGAGTGTGGGGCTTGTCGGAAGAAGGGAGAGTCTGCGGGAGTGCGGTGAGCCAGGGGGACTCGGGACCAGGATGACAGCAGGTGGGATGGCCAGATCACACAGGGTTTTGTGGGCCACGTAAAAGGCTTGGTTTCTCACCTAAAATGATGGGATGCCCTCAAAGAGCTTACGCAGGGAGCAAAAGGAGAAGATCTGTGATTTTCCAGGATCATTTCAGCAACTGCATGTAGGTCACAGGGAGAGGCTGAGGGGAGACCGATGGCGTCTGAGACACAGCTAATTCTGGGAAAGGCAGGGGCGGGAGGGGGTGCAGTGTGTGTGTGCCCATCTCAGCTATATTTTGGAAATCAACTTACTGTTACCCCCAGCTTACTAAGGGAGATACTCAAACCTAGAGAATAAAATGGGAACCCTAATAAACGTGGCTCCTCTCTGAATGGTCACGAGGATCTGAGGAAATAACACACAGTAAAAGTGCCATGTAAGCCATTAAACACTCGCAACTGCGCGAGGCCACATTCGCTCAGAACGTATGGGGAATGTGGCCCGCAGGGTTGCCGGCAGGGCCGAGACCACAGCAGGGTCTCCTCCCTCGGCCGTCTGGGCACTGGCGTGGCCTGGCCTCTGGGCTGCAGAGCAGCTCTGTCTTCCTGTCTTTCAGCTGGGGTTTTACAAGGGGCCGGCCGGCTCCCAGGTGACTCTGAGCAGCCTGGGGAACCAGACTCGAGTGCTGCTGGAGGAGCAGGCGCGGCACCTGCTGAATGAGCAGGAGCGCGCCACCATGGCCTACTACCTGGAGGAGTACCGCGGCGGCAGCGTCTCCGTGGACGCCCTTGTCATGGCCCTGTTCGAACTTCTCAACACTCACGCCAAGGTGACCTGCACCCCTCCCTGGGCAAGGGACAGGCCGGCGGGGCGCTGGCAGGGCCTGTCTGCAGCTCTCAAGGGCTCTGCATCCCTCCTTGCTCCCCTCTGTCCCTACTTCTTTACCAGGAATCCACAAGGAGTCAGGTCTAAACTGAGCCCTGAGCAAAGACTGGTGACCAAGACAACCCTCTGCCCCTGGGAGCCCACAGAGTCCTGGGGAGACAGTCAATTCAAGTCTTCTGTGATCAGGGCCCTAACTAACACGGTGGCTTTAATGCTGACTGCACACTGAGAATCCTTGGGATTGCTCTTGAAAAGCAGTGCCTGGGCCCCACACTGGCCCAGTTCACTCTGCACGTCTGTGGGTGGGCATAGGCCACCGGCAGTTTTTACAAGCCGCCAGGTGGCTGCCGTGCTACCCCACACAAAGGAAGAAGTGATGGAATCTAGTGGGAGCTGTTACATTTGGGAAGACTTCACAGAGGAAATGCAATGTGGGAAGAAGTGGGGGAAAGGGGCTCCTGGGGTCTCCAGGCAGTTGCAGTCATTCACGCTAAGATGCCAGGCAGGTGGAGTGGATGATGCTGACCCAGCATCCAGGCCAGGGTGTTTGGACTTTCTCCTGAGGGCAGTGGGGAGCCCCTGAGGGTTAAGAAGGGGAGGCCAGTGGTCGAGTTTTCATGCAGGTCATTTGGGGTAGGAGAGGGCTGTCCCAGCTGCTGGTAGGGCTCCCTGCTGAGTGCCCCACTTGTCCCTGCCTCCAGTTCTCGCTGCTCTCTGAAGTGAGAGGCACCATTGCCCCCCAAGACCTGGGCCGCTTCGATCACCTGGTGCTGAAGCGGGAGATTGAGTCAATGAAGGCACGGCAGCCCCCTGGCCCTGGGACCGGTGACACCCACTCCATGGTCTCCTACAGTGACACGGGCTCATCCACAGGCAGCCATGGCACCTCCACCACCGTCAGCTCAGCCAGGGTGAGTGTTCCTGCCCCATCCCTGGCACCATGGCCGGCGGGGAAGTAAAGATACAGTAGGCCCTTCATATCCACGGGTTTCACATCCACGGATTCAACCACCCATGGACTGAAAATAATTCGGAAACATAAACCCTAGAAAGCTCCAAAAAGCAGAACTTGAGTCTGCCGTGCGTCGAGCACTACGCTGAACTCACGTGAATGAAGTGCCACTTGGCGAACTCTGCTGTAGCCAAACGCAAATACAGGTCACATGCAAGTACTAGTCCCTTTCATGTACGGGACTTGAGCACCCGAGGGTTGTGGTACACATGTGAGGTGCTGAAACCAGCCCCCCATGGATGTCGAAGGGTGACTGTACCGGCTTTGGAGTGACACCCATCCGGGTCCAAATCCTAGCACTTCCCAACTGTGTGCCTGCTTTTCTGAGCCTCAGTTTCTTTTTTTTTTTTAATTGTTCTTTTTTTGTGTAATTGTTCTGTTTAATTTCTAGGAAGCTGATGGGTTTTCCTTTGTACTCTTTTTCTGTTCTTTATTTTTTTTTTCCTCTTCTCTCTCTCAGTTTCTTTACCTGTAATAGTTGAGTGCCTGCTGCATACCATGGGCACTAGGAGAAAACAGATGTGGCCCTGGCTGATGGGGCTCACGGTCCGGGGGCTCTGGTTGGGGGAGAAAGGCAAAAATCACAGGCAGTGAGACAAATAGAACCAAGAGTGTTAACCCGTGGGAGGCTGCCATGAGAAGCTGAGCAGTGCGTTCATGGTGGAGGTCCTGGCGATTTGGGTCTTCCCCAAGACATGCCCTCTTGTCCTGGAGCCCCACCCCTAGCCTAGTTTGCCCTACACTCTCCACACCCCCCGAAAAGTATCTGGTCCGTCTCAGCGCATGATTCTGCCCCCTGGATGCTCAGAGGCAAGTTAATCCCAGGAAGTCTTGCAAGGAAGGGGCAGAGGAAATGACCTGCTGGTGGTGATGGGGAAAAAACTGTTATTACCCTCCATGTCAGTGGTGGGGAGGGATGGCTGGGGGGGTCAGGAGATCTGACTGGGCTCCACTCTCCTCTCCTGTCTGGAGGATTCCTCACCACCCTCCTGGAAAGGGAGAGGACAGTTGAGTTTCCTAAGCACTCTTGCTCCCAGACCCCAAAATGGGAGTTCTCACAGGCAGAGTCTCAGTGAGACCTGGTACAGCTGGTTGTCCTGACGGAGAAGCCTCCAAATGTCTCCCATCTTCACCCCACCCCGGGCGCCCTCCGCATGCTCAGCCAGGGCTCCGTCTCTCGGACTCTGAGCTCTTCTGCCACCACAGTGCTTGGGGCTCCTGGAAACCCAGGTCTTTTATGACCAAGTCTTCTGAACGGGGTCCGCCTTCTTCAGGCTCTGCCTTTCACGAGCAGGTATGACCTCAGATAAGTCACCTCTCACGCCTCAGTTTTTACATCTGCCAAATGGGAATGACGACCCCAGCCCACCTTCTGGAAAGTCCCAGGGTTGCCTCAAGGTGAACGACCATCTCCTGAAAGCCGTTCTCCAGGACAAGTGTCATTTCTGCAGAGCAGTGAGGACCCTGGTTTCCTTCACGGAGGCAGTCAGAGGGAAGCAGTGCTGGCTGTAGCAATAGGGCCTCCCCCCCACCGCCCCATCCCTTCATTATCTCTGCCCAAAGCACTCACAGTACAGAGAAAAGAGAATCACGTTTATTTTGCCTCTGCATGTGTGTGCACATGTGTGTTCAAGCATGCATGTGTGTGCAAGCGTGCATGTGTTTGGGGGTTTTGCTGTGCCCACCCCATCCCTAATATTTATTTGATGTATTTTTCTTTTGCCGTTTTGCCTTTTGCCCACCCTCTCTCCCTAGGAACGGCTGCTGTGGCTTATAGACCTGATGGAGGTACCGTCCACTTGGCTGGGTGGGGCTTTCGGAGTCCCTTAGTTGGGGCAGAGGTTGGGGGCTGTGGCCCTTCCCGCCCACCACCCCTTTAGGTCTGTACTCAGCCCCGGAAGGGAGGCAGGGTTCTTCTTGGTACTCACTCACTCTCCCCAGGTTTTCTCAGGTTCTATAATGAGAATGCCCTTCATTCAAATCACAATCCTGCCACTTCCTTGCTGTGTGACTTCAGAGAGTGGTTTCACCTCTCTGAGCTCAGGTTTAGGATCTGTAAAATGAAGACTGTAATTTTTGTGCTGTGCAGCTGTTGAGAGGCCTCTTGGCCTTTCATATATCAGACACTCTGTCTGTCTGGATGTTTTCCTTCCCACTTTATATGGCCTGGCTGTCTCCTATGTGTGCTTTGGCCCTCAGCTCACATGCCACCTCTTCCAAGTAGACCTCCCTGATTTTCTTGGAGAGGGGTGACTTTTAACCCTTGGTTTCTCCAGCCCCCTAGGATTCCCTTTGTCATGGCTCTTATCTTACTATATTCTAATAATCTTTACCAGCCTGTCTAGTTATCCACCTTGATTAACCACAGGCTGTTTGAAGGCAGCAACTATGTCTGCAGTCCCCATTAAATCCCCAGTGTTCAGCACAGAGCCTGGCCCATAATTGGGGCCTCTGTTAATAATAATAGTAGCTGGCATTTGTAGAGAGCATGGCCCTGGGACAATGCTTTCTGATGACACGTTCGTCGAGCCTCGCAGTCACTAGGAGTGCCCAGTACTGCTGTGATCGCCATTCTACAGAGGAGAAAACTGAAGCTCAGAGAGGAGAAGTGGCTTGCTCAAGGTCGCTGAGCCAGTGAGTCAGGACTGGGGTCAGGACTCACCCCAGGCCTGCTGGCCTCTGAGCTGCTGCCCTTAACCCCTGCTGTCAGATTGTGATGCCTCCCCGATGGAGCCTGCCTGCTGCTTGTTAGCATTATCCGTCTGCCTGTCTGTCTGTCTCCTACTTCCCTCCTCCTCTTCCGTCTGTTCTGTCAACAATGCTGACTGTGCGCTTGCTGTGTGCTGTCTCCAGTTCTGGGTGCCGGAATACAGTAGTGAGCAACAAGGAAATCCCTTCCAATATGGAATTAGGGGCATGTGGGACGTAAGTGAGATAAATAACTGAAAGACACAGAGTAAGTGGTAAAAAGTGCTAAGGGGAAAAATAAGCAGGAAGGGGATTTGGGGAGGGGTCGGGTGGTCTGGAAGTGACTCCAGAGTACAGACCGGGAAGAGGAGAGGGCGCTCTCCATGCCTAAGGCTGGGGGAGAGCGCTTCAGAGGGAGCAGCAAGTGCTCCCTGAGGCTGGAGCGAGCCTGGAGTGTGCGAGCAGAGTCCTGGGGGATGTGAGGCTGGAGCTGGGTAAGCGCTGTGAAGGGCAGTGGTAGATGGGGGGCTGGAGACTTTGACTTTGACTTTGACTCTCAGTGAGATGGGAGCCATTGGCAGGTTAGAGCCAGGCTGACCTTGTCTGCCTTAGTTCGAACAAGATGCCTCTGATTGTTGAGAATAGACAAGGGTGGGTTTGTACCACGCCCAGGTTCAGGCCCACGAAAAGCCCAGGGCTTGTGCAGCCTGAGCTGCTAAGAGACGTGAGGATGATGAGCACTGCAGGCACCAGCTCTTCCTGCTGCCTGGTTAGCCCTGGCCTTGGTGTCTCCTGGGCACCACCCCCTTCCACACACACAGCAGGGCTCGGACCAGATGTCTCTTGCTGCCTGTGTGTGGAGCCACGGGACAGAAATGCCTCCTCCCGGAAGTCCTCCTGCAGGAGTACAGGGCACCAGGCCCCATCCTGGGAGTCAGGAGCCCCACACCCTTCCTCTGCTCTGTCCCCACCATGCAGTGTGCCTTCAGGAAAGCCCTTCACCCACTGCTGGCCTCAGTCTCCCCATCTGTATGACCATGGAAGACACCCCGCCAAGCCTCCTCTAACTCAGATTCCTGTCTATTGGGAGCTACTGGGAAGTACTCAAGGGGAAGCAGGGAAAGGAAAGGCAGCTCTAGACCCGCACCACTTCCCTGTGCACCTGGACAAGGGCTGCAGCATTACTCCAGAGCCTGAGCCTGCAAAATACAGTGGGACCCAGTACTTGTCGTTGATTTGTTCCGGAACTCGTGACGAGTGCTGAAACTGATGGGCACCCGACAATGAAGCATTTTCTCTTCCTGGGTGGTGGCATGACTCATACAAGTTCTAGCAAGTGCGACGACTCCCGAGCAAGCACCTTTTTTTCTCATCAAAATGCGATGAGTGCAGGGTCTAATGAGTTCTGAGGCCGACAAGTACCAAGGTGTGACTGTAACATGTGTTCACCACTAAGTGCGTGCCAGGCTCCGGTCTGCAACAATATCATTTATTAGTGAGCTTTGGCTGCAGTGATGCTGAGTAACAAACAACCCCCAAATCTGGATGGACAACAGCCTAGAACATTTCTTATGGCCCAAATCCCTAACCTCGTGGAGCTCATGTGCTCCTCATACCTCCACTAAAATACCTGTCACGTACCAAACAAACAAAAAAATTAGAATGCCAGTCACAGTGCTTCAACCTCTCCCAGAGTTTGTCTCACCCAGTAAGCAGGGAGAGTGGGGTGCAGGCAGGGACCACATCTTCCTTTTGTCTGTATCCCCAGGGCCAGCCCAGGTCCTGGAACAGAGTTGGGGCCCAGGAAATGTGGAGCAGAAACAAATGAAACCACACTCCTGGCCCCTCAGGATTCTCCTCTAACGCTCTGGCCTTCTGAACGTTTGCCTCCCTTGTCATAGGAAAATGTGCTTTGCCTGGCACTCAGACAGGCAAGGTGGCAGGCAGCTGGCTATCAGTGACCCAGATGCCCCAGACAGTTGCCCCAAATGGAACCAGTTTCCATCCTGCCCGAATCCCCTGGATCACACGACACGCTTATCAATTCCAGGTCAAACGTGGCTCCTCCTGCAGCCGTTTTTCCTTCAAACCAGATGCAGCCGATCGATGGAAGTCAGGGGCAGCCCTCCCCCCATCAACAAACTGTGTTTATTTCCCATTTGTCTAATAGAGACTCAGCCCTGGGAGTTTTTGCTGCCTCCAAACAATATCATTCTCCTCCCATAATGAAGTCGGCCAGGATTGCTGAGCACACGAGGGCAGGCCTTGCCTGGCAGTTACAGAATTCTTCGTCTCCTGCATCACAGGCCGTTGACAGAGGGGCTCCAGCGCATGGGCTTGGGAATCCCACTCACGATCTCCTGACTAGTAGTTGGGCAGGTGACTTAAGCTTCGGAGCCTCAGTTTTTGCATCTGTCTCCTGGGCTGCTAAAACCACCTGTCTATGGGTTGTCCTGAAGATTCTGTGAGATCAAGAGTGGACTTGAAGGTGTGGAGTCCATGGAAGTCAATTCTATTGATACTCTAAAGGCTGGCAAAGGGCATTGCAGAGGAAAAGGGGTTGTAGAGGTCAAAGTCAGCCTTGTACCCACAGAGCAGATGCCATTGAGGTTGGGGGTGGCAGCTGGGACTTGCCCCAGCCTTAACTGCGCCCCTTTTTCACCTGGATTTGAGAGGGTTTAAGCTCCAGGCCTCTCCTATGCCCGGAAGGGGCTCCCTGGGCCTGCCTGCAGATGTGGGGGCAGGGCCCCTGCCCCTAAAGGCCTTACTGCCCTTCTCCCCCTGCAGGAAGGTGAAAAGGGGGCCCAGGGGTGGCTGCCAGCCCTTTGCTGCATCAGCCTCCTCCCTGAGAGCCTCTGTGCCCCCCTCCTCATCCAGGCCAAATGGAGGGTGGGGAAGCTCAGGCCTGTGTCAGGCCCTGTGGGGAGCAGGAGGAACCCATCTGTCCACTCACTCTCTCACTCAGCAAGCTTTCATGAGTGCCTCCTCCATGCCAGACTGGCAGCCGTGAGCACAAGCCAGCAGTGCCTGCCCTCCTGAAGCTTAGCACGTCCATTCAGGGAAGCAGCCTCAAATCTAATTGTCTACGAAATTCACACTGATGAGTGGTCGAAGGGCGCTGTGAGAGCATGGGACTGGGGCCCTGACCGACCTGGGGCACTGTGGGGGGATGTCTGCGCTGGGGTCTGGAGTCGCTGGCATCAGCGGGGTAGTGCAGGGGGCCGGCGAGGGCCCTGTACTGTAGGAGGTCGGTGGGGCCCGAGTGCTGGGACTGCAGGGGCGAGGAGTGAGGGTCAGCAGCAGGAGGTGCCAGGGTCTTGGGTTTAATTTGAAACCATTGAGGGTCCTCAGTAACAAAGTGACACGATCCTGTTTGCAGCTTTTAAGATGTGTCTTCTGTGTGTGGAGAGAGCCCAGAGGGGCAGCCGGATGAGGGTGTCCCTGTCTAGGTGCGCAGTGCTTTGTCTGGTGCTCTCTGGGTGTGCAGGTATACTTTTCAGGTGCTGTTCATGTGTGCAGGTATGTTGTCAGGTAGAATAGCTCCGTATCCCCGTCCCAGGAAGCTGCCCAGTGCCCAGATGAGGGCACAGCAAGGCTGGAGTGTCCTTTTCCCCTTGAGGGGAACGGCCCATTGGTGTCTGAAATAAGGAACATTCCTCCCAGCCAGTTCTTTTCAGAGCATCTGCGTCTCTGGGTAGGCACTTGGGGGAGGGGAGTGGGGGCTGGAAGCCCTTTCCTCCAAGCAGAACTGAGTCCACGGGGTGAGGGCCTGTTGGAACACGGGCTGGCCCTGCGGCTCTCGGAGCGGAGCCCCTTCGCTCCCAGTTATAAAATCGCAGTTGGACGGAGCATCGACTCAGGACGGAGGCTCTTCACCTTTTCTGTGCCCGGGACCTCTGGCAGGCTGGCGAAGCCCTGCGACCCCTTCTCAGAATAACAGTTTTGAGTGTTGAAGAATAAAGTATGTATGTAATAGAACCATAAAGAAAACAAATCCTAAGGAAATGACATTTTCAAAATACCAAAACCAATTGTAACAAGCGTGCTTCTTTGTTAGCATGCCCAATAACCGGCCGGCCGGTAAGGGCTGTAACCAGAGGCCGTGACAAGCATAAATGGGCTTTTGTGGCACGGGCCACAGCCAGAATGTGATATGAAAGGTCTGTGACTCCGGTTGGTGTCGGCATCACGGGCGCTGTGGATCTGCTGGGCTGGGTCGCCTCCATTCATGGTGGGAGGAAATGCCACGTTCCAGTTAGAGGTTAATGAAGGTAAAGATGCAGTGTTTTGGCCCAGCCAGGGTCATAGCCCCTGTGTTCCCTTCTGGAGCCCTGGTTTCCAATGGGTGTCCTCAGGGTTCTTCCAGCCCTGCCCTGGAGATTCTGGGTCACACTCTCTGTCCACCGAGTGACATCCTTTTCCAAAGACCATTGTGGTGGGCTGCAGGGCGTCGGGGGGAAGGAGCTGCAAGGGGGCAGAAGGAAGCCCTGTCTACGCTGAACAGGCTCCCGCGGGTCAAGGCAGTGCCCCCCACCTCGGGAGGGGTTCGTGCGCAGGCTTCCCAGGGACTTTTTGGCTTTTGTGGTTTGGTGGTCAACATGGCAGTGGGTGTGGACAAAAAGACCCAGTGCCAGCCCGGCGTCAGGGCAGTTCCCGTGGTCTCGGCCACCCAGTGAGTATGGGTTGCAGTCCTGTGCTCTGGGATTGTTTCCCTCCCAGTCCACTCCTCCGGCCTTCCCCATCAGCTCCAGACTTCCGGCGCACCCCATGCTTGGAGAAGTCAGGAGCAGGATGTGCTGTCGCCCCAGCATGGCCATCGCCCCAGCGTCTGTCCCTGTGACCCTTTAGGGCACACAGACCTGTCCCCTGCACTCCGGGCAGGCCCCCTCCCCCCAGAGACATCAGGACTTTCTGGCTGTACCCTGCTCACACTGCTGTCCTGCCCCGCCCACCTGTCCACCTTTCCTGGGGTGACAAGCTTCTCTCCCCTAGCCCCTGCTCTGGCTGTGCTACCATGCCCTGCCTTTCTTACCTCTCCTTTCTCCCTTTGCTCCCCCTTCTAGGCCTTTTCTCCCAAATCCTCTTCTCTTTTTACTTTTATTCTCACTTCCTCTCTGGGTTCCCTCCTTGTCTCTCCCTGAGTCCTCTGACCTTCCAGAAGCCTTTGTGACTGGTGCCTCAGTTTTTCCATATACAGAAGGGGGAGCCCCACCCAGCCTCGGGCCTCTCCTTGTGCATTTGGGGTAGGGGGTGAGGGAGGGGGGAGCCTGTTGTCCTGACATCAGAGTAAAGCAGCAAGAACAAAGGGCTGAAAATAGCACCTTTATGTAAGAGCCCTGCCATTGTAATGAGGGGAAGGAGGCCTAGAAACCAGAGAATTGGGCTGGAGGGAGCAGAGGGAGGGGGCTAATTCTGCTGAGGTGGCGCCTGGGCCGTGCACACCTGCATTTCCAGGATCAGGAGTCCAGCTGGCAGAGGTTGGCGCAGGTGATCACCGCTCATCACTTCATTTCGTGGTGTCCCCACAGTTCCTTCCAACCAGACTCCTGGGGTATCTGGGTCCTGACTGGGCCCACTCAGACACAAGGAGGTTCTTTTTCTCCGAAAGGGAGTTTTCTGAACCACCACAGACTGGAGAATGAAAGAGATGGGGCAGCAGGCGCTGAGGGCATCCTGGCCCCTGTGGGAAGCAGTCTGGGTAACAGTCAGACCTTAAATGAGGTTCAGCTATCTGTCCCCTCCTTGCTGTGTGACCTTGGATGGGTGACCTTCCCTCTCTGAACCTCAGTCACCTCAGCTGTGGAATGGGTGAAGGATCCCACCAGGTCTCATTCTTCAGCTGGGCTCTGGCCTCAGTGGGTGCAGGAGAAAGGGGGCTCCAAGAAGCTGGGGTGAGGGGTGGCCAGGATGCGTAGGCCAGCTCCTCCATGAGCTCTGACCTTGATCCTCCTCAAAACCTGTTCCTCGAGCGTTTCTGCTGATGCATCCCCCGGGTTCTTAGCCTGCTGTCTGCAGCTATTTCAGATGCACAAGGAACATGGCTCGGGGACTCGGGGCACCTGAGCGTCTGGATTCGGCAGATGGAGTCTGGCAGGGCTGGGCTCCGGCCCGTCTGCCATTTGCTCCACTTCAGGTCTCCCTCCCAGGGCTGGCCGTTTGTCCTGCTCCTCCCTCTCCTTCCCCCCTTCCGTGCCTGCCTCACTCTTGGCTCCAGGATGCCATTAGTAGCAGAAATTGGCTGAGGCCAGGGGCCAGCGATGGCTGTGTTCTCTCCTGGTCCGGAGACAGTCGCTCCCGGGGCCATCTAGTGCCTATAGTATCATGGCTCTAACCAGTTCTGGGGGCAGGTGGGGCTGCATGGACTTTGGGATCACTCTGGCCTGGGTTAGAAAGCTGACCTGCTGTAAAATGGCTGTGTGACCGTGGCAATCACTTCCCTCTCAGAGCTTATGTACGAAAGACATGGGCCAGGGAGAATCAGGGTACCTGTCTCACTCTGAGAATCAAATATGAGATCATGTAAGTGAAATGCCCAGTAGAGCGCATGGCACACAGGCCGTCTGGTTTGTGGTTCTCTGATCTCCTGCCTTCTAACACAAAGTCACGCCCCCTCCCCCGTGTGCTCAGCAAATACATGCTGTGTTGTCAGGCTCTGGGGTCTTCCTTTCCCCCTCTTGTGGGCCCTTTCACAACTGCCAGCCCCATCGGTGATCCTGAGCAAGAGTTTTTGGGCAGCTGTGTGTACATGGAGCTCTGCTTGGTGTTGGGGACACAGTGACCCACTCATCTTTTATCCCCATGAGCTTCCCTCATAAGTCAAGGCTGCCTGACAAATGCTTGTTGACTAAATAAGTGCTGGAAGCTCCTAATGTATCCGAACGAGACAGAATCCCACGTCTTTGGCCCCACCATGCACTGTCACCTGAGTCCCGAGGGTGCCTGCAGGTTGAGTTCCGGGAGCAGGTGACAGTGCTGTGTTGAGCTGTGTGGAGGCCTTTGTCTTTGCTGTAGGCACTTCCCGGGCTCCTGACCCTCTTCGTGTCTCCTGCTGTGATCCGGACTGTGACTGCCAACTCTTGGGAAGTCACTGCATGTCACCGGCCCCGCCGCGCCATTCACGTTCACCGTAGATGGTCCGTGTCGTCCAGGAAACACTGGACTGTTCTGGTGTTGGAATTTGGAGGGGGATATATGGGAGGCTGCCGCTTCCTTTCCATCGAGGTGTTTACGCAGAGCCAGGGTGTGCTTTGCAGCTCCTCGGTTGTGGAAGCACATTTGCAAGGTCTCAGGCTTCTGGTGTGGATAATGCCCACCTTCCCTCGTATACTGCACCAGGCTCCGTTCTGAGGTGTTAATACATCAACCCCGTGAGGGAGGGACTGCTGTTACTCCATTTTACGGGTGAGGAAACTGAGGCACAGAGCAGCTCAGGGACTTGCCCACCATCAGTCAGCTCTAAGTGGCAAAGGCAGGTGTGATCTCAAAGAAGCCGGAACCGGTGTCACTAATTAGAGGGTGAGAGAACAGCGCCATCGCTCCCCCTCTGCCAGGATCCCCAACTGTCCTTGCATCCCTGAGCGTGTCAGCAGCATCTTCCTTTGAGGCACTGTGCAGAAGACGAGTCGGAGGCAGCAGGAGCCTGTCAGGAGGCCGAGGTTTGCGTGTGAGCCTCCGCTTTGTTGGTAAACGGGCCAGTTGTCCCAGAGGCGTCACGGGACCAGATGAGGCACCAGTGAGACTCTGGGAGGGAGAGTCTCAGAACCGCTGGTGGGTTCCCATGACAGGTCTCTGTGATGGTGTGCCCTCTCTCCACCCAGAGTGCTCCAGGCTTCGGGAGGATCCCTGGAGATGGGATCAGTGGATGACACCACGGCCTCTGTCCAAGGAGGTGTGGAGTCAGGAAGCCTCTGTCCCCACCCACTGCCCTCACCCACACTCAAGCCACCACGAAAGCTCTATCGCTGCCACGACAGCCGTAGCCACCTCACTGGGTTCTCTGTCTGCCAGGCCTCCTCCCTGTGGCAGCCAGAGTGATTGATTGATTTCATTTACTCACCAGTCCAGGTGTGGATTCATTAATTTGCTTAATAAATACTTGTCAAGCACTGTCCTGAACACTGAGGACAGAGCAGAGACCAGTAGTTGCAAGTCCTGCCCCTTAGGAGTTTTTTCCCCACTGACAGACAGTAAGCAAATCAATGGTATGACATCAGGTGGTGACGAAGCAGGGCCAGGGGTTAACGTGGTGGGGTGTGTGGAGGAGGGGTGGGGGCCGTTTGAGACAGCGCTGGTCCGGGAAGGCCTTGCTGAGTCAGAACTAAGAGCAGTGTGGGAGTGAGCCAGGTCTTGTGGGCAGGGGGAGCAGTGAGCAGGCAGGACTGTTCTACCCAGTTGGTGGGAGGAGCAGCAGAATGAGTAGAGAGTCTGGAATTCCCTCAAGTAAGAAGGAAAGGCCCTGAGGGGTTATGAGCTTGGGAGGGGCATTATCTGACTTGTGTCTCAAGGATTACATCTCCGCTGCTGGCAAGACCAGTGATCAGTGCAAAGGAGGAAAGTAAAGCAGGGTGGGGCTGGGGTGTGATTGAAGGTGGGTTGTCAGGGTGGACCTCAAGGAGGTGGTTTTTGAGTAAGGTCTTGGCAGAGGGCGGAGCGAATGGAGCATGCTCCGTGGATAGCTGAATGGAAGAATGTTCCATGCAGAGGGAACAGCTAGTGTGGAGTCCCTGACACGCCTGCATTGTTCAAGTGCAGCTTGAAAGGAAGTGAGCAAAGGGGAACTTCTCAGAAGGCAATCTTGACCACATCTCCATGGCAACCTGCTGCCCTCAGGCTCAGCTTCAAGTATCTCCATGCTTGACTCTTGTGGAACTTCTGGAAGATTCTCAAACATCCTCTATCCTTTCTGCTTTATGGATGACCTTTCCTCTGAAACAAGCATCTTTCCCTCCTTTGCCCAGCTTGCCCACAAGACTCAGCTTTCAGCTGTGCTCCCTCCTCCAGGAAGCCTTCCCTGATAACCTCTCCCCAGCTGCATTATATGTCTATGTTTCCTCACTCTGTGCAGCATCCTCTGTGCTTGTTTGTATCAACCCCACTGTCTTTAAACTACTGAAGGCAGGGGTCACGTCTTACCATCTGTGTGTCCCAGGCCCTGTCAGTCTAGATCACTGAGACTGCGCAGGCAGGATTGATCTCTTTACCTGAGACTTGAGCTAGGTGTTGGTCACTGAGGCTTCGCCATCCGAAGCTCTGTGGGGTGGAGAAATGGCTCCCCCGAGCTCTCACGAGAGCCAGTTTAGAGAGGAGTGCTTCTCGGCCTCCCCGGAAAGGCCTAGAGTTGACCTTTCGGCAGCTAAGGGTCACCTGAGAGCACGAGGCCTCTTCTGGTGAATCAGGGAAGGAAGGAGGAAATGGGCATTTTTGCCAAGTAAGGTCCATTTAAACCTTAACCACCCCCCTTCACATTACTGAAACCATTGAAATTGGAAGAGGGAGAGAGAGGGAGAGGGACTGACTCCCCATCCACCTCTCATTTGCATCTGCCATTTGCACACCTTCCTGGTGTGTCTGTGACAGGCAGTGGAGAGAGGGCCCCTGGGGTCTGGAGTTGTGGATGGAGTGCATTGGGCAGCACCCAACTTCAGGAATTCCCAGTCGAGGCCAGAGCCACCCCACAGTATCTCCGGGGAGTTCCAGGGAGGCCTGGAGACAATCAGCAGGTCTCAGAAATTGATTTCAAAATGACCAGCAAGGAAATTGACATGAATTTTAATGCATAAAATAAATTCCAACAGACTGGGGCAAGTCAGGCGTCACGGAAACTACGTGAAGGTGTCATAGGGTCCAGAGGTTTTGGAGTCTGGTTTCTCCCTCTTGGTTTACATTTGCTCACCTTGTTTTCTTCTCCATTTCTAGAACACTCTGGACGTGGAGGAGACCGGCGAGGCTGTCCAGGGCAATATGAACAGTCTCCCGGACGTTTCCCTGGTAAGAGGCTCTCTGCCCGTTTTGCCATCCCTGGCCTGTGTGAGGTGCTGGGGGCTGGCTCCTTGGTGAGAGCCATTGGGAGGAGAGAGGACCCGATGGTGAGCTCTCAGACGCAGTCGCAGGCCCTTGCAGCGCGTCCCTCTGCTCTTTCTAGTGGGGGCCAGGAAGGCTCCTTCTGGCATTTTAGGTGGGGCTGTCAGGCTGCCTTTTTACCCGGTTCATGTTACTTTGGATGTGTCATCCGAACGTTTTCACAGCGAATGCTGAAACACAGGTGCATGGAGAGAACTCCCTGAAGAGGTAACAGTACTGGGCTGGAAATGGAAGCTGAACACGACCTTATGCCCACGTGCATGCACCAGCAGTCCAGGCAGCATTACTTTGTGATTCTGACCCAAATAACTTTCGAGTGGCTTGGGCTCTGGAGCCAGACTACCTGGGTTCAAATACCTCCTCTGCCCCTGGCTCTGAGACATTGGGCAAGTTTCTTAACCTCTCTGGCCTCAGCTTTCGCATCTGTAAAATGGAGATCAGAGGAGTGTAAGGAGTGTACTAACCCACACGTTTGCAGTAAGGGGTGAACTAGTTAACTTAAGTCCAGCGTTTTGGAACAGTGCCTGCGCTGCCGTCAGAGGTATGTGGGTGCTGGGTATCGGCACAGGTGGAGGCAGGGGAATAGTAATGACGGTGTCCGTAGCTGCCACTCACCCAGCACCTGCCGGGTGGGAGGTGCCTTGCTAACCCATGATACACCTTGCTGCTCACATCCCACAACTCTGCTGGCAGGTGCAGTTTTCTCATTGCCCGGGGGTGCACTCGGAGAGGTGCTGTGCCTTGCCCAGGGCCACACAGCACCCCAGCCTCTGTCCACACTCTGTGCCTCTAGTCCAGTCGCACCTCCCATCTCTAGTAGCCAAGATGATCCCCTAAAAAGAAAAGCCAATGAAGTACCTTTTTTGTTTTTTCATTTTCCACATCCCAGCTCTAATTAAGTCTTGTTGCCTGTGACAAGCCCTGGCTGATGCCAAGAACTTCAGTTCCCAAAGGTAACGGTGCCGTCCCCAGGGACGCAGCCAGGATCCTGATGCTTATCAGCTGCCGAGATGCTGGGAGAAGTTTTCCACTCGGTGTTGCATTATTCAAGGCCCTGTGGCCAAGAGCCTATAGAGCTGGGACGGAATTCCAGCCGGCTGGGCCCACTCTGCTGCCAGATCTCCCCTCTCCCGGTCGCCATGGGCTCTGACTCCTTCTATTCCTGTTGGGTCTTTTGGCAGGATGATGTCAAATCCTCAGCTGAGGGGCTGCCTAGCTATAAGCTGCCTCCTCCCCCACCACCTCTGGCCCAGCCGAGGAAGCCGGGAAGCCAGGACCCAAAGCCACTTTCCTCTGCATCTTCCCACTCGGGCATCATCTTCTCAGCTCCGCGGAACCGCAGCCCTCCGGCGGGCACCACCCCAGCCCCAGAGGCCCCCTCAGCACAGGACGCTCCCTCCTCCCCCATCTACGCCTCCGTCTCCCCTGCCAAGCCCGGCGCCAAGAGGCCACTGGATGCCCATCTGGCCCTGGTGAACCAGCACCCCATTGGCCCCTTCCCACGGGTCCAGTCACCCCCACACCTGAAAAGCCCCACCGCAGAGGCCACGGTGGCTGGGGGCTGCCTCCCACCACCCTCCCCCACAGGCCGCCCAGAGCAGACAGGCACAAACCAGCACTTCGTTCTGGTGGAGGTGCACCGGCCGGACAGCGAGCCGGACGTGAACGAAGTGAGAGCGCTGCCCCAGACGCGCAGTGAGTATGCGCAGACACTGGGGGCTGGCTGGGCTCTGGTGCCCACTGTGATCTTGTGGGCGGGGGGCCGTCCCCTCTGGGTTGATTTGCCCATCAATACAGTGAAGGTGGAACAGGTGCTCACCCAGCGGGGGGTCTTCTTGCCCAGGTGTTCCTCCCTCATGGTAAGGGTGGCTGGAGAACAGAGTCCTGAGCCCACACCAAGGGGCTGTGGAGCCAGAGACACGAGCGCAGTCCTGACTCTGCCGTGTCCTAGCTGTGTGACTGTGCGGCAGGCGTTGTGCCTCTCTGAGCTGCTTGACTGTGCTAGAATGGAGGTGACGATGACAGCCCTGCCAAGCTGCGGTGAAGGTTGGGCTCCTCCTCCTGAGCCCCCAGCCCCTGCCACCCTGCCCTCATCCATCCATCTTCTCTATAAGACTGAGCTTGTTGAGGGCGGCGGCAGGGGTGGGGGCTTCTCTGATGTCTGTACCCCAGGCCTTGGCACCATGAAGGTGCTGGAGGAAAGGTGGACCCCTTGGGTTCTCCTGACTTGGGGCTTCAGGGTCAGAATGCAGTGTGGACCTACCAGGAACCCAGGAAGCCAGCCCCAGGTTGCAGCCCCTGAGCTTCCAGAGGAATCCAGCTAAGGAGGTGGAGGGAAGGATAGAACCAGCTTTTCACTCTGAAAGCCTGGGCTCTCTCCAGGCTCTGGGTCTCCTCCTTGCCCAGTTGGGTACATTTTGTTGAATTCTGCTGCCACCTTGTGGCTTAAGTGATACATGGGGCCCTGCTGTGGCTAGGGAAGGTGAGTGCTTGCTGTGTGCCATGCAGAATGCAGGGTCCCTGGGCTCTGTGGGCTTGGTGAGGGAGGGCGGCTAAGGGAGAGCGGGGAGGATGCGGTGAGAAACTCAAGCTATCATGGATGGGTCACTGCTGCCTCTAGACCTGGCACTGAGCTGGGCACACACAATAAGAGCTAACCGTTACACAGCACTGTCTGTGTGCTGGACACTGTTCTAGGGACTTTGCCTGTATCAGCAACTCACCTGATCCCCAGCCCCCACCAACACTCCTGAGAGGCTGGTACTGTTACTGTTGCTATTTTATAGATGGAGAGGCACATAAAGTCATTGTGGAGCCAGGTGGTCTAGCACGAGTCTGTTCCCTTGACTGCTTCACTCTATACATCACATCTGTTAGTCTTTATGGTAACATCGGGTAGGCATGGTTGCTGCAGATTAGAACAGGAACATGAGGCCCCTGGAGGCAACGTAACTCACTCAGGGCTGTACAGCTGGTCAGAGGGAATTCAAATCCAACCGGCTAGACTCCAGAGGGTGTTAACACAGCGTATCAAACTCAGGGACGAGGCCACCGCGTACATAGTGAGAAAGCGTAGGTTGACCAGTGAGCCAAAGGGGCACGTGGTGTCCATACTCAGCTTAGGCCAGTTGGGGTTGAGCCTGGGACAGACCGGGCAGGGAAGAACTTCCTTCTTCCCTTAAGAAGCTAGAAATTTAAATTTTATGTGAAGTCTAATATGAATGTGTTGGTCCACTATTAAAAATTGACAGCATTGTATATGTTTAAAAAACAGACGCATCTATGATGGGCTAGGTTTGCTTTCTGATCTCTGTTTTAATCATTACACTGAGGCAATCAAGGCAGACATCCTGGAAGTGGTGGCCTTGGTGCCAGGCCACATTGGAAGGGCAGGTCTCAGTAGGTGGCAGGGTGGGGAAAGTCTCCCTGCCCTCCAGCTTTCCCCCCACCCCCTTGGTCTTTGCCCAGGGAGTCCCCCTCTTCCAGTCTGCAGCTTTATCACCTCCTCCAGGAAGCCCTCCCTGACCCCAGCTGTATAAATCACCACTCTCCTTCTGTCCCCCACTCCCAGCAGCCTCCACACTCTCACAGCTCTCGGACAGCGGGCAGACTCTCAGCGAGGACAGTGGTGTGGACGCTGGCGAGATAGAGTCCAGCGCCCCTGGCCGAGGCAGACAGATGGCATCCACCAAGAGCAGGAGTAGCAAGGAGCCACCTAGGAACGAGAGGGGCACAGAGGGGGCTACCAAACCGGTAAGTAAGGAAGAGAGTGTCACAGAGGGTGAGGAGAAGGCAGGCCCCAGGTGAAGAACAGTGAGTCCCTGACCAGGGTTCAGCTTGACAAGTGACCACAGATGATGGAGAGGGTCCCTCACTGGAGGGGTGTGGGTGCTGGAAACAACACTCTGGTAGGCTGGAGGCCCTGGGTAAGTCCTGCCTTTGCTGGGCATTGAGGTAGGTCTCAAGAATCTTAAAGCTCAGTTCTGACATGACGTGGTGGCTGAGGCCTGGATCCCTGTCCTAGTGCCACCACCAGGCAGCCTTGGGCTGCCCCTTAACGTCCCAAACCTTGGGGACTTTTGTAGCAATTAAGAGTTGAGGACACCAAGCACTTAGCTTACTGCCCAGCAAAGCGGAGGCTCCCAATGTGACCTAAAGGGGTGCGTGGCTAGGCCTGTCCACCGAGACAGCCTTCGTCACTGCTCTCCTTCGCACCTGCAGCCCGGACTCCTGGAGCCCACATCCACCCTGGTCCGAGTGAAGAAAAGTGCAGCCACCCTGGGCATCGCCATCGAGGGTGGCGCCAATACCCGCCAGCCCCTGCCTAGGATCGTCACAATTCAGGTACTTCCCCAGGGGCCCTGCTCGACGATCTCTTCCTACATCTGGAAGTTTTTCCCCAGCATCCCAGGGGTGTGTCAACCCTGGCAGTGGCCCAACACCCAAAGACAGACCCAGGCTCATAAGACCTTTGCTCTCCCTGAGGCTTAGTTTCCTAATCAGGGCAGTGGACATCTAGACTGTAGCTGCCTGGTTGGCAATGTCAGGCCTGACCCCGTGGGTGGTCAAAGCCAGACCAACCTGGCCTTCAGGTGCCCTACAAGCCTCTGCCCTGTGTCTCACCCCTGCAGCGAGGAGGCTCCGCCCACAACTGTGGGCAGCTCAAGGTGGGCCACGTGATCCTGGAAGTGAATGGGCTGACACTTCGGGGCAAGGAGCATCGGGAAGCTGCGCGCATCATCGCAGAGGCCTTCAAGACCAAGGAGTGTGACTACATCGACTTTCTGGTCACCGAATTCAATGTGATGCTCTAGGAGCCAAGGCCCAAGGGCCTCCCACCGCTGCCCGGCCCCTGGCCCCGGTCCCTCCTCCCTCCTGGCATTGTTAAGCTCTTTGATGGGCCAGAGCTACATGGCCAGGGTAGCAGGAAGACAACCCCCACTCCCTCCTGGCCCACTGGACCAGAACCGGGAGAAGAGAGCCAGGCGGGGCAAACAAAAGGTCAGGTCAGGATCTGGTGCCATGGCCAGTACACAGTGGACACTCACTACAAGTGTGGGTTTCAGGAAGGGGAGAGATGAAGGGGAAGGGCAGAGCACCTGTATCTTGGCACGCCCATCTGCGGTCTGCCAGGGGCTGTGGCTCCGTGTTGACTGGGGCCACTGTGCCCCCTGTCCAGCTATGTATGACCTGGCCTATGCCCAGATGCCTTGGCCTTTGTCTAGAGTGAGGTCACATGAGAATTCATGGACACGGCCCCCAGCCGGGGTGGGGGACATCTTGCCGGGCCTTCAGTGCCACAAATAAGCATCACGCACCCCTCATTTACACCCCCATTCCTCCTAGCCCCCTGTCCTCCATGGTATTTATTATTTATTTCCCTCTCCAAACCCCTGGGGACCCAAGACCCCAGCTTCCCGTTGCACCCCCAGCCTTTCCCAGAGGCCTTGCAGGTGACCAGCGACATCAGTGTATTTATATACAGAGCTTATGACTTTAATTTTTCAATAAAGAGATATGAACAAGGAGGTTAGGGTCCAGTGCGCTGTGTGGCTTGCCTTTGTGGCCGGAGTCTTGGTCGCTCAATGTTGGGGGTGGGGGAATAGGACAGATGGAGGTACCCAGGGCTGCAAACATCACCGCCCTCTGCCCTTGACCCCCACATCATAAGTGCAGGGGCCCTTGAACCACACCCCTGTCGTGGAACACCCTGCCTGAAGGTTATTTACAGATGACACTTTCAGATTAAAAAGCATGGGTATGTCAGGGGGCAGAATGTAGTGTGCTCGGGTGTTTTACAATACAGAGAGGTGGCCTACCTTCTGGCAGGTTCCAGCAACTGACTCAGATGAAGATGTGTATGCAATGGAAGGGCAGTAAAGGAGTGGGGGTCTCTAGGGGGAGGGGAGGAAGCCAAGCAGGGTGGGATTTCAGGTGTTGTCCTGGGAGGGCGGCTGCAGCCTGATCCCACAGGGAACACCTTAGTGTAAATTAGGGCTAGAGCTCTCCTGCTTTCAGTCTTTAGACAAGGCCTGGGGGCGAGGGGAGAGACAGTAAATTCCCAATCACTTCTCATCCTCTACCTCTGCAGGCCACAGGCTATTCCAGGAGCCAAGGGGATTGGGTGTGAGAAGTAAAAATACACAGAGGGCGGGGAGGAGGAGGTGGCAAGAAATGGTTTGCTTTCGAGCCCCCAGTGCCCATGTCCCTCATCCCCAGGGTTACTCTGGGGCAGGAAGAGTTTGAGAAGTCCTGCTTTGTCCAGCCCTGTGTCTAGGGGTCTACCCGAATGGGTTAGGGACAGTTGATTTCACCAGATTCTGCCCTTAGCTGCCCCAGTTCTCTCCCCAGGCCAAGGAGATCACCTGAGACCAGAGCAGCCCATCCCTGCAGGCCCTAGCCCCTCCCCAGTCCTAATAACCCTGCAGGGAAGGAACCTTACCTGGCTACTGGGGAGCTTTGTCAAACCCCAGATCTCCTGGCATCAGACTCTAAATCCAGAAGGGTCAAGGGCAAGTGACTCAACCTTTCTGAGCCAAAGTTCTCCATCTGCAAAATGGGTGTGGTGGGCTGAATAATGACCCCCAAAGGTATTCAGATTCCTGGAACGTGTGAATGTTACCTTATATGGCAAAGAAACATAGCAGATGTGATTCAGGCCTTGAAATGGGAAGGTTACCCTGGATTACCTGGGCGGGCCCAATCTAATCACCCAGAGTCTTTGTGAAAGGGAGGCAGAGGAAGAGTCCACAAAAAGAGAAAGGTGTTGTGATGACGGAAGCAGAGGTTGGAGTGATGCACTTTGCAGGTGAAGGAAGGGGCCAGGAGCCCAGGTGAAAAGGCAACATAAGGGGTTCCCCCTCAGAGGCTGTAGAAGGGACCTGCCCTGCTCACACCTTGACTCTAGCCCCATGAGACTGATTTTGGACTCTGACCTCTCTTTATAAGTGAACAAGTTAGTGTTTTAAGCCGCGAACTGGTGGTAATGTGCTACAGCAGCCACAGGAGACCAATACATGGGGATGCTGCTACTTGCCTCTGATGGAGGTTGGGATGCTGTGGGGACCATGGCACCAGGCCCAGCGTCAGCCCCAGGGAGGTCACTGCAGTCGAGATAATGGTGAACGAAGAGAGGGGCCCTCTGGTCTTACAAGTGCCACACCGTTTGCAGCAGGGGACGGAGAGCCCCCAGCAGCTGCTGCCCATGGCCTAAAGTTTGTATTCTGAAAAAAAGTAAAACAAGAATCAGTTACTAAAACTGTTGCTCCTGAAATTGCTAGGACTGACTCTAGGGCTGTAGAATCTTAAACCTAAAAAATTCCTTTATAAGTGGGCTTAGAAAGGTCAAATGGCTCCCTTAAAGTTGCACTGCTGGTGAGTGGTGGAGGACAAATTTGCACTGAGGGCTACCTGGTCAGCGACATGAAGCCCCAGGACAAGCACATGTCCTGTTGTCTTTTGAAAGGACCCAATACGATGGGCTAAGGCAGCTCCGAATATTGTGGGAGGGAGGGGCCAGAGGTTCACCTAGACACACACACCTGTGGCCCTGACGTCTTTACTCCTGATGCCAGGGCCGGAGCGGGGAGGATTGCCTAGAGAATCTCAGTGTGTTGCTAGAAGACAGAAAGAGGTGAGTTTCGGCCTTGAGCTGGGGCATGCCCAAGCAAGTGCCAATTGGCCTTCAAATCACCTGGAGCCCTCTCTGCTTGGGAGAAAGCAGGGTAGGGGTATGCAGTAGCCCATTGTGGGGAGTACAGGACTGAGAACAACACAGCTCAGAGTCCACAGCTTAGTGTCTAAAACCTGGCATCGTGCTCCACCTCCACCACTCCCTGCTTGTGTAATCCTGGGCGAGTCACTTAACCTGAGCCTCAGTTTTCTCATCTTTAAATAGGGAGCACAGTACTACCCTAACTCATAAATTATTGTAAGGGTTAGCTAAATTTTTCCCCCTGGGACAGAGTAGGCCTTTAGTGAATAGAAGCTGCTGCTATAATTACCATTAGATATGTGTGCAGACAGTCACTGGCAACCTGGGGTGGGGGTGGGGACTGCTGGGAGGAACTGGGCTGCAACACAGCTGGATGCAGGACCTTGGGAAAATCTCCAGGTTTATTTATTTACCCCGTGAAACAGGATGCTTCGAGGAACTCTTTAAATTAGTTCCATTGTTTCATTTCTTACGGTCCTGGTGCCTTGTTTATTTACTTACTCCCTCAGCAACCCTGTGAGGCAGGAGTTACAAATCCCATTTACATGAAGCTCAGTGGCAGAACTCCGGCAAGAGCCTAGGCCAGTTTGACACCTTACACAGCTATCCTTCAAGCTGCGCTTTCAGTGGACAGAGGGTTGTTTCTGTCTCGCGCTCGCTGCGGGACCTTGGGCAAATTCTTTCTCTCCAGGGCTGGGTTTCCCCGCTTGCCTAACGGTGGTTTGGACTACGGGATACTAATGATAATACCAACCCACCTCATAGGAGAGGATCGGTCATAATAACCACTTACAATAGTGCTTGATACATAAGTGCTCATGAAAAGTTATTACAGTATAATCATTACTGTTATGAAGCAGATCGTTTCCATTATGAAAGTCTGATTTCTTTCTCACTGAGACCTTGCACAAATGTCTTAACTCCGGGCTTCAGTCTCGCGTCTGCAGTCCGACGGGTTCCAGGAGGAACACCCTCCCGGATTTGAGATTTTTGGTGGTGGGGCCGCATCTGAGTCCCTGGGGGCGGGCCACAGGCGGCCGCCTCTCAGCGTTTGGTGAAGCTTCCGAAACCCCGCCTCCTGGGGGCCGCACCCCGCCCGTCAGGGGCGGGTCTCGGGGATTTTGCAAAAAGTCACCGCCCCGCCCCGCTCCCGGATTGGAGGCCTTTGTTTGCCGCTCAACTCCAGGAAACCACCCCGCGCGGTGGCTGCCAGCAGGTGAGACACGGGGAGGGGCTCGCGGTGGGTCCGGGGCGGGTTCTGGACCCTCTCTTGGTCTCAGTTTCTCCGTCGGGGGAATGGGGAGGGAAAGAAGGCAGCACCGATGGGCCCCGATCCACAGGGACGGTGCTGCTCTCGATCTCTCCCACGTGGAAATATCACGCGAACGGGAAGGAGACCGATCGCCGCTCTGGGAATGGGAGGGAGTGCTGGACCGGCGATCGGATCCCAGTCCAAACCCCGCCGGCTGCGAGTTTCCGCAGTCAGCACCTTCCGGCCTCAGTCTCCACCTCCGCACATTGGGGGCGTTGGCTCTTTTTCGCTGTCTCCGGCAGGGGCTGGTCGCGGGGGGATGGGAGGGGTCCCGAGGGAATCTGGAGGTGGTCCTTGGCTGGGCCCCGAGTTGTGTTTGGGCTAGAGGTGTGGTTGGGTAGCTGTGGTTACGGGGAGGTGGGACTTCTCTGTCCTGGGATTTGTGTGAGGTTCACTCACCCGGCAACCGCCCGCGCACCCTGACAACTCTGAACTGCGCGCCCTTCTCCCCCGACGCCTAACGCAAGTTTCTTTTCCTCTTTTTGGCGGGAGGAGAGAGGTAGAGCTAGGGGCCAGCATGGGGGGTGGGCAGCTCTGACAGTGGTAGGAACTGGAATGGACTGCAGAAATAAGACCAGCCCTTCTTGGCACAAAGATGGGGGAGACTGTGGCTCAGAAAGGGGGCATGACTTTCCCAAAGGCGCACGGCAAGGCAGGTGCAGAGCTGGCGTCTCCCCAGTGTGTTGGGGCTGGCACAGGCAGAGCCAGAGCCAGCTTTTTGTGCGACCCGGATGAGACTACTTGCTTGGCTTTTGTTGAAAGAAATAACAGGTTGGAGAAGATCATTACCTAGGTTTCAAAAGCTTCTGCTTCTGAGTGAGAAAGTTGGAAAGGAAAGTTGTTGATAACAAACTAGGGCTGTTTTGGAGCTGAGAAGCGAAGCTGAGACAGGTTGCAGTGAAAAGCGACATTGTTCCTGTCCTCTAGAACAGAAGAAAAAGAAATGGCTGAAACTGAAGCATGAAGGACTGAGGTTAGATACATATAGGGACTGCCCAAGAGAATTTTTTCCAGGCTCCTCCTCCCGAGTTGGTGGATTTCGTTTTTTGGCCACTGGTCTTGTTTTATAAAGAAAACAATTTCTGCCCATGCACTTGAGGGGGCCTAAGTCTGGCTTACTTACCCGTGGTGATTTGGAGACTGTTTTAGGTTTATTCCCAGGAACCATCTCATTTCTTCTCCAGGAGGAGAAGGTGCCTATGTGGGGCCTTTGCCTCCCAAAGCCCAGCGGTTTGCATTTGAATCATGTGATTTGGGCTGTTTATTGCGAGGAAATTTCATCAGCTCCCACCAGCCTGCACACTGCGCCAGGGGCGCCGCGGCTGGGGTTTCCAGAGAGCCTGGGAATGGTCCAGGCACTGAAGCTGTCATGCTGAGAGGGTATTTTGAAAACGTGCATGCCAAGGACGTTTCAATTTACCCCCGTGAGGGGGGTGAAGAAAGTATTTTTAAAGCATCCAGCTGAATCACCAGTTGAATTCCATGTCCTTTTTATGCTTCCTCAGTCCTGGGAGGTGTGACAGATCTGGAGACTGGGAGTTAGAAGAGCCTGGTTCATATCCTCAGCTTGGCTTCAGTTCTGAGTGTCTCAGTTTTCCCCACCTGTGAAATGGGCATCAGTGCCACTTTAAGGCTCGAGTGGTGTGGCATCACAGAGAGTTCTGTGCAGCCCACATTCTGAGTCTGGAGATGAGGAAACTGAAGCCCAGAGAAAGGAAGGAATAACGTTAATACTATTGGTAATCATAACTAATGGTTATTGAGTGCTGCATTCTAGCCATTGTGCCAAGGGTGTTACTGCAAGGAGTGGGGTCTGGGAAGGCAGAAGCCCTTGTCTATCTTGTCCCTAGTCATCCTCCTGGTGCCCCGTATAGAACCCTACACATAGTGGGTGTTTAACACATTGTTGATCACCCAGATGACGTCACTTAATGTCACATCGTTGCCATGAGGTGGGTGTGACTGTTGTCCTTGTTTTATAAATGAGAAGCCTGAGTTCAGAGAAGTTAAGTCTGAGGCTGCACAGCTCTTCCTTGGGGTTTGAGGTCCTTTGGGATGTTGCAGGAGTGTGCCATCTGGGGAGAGCTGGCTGCGCACATGTCTTCCCACTGCTGTGCTTGGTGATATGATGTTGGTACTTGACATTGGCCATAATAAGGGTATTTACACTATGAAAATCAGTAAATGCCACAAATCAGGGCTTTTCTTTCTTTAAAAAAAAGAACACAAAACAGTTGCATGTGAAGGGTGTTTGGGGACAGAGGCCAGCCTTGCTCTGCATGGCAGCCAAGAGTTGAGGGTTCCTGGCTGTGCAGGAAGCCCCAGGGGAGCCAGGCCAGAATGCCTGCACCCATTGCAGGTCGCCTGAAGGGTGGGATTTGGGAAGGAACTCTTTATGGATGAGGCTCCCAGTCTACGCAGTGAGTTGTACAGTGGAGCCACCCTCTGACTTGGAAACAGGTTCATAAAGGCCTGAATTCCAGGCCAAAACCTGGAAGTGATGGCACCATCAGGGGTCTTTAAGATGGGAAAGGCATGACCAGAACCATGCTCTGAGATTTGTCCAGCAGCCCGTGCCCAAGCGATGGAGGGTGAGTCGGGGCAGGGTGACTAGGAAGAGGCTGTCGTTGCCCAGGGGGGCCAGGAGGAGGCTCACGAAGCCCTCCTGTGTTTTCTGAGCACCCACTGTGTGCTAAGCAGTGCAAACACTGCGCTGTTACTCCACACGCACGCCCCTGAGGAAAGTGTTACCCTCAGTATGTAGATGAAGATATCCGGGAGGTTCAGAAATATATCTGAGGTCAGAGCTACCAGATCTGTACTTGGGTCTGTACTACCAGATCTGCCTTCCTGCCCCCAGAATCTTTTACAGTGTTAATGTCTTGGGCCCTCCTTCCTTTTAACTACATTCCCATTTTGGCTCTGGTCTTCCTCTCCAAGTGCTAGCCAAGCCCCACCAAGGTTGTGGAGAGAGACCCCCTGCTCCCAGGGCTGGTCCAGCACTGGTCCCTAGATCCTAGCCAGCATTCTATCTCCACTGACCCTACCCTGAGGCTGAACCTATTCTGGGGGAGGGGCCGTGATTAAGGCCAAAGTGGGATGCCCATCTGTTGGTCTTTTGCAACCTTGGAACCACACAGCCAAGGACCAAGGACCAGGAAGGACACCAGTGTCCAGGAGGATGCACTCAGCCTCTCAATATCAGGGATTCATTTGGAGGGTAACAATTTACTTGTGGGTGCTGATCCAATTCTGCCCCTAATGCGCTGTGTGATTTGAAGCAACTTATGTAACTTCTCTGTGCCTTTCCTCATCTGTTAAATGCCTGGTTCTGAGCTTCCAGTCAGACAACGCATGCCGTGCCCTACAATGCTGAGGGACTGAGGCTGGGATTGCTTCCTTTCCCTATTGTGATTTTCACATACTCCTATGTGTTGTGTAACGGCGGTATGTGCAGGAAAGAACACATAGTATCAGAGTTTAAAAAGAGGAAGAGAGAAGGTGTGGGATGTGAGTTACAGAAGGTCAGAGCTGCAAAGGGCCTCACGGGGCCCAGCCGCCAGCTTGCGTAGGCAGAGAGACCGAGGAGGGCGTGCCCAAGGTCCCATCAGAAGGAAGCACTACAGAGGTATGTGGTGGTGGCTTTTGTCATTCAAAATAGTAAATGCTCATTTTACTCTTATTTTTTAGGTCCACTGTTAGTTTTAGAAAAGACACATAAGGAAAAAGAGTAAACTTTTCTCAGTTCTACTGCCTAGTAATAATTATTAAAAACATTTTGGGGCACCTGTCTCTTTTTTCCCTTTTCCCTGCCTTTCCTTCCTCTTTCCTTTCCTCCTTCCATTCTTCCACATTTTACTGCTTTCTTCTTTAATGGACTCAAACTAGATATATTATAACTGGCTTGTTCACTTAACATATCACTTTTTTTACATCGTTTCATATTCTACACTATGACTATCATAGCTGCATAATATTTCTTTGAGTGGAAATATTATAATTTAATTTAGTGATCCCTCATTTTTGGATGTTGCGGTTGTTTCCAGCGTGTTCATCTCCCGCAAGGTTCAGTTGCAAAGTGATTACGATTTACAGTCTGGATTCAGACAGCTTGGTTCAAACCCAGGCCCCCTGCTGTGAAATGGGCATCGTAGTTCCTACCTCCTTGGATTAGAATGAGGGTTAGACAGTGAGTTCCTAATCCATGGAAAGGCCTTTGCATAATAGGTGCTCAACGAAGTTTTGCTGTTAGCAGTGCATTTCTGGCCCATGCACACGTTTTTGTTTGACTCTTCGCAGAACATGAATTTGGGAGTGTGTATGTGGGTCTTTTCCTCCATATGCCACACGCTCCTCTTAGCCCATGTTTCAGCTGGCTGAGAAAGGCCCATTTCCTCCTCTAAGTATTCAGGGTGGGGACACAGTTCCTAGCTGGGTCAGTGACTCCCAGAACTGGTTTGGGGACCACAGGGAGAGGGTCACACGGGGGTAGCAGCATTTCTCTCCACTTGGGAGGGCTGGCTCTCCCTGTTTGTATATCGGACCCAGAACTAGAGCTGTGGCTGATGTGGGGGAAGCTCCAGAGCCAGGAGAATGAAACCCAGCCCTGCAGGGAGCCAGCCATCTGGGCGTTTCACGAAGACAGCCAAAGTCATTTATGTGCGAGCTCTGTGCCAGCCAGGCCCTGGGCCAGGACCTTAGGCACGTGGTCTCATTTACCATCCCAAGGATGCTATAAAGTCAGTATTATCCCCATTTTATAGATAAGGAATCTGGGGTTCAGAGAGGTTAAGCAATTTGCCCAAGACCACACAGCTTTCAAGAGAGACCCTGGAGGTCTCTGACTACCTAAGAAGCCCATGTGCCCCAACCCTTGTGCCCTGTAGCCTCCCATATGCACAGCCTCTGTGGGCAAGTGGAATCAAAGAACACAGGAGATTTAGTGCTGGGTGGTCATTTCTGATCATCTCATTAAGCCCCGAGGGAAGGGAAGGCACTTGTCCAGTGTCACCCAGGCTTGAACTTGGGTCTCTACTTCCCAAGCCAGGCTCCCATCCATCCTCCTTGGTTCACTCCGGAAATCCTCACCTGCCTCCTCTCAGCCCCAGACTCCCTATGGATTTGCACTACGGGAGTAAACTCAGCAGCCTGGGCAGGAAGGAGTGGGTTACCTTAGGTGACCTTAGGGTGTGTGTTCCTTTCTTTCTCAGGAAAATGGGAGAAGTTGGGGGCCCAAGGAGGGGTCAAGAATGAAATAACACAACCTTCCACTCCCAGGGCTCCTGAAGTTGCCTTCCCCTGGTTTTCCCCAGGATGACTGAGACCCCACTGTACCTCCTGGGCCTTAGGACTTTGTGTGACGGAGTGACTGACTGTCTAGGCAGGGCTCATCACATCAGCAAGTACCACCCATCCCGGTCCTGGGCTGTGTCCTGGGCTGCTCCAGAAGGCTTGTACTCCCCTTCCAGTCTGGCTAATGTGCCAGGCACTTAGGGAGGCTCAAGAATGATTGAGGAAGGAGGAGATGGCAGAGTAGGAGGACTGTGGGGGAGTAGGTAAGAAATGGCAGAGTTAGAGCATCTCAACCCAGGAGCTGGAGGGAACAAATGGCCGAGGGCTTGCTGGGCTCCTATGATGAGGACTGATAGGCGTGTGCAGACGCAGCCACAGGCAGGCACGCTTCTGGTGAAAGTACCCAAGCCCTATCAGCGGGGGGCAAAGGGTTTTTTTGTCGTTGTTGTTGGGTGACCAAGAACTAATCTCTTCCCCATCTCTGGGCCCCAGTTGCCTCACCTACACAAGTACAATGGAATCATACTCCTGTCTTGCCCACTTCCCAAAGCTATTCTCCAACATCTTGCGTTACGAAGGATGAGAAAGCACAGTGGAAAACACAAAGGCTCTGCAGCACCACCAGAGCCTCGTTCTAAAGTCAGAACACGGGAATTGCAATTAGGTGGCGATGAGCTCCAGTCCCGACTTTATCAAGCCCAGGTTATTCATTGTCTCCAGAGGCTGCAACAGTGTGAGCACCAAGTGTGGTCATGGAGAGTTGGGTCTTTGTGTGTTTGAATCTCTGCTGGCACTCACCAGCTTTGTGACCCCAGGCAAGTGGCTTGACTTCTCTGGACCTCCGTTTACCCACCTGCCTCAACGGGTTGTTTTGACGGTTACAAGCCAGGGTTGGGCCGCCGGCTAGACTCGGTAGCTGAGCCATCATCCATCACTGCACTTTTGTTGCTGGGCATGGGGATGTAATGGTGAGCGCTTCACAGATCTCCCCATTGTCAGAGATGGACTTTTTTTTTTTTAAGATTTTACTTTATTTTTAGACAGAGGTGAAGGGAGGAAGAGAGAGGGAGAGAAACAGCGATGTGTGACAGAAACGTTGATCAGTTGCCTCTCACACGCCCCCAACCAGGGACCTGGCCCAAAACCCAGGCTTGTGCCTTGACAGGGAATTGAACCAGCAACCTTTTGGTTCATGGGACGATGCCCAACCCACTGAGCCATGCCAGTCAGGGCAACTTAACTTCTAACCCCAAGGAGGGCGGGGAGTGGAAGCACAGCTCATTTGTCGCAGGAACTGCAAGGAGCCCGTGTGGCAGGAGCCACCCAGCCGGGGTGTATAGAGGGAGAAGAGGCTAGAGCAGCGGCCAGGCTACAGGGCGTGTCGTGGTGGTAGCCACCTGGCGTTGATAGCAGTGCTGCTGGGGTTAATGACCAGGGAGGGAGAGTGAGTGAGTGACAGGGTGTCAGGGGAGCCCGCCCTTCACACAATGGCTCACATGGTCACCAGAGCCGGCAGGGAGGGGTTCTCTTGAGGGTTGGCTGTGCTCCATGTCAGGCTAGGAGCTGTGGTTAGAGCTCCACCACCCAGATGTGGATAAAGGCAGGGAAGGGGGCACGAGTGGGGTGGTAACTGGGATGAGGACACCTGGTTCCAGCCTGGCTTTGCCAGATATGCACGGCTGACCTGGGGAAAGTTCATTCATTCATTTACTCATTCATTCACTCACGTTTCCGGCCCCTGGCTCTGCGCTTTGCAGGTATTACCTCATTGGATCTGGGCAGCTGCCCTGTAGGGTGGCTACTCTTATCTTTGTTTACAGAATGGAGAAACCGAGGTGTAGAGAGATGAAGACTCAAAGGTCACAGAGCTAGCAAGAGATTTGAACCCAGGTCTTCATTAACTCTAAGATTCATTTCTCTTTCCACACTGGTGGTTCCCAAACCTGGCTGCTTCTCAGAATTACCTGATGGGGTTTTTGGACATAATCAAGACCAAATTTTTTCTCTTTTCTTTTTATTTCCTGAGCAGGGCCAGAGCTGGAGCCACATACACGTGGTGCTGAGCCAGCCCCCACCCTGGCTCCTGCCTCTCTCCCCCTTGGCCTTGCTCTTTCCAGGGAAAGCCCAGTTGGTTCTCACCTTACCCACTGCACTTGCCCTTCCAGAATGCTCTGCCGCCAGCCCTTCTCATGGCTTACTTCCACCCCCTTTCTTCCTTTCAGTCCCTTGATGGAATGTCACCTTCTCACAGAGACCTTCCTGGCCATCTCCATACCCTCGTCCCCAGCCTGTTACTCTCTGACCCATGGATCCTCTACCATGCACACATCCCGGTCACCTGAGACACTTTAAAGTCTCTGATGCCCAGAAACTGATTCTGTTGGTCTGGGCGAGTCACAGGCATCAGTATTACCAAAAGCAGCCTGGGATGTGGATCATGGCTCCATCCTATCCTCTCCGTCCTGTTCACCTCTCTCTCTCTCTCTCTCTCTCTCTCTCTCTCTCTATCCTCTCTCTCTCTCTCTCTCTCTCTCTCTTTCTGTGTGTGTTTGTTGTCTGTGCCTCTACTAACGGAGCCAGGGCTTGGCCTGTCTTGTGCTCTGCCTTATTTCCAGCACCTTGAAAAGCACCCAGCACACAATATGCTCAGTAAGTACCTGTCAGATGAATGAATGGAAGGAGGCGGCTTGGGGTAAGGCAGTTTGCCCCTTGATGAGCCCTGGGAACAAGAGGGGAAATTCACCTAGTCGGCTAGTTCCCTACCTCCGAACTGCCTAGAAAATCCTACTATAGCTATAGGCCCTGCTCGGGGTAAGGACAGTGGGTGGGATGGCAGGAATCATTGCAGCCTCTCTGGGATGTTGTGCTGCATATTGGCAGATAGGATGGAGAATCAGAGCTGGAAGGGTACCTAGCAAGCATCCAGTCTGAGCTTCCATTGTATAGATGGGCACTGAGGCCTAGTGAGAGAGGGAACCTTGGCGCTATGGAAAAAGCTCCTAGAGTGTTGAAGCTGCTGGAGGCCTCCTTCCAGGCTCTGCATGCTGAGTGACCTTGACCAAGGCTCTGACCTTCTCTGGGCTTTAGTCTCCTTAGTCTATATTTTGGCTGTGATGGTCCCAAGCCCTGACATGGGGAGTTTCCGTGAGTTCTTTCCTGGGCAGAACAGACGGCAGAGGGCCTGCAAGGGGTTAAGCTCCTCCTGCTCACTCTCACTCCGCACTCAGACAAACCCCCTCCTTCTGACAAACACTTGTAGGAAACCAGGCTGGGCGCTTCCTGCCTAGGCAAGGCGGCCTCAGCCGCAGCAGGGGCGGGGAGAGGTGGGGAGCGATGCTTGTCTGTGAGCAGCAGCTTGGGCTGGCAGAGCGGCCTGGAGGCGGGCCAGGGCGCCATGGAGGCAGGGGGCTCCCCAGGTTTGGAACAAAGACCTCACAGGCAGGTCCTCTGAGCTGGGGCCAGCAGGATGGTGAAACCCGAGAGAGGTAAGGGAGTGGAGGAGGGCAGGGAGGCCGCCTTCCCTCTGGACGGGCCAGTCACAGACTCTCTGGGACAGTCCAGGGAGGCTGGACCAGCCCAGCCCAGCCAGGAAGTTGCAGCTGCTGCGACAGCTGTGTGACTTCTCTCCCTGCTGAAGGGAGCCCGGCCCCCACACCCGGGCAAGGGTGGACTTTAGGGGGATTTCCTCAAGCCTCGAGATGCTGGATTCTAGTCCGAGCTCTGACTCTGGTCTCTGTGAACTTGGACAAGCGCTGGTCCCTCTCTGTGGAGTATCCTCATCTGCACAGGGCGAGTCAGTCCCCTGGGCTGCCAAGAGGCCTCAGACATAATGTACGAATGAGGAGCTGGCCAGGAGGCAATAGAGGGTCCCCTTGAGAGAGTGGCCCCTTCTGGCAAGTAAGGGCACGGAGAGGAGCTAAGGATGGTCCAGCAGACCCAACCCAGCTCTTCAGACTGGGGGACTGGAGTTCGCATCAGCCAGCGCGCCTTCCCTCTTTCTCCAGGGCCTCCGCTGCTGCTGGGGAGAGCCGGCGGCTGGAGGGGGTACATGCAGAGTGGGGGGTGCCTGATGCTTCCCCATGGGTGTCATTTCTATGCAGCTGGCAGGAACCCCTTGAGGACAACAGGTCTGTGCCCTGCCAGCTGGTCAGAGACAGAGGCCAAGTTTGGGGCTCGGACCCCAACAGCCCAGCCTTTTTGGAGGAGCGCAGCCACTTGATATAGGGGACCTTCCTTCCCCTTGCTCCTGCCCCACTACCCCCCAAGTGTGATGGACTTGGTTTCAGAGACTCAGGCCCTGGGTTTGAATCAGACCGGGCCGCACTTCCTGGCTGTGAGGTCTTGTGAGAGCCGGCCACCTCTCTTTCGCTCCATTTTGCATCTGGGAGATGTCAGGGTCAGGGGCAGGGCAGGGGGCGGCATCCAGGTCAGCCCTGGCTAGATGGGAAGGAGCTTCAGAAGGCATGGGGAGGTAGAGGCGGGCTGCATGGCTGCGGGTGGCAGAGGAGAACCAGGGAGATGGCGACATAAAGGGAAACACCTCAGGTTGGGAGCGGCTGAGGGGGCAGAGAAGCGTCTGAGTGGGGGTGGCTGACCCCCTTGGGAAATGGAGAGAGAAACCACAAGGGTTTCATACACCCTTGAGAGAACCAGGGGCAGGGGTAGTGGGGGGGAGGGAGAAGGAAGGGGGTAGAGATTGGTGCTTCCTTGTGGGGTTAGTTTCTCCAGGGCTGGCAGGGACCCGGTGCCCAGCAGCTCAGCCCTTGAGGGAACTTCGTGCTAATGGGACTTTCCTGCATTCAGGCCCCAGCTCATGGAGGCTGACCAGAACAAGCCTGCCTTTGGCTGCCATTCAAGGACCTCGGCCCATAGCTTTCCATCAAGTTCTGTTTGTACTTTCAGACCTCTGTGCCTTTGTCTATGCTGTTCCCTCTGCCTAGAATGCCCTTCCTACCTCTTCTTCCCCCAAATCCTCTTTGTCAACTTAATACTTCTTCAGTTACTCCTCTGTACTGTCCCCTGTCCCACCTTCATTTGGAATGCTTTTACTTATTGCTGTACTCATTTCTGAGTCTAGCTTGGCAAACAGTAGGAGGTCATATTTTTTTAAAATTTTATTTATTGATTTTTAGAGAGAAAGAAACATCAATTTGTTGTCCCACTTGTTTATACATTCATTGGTTGATTCTTGCATGTACGCTGGCCAGGGATCGAACCTGCAACGTTGGTGTATTGTGACAATGCTCTAACCAACTGAGCTACTCAGCCAGGGTGGAGGTCATACATTTTTTTAAAAGTTCACTTATAAACGTTAATTTGCTCAATCTATATCTTTGTTACTATGAAATGGGGTCCCAGAAGGGGGTTTAGCAATCCCAAGGCTGCTGCTCTCCAAAGCTGATGACAACCAGGGACCCCAAAGTTAATTTAGCTGCCTCCCAGCCCGCTCTCGCAGGGAGACACCACGTGGCTGTGGCGGGAGCACGTGACATCTTGTCCACCATACGGTGGGGCGCACTAGCCCAGTGGGTCACTGTGCAGCAGCAGCCCCAGGCCAGGAACCTGGTCTCCGACATCCAGCCCGCTTTTCTCTCACAGTAGCCCACTAGCCCGTGTCCTCGTCCAGCCTGAAGTTGGCATGTGGCCGGTGCTCATGTGTGTTGCTGACTGACTGATCCGCTGGCTGGCCTGTCCTGAGCTCCATGGCACTGAGGGCTGGGACTCACATGGGACATGGAGTCCCAACTTGGGAGAGAATCACAGGGAGAGGCTCGCAGGTTTCGGGGCCTGGGGCGCCTGTGCAAAGCTCAGCTAGTGACCGCAGCTGCCTCTGACGCGCGGCCTCCCCTGGTCACAGCGAGATTTCTGAGCTGACTGAGTCATCCCAGGAGACAGGATGTTCCTCTTTGTGCCCCAGAGGCTTCTGTGATTGGGCAGGCTGCTCTGTGGCATGGCTAGAAAAAAGCCCTTTAAAAAGTCAAAAAACCACACTCCTCCCCAGCCCCTTCCTTGGGCAGAGGTTTCAGAAATAGAAGAGCAACAGCTCTCAGCACCCGTTACACCTGCCATAAGAGCAGCAGTGGGAAGGTCTAGTCAGCCTAGAGGGCCGGACTTGCTCAGGGTGCTGGTTCAAATGCAGATTCCTGGGCCCTACCCACAGGACCACCAAGTTTGGCTCTCTTTGGGTCGACCTAGGAGTCTGCATTCTTAGAGGATTCTTTTTAAATATTTTTTTTATTTTTAGAGAGAGGGGAAGGGAAGGAGAAAGAGAGGGAGAGAAACATCAATGTGTGGTTGCTTCTTGTGCACCCCTCACTGGGGACCTGGCCTGAAAGCCAGGCATGTGCCCTGACTGGGAATCGAACCAGCAACCTTTTGGTTCACAGGCAGGCAATCAATCCACTGAGCCACACCAGCCAGGGCCATTCTTAGAGGATTCTTAAAAGCAGTCAACTTTAAGGCCCAGTGGCAGGAATTTCCAGGAGGGGTATAGGCCCCCCAGAGAGTAGGAGAAAAAAGATTAGAATGTCTCTTTAAAATATTTATTTTCTACTGCACCTTTTTTAAAATTTATTTTTGAAATATTTTTTTAATACATGTAGTGTATTGGCATGAGAACACATGTGTATAAGGAATATACAGAGTGGGGCAAAAGTAGGTTTACAGTTGTTCATATGGAAAATAAGTAATACAAGAATAAACCGTTTTACATACTCACAACTGTAAACCTACTTTTGCCTCACCCCATATAGTGGATATGCAAGCAAATACGTCTTTACTGATGCATTGTGTGATTGTAAAAGACTTCCGGGGGAGACCACTGGGCCAAAACAGTTCCAAATCTTCTGTCCCTGAGCAGCTGAGTGATCTTGGCCCAGTTACTCTTCCATGTTGAGCTTCAATTTTCTCATCTGAAAAATAGTTTTCCTGTGACCCACTCACTGTTTGAGAACATACAGGTAAAGCTTCTGGCCCAGGCTGGGAAGAGAAGGGAGAGCATATGTAGTGCGGCCGTCTGGAGGACATTCTCGGGGAGAGAGGGAGATTGAGGCAGGGAGACAGTGAGACCCTGGCGCTCCTGTCCCGAGGAGCAGGGGTGGCAGCCCGAGAGAGAGATGGTCATTCCCTGTCCCGACCCCAGCGCTTGAGAAGGCTGCAGCCTTTCTCAGGCTGCACATTCCCTGGGGAGCTTTCTCTCCAGAAATAGTTGCCTGCTGACTTTTCTCAACTGTACAAAGCAGACTCTCACCAAGACCCAAGTGCTCACGAGGCTGCAGAAACAAACACAGACCTATTTGTCCTGGGAGGCCTGGAGTTATTTATACTCAATTGTTCCCAGTGCATGGTGACCTTTCATCCCAGCCTTGTCCTGGCTGATGTGTGGCTGGGCCTCCGTTTGCCCACCTGTAGAGCGAGGCCTGGAGGCCTTGCCAAGCTCCTTGCTGCTGTCAACCCTGTGTTTCTAAACTTTTATTTGTTGTTCCACTTACTTATGCATTCATTGGTTGATTCTTGTATGTACCTGGACTGGGAATCAAACCTGCAATCTTGGTGTATCGTATTGGGATGATGCTCTTACCAACTGAGCTACCTGGCCAGGGTTCAGCTCTGTGTTTCCAGGACTCTGTGTGGTGCTTGGCACAGAGGTGGTGCCTGAGGAGTGTTAGCCTTACCAGGAGGGCAGGGAAAGGAGTCAAGAGGAGATGAGGAGAGAAAGAAGGAAAAAGAAGGAAAGAAGGCAGGTGGGGAAGAGCCAAGCATACTGACTCCCCATCCTCCACAACCACACTTCTGCTTCATTCTTTCTGAGCAGCCACCGAGGAGCTTCTAAGCCATACCTCCATGTGCTCTCCTGGGTCTGGGGTGCTCTTCAAAGGCCAGAGCAGGACCTGAGAGGCCCTCCTGGCTCTGGCCACCACCTCTCCTTGCCCACACTCTCTGCCTTCACAGGCCCAACCCCCAATACCACAGCCTTCAGGAAACCACTACCAGTCACCCCTCCCGCCTCTCGGCCTTTGTAATCTCCGGCCCCCTGCCTGGAATGCTTTCTTAAAAATTGAGGTGATACATAACAAAAATTTAACCATTTTAAAGCGAACAGTTCAGTGGCTTGTGGTATATTCAGTGTCATGCAACCACCACCTCTCTCTGGTTCCAAAAGGTCTTCATCAGCCCCCCAAAAACCTGTGCCCCTTAAGTAGTCACTCCCCAGGCGCCTGCCCCCCAGCCCCTGATAACCCCCAGGCTGCTTTCTCTCCCATGCATGTACCTGTTCTGGGTGTTTTGTGTCGGGACACACACACTGTACATGACCTTGTGTGCCTGGCATCTTTCACACAGCAGACTGTTTCCAGGTCCCTCCGTACTGCAGTATATGTCGGCGCTTCATTCCTCTTTCTGCTGGTTAGTATAGCATTGTATGTTTATACCACAAATTGTTTTTAATCATCGCTGATGGACGTTTGGGCTGCGTGATGGGCAGAGCTGCCACTAGTGTGTGTGTGCATGTGTTTGACTCAGTACCTGTTTTCAATTATTTTGGGTCCTGGAATGCTCTTTGCACCATCCCCCTACTCCTGATTTGAATTCTTACGGTGGGGGCGGTCGGGGGGTGGACAGGAAAGGTTCCCAGAAGAAGAAGCAGCTTCTAAACAGGGCCTTCCCTGACTTCCTAGGCCTGCATGGGACCCCTGCCCTCCTCCCCGCCCCCAGGCTCTGGCCTGTGCCCGCCGCCCATGCACTGAGCCCGGCACCCAGTAACAATAGCTAGCACGTGTCCCACACCCTCCAGGGTGCTGGCCACTGGGCCCCTTATCCTGTATCTCAGGTCATTTTACACAACTCTTGAGGGAAAGAGGAATTATTATCCCAGCCTGCCCATGGTCACACAGCTTCAAGCGGATGGAGCCAGGAGCTGAACCGAGGCTGACTACTTCCAAGGTGCCTGCTGGTAACGTCTTATTCAGAAGAAAGGGGGGGACTCCAGGACTAATGCCATCCCCTGATTGTGTCCCCAGCAGGCCTCAGGCAGGATGGCTGCTGCTGAGAGGAGCCGGCGGTGACTGAGGCCTGTAGTGGCAGCTCCATCTCCTGAAGATGGGGTGGCCCAGGTGAAGCTCAGACCAGGCCCCATGGCCAGCTCGGGGACGGAGGTCCGCTGGGCCGAGCCCTGCCTGGGGAAGGGACCCCGGCGGCGGCGCTGGGCCTGGGCTGAGGAGGAAAAGGATGCTGTTGGGAGCGTGCCACACAGCTGGGAAGAAGAAGGGCCCCTCCCCACCTCCACCAGCCCCGAGCTCCTCGAGGACTTCCGCCTGGCCCAGCAGCACCTGCAGCCCCTGGAGTGGCACTTGGAGCCACAGCCCGATGGGCACCAGGCTTCCGACTCAGGACAGTCCGCAGAAGAAGGTGAGACTTCCTCTCCCAACCTCACCCTGGAGTCCCCAAACATCCTATCTTCTGGCCAGAGGCCAGGAGTGGGAGGGAATTTCAGAAAAATTTTAAAAATTCTATGAAGTCTATAATTTAAAAATGTTAAAGATTTAAATTACATAGGTAATACTGTTTATTGCAGAAGTATCAGCAAACAGAGGAAAAACGAAAAATGACATATCCAGATAACTCTTCCATAAGTGTACATACAACAGTAATATGACTGTGGAACAGTGTTGTACAAACTATATTGTAACCTGCTTTTTGGTAACTTAATCGACACCGACAATTTCCCAGCTCAGCAGATATTCTTCCACAAGTCACTCCTAATGCCCGACGAGGAATTCCATGGCGTGGACATTCTGAAGTTCGCTGGGCCATTCCCCTCGTGCTGTGCATTTAGGTAGTCTCTAGTTTTTGCTGTTATAAACGACGCAGAGGTGGAGGTCGTTAGCACATCTTTGCACACTCGATTTGATAATAACCTTCGTCACGGAAATTGCCTGGTCCAGGGATTATGCCATTGTTAAGACTTCGTAAAATCCCACTTAGCAATGGGAATGTGGGCATCCCCCGTTTTCTAAAATAACTGTTCCCTGTGCACTGAGACCAACTTAGACTAACTTGCTACTTGGGAAGCCCCTTCTCTCTGGGTCTTGGTCTCCCCATCTGTGAGATGGGAGTCAGGATGCCATTGGGGATGGGAAGAGCTTGATGCGGGGTGCCTGGTGCACTCAGAGTAAGAAAGAAACACCCCGTCTTAGGGTTCTGCGAATCTGCAGGCCTGCCTGGGGGTAGAGGCGCCATTAGGCTGGTAGTGGATTTTTTGTGCCGTGACTCAAAGTTCCTCATGCTGGATCTGCCCAGAGCTAAGAGGAGCCGCTGTGAGCTCTCTCTCAGGGAACGGTGACTGGGGTGCCCTGGGAGAAAAGGGCAGAGGCATCTCTTCCTGAGGTCACATGGTAACCCCTGCTATGATGTAACAGCTGCTGCCATGTCCTGTACCCTTGCTGTGTGCCTGGGGCAGGGCTAGGCAGAGCCTGGGACCTGTCTCCTTCCCTCCTCAACACCCTCTGCCAGGTGGGAGGGACTAGCCTCTGGTCTCAGTAAGGACTGCCAGAGAGGTCTGCTACTTGCCCATGGCCCCCAGTGAAGGATCAGACGGGCCAGGATTGAACCCAGGGCTCCCTGGCTCCAAAGCCCCCTCCCTTCATCTCACTACATGAACCCCAGGAGTAGACACTGACTCGCCTACATGGCTGGGACCTGGGTGTCAGGTCCGGGCCTGCCAGGAACCACTGTGTGGTCTTTGGCCAAGATGCTTAACCTCTCTGGACTCCAAGCATGCGGCTGTAAACAAGAGAGACTTGCTGAAGAAGATTTTAAGGAGTTGGAGGATATAGATTCCAAGGGTAGGGGAGAGAGCATAGGGGAAGAGCAGAGGATGATACACAGGTTAATGACAAAGGTGTGTCTGGCCAGAGCAGAGAGTCTGTGCTTGGCAGTGGGCAGGCTGTGTCTGATAAAGCTTTGGGTCTATCCCAAAGACTTACATAGGATCTAGGACAGAATAGGTGCTCAATAAACATCGACTCCGTGGATGATGGATAGGTGAATGGATGAATGGGTGGGTGGGTAATGGATGGGTGAGTGGCTGGGTGGACAGATGAATGAATAGTTCTTGAGCACCTACTATGTAATAATTACAATGACTACCCATTTTCTGGGAACTTTGCCTACCTTATTGCCCTCCCTCCCTCCCTTTCTTTTCTTTCCATTCAGTTAACAAGTATTGAGTATCCTTATGCTCATGGAACTCAGTCTAGTCGGGGGGGGTGGAATATTAATGATACAATCACATAAGTAAGTGGAAAACTGATGCTGTGATAAGTATTTCAAAATAAAGGTATTCGGTCTTCTGAAAACGTATTAAGGGAGAATCAACCTAGTGAGGGAGGTGCAAGAAGACTTCTTGTCAAGGCTGAGCTAATGTCTGAAGGACAAATAGGAGGCAACTAGGCCAAGGGAGGTAAAAAGGACCCTGGCAGAGGGACTGGCATGTGCAGAGGCCCTGTGGCAGGAGAGGATGTGGTGTGACGAGAGCCGGGAGAGACTGAGGGGGACCCCAGAGAGAGATGGACCAGGAGCGCTAATGGAGGCCGGAGGCAGGGGTCTCAGGACCATATTAAAGGTTCCGCTCTATCCTGGGAACAACAGGAAGATACTGATGAGTGTTCGGATGGTGGGTGAGGGCGAGGATTGAGGAGAGGATTCGGTAGCTACAGCAGTGCTCCCAGGTGAGAGAGGGTGTTGTCTTGGGCAAAGGTGGTGGTGCTGGACTGCAGAGCAGTAGGTGAGTTTGACAGCTATAGGAGGTCATGGTGACAGGATTCTGGGAGTGAGGGGGAGGCAGATGGCAAGGACGCCTCCCAGGTTTCTGGCTCGTACAGCTGGATGGGATGGTATTGCCATTTGCTGGGATGGGGGGATAACCCCCCGTCCACAGGGAGGGGGGATAACCAGGTGTGGGGTTTGAGTGTGGAGGGCCTTTGAGACAACCAGAGGAGGTTAGGGAAGCACTTGGCCACGTGGGCTGGGCCTTACTGGGAATCTTATAGTGGTAAGATGAGGAAATGAGTGCCCAGGGGGGTGCAAAGACTTGGGCAGCATTCCACAGTCAGTCCAGACCCAACATGTGCTGAGCAATTGACTCTCTTTCCAGAGTTTGAAGCAGAGGATGTGGACAGCCCAGAAAGTTCCAACTTGCCTCTCAGCTGGCTCCCCCAGCATGACCCTCCACTGGACATGACCAGAGAGGAGCCAGATGAGGCCCTTGGAGAGCATGAGCCTGGAGAAGCTGGAGAGAGCTCCCCAAGGTTGGGGCACAAGGCTGGTCTCTGCTCCAGGGACAATGGAAACACCAGCCCCACGGCCCTGGGGTGGGGTCGGGCCACAGGCTGGGTGACTTCTGGCAAACAAGCCAGTGGAGACAGACTTCCAGAACATTCTGAGGTCAACCCAACTGTTGACCTCAGCTCTGCAAGGTCCTGGAGCAGTGGGACCGTGAGCCTCGGCCACCCTAGTGACAGCCTTGATTCTCCCTGGGAAGGAGAGATGGATGTCCCCCAGCCCACTGCCCTAGCAGAAGCTCTGCCACACAGCCCCAGTCAGCACCTCCTCAATTCAGACTGCAGAACTGGAGGAAGTGTTGCTCTGGCAACCCCCACGGAATTCCAGGGCTCCTCAGCACCCCCAGCCCAGAGCCTCCAGTGTCCTGAAGACAGATGGAGGAGAGAGACTACCAGCCTCTCCTGCCCTCAGCTGGGGGACCAAGCCTGGAAGCGGACACGGACATCACCTAAGGCTCTCCCTTCCCGATTCACTGGCTCTGTCAGCCCCCCAAATCCTCGGTCTAGGCCTGCCCGGCAGGACAGGCCGCCACCCAGGGAGGGAGCCACTGTGGCTGGCCACTCATCTTCGGATGCCCCCAAGTATGGCCGAGGGCGGCTGAACTACCCGCTCCCTGACTTCTCCAAGGTGGGACCCCGGGTAAGATTCCCCAGACATGAGAGTTACCACCCGCCCAAGGCCAGGAGCCGTAGCAAGCAGCCTCAGGACCCTGGCAGACCACTGATCTTCAAGTCGCCCGCCGAGATTGTGCAGGAGGTGCTGTTGAGCAGTGAAGAAGCCTGCTCAGGAAAGGACCCACCTCCTACCCACCCATTCACAGGGGTACCCCAAGAATTTCAGACGCCTGAACAAGCCACCAAGCTGGTCCATCAGCTCCAGGTAAGCCAGTCTCATTTCTATGAGCATGTCACCAAGGCTCATGCTGGCCTGGGAGGCTTGGAGGCTGGTAAGGATGGGGGGCCTTGGGCCAGGGCAGGATCCCCCTGCTGGTGGAGAGAGGGTAGTACCCCCAGCCATGAAGACCGTCCCAAGCCCTTTGCTCAGAGAGAGAAGTGAGCACACCCATGCTGCAAGGGTATCCGTGTTGGCTTGTTCTGAACTTCTGCTGTGAAGACACTTGAAACATACACAAGAGAGAAAACAGTATAATGAGCCCCCCACCTCCATCACCCACGTTCCCCCCATGTCCCAGCACCCGTATACCCTGGCAACCTTTTCCATCCATGGCTCACCCCTTGCCCCGCCCACCCTACTGGAGTATTTTTAAGCACATTTCAGGCATCAGATCATTTGATTCAAAATATTTTAGTATGCACATCGAAAGATAAGAATTCTGCCTTAAACATAACCACACAACCGTTATCCTACCTAAAGTTGGCACCGATTCCTTCATATTATCCAACATCCAGCCAGTGTTCAGATCTCACCGTGTGTCTTGTAACTGGCTTGTTTGTCTTAGTGGGTTCGAATTTGGATCCTAACATAACTCGTATATGGCATTTGGCCAGTGTGTCTTTCGAGCCCTCCCTTTTTGTCTTTTTTCTTTTTCTCTCCTTCCTTTCTTCCTTTTCAAATTTCTTTCTTCCTTGTAACGTATTTGTTAAGGAACCAGTTCTGTCCTGCGCATGCTAACGATGTCTCTTCCCGTGCCCCTTTGTCCTGCCCATTGTCAGTTTAGAGCTGGAGGGTTTTTCGGGTTGTAATCCTCTGTGTGTTTCCCCTCCAGACCACAAGCACCACACAGGCAGGGAGTTTGAGGTAACAGCACATCCTGGGTGGCCCCCTCGGGAGACAGGGGATGCCTGCTGGCCTCAGCTGTGACGTGAGAGGCTGCCGGTGGCCACTGCCTTGGTCCAGCCCTGCATTTGGGGTGACAGACGGTAGTATCCTCACGCTCTCAGTCCTTCTGCGTTCATTTGATGGGAATTTTCTGTACAGGAAAACTTTCCCCTCATCCACTATATAGTTACCAAGGTCTTGGTCAATGGGAAGGACAGGAGAAATACTTGATTCTGTCCCAATTACCAGTTTTCAGAACTATGCGTCGCTTCCTTCTCATCCTTCAGAGGTAACTGGTGACATTTGTTTTTGCTTTCCTCCCTCATTTTAATGAAACTCTTCAGTTTTGTTTAAGGCAAGTAGTGACTCTGAGAAGACGCCACTGTCGTTTTCAAGTCTTCTGTTTTTCTGCCAAGGGGGCCCTTGATCACTCATTCATTCATCCATTAAAGTGTGCTTATTAAGCACATACTCCTTAAGCAGCAAACAGGGCGGCGGGGAAGACGGATGTGGGCCTTACACACAGAGCCCACGGGGAATCTGGACACTGTAGTTGCTGTCCTCTGCAATGGGGTCATGTGCAGCAGTAGAGCGGTCCCAAGGCCCTGCACTCTGACTCATTGCCGGAGACAGTGGAAGGGCTGGTGGGTGAGGTGTCCCACTGCCTCGAACGCTCCAGAATGTGGCCAGGGGGTGTGCATTACATGTGAGCCCGAAAGGGTCTCTCAGATCCCAACTCTGGAGGTTTTTCACTCTGAGGGACCCAGGAAGCCCTTCCACGGGGTAGGTTCCCTGTGAGGGGCCTCATGGTGAGGAGCCTGGGCAGGTGACCACTTTGCCATCTCTTTCTGCAGGAGGACTACCACAAGCTCCTCACCAAGTATGCTGAGGCTGAGAACACCATCGACCAGCTGCGCCTGGGGGCCAAGGTACCCAGCTGGGGTGGGCTGGAGGTGTGGGCCCTGGCTCCCTGCAGATGACACTTTTTCAAAGTCTATGAGAGGGCCATTACCTCTTGCCTCCTGGCACCTGCCTTGTAGGGATAGTAGAACCCAGTCCTTCTTGTTCTACCACAAGGTCGTTCCGTGACCCAGGCCAGCAGTCTTCAGGCTCAGTGGCCTTTATCATTGATGAGCTTGGACATCCTTGAATCCTAGAATCCAGGTTCCCCAGGGATACCACCAGAAGCTGTCTCCTAGATGAGGTCTAGGTTAAGATCACCTGGGCTTGATTCCTAAATCCATTATAAGTCAGTTGTGTGACCTTAAGGCAGTTACTTGGGCTCTCTGAGCCTCAAGGAGGAAGCACAGAACTTCTTCTTGGTCCCCCCCAACCCCCGCCCGATGGGTGTTTGTTTCCTCCACCTGATCCTTCTGGGATAAAAACTTTATCTTTCTTCTTCCCCACCATTGACCATAGCCTCTCCCCTCATCCCCTGACTGAATGCTGAGTGAGTGACAAGTGTGTGTGTGGCAGGGGAGATGGAGGGAGAAATCCACCCACCCAAACAGAGCTGGCCGCCATCCTGCCCAGCCCCCACTCCAACTTGGGAGGAAGCTCTGAGACCTTCCCCTTTTCTGGTGTGAGGCAGGAAGTGAGACCTGTGGCAGCCCCTGTGGTTTCCTGCCCTCCCACTCCCCCCTCTTGCCCCATCAAGTAGCAGTGGAGGAAGGGGTGGGAGCTGAGGCGCAGAGAGGTAGACCCTCCCTCTCCCTGGCCTCCCCTCATGGGGCACCCCCATGGGCCTGCCCCTGTCACGCCCCAGGACCCCTCCCCTGCCCAGTGCTGCCCTCGGCCATGTAGAGGTGCCTCTCTGAAGTGTGCACAGAGGCAGTATGGTGAGAATGGGGCCCTGTCCTAGGAGCTGTGCTCTGTGTCCCCACACCAGCCTCACACACAGGCAGGCCCCTTCCCACCCCAGCCTCCTTGGACACCTCTGTAAAAGGGTGTTAACCAGCCCTTCCTCCTGGAAGCCAATGGGCTCTACCCAGTATCACAAGCCTCTTTATAGCTCTGAACTGCTGAGCCAGGTTTAGGGGTGGAACGGATGGCGGTGCTGGGAGGACAGTAGAGGGGCTGGGTGAGGCATCCTCTCCCCGGAGACCACGTTCTCATGACTGCAGACCCTTATAAGGTCCTAGGGGAAACAAACTGGTCATCAGGTGCAAGCCCACAGCTCCCTGTCTCACAGATGGGAGAACTGGGACCCCAGGAGGGGCAGAAGCTGCCAAAGGTCACGTTCGGGAGCAGAGGCTCAAAGCATCTCCTCCCTCCCTCCCTTCTGTTCCTCCTCTTGTGAAGGAAATGAGTTGGTACAGACCTGGCCGCTGGTTGAGTTCTTCCTTAGAGATAGGGACTATTAATTGTGATTAATAGTGTTACTAGGAAGGTGCTGGCTGGGTGTCCAGGCGCAGTGCAGGCACGGGCAGGGGTGGGCACAGTGGGAGGACAGCCGTGGTGCCTCCTCTCATGGGCACTCCCCTAGCCCAGTGGGGACTAGGGTCTCCCTTTGTGCGCTCACCTGGGCCTAGCAGGTGACCGAGACCCAATCAGGAGCGAAGGTGGCAGAGGCTAGGAGTGGTCTGGTGCCAGCTCACCCACTCCTACTTCCTGGGGAAAGGACTCCTTGGCCTATGGGTTCTCCTCAAGAGAAGCACAGGTTAGCTGGACCCTTCTAGAAGCGGGACAGTGTGCTCCTGGACCCCCAGTCTCACAGCGCCCTGGGGAGCAGCAGGGCAGGGCTCACCATGCCAGCGTGTTGAGGACACAGCGTCCAGGTGGGGAGGGGAATGGCCAGTCCCACGGGGCCTAGGGCTTCCAGCCAGGCTTCTCATTCTCTCCAGGGCTCTGCAGACTCAAGCCCGAAGGCTCGGGAAACACTGGCAAGGCTTTCTGCTCAAAGCCCTTGTCAAGGAGGTGGGTGTGTTCCTGTTCCTCCAGGCTGAGCTGGCTGGAGTGACCCTCCCTCCCCAGGACCTGCCGAGCCCCTCACTTTGCTCAGAGCCCCCTAGGGAGGGAGCCAGGCTGGGGATGTTGCCTGGATACCCAGAGTAGACAGCCAGCAACAGTGGGGGCCCAGGGAAAACAGACTGGCCTATGCTGAGCAGAGAAAAGGTGCCAGGCCAAGGCCAAGTGCACTGCCAGGGTTACCTCGTTTCATCCTCTTTGCAAGAGGAAACTGAGGCACAGTCGGGTGGAGTGGTTTGCTGTACATCCCACAGCTGGCAATGGATTGCAAGTTGGGTTTTAAACCTAGGTCTGCCTGATTCCAAAGTGGGTGCTCTTCCCCATTCTGGGCAAGCGCAATAACAGACCCTGCCCAGCAGACACATAGGGACCAGGCAGGGTGATGGTGTCATAGTGAGAATAAGAATAGTAATAAGTGATGTTTACTGACCACTGGCCTGAGGAATTTACCATGGGGGAAACAGACATAGGAAGATAAATAATTTGCCCATGATCACTCAATAATTAGGGGCCAGAGCTGGGGTATGAGCCACGCAGTCCGGCCCCAAAGCCCACTGCTAACACCACACCGTCTAGGAGAACCAGGCTCTGGGTTCTGCAGCAGGGGAGGCTGACCAGCAAGTCCCATGGCCTGGCCTGGGAGCATCCCTGGATCTGGACTGGGTGGGGCCAGGAGCCAGGGCTGTCAGGAGTCACTACCTGGCTCTGTTCTCACAGCAGCTTAGGGTCAGAGTTTATGGTGATCTCACACATTTGGTGCCCTGTTGCCACCTCCCTGTACCCTCTGTCCCCCATCTCAGCTGCCTCTCAGTGGCTGGGGCATCTGGGAAGTTGAAGAGACCAGAAATTACCCCAGAAAGAATCAAGGGATGACTTAATCCTAAAAGCATATGTTTGGACAGCTACTAGTTGGTCCAGAAGCCCCTGGTGGAGGTGGGATGTGGTAGGGCTGGGGGGGCAAGAGAGAGGTTTCTATATTCAGAGGGGCTGGGAAACAGTTCCTGTCCGCTCCACTCCTTCCCCCTCCTCACCCCATTCATAAAGCCCATTAGCATTTTAAAGGCTGTGGGAAACCCATCTGTGCAGAGTCAGTTATTTAACCCAATCTTCCCCCGCACTCCCTGGTTCACCGCTCACTGATAACCCTGCTCAGGGAGCTAGTCCAGCTTCTGGGGACAACATGGGACACCCTGGCTTAAAAGGGGTACCCTGGAGCCCCACGGTGGGCCCCAGCTGTGTTCTGGGAGACAGCTCAGTGGCTGCCCACAACCTCCTCAGCTCCCCAATTCAGGGCATCCGCAGAAGCTTATGGCCCCTCTGCTTCAAGCTCTTCTGGCTCCTAAAACAATGGGGCCTGGTACTGAAAGCTGCTTGTTCCTGTGGGCCTGGTCTGAGGCCGGGGGAGGGACAGGTGGGACTGGGAGTGACGTGGATAGCTGGGATCCCCCCAGATTTGGGTCACCCTGGGAGGAGAGGGGTGCTGGTGGGCAGGGCCCCATAGTTGGGTCTGAGCAGATGGCCGAGGGGATTATTAAAATCCAGCTTTGTTCTCTTCAGAGGCTGGGCCTGAAAGAGGAGGAGGCAGCTGGAGGCAGGGTAGGGGTGTGGGGTTTGGGGGGGAGGTGGAGCATGCCCAAGCAATGCAGGACCATTGTCCCTCACTTGGGAGCAGATTTTTCTGCCACAGCCAAGACGTGAAGAGCAGCTTAAGCAGGGAGAGGCTGCCTGCCCTGGGGGCCAGGGTGCTCCCTCCACTAGGCCCACCCTGAGCTGCCCTGTCTTGGCCTTGGGGAATCACCAGGCAGTAAGATAAGCTGCCTGACACCTTGAGGAGCAGGGAGCACTGAGTTACCACAGGGGAGTAGTGTTTCCAGGGACCTGCTTGCAGGGGGTAAGGGTAGACGGGGGTGGGGGGGACGTGGGGGGGCGGGGAGCGGTGATCAGTGGTGAGGAGGATGATGGTGGTGATAGTGAATGTGAGGCTGCTGTTTACTGAACACTCATTCTGTGCACAGAGAGGCTAGTTAAGTCAGCTGCGCTAGGACTCGAAGGTGGACGGGAATCCAGGCTCTGCAGAGCTCCCATGCTGAGCTAGGGGTCAGCAAACTTTTCTCTGCCAAGGAACAGATAGTAAATATTTTTGTCTTTGTGGAACACAGTCTCCATAGTAACAACTCAGCTCTGCAGTTGTAGCAGGACAGCAACAGTGCACAACACCTAAACAAACGAGCGCGCCTGTGCTCCCTGGAACCTCGTTCACAAAGCGGACCGTAGGTTGCCGACCCTGCTCTGAACCACTGAGCGGCACATTGGTCTCTTCTGAGTCTGAGTGTCCTCGGCAGGCCGCCTGACCCCAGACCTCTCACACGCTGGGCTCCTTACCATGTGAACGCATCTTTGATGACGGTGATCCGCCGCACTGAGAGAGTGGCTCGTCTAGTTGTTGGTTTACTCGTTCACTTGAACAGCCTTAGTGGCTGATATTAGCAGTACGATGTTGTTAGGAAGTTTGTATTAGTAAATGTTATTGCAATATAATGATATTTGCTTTATGTAAAATATTATATTGATTACAATATTATGGTTATACTGCATGTTATAATAACTATTATTTTTAAATTATTAACATAAGAAACCCATAGACTTTGGGATCAAAGCCAGGTTATAATCCCAGCCCAAGGGTTTATCAGCTGGAGGTTTTGAGTTAGTGACTTAACTCCTCCGAGTCTCCGTTTTCTCTCCTGTAGAATGGGAATGATGGTCCCTGCTCTGCCTCCCTTTGGGGACGCCCAGAAAGAGAGAATGAGCCCTGGCTGGTGTGGCTCAGTGGATTGAGTGCCAGCCTGCGAACCAAAGGGTTGCTGATTCGATTCCCTGTCTAGGGCATATGCCTGGGTTGTGAGCCAGGTCCCTAGTAGGGGGTGCATGAGAGGCAACCACACACTGATCTTTCTCTTCTTCCCTTTTTCTCTCCCTTCCCCTCTCTAAAAATAAATAAATAAAATCTTTAAAAGAGAGAGAGAGAACAAAATGTCAGCCCTTGGCCCAGTCTTTGGTTCCTACCCAAGGGGGCTTTACAAAAGGTGGCATTTATTATTACAGGCATGTTTGTTGAATGCCTGAGTGACATGTGAGTGAAGGTGAGGCCTTTGGGGTGGGTTTGCCCCAGCCCTGACTTGGCTTTCCCTGTGCCTCTCTCCCTGACAGGTGAACCTCTACTCGGACCCGCCCCAACCCAGCCACAGCATCTGCACAGGGATGGTGCCCCAGGGGACCAAGGTCTTGTCCTTCACCATCCCACAGCCCCATTCTGTGCAGCGGTGGCCGGGGCCCACCGAGGCCTTGCAGGCCTCCGAGGCGTCAGGTGAGTCTTCAAGAGGAGACATGGCGGGAGGGCCCCTTCGGCCTGTGAGTCTGCTCTGGGGGCCCTTGGTTCACCCTGGGCTGGCACTGGCTTTAGGCCAGGGGAGGGAGAGATGTGAGGCCCCTTTCTGGGCCCCTTGACTTGAACAGGCCAAATGGAGATGTGGAAAGTGTCCCGCTTTAAGCCACAGCAGCCTGGGGGATGCCTCTGCCACTTGGCAACTGGCTGATCTTGGACAAGTTGCATGACAAAAAGCGTTGTCACTGTGGAGCCCATAAGGGGGCCAGGCCCTGTGCCCAGCCTTGCCACACATGGTCCCAATTAATCCCCGTGACTGGGTGCCTGCTGATGTTACCCCGTGGCAGTTAGAGAGACCAAGGCCCGGAGAGGTGAGCACAGGCTGAAGGCCCCACCACTACATGGGGTGGGGCTGGGACTGGAAGTCGCCTCATTCTGAGTGTGAGCCCACACTATTGGCTGGGAGCTCGAGGCCTGACTGGACTCCAGCTGTGTGGTCCAGGGCAGACCCAGACCTTGTTCTCTCCTGTGAGTGGGGACAGCACTGCGCAGCCCACTTGCATGGGCCTGTGTGAGGGAGGCGTGATCGTGAGATCATTGAGCTGTGACTTGACGATGGAGGTAATGGCTTTGAGGTGCGGCATCAGCCCCTCAGCCCCAGGAAGCACTGTTCTTGGCTCCAATGTTCAGTGGTTGCGTATTCCAGGGTGGTTGTCAGCTCAAGGAGACCCGAGCCCCTCCTCACCCTTCAGCGCACCCACCCCAGGGTGGCTTCCGGAGAACCCAGGCGTCGCTCAGGACCAGCCCTCAGCAGAGAGGACCCAGGTGCTGGCTTCTCAGGCTAGTCGGTTCCTGGCCAAGGTGAGTGGAACCCCAGCTTTACCAGGGGACATGAGGCACTTGGAGAAAACAGAGCCTCTGCCTGCTAACTTGATCATGTCAAAAACGTGAGCCTCTCCCCTGGTTCCAGCCTCCTCCTCGTCACCCAGTGCTAGGTTTAAGTCCCTTTGTGGCACTGTATCTCATCAAACTCTCTCCTGTTGTGCTTGAGAGTCTCCTGGTTTGCCCCTGGGGCATGCTCTCAGCTCTCAGGATTCTGGAAGGGTAACGGAGCCTCTACTTGACGGAACTTTCCTCTTCAGGATAAATCCCCCACTTCCTTAGTTCATTTCATTGCAGAAGCCAACTCTCAGTCACCTCTCAAAGGGCCTTTATATTTTCATCGAACAGTCTAAATAATGATGAATTGTTTTGTAAGTCTGTTTATAACTACACACTTGGCCTTATTCTAAAAGTGGCTTAGAAAATACATGCATTATAACCGCATCACACAAACGGAAGTGAGCAAGCTGGGGCAGAAAGGAAGTAAGAGTAGAGAAATAAAATAAAATGAACTTAGGGTGAAGTGAGTAAACAAAGTATTCTGTTGGACCCTGAACATTACCAGATTCATGTTTGGCTTTGAGCTTCCTAGTTGTCAATGCAAAAAGGGAAATGGAGTAATTACATACATCACCAAGTTCCAAAAACGAGTTCCTTTAAAGAAATACCAACATTCTTTTCTCTTCTTTCGCTCTTCCTTCCTTCCTTCCTTCCTCTCTTCCTTTTTTCCTTTCTTCCTTTCCTTCCTTTCTTCCTTCCTTTCTTTCCTTCCCTCCTTCCTTTCTTTCTTTTTTTGGTAACAGCTTTATTGAGGTATAATTCACTCATTTAAAGTTAATGGTTCGGTCATTTTTACTATATGCACAATCAACTTTAGAACATTTTCATCATCCAATAAGAAACTCTTTGTCTATTAAGCAGTCACTCCCCATTCCCCTTCCCCCTGGTGGCTGCCCATCCACTTTCTGCCTCTGGGGTTTGCCTGTCCCAGACATTTCGGCCTTTTGTGTCTGGCTTCTTGCACTTGGCGTCATGTTGCAGGCTCATCCCTGTTGTAATGGCATGAACGGCACCACCATTCTGTGTCCTGTCACTGGGGAGATGTTTCTCCTTGTCCTGAGTGTTGTAAAATGAAGCAAAGCCAAGGTCATCACACCGAGCAGGAGCTGGCGCACCAGCTGACCCCTAATGAGCCAGAGTTGGACTGTCTCATACAGGAGCCACTGATCCCGTGGCTATTGAGTGCTTGACCTATTTGCCCGTCCAGCCCGAGGAGCTCTGTAAGTGGAAAACACATGCTGGATGTCAAGGACTCTGTGAAACAAAAAGAATGTAAAATACCTCACGGATAATTTTTTATATGGCTCACATGTTGAAACAATATTTCAGATTTATAAAATTGATTCAACTTAACTCACCTTTCTCCACACTTTTAAGACGATCACTAGAAAAGTTGCAATTAGCTACGAGCCTTCCTTACATTCTTATTTCATGTTATGTAGGTTATATAATTATGTAAATTTCCATGTTACTTTTCAACACTGATTTTGATAGAGCTTTACCAGAAATGATCCCCAAATCATCTTTGCTTTTTGTCTATTACATTTAAAAATAATTGTTGTGAAGGTAATAGATGCACATGTTAAAGACCCTCACACGGTACACGGGTGTACTCAGTGAAAAGTCTTTTCTCCCGCCCTTGCCCTTCTGTTCTGTGCAAAACTGTTCCACACCCCCACACGCGTGCATAGAAATGGTCACATAACTATGCAGTACCTTGACTTTTTTAACGTCCCCAGTTGGAATGTTTCTTTCTGGGTAGGCAATAAATTCATTCTGTTCAAGGTCTGAGGGACATCCCTGTCCTTCTGCTGCTCAGTTCTCCCCAGAAACAATGCATGTTTCAGTTTCTCGCATCTTTCTAGAGACAGCTTATTGTGTAAAAGCAATTGTATTTACATTTTTACTTTTTTATTCTCCACATATTTTATACAGATGGTAGCATACTAGAAACACTGCTTAAAAGTAGGTCTTGGAGGCATTTATACATCAGAACATATACACATGCCTTTCCCTTCTTGCCATCTGCGTACTATTCCACAGACAGGCGTTTAAATGTTCCCCCGACTCCCACCCCACCCAACCCCACTGTGCTGCAGTGAATGTCCTGCCTTAGAGGTCTTCATACACATGAATGTGCTTTGCTGCTGATAAACTCCTGGAGCTTCCCCTTTAATTTTCCCAAGGCTGCCTATGGCTGAGTTCAATGATGAAGTCAATTTCTGGCACGCGCCTCTCCATGCTTGGCAGAAAACCCACATCCCAAGGCGGGACCCAGCTCCCCCAGCCAGAGCGTGTATGTGGGTGAGTGCGGGAGTCCGTAGGATTCATCTTCCAGGATCCCAATTAATGGGGCGTGTTTCCTTCTCTTCCCAACGTCCAGGTGGAGTCCTTTGCGAGCCTGATGCAGGCAGGACAGCTGACGCCCCAGGACCAACTCAAGGTATCGCCCACTTCAGCAGAAGCCCTTAGAGCTGCCAAATAACTGCTGTCTCTCATTGCGGAGTCTCTGAAGCCTCACGTGCTGCAAAACAGACCAGAGAATCCCAGACACAGTGTCTCCTTTTAGAAGAAACAGTCTCTGCTTAGCTTTCCAATGATAATGATCATTATATCACAGTAGTTACCACTTATTAAGCCATGATGGTATGCCAGGCACCGTGACAAGCTTTTTGAGTATATTATTTCACTTTATCCTAACAACCCAGCAAGGCAGTTACAGTCATCACCCCAATTTAACTGGGATGGAACTGAATCCCAGAGAGGTGACTTTAGGCCACACAGCTAATAGGCAGCAGAGCCGGGACCCAGGTCTGTCTGATTCCCAAGTCCAGGGTCATAATCACTGCATGCATGGCTTCCCTACCAATTACCCTGCTCTCAGCAACCAGAAAGAGGCCTTTCCTTTTTTTATTTTCTTTAGTGTGATAGTAATTGCCAGAAAATTGGAAATTGTAGGAGGGGGCAGCAAGTCATAATGGGGAAGACCCCTGATCTAACCATTATTGGCTTACTTCGTTTTGGACTTTGGGATTTCTAGGTAACTCTCGTCCTATGTAAAATTTAGTTTCTGCTGCATCAGCCAGGGCCCCAGAGGAGCAGATGGAGCTCTCAAAGCTGGGAGTGTGGGGTCAGTGAAGGGGCAGTTAGCAGGGGTGTGGCAGCATCAAGGGCCTGACAGGGAACAGGGACACTCAGCGACTAGCACCTGCCGGGAGCCGTTCCTTCCCGGGTCTCTCTCCTCTCCCCCTGTAACCTCTCACAGGTGTCTCCCCATGGGACAGACCCCATGGGAAGCCAGCGGTTAGGGAGCCCTGTTGACGCTTGAGGCACAGAACAGGGTGAGGAGAAAGAGGGCCCAGAGGGACAGATGCAACGCACCTGGTTTGTAGAAAAAATCATGGTACACGTATTTTCCCTCTGTAATTGTATAGATGTCACGTGCATTGTCCAATTACAAACATGTGATATGTATTATATAGCATTGAGTGGGTGATCAAGGACCTTAAAAATGAAAACCATTCATTTTTTCCCCCCTCTATCCTAATTCCTTCATAGTCAGGGAGGTTGGGAGCTGTTGGAAGATCAGGCTTGACTGGGGACTATGGGGACTAGACGCTAGGTTGTCCTTGGCCTCAGTCTGTCATCAGCATAGAGTGAGTGGGATGGGATGATACTAAGCCAGGGATAATGATCCCACCTCCCATAGTTTTAACCATGTGTTAGCTATTAGCACATTTACTGTGCAGGCCAAGTATAACTGTTAGGTCCAAGAGCTCTGGAGCCAGAGGGCTAGGTTCAAATTCTGCTCTATAACTTGCTCACTCACTGTGTGACCATCACCAACTTTGTGCCTGTTTCCTCCTCTTCAAATGAAGATGATAATATACCCATCTTACTAGGGTTATGTTGAAGGTCAAAGGGATAATGTGAAGTGCTTTAGCCCAGAGCCTCAGTGCTCAGTAATGTTACTAATTTTGTCAGTAGTGTGACGGTGATAACGTCATCCATCATGATAGTCTGTTAGGATTTGGGAAAGAGTAAAGTTCCAAGACCCACAGTGTTGCAAATTAATAAAGGCCACCCTGACCAGGTGTCTTGGTTGGAGTGTCATCCTGTACACCGAAAGGTTGCTGGTTCGATCCCCAGTCAGGGCACATACCTAGGTTGCAGGTTTGGTCCTTGGTCAGGGCGCATATAGGATGCATTCAATTGATGTTTCTCTCTTTTTCTCTCCCCCGCCCCTCCCTCTCCCTCTCCCCCTTTCTCTCTCTCGAAAATCAATAAACATACCCTTGGGTGAGGATAAAAAGTAAAAACCCACAGTCTCTCTAGTACTAGGTCCTTATGGGGACACTGTGATCGCATATTTGACACTACAACTGTCACGGAACATTGGGGTTCTTGTCCTTCTACCCAGGATGGGCTGGTGCCCCCTGGAGCTGGTGCCTAGACTCTGCACCCTGCCAGTCTGACAGCAGAGAGCTCAACCAGGGCAGGCGGGCTCCAGAGGGTCCCAATCCCAGCCTCCCAGGGACTCAGGGGCCCTGAGGCCTCCGCAGGCCCAGGCTGAGTGCCATGGCGCTTCCATGGACTGTCTTGGCCCCTGTGTCTACAGGAACGGAATGCACAAGGGCTGGGCACTCAGGTCTTCCTCACCTGGTGTGGTTTCAGGGCTTCCAGCGGCTGAAGGCTGCCCACTCGGCCCTGGAGGAAGAATACCTGAAGGCCTGCAGGGAGCAGCACCTGGCCCAGCAGCCCACTGGCTCTGAGGGGACGCCTGAGAAGTTTGATCCTGGCAGGTACTTGCTAGGGAGGGAGGCCAGGGAGGAGGGATAGTGCCTGCCTGGCCAGTTCCCTCAGTCACCAGCAGGGGCGCACCTCACCCTCATAATTTATACAGTAGGGGATCAGGGAGAATTCCTATCCTGATTAGCCACGTATCCAAATGGGTGAATACTGAAGGCTGAGATTTGTGTCCTTCTGGACTCACTGAAATGAGAAATGACCTTGGAGATAAGAGCTGAAACACCTCATTGGAGGATGGGGAAACTGAGGCCAGAGGGGGAAGGGATTTACTCAAGGTCCCATAGCCTATCAGTGCCAGAGGGGAACAACCAGTGACTAGCACCTGCCTGGAGCCATTCCTTCCTGGGTCTCTCTCTTCTTGCCCTGTGACTCTCACAGGTGCCTCCCACTGAGATCTCTCGATCCTGAAGGAATAGACCCTCTGGGGGCATTCTCTGGGGTCTGCTTGGAAGCCCATCTCCCAGACATACCGATGTGGCTGCCACCCCCAGTTCCCAGTGCTGCTGTTTCCCATTCCAGGGAACTGGAGGCAGAGATATTCCAGCTGGGAATTCGCCTGGAAGAGTTGAAGAACCACATGGAACAGAACCAGCAGGAGCCTGAGCAAGCAGGGTCAGACTCACCTCTGGACAGCCCCCCAGCCACGCCCTTCTCCCACAGGCCAGCTTGCCTGTCCTCTCCCTCGAAACAAGCCCACACGTCGGCTGGCCAGCCCCTCTGCCCAGAGGTACCTCTTTGCCCCATCGTGTTGGTTTGTTTCTTCCTTCATTTCTTCATTAATTGACTTCTTTACTACATATTTATGAAGTATGTGCCATATGCCAGGACCCATGACACATGGAAGGAATTCACTGGGAAACAAACAAAAAAAGTGTGGCTTTTACCCTCATGGAGTTTTCTGTCTGGTTGAACTAATTATGAAGTTACTTAATTATACTTTTGATCAGTGGTATGAAGGAGAATTACAGGGTTCTATGAGAGTAGATTACAGGGTAACACAAATGAACTTGGGGGAGTGAGATAAACTTTCCTTGAGGAAATGATATTTAAATGAGGTCTGAGAGTGAATAGGAATTATTAGGTGCAGAAGAAGCTAACCAATGGGGGAAACAGCCTGTGCGAAGGGCCTGTGGCTAGAGTATGGAAGTGAAGGGGCAGTTGCCTCAAAGATGTGGCTGGAGAGGTGGGCAGGGGCCCAGGATGTAGGGGTTGGTGGGATGCATCAAGCATTTGGTCTTAAACAGCTAGGTTTTTCAACAGGACATGTCATAAGAGGATATGCAGGCAGAACAGAGACGGGGAGGTGGCAGGGCAGACAGAAAGGCGAACGTGGACTTGGGAGAGATTTAGCAGGCACACTGACCGCACTTGAAATGGTGGTGAGAGGGAAGGGAGCCAAGGATGACCTCCAGGCTTCTAGCTTTTGGTACTGGATGGATTTGGAGGTTGTTCACTGAGATGGGAGACCTTGATCAAGGGCCGCACGTGGAAGGGGCTCGGTAGAAATTTTCTCCAGTCCACGTCACAGGCCATGAGGGACCATCATGATCTGTTTTGCAGTAGTGACACAGGTGACTGAGGCAGAGTCTCTGTGCCTTGTTGCCTGTGCTCCCTGCCGCCTGTGCTGCAAAGACTCATCTGGTGGGAGTTAGAGCAGAACAGGCAGCGTGTTAGGTGGGCTGGGGCTGGTGGAGAGCTGGGGGGCTGGGAGAATACCCCTGACCACTGACGTCTTGGGGCCCCGGGTTATAGGGGAAATGCTCTCACAGTGTGCTCTGCCCCAGAGGGTGGGAAAACTCTAGCTGGAATTACCCCGGGTACTAACTGGTAAAAGGCCGAGGGCATGAGGAGCTTCCATGCTCTTTCAGTGAAGGTGTTTTGGGGGGCTGGGTATCTGTACTGGAATTGGGGGGGGTCAGGAGAGATGCTTCTGGAAGGAAATCTAGGGCTGAAATCTCACTCTGCCCCTCGCTTCTGTGTGACTTTGGATAAATCATTTACGCCTCAGTTACATGTCTGTAAAATGGGTGATAATAACCGTATGTGCTGATGGGATTGTTGTGAAGTACAGTGCCTGGCATGTAGTAGGTGCTCAATTAATGGCAGTTAGTATCGAGAATTGTGTGATCCAGCCCCTACATTTTGCACGCACATGAAAAGGTTAGTGGGCTGGGTGAGTCTAACCTACTTTTTACTCTTCGGCACCCAGCATGAGCCTGACAGGAGGCAGGTCCTTAACAAGTGGTGTTTATGTATCTGCTGAATCTCTGCTCTTCCTCCTTTCCTGCCCTCAGCCCCACGCCACCAGCCTTGACCCCTGCACATTGCGAGTGAACAGGGAGGTGAGCCCCGCTGGCAGTGAGGGGGAGGACAGGCCGCAGGAGCTCCCGGCCCGACTCAGGCACAAGGAGCTGCAGGTGCAGCAAGACTTCCATGGGCTCCTGGAGCGGTGAGTGCCCACCAGGAGGGAGCCGGGTGTCTGGCCTGAGGGCTGGATCTTGGCTGTTCCTGCTGGACAGGGTCATGCCCCCTCTGTGTGTCCTTCTGCAGGTACCTCAGTGTGAAGTCCCTCCCAGAAACCATGAGGAGAGAGGAGGAGGAACAGGGCAGCACCCTGGCAGTTGACGGGCCAGCTCCAGCTCCAGGGACAGCAGAGACTGGCAGGCTTTCGTCAAGGCAGCTCCCAGTGCAGGCTGAGAGAAGTCACAGGACCCCCCTCGAGTACGTCCGTGAGCCTCTGCCCCTTGTCCCATCCAACCCCGAAACGACGAGGGCAGTGATTCTTTGTGAGCGAGACACTCTTCACAACTTAGACATGGCTTTCACGACTGTAGCTCAGCGTCTCCGTGTGTGCCATGGATAGCACTTGGAATGACGGGGGGCTGTGTGGGACGTGATTTTCAGGAGGAGAGAAGCAGCCTGAAATAACAGCATTCTCCTTGTCAGTCTCAGACCATCTAAGTGCATCAAGGAGAGGGTCTCAGTGCTATTTTGTCTTTCTTGATCTTCCTTTAAAAAGAGAGAGAGAGAGAGAGGAGGCCTCGGGCCCAGAGCCATTAGCAAGCAACAGGATCTGTCTAGAATACGATAATACTGTTTTTGTGTTTCTTGTGTGTATTTTCAATGTTAGTTTCTTTTTGCAACACAAAACACTGGTCTTCTCTTTATAATAGTGGCACGAAGTCTTTTTGAGTAGACTGGAGTTTATGGAAATGGCTGAAATAGGGAAGATGGTACACAAATTCCCGAAGCCTGGGAAACGAAGCTTTCACTCATGTGTTTCTACACTATTTCCTCTGTGCTGTACTGGGTGGGTTTGATGGGCATCGCATTTTGTGGTTGAGAAAAGTGAAGTTCAGAGAGGGGAAGTGTCTTGCCCAAGGTCACACAGCCAGGAGGTGGCAGGACCAGGATGGGCATCCAGGGGTGTTTGATCAGAGCTTGTGCCCTGGATGCTCAACTCCTAGGACAGGGTTGCCTGGCTCAGGCCAGGGCATGACATCCTCTCCTTCTCTGCCAGGGAGACTGTGGAGCAGATGGTGTCCAGGAAACCAGCAGGCTTCCATGCACCCATGGCCAGAGATGGGCCCCTGCTGGGCCTGGGCAAGGCCGAGGCAGCTCCTCCGGGCCCTAGTAGGCCACCCCACTCACAGGGCGCCAAGCCCACGGGGTCCCACCAGAGCAGCCTGACCAGCCTAGAGGGAAGCGGCATCTCTGAGCGCCTTCCACACAAGTCTCTACGCCAAGCTGGTGGCCAGCATCTGGAGGTAGGTGTCCACACAAGGGAACGGACTCAGAACCTCAGGGAGCTTTCTGCCTCCGGGCCTTTGCTCATGCCATGCCTCCTCAAAATGCCTGCTCCTGTCGCTGCCAGTCACAGTCCTGCCCAACATACAGGGCTTATGTCCAATGCCCCCTCGTTGTCTTAGCTTCGCCCACCCCCGTCCCTCTGCCAACGGCTCTTGTTCCTCCTCTGAGAGAGCGCGTAGCCCTCTGAGCCTGCTTAGCACAGCTGGTGGGGCTCATCCTTGACTCCGTGTCCTGTTTGTGCCACTGGAGCAGTGGTTTTTAGGCTGTTAGGACCACAGATGAAGGAGTCTGCACTAGACCATGAGCTCCTGAGGGCAGGCACCTGGGTGACTCTCTTCGTGCCCTTTGTGCCTTGCATGTGAGATCTGGTATGCAGGAAGTTTGGTGGGTTTCATTTTCCTGATTTGTTGAGCATTTCTGCAGTCAAATAGGGCCATGGTGGCTCAGGCCCAGGCCCAGGCCGGAAGATATGTGGCAATGAGCATCCCCGTCCCATAATGGGACTGCTTTCCCCGCCTTCCATTCCTCAGCTCAGGGAATCTGCAGTATCCCTCCCCAGGGCCCTGGCTCCCACTCCTCAGGGAAGGGGGACTTGTTCAGGGTCCTGTGCGGGTGCGGAGTCGGCTTTCAGCCTGGTGCTCACGCTGGGTGCTGAGCGCCTGGGCCTGGATGTTGGGAGCTGGGCCAGCCTCCCCAGTCCAGTCTGTTAGCTTCTGGAATGTGAGGCCCAGGCCAGGGTTTGGGAAGGTCTTCCTAGTCTGCCTCGGGCACATTCCTCAGACTTAAAGGGACACTGCTTCTTACAGGAGTCCTGGATGGCATCACCCGAGACAGACAGTGGCTTTGTGGGCTCAGAAACCAGCAGAGTGTCGCCCCTCAACCAGACCCCAGAGCATCGGCTCTCCCACATCAGGTATACCCTGGGGAACCCCACCATTGTCCCATCAGTGCCACACACCTGGGACAGCCTGGGAACCGAAGTGGCCTGTAAGCCCAGAACAGGTGGATGGGCTGGGTATTCTCAGAGACCTCACCATCCTCTCAACAATGGTTCCTTCCTTCCCCCATCTTATTGATGGAGGGGAACTGAGGCTCAGAGAGGGAAAGTGACTTGCCCAGCATCACTCAGCCAATTAGCAACAGACCAGAAAGTAAATATTTGTTGAGCAAATAACTATTTGTGAGTAAGTAAGAACTGGGGGGTGGTACCGGGTAAGCAGAAGATGAGGACAAAAGGCCATCAGGGTGGCTGGAACCCCAAAGCAAAAGAGAGGGTGGAGGGGACTTAGGTGAAGGGTGAGGAACGGAGCCACCATGAAGAGTGACGGTCTTCAAGGCCAGGCACAGGCCTCTCAGGAGGCCCACATGGCAACCCAGGGCTGCGTGGGAAGAAAGGGTTAGAAATTCTATTTCTTTGTGGATTTTCTAAGAGCAGAATTGAGCTTTATGATTTTACACACGTTGGTGGACAGGTGTGAAACTGTAGTTTGTAAGGAATGCATGTACCACAGGGGTGCATCCTCAGAAAGACTCCTATCTGGGGTGCACAGTCTTAAAGGCGTAGGTCACTGGTTCAGGGTGTGGAGGCACTCGGAGGCCGTGGCCTTGCTCTGTGTCACCTCACCATGTCCCTCCCTCTGTGACCCACCAGAACCCCAGGGACATTAGCCCAGCCCTTCACTGCTTCTGTGCCCCGGGATGCAGCCTCCCACTGCCGGGCCAGGGGTCTTCCGGTCCCCAGAAGAGCAACTGAGCCAAGAACACCCAGGAGCCGAGCCCAGAGGCACCCCTCCATGCGGGACAGTCCTCTCCAGCAGAGGGCACCCAGCTTCCGCCTGGAGCCAGGGATGGCAGCTGACATGGGTGAGTGGGTGCGCCTGGGCTGGCCAGGACCTGGGGGTGTCCGGGTTGCCTGGATTAGAAAATCAAACCAACCAAAAAACTCGCGTTACTCTTCAGGATACAAAATATACAGGTTCATTGTAGGAAAATTTGAAATTACAGCTAGGGCAGGCAAAAGGGAACAAAAGAAAAAAACGCACTGCAAACTGTCTCCGCGGACGTGTTTGTGCAGAACCTGTGAGAGGTCTTCTGTGCCTCTGTGTGTGTGTGTGTTGATTTACATACACTTAAAATAGAAATGGGGTCATATGATACATTAATGTTCGATAACCTTTTTTCCACTAAACATTGTATCATGAACACTATAAAAACTATCTATCTGTAATTTATTTTTTTACTTTTAAAAATGCATGTGAGCTTTGTATTGAAATAAAATGTACAGCAGAGACCATAAGTTGATGAATTTTCTCAAACTGAACACAGACGCAGAAATGTAACATACTCAGAGCCCCAGAGTCCCCTCAAGCCCCTCCTAGTTGCCCCTGCCCCCCCAAAGGTAACCACTGCTCTGATTTCTAACCCCTCAGATTAGCTTTGCCTCCTTTTAAGGTTTATCGCTTAAATTTTTTTTAATTAAACTTTAATTGGAAGTTTTATTGATGAATGGTAGGTTCACAGGCAGCTGTAAGAAATAATACACTGAGATCCCGTGTGCTGTTCATGCAGCTTCCCCCAGTGATAAAGTCGTGCGAAATCACGGTGCAGTGCCAACCAGACACTGACGTTTGTGGACCCAGTCAGGGTCCTTCCACAGCACAGGACCCTCGAGTGGCCCCGCTAGAGACACACCCCCTTCCCTCCTGCCTCCACCCTCTCCTTAGCTCCCGGAAACCGCTACTCTCTTCTCCGTGTCTATAATTTTATAATTTCTAGAATGTTATTTGTATAAATAGAACCATATAATTTATCACCTTTTGGGATTGGCTTTTTCACTCAGCCTAATTCTCCGGAGGTTTATCTAGATTGTTCCATGTGTTTGTGGTTTGTTTCTTTACCTATTGCTCAGTAGTATTCCGAGGGCTTACTGTTTGTTGGTTTGTTTTTTTAAGACTTTATTTATTTTTAGAGAGAAGGGAAGGGATGGAGAAAGAGGAGGAGAAAAACATCAATGTGTGGTTGCCTCTTGCACACCCTCTGCTGGGAACCTGGCCCACAACCCAGGCATGTGCCCTGACTGGGAATTGAACCGGCAACCCTTTGGTTCACAGGCTGGCGCTCAAGCCATTGAGCTACACCAGCCAGGGCAGGCTCACTGTTTTTAATGCACAGGCCAGATTAGTGGTCTTAACCTCTGGTTGCCCATCCCTTTGGGAGGCTGAGGTTGTGAACGCTGTCCCCCAAAACATGCTCTCAGGCAAAGGTGTGACTGTAACTTCAGAGAGGGTGGAGGCGCCAAAGCCAATTCCAGGACAGCATGGTGAGGCGCGTGACAGAGTCTGGGGGACTCACATGAGGCACAGTGAGCTCTTTGCAGCTGGAGGGTCCTGGGGACTTGGATCTGATGCCAGAAGAGTGGACTGTGAGGGGCGTTCTAACTAGAAACAGCTCAGCAGGCCTAGCACAGCACCCCAGACTCCCAGAAAAAAACACATCTTCTGGTTTTGAGGTTAGTGGGTCATTACCTCATCAGGAGCTTCGTTTGTGACCTCTTCACCCCATCCCCCTCAATCCTCCACCTATACAAGTTCACACATTGAGGGTCTTCTCCACATCAACTCACTTCGGTCTCGTTCTGCCTCCCTAGCTGTCCCTGGCTCACAGTTGGAGGGGCGAAAGCGGATTTCGGAACAGCTCCACCCCAGCACGAGAGCCAGCCCACCCTCCACCCCGGCCCCTACAGCTGCTGTTCCGCCCCATGGACCGACAGAGACCACCCCAGCCCTCCTCACCAGGACAGGACGAGAGTAAGTCAGATGCTTGGTTGTCATAGAGACGAGAGAGTAAGGCTCAAGGAAGGTAGGGGCTTGCTCAGCCTTCACGGTGGGTGGTGGCTATGCTGGGGCCAGCGGATGCAGGCGTCCCGCCTTTCCGGCTATTTCTGTGGGACCTCATGGATCTGGACTAGGGGGACACGTCTCCAGCCAGTGGGAAATGACCTACAGGTTCACCTTTCTGGTGCTGAAACCCCTCTTCCTGCTCCCAACGTTTCCCTTCCCAGGCAGGTCTGCACTCACCAGGGACACGTTTCCTACAGTTTTGCGTTCTTGTATGAACTGAGAAGAGATTGCTTTTCAGTTTTCGTCTTTTCAGTCCAAGCACAATTTCTCTACTAAGAAAGTTGTTCCTTGCTTGGATGAACAGAAATGGGAAAATAGGTTGGCCAACCCTCTTCTCTCTCCTCTAAGTTGCTTTTGGCCAAGGACCAATCACATGCCTTTGTGGGGTTGGGGTGTCTGTTTCAGAATCCCAGGGTGCACTGGGGAGACTGCTTCGCAGTAACCATCTGAAGCCTCCACGGCTGTGTGGTCATGGGGCCGTCTGTTCTGTGGTCTCGGTGTAAAGTCGGGTCCAGCTGCTGGTGTTTGGCTTCCAGGTCCGAGTTTAACAAGTGTACCCTGCAGTCTCCCTGACATCAGCCTAGGAATTAGAGGCTTATTTGCCTGCGATGGTTACTCACTGTCATGGTTAGAGGTTTGGATGGTGGCTCGGCTCAGAGGTGTTCACTGAATATGCGTGAGTGCATAAAGACTCACCTGAGCCCTGGCCAGTGTGGCTCCGTTAGCCAGCTATTTCTATAGCCAGCTGGGTGTCGTCTCGTAAACTGAAAGGTTGCGTGTTCGGTCCCTGGTCAGGGCACAAATCAGTATAAGAGACAACCGATCGGTGTTTCTCTGTTGCACTGATGTTTCTCTCCCTCTCTGTCTCCCTCCCGTCCCTTCTCTCTAATATCAATAAGCATGTGCTGAGGTGAGGATAAAGAAGACTCACCTGAAACAGTAAGGGAGATTTTAAGCAGAGGAGTGGTGTGGTCAGGCTTACGTTGTAGAAGGAGTTCTGGCAGCACAAGGATGAGAATGGAGGCTGGGAGAGCGCTGAGAAGGCTGCCCGGCTAGGAGAGAGGCGATGGGCCGTGGGAGGGAAGGGGGTGCATCTGGGAAGACATTTTTAGGCATTCGGCCCACAGGACTTGGTAGTGGGTTAACTTTAGGGGTATTCAGGGGAGGAGAAGGGTCGAGAATGACTCCGATTTGGGGCTGGCCATACACTTGGAGGCTGACTTGGGGATGGGAGCCCAGCAGAGGGGGAAAGATGATTTTTAAGTGCCAGCTCAGTCCCTAAAGCATTAAGTCAGGAAAATTCAGATCCTGATTTTAAAAAAAGAAGCCAGAGATGGTGACACCCAAGCCGGTGTTCCAAGGCCCAGGCCCTCATTCAGTGGCCTTTGCCCTGGGACAGGAAGCCAGAGCTGCCCCAGGCCCTGCCTTCCAGGGGTTAACTGGTGACAAAGCTCTGGCTCTCCCGCCACCCTCATAGTTTGCCTTGGAAACCCCAACAAGCGTCTCCTTGGGGATTGCCAGGGGAACCGACTGCCCTTGGACACATGCTGCACTGGGGCACAGCTAGAGAGAGGCCTCCCGGTCCCTCTTGTGGACTCATCTGAGAGCTGATGATTGCTGGAGGTGGTGCCCGGGGACACTCACTGATGAGTCCAGGGGTCACCAGGCAAGAGCTAACCCCGAGGGGAGCCCCCAGTCCGGAAGCTGGCCCCAAACAGCAAATGGAGAGTCCGCATCAGCCCAGAGGACAGCAGTGCTGAAGCAGACTCTGACTCTCTGTTGGGGTTGATGGGGGGGTGGGGGCATTTTCTAGGTGGGATTATATGCCACAGTGCCAGTGACACCTTCAGAATGAGACTAGAGATTCAGGGACTGGTTGGAGAAAAATGCAAACAGTATTCATTCCCTAGATGCTAGTAGCTCATTGAGATAATTTCCAATAAGAGGTTGTGCTATGTTTGGGGTTCGCAGGGATTCCGGCAGCCCCTTACTCTGCTCCCTCTTGGAGCCTGCCATCCTGTTCAGTCATGTTCCCAGAGCATCTGGAAGGTGTAGAGGTCTCAGGGGTTGTGTGCTGAGGAGGCCTGCTCCTTGCCTGCTAATGGCTCACTGTCTGGCTGGGGAGGTGGATACGTGAGCATCTCCTGCCAGGAGCGGAGAGAGGGGCTTGAACAACGGGAAGCATTTGGGGGAACCCAGGAGGGAAGGGTGGGAAGAGGCCAGGCCTGAAAGGATAGTTAGGATTTCCATAGACAGAGGTAGAAGAAGGAGGTCAGCCCAGGGGCCGAGGAAGGTCAGAATTCGGGTTTTAAAGGGAAACTTTAGCCAATACCCTCTGTATTCTGTACCCTTGTCTCTATCTTGAGAATTGGTCACTTGTGGCTCAGAAAAGCAACTCAGAGGCCCTGCGTGGTAGGACAGGTGAGCCTCGAAGAAAGTTATGCTTTGTTCACTGAATGTGCAGGGACACGAACTCAGAGAGGTTCACGATGAGTAGCAAGAACAGTGGACACATAGGGACGGTCTAGAAGGAAGTAACAGTGGAGTTGGACCCCAGGCCTCCTAGCAGGGGATGAAGGCTGCCCCATCGGGCAGAACGCCGGGGGTGGCTGCAGCTCCGTTCATGTATGTGTGCTCTCTGTTGCTGTCCCCACCCCACCCCAGCCAGGCCATCCGCGAGCTGCAAGAGGAGGTATCCCGGCTCCAGCTCCGGCTGGAGGACAGCCTGCACCAGCCACCCCAGGATAGCCCCACACGGCCAGCGTCCACACATGACCGCCCTGCCCGGGCGCGGCACTGGCCAGCAGATTCCCCGGCCGCCTGGGGCTCTCACTATGGCAGGTGGGTGACCCCCAAACTCCCACCCTTGGGCCCTGGGGGCAGCCACAGAAGGCAGATGTGGCTGGCCTCTGGCTCCTTTCAGATACGTGAACACAGGCACAGCCACACCGCTCCCTCCCTCCCTCATTCACTTAATCATTCATTCACTCTTATGTTTTTTTTACTGTGTTGTATTTGCTACATAAAAATATTATAAACATGTGTGTTAATAATAAAGTCTGATACAACGAGTACCCCTGACCTCACCACCCTACTGAAGAGCTACAATATTTTCAGGACTCTCACCCTCTCGCTCAGCAGATATTCCTCCAGGATGATAACAAGATCAGCGAACTTGGGATGGATCGCTGGGAGGGCACTAGGTCAAGGGTTTGGGGGACATTGTCTCACTAATCCTTCCAACAGCCCTCTGAAGTTATTGCTCTTATTATCCCTGTTTGACAGATGAGCAAACTGAGGGTCAGAGAGGCCCAGAGCTGTTTCCTGTGATTCTGACCCCTGGGTCTTTAGTTTGGACTTCCCTGCTCTCCTCCCATCATAAGTATTTCTCTGGCTGGCCCCTCACCTATCATCTTTAAAGTCTGCATAAAACCTGCCCTGGCCAGATGGCTGAGTTGGTTGGAGCGTCGTCCTGACACTGAAAGGTTGGGGGTGTGATTCCCAGTCAGGGCACATGCCTAGGTTGCAGGTTCCCTCCCCAGTTAGGGCATGAAGGGCACGTACCGAGGTTGCAGGTTTGATTCCTGGTCAGGGCACATATGGGAGGCAAGCAATGTTTTTCTCTCACATCTGATGTTTCTCTCTCTCTCAAATCAGTAAACATATTTATTTATTTATTTTAAAGATTTTATTTATTTATTTTTAGAGAGAGGGGAGGGAGGGAGAAAGAGAGGCAGAGAAACATCAGTGTGTGGTTGCCTCTCACGTGCCAGCAACCCAGGCATGTGCCCTGACTGGGAATCAAACTGGTGACCCTTTGGTTCACAGCCCATGCTCAATCCACTGAGCTACACCAGCCAGGGCTCAAATCAGTGAACATATTTTAAAAAACGTTAAGCCTGCATAAAACCTCACCCAGTGACATCAGCTCTCACTCTTTTGCTAGTAAATCCACAGAGAGGTTGTCCAGTGAGCCTGGAGGTGCGGAGCAAACTGTCCCCACAGGAAGGCGGCGAGCCAGGTCCTCCTCGGTGCCTCGGGAGGTGCCCCGACTGTCCTGGAGTAAGTGACCATCTCCCAAAACTGATTTCTGGAGGCCACAACCTGGGTGTGTGGGTTCAGTGGTGAAGGACCGCAGCCACAGGCTTAGAAAACACTTGAAGGCTTTGTGTATCTGTTTTAGGCAATTGTGGTGCTCTGAAGCATGATACATGTCCAGTAATAGCTATTGCAACTAAGACACAGACAGGGTCCGGCAGAAGTAAGGCCTCTGTGAGTGTGGTTGGTAGGGTAATAATATGGGTGTTATAATTCATAGTTTTAATTTGAACATTGCACCTAAAATGTCATATGGTGTGCTTGAGTGTGATACTGTTATGTTACAGAATTACATGCTTATGATGTTGTAATAAAAGATTTTGTAATAAAAAAGATGCTACTTGTGCCAGACCCTGTATATCACCTCACTTAATCTTCACTGCAAGATGGGCCATAATATCCATGTTCTGCAGATATAAGGACACCCAAACCCAGAGGTGCAGGGGACTTGCCAAAGGAACACAGCTCTGGAATCAGTGGCCTGGTGGTTCACCTGTCCCCTGCAGTTAAAGGGACAGTTACCAGTGCAGGAAAGAAAGCGCCTGCCTCCCGGGATTGCCATGGGGCGCACGGCCTGGCACCGGCAATATGTCTAGACCAGCGCTGAGCGCAAAGGCGGGGGTCCGGGTGTGCCAGCTGTCTCCACGAAGGAGTGGATCTGGGATTAGATATACGCACTCCCTGAGCTGCACGACCTGCCTGCCCGCCCACTCTGATGCCCCTCTCTTTCCACCCTAGGTCCCGAATCTGAGCCAACCTCCCCCTGGCTGTCCTCTGAGAAGGGCAGGACCACCAGGGACAGCCCACATGCAGCTCGGGACACAACGAGAGGAATGCGCAGTACCGGACGGCCAGACAGGGTCACCTTCCGGGGCCAATATACAGGTGGGCCAGAAGGGAGGGCTGGGCAGGTCCTGTTTCCAAGGTGGTCTTCTCTATCATGAGAAGCCTTTGCCATTTAGCCATTTGAACATTATCATTTCTCTGAGTTCTGTGATATGGAAAACTTCAGGGAGCATGGCCTCTGTGAATCTCGGTGCTTTTTTTCATTCCTTCAGCCAATGGCTTCCGATGCCTCCCCTTTGCCAGGGTCCATGCTTGGTTCAGCACATTCAGCTGGTCAATCATAACGAGGTTTATGAGGTGCCTGCTCTTTGCTGGACATGGGCTACAGGACAAACACAGAATCATTTACTCCTGCCCGACCTTCAGGTCTGCTTCCCCAGGGGGCCCCTCTGTCTTAGGAACCAGGCACCCAGCACATAGTAAAGCTTGAGATGACACCTAGTAGGATGTTAAAGTGCTTAACATTAAAACAAATGTGGAGAAGGCTCCTACTTCCTACTGTCCTGAATCTGGCTATCTAGAGAAGACACAACAAATAAGCATTAACAGTAAGTGTGTAAATTATTACAGTAAGTGAATTATAGACATGGCTCTCACCCACCCCTCACTGGGAGAGAGAGTGGTTAACCTCAGATCCCTACGGCTGAGCCCTGGGCACAAGGCAGGAAACAGGAGACATTTACCCTGCCCCAGTGGGGTAGATGGAGGCCAAGGAGTTAGAAGTGAGAGCGACAGTGAGTCCAGGGGACCCCAGTGCAACACACAGAGTACAGAGTGGGAACCCATAATGGCAGAGGGGGGAAGTGATCAGTGATCAGGCAACATGCAGATCTTCTGGAAGACTCAGGGATGCCCAGGCAGGGGCTGGGGTGAGGGTCTGAGAGTCTGACCAGCTTTCTGATAACACCGAGCGCTCTCTATCTGGCAGGCGCTTGGCCGCCTACCCAGTGGATACGGCCCCGGGCAGTTCTCCCAGCAAACATTCAGAAGCTGTTGTGACTACAGGGTGGGCCTGGAATTAGAGGCACCCACTCCCTGAGCTTCAGGGCCCCGAGCACAAGCCATTCCCATCCTAACCAGCCAGTCACGTCTGGGGGGAGTGGCAGTGCTCTTTGTCCCTGCTTATGTCATCCTCACTCACTTTCAAACCCTAACAGCCAGCCTGGGTGTGTCCATTGCTTCTGCAGGTCGAGAACTGAGCAGGTTGTACCGCAATAGGACCTGAGATGAAATGGGAGAGAGCTTAGCATAAACAGAAAGATCAGTGTGTCTTTATGTACATGTGTATACATTCATACACACATATATTCGATACATACAAATATATCATGTGTGTGAGCGCACAATAGAAAAAGGAGAGAGCGCCTATTCAAACCATTTGGAGGGAGAGGAGAAAGGTCGTGATACGAAGTCCCCTTCAATTCTGCATCCATGTGGAGAGCTGACGTTGAAATTTCTGTGTTCATCCCCAGGCCAGGAGTACCATGTTCTGACCCCCAAGGTTGTCCCAAGAGGCAGTAGCACAGTCTCCTGTCCCCACTGCCAGCCTGTTAGGACCCAGGACACAGGTAAGGGATGGAAGTGGCCAAGGCAGCAAGGCTACAGCTTCTTCTCTCCAGGGAGGGGACAGTCGGGCCAGATGTGAGCCTGCCCTGAGCTTGGAGGCAGGCCAAAGGCACAGACAAGGGAACCAGATTTTTCTGAGATTCTCAGAACCCCCAGGGTGTCCTGTCCTCACACCTGTTGCCCCAGGTGCTGCTGCCTAAAGCCACCCTCCTTGACCTTGACATGGAGAAGCCATGGACGTAATTTAAGAAGTTCTTGAAGGGTCCTACTAGGAAGGTACCCGGCAGCAGGGGGTCTGGCAGCAATGATTGCATCTTCTCTCACCTCCATCCCCTCCACTCCTCGTCCTTTCTCCCAAACCCAGCGGGGAAGAGCAGTGGGGAGAGTGGTGGCCTGAGAATGTGGACAGCCATTTCTAGTCCTGGTTCGGCACTGACTTGCTGTGTGACCTTAGGCAAGTTCCTTAACTTCTCCGAGACTCAGGTTCCACATCCATGATGAGAGGGTTGGAGATGGGTTCCAGGTCCCTTTTAAGCAATGATGATGATACTGATGAAGCTGTCATTTATTAAGCTCCTAATGTATATAGGGCATTATGCTAAGGGTTTTAACAAACACTAAGCCTTACACTTCTGGGAAGTAGGTTTTGCCGCCTTTATTCTTATTCCCATTGTATGAGTAAGGGAGCTATGCTCGAAGAGGTCACGTAACTTGCCCTAGGACATAGAGCTTACAAAGGGTGGAGCCAGAATTTGAACCCAGGTCTTTGTGACTCCAGAGCCCTGGCACTTCGCTATGTCCCTCTGCCTTTGCTGGAGTTCCAATAGTCCTTTCCGTCATTCATTCGTTTGTTCATTCATTCATTCCTATACCTTCCCATACTGGGCCCTGAGCCCTTTCCCCAAGAAACTCTCAGCTAAGCAGAGAGTGGCCCAGTGTAGCCATCAGAGCTGGGATGGGGGAGCACAGGGTGGGCTGGGGAGCATGTAACCAGCCTGGTGTGTGGGTGGGTCTCCCAGAGGGCGTGATGGCTGAGCTGAGGCCTGAAGGACGAGTAGACTAGCCCTGGAACTTACTCAGAGGATTTGCATGGGAGAGAACAAGGCTGCCTACTCTCCTGCTAATGGGCGCTTTTAGGCCTCCCCTGACCCCCCTGTTGCCGGGGATCGTTGTGAGCTGCCCCGACATGGAGAATGGCCGGTCTCACTGGGCTTGGCATCAGATAGAGGAGCACTGCTTCCCAGCCCCGTGACCTTGGCAAACTATTCAACCTCTTGGAGCCTCAGCTTTCCCACCTGTAAAGTGGGGGAGTGATGGTAGTAGCTAGTGAGTGGCTTGTGGGATTTGATAAAATAATGCCTGGAGGACCTGGCTCATAAAATATGGACTCTCACGGTCACAGTTGCCATCGGTATTGTTGTCACCCAGAGGGAGGTAATTTGTCCTCTCTGCATGGTTCCTGAGGGAAGCTCCAGGAGGTCCACGTGGGAGACTCCAGGCCTGATGATTCAGACGTAATCCTCACCTGACATCTTTCTCGTCTTCCAGGTGCTGTCACCAGGGACCCACGAGGACTGTCTCCCACTGATGCCCTGCGATGTCCCCTGTGTAGTGGATTTGGGTCTGCCCCCGAGGGGGAAGGCCCAGACACAGCCACCTCTGGTAGGGGCAAATGCTCAGTCTCTTCCCTCAGCTCTTCTTGATGGGGGTTGGGGCCTGGGTCAGGTTAGCAGGGCGGCTTCTCGTACCGACCAGGGCTGGAGCATACCGGGCAGAGGGTTTGTGACCCAAATCTGGGCACTCCCAGCGTGGTCAGCCCAGTGTCCGGCTCTAACAGGGCAGGGCCTGGGCAGACCCTCTCTTTTCTGCCTGATCTTCCCAAGTAGTCAGACTGTCTCTCTGGTGTCCTTCCGTGACAGGGGCAGAAAAGTCCACCACAGGGAGGAGTGCACCTTCAACTTCCAGCCCCAAGCAGAGAAGAAAACGGGCGGGCTCACTGCCCCGGCCACTCCCTGGACTGTGGTATCTGGCTGCGGCGCCTTCCGTACCAGCCCCTCCTGCTTTTGCCTACGTCTCCTCGGTTCCTGTCATGCCTTACCCACCAGCCACTGTGTAAGAGCCTTCCTCTCCGTGTGAAGTGCTTCGTAGTTGGCGTTCGGGCCTGTCTCAGGCAGCTGAGAACCCAGGCATCGTGTGCTCCCTTGTCTTCTCCCTCATGCATGATGTGCAGGGTGAGGCCAACCCCCGTGGAGTCACTCAGCAGACCCCGAGTGCACTGTGCGTGCCACCCTGAGTGCTCAGGCCTCAGGCAGAGGTGGTGGGGACACCTGTCTATGCTCCGACTCATTGGGCAGGGAAGGTTTCACCTGGAATTTGCTGGCCCGGAATAAACTCCGAGTGCCCACTGTAACCACGGGGCCTCTATTTCTGCAGCCGTTCCGCATCCTTGCAAGCTCAGACCTGTGGACACAACTAACCAGGTTGCTGTCCCCAGGTTTGGATGGGCCATGGGCGAGGAGAGAGGCCCTGGGCTTTAGTGTCCCCACAGACCTGGCCAGCGGTAGCCATGTAATCTTGGGCGGGTTACTTTGTTCCTCTGTGAAAGGCATTGTGGTGAGGGTTAAATGAACTAGTGTATGGACAGTCCATGCTACACACAGGGTGACTGGCAACCACTGTGCTTCTAATGCTGCTGGAACCTGGGCTGATGATGCCCTAAAATTTCACCCCCTGCAGGACTGGGCGTCCTTAGAGGCGGAGGCCTGAGCACCCTTTGAAAGCTGCCTGGGTCTGTGCTGCCACCTGGTGGTCTGCTGCCTTATAGTCCCTGCACCAGAGGCTTCCTTGCTAGGGGGGTCGGTGGGGTTTTGTTTTTGCAGCTTCTGCCCTGGGGAAGTTTTGGGTAACTCTCAGCCAACCTGGTCATCAAATTATCAGAAGGTAGCAGTATGTGGGAACCCAGTAATTACATCTGATAGTCCCCAAAGGGCGTAATTGGTTATTGCTGTTAGGTTCAGGTGATATGTATCACCATCTACTAGGTGCTAATTAGCTCTGAACGTAAATTCAGCACTGGCCCTCCCCAGCTCTCTGACCCTGGGCCTCCGTGGCTGACACAGAACACTTAACGTGTCGAGGCAGCTGACAGAGGTTTTCACCTGAATTTTCCTGTTGGATCTACCCTGGGAGGTGGTGTTAGGTGAGGAGATGGAGCCCTTAAAAGGTAACGCAGCGCGGGCAGGGCTCTGTGGCTGGACAAGGGGAATGACTGAGATTTGGGGTCACCCCCTGCCTCACCTCGCTTCTCTGAGCTTCGCGTTGCTCACTGGTGAAATAAGCCTAATAGAACTGACCCAATAAATGAGATAGTGCTGGTAAAGCACCTCCCTCGGAGCCTGGCACGTGGCTTCCGAGGATGAGGGTCCCGGCTCTGGGCTAGGCACTCTGTTACTGCTTGGGGAACTGCCGGACAGTTTCCGAAGGGCCTGCATCATTTTACAGCAGAGTGTGTGCGTTCCAGTGTCTGCACATCCTGGCCAGCACTCGTTACCGCCTTGGTGACTGTAGCCATCCCCACGGATGTGAAATCCATGAAGCGGCACCTCCTGTCGGTTTGATTTGCATCTCCCTGAGGGCTGATGATGTCGAGCATCTTTTCAGGTGCTTGTTGGCCATCTGTGTATCTTTGGCAAGATGTCTGTTTCCTTTCTCCAGCATTCTGCACTGGCAGGGGGACTCCTCTATATTACCTCTCCGGAGAACAGGGTTTGTTACAGAGCCCGGGGTGATCCTGGTACCCCCCACACCTGGCTCTCAGATTGGAAGCTCCAAGGGGACAGGGTCAGTGTCGTTCATTCTAACCACAGGGCCTAGTTCACAGCCTGTGGTCAAGAAGTATTTGCGAAATGAATGAGTAGATTGAACCAACCATTTTTGAGTACCTGTTCTGGGTCAGGCACTCCGTTTATCTTCCTTCGTCCTGCTAAGACATTCCTCGAAGTAGGTGTTCATCATTCTCATAGAAATGAAGAAACTGAGACCCAGAGAATAGGGGCCAGAGGCCTCACTGGAGCTCAGAACAGCGTCACTTACAAACCTAGCGCTCCTCAGCTGCACCCAATCCTCTCTGTGGTTAACAACACACTTACCTGTCTCCTCAGGTTCTATGCACCTCCAGGAGGACCTACCTCAGCCCCCTCAGCCCGACTAGCTCCTGAGTGGCCCCCCGAAGCCTCCTCTCGGACAGCCGGAGGACACCGGCACTCCATCCCACTGGATCTGGAGGACCTGGAGGAGCTCAACAAGGCCCTGAGCCGAGCCGTCCAGGCCGCCGAGCGCGTCCGCTCCACCGCCAAGCACATGAGCCGCTCCCTGTCGGCCGATCTGCGCCAGGCCCACAGCCTGCGGGGCTCCTGCCTCTTCTGATGGCACTCGGGGCTCAGAGACAGACTGAAGACAGGTGGACAAGCAGCCAGCCTGTTGCTGTCTCCCCTGCAGACCCTCACGAGGAGTTCTCCCTCCAGCACAGGCCCTGCCTGCTCCGTCTCGGTGTTTTCAAATGGAAGGGCCCTGGTCATCAAGAGAAGTAACTTCCCAGGGCACCAGCCCCAGAAGGAAGTGCTGGGACCAAGACCACCTTCTGTCCAGATGCAGTCTCTGAAAGTCTCCTGCACTTGTCCACCTCCAGCTAATAATATGTGCTTTATATATGGAAGGACAGATAGTTTTTAAGTGGGGAGTTTTCCTGGGCTTGGATCCTCCTTAGGACACCTATAAGAAGGGATGGGGCTAGGGTCTCTGGCACAAACCTGTCCACCTGCCTGTGACCCACACTTGGGAATAGGCATCTCTGGAAAGATGTGGCCGGGGACCTTTCCCCTGGTGGCTGATGGTGGGACACTTTGGGACTGTTGGGATATCTGAGGATGCCAGTCCCCAGGATGACTCACTCCCAGCTTCCCTGTGGTTGGGTCCTCCTTTCCCGTGGGTCTGCTGGGATGGAGACACCCCAGGAAGCTATCTGCCACGGACCTTCTCAGTACCTCATCTCCAAACCCCCAGTCCCTCCCGGGGTTCCCTGTGGCCCAGGGCCAGGCCATCTTCTTCTCCCCGACCCCGTAGCAGCATGTACCTCAGCTTTTCTGGAATGTGTGTGCACCAATGATATTTGTATATTTGAGGCATTTAAAAATTCTATTTTCGTTATGAGGGCAAATGAAGAAGAATGAATATTGATCTTTAAAAAAAAAGAAAAAGCAAAAAAAAAAAAAAAAACCCAAACATTCCTAAAATTGCCTGTGTCTCTGATGTGTCTCATTGACTTGTGGTTTCTAAAGTCAGTTTGGTGGGGTGGAAGGTGGATGCAGAGCCTTCCCCCGGGGGACCTGTTGGGTGCACATTCCCAGACTCTTCCTGCCTCCTTCTGGTGGCTTCTGTTTCTCAGCCTTGCCCCCTCTGCCCGTCTCAGAACCATAAACCTCTCCGCTGGAGGGACCTGCACAGAGAGGCCATTTGGCCAAGCCCCTTGTCATTGAGGCCAGAGACACAGAAACCTGGTGGCTACAAAACACAAGACTGGACTCTCTTGCCAGTGCTCCTTCTAGCAACAAACGGTGGCAGCAGCTGTTCTTTGCTGAGCCCCTACCGGATGCTGATCCTTGAGCTAAGTGCTCAGTGTGGTGTACTCCTCGGTGCTCATAACAGCCTTTCAGGTTCCCACTGTGTCCCCCACTTTACTGATGAGACTGGGGTTCCCGTGGGTCACACCCAGATTCACGGTGGTCTGACTCCCAAGTTTATAGTCATCGTTACTGATGTTCCCCTAAACTTCCACAATGCCCACCAACCCCCACCCGTGCCCGTGGCTTTTTTGCCAGTGTGCCGTTAAAGGGCACGTATGAGATCATGGCCACTTAATTTGGAGGTTCGGATTCGCAGACAATAAAAACTCCAAGTCAAAGATGAATAGTTAAGCACTTTATTAAGCGAGGGCAAAGAGAAAAAGCAAGAATCAAGAGCATACATCACCAGGTGGGAAATCACCAACACCTGGTGAACACAGATGCTGGGGAATCCCCAAGACACAGTTCAGGTGCGACTGGGAAAAGTTCTGAGCAAGCGTCCTTCCCTCAGGTGAGATTCCAAAGTCCCACTTTGGGGGCTATGCTTAAATATGTTTTAGAGGAAAGTGGCTACGCGCCAAGAGCTTTGTGTGACCTAGCTAACCAATGGCTGGGAGAAGGGCCAGTTCTCGAAGGACCAGTTAAATATTAAAAGTACTGATCTCCTGGGGAGAAGGGCCAGTTCTCCCTGGGAGACAGCACACCTGTATTTCATTCTTACAATAAAGGTCAAGGCTCAGGTCTAAACAGGGAGGATTCTCAATGTCCCTTCAACCTGTCAGCCAACCTGCCCCACCTGTCTCCTCTCACTTGCTTTGCCCCCATCACCAGGGCCCATTGCTATTTCAGTTTTTCAGCTGCTCCTCAGTAGAGTTGGAAATGGGATCTTGTAGAAAGTGACACTGACATGGAGAGATTCTTCGTAGGTTCTGAGTTTCTGGGTCCACACTCTTCTGGGTGCCAAGAGGCTGTCCCATGGACCTCAGGATGGATGGGGGGAGCCCAAAGTGGGGGCCCAGGGCAGTGGCTCCAGCTTTGAGCAAAGGAAGCTGGAGACTTGGGTCCCTGGAGCCTGGCTCTTTGGAATCAGCGTGTGAGCCTTGGGGCTAGGCAGCAGGCTGCAGGTTAACAGGCCTGTAGCTCTAGGTAGCTTAGGCTGCTCATTGAATTTTCTGAACTGAGCCCCAGTGTTTCTGCACCCTGAGCGGTGCTCCTCCCCCCACGTGCCCATAAATCACAAAGCCCTTGGGCCTGGAGGAAGGCCAGGTTTTCCTACCGGACTCCTGGTCTCAGGGGCTCAGTTCTCTTTCCCTACGTGGGCCTGCCTCCAACGTGGCCCCATCTCCAGGGCTCAGCACACGTTTGCAAGAGGACTGGTTTCTGGAGGCAAACTTCAGTCCTAGGTGTCGTATGCTCCTCATGGGTGTTGGGTGCCAAGAGGCTGCCATGAGAACACTTCATGGAGACACTTAGCACCTCTGACCTAGGTCCCTCGGTCTTCCCTGTTCTGCCCCTGCGCTAGCTCAGGCCCCTACCTCTTAATCAGGTTCAACGGCATCCAAGCCAGTCTTCCTGCCTCCAATCAGGCCACTCCCAGCTCACCTGTCCAGATGGCCAGATGAGGTCTGCAGTGAGGTCCTTCATGCCTGACAACACACACCTGAGTCCTCACTGCCCCTTATCCACCTGAGCCTCCTCTGCCTTGATGTTCCTCAAATGTGCCCTCTCAGGTCCTTGGCTTGCAGCGGGAGCAGCAGGTGTTACCAAGCTCTGAATTTTCCTAGGCTGATTCGGATGCCCCTTCCAGGAAACCTTCCCACATGTCCCCACTGCAGAAGGAACCTTCTCGTGCTGGTCTCCCACACCATATACCGCCCATCCTGACACGTGTGCTGGGAATTAGGGGGGGCTTTTCCAACCAGGGAACAACAGGGTCTTACCTAGTGGGCAACCAGGGCTCAACTCCTGGCCGGCCTCAACATGAATGAATGAGAGAATGAGTGCATGAGCATATATGACAATCTACTTATTCCAAATACAGAAGCTTTATTGATGCCACAGAGGGAAAGAACTGAGGTACAAAGGGTGGGTTGGGGGCTTAGGACAGACCCCCAAAGTCCCCGAGGTCCTAATCCAAAGCTGTGTCTTTCCTGGCCCTCTCGTTTTCCTTCTTCCTTTCCTCCTCGTGCTGTTTCTCCAGGGGCTTACACAGATCCTACCAGGCAGTGGGAAAAGAAGAAGACACCATGATGGGGGAGGGCATGGGGCTCCTGAGGGGAGGGGGGGTCCCCTCTGGACTGCGGCACCAGCCCAACCATGGGGTCAGCCCGGTCTCTGCCACTTCAAGCTAGGTGACCTTGGGCAAGTCATTTCCCTTGGTGGGCCTCAGTTTATTCACCTCTAGAATGGGGGCTCCAGCCCTCAAGAACAGCTGGAATTTACAGGGCACTTGTGACCTGCTAAGCCCTTGTGTTGATCTGGATTTCTCACCACCATTTTGTAGTTGATGCAACTGAGGCTCCTAGTGGCCGTATGGCCTGTCCGAGGCCCCCCAGCCGGAGATGGGGGTTACGGGCTGTAGACCAGGGAACTGACTCCAGGGCCTATGTTCATAAGCCCTTTCCCAAGAGCAAGGGGACTACCTGTGCCACTCGTGGTCCCAGGAGATGACCTCAGGTGGCAAGCCGATGGGGACATTTTTATTTGAATAATGATGAAAGTATGCCATATATATCCAAAAAAGTGTAACCAGCTCATCAGCTCTGGGATTTCAAATATGGTTGCATCTAACAAGACCAAGTAAAGCCTTTCACTTGACACGGGTTTAAAGGAAAGTATTAAGATCGTTTCCTAGGTAATTCTCAGTTAAAGCAAAAACCAGGGTGGGGGAGGTCCTAGACTTGCTGTGTGCAGTGCGGACGGCCCCGGGAACCACCATACCTGCCCCCATTGTGTGATTGAGAAGCCTGGGTGGTGGCAGGCCATTGTGACTATTTATTCCCCATGTGTGTCTCTTTCCCAAGCCCCACCACCGAACCTTAGCCAAGCTGTGCCCCTCCTGCTAGCCTTCTCAATCCTCTCCACCTACTGCATGCGTCTTCCCTGATTTCCCAGAGATGTCCCTCCTAGGCTCTCACCCACCTCTCCCGCCATGGGCCTCTCTGAAGCTCAGCTGTCTCTGCAGTGAGGTGGGCCCTTAAAAGCAGGAGCTTCTGCCTCGCTGTGCAGCTCTGGCTGGCAGCTTTCCCTCTCTGGACCTCTGAGGCTGCCCGAGGCAGGAGCTCCCTCACATGAGCAGAAGACAGTCTCCCTGGCACTCACCTTTTTGTCATCAGTGTATATAACTTCCGACTTGCTTATGCCTCTGCATCTGAGGTCCTCATAGAACTGTTCCATTTGCTCCGGGGTCACCTCTGGCTTGTCAGCTGCAGGAGGGAGCAAGGGGACTGGTGAGAATGTTGGGGGGGTCTGGTGACAGGCCAAGGATAGCTGGAGGTCTGGGGCCCCACCACCAGGAGCGGGTGGTCCTGGGGAAAGCCTGGGTGGGAGTTTAGGCAATGCTTACCATAGAAGGACAGCCCAATTTTCTGCGGGTCTTCTGGGAAAGCAGCAAGCATGAAGGTCCTGTGGTCCTTGGGGATCATCAGGTGGCCATAGTGTCCTTTGCCATCCTCTGGAAGAGAAAGCCTCTGGGTGAGACCATGGGGACAGCACAATGGTCCCTTCCTCACAGGCAAGGAAACCTGGTTGTGCACAGGGCTGCACAGCCAATCCGTGAGGGCCAGGGGTTTATCTGGGCCATGCGTCCATCTGGGCCATGCGTCCCTGCTCCGACTGTGCACCAGGCCTGACACTGAACACTTATGTATGTGGAATCAGAGGAGCCTCACGTGAATGGTGGCTGTGAGGCCTCTGCCCATTTTACAGCTGAGGAAAATGAGGTTCAGAGAGGAGCCTCAGGGCTCCTTGGTGGTGGTGGTTCAATTCCATGGGCACTTGTGTGTTCCTACTATGTGCCCTCACTGCAGGATGGTGGAGACATGGGTGAAGTGACTGCCTGCCCAGCAAACAGGCCGCCAACGTTACTTCCCAGAGGACAGAGAGTGGTTGAAAGGGGGACAGTACTGGCGCTGACCTGGGGGGTGAACCTAATTCTCATGGCAAGTGGCATGACCTCAGAGAAGCTCCCTGACACCTGTGCTTCTCCATCCCTTCATCGGGTCACTGTCCTGTCCTCCTAGGGCTGTTCATGAACATCAGGTGGGTTGATTCATGGAAAACACTTTGAACAGCACCTGGCGCATAGAAAGAGCTCAGAAATGTTGGCCATTCCTACTGATTATTTCAGTGTGCAGGCCCTGGGCCCACAGAGACGTAAGAAGGGGGCCTCTCCCATGTTCTGTCTGCCCAAAGACCCCGTCTCCTCCCTTAGGCCACTCTACCCATCACCTCTCTATTCCACACAGCAGCCCTTCCCCTGAAGCCTCACCGTATTTAAGCAGGGTCCCATTTTCCCGATAGATTGTCAGGTAGCTGGACTCATAGGTGCAGTTGTCTCCACTAATGCCAGACAGAAGAGGGGAGACAAACAGTAAGACAGTCAAGGAGAAGTAGACAGTCTTAGTACTGAGGGGCAAGAGTCAAGTGGCAATTAGAGTCAACCCCCCCCCCCCCCCATTCCATAGATGAGAAGGCTGAGGCCAGGATGAGGGTGGGGCTTGCTCAAGGTCTCCAGGGTGCTAGGAGTAGAAGCCAGAAACTGGGGCTGGGCCTGGGGCTGAGCTGGCCTGTGCAGGTCTTACATGGTTGCGTATTCTCTGAGCCATAGCGTGTCCTCCGTGTGGTTGGGTGTCAAGTAAAAGAAGGATGCCTTGTACTTGCTAACTGACTCCTTATATTCCGGGGAATGGAAAGCCGAAGCGATATAAAACCACTTGCCAGAGATCTGGGAAAAATCCAAGAGCAGGTGATGGAGGCTGGGAGAAGACTTGAGCAGATCTCTCCATTTTGCAAACCGGGAGGATGAGGGCTCCAGAAAGGAGTGGGGCATGCAGGAGTGGGGCATGCAGGAGCTCACTCCATGAATCAGGCATCACCCCACTCCCAGCGGCCCCTCTGAGGGACTTTGCAATGAGGCTTCCAAGTTTGGAGGCAGTGGAATGGAATGACTCTGGAGGCTGACCAGATTTTCACCCCAGGACCCAGGAGAGAAAACGGCAGCATCAGGAGAGGCTGACCATAAGCCAGCAGGGGAAAAGGAAGCCCAGAGAGGGAGACAGCTACCCACAGTGTTCAGGGGCCCAGGCACCCACCTGGTCCAGGGTGGCATTGGTGATAGGCACTGTGTAACTGGTACACGTCAGGCTCTGGGCGTCCAGCAGAGGAAGAAGGCTCGAGACTGCGAGGACCCAAGGCAGTGCCATGCCGGGACAAAGGTGCACCGGAGTTAGGTGGTGCTAGTGGCTGAAGAGTGAGTGACCTTTATAATGAGCTGTGGGCCAGGCCCTGGGAACCCGCTGTGATGCGATCAGGAAGTGCTTGGCAATGTTGTACACAGAACATTCTGTCATGGCCGTCCCAAGCCAAGGTGGATGCCCTGGCCAGCTTGGCTCCATTGGTTGGCCATCCTCCCGCAGAACTAAAGGTTGCCGACTGGATTCCCAGTCAGGGCACATGCCTGGGTTGTGGGCCGGGTCCTCACTTAGGGTAAGTGAGAGAGGCAACCAGTCGATCTTCCTCTCATACACCCATGTTTCTCTCCCTCTCCCTCTCTTTTTCTGAGGGACCCAGCCATAAATCGAATGCTGAAGGCAACCCTGAGCGCTCTCAGGCTAGCGCAGTGTGTGGGGTCACTCGGGTCTGGGAGCAGCGTAGGGGGGTGGGTAGGCCAAACACGGATTCAGTTCCAGTTGAGTGTGGTAACAAGGGTAAAAGAACAGAAGTCCACAAGGGCCCCAACCCAGTCCTGGCGGCAGGGACCTTTCCAAAACAGGGAGGCATTCAGGCAAGCCCATTTTCAGTAAATGTATTAACCTGCCTCATCGCCCACCATGTAAAACAGCAATTATTTCTGTGTTACCTTTACCCCCTGCTATTAGGGAGCTTGCCTCTCTCTTCACCAGTACACCCCCCAGCCCCTGTTGTGGATCAGCTCTGCATGTGGGGGCACTCAGGCAGTACTGCAGGCCAAATCTCTCTCCTTCCAAATAATTCTTACAGGAAGTACTATGGTGTGCTTATAATTTTGTATTCTCATTCGTTTTACATGTTTTGAAAAATTTTTTATTTCCCAGTGTAGTCAGTAGTTGTAATTTTAAAGCATACGTAACCTTTCATTCACTTCCTAGATTATAACTTATGCAGTCATGGCCTCTCTTTATCCCTAGAGCATTCTATTTTATTTTTTCCAGCTTCATTGAGATCTATATGATATATACATCATATGCAATTGTCCACAGCGTTGTAGACTGTGACATTTTCCTCTGATGATAGGTGTCAGGGAGTGACCAGATTGCTTTCTAAAATCATTACACTGTTCCAGAGAAAAAGAAGCATATGTCACGTGTGAGACTTTAGTGTTACTTAAAATAGGTTAAAACTGGAAGCCATTCAAATGTCTGTCAGCAGGAAAACGGAAAAACGAGTGGTAGCGCGTTCACAATGTGACATATTCCTTAGCAACGAAAAGAAATGAAACTACTGGTACATGTAACGATATGAGTGAATCTCATAAACAGTAGACGGAGCAGAAAAAGCCAGACTTGGTAAAGCATAGGCTGTATATTCCATAGGGGTTCCGAACGAGCCACCCCAAGGTGTGCCGTTCAGGAGATTATTTTGAGCTGACAGCAATCAAATCAAGGCCTAGAAGGAAGGAAGAACCTTTGACCGCCCCCCTTGCTGCCTACAAGGATTTAAGAGAGAGGACCTGCTCCAGGAAGGGAGCTACCGCCCTAGGTAGCTACGGTTATCTACGGTGAACTGGAGACCCAAACCAAGAAGAGCAGGGTTTGGTCTTTCTTTTGTCCAGAGTAACTCAGCTCTGGCCTAGCTTGTGGGCCTCTTGAAGCAAAACCACAGACAGTGAGTGTGACATAGTAAGAAACAGACATTTGGTCTCTACCTCCAGTTCCTGGCAGGCTTCTCCTAAAACCCTGGAAATCTTCACCTTGGTAAGTATCTTTTTGTATGCTAATGAGATGACAGGTGTCTGGGGGCTCCTAGATAGCCTCAGGATGGGGGCTGGTTAGGGGGGGACGGGTGGGGGGGGAGCCAACCACGTGATTAGAGGGTTGGTCTTTCAGCCCCATTCCTGCCCTCTGGGGCTGGAGGTCGACTTGATCTCTAATGAGTGGCCAATAATTTAGTCAATCAGGCCTACGTAAGGAAGCTTTCCTAAAAATCCTCAACGACAGGGATTGGAGAGCTTCCGGGTTGGGGCACCTGTGGAGGTGCTGGGCAGGTGCCCCGCTCAGAGAGGGCATGGGAGGCTGTGCCCCTAACACAGGCTTTGCTCTATGCATCTCCTCTATCTGACTGTTCCTGAGTTAGAGCCTTTTATAATAAACCATTAATCTCACAAGTAAGCTATTTTCCCTGAGTTCTGTGAGCTGTCCTTGCAAATTGCCAAACTCAAAGGCAGGTTCCGTCAGAAGCATGGGTGACAACCTGGACTTGGAATTGGCCTCTGTGTGGAAACAGTCTTGCGGGACTGAGCCCTTAACCTGTGTAACCTGGCGTGAACTCCAGTTAGAGTCAGAACGGCTTTGACTTGTAGAACACCCAGCTGACATCTGGAGAGTCCACACTCCCTTGGTGTGCAAGAACGCCCACACCATTGGTGCCAGAGTTCTGTGAGAAGAGAGAAATAAGATTCTCTCTTTGAGAAAAGGGAGTGCCCTCCTCAGAAGGACTGAGTTGTCCTCACCATCCTCACTCTCCGACTGCCCCCCGGGGGATTACATCAGTTCACATTTGTAAACTGCTTGCTCAATGAAACCATTTTGCTTCGAAGTGTCTGCCTATTTATAATAATGATCACCATCAGTTTACTGACAAGCTGGGGTAGGGAGGAAAGAAAGGCAGATTCCTGCGTGCCATAGTTACTTCAGTGATTGCAGGTTATACCTCACTTCTAAAGATATTAGAATGCAAAATTAAAACTATAGTAGGAGCAAGGAAGTAAGCTATTTTCCCCATTAGATTGTGAAGGAGCAGATGGCTCAGCGAGGTAAGGAGGCAGGGCGAAGAGGCGAGGTTTAGATAAATAGGCAAATGAACCCATTTGAGAGGATTCGTTTGCTGAGAAAGCCACTTTATCTATCCTGCATCAGGCCAGGGCTGAGCTCTGAGTCCCAGGACTACTTTGTGGTCTCCCGCCTGAGCAGCCACAAAGAATACGTTGGCAGAGCAAACCGTCCTAATTAGGAACTTTGTGTTTGGTTGAGGAAATACCCGAAAAGAAGATTTGCCCAAGTTCAAATCCTATTTTGTGGTGTTGGGCAACTTAGGTAACCTCTTGGGACTCCAGCTCCCTCATCCGAAGAGCCAGGGTCTGTCCCAGTGGGTTCGCATGGGCACGAGCATATCACGTGAACACAGCCCCTGGTACCCAGTGTGCAAGAAATGCAGCTGCTCTCATTTTCAGTGGCATGGCCATTGGGTTGAACCATATGATGCTATGGATTTTGTAGGTCAAAAAGCGGTTGACTATCATTTTTTTCACACGGTTTACCATACAGTTATGAAACAATAGCCCTGTCCATGTGGCAAGCAGGGAGGGCATATTATCCCCATTTTGCAGGGGAGAAACAGAGGCTCAGAGAAAGAAAGGCAATGACCCGCCCAAGGCCATGTTCAGTCAAGAAGCTGGTGCTGGAATCACCTGCCAGGCTCTGACCTTGTTGCCTGCCCCTCCTTTACTTTCCCAGCACCAGGGGGCTTGTCACTGTGAGATGTGACTGTCCATGGCTGGAACTTGATTCATTGTGGACAGAGCAAACACAGGCTGGTCCGCGCTCTCCCGTGAAGTTGACCAGCCCTGGGAAGTCCACCTTGGCTGTTGCCTGACACTGGGTTGTGTAACTGGGGACTGGAAATTACAGACGCTGCCCAATGGGAAAAGCTGCCTTCTGTCCCCAACAACCTCCTACCTGCCCCTGCTGGGAATGAGCTGGCATTAAGTGGCTAGGTCTTGGGAGGCCCTCCTGGAATTCGGATCAGCTGAGAGTGGCATGTCACAGTTTTAACATAGCCCCTCCCCTCTTTCCTCTCTGGCCCTTCTTCCTGACTCTCCCTTCTCCTCCCATTTCTTCGGAGCCACACAGATGCTGCTGATGGTTCTGGAGCTCTGGCGGTGGCTCAGACCTCTTTCCTATCCTCCCAGTCTAGCCAGCTGCCTCCTGCACAGCTCCGCTCAGAGCCCCCTTGCAGCCCAACGCAACTTGGCCTGCACCCAGACACTGCCTTCCCGTGCAAGCCCGGGGCTTGTCCTGTACCAGCCCAGTACCCCAGGTCTTCCTACACCCTGTAGAACCATTTGAACTACTTACTCTTCCCCACATATGCAGTGATGCCTTTACTACCAGGCCTTGTCAGGTGTGTTCTCTCCCCACAATGGGGTACCCAGATATTTAATTAAACTGCTTAGCATAGGCCTTTTCTTCCCTTTGGATGTGAGTTGAAACATTAGTTCTCTCTGGGTCTCCAGCCTGCCAGCCCACTTAGTAGATCTTGAGACTTGCAACCATCATACTCATATGTGCCAATTCCTTATAATAAATGTCTTCGTACACACACACACTACTGGTTCTGTTTTTCTGGAGACCTTGATTAATACAGTGTCACCTCCTGACTCTCCTCCCCCTGTTGAGATTGCATCAGCTGTGCCCCCTTTGGCTCCCCGAGCTCTCTCACACCTGGCCTCCCACACCTGGCCTCCTAACCCTTACACAAGTTCCAACCCCTCTTTCCACCTACACCTGACTCAGAGCCCCTCAGACTCATGGCCAGATCCATCTCTGTTACTCCAGTGCCCACATGCAGCTCAGCCCAGGGACCGTGCTGCTGATAAATGGTCGTGGAGGAAATGAAGACAAGAGCAATCATTTAACTAGTCTGACTGCCTTCAATGTGCTGTACTCCGTGGCCGCAGCAGGGAAAGGGGTATATGCCCTGACCTCATAGAGCTTTCTATGGGGAAAACTGACATTACTGGGACTTGAACTTTCCCTCTGCAAATCAAGAAGGGTGATCGGATTGAACAGTGGGGCAACTCCTTGAGGTTGACAGACAACACAAAATGGGCCATTCTGTCTATTTCTGATTGTCAGTCAAATAAATGAAAAGAACATTCTTATCGCATTTCTGATTTTTTTCGACAAGGATGGAAAAGCATTTTCCTTATTTAGGAAATAGGGCAAGGCAGTGATGTTTGGGATGTGAGCAGGCACGCAGACCTCCAGGGAGGCTTTCAGATGGCTGGCCCTGCCTTCAGGGTTTGTGATTCTTCAGGTTTGAGAAGGTGCTGAGGGTACGTGTTTAGAACCAGCTCCCAGGTGCTGCTCATTCTGCCAGTCTGAGAACCACTGGTCTAATAATGCTCCCAACAGCGCCATCAACAGTCTTGGGTTTGAATCGCAGCTTTGCCTTGACTTCCCCAGGTGATTTCAGGCACTTGCCTGGGTTCAGCTGCTCTCTCTGCACAATAGGAGGGAGCACCTGAGATGTGGGGGTCTCCAAGCCCTTCCAGACCACGAATCCTGAGCTCTGTGGATGGGACTATGGGAGCCACAGAGCGCAGCCGCTGCCGGTGCTCAGTGCCTGGGGTAGGCGACAGAGTGAGAAGACCCAGCTGCATGTAAACCTATGACCTGGATACTTACAGGTACTTTAAAACATAAAATCCCAGCTATGAACTCTACTGCTTGTGATTCGTTCTTTCTCCTAGCTAAGGGCAGAAAAGTTCTGATTCACCCAGGGTCCCTGAGAAGAAGAAATAAGCTAAGGAACAAGGGTCTGAACCAAGGGTCAGAAGCGATGGGGCCCAGGTCCAGCAGGTATAAGTATGTCCCAAATATTAATGGGGACGTATTTATGCTAAAAATGTAATTACTGTTTATCTGAAATTCAAATTTATCTGGTTGTCCTATGGTTTTGTTTGCTAAATCTGGCTACCTCTACCCCTCAAATTCTCACTCACCTCTTCCAAGGCAGGTGTTGTGGCCTCTCAAAACCCTCACGGACGAGAACTGCCCATATCGAAGCATTATGCACTATCGTCAGAACATGGAAACAACCCAATGTCCATCAGTGGATGAATGAACAAATTGCGGTCTATCCATACAATGGAACGTTATTCAGTCATCAAAAGGAATGAAGTACTCATTCATGCTAACTGAAGGAAGTCAGTCTCAAAAGGTCCTATATTGTATGATACCATTTATATGAAATATTTATGCAGGCAAAACCAGAGACAGAAAGCAGAGTAGTGGTTTTCCAGGGGATTGGTCAAGGGGGAATGGGGTGTGACTGCTTCAAGGTGTGGAGTTCCTTCTTGGTGTGATAAAAACGTTCTGGGGCTAAACAGTGGTGATGGTTGCACAACACTGTGAATGTACTAAATACCATTCATGGTGAGTTTTACGTATGTGTAATTTTACCACACCAAAAATAAATAAAGGAATTGCTCATGTTGAAGTCAATGAACCCCCTCCCTGTATGTTACATCACGGGTCCCCAACCCCTGGCCCTGGACATGCAGTAGTCTAAGGCCTTTTAGGAACCAGGCTGCACAGCAGGAGGTGAGCGGCGGGTGAGCTAGCTGATGCTTCATCTGCATTTACAGCTGCTCCCCATCGCTCGCATAACTGCCTCTCAGATCAGCTGCGGCATTAGCTTCTCACAGGAGTGGGAACCCTACTGAGAACTGCGCAGGCAAGGGATCTAGGTTGCTTGCTCCTTGTGAGCATCTAATGCCTGATGAGCTGAGGTGGAGCTGAGGCAGTGATGCTAGCGCTGGGGAGCAGCTGCAAATACAGGTTATCATTAGCAGAGAGGTTTGACTGTACAGAGACCATAATAAATCAATTGCCTGCAGATTCATATCAAAACCCTATCAGTGAGTGGCCAGTGACAGTTAAGCTGCATCTGGTGGCAGACTTTAAGTCAGAATCTGACACTTATTTTAGTCCACATGTGGCCCACCCATTATTTCATTGACCACTTCTGTCTGCTACGCCTCTTTCCAGCACTGTGCTCTTGTCTCAGTCACAGTTTTGGTAAGCCCACAAGCTAACCCCAGCCAAAATGAGTAAAAAACAAATGTCCCAGAAGAGCTTCTTTGAAAAGAGAAGACCCAATGATGAAACAGAAGACTCTAAGACTGCCAACATAAAGAAAGCCGCACTTAAAAGAAAACACCAAGAGTTCTACTTAAATTACAGGTTCATTGCAACAGGTGATTCACATTCTCCAAGCCTGCTTTGTATAATATGTGCTGACTGGCTCTCCAACAGCCATGAAGCCTTCAAGGCTGCTTTGTCACATGGAGACCAAGCGCCCTGCATTAAAAGATAAGCCTTTGGATTTTTTCAAAACAACGTGAACACGAAGAACAGAAGCAATTACTGAAGGCCACCACTTCATCAAATGTGTCTGCACTAAGAGCATCATTCTTAGTGCCTAACCACTTTGCTAAAGCTAAGAAGCCCCGCCCTGGCTGGTGTGGCTCAGTGGTTGAGTGCCAGCCTGTGAATCAAAGGGTCACCAGCTCAATTCCCAGTCAGGGCACATGCCTGGGTTGGGGGCCAGGTCCCCAGTAGGGGGCATGTGGGAAGCAACCACATGTTAATGTTTCTCTCCCTGTCTTTCTCCCTCTCTTCCCTTCTCTAAAAAATAAATAAAATCTAAAGAAAATAAATAAGTAAAGCTAAGAAGTGCTTTACTACTGGTGAAGAGTTGATCCTACCTGCTGCTAAGGACATTTGTCATAAACTTTTGGGAAAGGCTGCAGTTCAAAAAGTGGCATGTGTTCCTCTTTAAGCTAGCACCTTAAGTAGAACTGATGAGATAGACGGTATTGAAGCACAATTGATAGAGAGGATTAATGAGTCACCGTGATACGAAATCCAGGTTGACGAGTCTGCGGATGTGGATGAGGCAACGATGCTTGTGAACTATATTTTTCAGGAGGACGTGCATGAGGATATGTTATGTGCACTTTTCTTGCCAACCAACGCCACAGCTGCAGAACTATTCAAGTCTTGGAATGATTACATATCAGGAAAACTGAATTGGTCATTTTGTGTCTGTATATGCGCAGACAGAGAGGCTGCTGTGACTGGATGGCTTTCTGGTTTCATAACTCGGGTCAAAGAGGTCCCTTCTGAATTTGAGTCTACACACTGTGTCATCCACAGCGGAGTGCTGGCTAGCCAAGAAACGTCACCTGATCTTAACGTCTTGCAGGATGTGATTAAAATCATCAACCCCATTAAAGTACATGCCCTTAGCTCACGTCTGTTTGCGCAGCTCGTTGAGGAGATGGAGGCAGAGCACACGTGTCCTCTCTCACACACAGAAGTGGGACGGCTTTCTAAAGGGAGATCACTGGCATAAGTTTCTGAGTTACGAGAGCTACTCCAGAGATTTCTTTCAGAAGAACAGTCACCACTGGCAGCACATTTCAGGGACACAGAATGGGTCGCAAAACCTGCTTACTTGTGTGACATATTCAACCTGGTTAATGAACACGATCTGTCACTTCAGGGGAGAATGGCAACTGTGTTCAAGTCAGAAGATAAAGTGGCTGCATCGAAGCCAAACTGGAATCATGGGAGGACGAGTGAACATTGGGATTTTTGACAGATTTCAGAGATTTTGAAAGAGACTGAGCCAGGGCTTTCTTTCTCCCAGCTGGTGCGTGATCACCTGTCTCCGCTTTCAGAGGAGTTTGAGCATAGCTTCCCAGCCACAAAGACCCTGAACTGGGAAGGAATGGATCCATGACCCATTTGTGAACAAGCCAAGTGAATCTACTGTCCATGCTAGAAGAGGACCCGCTGCTTGAGATGGCAGATGACAGTGGCCTTAAATGTATGTTTGGACGACTGCAAATCTGCATATGTTCTGGATTAAGGTCAAGATGGAACACCCTGAGGTGGCCACAAACGCACTGAAAAGCCCGCTTCCACTTCCAACATCCCATCTGTATGAAGCAGGGTTTTCTGCAGCGACAGCAACCAAAATGAGATCACGGAGTAGACTGGACATAGGAACACACTTAGGGTGTCACTGTCTCCCCTCACCCCCAGATGGGACCGTCTAGTGGCCCGAAAACAATCCCAGGACTCCCCCTGATTCAGCATTATGGTGGGTTGTATAATTATTTCCTTATATATTACAATGTAATAATAATAGAAATAAAGTGCAGAACAAATGTAATGTGCTTGAATCATCCTGAAACCATCCCTCCCCCACCTCCCGGTCCCTGTCTTCTGCATAACCGGTCCCTGGTGCCAGAAAGATTGGGGACCGCTGTGTTACAGGGTGAATTGTGTCTCGCAGAAAGACAGGTTGAGGTCCTGACCACATTACCTGTGAGTGGGCCTTACTTGGAAATGGAGTCTTTGCAGGGGTGATCAAGATAAGAAGTCATTAGGGTGGGCCCTCATCCAAAGTGACTGCTGTCCTTATGATGTGAATTTAATTTAATTTAGATGTGAATACAGACACACAGGGAGGCCGTTGCCATCATGTGACCGTGGGTCAGGGACTGAGGTGCTGACCTGAAAGCCACGGGATGCCTGGGGCCACCAGACGCTGGACAGGTAAGAAAACTCCCCCAGAGGTGTCAGAGGGATGGCGGCCCTGCCAACATTTTAATTTCAAACTTCTAGCCTCTAGAACAGGGAGAGAATGCATTTCTGTTGTTTTAAGCTACCAGGTTTAGGGTGCTATTAGGGCAGCCCGAAGACACCAAGATTCTCTCACTTTTCTCCCCCATCGTGGGGGGAGAAGCAGAAGCGAGGCATCCTTTAAGTGCCTTCCCCCCACCTGCAGGCCCACCAGGAACCTCCCTCCGGGCTTTTCAGAGAAGCACACAGCCACAGGTATGTCATTCCATTGCCTGTTTTAAATATTTATTTAAAATCCAGAAGGGAAAAGGAGAGACGGAACCCACTGGGGTTTTAATACACTGACATGTGGACAGAGACACAAACAAGGACAGCAGGAAGCCCCAAGAACGAGACGGAGGCCAGGTGGACACAGGCAGCGCGGGGAAACCACGCACTGTACTGAGGCCCGAACTGCTACGGAAATGCCCTTCCAACGGGGAGCATCGAGGCTGGGGCCGGGGAGCCAGGGACACGGGAAGTGTTTGGTGGGGAGGGTGGGCCAGAGTGAGGTATTAAATAATGAAAATAAAATCCAATTCCCAAAGAGACACAACTTTAGGGAAAGAAAAGACAAATAGACTTTCACATAAAAGTTCCCCTTCTATAAAAATAATTCCTTAGTTAAAATAACCTCAAAATCCAGTATGGGTGCTGGCTGGCTTGCTGATACAGGACAATTCAGGTGGTGCTGAATATCCGTATCGTGCTGAACTTCAAGGTTCCCATAATCATTCTTTCTCCTCAGCCCACATTTACACTTGGAGCTAATGACGCTGTATTTCTATAGAATTTAATGACAATAAAATAGCAAGAGTGAGGACTGTATCTTGAAAGGACAAGCTCCTGGAAAGGAGGACCTTAGTGGATGGTATGTTGCTTCCTGAGATGGTTCCATATTTATATTCCACCTCCAAGGTCAGCCCTGACCCTCTGCTGCTCTTCTAACTGGTTTCTTCAAGGTCAAGTCTTCTCCCAGGACTCTCCAGTCTAGACCCTCCAAGACAGGCCTAACTCCCCCCCCAGGACTGTGAAGGGCCAAGTCAAAATCCTTCATGCTCAGGCCTCCCCCTGCCTTAAGAGGACAAACATTTCAAAGTCCATAAGTTAAAAGATAAATCTTACTACTTCTGTTTCTGGCAGGCTTTTTTTTTTTAATTTTTTTTTTTTTGCTTTGCTTTTTTTTTTTTTTTTTTTTTTTCCTTTTTCCTCCCTCTCCTTCCCCCTCCTTAGCAGATTACCTGATCAGCACAAGGGTGATGCTCGGAAAATTAGAAAGTTCTCCAAACCTTGTCATTTGGAGGAGAGAGAGGACTGTGGAGGATAGCCCACATCAAAGTGTTTCTTGAAAGACTGCGGCAAAAATGGTAGCACCTTCAGAATCTTAAATAGGGTTTTTGTTTCCTTAAAAAAAATCACATACACTAAGAGACAATTGCGAGCACCAGCGATTTCACAGTGGGAGGTAGCGAACGTCAAGCCCCCAGCCCAAGGGTTCCTTCTCCCTGGGCTTCCTTTGCTCCCTGCCCCAGCTGCTCTTTCTCACCCTCTCACCTCTTTCCCAGGTGAAAAAAATAGTAACGCACCTTCTTTGCGTTTGTTTAAATAAAAAATATATATAGTTCTTTCTTTCCTTTTCTCCTTTTTTCACGTCTCCTCTCTAATATTGCACATCAAAGCTCCCTGGCAGGGACCAGCTGCCCCCTCCCTCAAGCTGGCTGGAACGTGGGGCTCTTGCTTGGGCAGGAAGCTGGGGAGGGGAGGGGTGGCCACGGAGCGGGGAGACAGGCCAGGGGCTCAGGCGGGATGCAGGCCCAGCTTGCTCGGGCCAGCTCTTTGGTTGGTCTTTGGAGCTGTGCTGGGGTCACCCCGTTCTCTGCTACACCCCCAGCCACTTCTATCGGGCAGACAACATCTGGGGCCTGCCCTAGGATCCTCGGGCAGGTGAGCTGCCTCTCCTAGGCCCACCTTCCCCTCAGTACCCTCCTTTTGCCCCCTCCTTCTCCTCTTCCCTCTCCATTGAGACCTAGAGGAGCCAGGAGGTCAGAGGTCAGAGGAAGCATGCAGGTCCAACTTCCAGGCGGTATTGCTTCCCTGATGAGGCAGGAGGGAGGTTGTCCACGCTGACAATGGGCAGCTGCTGGGGATCCTGGGTCCGGAAGGTAAAGAGTGTCTGATGCCAGCGGCCATCTTGGACCTGAGAGTAGAGGGAAAAGGGGACACGTTTACTCCTCGCGGTCCTCGTCATGTATCATGTGCGTTTCCCCAGCATCTGCCCTCACAGTGTCTAACTGGCACGTGGCATTGAGGCAGGGTGATAAGAAGCAAGGGAGACTCCCTGGCAAGTGGCATAAGAGAAACTGAGGCAAAATAACTAAATAAGACCAAACAATTTGAGCAATTTACAGTCAGCTAATGAATCACAAGAATTTATCTTCATAACCAAGGACACTTAGGAGCAAATGGTTTATGCGTCAGAGCGTCTGGGGGCAGACAGGCCTTGGTCTCAGTCCCTCTTCAGTGAAGTTCTTTAAATACCTCCTTGGTTAACTTTACTCCTACCATATGATCTCACTCATATGTGGAATCTAATAAACAAAATAAACTGACAAACAAAATAAGACCAGAAGCATGGATACATGGAACAGACTGTCAGTTCTCGGAGGGGAGGGGTGGGAGGGACTGGAAGAGATTAGCCAAAGAACACATGTGCACGTACGCATAGCCCATGGACACAGACAACAATGTGGTGAAGGCAGGTGGGGGCGCTGGGGGCTTAGTGGAGGGGGGGAGGCGGAGAAAATGGGGAACATCTGTAATAATGTCAACAATAAAATTTTTAAAAAATAAATAAAAATAAAAATAACCAGAAAATAGCCCTGACCCCTCTATACGCACATTTTGATGAATCAACATATCCTAAGGACACACCTGAACAGCTAATGGAACTCTATTAAGACTCTCCCCCCGTGACCTCCTCTGATAAAGATAAAAAGCCTCGAGAAGAAGTCTCGCTGGAGCACACACACACCTTGTATCTTAGCTCTCTTTCTCCTAAATTCTAAGGGACACCACGAGACATGCAACCAGGGGAGCAGCGGGCAGCTGCTGCCCGTCCTGGGCTTACCCCCTGCACCTGTCTCCCCCCCTTTTCTCTCACTTTCCGGTGAGCTAACAGCAGCCCCACCTTGACTCACTTCTGTTCCTGAGACTTTTATTTCTCCATGAGCCAAAGCAGCCCTTCCAAGGCGCTCTCCTGTTGCTTCTTCAGCCCTAAGCCCTCCCTTTGCTTCACTGTCCCCAGCTGTAACAAATGTCCTCCCAAAATCACCTGGACGCATGTTGTGAAATCTTTCCTGCATGAAGTCGAGAACCCACACACTACAGACTAGCCAGAGGCACACCCGCTCCAGGCCTGTCCCCATCTGGTAACAGTATTTCGCCACAGCAATGACCTGAATCTGTCCATTTAGATGCTTCTACTATTTTTATTCTGATGAGTGATGCCGCAATGACTATCGCTGCACTCAACTTTTTGCACATCCTTATTTTTACAGAACAAATTCTAGAAGTAGATTTGCTGGATCAAAGCATAGGTACCTTTATGAGGCTTTGGAAACAGTTTTCAAAATAGCTCTGTTTGAGCGTGTTGCTTTCCCCACATCTTCACACACATTGTGTATTACCAGTTTTGTTTGATCTCGTGAAATGTTTTTTTTTTTCTTTCTGTCTCTCTCTTCCCCAACAACCCACCCTGTTTTAGGCATTTGAAAATAACCACAGATGTTAAGAGAAGAAATTAGCCTGGCCAGGATGGGGGCAGAAAGTAGAAGGACATCCTCCTATAAGCAGCCTTGCAAATAACTGCTATACCTAACAGCCTGTAAACTTTGTACCAGCCCAGCTCTTCCCTCAGGAGTTTCCCAAAGAGGAGAGTGAATAAAAGCAATTTCATAAAACTGTTATAATAAAATTATTATGCAAATGTAAAAATTATATGTACCATATATTATAGCATAAAATTGTTATAGGCAATTTGATAATAAAAACAGTTTTCCACGTGTGTGTGTGTGTGGGGGGTGGGTGCCTGGGAGGGGCCCCGAGAGTTACCTTGCAGCCATCCATGGACACTTCTGGCCTGAACTGACCCCCAGCTTCAAAGATCTGCCCATTCCAGGCCCGGAAGCGAACAGCCTGCCTGGCTGGGGTCTGCCCGGTGCCTTCCTGCCACACGGCCACGTTAAGGCAGTGGATGGTGATATGCTGTGTCACCTCAGAGCTTAGCAGGTGCAGAAAATTCATCTGCACCCGGCTGACGGCAAACTCGACCTGTGGAGGAGACACACGGTAGGGCTGGGGCTGGCGTAGTACAGGGGTAGTCTCGGGGGTACAGGGGTAGTCTCCTTCCTGGGAATCCTTCCCAGCCATGCTCCCACATAAGGAAACTGAGCTGGTCCACAGCTATAGAGCAACACGGAAGGGAAAGAACCGAGGCCTGCCAGCCTCCAGGGTCAGAGCTGCAAGGGTCCTGAAGCAATCTTATCCACACACCATGGCCCTTGTAGGGGGCTGGGGTCAGTGGAGCTGAGCTGGGACCCCGAGGCCCAGAGGGGAACAGGATCTTGCCCAAGACTGAGAGGCTCTCAGAGTGCAGAGGAAGTGAGAAGGGCCCTCCTGTCCTTTCTAAGTCCCAGTAGCCCTGAGGGGTGGGTTGGGGTAGAAAGGCCAGACCTGACAATATATAACAGGACCAGATGTGTGGCTTTAGTGGTTCTAGTGTGAGCCCTACAGTTGGAGTTTCTCTAGTTTTGTAACTCGAGGACCTGGCTTCGGCTTTGATCCAACCCGCTTCAAAGGCAGCATCTCCGAAGGACACAGTGCCAGCCGCAGGACTAGATAAAGAGCCACGCCTCCTCCCCTCACTGAGGCTCCTTTGTTTTAGAGATCTTGGTTGTTTTCAATAACTGACCATTTGGGTCACTTGCCCTTCCTCTTCCTGTGCTTTAAATTCCCACTGTTATGTTTTAAAATCACCAGTGGCATGAGCCCACAAAACCCCAGGCTCCTGGGACCTCCGGTGCAGCCCCTGGTGTGCTGCGCACCGGTTTTCACCATGCACCATATGCTCCCGTGTATAATGTGCACCCACATTTTGGTGAACATTATACATGGGATTATTATATCCACTATTATACACATGGTGTATAGTCATTATACCCATGCATAATATGCATCCTTATTTTTCCCTCAAAAATTTGGGCAAAAAGTACACATTGTACATGGCAAAGTACAGTAATTTCTAGTCTTGTGAGTAATGAATGTTTATTTTTTCTAAAGTTTCCTGATAAGTTATTGCCAAAGGGCATCTTGCAATCACAATAAAAACCATGAGGGCTGGCCCAACCCCAACATTGGTTATCAACAGATTGAGACCAGAGCAAAACAGCGGTTCATTGTTCCCGATGGGGGCGGCGACTCAAGAGGGGCAGTCACACTGCCAACCCAGGTGCCGACTCTGGCCTCACTCCTCTGCCAGGTGGGTTTGCCGCATGGCTGTCAACCCTCAGGCTCAGAGGGGAAAGGGCCTGCTGGACTGTGAGCTCTGGCTGCGGGGGCAGCGGCAAGGCCGCTGTGTTTTGTGTTGAATCCCAGCACCTGGCACATGGTAAGGACTCAACTTGTTGACCAGCTGGTTTGCCCAGGGATTCTCAAACTCTGGGTCTGAGATGGTCAGCACAAGGCACCTCCTGAGCCTCCCCAGAGAGGCTGCTGGGAAGGGATGTGAGATGTGCAGGGTCCCTGTCTCCCCTGCAGCCCTGGCTGCTCTTCTCACCGTGGCATGAAGCGTCCCATGTGCAGGACTTGCTGTAAGTGCAGACCCATAGTGCCCTGTGGAACGCCCTGGGCAGGAGATTGGTCACATCCCACTGCCACCACTTGCCTTGGCTTCTCGTGGAGGTGCCCTGAGCCACCTAAAATTCTCAGCCCAGAGATGGGCACCTGGTAAGCGGGCAGTGAACACTCACTTGTTTGCACACACCACTCTGGCGGCGTGGCCCCGGGGAGCGGCACACTGACCTATTTGGTGCTGAGGGCCCATGGTCATCCAAGCCAGGCCAGCTGGCCAACTACACTGTTGCAGGTATTAGACAGAAAGTCCTATCTGAAGAAACTAGTATCATACAAGTCAATGGGGTTTGGATTTAGAACAATTCATCCCCATTTTATAGATGAAGAAACTGAGGTTCAGAAATAGGAGGTGACTTCCCCAAGGCCATGTAACTAGACCAAAACCGGCATGGGCTCTGGCGCAGGGCAGGGTGGGGGTAGAGAGGGCCAGCCAGTGGGGGGCAGGGAGCAGATGGATACCTTGGAGGCTGTGATGGGCTTGAGACATGTCTGTCCACCATGCGTGAAGTTGCAAGAGACTTCGATGGTGTCGGACGAGCAGCCAAGGTTTGGGTCCACCCAGTAGATCCCTGCAGGAAGCAATGGGGTGGTGGTGTACACAGGCAGGAAGAAGCCCAATGCTTGGTTCTGCAGGTAGGCCCTGCACCTTCTGACCCCTGAACCCCAGTTGGATATGAAGTCAGGATGGGGGGGAAATGGAAAGGGATTCTATAAGCCACAGATCTCTGAGCAGAGCTCACCTCTGGCAGAGGCCCAAGAGCATCACATGGCTGAGCACTTGACATGTGGCTATTGGGAAACGTCAGCTTTACACAGGGGACAACTGAGGTTGAGAGGCTGAGCCACTGGGCCAAGGGATTCAGGGATGGTGGAGTGGAATGGTTTCTCCCTTTAGGCTAGTGATCCTCCCAGGGCTGGCTGAGGAGGGGCGGGGTCAGGGCTGCCACCCCTCTGCAAGCATCTCATTTCCCCATTGGGCTTCCTAGGGAGCAAAGGTGCCGCAGCTGAAAGAGGACAACCGGCCTCTGGACCACCTTCTCATGCAGTGAAGGGAAGAGTGGCTCGGGGTGGTCTGGTGCCTGGCCCAGCTCACAGGACTGACATTCAAATTCAGCTCTGTCTGCCTCCAAAGCCCTGGCCCTTCCATGGACCACATTAGCTCACAAAGAGTGCAGTCGGATGAGGCGTGGAGCCCCCCATCCCGATTCCTGTCCTCTCCTGGCCCTTGGGAGCATTTTCTGCCACAGCTCTGGTCTCATTGCACTGAAATGGCTGTCCCCAGCCTGATGGTCTGTGGGCTCTGGAAGGGTGGAACCACTCCTCAGGGCTTCCCAGTATACCCTGCCCCCAGGGAGCACAGGGCACATTGGGGCTGAGTGAATAAATGACTGATCATGTGCCTATCTCTCTGATAACAGAAACTTGGCCTGGATGAGTCAAAGCTCCATCTCCCCCTGTTCCTCCTGGAACTCCCCTGTCCCTGTCCCACCCCACCCCTGGGGCAGAACGTCCTCTCTCCAGACCCACAGGCCCTCGTACCATCTGCCATCTTCTGCTCGCAGTCCATGAGGTCCCGGCAGACCCGGGCGGGGTTCTCCTTGGTGCCCAGGGGAGTCTTGATGCTCTGGATGAGGTTGCTGAGGTAGTGTAAGGTTTTAAATATCTCCCCTCCCTGGTCCAGCACCAGCCGGTCCGGGTGGCTGTAAACCTGTTGTGAGGAGAGAGTATGGCCATCGGCTCCTTGAGGTCCTGGCTCAGCCCAGGGTCTGAGCCTTCACAGCCCTAAGTTCTCAATACTTGGGGGACATCTCTGAGCCCCCAGGAGCATGGTTGGGGCAGGGGTTGGGAATGCTCTACTTGGATAAAGAAACCAGGGTCCAGGGATAGACGGGGCGGGGTGCTGCTGCCATGGGGGCCTAGAGGCTTGAGGGGAGTGGAGGGCAGCCTGGCCTCAGCTGCAGGCTGGGCAGACCTCCGCGAGGAAGGCAGACACGTGTGCAGAGCACTGGGGAATGAATGGGTTGCTGGAGGTCTTTCCATGGGCCCCCTACCCTTGTGGAAGGAAGATAGTGGGCACGTCCGTGCTGCCCTCCCCACGGACTGTGAGCCCTGAGAGAGCAGGCTGGGCATCAACTTTCCCAGCATCCAGCTCAGGGAACATATGGAAATGCATGTAGGAGGTCCGAGCTGGGGTGGGGTGGGGTGGGGTGGGGTGGGGGTGAGTTCCCCATCTTGGGAAGAAGGCAAGGCAGCAAAGGGCACTCTTGACAGGGGATCATGTTCGACTAGAGGGCACCAAAAGCCTTCTCAGCCTGGAGTCTTGGAGCTGAGGTGACCACAGGTCAGGGCCCTGTGGGATGACCAGGAGCTTCCTACTCCTGGTGACTATGGGACTGACCCATGAGAAGCTGCTGTGGGCTCTGGGACAGCTGAGCATCTCATCCTGACTCAGGCCAGCAAGAACTCGGACACCCTGAGAGGGCTTTGCAGGAATGCAAAGAGGACTCAGGGACTGGATGTGTGACCATGGACGTGCCACCATCTGCTCTGAGCCTCAACAGAAACCCCACCCCGTCTTTGGTTGTGAGATGCCATCAAGGGCTTTGAAACCCTCAGTGCAGGCCACATGGATGGGGGCCTTGGCCACATGTGGGCCATTATTTGTGTGTCCCCCAGGAAAGGCTCCCATGTGGGCAGGGCTCCTGGCCATACCTCTGCTCTCAGTGCTCCATTAGTGTCCATCCACGTCTGGAAAGCTGCCCCAAGGTCATCTTGTTGCTGTGCGGGGAGAAGACAGGGTGTGCATCCTGGACCCCCCCGACCCCCAAGAAAGAGCCCCAGGGCCTGAACATATGCTCTCCTGCCCCTCCTTCCCCAGCAGGATCCTGGCCAAGTCACATGCCCTCTGTGAAATCTGTCCTTGCTCCCCTTGCAAACAGAGTCAGAGCTCTAGCCCTTCCACTCCCTTCCTATAGGCACTTCAATAGCTCTACATAGCCCTCAGGATTAAGTCCAAGCTCTTCAGTGTGATTACAAGACCTGGCTTGAGGACTGTGGTCTCTTGCCCTCCTCTCTCCTCTCTCCCACATCTATTTTGTGCACAATAAACTACCACATTTCTAAGTTCCTAAAAGCCATGATCTCTCCAGCTACAGGGCCTTTGCACATGCTCAGAATCCCCAGACCACTCTTCCTCCCTCCCCAAGGCTCCATCCTTCGGGCTAACTGCTGAGTACCCCTGGTTCTCAGAAAGGGGTAATGCTGCCCCCTAGTGGACATCTGACAATGCCTGGAGACAGTTTTAGCTGTCAAACCTGGAGGAGGTGGTGTTACTGGCATCTAGTGGGTAGAAACCAGGGATGCTGCTAAATGTCCTACAATGCACAGGATGGTCATTCCCAGCAAAGAATCATCTAGTCCCTATTGTCAGCAGTCCTTCCCTACACACATCCTACAGATGGCAGCTGCAGTGGGAACTCTTGCCTAATGCTCTGCGCCCAGGCTGGGTGCAGCGCCCTCTCTATATTCCAGTCCCTCGTGTCTCCTTCGGCTAGCACTGTAATTGTCTAACATACACTTGGGGCTCCAACACTCACACTGCAGCCAGAAGCTGCAGTCTTGCCGTAAAAACAGTGAGGGACAGAATCTGACAGTGAGTGAAGCCCAGGATTGGAGTCCGGAGCTGGGACTCCGGAGGTAGTACTTATCAAGTTCGAATCCCAGCCTTGCTCCTTATTTGCTGCATAATCTAGGGCATATTGTTTAACCTCTCTGCCTCAGTTCTCTCCTGTTGGAACTAACAATGAACTGTTGAGAGGAATAAATGAGTGAATATACGAAAAGCATGTCTAACGGTGTCTGGCATGGAACAAGCACTCAATCAATTAGGTTAGAAAAAATCTGAAATCACCTACTTTTCCATTTTTTAGAGGGAAAGGAGAGGCCCAGCTGTCATTCTACTGTTGTGGGTGATGCAGGAGGGCCAGTGAGAAGCCGAGATGAAAAGGACCAGAGATTCCAAGTGGCTCGTGACCCGAGGGTTCCCACTCTTTCCCCTTGGCCACTTCCTGGGCCTGATTCTAACAATCAGTGCAGCAGCAACCCAGGGACAGGAGCGTCAGAGGGCTTGGGAGGGGCCACACTTTCAGACAGGGTGGTAGTTCCCAGCAGGGAGGAACACAGAGCCCCCAGTCTGCTCCCTGTCTGGACTCAGGATCTGATGGGAAAGAAACCTCAGCCATCAGCTGATCATTGAGTACACCAACACGACCCAGGAGCCTGGCGGGTGGGGTGTCTTCCTGGGTCCACAGCCAGGGGCTTATCTCAGCTAAAATCTGGGTTTCCTGCCACCCAGCCCAGGATTCTTTCTGCTGCTTCAGAATCCAGGGTCCAGGTTCAATATGGAGTGACAAAAGGGCATAGGCATCCCTAGGCCCAGCTTAGGGTTCTAGCTACCATGGCCAGAGAGGGGTCAGCTACCCCCTCCCCAGACCTTACCCAAGCAGATGAAAGAGAAAGTTCTCCAACTTACAAAGTGGATGGGGCTCCCTGGAGGGCCCTGCAAAAGAAGAGGCTGGGTCAGTATTTGATGGGAGCTGGGTGCTGGACCCTTGGGGACTGTCAGGACACTGGAGGGGTGATCGGGGCAAGGGAGGCCCCACTGGGCTGGTCTACGCTCTCCTAAAAGTCTGTGCTGTACAAGCAGCTTGCGAGTCTGTAAGGTCGGGGCCACGACAAGTGCCTGCCAGCAAACCCCTGGGTCTCATTCAAAAGGACCCCACTTCCTGCTCCAGAGTTCAACGTGCGCAGAGCATGCAGTGACCTACCGGCGGGCCAGGTCGCCCTCTGGGGCCGGGAGGACCCTGGGGGAAGAGGAGAACAGTGAGGCCTTGGTCAAACTCCTTCCATCTTCCCCCACCCTGGGTCTCCCGGAGCAATCCTACGACCCAGGCACATCGGCAGCCCTGGCATCGATGGGTGCAGAGGGGATAACTGAGGTCCAGGAATGCAGAGTGCCTGCCCAGGCCCACGCCATCCCCCACCCCCCAGCAGCCCTCACACCCCAGCCCACTCACCCTCGGACCTTGCAAGCCCTGGATGGAGACAGAAGCAGGGAGGGAGAGTTAGGAGATCCGCGCTGAGCCATGCTCATATCCCACGAAACCCCCCCCTCCGCCGCCCCCTGTAGCACGGCCCCCCAGCCCATCCACTCACCAAGTTCCCTTGGCTGCCTTTGTCGCCCTTTGGACCCTGCAATAAACAAACCATAGCCCAGTGGGAAAGGGGTCAGAGGGAAGCCCCATTTCCCAGATGGGGAAACAGAGGCTCAAGCCAGCTCCAGGTCGCAGAGACAATCTGGAACCAGGAAGGGAAGGGGAACGAGCAGTCTTTGGCCAATCTCCCTCACATACCGGGCGTCCTGAAGGTCCCAAGGTCCCGAGGGGCCCAATGATGCCTTCTTTTCCCTAAAGGAGAGAAAAAGGCTTGTGTGCCCTTGACCCAGGGACTGGGGAGCAGTCACGGGGACAGTGAGTGTTCCAAGGGAACAAAGTGGCGACCTCCTGAAGCAGGGGCCAGGCCATGCACCTCCTGAGCCCCTCCTATGTTCCTTGGCGTGGGCTACAAGGGTGAGGGGAGGGGAAAGGTTAAAGGCGGAAGGATGGCAGCCCAGTGGGTAGGCGTGGCAGAGGCAAAGGTGTGGAAGTGGGAGGGAAGACTGTGGGCAGGGCGGGGCTCAAGACTGAAGGAGCTGGAGGAGGACATGCGTCCACCCAGCTGATGGCTGGTCAGCCTTAGACCTGGGCCACTGTCCTCACTGGGAGAGAGAGGGAGGGGACTCACCATCAAGCCAGGAGGCCCCCGAGGGCCCTGGATGCCTTTGAAGCCAATGTCTCCAGGGGGCCCCTGCAGGAGACAGACGAAGGCTGTGTCTGGTGGCCACTGGCCATTGGCTAGAGGCCCCAGCAGCTCCCCCCTCCCTGGGGCCTGACCAACCTTTGGCCTCCCTATCAAGCCAGGCCTTCCCTGAGAGGCCCCAGTAACAAATATCCACAATTATTAAGCAGGTACCAGCATGTGGACTCAGTGCTAGATGGTGTATGTCTGGTCTTAACTTAGCAGTTACCCTCCCCTGTCATTACGCCCATTTTTGTAGACGAGGATACTGAGGCTTGGCGAGACCAAGTGACTTGTCTGAGGTCCACAGCAGGTAGATAACAGTGGAGCTGGGCTTAGAACTCAGGCTGGCTGCAATGTGAGCACTGGGGACAAGAGGCCCATGCTTGGGGCTGGTTGTGTGCTAGCCCACATTGCCAAGTGCTGGAGAAACATTTGCTGAATGAGTAAATGAATGAGCAGTACATGGACAGGACCCCAACGGGAACAGCATGGATGGGAATCTGTACCTTGGGTCCGAAGAGGCCAGCCATTCCTGGGAAGCCCATCTCGCCAGAGTCACCCTGTGGGGAGAGCAGGATGAGAGGGTGTGAGTGGGTCTCCTCCCAGGGACATCGGCCACGCTCTCATGAGATGAACAGATGAACATGAGCAGTTCAGACGAGAAACCAGGTCAGCCTGGGTTCCCGGGGGCAAGAGCCTGTGCCATCTGTCAGATGAAAAAGCAGAGGCCAGCTCAGGCACTCCACAAGGAACTCTCTAGAACACTCAGGATCTCTCTTGTCCCAGGTCTTCCAGGAAGAGAATGAAAGGACCCACAAATGCTTCCCAACCCACCTCAAAAGCACTATTAAGGAATAATTTCCTAAAAGCAACCCCAGTGGCTGAGGGCCTGCTACATGCCAGGCACTTGGCATGTGCCACCAGTGCACGTGTCCCACGTCAGCCTGCGGAAGCATCATATGCCCTGCTCACAGCTGAGAAGCTCAGGCTCAGAGAGGGTAAGGACTTGCTCAAAGTCACACAGCCACTGTGTTGGGGAGGGTGCTAGATTCAGATTAGGTGGGACCAATTCCAGAGGCCTGAACTGTGTGGTAGGTGTGTGGCTAAACTTTAAAGAAACTACCCAACTGTCTTCCAAAATGGTTGTGCCAATTTACAGTCCTATTAGTGGGGTGTGAGGGTTCCAGTCGACCCACATTCTTGCCGACACTTGGTATGGTCTTTTAAAATTTTCACCATTCTAATACGCGTGCAGTAGCGTCTTATTGTGGTTTTAGTGAGCATTTGCCTAATAACTAGCAATACTGATCTTTTCATGCACTTACTTGCCATATGTATATCTTCTTTGAAAAGTCTATTCAAATCTTTTGCCCATTTTTTTAATTGGGCTGCTTCTTTTCCTATTATTTGAGGGATTTTTAAAAATTCAAGGATATGTTCATTGATTTTAGAGAGAGGAAGGGAGAGAGAGAAACATTGATGTGAGAGAAACATTGATTGGTTGCCTCCCATACATATCCTGACCAGAGATCGAACCTGCAACCTCAGTATAAGCCCTGACCAGGGATCAAACCCACAAGGTTTTGGTGTGCTGGCCAACACTCCAACCAACTGAGCCACTGGGCCACTCAGCCAGGGCTTATTATTGAGTTTTGAGAGTTCTTTATATATGCTAGTTATAAATCCTTTACCAGATATATGATTTATACTTCCTCCTAGTATGTGGCTTGTCTGTTTATTGTCTTAACATCTTCCATTGAGGGGCAAAAGTTTTACATTTTGATGAAGTTCCATTGATCAAGTTTACTTTTCTTTTTAAAAAAAAATAAGTTATATTACTTCTTTTTTAAATAAGATTTTAATTATTTATTTTTAGAGAAAGGAGAAGGGAGGGAGAAAGAGAGGGAGAGAAACATCAATGTGTGGTTGCCTCTCATGCACACCCAACCAGGGACCTGGCCTGTGACCCAGGCATGTGCCCTGACTGGGAATCGAACCAGCAACCCTTTGGTTCACAGGCCCATGCTCAATCCACTAAGCTACACCAGCCAGGGCTGTGTTGAGAATTTTTGTATCTATTTATGATGTATATTGGTCTGTAGTTTGCTTTTCTTGGAATGTCTTGTCTGACTTTGACATCAGATTAATGTTAGCCTCATAGAATGTATTGGGAAGTATTCTCTCCTCTCCACTTTTTGGGAAGAGTTTATGCAGCTGTGGTATTAATTATTTCGTCCATAAATGTTTGCTAGAACTCACTCACCAGTCAAGTGATCTGAGCTCAGGGTTCTCTTTGTGGGAAGCTTTTAAGTTATTTCTTAGATGGATGTAAGGCTGTTTATGTGGTTGTGACCCACCTCTCCTCATTCTGAAGGGACCCCTCAGGTCTCATTTCTCAGCCTCCTCCCACCCACTGCACTCCAGGGAGGCAGAATGGTATCTGGTACCCAGAGAGGGTACGGCTCTGCCCTTGTCACACAGCAGGCAGGTGGCTCCTGGGCTTGTGTGCACACAGATGGGAGCATGAGCATTGGTGTGCGCATGTGAGCAAGTGAGCATGCGTGTTTCCTGGGGTTCACTCACCGGCTGGCCTTTGGATCCAGGCTCCCCCTGGTCCCCAGGAAGCCCTGTTCCGCCCTCTGTCCCTCGCTTACCGGGGGTACCCAGCTGCCCCGGTAATCCACTTTCACCCTTTAAGAAATAGACCAAAATAATCAGAGGGGGAAGAGGTCCTGAGGGAGGGAGAGGGGGACCCTAGCAGAGACAGAACAGTGATTCCACAGGGTCAGTTGAGATCTCAGAAGGCTGGGGCTCCAAGATAGGCCTGGAGGGGCCTCAAAACTTCAGCCTCCTCAAGAGGAAGTGAAATCTCTTTCCTTCCTCTGGTGCTCAAGACCTCACTTCCCCTCTACTCTGCACACTGCCTCTCTTCTTCAACATTTCTCCCCAACAGAACATGAAGTTCCCACCTCCGTACCTCTGCTCCTGCTGTTCCTCCTGCTAGAAAACCACCTCCCCTTTCGCCATTTCAATCTTCTCTGGGCCAAGGCTGCCTCTCTCCCTGCTCACTGTCCTCCTGAGGGCTGTTCTAAGCTCTCCCCAACTAAACCTTGAGCTCAGAAATGGCAAGAGCTATGTCTGATTCATTCATTCCTTCAGTATCTAGCCCTGGGCTCATACTGACTCAGCCGTCTGCCCCACCAAATCGCTCAAGGAAGCTTTCTAAAAAGGTGCCTCGGGGCTTCTGGCTAAGATGGAGGCATAGGTAGACACACTGTGCCTCCTCGCACAACCAAAAGAAGGACAACAATTTAAAAACAAAACCAACCAGAACTGACAGAAAATCGAACTGCATGGGAGTCCGACAACCAAGGAGATAAAGAAGAAACACTCATCCAGACCGGTAGGAAGGGAGGAGATGGGCAGCTGGGGCAGAGAGGACTCACAGCAAGGCAGCGGCTGGCGGACACAGCGAGGTGGCAGATTGTGGAGCAGGGCAAGCAGTGTGACAGCTAGCAGACCCCGAGGCCCCACATTTGTGCATAGATAAGCCAGGAGGAACGTCGGGGGAGCGAAACAGACCACGCAACCCAGGGCTCCAGCACGGGGAAATAAAGCCTCAAACCTCTGATTGAAAACACCTGCGGGGGTTGAGGCATCAGCAGGAAGAACTTCCAGCCTCACAGGAGAGTTCGTGGGAGAGACCCACAGGTGCCTAGAGCATGCACAAGCCCACCCACTCGGGAGTCAACACTAGAGGGGCCCAGTTTGATTGTGGGTAGAAGAGGGAGTGACTGAAATCCGGCAGAGAGTGGAGCAGGCGCCATTGCTCCCTCTCGGCCCCTCCCCCACGTACAGCGTCACAGCGCAGCGACCCTGCCCCGGTGAACACCTAAGGCTCTGCCACTTATGTAACAGGTGCACCAAGACAAAAAAAAATGGCCCAAATGAAAGAACAGATCAAAGCTCCAGAAATAATACAACTAAGCAATGAAGAGATAGCCAACCTATCAGATGCACAGTTCAAAACACTGGTAATCAGGATGCTCACAGAATTGGTTGAATTTGGTCACAAATTAGATGAAAAATGAAGGCTATGCTAAGAGAAACAAAGGAAAATGTACAGGGAACCAATAGTGATGGGAAGGAAACGGACTCAAATCAACAGTGTGCACCAGAAGGAAGAAAGAAACATCCAACCAGAAAAGAATGAAGAAACAAGAATTCCAAAAAATGAGGAGAGGCTTAGGAACCTCCAGGACATCTTGAAATGTTCCAACATCCGAATTACAGGGGTACCAGAAGAAGAGGAAGAACAAATAATTGAAAACTTATTTGAACAAATAATGAAGGAGAACTTCCCCAGTCTGGCAAAGGAAATAGACTTCCAGGAAGTCCAGGAAGCTCAGAGAGTCCCAAAGAAGTGGACCCAAGGAGGAACATACCCAGGCACGTCATAATTACATTAGCCAAGATGAAACAGAAGGAGAGAATCTTAGAAGCAGCAAGAGAAAAGGACACAGTTACCTGCAAAGGAGTTCCCATAAGACTGTCAGCTGATTTCTCAAAAGAGACCTTACAGGCAAGACGGGGCTGGCAAGAAGTATTCCAAGTCATGAAAGGCAAGGGCCTACATCCAAGATTACTGTATCCAGAAAAGCTATCATTTAGAATGGAAGGGCAGATAAAGTGCTTCTCAGATAAGGTCAAGTTAAAGGAGTTCATCATCACCAAGCCCTTATTATATGAAATGTTAAAGGGACTTATCTAAGAAAAAGAAGATAAAACATATGAACAGTAAAAATGACAGCAAACTCAGTTATTAACGACCACACCTAAAACAAAAACAAAAGCATACTAAGCAAACAACTAGAACAGAAACAGAACCACAGAAATGGAGATCACATGGAGGGTTATCAACAGGGGAGTGGGGGGGGGAAGGGGGAAAGGTACAGAGAATAAGTAGCATAAATGGTAGGTAGAAAATAGACAGGGGAAGGGTAAGCATAGTATAGGAAATGTAGAAGCCAAAGAACTTATAAGTATGACCCATGGACATGAACTACAGGGGGGGGAATGTAGGAAGGAGGGGGTGTGCAGGATGAGTGTAGTGAAGGGGGGGAAATGGGACAACTATAATAGCATAATCAATAAATATATTTAAAAAAAGAATAATGTGTGTAAAAATAAAAAAAATTAATTAAAAAAAAAGCTCAAAAAAAAAAAAATAAAGGTGCCCTGGAGGAGGGTCCCATAGCAAGCAATGGCTGTTGTTCCACAAACATCCATAAGAGGGCGCCCAGGGATAACTGAAAAACCAGTTGAGGGACCAGGGCCTCGTTAGGGGGCAGTTTCATAGCTACCTGAACAAACTATCCTTTAAGTTCGGTTCAAGCTAGGACAGCAACCCCTGAGAAAGGTCAGCAGTGTGGACTCCATTTTCACACAGGCCCTGGGACATGGATGCCCATGTCAGCATTATAGTCAGTACCACAGCAGAAAGGGTGAAGTGTGAGTGGATTAATAAGTGTCTGACCTTGAATCCTGGGGGTCCCTGTGCTCCAGGCAAGCCAGCCACACCTGGATTTCCTCTCTTCCCAGCAGGGCCCATGGGGCCAGGGGCCCCATCATCTCCTTGTTCCCCCTGTAAAGAAGAAAGGCAAGGAAGATCTCTCGTGTTTCAGGGGATGCAACCAAGGAGGGAGGAAGGCTGGAAGCCTGGGTGGATTCTGGGTGGGGCTGGAGGCAGGGAGCTCAAACTCCAGGGTGGAGGTCAAACCACTTGTGTGTGGCCAAGGCTAGATCAGAGGGGTAGAGGGACTGAGGGCTTCTGAGTAGGAAAGGGGAGGGATCTTAAAAACCAGAAGCTCATCCCCTGGACAGGGGATGACCTTCTGGGTGCCAGCATGGAGGAGAGACAGCCAGAAGGGCCACACCCCAGGTCCCAAGCGATGAGGCGATTCCCCACACAGGGAACTTCTGGGTATGTTGGTTCTGCCCCATCTAAGTTTCTAAATCCCCCTGCCCCCAACACACCTCATCTCAAATGGAGATGCCCAAGTCCTGCTCACCTGCTGCCCTGGTGGACCGTCCCTGCCAGGAAGCCCATCTGGTCCAGCAACACCTTCGGGGCCCTGTCTCCCCACCACGCCCCGGGGCCCTGGCAGGCCCTGCAGACCCTGTGGGTACACGCGAAGCTGGTGAGGGCTTCTGGGGAGGGCAGGGAGGTGGGTAGGAGAGGCACAGCTGTGGGTCACTCACCTGGATCCCCCTCCGTCCAGGGGTCCCGGCCTTGCCTTGCTTTCCCTTTGGTCCCTGAAAAACCAAGGGGCAGGTAAGGGAGACCGTGTGGGGCGGTGCAGAGCCCAGGAGCTCTAGAAGCAGGGCAGTGAGAGGACCATGGGCCCCTGTGTGGCTGAGCCCTCCGCCTCTCAGACCTTGGCCTCTGAATCTGCAAAGGGGCTCAAGTGCCTGGCCTGGAAGCCCAGGGGCAGGGCTGGCTTTGTAACCTGCCAGTGTTGTCACTGACCCTGCTCTGGGCTGGTCTCTCACTGGCCCCTGCTGCAGAGGCTCTGGCCATTGGCTTGAGCCCTGTACTGTCTGGTCCATTTGATCCTACCTGTGGTTCCCTCCTTCTCCTATAGCCCTGTTAGCCCCGCCTCCCCTTTGCTGTGTGCCTGGGCCAGAATTTCCCCTCCCCAGGGTCCCCATCTCCCCTGCGGACACCCAGCCCTCTTACCTCTTCCCCTTTTGATCCTTTGGGGCCTAGCCGCCCCCGGGGTCCCGGATGCCCCTGCAAACCAAGGTGAGATGACGCAAGGCAGCCCCAGGGTTCTTTCCCGGGGAGAGTGGCCAGTCTCCGCCTGGAGGGGGAGGGGTGGGGAGGGGTTTGGGGGTGCAGGCTCTGGGGGTGTCCCCAGGGTCAATGTAGGAGAAACCAGAATGGGCTGCCCCAGGCCCTCCTACAGGGAGGGTCCCTTTAACCTTTAAAGGGCCCGTTCCTTAATTTCCCCCACAGTGGCTCCACCCCCCGCAGGACAGGAGGGGGCAGGACTGGAAGCACTACTCACGGGCAGGCCCTGCTGGCCAGGGTTTCCACAGAGGCCTTGTACGCCCTCCTGTCCCTGGAAGCCAAGGAGAGACAGATGAGAGGCCATTCTTGGAGGGGGCAATCTCAGCCTGGAGGAGCCCAAGGAAGCCCTTGCTGTTCCTAGCCATGTGTCAGTGTCCCCCTAAGCGCCAGCTCCCTCATCTGGATGGAGGGGAGGTAAAGAGCCTGCTGGGGGACCGGTGCTCATTCCGTGGCTTGTCTCCTGCCTCTGTCCACTCACTGCTTCTGCTGGGAGGGCCATTCCTGGCTACAGATGGGGAAACAGAGGCCCTCTGAAGTGAGGGGCTTCTTCCTGTTTCAGAGGCTGTGCTTCAGGCCCAGGCAGGAGTGGTGGGAGCTCGAGTCCTGGTGGAGGCTGCTCTGATCCCGGGTAGCACGTGGCAGGGCCTCGGGGCTGAGCAATGCCCTCTTACAACACCCCCCTCTGCCAGCAGAGAGGAGCTCTGATACTTACAGGGTATCCAGGGTCCCCTGGCTCCCCACGGTCTCCTCGATCCCCCACAGGGCCCTGAAATGACAAGGACAACAGCAAATATAGGCCAGCCACCAGGTGCAGGGATGCCTGACCTGGACCTCACTGGCCACATCCTTTGTGGAGTTCCAAGCAGCTTCACCCCTGCTCAGCTCTCCCTCCCTCTGAGTCCAGGGGATGGAAGCTAGGGGGCCTTACCGGGTCTCCAGGTGGTCCTGGGGGGCCCTCGGCCTTGCCGTCCTCACCCTGCTCGCCCTGCGGACACAGAGACAGCTTTAGGACAAATCACTTCTTCTTGATGAATGTGTGAATTCCAGCCACTCCACACTGAGGCCAGAAGAGCCTCCATCAGAGATAGAGTCCAGCCTACTTAGGGTTACAGGTGAGAAGACTGAGGCCCCAGAGGGAAGGGGCAGATGTGGGGTCAAAGCCAGCCCTGAGCGTGGAACTGGGATTATGCACAAGAAACAGTGCTCCTAACCCTCCCCTCCCCCGAGCACCCCAAACCAATGTCCTCCGGCTGTGAGCTCCCTCTGAGCTGGGGCTGTGGTCACCCCCTGCTTTGTACAGGGCCTTGGAGCTCTATACCCATGTGGGGTGGGATTTCATGAAATGATGCAGAAGTCGCTGCTTGGCGCTCAGCAGGGGGTGACACTAATTCCAACTGCTGGCAGGCGTGAGCACTGCCTGGGCCAGACACGTGCACTCACTGAGTCCTCCCACCAGCCCAAGTGGGCCAAGAACCAGCTTTAGGACGAACCTCCCACCCTTGATGGGAGCCCCAGAGAAGGCCTCGGGCTGCCTCAGGTTGCACTCCGCAGAGGACCAAGTTGGGGATTTTGTCCACAAGACAGTTTCCCGTCTGCAAAGTGGGATTGTAGCGCCTGGCAGCACCGCTCTGAGGGCCCAGGGAGGAGGGGCTCGTCCAGCTAGCGGCACGCTACCGCACACACCGCAGGTGGCTGTGAAGATGGCTGCTGTTGTAGATGACAGCAGGGATGACGTGTGGCACAGACATAATCCGAGTTTAGGGAGGAGGTCTTTGGGCCACGGCAGACCATCCTGGGCCCTGGGTCCTGGGCCACCTGCAGGACAGGTGGCTGGACACCCCGTGCCAGCTGCATGGAAGGTATACTCAGAACAGCAAATGGCAGAACCTCAGGGCTTAGAATGTTCCAGCCCCAGACAACACTGGTGTCATCTCCCATGGGGTGCATTCTGGGCAGGGGGCTCAAGTCACGTCACCTCTGTGTACCCTTGTGGTTAGCAGCGATTTGAAGAGGAGGCTTGAGAGGCAGGGGAGAGGGTAGCCGTGCCTGGGGCTGGAGCCCGTCCCAGGCACGAATCAGTCCTCAGGGCTGGTGGCAGGCTGGGCCCATACCTTGGCCCGGAGCCGCTGCGGCTCCTGTGGGCAGAGACTGAAGGGATTTGGTCCCAGGCCTAGAAGCAGTTGTACCCAGGGATCTGGCTCAGCAGGTAGAGATTCCCTCTCCACCCCACCCACTCCCTACGGCTCTTTGTCCTAGGGCTCAGTCCCACTGTGGAGGGAGGCAGCTGGACTGGGGGCTGTGAGGATAGGCCATGTTTACATAGTGTTCCATGTGCCAGGCAATTCATGAGGCATGCCTCATACAATGTTGCATAGAATCCATACAGCACCTGCGTGCTGCTGGGACTGTTGCCCCATTTTACAGACGGTGAAAACGAGGCCCAGGAAAGGAAGGGTCTTAGCCAAGACCACACAGAAATCAAGGGGTCACCTGGGCCAAAAGCCAGTTGTAAAGATCTCTCCATCTCCCCCCACATTGTGGCTCTAGTTTGGGGATGCATTTTCAGCACAGAGAGGTTGTGGAGCCCCTGCTGCCCTTCCCCCTGTTCCTAGAGTCTCACCCCATCACCCCAGGCCCTCTGGCCGCTGCCTCTGTCCCACAGGGAATTTTCAGGCTAAACCGCATGTTGACCCATTGAAGCATCTGTGTCTGGCTGGCGAAGCAGACAGTCTGAATCCTGGCCCTGCCAGCCTCCCACTGACCCTGTACTGGTCCCGGAGCATCATGGAGACTGAGTTTCCCCACCATTCACATGGGACACTGATACCTTCCTGTGGGGGTCATGGCAAGGGTCAGGGAGAAATCTTGGGGAGAGAGCTTGCACATGGCCTTCATGCTTTAGAGTGAGGGAGTCTCCCCAGGGACTGGCTCTCTCTTCCCTCCCAGCTTGTGGTTGACTGTTCATGCATGTTACTATTTTTATTTCTGAGCTCTTTAGGGCATCGTGCCACAGCCCCTACACTAAATAAATCATTAGAAATCCATAAATACCTGCTGCACAGACAGACGTACGACCAAACTAATGACACCGTGTAAGTCAGCAAAGGCATCTGGCTGACGTACAGGCGATGCCCCACTCAGCGCTAGCAAGGTACCCGCCCACTCAAAGGATGAGGCAACCAAGGCTCCGGGAGTGCAGGGGCCCCACCCAAGGCCCCAGCAAGCTTACGGCAGATTTGGGGTTTGGGTTCTACTCTCAGCAGCCACAGACACTGCTTCTCTGGGGCTGGAGATGGCCCACAGCAGAGGGACCCCCTATTTTTAGGGTCTGTGTTAACCCCTCCTGAACCAGCCTTGGCAGACTGTGAGGGCCGAGAGGCACTTCCTACAGCTTCCCGTGTGAAGTCAGAGCCTGTGGCTTGCTCTGATGGCAGGTCTGTTCTCTGCCAAGCAGGAGGAATGGGCCAGCTGGACAGCAAGCCAGGCCAGGGTGATTCACCCACAGCAGGATATAGTTAGTGGGGAGCTGACTCGGCAAAAGAAAGGAGGGCTAAGGAGGCAGCGGGTCAAGAAGACAGTGACCGCCGCCTGCTAGGAGACCTGCCAGATGAGCCATTGGGAGAGGAGGGAGGAAAGGAAGGAACAACTTGGAGCCATTAATGTAGGACTCAAAAATGGGTCCCAGGGCCAGCTCGTCACTGCCTTGGGATGTGACCCAGGCCTGATGCCTTGGACCTCCAGCCCCTCTCATCCCCACCTACGCAGTGGGGCGGGGCACAACACTCAGCAAGGGTCCTTCTAGCAGCTCTTCCCCTCTACTGCATCTGGAGCCAAGTGGCTGGAAGTGGACATGCCTCCCCTCTGCCTCGTCCGCTCCTTCCTCGTCCTGTAATGCTGGTGTTCCTCACACTCCTTCCAAAGCCCTCTCCTGGCTCCCGCTGGGTGATCTCATTCACCAGCAAAACTTCAGTTCCCACGTTCATGTAGATGATGGAATTGCATAGTTTCAGTCATTACATAACCGAAGTCCATTTCCCTTGCTGGACGGAAAGCCCCAGGAGGGCAGGAGCTGTGTCTGTTTCTGTTCCGGCGCCGGGCACAGAGTTGATACCCAATGTGTCAGCATGCCGAATGTGGTCTAACGCCTCCTGCCTCCTGGCCACCTGTGCTGTGAGCAGGCGTGAGCCCGCCGCTGACTTCCTGGGCTGTCCCAGCCACCGGGCCCCAGGGGCTTGCTCCTGCCGCCCGAATATCAGGCAGCAGCTGCTTCCCATGACCCAACACCCACCTTTTCGCCCTTTGGTCCGGGAGGCCCCAGGGGTCCCATGATGCCTTTGTGTCCCTGCAGGAAACAAGAAGGCAAGACAGGAGGTGAGAGCACGGAGGTGTGAGGACTTGGGAGGGACATATGATGAAGGACAGGAACTCCGAGATGGAGACACTGGGCTGTTTGACTTTGTCCTGGCTCGGCCCCAATGTGCTGTGTGACTTCGAGAAGGCGCTGCTCTCCTCTGGGCCCTGGTTCCAAGACATGCTGTGTGGGTCCCAGATACACCTCCAGGGGAGGTCTGCCTGGATGGTTGAGGACTCTACCTGCCCTACCCTGGGGCAGACCTGGGACAAGATCTCGGGAGAGCCAGCTGTGTCATCTGGGGCAGGGGCAGAATAATTGCCCCAGTGGACTCCCAGGCTATGGCCAAGACTGCACATATACATCCCTCCGTGGGCTCCCAGCACCCCCTCTTCCAGTTTCAACTGCCTTTGCCCTCTCTCTTCTGCCCTCCTCTCCCCCTCTTCGCCTCCCTGCTGGATCTCTTTCAGACGCTGGACCCCACTACTAAACAAGCTGTCAGGCCTTGCACACACCTTCTTTAACCCCCCTGAAACTCCATTTCCCTTTCTGAGCAAGCCCTATGCCTCCCTGAGGCCTGGCCCCCCAGATGTGTAACGTGAGGTGGCTCAGCCACCTCTATGGGGTGCTGACTTGGATGCAAAACTGGGCTACGGCTCTCTCTTCCACATGAGTGTAGTTGCGCCGCTCAGAGATGAGGGAGGCAGGGCACCCACCATCAGGAGAAGGACTCAGAGAGGCACAGAGGGAGGATCTGGGTCTACACCACCCTGCCTGGCCGCCATGGCCCTTGACCCCCACCCTGGTCTATGGGCCCAGGAGCTCCCGGGAGACTATGAATCTCCAACAGCCTGAGGGCTGGCCCCCGGGTGGGAGGAGGAGGGGGCAGAGATCCAGGCTTGCAGGACAGAGTTCCAGAGGGAGGGGGAGGGGAGATTTCCTTACATCGTAACCAGCCAGTCCTGGTTCTCCTTGGGGCCCCATCCGTCCTGGAGCACCCTAGGAGAGGAGGAGACATGCGTTGGTACGGAGTGTGGCCCTCACAGCAGGGACTCAGGCTCAGTCTGTCTCCCGGGCTCCAGCTCAGTTCAGCCCGGCAGCCTGCACATCTGTTTTGCCCAGATCCCAGGCCAGTGGAGGTCAAGGTAAAGAGCAAGTGGCATTGTTCCTTCCGTCCTGGAGCTCCCTGCCTCCCCCCAGCCCTTCCTTCTCTCAGATCCAGGGGTTCCTGAGAGCGGGTGGCTCAATTTCCCCTGATTTTGTGAGTAGAATGGTTATGAAAAATTAAATTATATGAACTTACAGTTCAATTCTATAAAAAGCAAAGACAACAAATATTCAAAACTCACTGCTTGCTAATTATTTTACATTGTGCTGTGCATTAGCTATGCTCAGGAGGTTATCACGCCTGTCGCATCCGTGCAGTGGAAACACTAACAGAGCGCTCCCCCGCGTCTCCCCCAACCTCTCATGCAGTGACTTCAGGTTGGTAGCTTGAAATCAGCCCTGGTGGCAGCATTTTCACCATGGAAACGGGCAAGTGCCACCAGCACATCTGAGATGCTGTGCCCCCTCGTCTGCCCCTCCTCTGCCTCCTCCTAGGGTCTCCTCCCCCTGCAGCTGTCACACCCCTCAGGCCAGTCATGGCCTAGGCACCATCAGGGTCACACAGAAAGCCACAGCAGCTTCACCCTCATCCTCGTGAATCTATTTCCAGTTCAATAAAAACACGCCCAAGGGTCTGGTTTAATTAAGAGTGAGATTAAGCAGGGCTTGTTAATCTGGGTCTGCAGGAGACCCACAGACCCTGTCAAATGGCGAAAAACACTTTGTATTGTGTGAACTTTTCCAGAAGAAGGGCTGTAGCTTCTTCAGGCTCCCAAAGGGATCTGTGGTTCAAAAGAAGTGGCTAGGACAACAGGTGTCTGGCTGACACTGGAGCGGGGACACTTCCCTTTTTGCCCTCGTCCCCTCTGCTCTATGACTGACACCACCCCACTGCACCCCTCCCTGCCCTACCCCGCCCCGAGAGTTCTCACCGTTGGTCCCAGGCTACCCCGGGACCCCTTAGGGCCTAGGGTGCCAGGGGGTCCGGGGTCTCCAGGGGCTCCCATCTCGCCCAGCTGTCCTTGGTAGCCCTTGGCACCCTGCAGCGGGAGGAGAGACAGGCTACCACCAGGCCTCTGTGGGGAGGTGGGGGAGAGGGAGAGGGACACAGAGGGATCACGGCAGGAGGAGGTGGGGGAATCTAACCTTGGTTCCAGTCCGGCCCTTCTCGCCTTGTTTCCCTGGTTTGCCTTCAGGACCCTGCAGGAAAGAGGGAGAAAGATGGGAAAAGACAGACAATTGACACAGGTCCATGCAGCATCACAGCACTAGCTCTGGAGGCCAAGTGCCTGGGTTCACAACTGCTTTTGCACTCAATATTCACATGACCTTGAGCATGACCTCACTTCCTGTGACCGGCATATTCGTCTGCAAAGTAGTGGCATTTGCCCCACAGAGCTGAGGATTCAACCTGGTGATGCATATCACGCTTACAAGGTGCCTGGTCCACAGTCAGTGCTGGATACGTGGCTGTTGTCATGGTTACTGTTAGGTGCCCAGGCTGTCCCAATGAGAACAGCTCTCTGCCCTGCGCTCTCTCTGTGTGCCATGAAGTGTTCCGTCTTCCTAGTGACCCTGAGGCTCAATTCAGACTCCCTCCCACTGCTGGTGGCAGCTGAAGTGCCCACAGGGAAGATACCCGCCCAGGGCCCCTGCTGATCCACATTAGGGCCTGGATTTCATTGCAGATCTGAGCCCCTGTCCAGGGCTCAGGGTGGCTCAGGGTGCCCGCTGGTGACACCAGGCAGGCAGGAGAGGTGTTCTAGGTCCTCCTTCATCTCTGAGATGCTGGGCGTCACTTCCGAAAACCCCTGAGGTGCACCCCACTAACAGGGTCCCTCTCTGTCAGGACCCGGGACTGAAGGGGCGCCTCACATTAGGGCCTCATCCCAGGAAGATCAACCGCCCTCCCTCACTCTCCCACTGGGGCACCCAGGAAACTCCCTCTGACAGGCTGCACTGCCCCTGCCCCCAAAGCATCCCCAAATGCTACTCTCCCCTGCCCGGCCTTCAAGGGCGGCCAATCTGGCTTTGTCTCCATAGTTATCGAGGGCACTCAGTTTAGTAGGGGCTGAGTAAGTGCAGTGTGCATGTGTGAGAGAGATAGGAAAGCAGGAGAGGGAGAGGAAAGCCCCCACACCGGGCCACACTGGGTTGGGATGTGAAGGATAGGGCAGGCAGCATTTCTGGCTTGGAAAGGACATTCCACCTGTCCCCAGAGAAAAGTCCCTTGAAGGCTCAAACTTTTGATTCGGTCCCTTTGGCTGCATTAACAGAGGCACGTGCTATAGGATGAAGGAGATGATGGTCCCATCTTGGAATAGGGGCTGCACTCGAAGAGGAGGCGCTGACTAATGGAGATGGAGACAGGTAGGAAGAGGGGATCCTAGAGGAACAAGGAAACCCCTTGGCTAAGCCAGAGGGATTTGGTTCCTGTCTACAGATTTCAATAGCTGCCCTGAAGGTGGTCAGTGCCTGAAACCTCCGGCGGGTGGGAGGCATTCATTTAGCATAAAGGAGAAATGTGTGCCCAGAAGACGCAAAATGGCAAACGTGTGCTGGAGAAGATGCCTCCATCCCAAAGGGAAGTGCCAGGCAGACCATCCTGGGCCCTGAAAAAGTGAAGAAGTCGTGGCCCTGGAAGGACCAAGCACGGGCTGTGCTACATCCTGGTGCTTGAGTCCTCATGGGACCCCGGACCAGTCCCTTCCTTTCTCCCTGCCTCAGTTTCCCCCACTTTTAACACGGAGATTTTGAGCCAGCTTTGCACTGTCCCATACGGTGGCCCTTCGCCACATACGGCTCCTGAGCGCCTGGAATGTGGCTGCTGTGACTGAAGAAATGAATTCTTAATCTGATTAAATTTTAATTAAATTAAATTTTAAAATGGAGAACTAAATTATTAGAAAACATTTAAGTATGTTAGGAACAGCTTGGGATATGAATCTATATTTTTAACTATGTGTTTTATAAAATCTAAATACAGATCAAGTTTTTTCAATGAAAATTTAGCATCTGAACTGAGAGTTGCAGGAAGTGTAAACTACACCCTGGACTTCCAGATTTAGTGCAAAAAATGCAAAATACTTTGTTAATATTTTGTATCTTGATTACATGTTGAAATGTTTGTATTTTGGATATATTGGGCTAAATAAAATGTTACTACAATTAATTTCATCTGTTTCTTTTCACCTTTTAAAAAATGTGACTATTAGAAAATTTTAAGTCGTACACATGGCTTGTATTCTGTTTCTATCAGACAGCCATTGACTTGACGGGTTCAAGGCCTCTTGCTCCTCCAGTAATAAAATAATGACAATTGCCACAGCCTCAGCCATGGCCAGGTACTGTGTCTACACCCTACCTCGTATCTCGTTCACTTCTCACCAGAGGACTGGGAGGAAGAGAGTCTTTATCTCATTTTAGAGCTGGAGAAACTGAGGCTCAATGAGAGGTAGGTGTTCTCTGCAGGTTACCCAGCCAGGTTAGAAATGAGACATGAAATCTCAGTTTCTAGGTACCCTTTGGCCCAGGCTGGTCCTGGCTAGGCAGTTGTGAAATCAGGATACAGGGGCCGATGGAATTTGCTGGTGGCTTGAAGTGATTGCAATGGCTGACCCCTTGTCAGAAGGAGAAATGAGTCAGTGCCGAAGTGTTAAGTACAGGACCAGGGAGACAGAGTCTCCCCCAGGACAGGGCGGGCAGCCGGCCACTTGTTCTGATGGACCCTCAGCAGCTGGGAGCTTCCCCATGGTGTGGGAAACCCTGAGTAAGTGCTGGTGCTTCCAGTAGGGTGAGCCTATGGGGCCAGAATGAAGACTTGCACTGGGCCCCCATCCATTTGGATGTATTTCTGGAAAGGCCCTGATGGCTCATAAAGTTCTATTTTTAAATACTCAGCTATTTCCAGGCGACAGAATGGGAGATATTCGTCCTGCAGCCCTGTTGCAAAAGAGACTCGAATACAGGGTTCTCACCACCTCTGTCACCCAACACACACTCAGTCTGGCCCCAGCGAACCTCCTTAAAGTTCTAGTATATGAGAATTGGGAGTGACAGCAAAATATGGACATGACGCTGCTACCACCACCACCACTAAAATGACCTGCATCACCGTGCCCACTGGCACCACCACTGCCACTGCAATCACCATCCCAAGCACTGCCACCATTATTATTGCCATCATCACCATCAACGCCACCATCTCTGCCATCACTAACTCCATCATCAGCACCCGACTACCATCATTACCATCACTACCACCACCACCACCACCACCATCACAACCACCATCACCATCATTACCACAATCACTAACTCCATCACCACGAACCATCACTACTACCACCATCATCACCATCATCATCACTAAAACTACCATCACTAACTCCATCATCAACATCATGGCTGCCACCACCACCACTAAAACCACCTGCATCACCATGTCCACTGTTACCACCATGGCAACTGCAACCACCATCACCAACTCTACCACCATCATCACCACCACCATCATAACCATCGTCACCATCATCACTACCACCACCACCATCACCACCAGCAGCACCACCATTGCCATCAACACCACCACCATCATCAACCTCCATCTTCTAGTCATTTTCTTTTCCAAATTCCTAAAGACAATCTTTTATATTTCTGGTGCATTTTATAAAGTGCTTTCTCACCCAAAGCTTCACTGACTTTTTACATGAGAAAACCAAGGCCCAGAGAGGCAGTGATTTGTTGGAGGTCATACAGGCAGTGGGTGCCTGAGCTAGATCTCAGCTCAGGATGTCAGGTCCAGCGCTGTCTCTGCCATGTTTTTGCCCATTCCACAGTCGTGATACACAAAAGCTCACTGAAAAAGAGCCCCTGGAGTGTTGGGACTCAAAGCAATCTCAACACACATTCCTTCCAAATTCTTCATCATACCAGGGGGTGGGAGTTGAAGAGGGCAAGGGCAAGTGAAAGGTCACACAGCAAGTTACTGATGGAGAATGGGGCCAGCACCCCTCCTGCTGAATTCACCCTGCTAAATTTAGTGTGGCTACATGTGGGGGTTGGGCAGGACGTTGTCAGCAGGGGCCAGGTTTGTGTGGTGTATAGCAGCCAGCTAAGGAGAGTGATATTCCTCTGACGGTACTGGGGAGCCATTGGGAGGTTTAGGCAGGAGAGGAAGGACCACAAAAGACCCTTAGGTAGCTTCTGCCAAAAGGCCTCCCACCCAAATGCCTGGAATAGGCACAAGTGTTATTTGCTCTCAGGAGCCCTAAGCACTGGCATGCAGCCATGTACACTCACCCGGACGCCAGTGATGCCAGGGGGGCCGGGGAGCCCATCCTCGCCCATCAGTCCCTCCTGGCCCTTCTCGCCACGCTCACCATCAGGCCCTGGGTCACCCCTGTCCCCCTGGGTGGGAAGGGCATGAAGAGAAGACAGAGAGAAAGAATAATTAGTCACTAAGCCAAGCAGAGGACTCAGACCTCAGAGTGCATTCAGATGTCCAGAGCTAACCAGCTTCTGGATTCCCTGATGGTTCTCTGAGCTGCCAAAAGGGTTGGGCTGGCATGGTCCTGCCGGCACAGGGAATGTCCTGACATGGCGATTGCTGGTGTCCATGCCTGGGCCCAGGAGTGGGTGGCTCAGGGAAGGGAGGACCCTGACCACGCTCACCCCATGAAGTTCACAGGAAGGGGCCAGGTTCAGGAGACTAGGGTTAGCTCTCTCCAATGCAGATACATGGGGAAGACAAGAGTCCTAATACACTGAAATAGAAAAAATTTAAAATTTTATTTATTTATTTTTAGAGAGACAGGAAGAGGGAGAGAGAAACATCAATGTGTGGCTGCCTCTCATACACCCCCTACTGGGGACCTGGCCCACAACCCAGGCATGTGCCCTGACTGGGAATTGAACCAGTGACCTTTTGGTTCACAGGCCAGCCCGCAGTCCACTGAGCCACACCTGCCAGGGCTAAATTTTTATAAAGAAAAAAAATATTTGCCAAACTCTGCTTCTTTGAACTTCTTCCATTTTTCTGAATTGAATTTTCAACCTCTCCTGACATGCAAACAGTTTCCAACATTAATAAGAGGTAATTGTTTTGATTGCTACGTACCAGTCTCAGCAGTGAAATAATGGTTCCAAGGTTACACAGCCAATTAGCAATAAACTAAACTTTAAAGGCATAATTCAATCAGACTGTACGGTCCTGTAATTGTTTTTGTTAATGTCTTTGTCTACTGTGAGCACATGTCCCCATTGCTGCCTGCTCCACATGGTTCTCATTCTCACTGGCTGCCGAGCATGCCCTCTGACGAGTGGATGGCAGCTAGCACTTACAGAGCCCTGGCCGTGTCCCGGCCATGTCTGGCAGGCGGGCTGTGCCAGAAGGGGGCATGGGCTGTGGCCCTTGGCCCCACAGCAGAGCAGGTGCAGCATAGGCAGTGGCCACAGAGGGACAAGGCAGTGCCCATCAGAGGCTGCCCCCATCAGGGCTGGCAGGCCTGGTGGGACCTATGGCCAGTCTGAAGGTGGCCCAGCTGCGACAGTCTGAGAGGCCCTCAGGAGACAGGATGAAGTCACGGGTACAAGGAAGGGGCGGGTGGGGGAGCAGGCTTCAAGAAGCAAAGTGTCTTTTGCCAGTTTTGTTTCCTGGCCCCATGCTTTATGAGGGATGCGGATAAACTGGTGTGCGTCCAGGAGAAAGAGTGGGTACAGAGGGCGTGAAGCCACAGCGTGGCAACAGGGTCGCTGAGAGGACCCACCGTAGGCCAGCCCTGCTGGGGCCTGGGCTTTGGGTGAATGGGGCTGGTGTGGGGGATTGCAGGGCAGCTTCTAGCTCAGCCAGGGAGGACTTCCCAATGGAGAGAGGTCCAGAGATGACACAGATGGGGGAGACTCCAAGCTATTGTGTGGACCAGCACAGAGCAGACCTGGGCACCAGAAAGGGGCCAGGCAGGTGGCTTTCTGAGGTCCCTGTTCCCTGACATTCTTCGATTCCAAGCATGACCTGGCATGGAAACAGGGGGCCGGCCTTGATGACCTTCTCACAGACGCCCCTGGCTCCATGATTCCCCTTCTGGCTCATCATTTCTGGCCACCTACTGTCCTAGCTTTCAGAGGCAGGCAGCTGTTCAGGTGGCTCAGCTGATTTGCAGTGAGTGGCCCCAGCCCGGGCCCTGCAGGAGCTCCGGCTCCAAGGGCCTCCCAGACTCCCACAGCCTGGGCTCTCACACAGCTGGGGTGGGGGTCTTTATGGGTTCCATGCAGAATGGGCTCTGGGGGTTCTAGAGAATCTTGTGGTGCTAGGACATCTGCTAACGTCCAGGAGAGCTTTACAAGTTGACTAGCTCAACTCTCTCAGTTTACAGATGAGGAAACTGAGGCCCAGAGAGAGGCAGAGACTTCCCAAAGCCACACATAAATCCGTGGCAGAGCACGGTGAGCACCCAGGGTTCTGGTTCCTTCTAATTTCAAGGTTCTGTGCTCCGGGGACAATGTCTCTCTCACTTCGGGGGGTTATGCCGCCTAAATTCAAATCTTGCTGCCACTTCTCAATAGCTGTGCAAATCTGGGTAAGTTCTCTCATTTGTAAAATGAGCACCAGAGTGTCACTGTGAGGGTTGAAAGATAATGCTCCATGTGACACTTTAGCATAGCCTCTGGCGCACGTGCTAAGAGTCACTGCCACTGTCCTCCGCCACCGACCCCGACACCGCAATGGGCTGGTTGTCAGCACACTCAGCAGGGATAATCAGCATAAAAGCACTCTGTAAACTCTAAAGTGCTGCGCACCTCCCAGAGGTTGTTTTCACCATGAAGGTGATTCAACAAACCCCATGGAGAACACAGGTTCTCTCCTGGGAGTCCCATGAGGACCAGGGAAGACACCGCATGTCTGCATGACTCTTCTGGCCCAGGGGCTGGGGGAGAACTGGCTTTGGAGGGAGGGACAGAGGAAGTAGCCAGGGCCCAGTGGCTGTGACCGGTGAGCGGGAAAGACCATGAGAGGCCCTAGGTCTGAAGACCCCTCCCATCCCACCACAGCCACGATTCTACAGTGAAGCAGGCGGCTGCCCAGAAGGGGAACAGGCCTCAGCCTCATGCCCGTTTTCTCGCCTGCTACGTGGGGACCGTGATGCATATAGCTAACTCACAGGGTATCTGGGAGGAGTAAATGTGTTAATTCGCATAAAGCCCTTAAGGCAGGAGGTGCAAACCCACCGTGAGCACACAGAGCATCTTGGCCACAGTGTTCTTCAATGTCACTAAACAGTGAGCAGGCACTTGGGAGAGGGCGTGGAGGGGCCGTGGGGATACCCTGGTTACACCCTAGGATGCAGCAGGGTGTGGAGGGAGAGAGGCAGGCAGAGGGTGCTCTTGCCCCTGCAAGAAAAATGTAGGGCAGATGGGAGCCAGCCAGGGGCCATCATGGAGGCATCTTGGGAGAAGGGGAAGCCCCGGACCCCGCAACAGAGGGGACAGGGCAGTGGGGGTGGTGGTGTAGGGATGTGGGGGGGATTCAGGTCCAGAGAAGAGAGGTGCTTATCTGAGGTCACATGGAGAGTAAATGGATGACACAGGGAATCCTGGAACACGGCACTTGGGACCCTGGGCTGGGGAGCTGACTCACAGTGTTACAGGTCAGCTCTGGGGAAAGCCCATGCTGGGCCAGAGACGGAGGCCAGGGCCGGGCCTGAGCTGGAGGTAGGGCTGGCATCAGAGAGCAGTGCTCGCCTGCCGGGGGTTCAGGGGAGCTCCAGCACTGCCGTAAGGCTCTAGCATCTGTGGCGGACAGATGGATCTATGGGACCCGGCACATCTGAGTTCAGCCCATGGGCTTTGATGCCCGTCAGCCCCGCATTTGTATTTTGGATCCTACAGACACTGAATGAATACACCTGTACCTCCCTCTGAGCCTCTTCACCTTCAGATCGGGAACATGGTGTACAGAGCAAGCCAAGGCTTGGGTTTGGCTGTGCTAATTATTAGCTGTGTGTCCTCGGGCAAGCTGCTTAACTCTGAGTCTCAGTTTACCTAAAGACACAACTTACCCCTGCAGTCAGTATTGATCGAGACGGTCCATTTCAAGGACTTAGCGTAGTACCTTGTACATGTCTGATCAGTCCTCCGTAAGTAGTGGGTTACAGCCTTGGGTGGTAATGACTATTGCCCTGATCATTTAGGGTGTTTGGAAGACAATCAACATCAAAGCTGCTGGCTCTGGGCCTGGCATAGGGCGGGCATTCAGGCACCAGCCTTAGCCAAGAGAAGCTGCAGTTATGAGGGGAAGGGAAGTGGGGAGGAGTAGAGAGTGGGCTGGGGATGATCCTCAAAACTGCCTAAGCAGGGTGGGGACAGTAGGCAGGGTGGGGGACGGGTGCTGGGGGGGCTCACCCCTCACCCACTCTCACTGGGAACCAGCTGGAGTTCTGCTCTCAGAGCTTTATGAGAACCGAATGCTTCTGGGAGAAAACTTAGGTATTGGATGGGAGGGCAGTGGGGGGAAAGGTAGGGGCAGTTCCAGAACACATCTTTCCCCCCCAGACCCCACACCAGAAGGACACTTACCTTCAGCCCATCAGGCCCTGCAGGGCCACTGTCACCCTCGAGGCCCGGCTCTCCCTGGGGAGAAGAGACAAGGAGGCATTACTGGGGAGGGGGCCCCGTATGCTTTTACTTCCTCCCCTCTTTGAGGCAGGACCCCCAGTCCCTGACCTCTAGTTAGTGGGGCCCCACCCCGGCACACACAGTGGGTGGCTCAACTGTGAATGAGCAGGAGGCTGAGGCACCCACTCAGCTCCCAGAAAGAAGAGGCAGACCCCCTGAGCACAACCTGCTGTCTGCAGGGTGGGCTGGGCCGGGGCTGCCTGAGGACTCAAGTTAGAAATTGCTGGTCACAGAGCCATCCTGGATGGTTAGTTAGCCTGGGATGCAGCACAGCCTAGTGGGGGAGAAAGGCCTTGACGTCAGGCAGACCTCAATCAACGCTCCCTATGGGCTTCCCAATCTCTGGCGGTTTGACCACGAGCAAACTATTCAGCCCCCATAGGCATCTGTTTTCTCATCTGAAAGTGGGGCTGATCCCACTTCCTTTAAGGGTTCCTCCAGGGCACAGTATGAGCGCCCACAAACGGTGGCCGCTGGTGACACTGCTCCTGGAATCAGAGCGAGCCGTGTGTAACTCCTTGGTGGAATCCCCGTTCTCAGATGAGGAAAGTGAGGCCGGCCCTCTGACTTTCTTGCCAGCAAGTTTGGGAATGATACCCAGACCCTGGACTGATCCAAAAGAAACCAATTTCTTGGTTGCAGGCCTTCCCAGAGCCTTGAAGATGCTACTGCTAATGTGCCAGAGGGAGCACCGAGCAGGCAGTGAGTCCCAAACATCCTGGCCACAGAATGCTTTTCTTTGAAGAGCTCTCGACACTATGGGAACGCTGACCCGCCAAGGGAGGCTGAGATTCCCAGTCTATTTCTGCAAGTGAGGAAACAGACTCAGGGCCATTGAGTAAAGCCCTCTCCCACCCAAACACCCCTGCGAGAGGGAAGGGGGGGCTTCCCAGGGGGAATACATTTGTTTTGACTTACCCGCTGCCCAATGAGGCCCTGCTCCCCAGGGCTGCCGAGAGGCCCAAGGTCACCCTAGGAGAAACCAAACACAAGTCCACTGGTATGTGTAGGGCCAGCCCCAGCCCTCACAAACTCTGATAGGCAGGGGTGGGGGGGCAGCCCTCTCTTCCCAAGAACCAAAGAGAAATTTTAAAACACCAACCAGAGCCCCTGCTGCAGTCAGCCCAGGCCACCACCGCCATCATCACACTTGTGCAGTGCTAAGCCTTTAACAGTGCCAGGGTTAGGGGCGCCGTCGAGACTTTGCATGTAACTAGAGCCACCCCACACCTCAGATTCCCTACCTTGGACCTGACCCTTGAACACCACAGGTTTGAACTGCACCAGCCAATTGAAAAAATCCTCGTGTAAGTGAATACACACAGTTCCAACCTGTGCTGGTCAAGGGGCAGCTGCACATTTTTATTTCACACGTTTAGTCCTCATAACAGCCCCATCAGGAAAGGTGTCTTCTTTTTTATAAATGAAGACATGGAAGGGCCAAGGGGTTAAGTAACCAGCCCAAGGTCACGGCTAGTAAGTAACAGGTTCAGGATCCAAACACAGGTAGGTTGGCTCCAGAGAATGTCAGATGCAGTGATGGCAGCTCTGGCTGGCCACCTCCTTTCCTCTCCCTGAGCACCTTGAAGAGAAACCCAACAAGGAAGAGGCTCCAAATAAGCCAGAATCAGTGTCACCACCTCCCCAAGGGACCTCAAAAGGGTCTTTCTCCTGCAGCGATTTCCATGCTGCACGACCTTCCTGCTGGTGTCCGGGGCGCAAGGAGAAAGCAGAGCTCTGAGCCCGCAGCCCTGCCCCAACCTGAACGGTCCCACTTGTCAGTTTTTTCAAAGGGGTGGTTTTCGGCATTGCTTGAGCAAAGGATTCTGGAAGCCAAGACAGATAGTCCAGGCCTGGTCCAACTCCCTCTGAATGTCTGGGAGCCTCAGGCACAGATGGGGGGCCATCTGCCTCCATCCCACAGCCCCTCAAGGACCCCCCAGGCCCTGCCTCAACAATACCCTCAGGCCACCAGCACCACTCTGGGGCCTGCTGAGGGAGCAGAGTCCTCTTCCAACAATGGAGTGGGAGGGGGCTCTCTCCGCAGCCCAGGTATCAATGGGTGCCTATTTCCCAGCAGGTAAAGAGGGGCATTGGTGCTAAAATGCAGGTGGTATTGGGAGGCAAGGAGGTAGGGCTGCCCCAGTGTGGGAGTAGGGGCAGGTGCCAGAAAAGACATTGCTGGGCAGGTGGTGGGGGCAGGGGCACTGGGACGGCTGGGCCCTCGGCTGTGGCCATGGCCAGGTGCACAGAGAACCCATTATCCAGGGCACGAGAAAGGCTTTGGTGGGGAGCACGTCGCTGCCAGCAGGAGGCTGGTTTCAGCAAGTCATTTCTGTTCGTCTTTCATCTCTCCTCACCTTCATCCCGGCTTCCCCAGGAAGGCCTGGTTCTCCCACTGCACCAGGTGGCCCCTGCAAAAAAACGCCATTGGTTCCTTCCAGAGCAAGGTCTGGCCCTGGGTTGTAAGGGAGGAGATAACTGAGGTAGGCTCAGAGAGGGCAAGGGATGTGCCTGAAGTCACATAGCATGAGAGACACAGAGGGGTCTCGGGAGCTTGGAGATGGGACTAGGGGAAAAGTGATGATCGGCTTGGACAGCTGAGCCTCGGGCTCCACAGAGGCTGCTGGAGCCTTCTCCCTCCCCAAGAGTGTGGTTTACCACATTAGGAGCCCCTTGGCAAGCACAAGGAAGAAAATTTCATGATTCGCATAAGGCCAGGAGAGGAAGCCAGCAACTGCTGTGTTCAGGGCTGAGTGATTCCAGCCATTCTCTCTGCAGCTGGGCCAGGAAGACAAGGGCAGGAAGTGGTCCTGAGTTATCACCATTGGCATGGCTGCCTAAACCCTGGGGCTCGGTTTTCTCCTCTGGATAAGGCAGGGGTGTCTGAGGCTCCTTCCAAGCTCCTTACTGCATGACCTTAAGAGGGCTGATTCTACAACCGAACTGGGCTCGGCTGAAGTCCCAGCAGGGTGAGGGCGGGGGCATTGCTGCTTTCCCTGGTGCCATAAAGGAGGCACTGCCAACCCCTACCCCCACGAGGGTGTTGGCACCCTGCATCCCACCCACGTCCCCTGGGACTGGGCATCCAGCTCCTCACCCTCTGCTGTTAGAGTGCATCTACCCTCTTGGCCAGGGTGCCTACTCTTCAGTCTCTGCAACACACAGGACACAACTTTTGCCCCAGGCCTGGGCAGAGACCCCTACGGAGGCAGGCTGGGAGGGGCTGCCACCCCCTTAGCAGCATCTCGGGACAAACAAGGGTCCCTCAGCACTCACCTTGGGCCCCATCTGTCCTGGAGGCCCAATTGCTCCCTGGGGTCCCTGAGGGCCCTAGAAGACAGACAGATACATAGACAACTGGGAAAATCCAAACTGGGCCCTCTTTGGGGTCTGAGGCCTGATAGTATAGTCTGGGAGGTGGGTGTGGTGGGCACCCACAAAACCTGGCACCGTGCAGCCCACAGCCCCAAACCAGTGCCATGCTGAGGATCTTGGTATCTCCAGTGTATCCCCTCCAATCCATCTGCACGCTCTCCTGTTCATCTACCTAAAACCCAGCAGGGCCCTCCCCTGCTCAGAAGCCTTCCAGCTCAGAAGGCTTGCTCACTCTGTTCCCTCTACCTGGATGCCCTTCCACTTCAGATCTACTTCTGGGAACCCCCCTCCCTCCCCCCCGCAGGCCCTGGTCAAACCACTGTTCAAAACGGCATCTGCTTGGCCTCAAGATATGAGAATGGAGTGTGGCCTCGGGGATAGAGGCCTCCTGAGCTCTCCCTGCCCCACTGGGGGCTCTTCCTCCTGAGCCCCTGGAGACTCTGCCCTCTCATCTCCACCCCCAGCAGCACCACTCCACAGCTCCCTGACGGGGCTCCCCAGCACTGGGGCTGCGCCCTTCCCCTCCCCCGCCCAGGTCTGGCTCTTGCCCCTCCAGCCCCACTGGTCCCTGCAGTTCCCAGTCGGCATGTTAGTTTATTCTCATCCTCCCCGCCCCGCTTCCCTTTTCACTGTGCTGAGCACTCTACACATCACACACTTTTCCCTTTCATTGCCACGACAGGGTGACAACGTAAGGACCGTTATTTCCATGTTACTAGCAAGAAAACTGAGGCTGGAGGCTTAGACTCAACCCAGAGTCCCTGAACTCCCCAGGCAGCGCTCTTCCCACATCTGAGGCTGTCCCATCAGCCCCAGCATTGTCCCTCTCTAGCTTCTCTCCTTGGGTGACCACTGGCCCCCACCAGCTGCCTGGGCACAGATGCAATGAGGGAGGGAGGGGCACTTACCGGTTCTCCTGGGAGGCCCTTGGTGCCTGGCGGGCCTGAGGGACCCGGGATGCCCTGCAGGGACAAGCAGAGTTGACTTTAGTCTTCTCCACCTTGCCTGTCCCCTTGGCCTCAGTCAAGCCATCTCAGAGTATGAGGTCCTACCCCCCACCCCCTACCCTCTGCTGGGTGACAGATGGGGTTGCTGAGTCCCAGGGAAAGAGGCATGCCAGAGGGTCTTCAGTGCAGGGAGTGGCAACTAGAAACTGGGGTTTCCACAGCAGGATGGGAACTTGGCTAAGGGGCTGTTATCTTCCCACACAGCCCACAGAATCTCAAGAACCAGTGGTACTTACGGGAAAGCCTCGGGTGCCCAAGTGTCCTCGCTCACCAGGTGCGCCCTGGAAGCACATTTGGGTTCACTAGAGGCACATTTCACAAAGCAGGGAGCGGGGTGGGGGGCTGGCAGCCATGACCTGACATACCTGCTGCCCAGGCTGGCCCGGTCTGCCCTGCGGTCCTGGAGGGCCCTGCAGGGAGCAAAGCACTCAGTGGTGAAGGGGGTACTTGGGAGGCCCCTTGACAGAAGGGGGACCCACACTCCCACGGGAGATATAACGAACCATGGGACCCACCCTTCTCCACAATGTGCAGGTGGGGAAACTAAGGCCCAGCAAGGGGAGTGGCTCGCCTTAGGTACTCTGGGTTGAGAACCAAGGACCACGTGTGCCTGAAGGGGCTAGAAGCAGCTTAGCCTCTCAGGGGCCCTGGAGGGGTTTGGGGTCCAGGGAACGGGGCCAGAGGCCATGTGTGGTTCCTCCTCACTCTCACGCTTCCCGCTCTCTCTCATTCATAGGCTTTCACTCACTCTCACTCTTGGTCTCAAAGCTCCTTCTCCCTTTCCCTGCCCCCATGCTTGCTGCTTAGTGGTGCTTGTGTGCCTGTGGTGTTGGGTGGGGGGGGTGGGGACGGAGGGCAGGAGTGGCTGGATGAGCTGTCAGGAACTAGGAACTACCCTACAGCCTCTCATGGACTCCTGGTTGTCTCCAAGGGGCCTCATGCCGAGGAGGATGTGAGCCCTGTTTCCTGGATTCTTGACTTAGCATGGGAAGTGAGAGGAAGGGCAGGCCATGGGGGTTCGTACCTTCAGACCCTGGGGCCCCTGCTCCCCAGCTGGTCCATCTGGTCCTCGGGGGCCCTGGAACAGGGAAAAGGGACTAGCACAGTGGACAGCAGGGGTCTCCCTCGGGCTGGGAACCAGGAGGGTGGGGCTGGCCGGAGCCTTGGGCTTTTCCCTGCCGAGCCTGAGGCTTCCTCCTCCTCTGAGCATTTCCCCGCTCACTCCCACCCTGAGGCAGGCCACCCCTGTGCAATGTGTCTGCTGGGATGGCTCTGCAGAGGGGTCCCATGGGTGCACTCTGCTAGAGGCCTTACCGCTCCAGAATGGGGTCAGTGGTGCCTTTAAACCCTGTTTAAAGAGACCATGGGTGGTCAGCCAGCCAGCCCATTTCACAGACACAGAGACTGAGGTCCAGAGCCAAGAGACGCATGGCCAAGTCCTCACAGCCAGGTCTTCAGACTCTGCTGTTGCATGTTTTCCCCAGGGCACACTTGGGCATAAACAGGTATATGAACCACAGCCCTTGGGAACACCGACAGAGAAGGACCTGGGGAGGGTCTGCTTGTGGCCACAGCTCCCTCTCCAGCCAGCTGTCCAAACTCATCTAGCCTAGCTCACGTGAAGAGGGGACAGGAGCAGGGCAGGGGTCCGATGGCTGTTCCCTGGAGTTCTGGACTCAGGTCTGAGCCTCGAGACAAAATTCTTGTCTTTTGAGAGTTAGAAGGTCTCTGGGGCAGGTGGAATCTCCCTGTGCCCCCACTGAACAGATGGGAACACTGAGGCCAAGGGAAGTGAATTGTCTGAGGTCTCTTTAGCACATTAGCAGCTGGTATCCCTTCCAGGGTTCCACCACTGCCCCGCATGTCCCCTCCATGGGATGGGACACAGATGGGATAGGGTGCCCCGGGAAAGGCCCCCGTGGAGAACGCTGTGGTGTCTGTTCTGTTGAGGGTCAGAGGGGCTGTGTTGGAGAGACAAAGAGGATCCTATGAAGGAGGCTGGCCTACCCAGCCTGGGAGCTCCTGGACTGGCCACAAAAGGGGGCTGGGGAAGTGCCTGGGTGGAAGGGAGATGAGGCATGAGAAAACAAAATAAGAAATTACTTAAAAACTGAACAAGGAAGTTTTTGATTAATAATTGAGTTGGAAAAAGTGACAGTTGCTCTTATCTGCTGCTTGGGGCCCTGGATGCTTCTGCTCCACACCACAGTTTTAAATAGTGCCTCACTGACTACATCAGCTGGGATGGGAGGCCCTGAGGTGGTGGGGGCTACAGCTGGGTGGTTTGGCGGTTCATCTGGGAGCCTTTGTTCCCAGCGTCCCGAGCCTAGAGCCCAGTGGGGGTCCAGGGCTAGGCACAGTGGTGCTCTGGAAATTGTCACGTCCCAGGGACAAGGGACTGCTCCTTGCTCAGCCTCAGTTATCTCAGTAATGGGGATGAGAAGTCTTTATAATGCCCACGGGCAGTTCAGCACCTGGCCTATATAGTAAGTGCTCATTAAAACCTGGCTCTGCCAGAGGAGGCTGCAGGCTCCCGAGGGTCAGAGACACAGAGGAATGGCTCAGTGAATCTGGATGTAGACCTTTCCCCAGAACAAGCAGCTTATATCATGCTGCATAGAACCAGCTGAGAGTCTTCACAGGTCCCAGACGAGGTTTGATTACAGGGTATGTGGGTGCAAGTTCTGGTTTTGCTGCCAGCTTGCTGTGTGATCCCGGGAAAGCCCCTCGCCCTCTGTGGGCTTCAGGTTCAGGTGGACACTATCAGACCCTGTGTTAGATTGAACCCGTGTTTCATGGACAGGGGCCAGTGGAGATGGAGCCAGATTTGGGTGGAGCATCCAGGATCACAGGAGCCAGAACAGAGGCTGAGCAGAAGGGTGGGCATCTGGGCCTTTCTGAGAGATGTCGTCTGGCCTCCAGCCTCTGTCTCTCCCTGGGAAGGAAGAGCTCTGGGAGTGGAGCAGAGGCCCAGAAGGGTCAAGGGCTCAGCCCGAATCACACAGCACCCTGTTTATCCCAGGAATCAAGGCCTTTCTGGAGAAAGGTTCTGTGACCTGTAATAACAGTGACAACAATAGCAGTAGCAGCAATAATAGTGAAAGCTATTGTCTTTGTTTACACACAAGGAAGCAGCCTATGGTCACACAGCCAGTAAGTAGAGGAGCCAGAATTTTAACCAAGTCAGTCAGATGCACATGGTTCCCCACCACTACCTGTCACTGTGTATCAGTGTGAGAGTGAGCTCCCCATCACAGCAGGTGTGCAGGTCAGGGCCTAGGAGAGCCTGCCAGGAAGGCTCTGTGCTAGGGCAGGGTGTTAGAGAAGACGCCTAAGATCCCTGTTACCTTAGGGACTCTGCTATCCCCTGGGCGTACCAGAGAGCTCTGGAAGCTTGGGCTGGCTCAGGAGAAAGAGGACCAACCTTCCTGCCTGGAGGGAAAAGGAGGCAACGGGCCCCAGCCACCCTCCCTCCTCACTGTGCAGGGAGAGGACAAAGGCACCCACACACCCGCACCCTTGCTCTGGCCACTCTGCAGCTCGTCCTGTGTCCTGCAAGTCCTCCTTCCTTCCTCAAATGAACACAGCTGTGCCTGCTGGAGGCGGGTCTGGATTTCTCTCAGAGCCACAAGTCTGTTCTCCTGTAGTCTGAAGTCACAGCTGGAGCTTGGGGCAAGGAGCCCCTGCTTGGGACAGAAAATCTGGCCAATAGCAGCTTTGTGAGAAAGAGGTCGGCTTTGGAATGCAGAGGGAATGAATACACGCCAAGCGCACCCTACGCACAGCTGCCTATCCAGAGCCGACCTGTGCGAGGTGCTGATGAAGGCGCATAATCCCCATGGCCACCCCATGAGGTTGGTTCTGCTGCTGACCCATTTCACAGAGGAAAGCTAAAGGCTCACAGAGGGGAAGTCAGGATTCAGGGCCAGGTCTGCTGGTCTCTAAGCCCTACTCACAGGAGCAGAATCCAGTGGTAGCACCTGAATCTCAGAATCCTCCCAGCTCCCTCAAAGTGGGTAAGTGGAGGGAGAGTGCAGTCTCCCATGGTCTTCTCCATCACCCTGCCCCAGCACACAGCCTTCCTGGCAGTCTCTTGTAGGCCCAGACCTGCATAGTTCTTGTGACGGGGAGCTCACTTCCACACTGATACAGTGACTGGTAGTGGTGAATGAAAGTGGGCATCCAGATGACTGGAGATCAAATTCTGGCTCCTTACAACCTCTTCCTAACATCACCTTCCAAGCCTTAGAGAGGTTAATGCACAGGACTGAGGTCCTAGAGCTGATGACTGGGAGCCCTGAGACTCACTCTTATACCTGCCTAACCTCAGAGGTACTACTCTTTCAACTGGGGCCCATGGACCCAGGCTCTGTCTGCAATTCTACCAAGAGCAGAGGGCCCAGAGCCCCCAGAGCCCCACCCTGTCCCTGGCCTCCATCCCTAGTGCTCATGATTCCCAGGGTAGGAGGGTGGGGGACTTGGGAGGTGGGGGATAGCAGGGCCCATCTGCACAAGGGCAGGGAAGCAGGCAGGGCCTTGCAGACAGAGCTCCAAGTCCATTGTCCATGGCACATATGGGGAAACTGAGGCCTGGAGAGCAGCAAGGCCTTGCTAAGGTCACAGAAAAAGCTGGGATCTTCAGGGGCCCGGGGATGACGACCACCCAGAATTGAGATTTTTAGCAGCACAGTGGGAGCCTCTCTAAGTTCCCCACTGTCCTCAGTAGTGACCCCAATTGTGCAGTGGGCAACAGTGGCCTGGTAGGCTGGGGACCCAGAGGGCAGATGCCACAAGTTTAAAAAAAATGTATTTTTTATAAAATGTTCATCAGAATAGAGACTTCAAACAACCAATGAAAAGATGAAAACTCAGGTTAGAAATACATATTATGCCAGGATTTACTAGTTCACTGTTAAAAAATACCTTATATTTGCTCTTAGGTATTTTGAGTAATGAGTAATTACTATATTTCACACATAGGATAGGTGGTACTTTACCTACATTAGAATTATATCAACTTTTAGATGGACATTTAAATTGTTTTACTTTTAATATTGTCAGATCCCACAGGTTTTGCATTCCTGCCAAACCCAGCAGGGGGGAGGGGCTCCTGGTCCTGAAGCTCCCCTCCCAGCCTTAGACTTTGATGTGGTTGGGAGCCTGGGTTTCCTCAAGCCGGAGATACATTCTTCCCCCCACTGCTGGGAAGGAGTGCCGATGGGAGCCTGCTCCTTCCATCTGGAGGGAGTGGGCAAGGCCTGGGCCATTGTAGCTCACCCTCCAGCTAATGTGGCTTCCAGGAGGAAATGTGCACAAGGCCAAGGTGGGACCTGGCTGTCAATGGGCCGTGGGCCACTTTCATAGACCCAGGACATGCTGGGAGGGGCCCTGCCGGGTCAGAGAAATTCCTCTTAATTCCCCCTTTCCCAGGCAGACTGCTCAGGCCATCTGGTTCAGGGGAAAATTCAAAACCACTTGAAATTCAGCCAAGAGGAGCACAACCATCACAGATGCCTCATGTGGCGCTCGGCTAGCAGGCCTGGGCTGCCTGCACTACCTGTACCATCTCGTTCACAGGGCTGCACGGCCCGGCACCTGTGCACCAGTTGCCCTCCCTGCAATTGAAAGTAAGGATGCATTCAGTTTGCAAAACATCCAGAGTAACTGGGTTCGAATCCCAGCTCTGTACTTTCTAGCTCTGAAACTTGAGGCAAGCGACTTAACCTCTCTGTGCTTTAGTTTCCTTGTCTGTAAAATAGAATTAAGCATAGCACCTACCTTAAAGGGTAGCATTGAAGATTAAATGAGTTAATATATATCATAAGATGGTGCCTGGCACATAGTAAGTACTAGCAATTACCTCTTGCTACCATGCTGAGGCCAGTCCTTGCTTAAAACTCTCCAAGGCTCCCCACTACCCTTGGAGCATAGCCCATAAGCCTAGTTCTGGTGTTTGAGGTCCTGCTTCGCTTGGTACCTGCTAACTCTTCATCTCATCCTTCGTCCCTGAACCAATGGGGATCCCTAAACATGCAATACCATCTCTTGCCTTAGGGCTTTCCCTCTGCCTGGAATCTGGCATCACTCAAGCACTGCCCCCTCCCTGAAGCCTTTCCGGGTACCCTGTCCAGGTGAGGTGCCTCCTCTAGGCTCCCAAGCTGCCCTATGCTTCCACCGACGACATGCTCATGACCTTAAACTGTCTGTTTGGCCAACTTGATTGAGTCATAAGGGCAGATAGGCATCATGCCGGTCCTAGTCCCTGTGGTACCGACAGAGCCTCCACCGGTGGCCCACACAGAGTAGGCGTGAGTAAAAGGTGGTTGAGTGAATGAAGGGACAAGATCCCGTTTGTGCCCACTAGTTGGCAAGGCCTGGTGCTCAGAAATGGGCTGGAAAAGACGCCTGGGGTGGGGTCCCACAGTGAGCCTAGAACCCTGCCTGGTGCTGTAAAGGTCAAAGATCTCAGGACTGGGCAGGGGGCAAGGTATAGGAGGTAGTCTCTCCGGCAGGTGACCAGTGTCAGCCCCCAGGGGCTGGGCCCCACTTACCTGGCGTCCCTTTGTTCCCCTCATGCCTGGCGGGCCTCGAGATCCTGGAGGACCCTGTGGGAGGAGAGAGTGTTTGGAGAAGCCCTTTTTAAGGGACTGAGTGCATGCAACCCTGAGGGCTAGGAGTGAGGGGCAAAGCTTGGCCTCAGGGGCAGCCCCCTGCCCAGGCTCCACAGGCTTCGTATTAAAGGGTTTGGCCCAGTGGGGCAACGTGTCCCACTAGGACAAGCAGGGATAAGCTGCAACATCTAGCAGGAGTCTGCCCTGGGTTTCATGGGGCCCTCAGCCCTTCCTAAGAATCCTTAGTGGGGACAGGCCTCCCTGGGTGACCCATTTCCTTCTTTTTCTCAAAATCCACAATAAGAAGCTACATGGCACTTCTGAAAAAAGGTCTCTTTAAATTCCAATTTCTTCTTTTCTCCCCCCAACAGCAAGGAGAATGTGGCACCCCAAGTTCTGTCCCTGCCCCTGCCCCCAAGTATCACCTGAGAGCTACCTGAGAGCCTAGAAAGAGCCCTGGGGTTACAGGGGGAAGAACCAGACCACAGCCCTGAGGTGAGGGAGGGGGAGGGGCAGCTTGCTTGGGAAGGGAGGTTCACGAATGGGCAAATGGGTGGGAGAGCTAGGCGAAGTGGAGGTGGGGGGAGGCAAAGAGATGGGAATGGGCTGGCCTTAGGAGGATGCCCAGTTTTCTTGGTTTGATGTCGGAATGACAAGAAGAGGCATCAGGGAGAGTCAAGGAGGGAGGGACAGAAGACATTGGACTGACTGGCTTTGTTCCTTGAATTCTGAGCACCTGGTCCAGCACAGGCCTATGACATAGATTTAGAAACCTGTTGAAGGAATGATGAATACACGAACAACTTGAGAGGGCAGAAGAAGAGGGGAAGGGAGAGAAAGAAGGCAAAGAGAGGAAGCGGGCAGCTCACTGCCCAACTCCCCTCCCTGGGTCCCAGCCCCATCTGTGCTCATCAAGCAGCAACTGCACCCTATGGCCAGCCAGGACCCCTTTGACAGCTACAGGAGCCTCCCAGCTCCGCGGCCAGTCCCAGATTGGGCATGTGCCTTTTACAAGGAAGAGTCAGCCTCAGCCCCCTCCAAATACCAGGGAGAGGCCCAGCTCCGTTTGTGGCCTCAGGAAAAACTCCTCCAGCTCCCTCCATCTCTCTCCCTCTAGGGCCTCGAGGGGTGCGGGCCCTCCAACTGCTGCTGATGTGAGGGGCTGGGTCTCAGCCTGACCCCTTTTCAGCAGAGCAAGCAGGGTGGGGGCCCGGGCTTGGCCCAATGAACAGGCAGATCTGATTCCCGGATGGTGGAGAACACAGGGACTGGGTGAAAAGGGATGGATCATTTTATGGAGGGGTCTCAGACTGCAGAAGGCATGCAGTGTGTTACTGGGAAATTTCAGGAGCCAATCTTGATGCAGAGGCAGTAGAGTGGAGCGCTTAAATGAGCCAACTGCTTGCTCCACCAGAGACCTAGGTTCAAGCCCTGGCTCTGCCACTTACTAATTCTGTGACCTTTGGCAAGTGACTTAAACTCTTTGGGCCTTGGTTTCATCAACTAAAAAATGGGGGTAAGAAGAGTCCCTGCCTCCAAGAGCTGCTGAGGAGACACAGTGACCTGGAAGGTTCCCAGTAAAGGGTAGCTATGAGCTCTCTTAAAGGAGGCAGCCAGAAACTGGAGGGCTCAGGACTCCACTGCATCCCCTCCCCCAGTCGTGGAGATAATAATCTTGGCTGACCGCAGGGACTACAGAGAAACATGGATGTTAAATGATTGGAAAAGTGGGAAAATGCCAATCCGGTGTGAAGAGCATCATTAGAAATGTATTAGTAATCGTCTTACTAATAACTGTGGTAATTAGTGCAGCTAAGAAGTAGTAATTATTATTACCTCTACCATTCATGAAGCACTTAGCATGTGCAGGTAGTTTGCTAAGTGATGACATCATGAACTGTATTATTGGTCTCCCAACAATCTCATAATGAAGAGAGTATTGTGCTGGCTTATAGATGGGGAGACTGAAGCTCAGGGGAGCCATGAGTGTTGCCGACAAGCACACAGCTGGTGGGTGGGGGAGCCAGCATGGGACTCACACGTGTCTGATTCTGCACTTGGGTTTCTGGACCTCTGTGCTCTCCTGCTTCCCCAGTGGCACGAGGGGTAGCTGGCTGGCCAGAAGGAGCCCCAGAGATCGAGCGGACCAGCCCCACACTGCAGCAGTGAAGGGTCAGTGGCCACCTTGGAATTTTATGATTGCACTCAGTCTGGGTCAACCCATTGAACAGATGGAAGCACAGAGGAAACGGGGTGGGAGGAGGTCAGTGGGGCCGCGGAGGGAGGGGATTCAGAGGCCAGCACCTTCCTTCTGTGCGCTGCCCTGGACGTCTCCACTGTTTGCCCACCTCCCACTGGCCTTCCATTTTGTCCCAGCAACCCCTTTCCAGGCTTTCTTCTTCCCACGGGACAGATGGGGAGACTAAGGCCCAGGGAGGCCAAAGTCCAAGGGTGCAGGAGCTAGAATTTAATAATGGTCCCTAGCATCCTTGTACTTGGGCTTTGACCCTGGGTACCTCCCATGCCGATGGGTTCTAATCACTCTATTTCTAGGGGTGTCTCCTGGGCCTCATACTCAGGTTCTGTGAACACTGGGGAGGGAGGGAGGACAGTAGCCTTTGGGTTGGGCGGCTGGGATCCTTGGATTCCAAGCAGGGTGCCTCAGCCTGCAACCAGCCCCTCTAGCCCCAGGCCAGATGTGGCTTCTCCTCCTCCTCACGAACCGGGAAAAACATGTCACCGGGGGCCGAGTGCTGGCTTCTGGTCCCAACTCTGCACTCCACGTGTTTTCTACTTCATCAAAAGAATAGTGGGGAGCAGACAGAGCCCCCTGTTGCTGGGCACCTCTGAGTTTGGATGATGGTTACTTGCCTAGCAACGGCACACAGTAGGTGGTCAGTAAAGGTCTGTTAATGAGCGAGAGGATGTTTATACTTGGCATTCCCGCTAGACAGTGTGACTCCTAAGAGCACATCTGTTTCTTACCATTTTTGTGTCTCTGGAGCCGAGCACAGGCCCTGCATGTAGCAGGTACATGCAGAAGTCTGGGAACTCAGTTGGGCTTGCTTCCCTAATTGGAGCACAGAACTGGTGTGCGCCCACTTTCCCGGGGTTCAGATCTTCAAAGGCTCTTGTGCCCTCCTTCATCCAACTCTAGGGAGCCCCTCAATCTGGGCTTTGAAGGGACCTGGGCATCATTCCCCAGTCCTGCCCAGGGATTCTGACTGGGCTTGGCCCCCTCCACCCACACTCTTTCCACCTGCCTGCAGTGCATCCCTCCACCTCCCAGGGCAGGTTCCCAGCCCTGAGCCCTGGCCTTGGCTGAGGTCCATGCCCTTGCTGTCTCCATAGCCTCCATCAGTGGAGGCAGAGGGACAGAACTCCCCGTGCTCTAGAGGAAGCCAGCTCTCCCTACCCCTTCATCACCCTCAAAGTGAAGGGGCCCCTGAATTTGGGTGCTCCTACCACACTGCTCCCCCAGCCCTCCCGCCTCTCCCACCCATCCCTGCCTTGGTTGGGATCCTCAGGAAGATCCCAGGTTCCTCTGTGATCACACAAAGCCCAGGACCCCTGCATCCTCGGCTCCGACCCTCAGCTATTTGTCCTCAGCATTTCTTCCCTCCTTCCCCCATAGCAGGCATTTCTTATTTATCAGGTCCTCTCTCTCCCTCAAGCCAAAATATAAGCTCCTAAAGGACAGACAGGGACAACTTTCTGCCTTGTTGATGGCTGCATCCCAGCCCCTGGCGAGGCCCCAGGCACATATTACATAGTATTCCCCAAGTAAATGGACAAAGCCATAATGGTGACAATGACCAAGATGCCCCCGTGGAATGAACATCACTATGTAATGAACATCAGCTGCGTGGTTTCATTTACTTCAAGCCATCACACTACCATGACCGACTATTTTCGCTGCTTTTCAGCTGAGCGTAATTTACGCTCAGAGTTCAGTGATCTGCTCCGCCGATGTAGCCAGGGAGTCGTGCAGCTGGGACTTGAACCCAGGTCTGTCTGACTATGAGGCCTGGACTCCTCATCCTTACCTGACAGTGGATTTGAGACCAAGGAACATGAGGGCTTTGCTTACCGGGGGTCCAGGCTCTCCGGGGGTCCCGACTCCACCTGGCATTCCAGGATGACCCTACTCAGAGAGAAGAAAAGGAGACACTCAGCAGTGGAAGGTGCCTCTTCCTCCTCTAGTCTCGCCTGGGCTGGCTCAGCCCCAACCCTGGACTCGGGGCAGCAGCAGGGGCCCCGCGGAGGGAGAAGGAGCAAATCATCCTGAGTGCCTGGGGTAGGCAGAGGCAGGCAGAGCACAGCTGTCCCCATGGCTATGACAGGAGAGGGAAAAGGGGTGCAGACCGGCTCCTTACCATCGACCCCTTGGGTCCAGGTGCTCCTGGGGGTCCCATCATGCCCCGGTCACCCTGTGATGGAGACAACAATTCAGGGAAGTCACAGCTATGGGGTGTCTCTGGGGGGGCAGGTACAGAGGACAGTACAGACGGCCTTCCAGAGGCCAAATAGGGGCAGGGACTTGCCCAAAGTCTGTAGAGAGTCCCTGCCTGGCTCATAGACACATCACCCCGGGGTGGTAACAGGGGAAGAGTGGGGGTCTGTGACTTCACTCAGCAGAAGCCAAGACCCCCGGCAAGTCCTAGGAGGCCTCAGCTCCACTACAGCATACCACACAGTGGGCTCCCTCAGGCAAGGATGGTCCTGATTAAGGATACACTAATTACACGCCCACTTTGATCTGGGCCCACGTCATGTGGTCCTTGTTAGGCCTGGCACCCCCTGGCTGGGCATGCTGAGGTGCAGTTGGCAAAGGAAGGCATTTCTTTCACTCTCCCCACCTGCTGCCCAAACCTAGAAGTGTCAGAGATGTAACTCTTTCCCTCTCAACCCACCCTGGCAGACCTGCAGATGGTGCGTGCAGCCAACAGCTATGGCTGGAAGGCAGGGGCTCTGGGTTCAAATCCTGGCTGTTTTTGTGAGGCCCTGTTTCTTATACTTACCCACCTACCACCCAGCAGCAAACATTTACTGAGCATGTACTATGTGCCCAGCTCAATATGCAGGACCCAGAAGACAGTAGAAATAGACAGGTCCTGCTGACAGGGAGGGAGACCCAAGTGTTGGGAGGGGATGGACACAAGTTACCAAAACAGATGTAAATTGGGGTACCAGAGCGACGGAGTGGCTCTCGGCCGCTGAGGCTCTGGAACACGGGATTTGCCCCACGTAGCTACAGGGATGTGCTGGGGAAGGAGTCCCTGAGGAAGTATAGCCGGGCCTGAGAGGTAAGGGATAACTGCCAGTCATTTAGGCAAAGAGGGCGGAGAGGGCAGGAGTGGGAAGAGTGTTCCTGGCTGCGGGACAGGCCCGCATGGTCGGTAGATGAGGAGGGACGTGGAACATTTGACGACAAGAGAAGGCAGAGTTGGCTTTGATATCACAGTTATGCAAGATGTCACCACTGCAGGCGGCAGGGGAAAGGGCAGACTAGATCTTTCTGTACTTTTTTTTTTTTTTGCAACTTCTTGTGACTCTAATTATTTCAAAATAAGAAGTTAAATTTGAAAAAGAGGGAGAGGAGGAAAAGGGGAAGGACAAGGAGGAGAAAAATATGGGGGCCAGAGGGTGGAGGATACAGGGAGTGAGGAGGAGGTAGGCTCAGGATAAGCCTGGAAAGGCAGGTGGGGGTCAGATGGGAGTAGATGCTTCTCCCCTCTGGACCTCAGTTTCTCCATCTATCCACCAGGAATAACACTGGCTCTTCCTGAGGCCTGCCTGGGGATGAGATAAGCCCACACAAAGGAAAGCAGGTGCCCCCCAGGGCCCATGGGTAGAAGTGGGAAACCACAGGCTATTGGTGAGCTGGGCACCAGCACAAGGCAGAATGGCTTAGCAGGCAAAGTGTGGCCTTGGGTACTAAACCTGGTTCAAATCCCAGCTCTGCCACTTCCTGCCTGGGTGATCTTGAGCAAGTCGCCTCCTCTCTTTGAGCCTCAGTTACAAGAGGGACAAGGGTTCTTTGAGGATCTAGATGCCAAGGCAACAAGGAGAGAGCCGGAGAAAGAAGTCTGAAACCCCCAGGTCAACTGGCCCCTTCGTCTTTTTAAAATCGCAAAACACAAGCTCTGTTTGTCTGCATGTTCCCCTCAACACAACTTACCTTTTCTCCCACGATTCCTGGCTCCCCGACCAGACCAATGAATCCCAGAAGTCCCTGGAAGAAACATTTATGAAAGCAACAGAAAAGATGAAGCAACGTGAATTCAGAGGCGTGCTGAGTTTCAAAGGCAACTTCCCTGCGGCTTCCTTCCTCTGGGGCTCCTCTCCCCCATGTCCCCCACCTCGTGCCTGGTAATCCTGCCGGCATGCGGCTGCCACTGAGAGAGTTGCCTCTCTCCCGCACTGTCCTGAGTTCCCTCACTCCACCAGATGGTTCTCATTTTGGAGCCAAGCAGTGGGGCCGCTGCCAGCATCCCTGGGAGCGCCACACAGTCTTCCTGCGCCAGAATCCGGCTGGGAGACAGCCACGTTTGGAGAGCGGGGGTGGGGGGGCCCTTATGCTGTACTGGGCACAGGCCTGTCTGTGAGAAATCTGTCCCCATCTTTCGGGGCTCTGGGGCTGTTTCAAAGGGAGAAACAAACTTGCTGGCCAGGATAGAAATACACTACCAGCCTCTGCCAAAAGACCTGATTGAAATCTGGGAAGTGGAGGCCTTTTTACTGTCTTGTGAAAGGCTTCCTCTCCTTTCTAAAAGGGTGCGCGCACACACACACTGTGGTTCCGGTTGCTCTTTTTAACTCCACTGGGTGATAACTTGCCTCTGTGTTCCAGGGGTTCTCTTAGGTGGCTGCGAGCCTCGCTGCTGCCCTGAGCAGGCAGACACAGGCACAGCCAGGCTGAAGAGCCCAATGGAGCCACCCAGGAAGGTGGACAATTCCCTGTCCAGACCCTACACTTTTCTCTGAGAAGGAAAATTCAAGCTGAGGAGGGTCTCATGTGGTTCAGGGGGAACAAAAAGCCTTTGGAAGAACCCAGGTCTGCAGCCAAGACTTTCTGGGAGAATGAGGAAACTGAGGGATGAGTGGGTGTGTCCCATACTGTCTGCTCCCTGTCCCCAAACTGTATTCAGAAAGGAGACCTTGAACCTGATCAGAAATAAGTCAGAAGTTGTGCCCTCAGCCAGTGAAGCTCCAACCTCTCAGTCAACTAAAGTGATAGAGTGACTTAGCTTGGTGGGTCTCAGGGGCGGTTTTTAAAGTGGCCCCTTGGGCCAGGACCCTGTCTGCTGCAGCCTGGGGCTGCGTGGTTCCAAAGGCACCTGTTCTCCCACCGGAGCCTCCAAAGCACGTGGCTGTGAGCAGGGCACAGATCTCCCCGGTCCCTCGGTACCGTCACTACCTGAGGAGGGTCCTGGCTCTCCAGGCTCAGAGACCCTTTGGGATTGAAGTGCGAGGTGAGAGAGTGACATACGAGGTATGAGGTCATGGCTAATAAGCCACAGAAAATAACTGAGTATTTGACTTTTGCAACAACTTACTTTAAGAAAAATAAATCAGAGCATTTTCAGGCGATAGCCATGTTAATAGCAATGGCTGGCCCCCAGCACTTTATCTATGCCATTGTTGGTGAATCTTCAGGTGTGCGGACAAATCACAGCGGCTCTGAGTCTCATCTGCAGGATGGAGGACTCTCAGTAAAGTCCTTGCCTACATCCCAGGGCTGCTCTGAGTCCTGGAGACAATGGGTGGCGCACGCAGGCACTCAATAAATGTTCGTTCCCTCCCATCCCATTCTAATTTATTTTAAAAGGGCACGGGGTTAAGACAGAGGCCTGAGCTCCCCACAAGGGAGCAGTCAGACATTTAGAGGAGGCTGATGGAGGGAAGAAAAGCTGCTCTGTTAAGAGGCTGCTGCCCGACTGGCCCAGGGAAACAAATTTCATAGCTACTTTAAATTTATGGGTTGCTGGGTCTTGGAAGGCAGGCGGGTCATAAACCTCAAACAAGAAGCCAAACAGGATCCTAATGAATAAGGGCCATACAGTGAGTGCCCCATTCCCCTGCCCCCACCTTTGGGACCCCCCTGGGGCACCGTCCCAGAACATCCCAGCAGGCCTGCCCTGCGGGTGGAGCTGAGGCTGGCTCAGGAGGCCAGCGGTAGAGGTCCAGAGCTTCCACCTGGTGGGCGGAGTGGAGAAGCAGCTCTGACAGCTGCAGGCACGCTGGCTCCTCTCTGGCTGGTGAGAGAGCACGGGGGAGGGGGCAGTATGGTCACCTACCTACAGTGGCCACTGCAAGGGCAGCATCTGAGTCCCCAATGTTGGGGGGGGGTGGGGAGGCTGGCTTGGTTCTTTGTGTCTACAGATAAAGGGCCACTGTCTGCTATGGGAGTTTCTCTCCCTCCCACCCTTCTCTCACGTGACATTTGGCCAGGCACTGGGGAAGCAACTAGGAACAAGACAGCTGTGGGTCAGACAACGCAGGGCTAGGTGTTTACATGCCTGGCCTCCCCCTGCAAAGAGCTTCTTAAAGGCAAGGCCCACGCCTTGTAATCATCTGTGTCCCCAGCACCAGGGACAGGGCCTGGCAAGCCAGCTGCACTGTAAGGAGCTATTAGAAAGCAAGAGGTCAGAGGGTTTTCCAGTCCCTCTCGGCAGGTCTCAGGAATCCAGCAGACCTGTGTGTCAGCCCCCTCATGTCATTGCCTGGGAGATCTAGGGCAAGTTACTTCTCAGAGCCTGGTTTCCTCATGTGCAAAATGGGATAATAACACCTACCAGCACAGTCTTGCTGGGGGGACTGCCGGTGATGGTGCAGAAAGTGTTCGGTGTAGGGCCTCGTACCTGACAGGTGCCTGATAAATGCAGCCAATACTGTGACGATAAGGAGGCTGGAACTGTCGCAGATATTGACACGTCATAGTACTGCAGAGGCTTCGAAACGTGTCATTAAGGCTGGTCGCCACTTTGAAATTGAGGTTGTTATGAGACCTGCTGCTAGATCTCATTATCGACTGCACTAATAAAGAAGCATATCTAGGGGTGGGTCACATGCGCACATATTTTCATAACTGTATTTCGAGAGAATTGATTTTCCTTGTAATCCTTTGTTTTGTATTTTTAGCACTTAAGCGCTTTATTCTGAGAAGGGGTCCACGAGTTTTGCTGGCCTGCTGAGGGGATCCAAGGCACAAAAAACATTAGGACCCCAGAATACAGCGATTTCCAAGGACCTTCTGTTCTCTGACATTCTAGGATTCCGTGTCTCTATTTCCCGAGGGTCTGACCATCAGCATAACTATGAAATTAAATTTGCTGATCGTATTGCCTTTTTTTTTCCAATCAGGAAATACATCCAGGCCTCAGCAGCCCTTCCAAACTCCTGGGCTTCCCACAGAATGCGCTCAAATGACACTGGAAATGTTTCAAAAAATCCAGTCCTCCCTGCTTCCCCGCTTTAATTCCTTTCTTCCCCCCCAACAGATGTTTCAGGCCTGGTGAGGAAGCCCAGCGAGTGTGGCTGCATGCCATTGACGGTTCTCAGTGGAGACAAATTCTTCTGGGTCCCCAGCATCATTCCTCCTCTGGGCTGATGCAGCCCTCAGAGGGTTTGGAGGATGGGGTCCTCCTTTAAGGAGTGGAGGGGACTGCCACCTTCCCACCGGCCCACCCGCCCGGCACTTAGAACTGCTTCTCTCCAGCACCAAGGCCCTAGCCAGGGGTCTCCAACCTGTTGGCATCTGTGGGCCACACTGGAAGAAGAGTTGTCTTGGGCCACACATTAAATACATTGTACCATGTAGTCACAAAAAAAATCTCATAATGTTTTAAGTAAATTTACAGTTTTGTGTTGGGCCACATTCATAGCCACTCTGGACCACAAGTAGGACACCCCTGCTAGATATTGTTAATGAAAGTTGTGATCCTCAAAACTCCTTTTAATAACTGCTTGCAACTCTGCTGTCTTTAGACTATGGCCTGGCTTCTTAACTAGCCAGAGCCACTGGTTTCAACTTCTTTCTTCATAATTGAGGGCTGCCTGACCAAGAGCTCCTGGCAAGTGGCTACACCTCTCTGGCCATCAGCTTCCCATTTGTAAGTCGAGCACAAATGCCAATGGTTAAAGAGCTCTTCCGATTTCAATGGTCTGGGAGCAAAGTCACATCACCTCTCTGGGCAAAGGCCCCAGAAACATCTGCAGAATCAGGCTGTGGGGAATGACCAGGGTGACTCTGATTGACAGCTCTCATTCAGTGACTTCGCCTCCCTGAGATGCAACGTCCGTAACAACGAAAGAGGGAGACGAGTGAACGTACCTCAGGAGCTGGGACGGGAAGGAATGTGGGGTGCAAGTGGACAGCGTACCAAAGGGCTTGGCACATAGTAAGTGCTCAGTAAAGAGAGCCGTTATGCTCAGAGACTGGTGTTGACTTACCTGCTCACCCACAGGTCCTGGCCGTCCAGGGTTGCCTGGCTCCCCCTGAGGAGAAACAGAGGAGGTCACTTGGGAGGAGACTAAGCCTTCCAGAGAGCACCCCACCTGACTGGCCTTAGTCCCTACTGCTGGGGATGGACAAGGAACCTCATCGCCAGAGTGTGGCCTTGGAGACTCCAAACAAATGGCAGGGACAAAGGGACACTGGGACAGACCTTCTGGCCCTAGAGATGGTCTGAGTCACCCATGTCCTCTGAGTGGCCCTTGGCAGGTTACCTGGCACCTTGATGTCTACACCGAATGTGGGCCCTTCCTCAACCCACTGCGTTTTGCGGAGGTGGAAACTGAAGCTCAGAGAAGTGACCTGCTCGAGGCCACACAGCCAGCTAGAGGCCGGGCTGGAACTGGAACTTCAGTCTGACCAACCGCCTGAAATCCCCATTCTTGCCGCATTCTTGCAGTGCCAAGCCACCTCACTGTGGGACGAGTACGGACTGGGGAGCCCGGGCCCCTGGGTCCTGGACCCTAACCTCTCCAGAGCTCTGCCACCAGCTCCCAGGTGACCTTGGTGGGTCTCGTCTCTGCTCTGGGCTCAGTCTCCTTGGCTATAAATAAGGGAGACCAGACTCATTTGTCTCCAAGGCTATCGCTGGCTCTCAAGCTTGGTGGTCTCTTGCAGCCTCGTCTGTCAGCTTTTTCCCATGCCTCCTGCTCCTTGGGCAGCCCCAGCCACTGGGGTCACCCCACAGCATGAGCTTGGCAGAGGCCAGTAGAACCATGGGATAAGTCCACCCGAGCTCTGTCACCGCTCCCACCACAGAAACCCAACGGGTGTCAGAGGGAGAAAGGCCACGGCCTCAGAGGGCAGGACAGGGCCTCAGACTAGCCAGGACTTTGACTCACAAATGGATGTGGCTCTTTGCAATCCCGGCTCCAGCCTCCCCCTCCGCCAGCTCCTCCCTCAGACCTCTGCTTCCGAAACCCAGAGGGGCCAGACAGACAGTGGGCCATTTCCCCTAAGCGAATATGGACAACCTGTCCCCACCCCCAGCTCTGCCCTAACCCTCTGTAAACTTGGCCCAATCACCCTTGTCCAGGATGGCTGGAAAAACGCAGCCCCTCAAGTGGCAGGGTGTAGCGGGGGCAGTCCCCAGAAAGCTGTGAAGTGAGGCTACCCCTGTGCTGAGGGCCATCCCTGTCCTACCCAGGCCAGTCCTTTTTCAAAACTTAAAAAAAAACCCTGTTAACAAATATCATACATATTTATTGTACATGACAGGGAAATACAGAGGCTCAGAGAAGAAAGTGGAGCTCTCCCAGAACCCCAGGACCCAGAGGTAACGCTGTTCGCGCTGCAGCCTCTGCTCCGAGTGCACAGGAACGCAGCGTGAGCAGCCTGTTACAGGCTTGGACGGGCTGTACGCTCCGTTTTATAACCTGCTTCCTGCCACCACCACACCCACAGGCACTTTCCCATCTTGTAAAACCTTCCACCACACCATCTGTCGTGGCTGCGTCGTATCCCATTACTTGAACTCTATCCCACTGTGGGACATTTAGATTATGTCCATTTTCCCTTGGGTTACCAATATTTGGTAAAAAATGGGGACTATTCCTCCCAGCTCCATGTCACAGCTGGCTGTGGAGTTCAGGGTTCATCCTGGGTTGTCGTATGCTGGCTCCCTCTCTCTCCTCGCCTCCCCAGGCATTTCTCTTCCTCTTCCTCAGCCTAGCCACTTCCAAGCCCCCTCACCTTCAAGCCGTCAGGGCCAGGCCTCCCAGGAAACCCTTTCCTGCCAGGTTGACCCTGCAACAGAAAGAGAGGAAGGAAAGGAGGCTGGCAGGGCAGCCCTGCTGGGGTCCCAGGCCCTGGTCCAGGGGGACAGCCACAGTGCCCGGGGTGAGGGGCAGGGATGCAGAGCCCTGGTGTCAACGGGCTGTGCTGGGGAGGCAGGGAAGGGTCTGCAGCTGTGTGACCTCGGGAAAGTCCCCCTTCCCCAGCTGATCTCAATTATAAACGGGGAGATGACATTGGCTTCAAGGACTGAGGGAAGGGACAGAACAGAGGATAAAGGGCACAGGGGAGGGGACAGTTTATGCTGGCGGTCTTGAGAATGTGGGCTGGAGATCCCTATGGGCCCCCGAGACCCTTCCAGCAGATTCACATGATCAAAACCATTTTCACGATCACACTAAGATGTCATTTGCCTGTATCACCCTCACTCTCGGGAGTGTAAGTGAGGTTTCCAGAGGCTACGTGACATGGGCTATGGTCAACAGATTGCATGCAAAAATAGTAAAACGATGCTACGCTCTTCATGAGAGTACTTTGCTTAGGAAAAATAGAGCTATTTTTCATTGACTAGTATTTTTGGTAACGTGAAATGGACTCGTGGTTCATTTTCAATGGATTTATAACTACATTTCAAATTTCTCAGTTTTAATGAGTAATATTGTTAGATGTAACCCACACGAAGAAAAGCATTTTGCATCCTCAATCAGTTTTGGGTGTCAAGAGGTCCTAGATCAAAATATTTATGAACTGCTGATGGATGCGATCGCAGGGGTGAAGGTGGGGGCTGGAGGCGGGCCAAGTACTTCCCGGAAGGTGGCTCGGAGCAGCGGAGAGGACGCAGGGCTAGGTCCCAGGCAGGATGACCTGCTTCCCAGAGGTGAGATAGTAAGCTAAACCTCACTCTCTGAGCCTCACTGGCCCCCAGCGAAATGAAGAAAAGTGGTGCCCCTCTCACGGGTGACTCAAATGAGACCATGGACCCAAAGCAATAGCACACAGTAGGTGGGCAAGGACAGGGGTCAGCTTTCTGCCTCTTGTTTCCCTCCTTTAAGACCTGGCCCCCCTCTGGCTGGCCAAGGCCCCCACTGACAACTTCTGTTGCAGCACCACCCAGTGTTGCCCGGCTCTGCACAGCTGGCTCAACTCTAGCAGACCCCGGGCCAGCAGCACTCACCTCCAAGCCAGGGGCCCCAGGTGGCCCCATGGGTCCCTCATCGCCCTAAAGTCAGGAGACACGAGAGAGGGAGAAAGGAGAAGGTTAATCCAGCGGGACTCTTGGAAAACTTGTCCTGTAAGAAGAGAAAGGGGTGTACCAAAGAGAGCCCTCCTAGACCCAGAGAAATGGCACCTGGGCGCCCTGCCTGGCTGCACCTAGGGCACAGGCACCATGCATCATGGACTAGAGGCCAGACCCCACGGGAACTTCCAGGTGAGTGGGGTCCTCAGTGCCATCTGAGTGTGACCAGCCCTGGTTCATGCCTCTGCTGGGCAGGAAAGTCAGTTCCCATCACGGGCTGTGGAACGGAGACCTAGGCTGTAGCTCAGAGATAGGGGTTCTATTCTGAGCTCTGCCATTTACTTGCTGGCAGACCTTAGCCTCACCGTGCCTCAGCTTCCCTGTCTGTAAAATGGTGCAGAGTGAAGAGGATCATCCTTAAGTATAACGACTAGCTTAAGTCATGTTCCCAGAGGACAGCGATGGACTCTTATGTGTTTTGGAAGCCACCCCCCCAAACACCACTCCAGACGAGTGTGTGCACAGGGTCCAGCATATGTGAGGAGAGGGAGAGAGGGGCATGAGAGGGGAGAAATGGGGACGTGAGTGAATGTATGAGGGGGTGCATGAATCGGTGAAGATGTGAGCAAGTGGCAGGCCCATTGAGGGTTCCCTTGAATGGTAATGAGTATAGATGAAAGCACGTGGCAGGCACCATTTTTCTCTTCTCTACCCAGCCCCCCTTCCTACTTCTGGGCCATGGAGACTCTCTAGGCCTCACCGCAGGCACAGGCAGCCTCCAAACTGGTCCCTCTGGAATGCCAGGTCTGACCAAGGGGCCCTCATCAGAGCTACCCCCCTGCCCCAGCTTCCAGGAAAGCAGCCTCATGTGGCGGCTCCCAAAGCCAGCACTGGGACCCTGCCAGACCCAGAACCAGCTGGATGCCTGCCTGTGGTCATGTTGCATCTGGGCCTCCTGCACCCTCATCCGGGGCTGTGTGTCCCGGAGCCCTGAGGCCTGAGCCAAGGTGGGTGGTAGAAGGGCTCATGTGTGTGCAAAATCGGGGACCTGCCTGTGGAGTGCCCCACAGCTCTCCAGCTGGTGCCCCAGCAGGCCAGCAGGGACCTTGTCAATCCCCTTCATCGTGTGTGAGTAAATAAGAGGCCTCTCTGCCACTTACTAGCTGTGCGAGCCGTGTGCTTCTCTGAGGATGCCCCAGGCGGCGCCTAGGGGCACATAAGTCAATAGTACAGGGTGTGTGTCATACTATTCATGGGCTGTGGGCTCAGGCAGACCTGTGTTTGAGTCCTGGCCCTGCCTGCCCTGTCCATGGGACCAGACACAGTCTCTGCACTCCTGCGGGTCTCAGGGCCTCACTTCTAAGACAGAGCCAACAACTCCTCCCCTCCCATACCAGTGTCCCAATAACCTGTGCCACCTGAGGCAGGAGCAGTAGTAGGGGCTCTGAGAAGGAAGCCTCAGGGTAGTGGAGTACAGTGGGGTACAGCAGAGAGGGAAGGAGTGGCCCACCTGCCAGCCCAGGGTAGAGAAGGCCCCTGGAAAGGTCACAGAGCAGGGCTGTCAGGGATGGGCTGGAGGGGGAGCCTAAGGCCACCCTGGGCTGTGTCCTGACTGAGGCCCCACCCCCAGCCCAGGCCTCAGGGACGCAGGGCAGAGCAGGCTGGGGGCTGGGGGAGCATGGGCAGGGGCAGAGCCAGGCGGTCTTACCTCGGGCCCCAGCTGCCCAGGGGGTCCCGGCAGGCCTCGAGCTCCAGGCTTACCCTGGTGAGAAGGAAACAGAGAGGGGTCACAGAGGCGGCACCTCCATGTCCATCTCAGGCTGACAAGACCCCCTCTAGGGAGCCAGCTCAGGATGCCTGTGGTTCCCACAAGCTGTGAGCTTCCCCAGCCAGGGCTGCTCATGGCAGGACTCACCTTCACACCTTCTGGGCCATTGTCCCCAGGGGGGCCGATGTCTCCGGGGAATCCCTGAGGGGAGGCAGAGAGCAGGGTCACCCACAGGGACGGGGATGCTGACCTGGGCTTCCATCCCAACCTGAGGAGGGTGCGGCCCTACACAGGGCAGTGAACTAGAACAGGGGTTCAGCGATTCTGAAACAGGGATGGTGGCAGCAGCCCTACACCTGAGACAGGTGCTGAGAGAATTAAAGGGAGCAATGTCGAGTGTATTTAGCATAGAAACAAGCACCTACGAGGTCGTCAAACCCAGAATTTCTCAAGTCCTGGGCCCGCCCAGAGCCAGCCACCTTCCGCTCCAAGAGGTGTCCTCCTCAGACGGCAGGGATCCTGCAGGTAGGAGTGTGTTCTGGGTGTGCTGTGACTTGGAAAGGCTCTAAAAACACCAATCTAATTGCTCTCACCTTCTCTTGTTTGAAGCTGAAACCCCCACTCCATCCTGGCCAGGCGTGTTGGATTCTGCCCCACAGCCCCAAGCGGGGCTCACTGACCCCAGGCCAGTCCTTCCAGATGGGTGACTGGGCAGTGGACACTTCTTCCTGATGTGCAGCAGAATCCCTTCTCCCTCAACAGCTTTATGCTGTCCCTTACGGTCCCACAAATCACAGAGGGACCCTCTTCCAACAGTGGCCTTTGAACAATTTGGAGACCAGTTTCTCCACCCCTGGAGGCATGCCCTTCTCTGTCCCTTCAACAGCTTCTAGTCAGAGGCTAGGGCCCCTTGGACTGGCTGCCCCCAGCTGGGCACCACCAGGACGCCTATGCTTCTGTGGGTGTGAACTGACCAGCACAGGCAAGTATGGGAACATCCCCTCCCTTGAGTTAGGTGTAATACCTCTTTTAATTCAGCTTAGAACCCCATTCACTTGTGGGGCAGCTTCACGACTCCCTCACTTTCCTGTCAGCTAAAAACAAAAGCTTTTTAAATATGAATTCCCAAAACCAAAATGCCCCCTCCCATCTTCTTTCATAAGGTGGCTTTTCTTTTCCTCCTTCTTTTGACCTTTTGGTAATCCCTATAAAATTGCCACTCAAACATCCTATCATCCAGGTCACCGGCAAAGGCAAGAATGGTCCTGAATTTGGAGCTAACCTAGGTAGCCGAAGCCCAGGTCTTTTTCTTCAAAATGAGGGACTCAAAATCCTCTTTTGCCACCAACTCACTGTGTGGCTGCAGCCAAGTTCCTGGGCCTCTCTGGGCCTCAGCATCTTTATCTGTGAAATGGTGACCACTACCACCCACCTTATGGGGCTCTCCTGAGGCTAAAGGGAATCAGGTGAGCAAAGCCTCCCCTAGCTCAGTGCCTGGTGCCTAGTAAGCGCTCAGGAAAAGTCTGCATCCAAAAAGATGCTGGGCCCTGGCTGGGTGGCTCAGTTGATTGGAACACTGTCCGTGAACAAAAGGGTTGAGGGTTCGATTCCCAGTCAGGGAGATAACCAATTGACGTTTCTCTCTCACATCAGTGTTCTCTCTCTCTCTCTCTCTCCCCCTCTCTCTCTGCCACTTCTTCTCTCTCTAAAATCAATAAATGAATCCTCGAGTGAGGATTGAAAGAAGAAAAAAAGACCCCAAAGGACTTCAGGTCCCCCGTCCTAGGAAAACAAGCCTGCCTGGGGTGGCTCCCTCTCCATGGAGGACTTGGTGATTGGGCCACTGACCAGATTCTGGTGCTCACATGGACGGGGCCCACTAATGAGTAAAAGAGACCATTTTCGCAGGGGCTGGAGAGCCGAAGCTCCCACCCACGGTCTCTGGGAAAGGAGGCAAAGACCCAGGGAGGTGCTGACAAGCTCATCAGCTTCTGTCTTCGGCTGAGCAGAGCCATCTTCTGTGCCAGCCAATCTAAACAGATCGCAGAGCTGGGATAGGCAGACCCCAGATGCTTCCAGGGACCCATGAGAGAGCCAAAGTCGACCTTACTTGCTGCAAGGAGCAGGGACACTGAGGAAGTCGCTTCCCTGCGCTGTGACTCACTTTCCTCATGTGTCTTTGGTGGTAGCAACACCTCCCTCGGGCTATGGTGGGGATTCAACAAGTTCTCACCCTAAAGATGCTACACAGCCTCCTGGCACGAGGTGGAGCCTCGTAACTGCGGGGGAGCTTGCTTTCCAGCCTCACTGGCCAGGCTGCTGGGAAAACCCGGACTCGCAGAGAAGTCTTTTTCCACAGTGACCAGGGGAAGGAGTCAGGGCCATGGAAGAGGGGCCAAGTCCATTTGTCTAAAGATAGGATTGTGTCACATGGCCAAAGTCAAAACAGTGGAAAGTCAGAACTTGTAGCTTTCAGGAAACACTCCCTCATCCATCCGGGCGTTACCAGGAGTGATCTTCGGAAGGGTCTGGAGAACCCGGCAGAGCCAGACTTTTGTCTCTGAGGCCTCGCAGATGAGCAAGCCCCAGGCCAGGCAGCACAGGGTGGGTGGGCCTCTGGCTGGGCTTGGTGGAGACCCCCAGAGGACCTGGGTGCTGATGATCCTGGACAGACACAGCCCTGGCACTGCTCAGCCTGTTCTCCAGAGAAAGTCCCCAAATTAGAGAGAAGGTGGGGGTGGGGGGCAAAGAGAGCCCACCCAGCCGCCTCACTCCATTTCATGAGGAATGTCCAGCATGCCTACGCTAATTCTCACACAGATCTACTCCCGGGCTCTACAATTGGAAACGGGCAGAGGCAGACAAGATGGCCGGTATCGGAATTTCTGTTCTCAGTCCCATCTCTCATTTGCTGTGCGATCTCAGGCAAAGATTTCCCTGTCCTAGGGTCTTGATTTCCGAAGGACAACACCCAGTCCCAAATGCAGCCAGACATAGAGAAATAGGGCACCACATACCTCGGGACCAGGGGGCCCAGGAAACCCAAGGGATCCTTTGTCTCCAACTTTGCCCTGTGGAAGAGAAGAGATTATGAGTGAAGCGGGGATAAACGAGGGCTCAGCTTCTGTGGACCCCTTGCATTATACCCCCGCCTGTGAGTGGCTGGAAATGCTCAGGAGTACACAAATGAACTGCCTAGACAACTAGAAGAGCCGCAAGTGTTCAAAGCCTGCCTCCCACACTTAGTAGCCATGGGAATCTGGGCAAGTCACTTCACCTTGTGGAACCTCAGTTTACCAACCTGTAAAATGAGAGCAATAATGATTCTCTATCCCCCAGGGTTATGGGAAGGATCTGATACACAGTAATATTCAATAAATAAATGATACCCACTGCTGTTATTAATTACTATTGTTTACAAGACATGGGGATCCCAAGACTCTTGCCAGTGACTGAGGCCTATCTATGATGCTGGGTAAGTTCCTGACCCCTGGGCCTCAGGGTTCTCATCTATGAAGTGAGTGAACCTCCATTCCTGCCTTGCCCTGCTTGCCACTCAGGCCTGCTGCAGGAGAAAGTGAGGTCCTGGGTGAGCTTTTGGAGAGTGTGAGGTTTGGGGGTCTCAGAATGGAAGGTACTTACCATAGGCCCTGGCTTCCCCCGTGCACCTGGGAGCCCTGGCAATCCTTGGCTCCCCTGGAAAAGACCCAGAGGCTGGGATTAGTGAGGAACAAAAATAGCCAGATGAACAGCTGCTGGGTCATCCTTGCCAGCCTGAGGCCCGGGGAACACCCGCCTTTGGGGAGGATGGGCTGCCCCCTCGCTTTCCTTGCTTGCGGGTCATCCTGAAACCTGGGACCCTGGGGCTTCAGCAGGCTCTGAAGTGCCCTGTATGCCTGGGGAAGTCTGAAGACTGGAGCCCAGCAGGAGAAGCAGCCAGGCCTGCGAGTCTGGCAACCCAGAGACACCGAGCCTGGGTCAGGACAGGCCAGCCAGGAGAGAGGAAGGGGAAGAGGGAGAGCTGGCCACATCTGGGCCTCATTGCCTGATGGGGTGACGTCCAGATGTGGCCACATGGTGCGGGACACAGGCCAAGAGGATCCGGGCTCGGCAGGCCGTCTCAGCTCATCAGCTGGTAAGGCCGGTTACTCATTCACTCACTCAGACATGCCCTAGACGTTCACTCTTCCATGCAGGACTCTGAGCACAGCCATACCGGGCAGTCTGGTGAACATACTATCGGCCGGGGGCTGAGCACAAGGGCCCATCTACCAGGGGAGAAGGGCGCTGCCACAGGTCAGCTCAGACAGGCTGCTCAGGCCGCTGAGAAAATGAAACAGCCACACCCTGAGCAGATGGAGAAAATGGCATCGGAGCAGGTCCTGAAAAACGGGGCAGGGTTGGGCCAAGCAGAGGCCAGGCAGAGGGTGCGCCAGGCAAGGCAGCGTCGTGTGCAAAGCCTAGAGAGGTGGTGGGCAGGTCAATGGGGCTGCAAGGATGAGGGACAAGAGGGCGTCAGAGGGGCCCGCTTACTGGGGTCCTGGGTACTGGCGGTGAGGAGCTGGGCCTCCCTTCTGGGAGCAGTAGGGAGCCATGGAGAGCTCATGAGCAGAGAGCAGAGCTGGCCCTCAGGGGAACATGTTTGTGGCAGTGAGGCAGGCGGACTGGGAGGGAAGAGGCTGGGGGCCTGGAAATAACTCGGAGGCCTGTAAAGGAGATGCTGAGACTGAGGACAGAGAAGACAGGATTGTTTGAAAGGAAGCTATCTTGTGGGTAGGTCCTGGTGTTTGATGGGCCCTGGGAGAGGAAGCTGGGGCCAGGGAAGAGGAGGGGGAATAGGCCGCAATTACCTTGTCTCCTTGGAATCCGGGATCTCCTGACACACCTGGAACCCCTTGTTCACCCTAAATACACACCAGCAAAGAAGGTTACGATGGAGAACACAGTGGGTTCTGGAAGCCTCCCCCACCTCCAGACCCACTGGCAAGGTACAGCTTTGCCCAGACTGTTCCCAAAGTCGATCTGACCAACAGCAGCCTTGTTAGAGAAGAGGGCAGCACCCCCGCCCGGGGTACGGAAGGCAGGCCCTGGGGGAACCCAGCCAGCTGATCTGCAGATCTATCTGCCTGGGGTTGCCCGGATGGCTGAAAACTCTATCAACAGAAGCTAAACTGCCCAATGCCACCCAGCCTTCCCAGCAGAACGGACTGACTGCCACTTGCAAAACTGCTCCTTGACCCTTGAACCTCTTCCTCATCAGCTACTGTCACACAGGGCCGAGCGCAGCCTGTGCCACGGCTCCACACTTCTGTGCTTTGCGAGTGCTGGCATCTGTTGCTCCGAGTTTCTCACCACCAGGCTGCGAGCTGCCACTTCCTCCTTCTGTGGGAGTTTCCATGCCAAGAACCAGCTTCAGCCTACTTCTCACGAGCTGCTTGTAGCCAGCCTATCGCCTGAGGAACCAGAGAGCTTGGCTTGCGATGACAATATGTAAACAGAGAGTCAACTGGTCTCGAGCTGGGTCTTTGTGTTTCTTTTCTGAGATGATGTATTGCGTAGGCATGCTGACACCGATTCTGGTTGTTGGAGGCCTCTTCTCTTCTCTCCGTGTTCAGCCTCATCCTGGTGAATGAGCTGTCGCAGAACCAGACTAGGTCTCTCCTTAGAGCTTGGGGACACCTCACACAGCCCTCCTCCTCTCTAGCTTTCCGGGGCGGTCATTACCAACGGTTCATTGGTCCCAGGACTCAGGACACATTCTCAGCCCCGCGAGCCGTTGGAAGAACAGACACTCTTAGAGGACCCATGTCATGCAGACCCAGTAGAAGAACTTCCTTGGCAGAACAATAGCCAAAATTAAAAAAAAAAACCCTTTTTTTTAACACTCAACTTTGGCTTTTCCAATTTGGAAAATCCTGCAACATCCCAGAGTTTTAGCGACCAAGGAACATTTTTTTAAATGTCCAAAGGAGGAGTGAGGGGGTAAAAAAAGTGTTTTAAAAGGCACCTAAGAAATCAGGACAATGGATTTGGAGAAAGCTGAACCTGGAGCAGGAGTCTTGGTTCCAGAAATTGCTTCCACGCAGGAAGAAGGAGCCAAGGGGTTGTAAGTGGGATGGAGGCCAGGCTGGGTCATGGAAAATCTAATATTCCAGGGAGGACGACCACGGAACATGAAGCAATGGCTCCTCCATCCCCAGGAAGGGCCAGGGTGGCGGATGGGGATGGGGGGTTGGGGAAGAGGGGCTGATCATAGCCCCATTTCCAACATTAAGGCCCCTCCGTAGCCAAAAGGGTGGATAAGAGACTTCTTTTTCTTTTCTTCTTCTTTTCAGCCCTAAAGACTCATTTGATGGGCAGAAAAACAATTTCTTCCTCTTTCTTCCCCCAGAGCTTTCACATCTCTGAATGTCCCAGGCACCGCGTGCCAGCAGGCCAGCCGAGTTCTAGGGAACACGTTTATTTCCATGTTCCTGAAGAAGCAGTGAGCTGGAGGCCAGCTCTGCATAGGAGCCTATAAAAAGCTCACTGCCTGCATTCCCATTTCCCCCACTTCCTTTCTCCCTCATCCATGACTTCAGCATTTCCAGAGTGCTGATGTCTCCAACCTCAGGGTACACAGGTAGCTGTGGGAAGCCCTCGCTTCCAACAGAAAGCCCTCCATTGCGAGTGATGAAGGGGAGCTCAGCAGCCAGCAGAGCGGCACCAGAGGGCAGAATTGGGGGGGGGGCGTGGTGAGGGCAGCAGGGGCTGCAGCTAGAGGCTTGGGCATGACAGTGGGGGACAGAAGAGGTGGGAACAGATGGAGAAAGGACTGGGGTTAGCATCACACCCCTGGTGACCTATAGGTGGGGGGTCTGGCAACACAATCTGGGTGTGCCCATCACAGCCAAGCAGTTCCAGTTTTCTCCGAGTCCAGGAGCCCAACAGATCACTGAACACCCTTTTACAAGTCCCTTCTCTTTGTATCTGCTCCCCCAACTGTGATCCACAGGCCCTGGAGGAGGTGGCCTCCGAGGACCACATCAGCTGAGCCCTTATGACCTCAGTCCTGTTCCCCCCGGTTGAGGTGTCTGGAGGCAGGTGGTTAGGTTTGAATCCCAACACTCATTACCTGTTGTTCAAGCAAGCCTCCTACCTCACAGGGGATGGAGGATGGAGGGGTTAATCCCCACAGAGTGCCCAGGTGGTACCCAGCACTGGAACCTGTTCCTGTTTCTCAAGTTGAGGAGAGTCATCTGAAGACAGGTACAGTAGGAGCCTGGCCTCTCTCCCCGACTCAGGCTTGTAGGAACGTGTGTGCTGCCCAAACGCCCTCCCGCACTCCCTCCGCAGTGCCCAGTTTGTCAAGGGACTGAGGGGAGAGGGCAGGAAGACAGCTGCAGGGCGGAGCACAAATAGCCCCCATGTTCCTGTCACTCAGGTGCTGCACAACCCAGGCCAGGAACTGCCCGTTTGGGCCCTGGGACCCACCTACCCACTTCCAGCTCTGCTGTGGCACGAGGTGAGACAAGGAGAGTTCAGCTGAGAGGCTGTGCAAAGGACGCGTGGCCAGGGTGGCCTCCGCATGGCAACTGAGAGGAAAGCGGGGCAGCGGCTCGTGGGCCCATCCAGGCCTTTCTGTTGCATTTTCCCATCTCTCTGGGATGGGTTCCCAGTTCCAATCGGACAGTTGATGTGAATTTGTTTCCTCCTGTGTCTGGAGAGGTCTCAGAGGCCCATCATCTCAACGACACCCCCACCTTCACCCCCCCACCCCCTCTTCATTCCTTGGCTTTGGCCCCAAAGCTGGACGCTGGCCTCCGCTTTACTCTCTAAATCCAGACACCTGCCTTGCTTTACTCCCAGCTGTGCCTCAACAGTCCCCCATGCTCTATCTGCAAAGGCTGCCTGCCCCCAGAACCACCTGTCTGAGCCCCTCAGTGTCACAAGGGAGAAGCTGGGGAGCAGAGATTAAGTGGGGCCAGAGGGGAGACAGGAGAAGTGGCGTGCAGATAAAACACAGTGCAACGAGGGATTATTCAGATCACCTTATCACCTTTCAGTCCGGGCTCCCCCACGTTTCCCATCAGTCCCTGCAAAACAAAGGCGAGGGTCCAGCTCTGAGGGTGGCTCAAAGCCACCGACGTCGGAGCCCTGGCTTATACCAGCTGACTTGCTGTGAGCCCCTTGTACTCTGTGTTCTTGTCTGCAAAAGGGGTGCTAAGCCCAGCTCCTAGCAGGGTGGACTGAGAAGGAGCAGGAGAAGGGGGAGAGGACTCATGAGCCACAGTCCTAGAGAAACCCCAGGGGAAAGGGTGCTGATGGGGACAGATGGGCTTAATGAGCAGTGTCACATGCATGCTGGCCAACAGGGTCGTTCGTCCCCGTACATGGTCCTAGCAGTGTTGGCCCATCCTTCTCCTGTACACTCATCCCCCTCGGGGATGTATGGAGTCCAGTGGTTTGCCACTGTAGTTTCTATGCCCCTGGTGATGAGGTCTGAACTGGATCAGATTCACGCTCAGCTTGAGGACTGCTGCCCAGTCAAGATATCTGGCATTAATAACAAACAGATAATTGGCTCTCAGGCCTGGGAAGGACTGAGCTCCTGACCTGCCTACTTCCACCCCAGCACCACTCTGAGCATCCTTCCAACCCATGTCCTCCCCTCCTCCAACATCATGTCTGGGAGCCCTTCCTTCTGGCTGAGATGGGTCAGGGGGTGCTGGGATGAGGCCTGGAATAGGGTACGGCCCTGTTTACCTTCATGCCCTTAGGTCCTGGGTAGCCAATTGGACCCAGCGCTCCCATGTCGCCCTGGGAACAGAAAGAGAAGAGGATGCTGTGAGAGCAGACCCACCGGAGGCTGGCCTGGGTTCCCAGGGACCCTGGGGATGGGTTTCCCAGGATGCAACCCTGCTGGATTGCTCTGGGAAGTAAGAACATTCTTTAGTCTGTTTAATTCCACTGAAGTGCTGGAATAAATTTTACATAGGTCCTTTCCCAAAGTCATTTTTTGATTGCTGCCCCTCCCCCACCACTTCTTTTCATTTCATATTAGATATCAGATCTTTCTACCCCAAATTAAATCCTTTACATCCCTCACTAGCTGAGGGACTCAACATCTTGTCTGACTTCTGTGGACCTCAATCTATATAAATATTTATAAAATAGGGATAGTGATCCTTCTCCCTGAGCAAGCTGCTGTAAGGGTTAAATAAGCAAACAGGGACTTTGAGTCCTCTGGCTTAGTGAGGGGGAGTCACTTCCTGCTTCCCAGAATCTGACTGGGCCATCTCCTTGGGCAGGCAGCAAGGAAAGAGTAGGCCGTCAATCACAGACACCCCAGAGTTGGAGACAGACCCAGTAGAACCATAAGATCCTGGACCACAGCTTTAGATCTGATGAGACCGTTCCAGGTGGGATCCACAAGGTTCCTAGACCCTGGAGAGCCGGGAGGCTGTGTTCCAGCGTAAGTCAGAGCCAGGCCACCTGGATTCATCCCTCCTCTACTGCTCACTCATTGCTTTGGGGGCGGGGGTGGGCTAACCTTTCTGTGCCTCAGTTTCCTCATCTAACCAATGGGAATATGTACCTCCTAGAGTTGTTTTGAAGAGTGACGGACTTACATGTCTGCTGGCATTTTTGGTTCTCATAACTGAAGAGGTGCTACTAGCATCTCGTGGCTAGAGGCCAGGGATGCTGCTAAATGTGGTACAATGTACAGGCCGGCCACCCACAACAGAGCATTATCTGGCTCTCAGTGTCAGCGGTGCCGAGGTGAGAAACTGTGGTTTATGGAGTAAAGTGGCTGTATTTTCTCTAAACAGGCCCAGCCTCTTTCTTGAAAATCCCTTCACTTCCCAACCACCCTCACTACTGCCCCCAGCCACAGCCGTAATATTAAGCCTGTACCAGAGAAAGGGAGCCCCAGAAAATATTCTCTTCTTTCCCTTTTATGTCCTCTGTAACAGGTCTAAATGCCCGCTGTCATATGAGTCAGTCAGTGTGTTTGACCTCTCCAGGCCTCAGTTTCCCACGTCCCTGGGTCAGGCTCCATGGAGGCCCCCAGCACGTGCTCTGAAACATTGGGGGAACAAAGGCTGCCCCAGGCTTCCCCAGGGTAGCCAGGCTGGAGAATAGGTTCCTGTGTCGGAGCTGCCTGGAGACTGCTTGGCGGGAGGCTGGGCAGAGAATGAGAAATCACATCCCTGCCTGACTCCTGCAGCGGGGCCCCAGGACCTGTGCGGTGGAATGCCCCAGGAAGGTGCTGAGCTCCCAGTCCCCGCACGGCCTGGTGGGGGCAATGCTGATTCTCCCGTCTCTTCATCCCTGTCCTCCACCCCCTGAATGACATAGATTAGCTGAGGCAGATGCTGAATGAAGTCTGGCTGTGGTCCTCCTGTGTGATCTTGGGCAAAACACCTTCCCTCTCGGGACCTCAGGATTCTCACCTGATTGGGTCAAACCAAACCTTCTAGTGGAGTCTTTGCTAAGAAAACCTGCTTTCAGTTCCCATCTAGAAATCTCACTGAAAAAGTGAGATCTCAGTTTAACAGGTGCTAATAGTCATACAGATGATGCTGGTTGCCAGGCCCTGCGCGAAGCACCTAACCTACCTCAGCTCCATCATTCCTCATACCAGCCCTTAGATATCTGATCGACTACTGTCCCCATTTTACAAATGAGGAAACTGAGGCCCTGAGATGTTAGGGCTTGAGCAAATCAGAGCCCGGCAGAACTGAGATTTACACCAGGTAATCAGTCTCCAGAGCTTCTAGGCAATTCTGAAGTAATCTTTGGGGAAGAGCGAGTGAAGAAGCCGGGCTCACTGGCCCGGGAGAGGCTGCAGGCAGAGGGAAAGCCAGCTCCTCAGAGAACCACACTTCAACAGATCACTTTGGCAACTTCCTCTCTCTTTTCCCAGATGGAGGGAGCCAGGAGCTGCCTGCCCCGAACTCCCCGTGGTGCACAAATAAACAAAGCGGGCTCTGCTGGCACACTGGCTCCAACTTGGCCCCGGTGCGGGCACGGGACCAGTAGCAGCTCCAGGAACACAGGCCCCTTCTTTCCTGCTCCAGGCTTGAAGGCAGCTTGTTGTGTGCGGACTGGATTCAATACAGGCCCCATGGGGGGCTGTGGGGGGCCGCAGCAGCACCATGCATGCTGGGCCTCTGCAGGCTTCTCCAAAGGGGTCTGTGTGTGGTGGGACAGGGCTCAGGGGAGGGGTCAACCCCAACGGACAAGGAATCATGGAAAAGGGACTCTGGCTGCAGAGGACATGGGGAAAAGGTGGAGCTCGCCTAGAGCAGGTCTTCCTCATGTCAACGGGACCCCCCTAATGGGATATCATTACATGTGGGGTAGAAACAGAGAAAACTACGCCACTTTCCCTCCAGCACAGCCTGAAGTACACCAGTCTTCTCTGCGTTAGACACCCTCACGGGAAGCTTGGCAGAGTGTTCCCGTAAGAAAGAACAATGAGTAATACCCTTCATTTGGATCCTGTTTCCACTTTTGCCTAATCTCCCAGACATGGCTCTACACACTTTGCCCTCATCTCTCTGGCTCCCACCAAGAACACAGCCAGCCACATCTGCAACCACTTATAGAGCTCCTACTGTGTGCCAGACACCACGCTCGACACTTCAAGTCTCATCAGATCCTCTTTAGCAAGAGCTCACGCTGTGCCAAGAACCATGGTGCGTGCAGCTCCGGCACTCGCCAACTGCTCACAGCAACCTCATGAGGTCAGCACCATTCTCTGTTCCATGCCACGGAACCAAGCCTCAGAGAGAGGTGAAGCAATGTGCCCAAGACTAAGCTAGGAGTGGGGGGCACAGGCAGGACCAGAACCCAGGTCTGTCTGTCTAGCTGGCCTCATGGTCCACGCTTACTAGCCCTGGATTGGCTGTTTACTCCAATAAAGGAGCCAAGGATGCCTTTCCTAGTTGATACCATTTGTAAGACGAGGCCTGAAGACAAGCTTCCGATGCAGAAATAGACATGAATTCTACCCCTCTGAAGTACGCCATGGGGTTTGCTAGGGACCCCTGAAAGAAAACCCAGGGGGTTTCCGGTGCCCACTCTTCGTGGCAGAGGGGCTGACGGGCCTCCTTCCCTCATACGTCTCACCTTCCTGCTCTGTGGTCCCTCTGCAGCTGTGACATCCTTGGCCACTGTCTCCTATACCCGTGTGCTTACACTGTTAACACCCACTTGTCCTTCTGGGTGACCAGGCTCCATAGGCCAGGTGGGCCCCTGCTGTCAGGTCTCAGAACCTGATGTGGCTCTCACTGCTAGCCCATTGCACACTGATGACCATTTACATGTGTCCCTATGTGGCCACTGCCCCCCTCATGCCCCAAAGGAGCCACTAAAGGGAGCCCAATGAATGGGTGAAAAAAGATACCCTGCAAACTCTCATTTACCAAACCTCTAGGCAAAAAATCTTGCCTCAGCATTCCCTGGAACTGCCTTTGAAGGCAACAAGGCCTCTTTCCAGAAACTCTGACAGGGGGCCCCTAGCTTGGGGACAGGGACCTGGAGACTGGGGCCAGTCCTGGCTCCTGTGTGACATAATAAGTGCCAACTCTCATACAGAATGGCCCCTGGTGCTGCCAGTCCACGTCCTCACATCTCTGCTGTCTCCACTCGGCATAGAAGTCTTGCGGAGCTGGCTGTGGGACGTAATGGCAAACAGCATGAGCCACACACACAGGCCCAGGCTCAGCTTACCGGCTGTGTGCCCTTGGGCAGGCGCTCCAGCCTCTCTGAGCCTCAGTTTCTTTAACTGTGCCATGATGACCCCACTCCCTGCCCCGAGAGACTTGCTGTGATCATCCAGTACTTGGCACAGGTTTTGGCAACTATCACTGAGTGGGGTTGAGGACCTCGCTTTACAGACAAGGAAACAAAGCTAGGTGGTCAGTTAGTGGGAGAATGTGGTGGGCTTGTCCACTATATCCCACATACTGGGTTTGGGCCAGATCACATATTCTTTGGGTCTCATTAAATGGAGGAACCAAAATTCCTTCTGTCTCACTCAGAATAAAAAAAGACAGAAACCTTTTTTGTTGAGCAGATTCTGGAATCAGGCACACTTTTCTTGAGGGCCAGCCAAAGGGTTTCAATTACTCAAAGGAGGCTGTTTCGCAGCAGTCTCTCACCTCAGCAGCTGCAGGCAGGGGGTCCCACGGGCCTGGACTACAAGCCCCTAGCTGGTGACCTTGGCCAACCCTTCCCATGTGGGTGCCCAGGCTGCCACAGCCCGCCTTAAGACTCCCAGAGCCTAATGCATGTCAAGCACACACAGAGCAGGCAGACGCTCTGTAAAAGTTTGTCTGCTCTCTCCTGCCCTTCCTCCTGGCTGCAAAGACCCAGGTGACAGGGGAAGTTTCAGCTTCAGTCTGCATACAAATTGTTTCAGCTGACTAGACAGAAGGCATTGAATAAATATGAATCTCCATTAAAATGATTACCAATTCATGGAATTCCCATTTGCTCAGCTAAAAACCCACATCCTCTGGGAAACCAAAGGTGACTCAGTCCATCTCCCCCTTTATCTCCTGGTTAGAAATGTCTTTTTTTCCCACACTTTAGAGAGGCAAATTTTCCTCCAGACCCTGAAGCCACTGTTCCCACAAATCCAGGGCTGGGGTGGTGGGTGTCTTGGGTTGGAGAGAACTCTGCCTGGTGCAGGGTGTGGGGTCGGGGGCAGCAGAGACTTGGTGGTCTCAAGTCCAGCCCTGTGACTCCCGAGGAACAAGGAGAAAGGGACCGTCACCTTGGCAGCAAAGGGGATTTAAAAGTGCTAAGAGAGGCTGAGAGTAGTGGAAGACAGACCCAGGCCAAGAGGGAGTCATGAGGAGGAAACTCATCAGTTCTTCAAAAAGTGATGTTGGGGGGTGGTGCATCATCTGAGCAATGCTGGGGTGCCCAGGGCTCACCCTTGCTAAGACCCCTCAGAGGGAAGCAGGAAGAGGAGCACCCTGGATTAGGAGTTAGGAGACGAGGCCTCCGATTATGCCTCCGTCCTCTCCTGCCTTGTGTGTGACCTTGACCAAAAGCCTCAGTTTTCCCATCTGGCAGGTGGGATTCCACTAAGAAATACTGCAAATAGGGTTGCCAGATTGAGCAAATAAAAACAGACTGCCCAGTTAAATTGACTGTCAGATAAACAGTGAATGATGTTTTAGTCTAAATGTGTTCTAAACAGTGCAGCTGACATTCAAATTTGTCTGGGTGTATTACATTTCAACTGGCAACACGCACTGTAGAGACAAAGGGGAGCGCAGGTGGGCACGAGTTTTGTGAAGAGTCGGGAGGACCCAGGGCTGTGATGGCAGTGTCTCCGTCTCCAGAATTCGGCCAAGCAATTCCACCCTCTGAGGAGCCAATGTAGTGGACACAGGGACAATGACAAATAGGAATATGTGCCAAGGATGACAGCCAGGATACATAAACATCCTTTCATTAAAGCTTTAGGGGTTGGGATCATATAGCCTGAGGAAGCAGCCTTGGGAAGAACAGATGATGACCATCTCTACATCTCTGGTGGCCTTTCCCAGAGGCAGGACAATGACGTGGGCTCGACAAACAGGAACATTTGTACAGTGAGAGCTCTGTGGAAATGGACTGGGCTCCCACAGGAGGGCGCATCTAACACCAGGGTGTTCACATTGGAGTTTCATGACCATGTGACCGAGAGGCTCCAGAAGACACCTCTGTTGAGCTTAGAGAAGGTTAGTCTAGGACACTTGGAAATTCCCCATGAAGCCAGGTTCCCTAACTCTCAGTGCACAGACTGATTTTTCCAAAGCATCTAGGTCAGTGCCTTGTGCCAAACAAGGTGCTCAGCAAGGGACATCAGGGATGACATATGTATGACTCATGTGTTGACATGTCCTTATCCTGGGCCAAGGCAGGCATCACTAATCAATTGCCGCATCCTCTCCCATTAAGTTCCAATGTGACTTTTAAATCTTTCTCAATGTAGCAATCTAGACAGCTGCTACCAGGCACAAAATATTCTATGTATATATGTATCATCATCATCATCATCTATTATTATTATTATAACTAGTATTTTTTAGTGTTTATTATGTACTAGGAAGTTTATATGTACTAGTTTCTTTAAATCCTTGCAGCAATCCTCCAAGCTAGGTACTAATATTACCCCTATTTTACAGATAAGGAAGTTAAGGCACAGGGAGGTGAAGAAATTTACTCTGCGTTGCAATTAAATGAATGGTAGAGCTTGGACTTGAACCTAAAGGAATCTGGTTCTTTCTTAGTCATGGGACCAGACCAGATGTGTGTATCTGTGGTCCTAGCAACAGTGTGCACAAGGAGCCCATTTTCCAGGTGGGATCCCTGAGATTCAAGGAAGCAAGACCACAGAGCCAGGAGGCCAGGATTTGGACACAGGTTGATCTGACTCCCTACCCCCACCCCACTCACCTGACAGAAGCACATTGCCACTGAGGGCCTCTGGGACCTGTTCCCATGACTGGCCTCCCCAGAACAGCAGGGCTCTACAACCCCCCCTCCCCCTACACCCTGCTGCAGGGCTTTCTCCAGCCTCCCTCTGAACAAACAGCTGGAGTGGCTAAAGCATTAGGAAACAGTCTGCTTGTGACCCCCATGGCCCCTCAGACTGAAACCCCAAGAGGAATGAGTCGGGGGACAGAACAGAGTGGGCATCAAACCCTGGGGAAGTTCTTGGAGTCATTTCCCAGACTCAGGCTTCTCATTGGCCTTTGTGGCCAGGCCCAAGGTCAAAGCCAAGCCTCTGAGTCCCAGGAAGGGAGCCCCAGTTTTGGCTAGTAGAACCACTCACTCCATAAGACCTGCCCCAACCTGGGAGGAATCAGAGGTCAGACTGCTTCCCACTTCCTTGTATACAGGCCTCTCTCAGTGTCAGACACATCAGGAGGTAATAACAGTAATTGATATAACAATACTTCCCACTAATTGCACATTTACTGAGTGGCAGACCTCATGCCAAGAACTGTGCATGTGAGGCCTCATTTAATCCTCACAACCACCCCAAGAGGATTCTACTATCAGCCGCATTTTAAAGATGAGGAACTAAAGCTCAGAGAGGGTAAGTAACTTGGCCCAAGGCACACAGCCAGGATGTGGCAGAGCTTTGACTTGAACTCAGGTGGTCTGCCTCCAAAGTCAGGTCCTCTGGACCTGCAGCACCCCACCTGTCAAATGGGCATGTCTGCACCTCCTCTCAGAGCGACGGAGAGGCTATAGGTGTGAAAGTACATCAGCAGTGTTATGCTCCAAGCCCCCTCCCCATTTAACTAGTAAAGAAAGGGACTCAGCAAAGGTAGGTAATACACCCGAGACCACGCAGAGGGGCCTTCTTCCCTCAGTCCCCTGCCCAGACTGGTCTGTCCTGCTACACCAGCTCCTCCTGGGGTTTGATGAGACAAGGGAATTTTCAGAGTACTTGTCACTTGTTCCCCATACCTAGCCTCCTGGCTCTCTCCCTCCCCAAGCATCTGTGTACTTACAATGAGGCCGGGGACTCCTGGGGGCCCTGGCAGGCCCAGTTCTCCCTGCAAATAGAGAGACCAAGGTGGTTAGTTGCCCTGTCTCCCTCCGGAGCCACCCCCTCCACACCGTCCTGCATGTGGATGCCTGGTGGAGTCCTCCAAGCTAACCATTCCTTGTTCCTGACGGGTAGCTCTCCTGAGCCTGGCCTAAGGTTTGGACAAGACCCTTGCCCCCTCTGCCGTCAGCTTTCCACATCAGTAAAATGGGGAGGTTGGATTTCCAAATTGTAAGTGTGAAGGAATGGGCGGAATCCTGGTCACAGGAACAAGGGCATGCAAGGTGCTTGACTCAGGTCTTACTTCATCCTCACTCCACAGATGGCAAAACCGAGGCTTGAGAGTTAAGTGATTTGCCCAAGGTCAAGTGCAAGAAAATACCACAGTGCTGAGGGCCCCAGGCTGAGAGCCACCACAGGCCTCCCGCCTCTCTCAGCCAGGAGGTGCCCAGGGCCCTTAAAGAACCCCCACAGGCTCACAGGTTTCTGCCTCCCAAGGCCTCCAAGATGCTGTGAGAGCTCTTGCCCAGGAGTCAGGAGATGTGGCTGGGTATGGCAGTGGGCAAGTTTCTCTTTCCTCATCTCTGTAAGTGGACCTTCAATTGCTTGCACCAAGGAATATGGTGGAGGGGTTTGGATCAAGTTCAAAATGTGAAGATGTGAATGAAAATAAGGGGCTCTAGAAGTGGTGATTATCAGTGAGAACTGCCAACACCACCCAGAGTGTCTGTCTGACATCCTCTGTACCATCCCAGGGCTGCTCAGACAGAGGTCATCACTCCAGCCACCAAGAAAAGGAGGAGGAAGTGAGAAGCAGCCTTGACTTTCAAATGAGGGAACCGAGGCTCAGGGAAGGGAAGGGATTTGTTCAAGGCCATGCAACAACTTTGTGGCAGAGCTGGGACCACGCATTAGGTCCTCTTTCTGCTTCTCTAGGCCATGAGTATAAAGTCATCCCTGTCCCTCCTCAGGGGCCTTCCAGGATGATATCCCATATTGGTTAATCCAATGAAAGAAAGGCTCTGGTTTCTCAACTGTATGTCTTTGCTGGTGTTCTTTCCCCTCCCTGGTATGTCTCCTCGCCTCTTTCTTCAACCTAATTCTAATGTCACCTTCCCCGAGAGTCTTCCTTTCTCCTCTCCCTCCCCCACAGCACCTGGGACCTCCTTGGTCCCACCCATCCCCTGCTCTGCCTTGTGCGATAACTGGGGAGACACCCTGAGCTCCCCGAGGGCAGGGACCGTGCCCCGTTAATATACACCCTACCATCCATACGGCTCCACCCGGTGAAAAATGGTCATGGGCCAAACCCCTTCCCCTCTCTCATTTCATTCTCCCAACAGCCCTCAGAGGCTGGCATCCTGACCCCCCTGATTTACAGAGAAGGAAACTGAGGTCCAGAGAGGTGAACTGGTTTGTCCAAGTGCCACACCTGGTAAGTGGTATGGCAGGATTCAAACCCGGGCCCATCTGGCTCTGAGGCCAGGGCTTCAGCTCCCAAAGAGCCCAGGGGTCAGCCCCAGGGAGTCTTTGTGGAAATGAAAGAAGAGCATCATTAGGCGCTGATTACAGATCCAGCAGCCACCTCTTCAGGAAGCACAGCTGGCACAGCTGCTCAGGAGGGAAGCCCCAAGAAGAGGTGGGGGACATGGCAGGTGTTCCAAGGAGCTCTGGACATGGTCTGCACCTCCAGGCTTCCTCTCACTAAGCCTGGGCTGGGGACAGGAAGGGAAAGGCGGGCTCAGCTCCCCAGGGCAAGCTGACCTGGCTCCTCAACGGGCCTCTGATTATTTACAAACTCTATAAACATGCCTGTGCTGGAGATTTCTTTAGAACTCGGCTCCCCTCTCCAAACAGGGCCTGCAAACTGCTCCCTGAGGCTGCTGCTGTCTCATAAACATTTCTGGCGTTTTGTAAGACAGTAGTAGCCCTGGCTTCCCAGTGGGGTGTGACCTATGAACTTTCCTAAGTCCTTGGTGATGGGGCACAGTCTGGGAGTGGGGTCACAGGGCCTCCAGAGTAGACAGGAGAGGGGGGGTACTGAGAAGTCACACAATTCACCCAAGAGCACCCAGCTAGTAGGTGGCAGAGCTGAGATTTGACCCAGTCTACCTGACCCCAAAGCTCGGGTTCCTAACAGCTGCTGTGTGTTCCCTCTGAACCTCTCTCCTGTTCCCAAAGACTTGAAATACTTACAGGGTTTCCATCCAGTCCTGGGGGGCCTCTTTCCCCAAAGTCTCCAGGAAACCCCTGACGGCACAAGAGAAACAAACACCTGGAGATTAGAGTTTATACCTCTGTGTGGCTTTGATCCAGACCCCTGGGGGACACACAAGGACATGTCTGTGCAGGCTCACTCCTTGGTTCTGGGACCTGGGCAAGCAGTGGGGTCCAGACCACCCTGTGCCCTCACCAAACACTCCACCTAGAGAACTTCCCAGGGGCTGGCTGCTGTGGCAGGGCCCATGGACAGGGAGCCCCCTTCTCACGTCCTCAAAGTCCTGGAAAAGAAACTGCTCCCCAACTCCCCAGCATGGAAATGCCAACCCCCCGATCTGAGACCTGGTCCTGATAGAGTGGGGGGTCAGGACTCTGGGTCCAGTCCTGGAGAGCAGCTGCTGATTTTCTGAGAATTATAAGAATATCTCCTTCCCCTATGGTCCTCAGTTTCCCTACGGTCAAAGAAGGGGAGGCCTGTGAGGCATTTTCCAGCTCAGACTATGATTGTGACATGCCTGTCAAAAGCCACCCTGTGGAATCATGATCCCTATTTTATAGATAAAGAGACTGAAATGCTGAATGTCAAGGTCATACAAGGTTACAACGGTGGTGAACATCAGTGTGGTTGTTACAGGTGAGTTTTGGCAGCTTAGAGAGAGGTCGGGTCACCCCACGGAGGCAGGTCTGGTCTCTCGCCCCCTCCCTGACTCCGCGCCATGCTCTCTGGGAAGACTGGCAGCTGGAAGAACATCAGCTGTGGGGACGCACCTGAGGTGGCAGAGGGACAACTGCATTCTACTTCAAAAGGAAAAGAAAGTCCTCAAGCTTGGAATTTAGGAAAACCTGTTCTCCCCCTTCTTGAATTTAAATTATTGTTTTTTCAGGGAAACTTCATGTTTTTCTGACCAAGTGGATGCCTGAACTGTTAAAACAGCAACAACTTTTTATGGAAGATAATTCATTTCTAGTTTCTAAGGCTATGGGGGGAATCCAGTGAGTAGATTAAACCTAAAAACAAAACCCAAACCAATTACATAGTCTATACTGGCGGAGCAAAGACCTTGAAGTGTGTGTACATCCAGGCCTTTGTCTTGCCTTGCCCAGCAATCCTACTCCCCTCAAATCCCTCCTCTGTCAGGAAGCCCTCTTGGATCAGAAGGGCAAGGAATGACATTGACCTATAGGCAGTGTGGTTTCATTCAGACACCCGAGGGAGGAAATGAGGACATGGTAGAGGTATCGACCAAGCCAGTCACTTTGCACATAGAACTTCACCTGCCTTCGACATCCACCCTTGAGGGGAAGGTTATTAATTGAGGCTCAGGAAGAAATGTCCCTTGGCCAAGGCCAAAGACAAGTCTGTGGCAGAGCTGAGCCCAGGTCCCATCTCTCTGGACTCTGCCACATTCCTACGAGCTGCGCACAAACAACTCCTGGCCTGCTCGAATCTGTGCCCCGCTGGCTTCAGAGAGTGGCAGAGGTGCATGCGTGTGTGCGTGCATTTGTGTGTGTGCATGCTTGCACATACAGGCCCACCTCCAGATCAGGTCTCTGTGTGGATCTGACCCTATCTTCTTCTCCCCATATCCTTGGCAAATTCCAGCCTTGCCCCAGTCCTGCCCCTCTTCGCTAGGCTATGAGGTTGATCCCTCTAACTTCCTGGGACAGGCCTGGGTGGGCTGTGGTCAGGGGAGCCTCCTGAAGGTATTGAGTTCCTGCCTCCACCTTTGGAGGCTGGGGTTATGGGCCTGACAGGATAGGAAGACAATTCTTCAGGGGACAAGAGGGGTGCTGTCCAGCTGGGCAGCTAGTCAGCTCCACATGGACTACTAGGGTTAGGACTTGGAAAGCCTGTGCCCTGTTCTCCAAGTCCGGTGTTTGGAGACAGTCTAGAGACTCACCCTGGTTTGCCTCCAGGTTGGCTGTGTAACCTTGGGCAGACCCTCATTCAACCCTCTGTCGTGCTCAGGCTGGAGTGTGTGATTTCTAAGAACCCTTGAACTTGGCCCAACCCCTAGACAAGGCCTGGGGGAAGGAGTCTGGAGCAAAATGGAGACCTTGACAGCGTTCCCCAGGCATGGATCCTGGATGCCATGCCCAACACATTCAAACCCAGCAGGCACAAGGAAGGTCCCAAAGCCATGGGTCTGCATTTGGAGGTCACTCCAGGCTGACTCAAGGACTCCTCTCAGCCGCAGCTGCCAGGCCAGCTGGCCCAGTGAGGCTGTGCTACCAGAGCAACCCAATGCCCATCCTGCCTCCACCAGCCACAGGCCTCTCCGAGCCTCAGAGTTCTCTGATGTGCAATGAGGGGCACTGAGGGGATGAGCTGAGACAGTGCATGGAGGGCGAGCCCTTGCTGGCACATGGAGGCAGCCGCAGTGTGAGGGCACAGCTCTGAGGCATAAGCAAGGCAGAGACTGTCAGAATGGGCCAATCCCAGCGGGAGGCACTTCTGCAGACATTCAGCCTGAGTACAGTGGGTGGACAATGACGGTAAGATGGTAACAATGTCAGTGACAGCCAATGCCCACAGCCCGATGAGATAGGTTCTGTTCTTAGCCCATTTTAGAGATGAGGAACCTGAGCTCCAGAGAGGTTAGATAACTTGTTCAAAGTCACACAGCTATGGAATAGCCGGGTTGGGATCTGAATCCTGGCAGTCCGAGGCCAGTGCCCTTTCTCTTAGCTCTGCCTGGACACTGAATACATAGAAAGGACCTCAGCAAACCTGGGGTCTCTCAAAGGGCTCAGGAGAACCCCAGGCTAATGGACAAGAAGGAATGGCATGACTGATGCTGAGGACTGGTTCTGCTTGCACATTTTTGGTAGGCATAATACCCAGCCCCTGTCTCCATCTTTGGTCTCCTTCCCTTCGGAGGAGTCCAGCAGATGACCTCCAGGAATCTAGGATTTGTAGTTAAGAGCATAATGGTTGGGGGAAAAAAGATAGGAGCTTTGAAAGTACTGGAACAAATATTTGATTGGAACAATCATAGATGGCCTGAGACAAAAAGACCCTAGCAGTTCCTGACATCCAGCACTTCATTGCCTCAGTGGGAGACTGAGGCCCAGCACATGCCCAAAGCCCTAGCACCAGCTAACTTATCGCATCCCTCCACTACCGAGCCACACATCCCATTTCCAATGCTCGGTGCAGGGCCTGTGATGCTTGGTCCCTCTGTATCTCAGAGAGGCAGCCACTGAACAGAACATGTGGCCCCACTTCCACCCTGCCTGCTATTCTCTGTCTGGCTGTGTCTGCCTGTACATGGCCTGCACTCCCAGCCTGGCCAGCAGTGGGACCCTCCCCCACAGGCCTGAGCTTTTGACTGCAGCAGGCTGGCCTGAGGCCCAAGCACTGGGCTTGGCACCCTGCCGGAGCCCCAGCCACATGGTTTCTCCACTTCCCCAGGTCAGGCCTCCCTGGGGAACTGAACGCCTCGTACTTTGAGCAGAACAAGGCCCAGGAGAAGACAGAACCTGGCTCTGGGAAGAGACAATAGACGGGAAGACAGGGACAGTCCTCGTCACCACATCCATGGTGGGATGCTGAGGGCTGAGGAGGTCTCTGAGGCTTCCAGGCAGTGTCCACCCAAACAGTCCGTTCCTGAAGCTGGGCTGAGGAGCAGGGGGAGTGTGCAGCCTTGAGGATCAGCAGTCCTGCTGAAGCCTCCAAGGCTCAGCTCCCTGCTTGAAAAATGCTCAGTCCTGCCCCAAGTCGCTTGGCAGAACTGGCCTGAAGAAGATGTGAGATGTTTGTAACACAGCCCCTGGCAAACTCTACTGTGCTATCACCACACACTGGTTAGGATTTGTGCCAACAGAGGGAATAGTGAGTAACCTCTAGGAAGAGCCTGCAGGAGGATCTTGGAGACCTCTTTACAATGCTTAAATTCTCCAAAGTTGGGAAGTTCCTGCGTACATCTGACCTGCATCTTTCCGACAGCACCCAAAACACCCCGCATTCTTTTCTAGACGTGTGCTCTCCAGGTGTGCTGACATGGAAACACCCCTGGAGGTGCCCAGCACCCTTTTCTCATGATGCTGAGCCTGTTTTCACCCTGCCCTTTTGAAATCTGCTAGGGAAGCCACCTGAGAGTCACCTCAGGGAATAAGGAGGAGATAGGCAGGTGGAGCTCTCACCAGGATTCCAGAGTCACCAGTAGCTCTGGGACAGCTTTAGCGCAAGTTGGGAACACTGGAGGCCACATCCCTGGCCCATAGCATGACCACAGCTAAAAACTTTCATATATTTTGGCCTCTGTTTCCCCACTTGGGAGCATGAGATCTCTGTCACATCGCCCCCATCTCCCCACAGTCTGAGAGGTGGGAAGAGCCCTGAGCTTGAAGCCAAAATGCACCGTGTTAGAAACTCTGTCCTGCCTGGACAGCCGTGGGGCCTCGGGCAGATCTCAGTTGTCCATGGGGCAAACACACCAAGGGAGTGGGATCCAGGGCCGGGCCTGGCCAGCTCTAAGCCCCAGGGTCTCGCTACACAACAGCCACCTTGGCAGGCCTGGCCAGAGGCCACAAGAGAAGCTGTGAGCGGTGGCCGGCCTGGCCAGGTCTGCCAGCAGCTTGACAGCGAATAGCATCTTTCTAACCCCAGTGAGAGACCCTCAGCTGGGAGGTATGGCTGGGGTCCCAGCTGTGAGTGTCACTGTGCCAGGACAGCCAGGACAACCCCCCTGGAGCTGACAGCTCCAGCCACATTTGCAATGTCTTATATCTGGACCCCTCCTCAGAAAACCTCAACGCGTTTCTCTTTCTAGCAGGTGATGTGAGCAGGAGAGGAGAGCTGCAGTTTTCCTTTGCAGGGTGAAGATGCGAGCACAGAGAGAAGAAAAGTGATGTGGAGAGCACCATTACCAGTAAGCAAGAGTCCTGGGTTCAAGTGTTGACTGTCACCAACTTACTGTGTGACCTTGGGCAAATTACTGACCTCTCTGAGCTATGAGCATCTGTCTGACAAAGAAGCTGGGCCAGCTCATCACCAAGGCTCCTGCAGCTCTGATGTGCTCTGACCTCCACTGTCTCCTTCTCAGCTCCCATTAGCAGGACTCCCTCACATTCTCCTTCCAAACCCAACGCTGAGGAGGCGCGTGCATGGGCCTGAGGTCTGGCTCGCCGGAGAGAGATGAACTACAGCAAAATCATCACCAGGCCTGCCAGAAACAAGGCCAGCTGTGATCTGGCATAAGGGAACTCAGCTCATTCTCTTGACATTTCCTTTTATTAATAAGTGCCTAGAAATTGCCTGGCTCAAAGCTTGGATAAGCATAATCACAAAAGAGGCCCTCAACCCCACCAGCCAGAGCAAGGGCTAGGGAGCCCTGGCAAGAGGGGATGGCCCTGCCAACCACTCAGGAGTGTGTAGGTTGAAGGCACGCTGGACTGGAGGCCCAGCAGAGGCAGATGCAAAGCCTAAAAGACCTGGTGATGTGAAGTCCAATTCCACACATATTCTATCATATCCAAATGCAGACCCTGCCCATTTGTTGCCCTTGGTGGATGGACTAGAATTAAGGGGGTGTTCACAGCCTTCAGGGGTATTATGCAACCATGCGACTATTTGACTGAAGGGGAGGAGTTTCCTCCCACCCACACCTGTGCCAGGAACAGCCCCATTGTGCACTGAGGAGCATGGAATCTTAGGGTTAATGCCATGGAGCAAGGAAGCAGAGACGAGTTGACACTTAGGCCTTGGAGATTTCTGAGCAAATGGCTTTGGCTGTTAAAGCCTCCGTTTCCTCACATGAAAAACCAATTGGACCTCAAAGAATCAGTGGGAGAATCACATGCAGTTCAAATACCATGCAGGTAAGGCCTCAATAAATGTTGCTTTAGTGGTAGTGGCGGCGGCGGGGATCTGTTTTGGCTACAGTGTTACACCTCGTACCTGGCACATGGTAGGCACTTGATAAACTTTTGCTGAATGAGGAATGAGTGAATGGCCTCATCTCGCTCCCAGATGGGAAAATGGCGCTGAGCACCTCAGACCCAGCGCCGCCTTCCCAACCATGTGCAGGAGGCTTTCAGCTCCAAGAAGAAAACAAGTTCAGGGAGCAGGCAGATGAAGGGACCGCTGGAAGTAGCAAAGGGGGGAGGGGAGGCTGTAGAGGACGAGGTGGAAGAGGACAGCTGAAACATGGCCCTGTTAACACTCCCGGAGGCGGCAGGTGAAGAAGAAGCCATGGCATGCCCAGGCTTCCTCTGTGCTCAGGAGACTCCAAAGCCCACGTTCTAAACAGCTGCACTTGGGCACGGCACGAGAGGCACGAGCTGGGGCTGCTGCATTCTAACCCAGCTCTGGCCCTCAGAAACCACAAGATCTTGGTAACGTGATTCACTGATCTATCCCCTCATCTATAAAGTGGCAATGCCCAGCCCTCTGCGAGGCTGCCCAGGTGGAGTCAGAGCAAATCCCTCCATGCGCGGCTCTGGAGGTAGCCTTGACCTGGAATGCCCTTCCCTAGAGAGCCACGGGCTCCCAATCTCCCCTCACTCAGGTTTCTCAAAAAAGTGCGGAGGAAATAAGTTGCTTCCTGAACCAACTTATTAACAGCCTATACTCCAAGTCTTCATTGTCCCCCATTCTACTCTATCTTAATACGCAGCACCATTTGACAGTCCATCATTCATTCTTCATTCCCCCATATAGTCATTGACTGTCTGTCTGTCTGTCTGTCTGTCTGCCCATGAGAATGGGAACTTCATCTTGTTCACTGCTCAGCACCCAGCGCACTGCCTGACCCAGAGAGCACACTTGTGTTCACGGGATAAACAAACAAATGGACGAAGGAAAGAAGAATGAATGAATCAGCCTCCTTGCCCAAGGTCACCTGGCTTGAGGAACGGATCCTAATGCCAGCCCAGCCCTCTGAGACGTGGGGTCCTTGCCTGAAGCCAGAGCATCAGGAGCTGCTTCCAGCCCAGATCTGCATGTCAGGGGTCAGACCTCAGGGCACAGAGGGGCCCAGGCCTGCGGGTGAGGTGCCTCCTGTCAGGTCCTTGCAGCCAGGACATGGATCTTGCTTTTCTTTGTACCCCAACTTGACCCCCAGAGAGCCTAGGTCTCTACACTGCAGTGAGCAAGGTAGGTGCCTGTGGACATGCAGTCAACCCCAGAATCACAGACAACCCCCTTCTGGCCACTCGTGAGTGCTTCTGGCTCCCTCCCAGCCAATTCTCAAGTTCTGACCTCCCCACAGCCCCTTCTCCAGCAACCACAAGCCAAGGGAACCCCAGACCCAGAGCTGATGATGGCTCCTAGTCCAGGCATTAACCCGCAGGGCAGAGGCAGGAAGCCGTAAGGCCCCACCAGGGTAGCGCCTGAAAGAACAATGCCTCAGTGACAGTCCTGGGTATCCCTCAGCCTGGCAGTGGGACCCTGGGCATACCAGTTTGCCTCTCAGAGCCTCAGTTTCCCCTTGTGAATGTGAGAGCACTGGAACGAGTGGCTTTCCCTCAAGCCAAAATTCTAGGGAACCCACTTTTACAAGTTCTCCAGCCAGTGAGCCTGAGCCATCACTGAGGTCAGAGGCCCTGAGGACAAACCAAGTTAGATCCTAGCTCTGTTGTTTACTCAGTGTGAAACCACCGGCAAATTGTTTAATCTCTCTCTGCCTCGGCTTCCTCTTCCTGCCCCATAGATGCCCAGACAAGGGGAAAAACAATTTCCCACCACAATGGAGAGTCATGGGCAAAGCTGGCAGATGGGGGGTTACTGCTGAGCTCCTCTTGTGGGCCTGCCCAGTACCCCACCTCCCTCTGTCCCTGTGTGTGCACAGGTGAAACTGGGGTGCCGAGACAATGCAGAGACTATGCTTTGAGTTAGGAGCGCCGACGCCTGGCCTGGCCAAGATCCCGCAGTCTGAGCAGGCCCCCCGCACGGACACGCACGACCCAGACAGCAGAACCGCCACTCCGACACAGAGCTGCACTGCAGAGCAGCTGGTGCTCACATACACAGAGAAGCTCCAGCCCGGAGGGGCCCAGCGCCCACAGGAACCCCGGCCCCAGCCAGGAAGCAGGACACGAGGCCCAGACAGCCCTGCATGCCAGCCCACACACTCAAAGCAGAGCGATGGCTGAGCAGAGGAACAAGCAGAGAATGCCCAGGCCGCAGGTAGACAGGGCAGTGTGGCCAGCAGGAGGTCATGTTCCCCCATAGAGTCTGCGTAATAGACACGGAAAATCTTTACCGGCCTACCCATCTTGCCCCTCTTGCCAGGAATGCCAGGCAGGCCCTGTGGAGGAAGAGAGAGGGAAGGGGTCAGGAGAAGATTTCAGCAGGGGCCAGCCAGACCCCAAGCACCCATGAGAGGAAGTCACGGAGGGCCTAGCATCAGGACATGGGTGCAGTAGGCACCAGTTATGTGCACAGAAGATGGATGGCCCTTACACTCCATAGAGGCGGGTACGCATGGGTCTGAACTGGGAAGATGCCCCCCAAAAGTACCCAGTGTTCCTGGTATTCATCTGGTACTCAGTAAGTGCTCCTTTTCTTTCCCTAAGATTCTCTATACCCAGCTTGGTGATGAGGTTACATTTGAGTTCCCAAATATGGGCTCAGGCAGGGAGGGGACAGAGAGGAAAGTCCAGAGGCCTGTGGGCCATACAGTCTGTGGACTCAACTCTGTACTGAGCGCAAACGCGACCATAGATGATGCATAAACAAATGAGCACTGCTGTGTTCAGTAAAACTTTACAAAACCAGACGACTAGCAGGATCGAGCCCACAGGCCATAGTTTACAGACACTTGATCTGAAATATAAAACGGGCCAATTTCTCATTTGTTGAAAGCCCTTCAGAAGCTCCTTGTGCTCTCAGAACAGAGTCCCCTTCCTGACCGTGGCCTCTGAGTGACGTGGAACTGGGCCCAGGTTCTCCTCCCAGCCTCATCTTCCCGCTTCCCACCTCACTCTCCGCACTCAGGCTGTTGTCCTGTGTGCTGGACTGCACACTCTGTTCCCTATGTCTGCAAGGCCTCTGCCTTGCCTAGTCCCCTTAGGGGACTCCTATTTAACTCAAGGGCACCTATCTAGGAGGGATTCCACCCCGCAGAGGGGCGGGGAAGTGGTCAACAAAGACAGCATACTCACTCGCTCTCCATCGGACCCTGGCAGGCCGAAGAGCCCTGGGAGCCCGATGTAGCCCTAGGAAAGAGCAGGCAGGGAGTCAGAGGGGCTGAGGGGTGGGGTGTGGCTGGCCCGACCCATCCCAGCCCCCTCGCTGCCCTCCCACACTCCGGCTCCTCTTCCTGGCTGGTGTCAGTGGTGGCTCTGGTGGCTCCTCGACGACATAGGCCTTGAGGCAAGTGTATATGCCCATGGACTGCATGGTGCTGGCTCCCACGATGTAGTCCAAAGGCACATACCCTCACGCCAGGGAAGGGCACGGGCGCTCTCAGGGGGAGGCCCGCCCCGAGCCGGAGGCTCCAGGACCTGCGGGAAGGAAGCTCTCAACTGCGTTAGATGCTAGAGTGGCACCAGGCCCCTCCCACCCCCCCCCAGGACACTGGGAGGCACCTATGGCTTCTGCCAGGCCTCCACATAGGCCTCAAAGGCCTAGGATGTGGGGCTCCCATTCACCTCTGGCCTCGAGGCTCACATCCCCCTGTGGCGGCCTGAGTGCCGGCAATAACAGCAGCTGCCACCCCAGCCAGCCTGCTGACGTTCTGCCAGGCACTTGTGTACCACTGCATTCGACCCTCCCAAGGACCCTGCAGACTGGCAGTCATCCCCTCACTGGACAGACTAAGGCTCTGCAGATAAGGGATATAACTAGTCAGGGGCGGAGCCCGCCACCCTAGAATACACCTGAGTTTCTGTCTCTCAGCCTTTATTCTCACTATGCTCCCACCCGGCACACTCTTCCTACCCTGGTAGGAAGGAGATGGCAGAGCAGCTCCTTCCAAGCCCAGCTCTAATGCTCTTTCCCATGGCAAGCAGCCTTGATGCCCCAAGGCAGAAGCAATCTCCTCCCTCCGCCCCAGCACAATCTCTGCACCTCAGCTCATAGGATTTACCTCTCTGTCCACTGTATCTTCATTACCTGGGTCCATAGTTCATGTCCTCATTAGCCTGGAACTTCTCAAAAGCCAGGACCTAGCCCACGGCTCCTATTACTATCTGCACTTTCTAGATGTTGGTGGAATGACTTAAACATAACTATAACAGAAGCTAACTTTTACTGAGCACCGTCTATGTGCCAAGCCCAGTTCTCATGACTTTGCACGCATTGGTGCACTCACTGCGTCCTCACTACACCCCCAGGAAGTAGGTTTGATTAGTCAGCCCCCTGTAGAGGTGGGAACACTCAGGCCCAGAGAGGTGAAGGGTCACACAGCTAGAATGAGGTAGAACTGGTGTTTGGAATCAAGTCATCAGAGTCCCGGCCTAGGCTCCTAACCACTCCACTACACTGCCTCCCACAAATATGCAACAGGGCTGGCTTACAACCATCTGTCCTTCCCTAAAAGGTCAGGAGGTCGAAAAGCCTTTGTGTTAGCACCCAGCATGACAATATCCATCGTGTTAATAAGTGACATTTGGTGATCAGGCAGGGTTTATAACCCAGATTCACAGGTGAGAAAATGGGCTCAGAGAGGTCTAGTAACTTGCCCAAGATTCCACAGATGGTTGGTGGCAGAACAGGTCTCAAAGCCAGTCACCCTGACCCCAAAGCCTGCCCTCTGCCTACTTCATAAACATGAGGCCGGTGATGGCAGGGTGGGGAGGGAAGCCGGCACGGCCCGGCTCCCCCAGGCTGCTCAGGGCCCTGTGACCCTAGAAAGGGGTGTTCTGGGCCGGACCAGCCCTCTCGTCACATGTGGCCTCCAGCGTGGCAAACATCAAGCAGCCCCAGATGCCTGTCACTCCTCCTGTCCCCCTGGCAGATCAGAGACCCTGTGGCAGAACTAAGAAGACCTCCCTGGGTTCAGAAGGACCCTCTGGGGTCACAGCTTGTGGGGACAGGCAGATTAAGGGAAGATCAACATCCTAGGACAGGAGCCTCCTTAGCCCCTGCACATCACCACCTTCACCACCGCCACCACCATCGTCATCATCACCACCATGTCCTGGGGAGCTGGGGAGCTGGGGAGCTTACCCACCCACCCCTTGCCTACCTCCCAGATGCTCTCCTAACAGCTGCCTGTTAGTTCCTGGGATTAGAGCCGAGATTGTGGCCATAAATAGCTTTGGCTCAGGAGTAGAGGACATGTCACATGGACCTGGCCTGACGGCAAACTGTGTGACCCACTTGCTGAGCATTCTTTGAGCCCAGTTCTCAGAACCCCTGAGTCCTCCACCTTCGCAAATGAGGGCTATTGGGTCCCCACCGTGAGCCCTGTTTCCTTGGATGTACAAGACAGCATTCCACCAGGTCAACTCTTAGCCTTCCAAACTCCACTTACTGCCATTCAGTTCCCCAGAACCTAATCTACCACCCCACAGCTCACCTGGGAGCCCCCACCTGGTGGTCTCTCCTCAGCACTACTTGCTTCCAAATTCCTGGAACCCCATAACCATTCTGTAGGTAGGATGGACGTCACTCCCATTGTAAAGACGGGCAAACTGAGGCAGCTGGCTACTTGGCTCCCCCTTACAGAAGGGGGACAGTTGATGCTTTAACAGCCTCGAGGCCTAGGCAGCATTCAGCCATCAGACACTACTGGCCTCCCCAAAGTGTGGGCCCCTCGCCCTCAGTCAGGAGGAACAGAGAGGTCTTTGAGGCGTCCAACGACACACAAAGTGGCTTGGCTTTGGTCCCCATCACTTGGGATGTAGCCATCACACGGCTAGCACATGCTTGATGTTGGCAGGTGGACTGTGGCTGAGCCCCCAGAAGACCCTTTGCTGCCCAGTCTGCCCTGCCATGGCTCAAGCCTGGCTCAAGGGTCCCCCATCACTAGGCCTTCCCATTGTCCCTCTGCTCTCCAGGGAGCACTCCAGGGGGAGGGTCGCAGCCCCAGCCCCCCAACAGACACTGGGTGGAGGCCTTCCAGCCCTGATCTCTCTCAAGCCCACTGGAAGGGAAAGGTAATGCCACCAAGGGCCCCACCTGTATGGCACTTGCCAAGGCCCACTTACCCGGCTGCCTTTGGGGCCAGGGTCTCCTATAGGACCAGGTAACCCCTGAAACATAAAAGACAGTGGAGCAAGAACATATGGAGATGTTCTACTGGTTGCCAACAGCCCAGGGCGAGTCCTGTCTCCCTCTGTAGAATGGGAATGGGTTAGAATGGAGGTCTTCACTCGGAGCCCCAGCTACCCCAGGATCTCAGGGAGGTGGCTCAAGGACTGGGTAGGAGGAGCCTCTGGAGCCCCACCCCCCACCTCATCAGAATTCCTTTCCTTTGTTCTCTTACTGAGCATCCTTGCCCTGCTGCCTGGCTCCAGCCCTCTGAATATCCCTTTCTTCAGGGCCCACCCAGCAGGTACAGCTCCTTGGCCCCCAGCCCACCACCTCCCTCTGCCTGGGGGCACTGTGGCCATCTCCACACCACCATGGCCACAGAGCTTCCAGAAGCCATATACTGCACCTGCCTGCCAGGGTAACCTTTGGCCCCTGGGCTGCCCTCCAGTCCTGGCCGCCCCTGCAAAGGAACAGAGAGAAGCATGAGGCAAGAAGAGACCCTGCCCAGCTCCAGGTCAGAGGGGGAGTGGGGGACTGGGGTTCACAATGGACAAAGAGAAGGGCGGGAATGTGAGCTGAAATGGGAGGAAGGGGAAGCTACTGGCCTGCTGGGCCCCCAAGCCCACCTCTCTGTGAAACCGGTCAGACCAGCTCAGAGGGATAAAACCCCCTGTGCTGGCGGCCCAGGAATAAGAACGCACTGAGGAGGCCTGGCTGGCTCTCCTATGCTGGCAGCCACTGCTGTTTGATTTGGGCCAGGGGAGCCAAAATTCCTGCGAAGCCCGTGGCGGCGTGTATAATATCCCCTAACATTGCCCGGAACAGGCCAGCTATTCATGGCTCTAACCGGAGCTGAGTGGCTCATGTCAATGCCAGGCCAATGTGGACTCCAGCTCTTTCAGGCAGATGTGGCTGGGCGGGTGGCAAGGTGGGATGGGGTGGGATGGGGTGGGATGGGGGCCCCAGCAGGATGGGAGGCACAGTCGCCTGGCTTTGGGGCTCATTCGTGGAGCAGGGCCTGGGGAGGAGGCCAAGGACAGGCAGGGGCTGGAATGCAGGAGAGCAAGCGGGGTGGGGCTGCAGCCGTGGTCCTCACCTGTTCTCCGGGGTGCCCCGCCGGTCCAGGATAGCCCTTGAATCCCTGTGGGAGAAGAAACCACATCAGGCTGGGAAGACACATCTGCACCTGTGGATTGCAGAGGCCCAGCATCCACGCCTGCCTTTTCAGCACTGTGCACCAAGGCAGGGATGTAGTACACGGTCAGTAAATGCCTGCCGAGTGCATACGTGGACATCAGGGTTAGTCGGCGCCTATGGTTTCCTCTCTGCTGCTGATGGTTCTGGACCAGAAGCATCAGAGGGACTGTTCACTCCTCAGGCAGAGTTTGTGAGCTCAGCTGACATACAGCAACCGGGACAGATTGATGTTGTACGGTAACTGTTTTTTCCAAATCCAGAGAGAGGGTGAGACCGTCAGAAGCTGAGGTAGAGGGATTTCTCAGTGGGTGGGTGGACTGATTTGGACCTTAAGGTCTAGGATATGCCCAACCACCCTGTGATTCTGGAACCTTCTGTCAGGACCTGTCCCTTCTCAGGAACCCCCTACTGGAAAAGATCTTACACATACTAGCCAAATATATTAACCCAAATAGCTGCCTGCCTTCCTCTCACTGGCTCCAGCAACTATTCCAATGGGACAGAGGTCACCCCAATGCCTGATGGAGGAGTCTGGCCACACCCCAGCACCCACCTGACCCTCTGCCCCCATGGCCCAACTACCATGGTTCAAGGGCAGGTCATCTAGGTCAAGAGAATCAGATGGAGTGTGTGCTTTCAGGTGGCAGTGGGGATGACCCCTCAGTCATTTCATGAGGTGGGAGCTCTCCGGAGGGAACCCCCAGATATCAAGCTTCCATCAGCTTCGGGCTGCTGTGAAATAAGACCGAGCAAGGGGCTTTCATGCCACACAGGGCACTAGCACTGATCTCCATGACAGCCCCCATGCAGGGAGCCCTGGGGTTGGCCCTGACAGTTTCTGACTGACTGGGCCACTCTGGGTGGGTCACTGCCCTTCTTTCTCTAGGCCTCACGTGAGGGAGTTTGAACTTTGAGTCCCCTTCAGCTCTGGCATTTGAGATCTAGAGTTGCAAGGCTCCCCCAGAACGTGCCACCCAAGACGCTAGAGCATACACGCACGAGTGCACACCCGATGCAAGCAGACCCTTAATGGCTGCTCACTCAGGACTACCCCAACGTGACTTCCTCTAGCCCTCACAACAGTCAGACGAGGGGCAGGTAGGGATTACCATCTCCATTTCAGGGGAGAAAACCGAGTCCGAGAGAACTGCAGCCGCTCACTCCGAGTCCCATTGCTAAGGACCAGCAGGTTCACCACAGGGTCCTTCTGACACCTCAGGCCACAGAGAACCTTGCAGACATCTCAGGCATGTACAGAGCACCCCCACAAGCTCCCAAGAAGTGGGACTCTTAATTATAAACAGTAGAGTCAGTATGACCCAGGAGGTTTGGGGAGTTTACAAGCATTCCTTCCGTACCTACTCATGCCTCAGACGGCCCAGCAATATGATTGCATCTCAGTAAGGACCCATGAGATAGATTCAGTATGGGTGGGTGAGATTCTTTAATGTGGGCATGTGTTCTTTTCCCCAGTGGGCAAACTGAGGCACAGACCACAGCCAGTGGTGGGCATGCAGCATGGTTAAGATCCCTTGGCTTAGATTTCTCTGAGTTCCTCTCCTGTTTCACTGTGGGCTGGCTGTGTGACCTGGGGCCACCGATGTCATCTGAGTGCTGGTTTCCACTCTTGTAAACTAGGGAGACGATGGGTGGCTCATGGGTTGCCTGATCTAGTGAGTGTGATGCACTTATCACAGTGTCCGGCATTAGATTCCAGGGCCCTGTAAAGACTGGCTGCTGTTGTCTTCGTGATCTTCCTACATTTCATTCATGCGTTCAACATTCACTGAACATTTATGCACCAGCACCATTCTACACATGGGACGAACGGGAAGACAAAATCCCCTGCCTCCGTGGAGTTCACAGTCCAATGAAGGAGATACAAAACAAGTAAATATAAAGGATAATGTCTAGGGCAAGGGAGAATGGGGAGTAGTCATTTTCATGATGTAGAGGGTTCAGGTTTGCAAAAGTTCTGGAGATGGTTGCACAGCACTGTGAATATACTTAACACGACAGAAGGGCACACTTACACATAGCTAAGATGGTAAATTTTGTGGAGTTTTGTAACCATAATTCAAAATTAAACTTTAAAAAGAGATGATGTGTGGAAGTGACCAGCGCCTTGAAGAAAAGCGAGCAGTTAGAGGACAGAGAGCAGTGGGGCATGGGAGGGTGTGCCTGCAAGTGGGCAGGCAGGGAAGCCCGCTCTCAGGAGAGGAATGGAGTGAGAGAGCTGGACACAGGACTGGGGAAAGGCATTCCTGGCAGAGGGAACAGCAGGTGCAGAGGCCCTGAGGCAAGGTCACTCTCAGGTGGGTTTGAAAAAAAATGAGGTCCCTGTGACTGGAGCAGAACGGTGAAGGGTGAAAGGTAGAGGGGTGGGTGTGGTCAGGGAAGAAATAGGAAGCCAGTGCCTGCAGGGTGGTAATAGGATGGGAAACCACGGAGGGCTTTGAGTAGGGATGTGTCATGATATGATCTGCACAATCACCATTATTATTATCTTTCCCCACTTGGAGCTTCCAGAAAAGCAAGAAAAAGCAAAGCCTTTGAATTGAGCCTTGAGCTCTAGGCTGTGCAACTTGGCACAGACGATTGCCCTCTCTGAGCCTCATTTTGTCATCCTCTGCCTGCCTGGAGGGATTGTAGCAAAGACCCAATGCAATAACGGGGCAGGGATCCCAAGAGAAGCGTGAAAGGTGACTAGGGGGCCCGAGGGTCACTGGCTTCTTGGACTTCCTCGGCAGCCACAGAGAAACCTTCTGGAAACCAATGCTTTAGCAGAGAACTGTGGCCAGTGAAATCCCAGGAGGAGATTTTAAGCAAACCCTTTACTCAGGACACAGCTAAAAGGAAACCAGTGAACATCAGGGATATGAACCATGCCTCCCTATGCCTGGCTTGGCACTAAAGCCTTAAATACATCAGCTCATTAGCTCCTTGCAATCACTCCTGGAGGTAGGAATTACTGGACACACTTGCCATCTGAGGAAACTGAGGCCCGGAGAGGTAAAGTGACTTTACTGAGGCCACACAGCTTCCCAAAGGCAGTGCTCGGCTGTGACACTAATCCCTACACACATACCGGGGCCTGATGCCCGCTTAGAAGAGCCACAGGGCCACCCAGGGAAAGACCCTCTTAGAGACCCACCTCCCCAGGCCAGAGCCTGCAGATCACTGCGGCGTTACTGAGGCGGAGGACGGTCACAGAACCCCGGAGTATCTGAGTTGTAAAGGACCTAAGCCATCAGTTTGATGACCTCCCTTCTCATTGGACAGACAGAGACCCTGAGGCTCAAAGAGAGGAAGAGACTTGCCCAAAATTACTTAGCAAGTTAGAGCCAAGCCTGGACTGTTCCCCGGACTCTAGTCTGACTAGGCTGGGCTTTGTTTAGAAGGCCACAATTCCTACGTCTCTCCCAATCAGTGGATCCTGAAGGACCTTGAACATGGCCATGAATACCCATTTCTCCTGGCTGGACAGGAGCAGCAGAGGGAGCACAACCACGGCATGAGGGTGGGGTGGGCAGGAGGTTCATTCGGCCCCTGAAAGTACCTTCACAGTGTTTACCATGCTGAGGCTAGTCAAATAGCTTCAAATGACAGGGCCCCAGGACCTGTGACAATCTAAACCATTATCTTCCCCAGGGCCCCAGCAATTAAGGGGCATGCACTGACCGCAAGGTGGACCCACAGGCAGTGATTGCTCCATGGGGGATCAGTGCTGACTGGCACTAGGGGAGAGCAGATGCTTCAGGACAGCTCCAGGGACCATGAAGTTCGCAAGAAGCCTCCTGCTGCCCAGCAGGCGGGTCTCCACAGGACCCGTGTTTATAATAGAGCTCAGTCTATATTTTGGTTTGGGAGCCAGATTAATCACTGCTTACAATGCACAAGGAGAAACCAGACATCACCTCACTGTTGCTGCAGACAGTCTCCCCGCTGGCGGGGATGCTATTTGGACTTTGGGCAGAGAAAGGAGGGAGGTCCTGTCCTTGCCCAGGGGTCCTGGGGACCAGCATGTTCACCCAGGCTCCACCTCAGCCTGTAGGAGGCCCCAGGTTCTCTTGCAGGAGAATGGAACTCATCATACTTGCTTAGTGCTCCATGAGACTTCCCTACCACCTTGCAGCCCACATGCCCCACAGGCAATCAAAGGACAGAGAGCCCCACTTAACAGAAAGGATCAGCAAGGAAGAAACTTGCCAAAAGGCAGGGTGATCCATTACATGATACTGGGCAAGACTCTGCCCCTCCTGGAACTCCAGTTCCCCAGCTGGGCTCTCAAAGTATCTTCCTGGCACAGAAATGACAGAATTCTGAAAGTGTGCCTTTTCTAAAAGCTGAGTCCAGCACAGCACAGCCAGGTATCTGACACCAAACTCTGCTCAACGGGTACTTGGGACATCAGGGCAGGAAGGTACAACTTCTATATGGCTCATTCATTCAGCCAAGGTTTGCTGAGCCCCTAAAATGAGCCAGCACTAAGTTAGGCACTAAGAATACACTGGTGAACAAAACAAACTCACTCCACACCTTCTAGAAGAGGTTACGGGTATTAAATGCATAGTACGTGGAACGAAGGAGAAGCACTGAGTGCTGGGAGTGTGGACAGTCCAACAGGAGCAGGCGGCATTGTAAGCTGAGGCTTGAAGGAGGAGCCTGGTGGGAGGGCAGAAGGGAACTGGATCTCAGAAATGGCAGTGGGCGTGGGCCCCAGGAGCCCAGAGCTGCTCCGCAGCAGGGGAGCCTGGAGAAAGTTCTCGGTAAGCACTCTGCATGGAACAGGGGGTGCTACATCCAGGTGGAGCCGGTAGTGCTGCAGAAAGGCAGGAGATCACCTCAGGCAGCCTCAATCACGCTCCCCCAAACAGTCCCAGATTGCCCCCTCTGCCCTCCCATTTTATTACAGCTTCCCACAGGAGATGGCCAACTCAGGTGGCACAGGCAGGGCTCATGGGCAGGGTGAGGGCTGAAGGAAGGGGCCAGGAGGAATGAGTTCCAAAACGCATGCAGGGCTGGGGGGAGTGAGGATTTCTGCACAGCAGTTGCCCAGCCTCAACACCGCTGCACTGAGGGCTGGGTGAGTGTTGGGTGGGACAGCAGCCCTGTGCGCAGTAGGATATTTAACAGCATCTCAGGCTTCTACCCGTTAGAAGTTCATAGCAACTCCAGGCATTGCTAACTGTTCTCTGGGGCACAAAATCACCCCTGGATCTACAGGAGGGAAAGGAGGAGGGTCAGACTAGGGATATCACGGGACTCCGCCCTCCCAAGTTGCAAATGATCAACTTCTTGACTAGCGGAGGGCGGTTAATGGGTCACTAAGCAAGATGACTGATGGGGCCAGGCAGGCAAGACCTTCGGCGCTTGTCCTCTAAGATCAGCATGACCGTTCATTCATTCGTTCATGGAACAAGTATATATGTAGTGCCTTCCATGTGCCAGCCCTGTGTTAGGTCCTAGGGGATGTAATATCTCCCCAAGTGCTCCCAACGACTCTATGAAGTAACCAAGGCTTGGTGAGGTGAGGCCACTGCACCAAGCTCACATAGCAGGAAAGGGGCAGAGCTGGCTTCCATCCAGGCCTGTCTGCCCTGGTCTGTGCACCTGTCCAGCCCTTGGGAATTGGCCTGGCGAAGCTCCTCTGCGAGCATTGCAGGTGGATGCAGAGAAACAAACTTCAGCGGGGGAGCCTCTTTTCACTTGATGGGCCCATTCTTATTTGAGAAGCTGTGTCATTATATTCAGCATAGTGGAGAGAAAGAGAGCCTGAGGGGCAGAGACCTAGGTTCAAATCCCAGCTCCGCCACTTAGTGCCCCTGAAAGCTATTTCCATTAAACCATTGGCTCTCGGTCTTGGCTGCACAGGAGAATATGGTGCCGGGGTCCCACTCAGACCAATTGAACCAGGACCCCTGTGGTGGGGCCTGAGCTCCCCAGCTGGCTCTAAACCAGTGTGGGGCTGGGGGCTAGCGACATCACCCTCCGCAATGCCCCGTGATGAACTCAATTGTGTTTAACATCGTTGTTGGCACAGGGCCTTAAGATACAGATACATGTTTGCAAAATGACTGAGTGGTAGAATGAACGAATGAATGAATGAACAAACAAACGAACGAACGAATAAATGAATGAACAAATGAGACCTATTTGGGCCTTGGCTTTCTCAGCTGTAAAGGGGCACAAGGCTGCCTTACCTGCCAGGAGCTATTGGGAGGAAACAACGTGACAAGGAATGGTGACTCTGTGCCACCTTGAATTTGCCACACTATTTAATACGGGAACCTTCCCAACCCCAACTCCTTTCTCTGCCTATTTTGTCTCAGAGCCCTTTTTATGTTCTGACAAACCTTACATTTTTACTGTTTTTCTTTTTGTTGTCTGTCTCCCCCACAAGAATAAAAGTTCTGGGAGGAAGACACGGAATTTTGTCTTTTTATTCAGCTCAGTGCCTGGCACATAGTAGGCATTCAGTCAATCCTTTGGAGTAACAGAATGACTAGGGTTATCGGTGTCACTCTGAGGTGACACCAATATTCAACATGCCGGCAAGCAATGAGGATGCTGACCTCACCTTTCACCTGCCGATGTCCCCTTTCTCCAACCATTTCCCACATGAGATGTAGCAGAAAAGCCACCTGACAGGACCAGGGCAAAGCGGCCACTGTTGTCACCAAAGATGCTTATGGAGGAGAGACGGCTTACAAACAGTGACGATTCCAGGCACAGTTGCCCACCCTGTCAGTCCTGTTTCCCCACACGGGGGACCTGAGCTCCCCCATGCTCTGCCCACTGCCCTCCATGAGCAGGTGGCACAGGACTGCCACACACCAAACTCCTCGTGTTTGAGCAGGCGGCCTGAGGGGGTACCTGAGGGTGTAAATGGCTTTCTCAAATCAGTTTCCAGCCACACGGAGGCTCTTCCTTAATTTACAAAAGAAAGCCCTCCCCATTCAAGTGAGCTGGTGCATCCTGGTTGGCCCCCTGGGACATCTGCTGAGAGCAGGGAGCCCTGGAACCCGGGCACGAGGTGGTCCAGTCTGTTTCCTCATCTCCCGCCACCTCTGCTAGACTCCCACCTCCATGTGGAGCGAGACCACCACCAGCTGCTTTATGAGCCAGGACTGGAAGGAGACTTTCCACTCACACTTCATCCATCAGAAAGATCTGGAGCCCAGAGGGGAAGTGAGTAGGGAGAGGGAGTCCCTGGGTGTTCTCCGAGCCAGAAAATTCCATGTTTCCCCAGCTCACAGCCAGCCACAGGCTCCGGTCTGGAGAAAGGGATGAGGGGGACCTGATGCTCCAGGTCCCTGTGCCATGGGGACCCTCGGAGCAAGGGCAGGATGGATCCAGGAGGCCCCACAGCTGTCCAGATGAGAACCAGATGGCCCAGAGAGACGGAAGCTGTGGCCACAGCTGGGAGCCAGGGTAGAAGCTTAAGACACAGAGACTTACGCCGATGTATTTACTGGAAAACTCATCAGCAGTGAGAGACTTCCCTGCAAGAAGCAGTTGACCTTTGGCCTGCATTGTCCTTCTCCTGTTTCCTGGACACTTACTATGTGCAGGCCCTGTGCTAGGCTCAGGTAAAAATAACTAAGCTAGGATGGGCTGGGGTCCTTGAACAGAGTGCAGGCTTCTAGCCCAAAGCTGTGGTTCCAGGAGGGCTTCCTAAAGTGTGCACAGCTAGAGTTGCATCCGAAGGATGAGGGGCCCTGGCTGGGAAGCTGGGGAGAAATCCAGGGGCACTGCAAGGAAAATGACAGACTTTCCCCCAAGGGCGTTTAAGGAAGTAACCTCCAACTTGGTTAAAGTGGGGGTGGGGGTGGGGACCCACTGTTTGAAAGCCACTGCTCCAGGGGCATGTATGGTAGTCTGGCTGTCCCATTCCAATCAGCTCTCTCTCTGCTTTCTCCATCCTTGCTGGGCATAACGGTCACCAGTAGGAGGCATTGCTGCCACCACCATGAGACTTGAGAACAGACAACCCCGGAGCAAGAGAGAAGCTGGGGCTCCTGGACTTCATCAGACCTGGGTACCAATCCTGCTCTGCACCTGCCCAGATGTGTGATCTCCAGCAGGCCATCTACTTTGGGGGCCTCTGTTTCCATGGCAACAGCTCAGAAGGTGCAGAGAACTTGTTGCTTTTATAGAGCCTTTGCCATCCCCTGCAGCTTACCAGGGAGGGACAAGTGTTGGACTTGGGGAGGGTCTAGACTTGCCCAAGGTCATATGTCCAAGGAATGGTGGAGCTGGGAGTAGAACCCAGGTCTGACTGAACCCAGAGCCCACTCTCCCAGGCAGTAAGGGGTCAAGGGAAGGGGGTTATTGTCTCCATCCCAGGTGGGAGGAGGTTGAGGTTCTGGGAGGGAATACACAGGCCCAAGGCTCCTCAGAGGGTTGGAGGTGGAGCCGGGCTGACGCAGGCCCTTCTGGCTCTGACAATGTTCCTTCCACCACCCATGTACTCCTCGGGGGAGCCTCCCAGGAGCAGCTGGACCCCTAGAAGAAGGACAATGAACCAGGGCCACTTCTTGTCACACCTCATTCACCATGGTTGGGGGGACCTACTCCAAGCCGTGGTGTTGCCCACCCCAGACAAGCACAGACCCTCGCAAACCTTTCTCACTTCCCACCAACGTTCCCTGTACCCACAGGAGCTGGGCTGGGGCCAGGGAGCGGCGGATGGGGATGGGGGCAGCAGCTCCCAGAACTCCTGCCAGATGACCTGCTTGCCACCTGAGCGAGGCAAAGCTTCAAAACCAAGGTGTACCTTTCGTCCAAGAGGTCCCGGATTCCCAAGGAGCCCAGGCAAGCCCATGTCACCCTATAAAACAGAGACAAGGGGGTGAGCTGGGGGAAGGGAGCAGAAACACTCATTAAATCAGAAGTGTGACCTCTCATGGCCTGCTGTTTGTAAACAGGATTCAGGGAGGCCCGGAGGCCCCTGAGGAGACTGGGGGCCTCTAAGTGGGGTGAGGGCAGCCTGGTGGGCAGGGTACCCAGTCCCTCCCCACTTAACCCAGCTGCTCCATCTAATCTGTTTTCTGTGTTGGACTTCGGCATAGGGTGTCATTTGGGAACTGGTCCCGCTGCTAACTATTTGAGACCCACTGGCTGAAAACCACTGCTCCAGGGGCATGTATGGTAGTCTGGCTGTCCCATTCCAATCAGCTCTCTCTCTGCTTTCTCCATCCTTGCTGGGCATAACGGTCACCAGTAGGAGGCATTGCTGCCACCACCATGAGACCTGAGAACAGACAACCCTGGAGCAAGAGAGAAGCTGGGGCCCCTAGACTTCATCAGACCTGGGTACCAATCCTGCTCTGCACCTGGCCAGCTGTGTGATCTCCAGCAGGCCACCCACTTTGGGGGCCCCTGTTTCCTCATCTGCAAGCTGGGCTCATCTGCCCTGGTTTATGAGGTTCCCACAAGGAGCAGATGGGAGTCTATGTGAACGTTTACACCCAGGCTAATAGATGAAAAAACTGATCAGGGAGGATTGAAAGGAATGAGCCACCCGTGTCTTGGGGAAATCAAGCACAGGAGGCTAGGTTTGAGAAGTAGTGTTCTGTCTGTCAGGAGGACTCTTAGGTTGAGTCCAGAAGGAAGCCAGAGAGACTGGAACGTTCCCTCCAGTACATGAAGGCCTGAGACGCAGGGGGACCTTACTTGGAGTTCTGGGTTCTCCTGTTGTCAAATGTCTGGCACTCCCCCCAGGCCCCTTGATTAGTTTATGGGGTGGATGCTTCAGGGAAAAATGAAATCCTCCGGCCTAAGTGCTTCCTCCTCCATGGGAGAAACTCTGGTCTCCTAGCCCTTCAGAGTTCGGGAGCTCTGAACCTCGGGCCCATTCCCTTCCTGCCCCTAGAGATTTACACACATGTCTGTTAACAACTGTGAATGTCTATTGGAAGCTTCCTGGGCATGTGCTACCAAGAAGCTTCTGGATGCCAAGGTTCACCTAGCAGCCCCTACAGAAAGCCATGCAGGGCATTAGTCAAGAGGACACTCACCAAGAATGTCCTTTGGCCAAATCTTCTGTGGGTTTTATCGAGTGCAACCCAGAAGAAGACAGCAGGACATGGCTTTGGCTTTGGTGTGGGGAGAGGCAGAAGGACTTCAAGGGAAAAAGCCAAACCAGCGCTGATCTGAGCAGACTTTCTCACTTCCCTGCCTTGGTCAAGCAGCCACCTGGGAGGGCCGCCCCTGGGTGTTCCCCACTCTCCACTCCCCTGCTTCCCTGAGCTTTGGGGTCCCTGGAAACCTACCTTTGTCCCATCATGGGCCTTTCCTGGTGAGAGCCCCGGGTCCCCTTTCTGTCCCTGAAACAAAAACAATTCTGCTTTGGCTGCTGAGTCCTCTAGCAAGGATGTCTCCCCACATACTGCTCTGAGCCCTGTCCCATGCTTCAGTACCCTCCCATCCATCCCCACTCACATAGCACCCCATTACTCCAGGCTCTAACACTGATTGCATAGCTCCCCACTGATTGCTTGATGACAAAGTCCAAACCCCTCCTTTGGGGTCCCAAGTCTTTGGTCATTTGGTTCCAGACATCCTGCCCAGACTTGGCTTTCCTCCCGCCAGCCAAACACACAGAAACAGGGTTCCCTCTGCCCCTTCCGCAGACCACAGCCCATCCCTCAGCCATGCTCTGCACTTCCCAGCTGTCAGGCCCTTGCCTGGTAATCACTCCCCACTAGACTCCTGTCAGGCAGTCACTCCCCACTAGAAAACCATTCTGTAGTCATCATTAGCCAAACCATAAACACTCTTCAAGATGCAGCTTGAATGTGTCCTCCCCAATCTGTACCCACCTACAGGTGATGCAATCGTGTATGTGAACCTTGCTTGGACAGCCTCTGAGGGCTCTCTGAGAGCTTCTGAGAGACACATACAAGAGGCATGCCAAGGTCTCTTCTGTTTTCCAGTATGCTCACCTTGTCATTCTAATTACGCAGGGTCAGTGCAATACCCACTTGCATCTGTGCGTAGCCACACACAAGTTTGCAAAATTTCCAGAGTCTAACAATGACCCAGTGAAGTGGGCAGAGGAGATGTTTTTGCCCCCGTAACATATTCGGGAAAACTGAAGCCAGGAGAGAAGAGAAAAGACTGTCAGAGGCCCTAGGATGAGGCGTTGGCAGAGGTCAGATTAGAACCTGAAGATGAGTCAGAACAGGCAGCAAATCAGGGAGAAACCAATAAGCAGCAGGTCCTCGGTGAGCGACAAGCACCCTATGTGTCTAGCACTTGGGACTGTCCCCGCTGCAAAGGTTCTAGCTCCTCAGAGCATGGGGCTCAGAGAAAGGGCCTGCAGACAGGCACCAGCTGCATCCCCTACGGGGCTGGAGAGTGTTCCTGGCGGTGGGCCTGCTCATTTGGCCCAACCTGGTTCAATTACTCAGGAAACAGCCCTTTGGAAAGCCGATCCACCCTGATGTCACCTTCCAAGAGCCCCTGATCCCTGTTCCTCACTCTTACTCCCTCGCTCCCTCTCCCAGCTGAACCCTGAGTCAGAAATCCTGGGGTGAAGCCAGGGACTCACAGTGGGAACTTAGGCAAGTCATTTCACTTCTCTGGGCCCTATTGTCTCACGTTTAAAGTGGGGGCTGCACGGCACACACACTCACAGGCATGCACACATGTGGACAGACACACACATGCACATGGGCACACACAGGCTCGTGCACACACATATCCTCACATGTGCACATGGGTGTATGTGCGCCCACACAGCCACACACATGCACACAGCCATGTATATGCACACTCACACACATGCACACCGGTCTGGATGCATACATGTGCACACAGGTACATGCACATACGCAGACTTGTACACACGCACACACATCCGCCAGCTTTCCAGGTTTCTTGGCAAGGAGCCGGTGAAATAGTGAATGTAACACATGGGAGGGGTGGTTTGGCCAACGTCAATTAATCGCCATTTGGTTCTTTTCTTTGTCAGAACCCAGACCTTCCAAATCCTGACTCAGTCGCCCTTCCCAAGAAATCACAGCATTGCGAGCTGGACAGAGCTTCACAGAGGAAACAACCCTCCACTGTCTGCCACTCCACGCCCAGTACTGTGCCAGGCCCCCCTGTGCAGCAACTCCGTTAGTCTTCTTAACACCCACTGAATGCAACTCAGGACCAAAACGGGTTCAGAGAGGCTGAGTCACAGCCTGGGGTGACATGCAGGTAAGAGGCAAGGTCTTACTAGGTCTAGGTCTGACTTATCCCGGGTCTGTTTGAGTCTACAGCTCCCTTTATGAAGCCTGGATACTTGTCCCACACCCTCCAGCTGCCCCAGGCTGAAGGGCAGCCCCTTCCCTGCTAGAACCCCAACTCTCTGTTCACCTGGGTCCCCCAAGTCACTTCTGCAGAACCCACCTTCTGGGATCCCACACGGCAGCTGCCCCTCCCAGACACTCTCCCACCCTCTGTTGCTCACGAGCCAGCTCCACTGCCTTTTTTGTCCATGGTGCAAGGCCAGGCCCAGGGCTACCCAGGATTCCAATGGCCAAAAAAGGACAGCAGCTCTTCCCACCCCACCCTTGCCCACCTCAGTCTACAGCTGGTAAAGGATCCTGGCTTAAAAAGTTTGGGGGTAGGCTTCCATGTATCCTACTCTGTCATTTCATAAAAGGGGAAGCTGAGACCCAAAGAGAGGGTAAACTTGCCCCCTTGCCTGGGGTTCTTAGCTGGGGTTATTTATAGGATTCTTTCTGCATTCTCAGCAGCAGCATGGTGCTTGAGATGTAATCCTGGGCTGAGGACAACATCCACAAGTACAGACCCTTATGGACCATCTACCTTGAGCCAAGTCTGGCAATGACTACAGGGAGTACCACAGTGGGGAACAAGACACAGGGCTTGCCCATGGGAAGATCTTGAGGGCGGAACCAGAGACACAGGTAGTGATAATAATAATAAGCTTATGAGGTAGCAACTATCACTATCCCCATTTCACATACGAGGAAACTAAGGCACAGAGAAGATAAGCAACTTGTCTAAGGTCATATAATTAATAAATGCAGGTAAGACTCAGGCAGCCTGGTTTCAAAGCCCAAGCTCTTTACATTTCAATGCACTGCAGACACCAAGTGAGGCCCAGGAGGAGGCTGAGGAAAACTGGGGGTAAATCCCTAACAGGAGTTACAGCTGAGAGAAGGCTGGAGGAAGACAAGGAGGGAAGTCAATAGGTTAAAGCTCAAGAAATGATCCAGGCACCTTGGTCAGGTGAAGGTGTGAATTCCCAGATAGACAAAGCTATTTAGCTTCCCAGTCATTCTCTTGCAAATTCTCCAGTAAGAGATATAAGGAATGTAAAAACTTTAATTAATTGTTTGTACCCTAGTGAGGACAAGAACCTGGTCACCAAACCCAGCTCTCCAGCCAATGAGCCTGTGTGATCTTGGGCAAACCACTCTTTTTCCCTGTGTAGGGAACAGTAGGCTGGTTGGACTAGTTAACAAAGCCTTACACAACTAGAAGATGGATGGGAAAGATATATTGTAAACTAAAAATGCTACAAATATAGTGGGAATGAGAACTATGTTGAGATCCTGTCCTACAGGTAGGGTTGGGAGGTGAAAAGATCTGGCCCCAGCCCTGGAACATCCTCTGAAGAGTCACAGGAATTCTTACTATCACTACTACTGTACTATTTCATGTGTTTAGAAGTTTTGGCCCATGAAATAAAGCAGGAAAAACAAATAAGACTACTAACTGTTGAGGAAAAGGGGACAAAACATCCCTCCACAGCTCAAAACTGGACATGCAATCCCCAGCGTGCATCTTAGGACCTCACATCACTAGTCAGACATTCAAGGCCCTTCCTCTCCAGCATCAGATGACCTTTCCTCCTCCCTCTGTTGAGGGCTCTAGGTTCTCGCTGTCCTTCCTCCCCAGTCCTTCCCAAACAGAAATAAACTCCAAACTCCTCATTGTGTCCCCAGCCTGGCACAAGGCCTGGCACTCAGGAGGTGCTCAGGGAGTACCTGTGGCTCAGTATGGATCCTCTGTAATGACCCTAAGGACCTCCCATCAGGAGTCCCTAGAAAGCACCCCAAATGTGTCCCTAATTTCAGCACCCACTCCATGGCCCAATCTCCAGATTCCACAGAAAATACTCACTTTGGCTCCAGGAGGGCCAGGTAGGCCTGGATTTCCATGAGGCCCAGGAGGACCCTGAGGAAAAAGAAACACAGAGGTGAGGGGAAAGGGGCCATTACACTTCCTGCAACAGTGATGGTGGGCTCTTTCTGCCCACTGGGTCCCCTCCCTTCTCCAAGTCTGAGCACTGTTGCAATGGTGGCCCTCTGATAGGGAGGGCCCCCTGGATGCCTGGCCCTGTGCTAAGCACCTTCCACTCATTATCTCATTTTCTCCATTAACCCACGAGATAGGTGCCATCACTATGCCTATTTTGAAGATGAGGAAGTTGGTGTTCAGAGGATTATAACTCTATCAGGTTTGGCCAGCTGCTCAGGAGCAGAGCTAGATCTCATCTTCAGATGTGATTCAAGAGCACAAACACTTAGCAGTGGAATTGACCACCTTTTTACACTCTCTACAGCTGGCCACATCAGCCCTTCCCAGCTGACTTCCCTGGGCTCAAGCACACTTAGCTGTGTGCTTCCCCGCTCTACTCCAGTACTTTCTCCCTTCACCGCCTTTGCCATGCTGTTCCAATCATCTGGCATGTGTATCGCATCCATTCTCTCCAGCTGAAACCCAACCCATCCTTTAAGACTTGGCTTAAATGCTACCTCCTCTGGGGAAACTTCCACCATTCAGACTCCTGCTGGACTGTTTTATGAGCTTCGGAGTTGAGTGTTCAATGAAGGGGACGCTTGGCCTCTCTGTACAAAAGGCTCAGCCCTCCTGTGGCTACAACACGTAGTCAGAGCTCTCCCTTGGATTCCTACAGGCTCTGTGCTTACAGTGTCCTCCAGGATCCATGGAACAGCTGGGAAGCCCAGAGAGTCAAAGAGTCTTGGCCAACAACACACAGGAGAATAGTGGCCAAACGAGGGCCGGAACCAGGCCTGTTGGCTTCCAGTCCAGGGCTTATTCATGGTACTGGCTTTTCCCAGGCCATATCCAAATCTGCTAAAACAGCTGGGCCCAGTTATGTCCACTTTCTCCAGCAAGGGCCCTGGACTGCTGCCTTGGAGCCCAGTAATAAAAACAAAGCCTCGAGAGTTGGGTAATTCCTGAGGGTCTCTGTCCAGTAGGCACAATCTGGGACCTTGGGGGTGGGGCAAAGCCCCTCAAAAGACCCCATGGCGCCCCCACCATACCAGCCTCCAGACACAGTGCCCTTGTCGCTGGCCCTTCTTGACCCATCTGGCTGGCTGTGTCTGAACTTACTGCCTTCGTCCCTCTCCGAGACCAACTTCCCAGCTGCAGCCTGTCACATTCCAACCAAGGAACCTCCTTCTTCCTCGATGCCTGAACTGGAACCCTCCCCTTCTCTGAAAGCATGTAGAAAGTACAGTGTTCAGAAGCTCACTAAGCCTGGAGTATTTATAATGGTGTCATGGGTGACCCTCCCACTAAAACAATCTGCCTTCCTGCCCCTCCCAATATCCCACTGTCTGCAGGCACAGGGCTATAACTGGGAAGTGTCGAGACCTGAAACCACTTCTGAGCCTTCCCGCCCCCAGCCTCATTTTCCCATCTGTCCTATCAATGACTGGGACCTGGTAGTCTCTACGGAACCTGGAAGACCTCAGACGTTCACCCCAGCCCAGGCTCCTGGGGTCTAACCCCAGAGCTCAGCCTGAATTGGACAAAGTTTGGGCAGAGATGTTTGAGGAGGGGCCCCTGACCAGCACCCCAGAACACAGAGCAGGCTGTGCAAAGTCAAGGGTGGCCACTTCTCCCCAGTCCTGCACCTAGCTGTTCCAAAGATGCTGGGCTAGAGCACTCAGCTATCCCCTCTGTAGTTCATGAAGGTGGGGGCTTCCTGCTTCCCTGCCCCCACCTCCCCACCCCTCTCCAGCCACTGCCTTTCAGTGAAACGAAGCACATAGTTGAGTCGTAGCCAAGCAGACCGATTCTATAAAAGCTGCAGCTCAGAAAGGCCGGTGGGGGCAGGGCCCAGGGATTTCCCAATGTCCCTCCCTCAATAGGCTGATGGGCTGCAGGAGTACTGAAGGTGGGAAGGGGCACACAACGCCACTGACCTCAGATGAGGCCCCACCCCGCCCTAAGCCCCAGAGCTACCATCTGCAGAGGAGCTGGGATAGCTTAATTCCAACATTCTATTATCTTTGGAATTTTATGATCTATGGAATTTCTAGTCTAGAAACAGGAATGGGGGGGTGCAGGCTGCGGCACACAGAAAGACAGATGGATGTCAGGAGGGTCATCCACTCACTTGTGGAATTTCAGAGCTGGGAGGAACCTCTGGAATGCCTTACTAGGAGTCCAAGTTTTATAGATGGGGAAACTAAGGCCCAGAGAAGGGAAAGGACTTGGCTAAAATCACACTACATCTTTGTGGAACTGTTCTTGACTCTCAGACTAGAACTCATCAGCAACCTTTCGCCCAGTGCCTGCTGCATGCAGGGCACTCTGCAGGATATCGTGTCAGACAAAGAAGTAGAGCCTGTCTCTGGCCCAGAGTGGCTCGGCTGAATAGATAGAAAATTAGCACCTAGATGGTTAAGACCATGGGCTCTGGAGTCAGATTGTCTGGGTTAAACCCTGGCTCTGGCATTTGCTTTATGTTTGACTTTATCCAAAGTAACCGAACCTTTCTGAGCTTCAGTTTCCTCACCTGTAAAACATGGATAATATTGGAACCTGTTTCTTAGAGTGGCTGTGAAGATGGAATGAGATCACACATATGCAGCTCCATAAACAGAGTTCAGCAGCTGATGTGAGTTTTAGGAAGTGACCCGTGCCACTCAGAGGGCCAGATAAAGTGCCGCAGGAGCCCCGAAAAGGGGCGGTCATCAGAAAAAGGGCTGGCATCTGTTCTGAGCCATGGATGGAGGACGAGTTCACTGAAGAGGGTGCCAGGCTGACAGGACAGCCTGAGCAACAGCTCAGAGATGGAGAGCTCAGGAGGAGTGTGGGGGTGTAGGCAGACTGTCTGGGCCTGGAATGCCAGGTCATAGGCCCTCATCCTGGTCCCAGGCTGCAAGGTCAAGGCCAGCAGTGTCCATGACACCTCTGTGGTCCTAAGCTCTGGGTGCATGCTCCGTGGGGACTCCAAATCCAGGAGGAAACGCTGCTGCTGACAGCAGGCTCCAGAGCCCTGGGCCCAAGAGCCCAGGGCCAGGTCTAGAGGGAACTAGGGCTCAAGTAATTGCATAACCAGAATGATCCACTGGGCTCCAAGCTAAAAATATGCCCCGGGCGTCTGTCTCTGCCAGGGCCTCACCAGGCACCCAGCGTGGGAAAGGCTGATTCAGCCTGGACACAGATGCTAGGCGCCATGGGTCTGAGTCCTCTTGGGAAGGGGGCAGACTTCCCTCCAGGAGGGAGGGGTCCCAGCATAGGGTTAAGAGCCTGGGTTCCAGTTCTAGCTCTTCCATTTATTAGTTGGTTGGTCTCTTCACCGCTAAAATGAGAATGATCATACTGACCCATGGGGGTTCTGGGGAAGATGGCATCAAACAAGGTAGCAGTGACTGACATGCCAGGCACACAGGAGCTGTTCTTCACTCAGAGGCTCAGGCTAGCTCACAGCAGGCACCTCAGCCCTGCCAAGCCATCCTCTAGCCTCCGCTGAACCTCGCAGCACAGGGAGCTCGCCTACTACCTGGCATGGCCCATCCAGTTGCCAACGTCAGAGCCCCTACCCCAGGATGGTCCCGCAGATATGAGATGAATGCAAGGGTTGTGTCCTCCCAAGTCAGCTTTTTTTCTGGACAAACACCAAACTATCAGCTTAGGGGATGTGGTCTGCAGAAATCCCCTCTTCATCCCAGGCTGCAAGAGTCATACCTACAATGGACAACTGACCTCCTGCAAGAGGCTACCGCTGTCCCATGCCAGGCCTGTCCACGCATTGCCCCAAGAGCCCTAAGTCAACTCCATAGGACAAAGTGGAAAATGAGTGCCAGAGAGGCACATGGAACAGCTTGAGGTCACAGGAAAGGGCATGCAGGCTGGAGAGCCAACCAGAGCTCAAAGGATGATGTGTGATCACTTACCCGAGGCCCCCGTGCACCGGGGGGTCCAGGAAGCCCAGGCAGCCCAGGGGGACCCTGAAGGGAAAGCAAGACAGTGTCAGTACCAGCAGCATGATGAGAGAATGGGTTAAGCATTCATTCAACAAACCTGTCCAAGAGCTCCGCCCACAGCTGAGCAGCAGGGTTCCCCCAGGTCCCTGCCTGAGGAACTCATGCCCTTTGGGACTTCCAGGCCTTTGCAGCTGCTATTTCTCACTCTTCGAAGCTCTCATCTTTTATTACTCAGCTAACTTAGGGTGTCACCTCCTCCAGGAAACCTTCCCTGATCATTCCTCCAATTTGGGCAAAGTTCCCCTCTTTCTCTTTACCTGAAAGACCACTATGTTATTCATGGAATTGTCTGCTCAGAAGCCTGTCTCTCCCACCAGACCACAGTCTCCTCAAAGGAACTAATAGGATGTGAGTCATCTCTCTCCCCCCAGGGCTCAGCCAAATGTTTGATAAAATAAAACAGCAACAGACCTCAGAGCTCAGCCAAGTTCTCTGCAGAGCCAGAGCCAAGGGACTTGTCCACAGTCACACCACACATCTCTGCACCACGGGGATGCAGTGTAGCATAAAGGGCGTAAGCATCAGAAAGACCTGGGTTCAAATCCCAGTGCTGCCATTTACCAGCTAGGTTCGGGCAAGTGCCTATAAATGGGGGCCCTCCTCACACTATTATCTCGAGGATGAAATGTGAGACAGTAAATGTGTAACACAGTGTTTGGTGAATAATTGTCACTCAAATGTCTCAGCTATTTCAGTGGCCACAGCCTGGTCTAGCCTTCATCACTGCTCCCAGGGAACCTGCAGCAGTCCCTTCATTTGCCTCCCTGTCTCTGCCCTCTCCCCTTTCCAGGCCTCCACACAGCCTGGTTCACATTCCTAAGACGCTCACCTGCTCAACAGCATTTAGCCGCTGCCCATTTCCCACAAGAGAATGGTCTCACCCTGCAACGTGGCATTCAGGGAGCACCTGTCTGGCCTCACTTCCCTTTCCTCCATCCAGGAAGGGGGGCAGCTGAGCTGACTTACTGAACCACACACTGGCCTTTGTTCAAACCCGGGTTTTGCCACTTGGGAGCTGGAGACTTTGTGCAAGCCTTTCAGCCTGCCTGTTCTCCGCTGCTCCCCTTTACGATGGACTCAAGAGCTACGGTCCCGTCTGCCCTGAAGGGGTAAATGAGCAGGAACCAAGTGCCTGATCTGAACAACTGAACACGGAGCCTTCGAAGGAAGCCAGGCTTTCGAGGATGTGTGAGGCCTGGGGAATTCATTTGTTTCAAATAACCATCAACAGCAGAGATTCCAGGTTTCCTGCCCAGAGTTAAAATCAGTGTTGAAAACCCAGTACGGTTTGGCTGGTAATTAATCCAGACCTCACGCTGGGCAGCCTCGGCTCACAGTTCTGGCCCGTGAACACCGTGTACTTGCTCATCCATGAATAAAAATCAGAAGAGAGATAGAGACAGGCAGATATGGGTACCAAGGCCCCAGGGTCACTGAAAAGAGGTCCGGGGGGAGGGAGGGGGACTTTTGTGTGACTTCAGGCAACTTCTAGCCACCTCTGGGCCTCCGGTCCAGCTGGCCATTAGCAGCCATCTTCCATGCAAAAGCTGAGGGGCTAGGGGTCGGTCTGTAGTCCTGTGTCCAGTTCTGTAGGTTTGTGATTCAGAGCCAGTCTGCTCCCTGCTGTCCCCAGGGAGAAGTCAAGTATGGTGAAGGGATGTAAGACTAGGGCCTTGGGCTCACACTTGGGCAGCCCTCTTTCCCAGCTGTGTGGCTTTGGGCAAGCAAATTCCAGTCTCCAAGGCTTCATTCTTTAACTATAAAATAGGATATAATCGCATCTAGCTGACAGATAATCTACAAAAAGTGCTAATCCTGGTGCCTGGCACACAGTGAACGCCCAAAAAGTTAGCTGTTGTTTCTGTTAAGCAAGCTGCTGGAACCTCCCCAGCGTGATATTTTAAGCCACCCTCCTCGACATCTGTTTTTCAGGAAGAACAGAAGATTTCCCTTCCTAGAAGGCCTTGCTTGGCCCTATTCTTTCATGTGGCCCAGAATTAAAGGGAAATGCAAGGGCCTTAAGGCCAAGCATTACTGTAGTGTTGTTATCATCACCAAGCCCCTTTAACAGATAAGAAACCAAAAAGAGGCTCAGGGAGGCAAAGTGACTTGCCCAAGTTTGCACAGCTAACAGGCAGGGCCTGGATTCAACCCCAAACCATTTGACATGTTCTCCTACCCTGGGCAACTTCCACACAGAAAATCTGGGCCAGGTGTATTCTGACTAGCTGTGCAAACTTGGATAATTCACTTCCCTTCTGTGGGCATCTGTAAAATGAACATTCAGGAGGCATTCCAACATCGGCACTTCCTGAACTGCAGGGTGGTGGGGATTCCCTCCTCTAGTTATCTGGTGGAAGAGGAAAAGTGAGGTCATGTCCATGTCACAGAAAAGAAGGCCAAGGCCCAGGGGTGAAGGGCTTATGCAGGGCTCCAGGAAGGGACAAGCTCTGTGGCTGGAGCTCCCTCATGACCCTGGAGGGCCGCCGCTGCAGAGGGACTGGACACTCCCTCTTGGCATTTCTTCTGCCCCAGAAATGGGGGCATCCAAGCTGAAATCTGACCTCATCCACAACATCTGCGGAGCAGACACTAAGTGCCAGTTGGGACCCATGGCCTGGCCTGGTGATGTCAGTGCACAGCCCGACTCCTTGACACGGCAGCCCAGCCCCATAGCTGCAGCCAGCCCTCTTCTACCACCCTGGGCCGGGGCCACTCAGTGCCCGGCTGTAGCCACAGGCCTGGCCCTTCCCCACTCAGCCGACCACTTTGTCAGTGTGCAAGTGAGGGTGGGTGACCCCTCGCCCCAGATCCAAAACTCTGCTTGTTCTCCGTGCAATGGAAAAACGCTGCCATTTCTTTCCAGGGCCCAAAGCCTGAGCGGGTGACTCTGGGATGATTCACAAGGCCGGGGTGGGATTTTCCACTCCACGCTGCAAACAACGGGGCCTCTGAGAGGGCCCAGGGCTGTGGGGGGGAGAGAGCGGGGGCCCAGGCCTATCTGGGGGAAGAGGCCTGGACTCAGGGCTCAGGAAAACAGAGCCATGGAAACAACCAAGCCCCCACCCTGGACTTTCCCCAAGGGTCCTGGCCTCTGACAGCCAGACCTAGGGGAACCCCATCCTACACAACAAGTCCACCCTTTTGTCCAGCTGCAAGAGCCTGCCTGCCAAGCCTTGCAGAAAGAAGTCCTGGCTGGCATGGCCCCTGGCAGCAAGCAAGGAGAGGTTTCACAGGCCCAGGATCTGGGAGACCTGAGTTCAGTCCTAAGGGGGCTGCTACTGCCAGGTGACCCCACACAGTGAACTTTCAGTCTCTGGACCTCTGCTCAGTGCCCATAGCCTGAGAGCAGGAAGACAGGGGCTCTCAAAGGGCCCTCCTATCTCTGACATCAGAACTCATGATTATTCCCAAGAATGGTCCACAGGGTGCTGAGCCTGCCCCAGTCTCTGCCTGAGGGAAGGGCCTACTGGGACAGGGCATCTCCGTGTGGCCTTGAGCAAGTTCCTTCATCTCCTTGGGCCTCTGGGCCTCAGTTTGTCCAGCTGTAAAATGGGGATGTAATACTCCTCTTCCAAGATAATATGTGTGTGCTGGTTATTCTCCATTTGCTCCCAAGACCCACTCCGTGCCCTGGAGAGCTGGCCTCTACAGGCTGCACTCCCAGGCTTCCTTGCTCTCTGCCTCTGGCTGGGGTTGGCCAAAGGGAGTCTACTGCAGAAATAGAGAGTTGGGGGGGGGGGGAGATTTCTCTCCCCGCTCCCTCCCTGCTGGGCTATAGTTTGGCCCCAGCTCCTGTGAGAGACCCCTGGTCATGTTTTAACTCTCCTGGGTAACACCTGCCTCTCCCCTTGCACCTTCAGGTTGGACCCCTGTGTGATGCCAGACCCTGTTGGCTCCTTCGACACTGCCCACAGCTCTGTAAATAGTCCCTTCCTTAAACTTTCCTCAATAACCCTGCTCCCCACTTGGAGTCACAGGATACAGCATGTGAACTGCTTAGCACAGTCCTGGCTGGTGTAGCTCAGTGGATTGAGTGTGGGCCTGCAAACCAAAGGGTTGCCAGTTCAATTCCCAGTCAGGGAACATACCTGGGTTGCAGGCCAGGCCCCCAGTAGGGGGGTGTGTGAGAGGGACAACCACACATTGATGTTTCTTTCCCTCTTGTTCTCCTCCCCTTCCTCTCTAAAACCAAATTTTTAAAAAAAACTGCTTAACACAGAACCTGGCACAGTTGGAGCTCAAAAGCACTATGGTAAAGACAGCAAAACACCCCTCCACTCTCCTGGCTTCTAGGTGGTAGTGATGTAAGGGGTGCATTTCCCCAGATCTAGTCCCAATCCCTAACTGCCAGCAGCACAAAGGCCCTCCTGGTGCTGGGTGCTCTACATGTCTCCTCTCACTCCAGCCACACAACAGCCCTGGAAGGTAGGTGGTACCATCTCCTCATTTTACCGAGGTAGAAGTCAAAGCTCAGAGAGGTTAAGTGACTTGCCAAAGGTCACACAGCACCTGACACCTAAAAGGCACTCAATCAGCGTTTGTTGAAAGAAGGGAAGGATGGCTGGATAAGGGAATGGTTCAAACCCAGGTCATTCCAAGTCTAAAGTCTGTGGGGCGTTTACACTCCACACGGCCTCCTTATCCCACCAGCAGCAGAGATCTGGGTAACCTCAAGGGACCCGGCCTGGGAAGTCAGGACAACCTGTTTTTTGTAAGGATCAAATTCCTTCATTCACAGATAGTCATAGAGCATCTGCTGTGGGCCAGGCCCTCAGCTGGGTCTCCCTGAGGTGACGCCTGTAAGAAGTGCATGCGCGTGCAAATGCCAGCGGCCTGATCGTGAATAAATAAGGCCTTGACTTGACTCCTCCCAGGCGTGGGGCTTCTGTGCAGCTTCTGTGCAGCCTCTGTGAACCACAGCCTCCCCACCCCTCCCCAGCCTGGGCCCAGCTCAGCTTTTCCATGCTCCCCCCGCTCCTGGGGCTCCCACAGAGCTTCCCCGCTCAGTGGCTACAACTCCTGGCAGGCCCAGGCCCAGAGCTCTGCCTCAGCCTCAGCCGGTCTGTCCCGTGCCCCTTGAGAAGCATGCAGAACTGTCCAGACACAGCCATGGTCCCCTCTCGGGCTCTGAAAGGACCCACAGCCATTTCTAAGACGGGAGCTCTTCCAATGCCATGTCATGAGGGGAGACAACCCCAGGGAGAGGAAAGAAGTTCCCCAAGTCACCCAGCCAACTAGACCTCCAAGGCAGCCTTGGAGATCATCCAACTTGCTTCCTCACAGGAGCCGAGAGCTGTTGCCTTACATGCTGCAGAGACTGGGGCTGAGGGTGAGTCAGGGCAACAGAGCTAGTAAGTAGCGGGGCCAAGATTGGAACCCAGGTCTACATGTTCCCAGCCTGGGGACAACTAAGCCCTGTGCCCCAGGCAACACAGTTCTTGCTTTGCTGGGATTAGATTTTGAATGTATATGGGGGTTGAGGGCAGATGACCAAGGACAGAAGGAACATGTGTTCTTGCCACCGCTTAAAGATGCCACTTTGATTTCATAATATCTGGTATCTGGTGAAATATAATTGACCAGTGTGTCCCCTGCCACACAAAGAACTGAACAAAGCTTCTGGATTCAAAAAAGCTTATTGGAATGAGGCTAGCTTCCAAGCTGAGGAAGGGCAGAATTAGGGAGCAGTGGGGCACAGGAGGCAGGATGCACCTGGGTGGACTGCCGTCCTCCCTCTCGCCCGTACCTGTTCAGGGCTGGAGGAGTAGGGAGAGCAATGGCCATTGTTGGAAGATGGGGACCTGGAAGTGCATCCCAGCCCCGGCAGGGACATGCTAGGTGCCCTTGGCCAAGCCTTAGGTCTCTCTAACCCTTGTGTTCTCATCTGTAGAGTAGGGATTAACACACATGTCACGCCCCTCCAGTACCTGTTCCTGTGAGATCTTAGAGGGAAATGCCACACATGTGGAAATACCTCATAAACATCATGCAGATAGAAACAGAAGATTCTAGATTTTGAGCTCTTCCTTCAAGGCCCAAGACAGAGTCTGACATATCTCTGAAACCCTCAGCCTCCCATCTCTGGATCTAGGATCCTAGAGGGGACATTCATGAGGTGGGAAACAGTGTCCTGGAGTCTGGACCTGGGCCATAAACTTCAACTCTGCCTCCCATGTGCTGTGTGCTTTTGGGCAAGTCCTGGCCCTCTCTGGGCACAGTCTCCAAGTTCCACCCCTGTCCACGGAGGAAGGTTGAACCGAATGATGCCTAAGCACCATCCACTGCACAGGACAACTCCAGCACCTTCTTCTATCATGCGGAAGCTCAAGGAAGAGATCTGGAAGGAGGCTTCACCTCCTGCTGACCCATATCACCAAACCCAGGAGGGAAGAGGGTGGCTCAGGCATCCACCAGACCCAAAGGCAGAGTCTATACCCCGAAGATCCACTCTTACTGCAGTTCTGTTGGCTTGGACAAGGCCCTCCTCCCTCCACACCACACACAGCTTGGGAGGCAGGGTTGGCTTCCTCTACTAGGCAGAGTGGAGACCCTGAATCTCACTACGCTGTCAGAGGGAGAAAATGCACCCTTTCATCTGCATGGCCAGTGAGCCAGCACCCATGCAGCTTGGGGATCTGAGCTGTCGGGGCCCCAGGCACCTGGTGCCTGAGTCGTCTGTGAAGCCTGGAGGGTCCCTCTTGTCCTCGGCTCCCAACTTTCTACCCTGCCAATTGCAGACCATGGGGACTTGAGCAGAACGTTGACATAACTGCTAAGCAATGCACACAATTTCCATAAGTTCTACAATATGGTTATAATAAAAACGGGCCCTTGGTCCCCCTGGAGACAGGCTGAATAAATATTATTCCTAATGATTATTAAAACTCATTAAGTGTGTTTATAAGGCCCAAGAACTCCCAGCATCTGCCACTGTCTCCACGTTGCAGGGAACCTAACGTCAAACACAGAGCCCACAAGGAGGAAACCGCACGGTGGTCATCACCAAGGCTGGAGGACAGAGCTGAGGCCCAGGCTTCCTGGAAACTCCATCCCATTATTTCTCTGGCTGCAGGAATTGGCCTCCGGCTGCAGAAAGGCCGTTGCTCCTGGAGATAGTCCCAGGCAAGCTGGAGGCATTGACCCTGAGAATGTCTCCTGCACGTGGAACATTCCTTCTCCTTTCCCTCACTGCTGGGGTCCAGCTGGCCCTCCTTACCCCCCACCCAGGGGCCACCAATCAAATGTCTGCAGGATCCAGGCAGGCAACACAAATGGGTGGAAGGACCGGGTTGGAAGGCCCAGTTTGGAGACGTGGGGATTAGCACAGAGAGCAGTGGGCCTGTCCCGTCTGAAGGGGCAGCCCTGACCTGGCCATGGACCACAGCATCTCTATCACTTCCAAGAGATTTCTTTTATAAGAAATCTCTCATATGTTAAAAATGTTAGTTAACATTAAATATTTTTAAACAAGGTTGCATATGCCAAACAAAACATGCTCAGGACTACCCCCATGGGACCATCCTCTGAAACTGCCAGGCAAGCTGGTGGGCCCAGGAGCTCTGCTCTAGGGGTCAGGAGCTGGACCTTGGAGGCTGCATGACCTGGGGCTGGTCATTTCATGGTCTTCCTCAAGCCACTTGACCTTTACAGTTGGAATAGCAAAGGATGACCTGGGGCCTGGGCCAACTAAAGCCCAGGGGCGCTCTTTACCTGAGCCAAGCCCCACTCAGTGGATCATGAACACAGAGGACTTACAATCACAAACGTAACAGAGGTGGGGGTACCCAGGTTCACATCCCGATGGCTCACAGCCAGCTCCCTGCTCCAAGGATCTTCTCTTCCTCTGCCCTTACCAGAAACAACCCACTTGACCTAAACTGCCCCGTTCCCCACTAGAGCTCCAAGCAGCACGCACACCTCACCCAGTCTTACCGGCAAGCCACAGTCTCCCTTGGGCCCCGGAGGTCCCATCAGCAGCGGGAAAGGCGTGGGTCCCACCAGGTGGAAGAGCGAATAGCCACTGCTCGTGGGCCAGGGGCTGGAGGACAGGAATCGTGCCGGGACCAACACTGGGGCTGGGGTGCTCTGCCGGCCGGGCCGGGGCTGTCTGGGGCTGGGCTGCGTCGTCAGATCACGGACAGGGACATCCCTGGCTGCCTTCCCGGCTCGGAGGGGGAAGGGCTTCCGGGGGCTGCTCTTGGGTCTGGCTTTCTTTGTGTCTTCTGGCCCAGTGGGTTTCTTGCTTCCAGAGGGGACTGAACCAGGAGTGAGGGTAGGAGGCGTCACTGTGACTAGTGGCCAAGTGGTCCTGGTAGAGCCAGGACTGGCAGCAGGTGATAGGGGCGAAACAGTGGGTTGCAGAGGTCTGTGTGTGCTGGTGTGGGCAGGAGCCGGCTCCCTGGCACGACTGCTCATCTTGTCCTCCCTCTGAACTGCTGGGGGAAAGGGCTTTTGAGAGACGCCAGTGGCAGAGGACAGGGGCCGGGCACTGGGTGGTGGGGGTCTAGGTGTGACAGGGTTCCTCTGGATCGGCTTCACTGCGGGATGGGACACTTTGGCAGGAACTGGGTGTAAAGTTGGTGGCACTGGCTTCTTGGTGGGAGGGGCTGATTTTGTGAAGGAAGGTGGAGCTGCCTTCTGGGTGGGGCGAGGGCTTTTGACAGGGACAATTGAAGGAGAAGGGGCTAAAGGCTTGATTGGGTGGCTTTTGGGGATTTTGGTGGCTGTGCTCTTTTGCAATGGCTGGACAGGCATGGTGGAGCTGGCAGGAGAGGCTCGGGGCATGGGAGGAAGCACTTCACTCGCTGACAGCTTGGCAGGTGGCAGTGGGGTCCTGGCTCGTTCCCGCACTGAGACAGGCTTGTGAGGGTTTGTGGTGCTAGTCCTTAGGGGCTTGGAGGGTGTGGTGGGCACCATGGTCACCCTGCCCGCTGGCCGTGACCCCAGGGCTGGCATGGCAGTGGTCAGGTTCTCCAGGCCTAGCAGGGCAAGGTCGGTCTGGAAGGCAAGGGGCGCACCAGGGTCTTGGGGGAGAAGGGGTCCCAGCTGGGGCCGGTCCATGTCAGCCTGCCCACACTGCTTTCTCAGGTGGGCACAGTAATTGTGAGCGACCTGCGCCACAGGATAGATACTGAACTGGCACAGAGCACCTTCAAACTGGACCGAATGTGGGCTCATCTTTCCAAAGAGGAAGGAGCCCTCTGGGTCGAACACCGGGTCTCTGTGGAAACCCAGCGGGACAGGCACCCGGCGCTGCCCACAGGCCGTCGCCAGGGTGACTGTGGGGCCACGGAGCTCCAGGGCTAGGTGGTGCCAGCGCCCATCGTGCACGTCCAGGTCGAAGGCCACAGAGCGCCGGGGCCCCAGGTGGACGACCGTCTTGCCAGGGAGGAACTGCAGGCCCAGCTGCAGCTTGTGCTTCCGGCTGCGCACGGCGAAGAGGAAGGCATGGTTCACCCGATGGGAGCAGAGGCTCAGCACCAGTGCCAGCTCTGTGCCCAGGGAAGCTGGGATGATGGTGGTCGTGGGGGCCTGGAGCCGGGCCCGCTGTGTAACGATGAAGCCTGACTGGAACGGGATGACCCCTGGGGGTGGGGGGCTCCGGCCACCCGCTGCCTTGGTCCAGCTGAGGCCCAGCCTCTGGAGGACGTCCACATCTGGAAAGGGAGGGCACAGGGGGAGAGGGCATGGTCAGGGTCTGTTCCAGCCACAGCCCCTCCAGGTGCATAGGCGGTGAGGCCAGCCCACCTACCGCTACCCGCTGATGCCTGGTTGATGGCTGTGGCAGAGACTTCCAAGTTGGAACCCGTTCCTTGTCTTGTACAGAGTGGTTAAAAAACAGACTCTGGAGCCAAACTTCCTGAGTTCAAATCCCAGCTTCATCACTCACTAGCCTTGTGACTTTAGTGCCTTTGTTTTCCCATCTATCAAATGGGATAACAGTAGTGCCAAACTCAGAAGGATGTTGTGAGGATTGAATAAGCTAATACACTTGAAAAAAAGTGCCCAGCACAAAATATGCATTTTCAAACAATAGCTATTAATATTAAAAATGATGATCATCACCCAATGCTAGTGCTAAGAATATTAGAGGCTGTCCCTTGCGACCCGTTTCCCCTTCCCTCTGCCTCAAAAGCCATCTCCTCCAGGAAGCAGTCCCGTAAGTGAGGCAGCAGGGTGACAGGAATGGACCTGTCACTGGAGCTTGGCAAGGATGTCCACCTTTAGGAACCTACTGAGTCCCCTCCCCACCGCCGAAGTCTGTCTGGCCAGAGCAGGCTCAGGGGAGCTTCTATCTACATGGAAGGGAGAGGACAGTTCCAATGACTCCACCCTCCCTGGGTGGCCTTGGAGAGAGGAGAGGAAGTCATCAAGGCATCCGTGCAACCTCTGTCCTCTGGCAGAACACGGCCTGGCCAGGTCACATCCGCCCAGTAATTGCGGTGGCAGGGCTAGCCTGAGTAAAAGGAGTGCTTCCCGGGTGTTTGTGGAAAGGCAGCCTGACCTTGCCTCTCACCAGCCATTCAATCACTTTCAGGGAGCTGAGTTGCCAGAGGCCACAGAAGCTGGCTCTGAGCTGGCTGTCTCAGCAAGCGAGGAGAGGCTGCCTGAGGAACTGGGGTCTGGGTCAGGTTCTCGGGGCCCCTCCCCTGAGCTCCTCACCCTAGCCCCTGAGTGTGGAATGCCCTTTCCCTCACTACCCGGAGTGAGGGGTATGCACCGGGCTGAATGCAGCACTTAGCACTTAGTAGCCCCTCAACTGACAACAGAGACGATGGACAGCTAGACAGGCTGGGAGAAACTGAGAACATGGGTGCTGGCCTCACGGTGGCACAGCAGGCTCTGGGATCAGAAGGCCAGACTTTAGAGCCAGGTAAGACCACCTGCGAGTCTGGGCCCTGAGTCTCAGTTTCCCCCGCTGTAAAACGGGGCTACAAAGAGTGGCTGCATCATAGGGTAGCTGGGAGACAACATGGTGGTCTTCCTCATCTCCTCTGACTTGGCCTGTACCAGGACCCCAGGGCCAAGGCTCTCCCTGACTCCCAGGCCTCGGTTTCCCTGCCTGTAAGACAAGCCACAAAGGGCTAACTCCATCCGAAGAACTCTAGCTGCAGGCTGTTCTTTCAGTCACTTGGATTGAAGACTCTTATTCCTCCCTAGGACTCTAAGGCTCTCGGTTCACTTCAGATTCCTCCTTTTTCCCCACCTTTTCTGCCTGCAGATCCTAAGCTAAAATAAACCATTGCTTAAGGATTCTCTGAGTAGTGTATTTTCTGTGTTAATCACTGGAATCCTCTTTATTATCTCCAAGAGCTACTCACTATAAACAATTTAGAATGGAGGAGCCACTTGCTGGGGAAGAGTAAGGGCAGGAAGCTACCTGTCTCTCCCCTTGTGCCACCTCAGCAGCCCCAGGCAGGCCCCCAGGCCTGCGCACATCTCCCCCTGAATACTGCAAGTATAGCCGCTTACACTCGCCCTGGGAAAAATGACAACTGGCCAGACCAGGTGGCACCAATGAGGTTTCCCTTATTGTTCTCTCTAAGTGGGTTTCAGAGCTGACACCAGCCAGTCCCAAGCCTCCCCCACAGACTGTCTGCAGCTCATGGGCAGAGCCCCAAACTCTTACACCTGAAGCAGAGGTGGTCATTACCAGGCTTCCAAAGCGTCTAGTCGCTCTGGGCTCCACAGCGGAGAGAAAGGGGCTGTTTTTGCCCAAACTTTTCAGGTAAGTAATATAATTAACAATAGTAACTGATCTTTATTGAGCACTTACTATGTACCGAGTGCTTTACATGCATTACCTTGCTTGATTCTCTCAATTATCTATGAAGCAAGTATTGTTTGCTATCCCCACTTTCTAGAAGGGTCAGGAAAGTTAGCTATAACTTGCCCAAGGGCATGCAGCTTATAATAAAAGGCACAGCTGGGGATTGAACCCTGACCGCTTGGCTCCAGGATCTTTGTTCTTAGCCACTATGCTGTCCTGTGCTGAAGCCCCTCAGACAGGTTGGAACACAGGGTGCAGACACATCCAGAATCCCATCAGGGGTGAGGAGCTAGGGCACAGGGGAATGAATGCAGCCCAACGCCAAATGGAAGGGCCCAGCCAGCTGGCCGCAGCAAGATCCCTTTATTACATAAACCTGGCTCCACACAGCTCCGGCCTCTCCCCAACCCCCAGTGCCTGACTCAGGACTCTGGACAGCTGTTCACCTACTTTGTGGGAGAAACAGCAAGTTCGGAAAATATGAGATTTGCACAAAATGTTGCCGGGCAGCAGGAGTCTCTTCCGGGCATGGCCCTCCTCTCCCAGGGGCCCAATCCCTGCCCGGGGGCCAGGTCAGGCCACAGGGGCTCCGGGAGTGCCCAGTGGCCTGCCCCGCACACGGCGGCTGTGGAGAAGGGGGAAGGGCTGCTATTTTAAGAGGCCTCGTGGCTGCTTGACAAACAGATGTGGGAGAGGTTTCAGTTTCAAGGGGCAGCTGTGTAGCTAGCCCACTGCCACCCTGGCCCCCTGGACAGCTCCTCGGGGAGAGCCTGGAAGAGCGGGGAAGAACGGGATCTCCCCGCAAGGGGAGGGTTGGTCACAGACTTGGGCGATGATAGTCGTGGCCTTCGAGCCTCCTCTCCACAGTTGTCCCAGGACAAACAGGGACAAGTGAGACTGAATGGCCCAAAGTGACCTACTCAAATTGTGCCACCGAGAGGAATGAAGGGATCACCCCTCCACATTTCTGCAGAGCCCTTCCTACCCCTTACAGAACACCGAACGTGATTCTTTCATGCCCAGAGAGAATTCGCCAATGATCGGCTCCATTCTAGTACTGATGAGAAAACCGAGGCTTTGAACTCCGATTAGGAGCATGGATGGCCCCTACCCCTGCATTCTCCAGGCCCTTCTGTTCTCCCATCTCCCCCTGGACAAAGAGAAGAGAGCATTACCTTCAGGAGCCCCTTGGGTGGAGGCCAGGTGACAGGCAAATGAGACTAAGATCCAGGTGAAGAGAAACCCCCTAGAGAACAGAAGACACAAGCAGAGGCGGCATCAGCTTCCACCCCTTGGCCCAGATCCGGCTGGGGAGTTGGAGTGGATCACCCAGCCCAGGCCCCTCCCGGTCTCAGCCATGGGGTGTAGGAGGCAAGGTGCAGGCTCTAGGACCCCATCGGAATAGTCCACACCCATGGGGCACAGCCTCTTGGGGCAGGAACTGCATACATGGTACAGATACAACCTTGCTTTTTACAGAGTGATAAACCAAGGTCATGGAACAGGAAATAGTGAACAGGAAGCCCTGCCCTGAGTGTCAGGAAACCCAAGGTCCAGCTCAAAACCTGCCACTAACTCACTGGGCAGAAAGGAGCCAGCCCCTGCCCCTCCCTCTCTCTGGGCATCAGTCTCCCCATCATACTATGGCCTCATGATCTTGAGGCTCAATGGGTGGTACAGTGAGGACTACAAGGTCAGCAGGGAGACCAGTGCAGTCTGCTTGGATGACCAATGTCCTCAAAGGACCGGAGAGAGGAAAACTCACTTTCTAGGCCCAAGGCAGGGAGCAGGAGGAGATCCCTTAACCAAGACCAGTGCATGCTAAGGAAGGGCTGCCTAGCTGGCTTTAAGCTGATGAAAATGGGAGGAGAAAAGAGAGAAGATGGTAGGGAGCCAGGCAGACGCAGGTGCAAACCCAGCCCCATGGTTTACCAGCTGTGTGGCCCTAAATGAGTCGCTCAGCCTCCCTGAGCCTGTCTCCTCCTCTGAAACACAGCTGGTACTCCCTATCTTGCAGGTCAGGCATGAGGATTAAAGAAGCTCAGGCACGTTAAGGGCTTGGCCTGCCACCAACCATGCAAGTGCTCCACAGGCTGTCCCTGCTGCTCCGGGACTCTGGGGACCGCAGGGTTAATGCTCTGCTCAGTGGCTCCTGCCAAGATGGGCAGAGGCAGTGATCTGCTTTCACCTTCCTGTGGGAGCAGCCACTGGGGATACCCGAAGCTACCTGGGGTATCTGATCCTTGAGCAGGCAAAGGGGAGGGCGGCACGTGGCCAGAGATGGCTGGCCAGGATGCAGGCCAAGACAGCCGTGAGGGGCGGGTGGGGAGGGCTAAGGCTGGATCGCACAGGCCCAGGACCTGCCAATAACCAGCACTAGCAATCACTAAAGGTCAGGGTGCCTAGCTGTCCCGGACCTGTCTGAAGGGCAGGCCGACCTTCTGGAGTGACCTGCCCACTTGCATCCAATGGCAGCCCCATCAGCCCTGCAAAGAAATAATAGGCAGCTTTGCTGGACAAAAGCGGAGGCTTAGGGAGGGCAGGGACTTCCTCAAGGTCACCCTGGGCAGGCTCTGGGGCCATAATTCTTCAGTACTATTTCCTCCATCCACCAGGTGGACACTACGGGAAACTGTAACCAGATGTATGGGGGAAGAGCCATCTCCTGGGTCCCAGCCTTGGCAGGTCCTGAAGACCAACTGTACACCAAGCTCTGAGAAGCCCTGAAAGAAACTGGCCACACTTTTTGTCACTCAGCAGCCCCTGAACTCAGAGGACTGGGGAACTCGTTTTTTTCTGTGGATGCCCCCTCAGAAGACACTGCCCCTCACTTTCCAGTGTTCCTGCAACCTCACTCGTTTCTGTTGCACGTCCTTCCAGCCTCCTCTCTTCCCAGCTCTCCCAGACACCAGCCCTCACTGCTCCAGCCTCACTGTGTGTTGTCACATCCCTCCCATATTAGAATGTTTCCCAAGCTGCTAAAGAGCAGCCAGGTGGGGAAGAGAAGGAACAACAACCACACATGTAGTTCCCGGTCAGTTCTTCCTGCTGGGCTATGCCAAGGTGACTACTCTGCAGAGAATAAGAGGGTAAATGAGGGAAAATATTTTCAATCCCCAAAGTTCAGGAGAAAGAAGACACACAGGGGAGATGGGATCAGAATCTTCTCTTCAATTAGGCTTCCTAACACCATGGTTTCTAACTTGAGAATTTCAGCCCTAGAGGCCTGTGACAAAAATATTTGTCCCTCATTCACTCACCTTGAAAAATGCCACTGACATGGGTTCTGTGTGTACTTGACCCATAAACTTCCAAGGTATAGGGCGGGAGTATAGAGTGGGAGAAGACCCTTTGAGTTCATCTAGGGGCCAGATTCTAGTCCCACCCCCTTCTTGTAGAGATAGGCAACCGAGGCCTGGAGAGGGGCAGTGCCTCGCCCAGAGCTACACAGCGCCTCAGTGGCCCATATCCTCTGACTCCACTGCTTAACACACAGGCCTCTTCCCTAGGCTTGCCTCCTGTGGAAAAGAAACCGGAGACTTACAGGGACTTCCTACTTGCCAGAGACCAGAGTCCCAGCCTTCACCAACCAGAACAGAGATGCAGCCTGGGGAGCCAACCAGCCATCTAAGTGAGCTCCAGGCCTGGAAAGTTGGCTCCCAAAGGGAGGCCCTGCCGATCCTTCTCCTCCCGTTCCAATCCTGTTTAGGCTACTGGTAATAACGTTCAGCGGTGGCGCTGGCTCAGGGCTTGGCTCTTCCAGACTTCTGTTTTCACCACTGACTTGCGGGCCATGGCTCAATGAACCCAGGGCTCCAGAATGTCGGGAAGACCAGCGCACAGGGGCCAGAAGGGGCAGGAGGCAGCTGAAATTGGAGTCACACATTAGGTGCCTGACCTTGGGGACACAGCCTGGCCACACAGTCCTCCAGGAAGGCATTCAGTTCCCCTGAAAAAGGCCCTCTGCCAGTTCACCAAATGTGGCTACTCCTGGACCACTAGGCTGCCAGAACCTGTGCCTGGTTACTATGATTCTTCCTCCATCCTCATCACCTGGAACACACAAGAGCTTGGAGACCCATACCAGCTTGAACATCCGCTGAGAGCTCAGAGCTTGGGCCCAGGGTGCTGAGACCCTGAAACACACAAGGAAGTGGGCCCTGGGGACTCAGGGCTCGGCTGTGCTCCTAAGGGGTAAGCTGGGAAGGTATCTGTCCAGAGGACACAGAACAACAAAGAGGGATGGACCTGTTCCACCTGCCTCCATGACCTGGCCAGGGCCCATGTGGCCAGAAGGTCACACCAGGGCTCCTTCCCTCACACCTTATACCTGTTCCATGGGAACACAGACAGGTCATCTGTCTGGACAGGATGCCGCCCAGAACTTTCCAGTTGACTCACACATCCATTCAAGATGCAATGAATAATAATCCCAATAACAGCTGCCGTTTACTAAGCACTTACTACAAGCCAGGCACTATTCTAAGCCCTTTACAAGCAAGGTGCCGTGAATCCTCACAAAACCCTGTTGCTTGCCGGGAATTAAGATGCCCATACTGTGGGTGAGAAAAACAAGAAGTAGAGAGGCTTGCCCAAGCTCTCAGGGCAGAGTCAGGAGTCACAGTATGTGAAGGCAGTGCTCTCTCTGCCTTGCACGCTGACTCCCGCTGGTGTGAGTCCTCTGCCACCAACTGATAGGGCACTTCAGTGGTGTGGGGAGAGGTGTGAAGGAGCAAAGCTGGAAGGCATGCTGGGACCAGAGGACCCAGGACCGGAGGACACAGGCCTGGGGGCCCTGCAGTGGTGAGGGAGGCAATAAGATGGGAGAAAGCAGAGGCTGGGCTTCCAAGCAGCACGACTGTCCACTTGCCCAAAGCTTGGGCCCCATTCTGGGGTGCTCGCCTGGTACCACTTTTTGACACAACTGCTGGCATCTGCCCTGGCACAGGGTCTTCTGGAGAAAATGAGTCAGCAGTGTGCTTACTAGTGCTGTGTGTGTATTGCAGCGGGGGGTGGGGGATCTCAGCCAGCCTTCTTTTTCCAAGACATGGGAAAGAGGGGGGGGGGTCTATCATCCCCCATTCCAGCTCAGAGGGGCAGGGCCCGGAGGGTGGGGCGGAGCAACAGCCTAGACCAGCCTCCTGGGAGTGTCCTCTGGTCGTGGGGGCGGGACAGAAAGCCAGCAAGTTCTGTGCTTCCCGCGGCAGTGCGCACGGTCCGCAGTCCTAAAGCCCCCGGCGGCTGCTCGCATCCTCCTGAGGTCCCTCCCACACATACCCCAGGGCAGAGCCTCGCTCTCGCACTTTCACTCTCTTACAACTCCTACTTTACAGGCTGGGACTCAGAGCCTCGTGAGTCCCAGCTCTACTGAGCCCCTCCTTGGAATTCCTTGCCCCTCTCTGGCCCCTCTGTCCTCTGTCTCCGCAGCTAGATGTACAATGAGGGGTTCCACTGAGTGATCTTCCAGGGCCCTTACTGCTCTGGCAGCCGGCTCTAACTTTCTCTCAGACTCGGGAAAGCAACAGGAGTGGAGACCCCACCCCCCACCCCAGAGAAGCAGGGAAACACTGAAACCCAAACCCAAACAGACTGACACACACGCGAAGATTTCCAGAAACCGGGGACGTGCAAAGACACACAGACACAGGCAGGAGCAGAAGCTGCCGAGACCTGGAAACCCAGGAACTTGGGGACAGTTTTACAAGAAAGCCAGAAACGGAGACTTACAGGCTCGGGACCTGTGGATAACGACACCAGAACTCACCGGGATAGCAGAATCGGACACCCCTCCTCCCCGAAGCATCCTCAAACACCGCTCCCCCACGCAGGCCCCCACCACCACAGCCTGCCGGCCCCTCCAGGCGCCACCACCCACCTCCAATTCTGACCCCAGGCTGGCTCTTCACGGAGCTTCCCTGGCCGGGCCAGGCGGGGTAGGGCAGGCAGCGCTGGCCAACCCTGGGGCCGGGGGCACAGCCTGCTTTAACCCTTGGCCACCCGCCTCACAGGGGCGTAGGAAGGGGCAGGAAGCTGACGTTCTGCTGGAAGCGTCCGTCGCTGCGGGGAACCCCAGCTCTCCCCTAGGCTGGAGCAGCAGGAAGCTGGGGAGGGGGCGTCCCCAAGCTCATACTCACCCCCAACAAGCCGCCGCCGCTGCTGTGCCTCGGGGCCCCCGCGCGGATCCCGCTCCCATCGCGGGCCCCTACTTCATGCTTCCGAACCCGGGGGGCAAGTGTGGGCGCGCCCCATGGGGCCGCCAGCCCCCCGCCCCGCCGCGCCAGGCCGGCTCAGAGCGCACGGCCCCCGCGCAAGCAGCGCAGCCCCGTGCCTAGGGGTGCCGGAGCAGCCAGGCAACGTGGCCGGGGCCCCTCGAGCGCCAGCGCCAGGCCCATGGTCCCAGGAGTCCCGGCTCCGCGCTCGCCCCTGCCTCACTCTTTTTCTGCTTCAACCAAAAAGAGGCAGAAAAAAAAGAGAAAGAAAGAGATGATCAAACTTTTGGAGGCGGGCTGCTGGCGGTCCCTGGAGACAGAGTAAGGCCGGGCGAAGGCGCACAGAGGGCGGTGGAAGCTGCCTCCCCGCCGGCCTGGGGGAGGAGAGGAAAAGGAAGGATTTGGGGGAAATGAAGGCGATTTAAAGTCTCGGCCCACGGTAGCTCTCCACCTTCTCTCCTCCCCGCGCTGGGCGGCCCTCTGCTGCCCCCTGCTGCCCCCTGCCGGCCACAGCCAGGGACACACCCTGGACTGGCCCACCACAGCCAGGCTGAGACTCCCCCCACCCTTTTGTAGAAACGGGGAAACTGAGATTGACAGAGAGGAATGAGTTGGCCAGGGCTGCACAGCGGGATGCAGTGGGATGATCACAGAACGGAGATTTGAGACTCCTGGCTTGTGAGGTCCCAAATTTGGAGGCGGAGATAGAGGCAGAAAGGGGACAGACACTACTGCTGAAAGGAACCCGGAGTTCCAGGGACAGCTGTGGGACCAGGACTCAGTGTGCAGACTCCCACAACAACCAGTGTCCTACCACACACGAACACACACACCTTTCCTCCCAGATCCAGAACTCCCAGGAGAACAGACTCCTGGACCCATAGTGGGTGGGCTTGTTAAATATTGGTCACCCCCCTCATTCTTCCCTCTCCAAGCGGTAAGAAATTGCAGCTTGACACTCACCCCCCACCCAGTCGATCAAAGACGCTCCCTGACACCCCACACTGGAGCACGGAACTGCACCCCTTGATCCTGCCGCAAACACCTGACAAATTCGCTCACCCACAACCCCAGTTGGAGCCCCGCATCAGAAGCCCCAATCGCCTCCACCTCCCCCTCCACTTGTTCACTGGTGCGCACACGCACTCCCACACACATCCACACTTACCCCCCACTCAAACACAAGCTCTCACTCATTCATATGCAAGCACAGTCATGGGCCCACACAAACACACCCTGGGGTGTCTGGACTAGGACGCACACCAGACTCCATACCCGCAGATGCATGCACACTAGTGCTTACACACGCACAAAGGCACACTAGCTTAGCCAGATCCTCCAATGTATACTACCCGGGCGCACATCTCTCATGCACACGTCCATGCGCGAGCACACACCCCATATATACACCCCCAAGTGCACATACACAGGCACACTCCCACTTACACACAGTTCTCTGCTAGTGCCCACCATATGCGGGCACAAACGTATTCATTCCCCGAATGTGTGCCCCCTCCCCACATGCACACACCTTTACAAACACACACAGGTACCCCCAGCACTCTAAGAGCACCGGGGCACTTACAGGGTCCCTAGGTGCGAGGCTGGACGGTCGGTCCTTCCCCGTGAGCCTAACGGCATTTGTATTCATGGGTCCCCGCAGCCCCAGGCGCGGGGGCGGGGGTGCCAGGTCCCCTTCCCTAAACTGGGCTCAGGCGCTCGCAGCGCAGCGGCACCGGGAGGGGCATGGGCGCACGGGGTTGAGCCTCCTGCCCGGTCCGCCTGCGCTAAAACTTTGGCCGCTCTGCGTCTTCTGACTCCGTCGCGGGCTCTGGGCGCAGGGGGCTGCTCATAGGTGCTGGTGCCGCGGCGCCCGCCGGGCCTTTTGAAGTCTCCGCTGGGGGCGGGGAGGGTGCGCTGAAGGCGGCCTTTTAAACCCAGGCTGCACGCGGGCTCGCTGGAGCAAGGTGTCTGGTTTCAACAAACTTTAGGAAAAGTCCCAAGCTGGGGCGGGGTTGGGGGGTGCGGTGGGGAAGTTAAGCCAGGCAAGCAAGGAAAAGAAGCTGCAGAGTTGTGCCCTGCTTCCTGCAGGGGGCAGAGCACACACGGCTGCCAGAAGGGAGGCTCGGGGTGGTGCTGGGGAACCCACAAGCGGCTGGATGGCGCGTGGAACCACCCCCACCTTAAACCAAGTTCTTAACCTCCGATTGGACCGAGCCCCAGGGAGTGCAGGAACACCCCAAAACTTCACAAATTGTGCATGTTCGAGCATTCTTGTGGGTGAGAGGGGCCCCGGGTTTTCTTCAGGTTTTCAGTTTAAGAACTCCCAGCCCAATCGTAGTTGACATTTTTGAAGCTGCATGCTTTGTGCTAGGCGGATCCTGCCCTTATTTACATTTTTTGGTATTTTGTTCATCACGGGATTTTTGCATTAACTTTGACATGTTTAAAGCATTGTATTAAAATATTGTGCATTTTGATTAGTTAGGGGGTTTTTTTGGCACCCCCTTAGAAATAAAACTGCATTGTATACTGAAGAGGTTTTTTGGTGCCGCCGAGTATTTTGCATCCTCACCCTCGCCAGGTGCAGCACTGTGCTAAGTGTCACTATTTACAGGAGGCCTGGTATCTCCATGGGCAGATAAGAAAGCCGAGATTCTGAAAGGTTAAGTCGCTTTCCTGAGATCACGACCTGGTGAATGGAGGAGGTGGGACGTGAGCTGAGGTAGTCTGATTCCTGTCTTCTGCAACTAAGCAGGAAGATCCCAATATTAGTCTTTAGGGGCCTCTGGGCAGATCCCTGGCAGCTTCCGCAGCTCCATGTCCCGCCCCGAGCTTCACTCTCTCTGACGCCTGGACCCAGGCTCTGGACAAGCTGGGATACTTCAAGGCCTTGTCAGTTCTGTTTTCCCCCAGGTTCTCTCCCCACCCCTCCACCTGCATGTCCTTCTAGGTGCAGCTCAAAGCTCGGCCTCACGCCCATATCGTAGCACACATCACATGTTGCCGTTGTCATTTTCAGATCCCCACACCTAGCGTGGAGCCTGGAACACAAGAGAGGCTCAAACCGTTAATAATTTCAATAATTTTCTTTCAACTCCTACAGTGTGCAAACTCCAGCACAAAGCTGGGGGAACAGTACATTGTGGGAGTGAAGACAAAGAAATTTGAACATGGTCCTGCTTTCTGAGCACACACGTATTTATAATGTGGACAGAAGACGTGCACAGCAGCTTGGGGCAGGGAAGAGGGCCAATACCAGGGACATTAGACACAGAGCTGTCACAGAGAGCCTCCTGCAAATCGCTTAAAGATAACACTAGGGGAATGTGATAGATGTTATCAGAAAGATACAGGTGAATGGAATTGTCAAGCTGACCAAGGGATCAAGAGAATCCAAGGAAGGCTTCCAGGAGGAGGTGGCCTTTGGCTCCTAAAGGATATTTTGGAAACACATGCAGCCATGGAGGAAGACAGCTCAAGTGGAAGAGTCACAAGAAGGCCAGGAGGGTGGGAGTAAATTTCAGGCAGGTTTTGCAAGAGGAGTGAAGTGAGCCCAGTGGAAAAGCAATCTAATTCTCCCCTTTGCACAGTATGGGTGATGTCCTGTGACTCACCAGCCACAGAACCATTTCCAGGCAAGAGGATGCATTTCCTCAATGGTCAGGCAGCAGGTCAGTGGCTGAGCACCAAGACCTTTCCAAATTTCATTTCCAAATCTGAGTGTCCAATGGTGAGCCCCAGGGAGCCTGCTCCACTATGGATAACCCAAAAGACTCATGGGAAACCCCTCAGAGCCCAGAAATATTGATGGTGTTCCTTTCAAGAGCCTTGCTGTCTCCATCTATAAAATAGGTGCATCAAACATGATAATCTTTGAACTCAGGAAGATGAGATATTGTTTAACAATAAATCCACTTCGGTAGGTGATTACTGAGGGCTGGTTGCATTTTGCTAGGTTGCAAAGAAAGCATGACTTATGTTATCCCAAGAGCTCATGGTCAGCTGGGAGGAGGAGGCATGGACCCTGATAAGAATTCTTGTGAAGGAACCTTGTTTCTTGTCTCTGCAGCCTCTTTACACCCCGTCTTCCTGCCAAGGAGGTTCCTGGCACAGCACCAGGGACTGGGCACAAACAGTTCTGGACAGGATTTCCTCGCCTGTTGGAGACTCAAGGGCCACAGAGTTTATTCCCTGCCCAAGTGCATCAGCCATGGACCCACTGTCTCTGAGACACATCTGCCTTCAGAGAACTGTTAGTCTCAGTAGCCTCAATGATGGACACAGTAGGTGCTCAATAAGTGTTTATAAGTGAATCTCTAGTGAGGTCTTAGCCTGCGGGACAGAGGGTTGCACATGACCCAGGTATCAATCCCCATGGATTTATCCACCAAGATTTCCCCGTGAATGCACTGTGTAGCAGGCCGTGCTTCCTGCTCCCCCGGTGCTGTGGTCAGCGCAGGAGGCTGGCAAGGAGACCGACAGGTGCTGCAGGTCAGGAAGTCCTGCCTCAGATCATGCTCGTTTATTTGGTGCTGCAGAACTGGGGTGAGAACTCAGGTTCCCAATCTTAGTCTTCGCAATCTTAGATTTAGTCTCAGGTTAGTCCCCAATCTTCCCAATGCCCTGCGCTGCTGGGCACACCAAAATGGACCTTTATTTCCTATTGGGCCCTGCATGGCATGGAGCACAGGAAGTATGTACACGGTACATGTCTAAGAATAGACTTGCTCATTCCCTGGTCACTTGGGGACATGCTGCCATGCATCAGACCTTGGGCTGGGCACTGGTCACAGGCAAATATAAGCTGTGGTCCCTGCTGTGAGCCATGTGGGTGTCTGGCACCAGGATGAAGCGCTGTGCCCGGCACATGGAAGTACTCCATAAATGCTGAATGGAAGCCGGAATAAATGAATGAAGGGACGAATACATGAATGAGAGCAAAGTTTGACAGATTAGAGCAGGTTGGCGCCCCTGCCACCTGCTTCCTCTGCTACATCATGACCCTTGCCTGTGAACACATTTGCTGGGCACCTGCTGTGAGGCAGGCCTGATTATAGTGCTGCAGATACCTTAACCATGCTCTGCTCCTCTCCCCGCTGTGTTCCCAACACCTAGGGTAAAGCGTTTCAGTAGAGTGAATTGAACTGAAGTCCAGGCTGAAGGGAGAGGCAGCCCCCAATAATGCCCTCTCCCTCTGTCCCTCCAGGCAGCGCCAGTCCGGTTCCTTTCTTCAGGGGAGGTGGCTGGAGGCAGTGCTGGCCATTACCACGACTTACCTATCACAGAGCTTGGGCTCTGCCTGTGGGGCCACATCACTCTGGCCTGGCAGCTGCAAAGACCAACCCCCGCCCCACCCTCAAACAACCACTCCACAAAGAGCTGATCCACACATCAATGTTTCCCTGCCTCTCTTTCTCCCTCCTTCCAAAAATAAATAAAGGAAATCTTTTTTAAAAAATGTATGTGGGCCCTGGCTGGTGTGGCTCAGTGGATTGAGCACTGGCCTTCAAACCAAAGGTTGCTGGTTCGATTCCCAATAAAGGCACGTGCCTAGGTTGTGGCCTGGGTCCTCGGTGGGGGGTGCTTGAGAGACAACCAGACATTGATGTTTCTCTCCCTCTCTTTCTCCCTCCCTTCCCCTCTCTAAAAATAAATAAATAAAATATTTTTTAAAAATGCACGTGGTCATTTCAAACCCTGAGGTCTGTTACCAAGAATCCGATATTGCACCATTTCCCTGCAAAGAACTGTAGATCTGTAAGCATTGGTATTTGGAGTCCTGTGAGTCTCCCTGAGTAATCGAACCCTGTCATTGGTGCAGCGCCATACCACAGGCACAGGAGATGGTGACAACAGTTCTAATAGGTCATCAGAGATGGGCGGCTGCCATCCACTCTCCTAGGGATGGGCAATTTATTCATTGAGAGATTTTTCCCCCATATTTTCTGCAGTTTTTAAACCAGAGTCTCCAGATATCTGGGAATGGTTGTGATTTTATTTGAATCCCAAACTTGCCCCGCACCTGAGATGGGCTATAGGGTGTGGCCAAGTTGACACCCCCCGGGCTCATGGCACAGCCCCACTGTGGGGTCTGGGGGACTCTCTCTACCCTTCTGGGCCTGTTTCCTCCCCGGGTACCTGGGGTAACATACACGTCCATGGTGCACCGCTGCCATCTCTTACCTGAGCCAGGAGAGAGCCGCAGTTTCGTCCTAGAGCAGAGACCCAGGTCTTGCTCAGTCTCGGGCATCACTTGGCATTGTAACCCTCTCTGCCTTCTTGAGACATCCTTCTTCTGCAACATCACACATTCTAGTCACAGTCAGCTCCTTGCACTTTCCTAAAAACAATATAGTAAGTCCTCACTTAATGCCGTCGATGGGTTTTATGACTTTAAGTGAAATGATGTGTAACAAAACCAATGTTACCATAGGCTAATTGATATACACAAGGGCTCAGCTCCTATGGCATCTCATCAAAGTTATAGCGAAACGATGCTGAAATGAAATGATGTTATTCGAGGACCTCCTGTAAACTTTTTTCCATTCCTCTGGTGCTTTGCACATTGAGTTCCTTCTTTGGAGGGATGTTCCTTCTTTGGAGTTCCTTCATTTTGAGTTCTTTCTCTCCTTTTCCATATTCTTATTCTGCAAAATTCAGAAGATATCTCCTTCTCTGGGAAATCTTTCTTGTATTCCCTTCCCCCAACTGCAGTCTGGATATCATGGTGGGCTGTTAAGTATTTAACAACCAGCTCTTCAAAAAAGGAGGGGGAAGCCCTGATTTTTAGCATCTGCCAGTGTCCGTGGTGTAAATATTCTCATCAGGACCAGTTTCAATCCACCAAAATCTGCGCAACAGGGCCCAACTGGCCCTGAGCGTGAAGTTGGGAAGAGATGGGCAAGTTGATGGGAGACAATTCCAGCCACCTGTGGCTGGATCAGACACCTGCCTTTGCTGTCCCACAGCAGCCCCACTAATGCAGTGCCATGCCCAGCCATATCAGAGCCTAAGGCAAGAGGAAAAATCTGTGATATTGAACCTGTCTTCATTGAAGTTTTATCTCTTGTTCATCCATTACTTTTTTGCATTACTTTTGATTTTTAAAATATTGCAATAAATTATTATTTATCTTGATATGAGCTTTATACCACATTAAATTTTGTTTCTAAGATAAGTGCCTCACCCAGGTCCTGGCCCTGACATAATAGTCCATATCACACTCTAATATTTAGCATTGACATAGCTACCTCCCCCACCAGGCTGTGAATCTTGGGGACAGGGACTCATTTCTGTGTTCCTAGGACTTGGCACTCAGTAGGTGCTCAATAACTACTGTCCAGTGAGACAATGGACAGACAGATGGATGGACCAGTGGCTCAGTTCCTTTGCCAACAAAATGGCATGCTGATGAAATACCTCCTCCGCTCTTAACTAGGGGCAGACTTTGAATTTCAGCTCTTCCAACTCAGCAAAGATTAACCCTGCCTTTGACCCAGTTGAGCCAGCCCCTGAGCTGGGCATTTTCACCAGGGCCAATCTGCAGACACCTCCAGCCTGCAGCTGTGGTGGAAGGAAGTTGAATCCAGAAAGTGGAAACTGTACTAGGACCACGGGAAGTCACAGAGAGGCAGCCGCTTGTCTCTGGATGGGCCCCAGGAGAACATCAGTTGGCAGGGTCAGTGGAAAGGAGATGCAAGTCACAGATACTTCAGGATAACTTCCAGCTTGACAGTTTGATGGGTCATCCGCCACCTGAGGGCACCAGGACTTGTTCCCACGCCTGATCCCTTCCTCATCCAGAGGACCACCAAAAAAGACATCTTCTGGAGATGCCTCCCATTGGCTTCACAGGCATCTTCACTGGACTCATTTAGGGGCGTGGTTAAAGGGTTCTATTTCTATAAGATTGGCCATGGCTCCCATTTTTTAAGCATGTGATATATACTGTGCCCATTGCAAAGAGCTTCATACACATTCACTCATCAGTTACCCACAAAAACCTCAGTTAACCTACCCATTTCACAGATGGGAATCAGAGAGTTTGACAACTTGCCCAAAGTCACATAGCTGGTAATTGATGGAACTGAAATTATAACCTAGAACCAACCATCGGAGTCTAAGGGTCCATGATCTTAACCACACTGTGAAATAAAAGGGAATTTCTTAGATCCACTTTGTGCTCTAGTGCCTGTGAACATCAAAAAATGGGGGTGGAAATGAGCAGGTATAAGTATTTTTGTCCTTCTTCTGACCTGGTCTTGTCATCTGCCTCAGACATGCCCCCTGCTCTCCCAGCCCACTCACCACAGAAGCCCCTGTGGCCCCTTTCCACCCACCACCGCTGCCCCCTTTCCACCCAGCTCCAAAGAGGAGTTGTGTGTTCCCAAAAGGGGATTCTTCAGCTCAAAGACACTGGTAAGTCCACATCTGGAGGGAGGAAGCGAACAAACAGTGGGCATCCCCCACCTGCCAGGCTCTGCATATACATTATCCATCCTTCGCACCCCAGGACTAGAGGCAGGTGCTTTTCCCACCTGCATTCTGAAGGCCTGCATCACCCTATATGGTAGCCACTAGCCCCATGTGGCTATTTAAATTCAAATGCCTTAACATTATTTTTTAAAAATTAAAAATTAAGTTTCTCCCCTGAAACACCAATCCAAAAGAACCTGTGCACCCCAATGTTCATAGCAGCACAATTTACAATAGCCAAGTACTGGAAGCAACCTAAGTGCCCATCAGCAAATGAGTGGATCCAAAAACTATGGTATATTTACACAATGGAATTCTACGCAGCAGAGAGAAAGAAGGAGCTTATACCCTTTGCAACAGCATGGATGGAACTGGAGAGCATTATGCTAAGTGAAATAAGCCAGGCGGTGAGGGACAAATACCATATGATCTCACCTTTAACTGGAACATAACCAGTAGAAGAAAAAAGCAAACAAAATATAACCAGAGACATTGAAGTTAAGAACAATCTAACAATAGCCACGGGGGAGTGGGGTCGGGACAGTGGGAAGAGGGGATTACAGGAACTAAAGGACACATGGACAAAATCAAGGGGGAGGGTGGAGGTGGGGGGGGAGGTGGGTTCAGCTGGGGTGGGGTGGAGGGATGGGGAGAAAAGGCATACAACTGTAATTGAATAACAATTAAAAAATTTAAAATAAATAAATAAATAAATAAATAAATAAATAAAATAAAATTAAGTTTCTCAGTCACACTAGCCACATTTCAAGTGTTTAACTGCCATATGCAGCTAGTGGCTATGGTAATGAACAATGCAGAAATAGAACATTTCCATTCTCGAAGAAAGTTCTCTTGGATAGCATGCATCGAGGAAGAATGGGGACTCTGAGGATGACTTGCTTGGAGCCACACAGTGAGTTGTAAACAGAACTGGGATGGGACCCATATTTCTCACTCCCAAAGCCTCTACTCCCAGAGCCTGGAATACATTTGCTACCACCTGGCCCCAGAACAAGGAGGATTGTTTGCCTAGGATGGTAAGTTGACTTGGGAAACCAAATAAAAGATCAGAAGACTGTGGGTGAATACCAAAGTGGAGAAAAGGAGCCAGCTGTTCTTGAGGGTTATTTTTATCCTGCCCAGATATCCTGGGGAGCTGCCCCCCTCCCCTTACAGCTATTTTTATCTTGAGAGCTGGAATCAGAACTCTGTCTCCCGAGGGTGGATGGAAGGATGCACTGATACATCAAAATTCCAGCATCGGGATCGCCTTCACGCTGACAACGGCCAAGGCGGCTTCATATCCATTCTCTGACGCCATTCTTGTACCAGTTTGGGAGACCAGCACAGCCGATGGAGAGTGTAAGCCCCAAATAACAGGTGGGGTAAGTGAGTCTCAGATGGGTGCGGAGATCTGTTTTAACAGTTTATTTATGATAGAGCTGAGATTTAAACCCAGGCTGAGACAAGGCCCTCCTTTTGGAGCAGGGGTAGATTTTGTGTGAGGGGTATCTGCTGAGTGACAGAAAACAGCCTGAATTTGTTACTGACCCCACCTCACCCCTTTCTGGATGAGTGGGCAAGTTGCTCAATGTGTTACAGGGAATTCTCATCTTTTTCTACCTCCTCCATGGACTAGCTGGGAATCTGGCCAGTAGGAAGACTTTTGGTAAACTGGAAAAACACCCAGGGCTCAGAAAAGATGATTTATTATTACCATCATCTTTAACATCATCATGGTAAGCTATGAAATCTGTAATTGTATGCAGCCTCCATCCCTTCCCCCTTTCTGGGCCTCAGTTTCCCTGCCTGAAACCTAAGCAGCTTGCCCAGCAGATCTCCATGGGGCCTTCCTTCCAGCCTCCGCTTGCCATTTCTGTGATCCATTCATTCAGTCAACAAGTGTTTATTGAGTTCGAGCTGCCTGACACGGTGGGGAAATAGGACCGGCTTCTCCAGAAGGCTCTCTGCCCAGGCTGTTTCGGCCACATACGCAAATTTCCTTGTGTTTTCAAAAGGCAAATTATGGGAAACATGTTATTCCCCATAACACACTAGCCTCATCTCTCAGGGAAAGAAAAACCTCTTCAACCCCATCAAGAACTAAGCTAACAGAGGACAGAAACCCACCCTTGTTCCTTTGGGCAACTTTCCAGAAGCTCACGTCCCTGCTGAAAGAGGGGAAAGTGTATGTGGCCGTGTCTCTCTGGGGCCGCTCTGGACCTTATAAACAACCTGTGTTTGTCCCAGCTCCTTCCATGTGGAGGGTCAGCCATAGCCAAGGGAAAAACAGTCCTGTTCTGTGCCCAGCCGTCCCCAGAGTGAGGAAAATTGTCCATAAATATTTTTATCTTCATGGTCACTAAGGCAGCTGAGAGGAAGGCTTTGATTCCCCAAGCCCCCAGACCACTCCCTTCCTCTGGGGACTGGCCGGTCAAAGCTGACCTGGGCGTCCCATCTCCCACCCCCAAATTACAGGCTGCTGCCCATGCCGCCTGCCCCCAGGAGGTGGTGGCATTAGAGGCGGGACCACACTGTACACCAAGGCTGGCCTCAGGGCTGTTGGAATCGCGTCTCCCAGCCAGCTGGTTTCCTGCCGGGAGCTGGGTGGTCAAAGAAAAGGAAGGAAGGAGCCAGAAATGGCATTTAGGGTGGGGAGAGGGACCGGGTCTGGGGCACTGGGAGGCCCAAGGTTGCCATCTAGATCTTGAGTTACCTGGCTTATCATGGCTCATGTAGAGGAGGCCTGAGGACATTACTGACCTGGAAGTGGTTTATGGCAAAGCAGATGCTTGGAGGTCAAAGGACTTCCAAGATCCAAGGGAAAAATGGCTAATGGTGAAATTTCAGACTCAGTGATAGCTCCTGACAATGGCATTGGGGCCAGGAGTTTCAACTCAGGACTCCCAAAATCTTCCCTCAGAGAAACCTCCTGTGTCCTGTTCTTCCTTGCTGTGACCTCCTTGCCTACCTGAAGAAGACTGCTACTTGCTGGAACTTTCTACAGGGAAACATTGCAGTGAGATGTGTTTCAGACACGAGAACCTCCAAGGGTCACCCAAGCGCAAGGTTCTTGGGTCACTCACACCATAACATTTTATGCCCAAAGGGCTAGACTTCTAATGCCTTTTGATGCCAGGACCGAGACTCTAAAATCCTGGAATCCTCCCTGGCACTGGCTTTAGGCTTCTATGATTCTATGCTCCTGAGGCCAGTCTCTGTGATGCTTCAACTCTGTAAGCTACTTCAGGGCAGACAAGGACCTTGCACAAGGGGGCATTCATTCCTGGCAGGGATTACGTGCGGAGGAGCACCATGGGGTTGGCTGACCGCTCCTCCGTCTGTGATGGGCAGTGTTCCATGGCCCAGAGGCTCCCTGAGCCCAAATGGCCTTCCGACCTTTTCCTGACCATGCCTTCACTTGGCACCCATTTAACCCCACCCTGCCCCTCCCCACCCATGTCACCAGGTATGGGCAAGGATGATGCAGCCACCAGCTCCAAACTGCCCCCCTCCATGCCATATACACAGCATCCATTCCCATAGGGCAGAGAAAAAGAGAGGCAGTAAATATATTTCCTCAGGCAGTATGTCCTCCAAGGACCGAGAACTGGAAAAAACAGAGAAGATGGGCTTGTCCCTGCACCTACTCCTAACTGGTTTCCTCCTGGTCAACCAACCAGCACCAGAAAGGCCATACCTGGGTGACTGAGAGGTCCCATCAGCCTCAAAATAGGTCCTTCCACACCAAGCCATGTGGAAATCCCACCTGTAGCAGATGCCCCTTTAGATGAGGTCTCCAGAGTGACTGTGTCAGCTGGAGAGAAAGGGGGATCCTTCATTCCTATCACTACTCATTTATTCAACATACACAAAAGCCGGATTTCGGTCTACCACTCATGGCATCAGAAATGTGACCTTCCTCTATTTTCTTTGAATAAACTGAAATCCACTTCCAGTTCATATATCTCCAAGTGCTGGTCATTGCTGAGCCTCCTTCACATCCTCCCATCCTGGTTCTGTCCATGCAGAGGTCCTGGGGGCTTATGTAGAATAACACATTCTGGGAGGTCTTTCTGTCCTCCTGCCTCCATCTTTGGCTGCTTGACCATCATTGTCTATGCCATATGGCTCTTGACCCAGTAGCATGTTTTGGACATAGGAAGTTGGGACACCAGTGTGTTGGGTCCAGCCTCCTTATGGGCACCATGGAACATACTTTTGGGGGCTTTATCTGTTTCCAGCCAACCTGAGGACCTGCCAACACCAACTTTCACCCCCTTATTGCTTTCAGAGGCACTCACCTCTTCCCTTTCCCTGGAATCCAGAGCCTCGTCTCCTCACTGAGATCACACAAGACTTGACATCAAGCATCTTCAGCTTTCAGCTCTTCTAAACCCCCAGTGACCAGGACATCTTGAGGGATGGAGGAGGAAGCACGTAAACCTTAATGCAAATTCGCACCTCACCAGCTCGTCACCCCACACATCTATTCACATGTGATCCCTGAAGATGTGTTGAAGCAGCTGGCTGGCTCCTCACTAACAAAGACAAGAGTAGAAGCCTGGGCCACTGGGGCACACCATATGTATGGTTTGTGGGGTCAGCGGGGAGGGGAGTGCTGAGCACTGGAGTCCTCTGGGAAAGCAAAGCAGGGGTGACAATGTTGGGAGGGAGGGAGGAGTTTGGGAGGAGATGGACTTGGGGGGGCTGATGCCTCAGTGTTCCCATGGCCTTGCCTGTGGCCCTGTGAAGGGTCTTATGAACTGTTAGGGAGAGAGAACAGCCACACCTTATGGGGAGGCACCCAGCACCTGTGCCAAAGGACTGGGCTTGGGGTCTGGAACCCTGACTTCTGGCTCCAGACCTGCCACAACTCACTGTGACACCTTGAACAAGTCCATTCCCCTGTCTCCCACCCCCAGGCCTTGGTTCTCCATTGGGCTTTCCCTCCTGGAGGGCTGGGTCCCCACTGCCTGGGGGTCTGGCATTGAGCTTGTGTTTGGTCTCCCCCCAGCCCCTTCCACCATCTTGAATCGAGCTGGCTGAGGGCTGCTGTCTAAGGTGGACCTGGTCTGGAATCACGGTTCAGGGATGGCTGGGGCCGTGGGGGAGCACAAGCCCATCAGGTGTGGCTGCATCTCACTATACAGTGGAATATTACTCAGCCATAAAAAGAAGGGAATCTTGCCATTTGTGACAACATGAATGAACCTTGAGGGTATCATGCTAAGTGAAGTAAGTCAGACAGAGAGAGACAAACACTGTATGATCTTATGTAAATGTGGAATCTAAAAAAACAAAAGAACTCATAGAAACAGAAAACAGATTGGTGGTGGCTAGAGGCCGGGGTAGGGAGAAGGGAAAATGGATGAAGGTGGTCAAAAGGTACACACTTCCAGTTATGAGATGAATACCTTCTAGGGAGGTAATGCGCAGCAGGGTGACTGCTGTGAATAATGTGTAATGTCTATTTGCAAGTTGCAAAGAGAGGGCAGCTTAAAAGTTCTCATCACAAAAAAAAATGTGCTATAACTGTGTGAGTTGATGGATGTGTTAACTAAACTTACTGTGCTCACCATTTCTCCTTATATGCCTATGTCAAATCATTATGTTCTATACGTTAAACATATGCAATGTTATATGGCAATTATATTTCAATAAAGATAGAAAAAAACAAAAAGGTAACTGCATTTTCTGGCTCCTTTTCTCCCAGCTGCAGGGCCCGGCTGGCAGCCCCCCACCCCGCCTTATGCCCATATGTGCACAGGGTGCCTGGCCCTCTGGAGGAGGAGAACTGCCTGGCACAGAGGTCAGCTAAGGGGACAGTGTGGCAGAGCCGGAAAGCCCACAGGCAACGAGACCCCTGCAATGTTGCCTATCACACTTTTGCAGCTCTATCTCTAGTCCCTGCCTGTACCCCAACCACATGGGACCAGGGCCAGCTGTGGGCAGTAGTGGGCGAGAAAGAGACTGAGAGATGGAGGTAGGAAAAGACATAGATGGAATTTGAGAGACACAAACAGAAGGAAAACTGGAAACAGAAAGAGGTGGAAAGAGAGAAGCCAGAGAGAAAACGTGTCATACAAAAGAAAGAGATAAATGGGGAAAGAGAGAAAAAGAACAAGACAGATGGCCCAGAGAGAAAGATACTCACATGTTTGGAAGGGAAGAGAGACAGATGACAAGAGGAGAGCAAGTTGGGGTCAGAGACACTGAGATACAGGTAGGGAAGCCAGGGGAGGAACGGAGAGAGAGATGGGCCAAGGAGAGAGAGGAGGACACACACACACACACACACACACACACACACACACAGAGAGAGAGAGAGAGTCCTACCCAGGCTCACACGCACATGTACAGCGCACACACAGTCACAGTGAAATACAGGCACCACACAGTCAAGCACACCGAGGAGAGGTCAGCAAAGGAGCTGGAAGACACTGGGACTGAACCTCTACCAGGAGGGCCTTTCACACCCAGCCAGAGCCTCAGTGGCTCCCAGAGGCCCCTCCGAAGTCCCCAGATGCTGCGGATCACCTCACCAGACTGCTGCTCCCCTGTACCTTCTGTGTGCTTGTCTCAAAGCAATGAAAGTCTGGTGGCCTCTCCAGTGGATGCCCTTGGAAGCCAGGGTCTGCTGAGCGGGGACAGGAGCCTGCCTGTGGCTGCTGTGTGATATATGCTGCAGGCAGGCATCCTCACTCCTTCCTTCCACTTCCGTCTCCTGCTCCCCCAACTGCCCTCACTTTCTTCCAGGTCTTATGAATAAACCACATATATGAATCTCTTTCTCTCAGGCCTGTTGCTAAGGAGCTTGGCCAAAGGCACTCACCTATTAGCTTCAACTCTTTCTGAACATAGGGGTAATCAGACCTACTCCTCAGGGCTCTTCTGAGAACCAAATGAAAGGTGATATGCAAATCACTTGCTATAGGGCCTGCTGGTATTGCTAAGTGATTCTTGTTGTCATCATCATCATCACCATCATCATCGTGATCTTCATCATCATTGTTACTATCACCATCATCATCATCATCGTTACTCTCACTATCATCATCATCATCACCACGACCGTGATGGCCACCATCGTCATTGTGGTCACCACCATCAACACCGTCATCACTGCCATGGAGGGGAGGGGGGAAGTGGGGAGACAGAGACCAGTGCAGGCCCTTCCTCTCTTCAGTGTACTGTCTCTAGCACCGGTGTCTCCCGCAATCTTCAGGCCCATCTATCCAACCTCTTGTCGGTCTTCCCCACTTGTCCCATGAACACTGCAAACCCCACCTGTCCAGCCCCGACTGGTGTGGCTCAACTGGTTGGGTGTCATCCTGCAAAGCGAAAGATCGCAGTTCGATTCCCAGTAAGGGTATATTCCCCAGTTTCGGTTTGGTCCCACATCAGGGCACATACAAATGGCAGCTGATCAATGTTTTTCTCTCACATCAATATTTCTCTCCTTCCCTTCCCTTCTCTTTAAAAATAAATAAATAAAGTTTTTTAAAAATAATAAAACTCCACCTGTCCAAAACTAAACTGTCACCTCCCCATACCCAACCCGTTCCCCCTCCCACTGGCTGCTCCTAAGGAGGATAAACACATGGTCACTTATTGACAGAGCCAATCAGTAGTGGTGATACTTGTTACATATTTGCTGAATGAATGAATGAATGAATGAATGGGTCACATCAACAAGGAAGGACATAACTTGCCTAAGAACACACCAAGCATGGTGAAAACAAACCCAGATGCAGGGCTCTACACTCACAGTCTCCCATACATCGAGCAGGCAGCAGGAGCTGCTGTGAGCCAGTCTGCAGTAGTGTCTGCCCCACCCTAGGCCCTTCGAGTCTCCGGGAGCAGCACCTTACTGCCTATGCCCAGCCCCCTGAATTATGGAAATAGTGGGCAGCACCAGCAGAAGCCAAGGGACACTCACGGGCTCTCCTAGGAAGCTAGGGCAGGATGTGGGGAGCTTCCAGCCACTTCCCTTTTATAGTCTGCCCAGGCCCTAGACATGCAGGTAGGTGCCCTGCAGGGCGGGGGGGGGGGGGTACCTCCCTCTGTCCTACTGAAGTTCACCTCACCGGGGTCCAGGACTGGGGAGCACCGGTGGGAATGTGGGAATACGGAGGCACAGGGGGCTTGCCTAAGGTCACTGATGGATTGGCGCAGTGTTTTATTCATCCTATATTCCAAACACAGGAATAACAGTCACTGAGATAGCTGCTATTTGTTCAGCCCTTTCTCAACCTCAGGCACCGTGCTGGTTGCTCTGGCCATGGGATCAATTCCTAGGTATAGGTGTTATTACCCCCTCTTAAATATTGGGGCAACGTAACTAAAAAGGCTGAGCTGCTCACTCAAGGTCACACAGATTCAAGTTCAGGTTAGCATGCTGTAGAGTCCTGGCTGCTCTCAGAGTTAGCTACGACTCACCCTTGGATCCCTGCAGATTTGCTCCTTGCCCTGGAGACCTGGGCACAGGTACCCAGATGGTGCTGGGTGCAGAGGCTTTCCCTTCTACAGCCCTCACCCACCGGCCCTCAAAGCCCCTTTCATGGGCCTGCTCCACACCCCACTGGGGAGGCCAGACAAAACCGCTAGTGTTGGGATTATTTTTCTATTTCCAGATGGATCTGTTTGCTGGCTCCATCCAGGGCCTCCCATCACTGCGTGGGGGCCAGGGGCCCAGCGCCAGGTTAATATTAGGAGGCAGCAGGAAAAAAGGCAGCCCAGTGCAGCTCCTCACAGAGTTCTGGGCTGTCCTACCAGGGCAGCTTCTGAGGAATAGTCCCGGGGCATTTATAGGGGCCCGGCAGCCAAACGGGCCACGAGGAAGAAAGAATATTTTATATTTTCTTTACCAACTTTCAAGGAGGTTCTTGAGTGTGTCATCTGGTCTGGGGGCCAGCGTGGGGTTCCTGAGTAATCTGCAGAGCTGAGCTGGGCTCTCCTCATGCTGAGCTGAGGACGGTATTTTAAAATTCAGCCTGGCAGTCATTTATGGAACCAGCATTTCCTGCGCACCTCCTGCTGTCAGAGGGCGCACCGCACTGAGAGGAGACAAAGGTTTCTGCCCTGGTAGAGCCCAGGTCTAGCAACGAGACGGCTGCTAGGTAACTGCACACAGGTGTGACACTCCACACTGCCACGGAGTGCTACGGGAAAGGAGGCCCAGATTCAGACAATAGCGAACTCAGGCTTTCGGTTTTTTAAACTACTCAATCTAAATGCCTCATTTCGAAAGAAGAAAAATAGTCCCAGAGAGGGACAGAGACTCTTGGGTACCCAGCAAGGGCACCGAAGCCAGAGCTGTACCTGCCCATTTGGTCTGGGCCATGGCAGAACAGTATGGACAATGGTGGGACTCTGGCAGCCTTGCCCTTGATCTTGGGGAAATATGTAGATAAGATCGAGGTATAGAGGACTCACTGATCACCATTAATCAAAGCCAGGTGTATGAGAAAGTTGTCTCCACAGCTCATTACATCTGTCTGTTAATGGAAACACAAACGCAGTTACTGTTACGGAAAATCCAATCCAGCCCGAGGAGGGAAAGGTCCCATCTCCCTCTTGGTCTCCATGCCAAGGAACAAAATCAACACATGCGACAAACCAGTGTGTGTCTAGGTGGGACACCTGTCCCAGAGGGAAGGGCGGGAGGTCCTCTGAGGCCCAGGTGACATACAGGAAGGAGCGTGACCCGAAGCGGAGCCATGTTGGTGGGGAGACAGTGCTGAAGGGCTGTGCTGTGTAAGGCGGCCCGTTGGCCCATGTGGTCTGGGCGGCCTGAAGGGGGAGCTGCAGAGGGAGTGCTCAGACCCCCCGCTGAAAAGCTATTCATTGAGGTTCAAGCCGTGGGCTGGTGAGAAAGGAGAGGCCTGGGACAGAGGGGCAGGGCCAGGGAAGGGGCAGTGCAAGCACAACTCAGTGACTCCCCGGCAGAGGCCTGAGGGGAACTTCTGGCCCGGTCAGAGGATTGGATCAGAATCCAGGGCCACCTGAGGTCTAAGATGTTGTCACACTCAGAATTCTGGCAGAGGCAGCACATGCCAAAGGGTCAACTGAGAGGTCATTTAATGCTCCAGGCAAAAAGACCAAGTAGCTTATCAATAATGATACCACCACTACTGATAATGACTAAAAAAAAGATCAGGATGGAAGTTCTCAGTGGAGCCATTCAAAGCAAGGCATCCATAGGCTATGCGAAGCAGCCTGAGCAGGTGAAGCAAGCACCCTGAGGCTGGCGGCCGTGAGGAGTCCTTGTCACCCCAGCTTGAAGAAACAAAGGGAGAGAATGAGTTGGTGGAGCCAAGCAGGAGCTGCAGCCTTCGGAGAACACGCTTCGCCAGCGCTGGGGCAGGGCAGGGCAGGGCAGGGCAGGGCAGGGCGGAGAGGGAGCAGACACCCCAGCCTCCTTCCCCTTCTGCCCTCCAGTGAGCTGATGCCTCCCACAGACCGAACCAGTTCAGAAGTTACGGGGGCAAGGAAGCCAAGGTGAGGCCGTCCGCCTAGACAGGTGAGCCTCCTGGGGCACAGACAAGCAATGGCAGAGAGCAGATGGGGGGACTCGAGAAGGGGCGAAGAATAAGAGAAGGTGTGTTGTGATTGGTCAGATATGTCCACCTTTAAAAAAATGCCTAGGGTGGTAAGACATGCAGTATCCACTTGGCCATAGCCTCAGCGCCTCCAACTGCCTTACAGTTCAGTGGCCCCCTTGTCTATGTGCTCCCAGCTGGCCCTTGGGGTCACTTGAGTTTGGGACCCCAGGAAGATAGAGGAAACTTCCAAGCCTCCTCTGACTTTGTGACTCTCAGAAACTTACATGAAAAGAATAGGGTCACATGTTCAACATGTACTGAGCCCCTGCTCTGTGCTGGGGCCCAGCTGGGGTTCTGGGAACCCCGTGATGGTCAAGACAGACCTATTTTTAACCTCAAGGAGCTTACAGTCCGATGGGGGAGACATGAATTGATTTGGTGAGCCAGTATCTGGGAGGCAGGCATTGATTCCTCTGACCTGATGTTGCAGTTGGGGGGACAGAAAATAAACAAGGAAGCCTGTGAATGTATGATATAATTTTTAAAGTACCATGGAGGGAAAAAAAAGCTGCTGAGTGGTCAGAATATGATGAGAAAGATGCTAAAGCGATCAATTGCTGCCTGAAGGATGAAAGCAAACTTTGCGGTACAACCCAGCCACCCTTTTTTGTGCTCAGAGAGGGTCAGAAGTCTGAGTGGACCACGGTGGGGGGGCGCGGTACATGGCAGCCCCATGAGGGCTGGGGCGTCGGCTGGGAAGACTTGAGTGGCTGTGGTGACCACTTAGACAGCTAGGGGCAGGAATCACCTGGAAGTGTCTCCATTTCCATGCGGTGGGTAGAATAATGCCCCCGCGTTTTAATCCCCGGAATCTGTGTCTTATTTGACATGGTGAAAAGGAGTTTCTGATGCGACTGAAGATTTTGAAGTGGGGAAATTATCCTGGACTATGTAGATGGGGCCAATGTAATCATGAGAGTCTTTACAAGGAAAGAGGGAGGCAGGGAAGTCGGAGAAAGAGATGTGACGATGGAAGCAGGGATTATAATCAGAGAGGAATCAGAATATGCTGCTCTGTCGACTTTGAAGATGGAGAAAGGGACCAGGAGCCAAGGAATGTGGGTGGGCTTCTAGAGGCTGGAGAAGGCAAGGAAATGGATTCTCCCCAGGAGCCTCCCGGAGAAAGGCAGCCGGCCTGCATCTTGATTTTAGCCCATTTGGTGCCTTTCGGACTTGACCTCCAGAAATGCGAGAGAATAAACCATGTTGTTTTCAGCCACTGAGTTTGTGGTGATTTGTCACACAGCGTTAGGAAGCTCATACAACATGCCTGGTGCCTTGGCTGAGATAACTAACAGCTGGGCTGGGCCAGGACAGCTGCCCAGAGCACCCCCGTATGACCAACCACGTGGCTAGAGCTGCTCACAGCGCAGGCCCCTCAGAGTAGTCACACTCCCCATGGCAGTTCAGGGCTCCTGAACAAATCGTCCAGCAAGAACGGTAGGAGCTCCATGGCCTTTTAGGGCCCAGCCCCAGACGTCCTGTGGTGCACTGTTGCTCAGAGCAGTCACAAACCTACCCAGACTCAAAGGGATGGACGGAGACCCCACCTCCTGCCAGGAGGAGGGCCAAAAAATTTGCAGATGTGTTATTGAATCGCCACAGGACTAGTTTCAGTAGGGCAGCCAGGGAAGGCCCCTCCGAGCAGATCACATGTAAAGAGAGCCTGGGCGAGGTGAAGGAGCAGACAGAGCAGAGAGTTCCAGGAGAGGGACCAGAAGCGTGAGAAAGAGGCAGGCAGCTAACGAGGCAATTCCAGTCCCTGTGACAAGTGACCCATAGGGCCTCAAAGGGAGGTGGGAACCCAGTTGAGAACCCCAAATTCAGCCTCAGAAGGCTCCAGAAGGAAGGGATGAGTGAGCAGAGGGCTAATGACTAGAGCCAAGATGGCCCACGTCGGAGAACCCCTCTCATACACGCCCCACCCCCTGGAGGAATGAGGTCTGGTCCATGCATTTCTTACTCTGGCCCCCCTGGGTCCTGGGACCCCCTCCTGCCTCCCACCCCCCACCCCGCCCACAGGTCCAAGCAGACATTGGTTAAGGTCTCTGCTTTCTCGGCCTCGGGTCAGCTTTCTTTTTGTGACCCCTGTGGCCCACCCCTTTCTGGCAAACATCCTTTCACAGGCTTCACTAGATAAAGTCTTACCTAATTAACCGGGGGCTGACAACCGCACTTTCTCACTGCGGTAAAGACAGCCAATGGGAACAGCAGGAGGCAGTGTGCTCACAGGGGGCTGGCCTCTGGAGCTGGAGTAGGGTACCCCTCAGGCCTGCTCAGCTACCCACCTTTATGGGCCCAACCAAATATTTCTTCCCTCTGCAGATACAGCCAGGGAAGTGGAGGAGGCCCCAGGAGAAAGCAGGGAAAAACTTTCTTCTGGTGGGGGTGGAGGGCAGCCCCCACACGGGACTTGGCATGTAGAAGATGCTCAATAAATATTCCTGGAATGAAGGAGAGACAGGGGGGGGGGAGAAGAGATGGAGAGAGGGGAAGCTGGAGGGAAAGAAAGGGACGGAGAGAAGAGAGAGAGAGAGAAAGGAAGGAAGGATGTAAGAAAGAAAGTAGTTTTTTTCTCTGACACATAACAAAGATGATTAAAAACACAGGTTCATGTTCCTACAGTCGTGGGTTCAAATCTTGATTCAGCCTGTTACTAACTTACTGCAAGTCATTTTACCTTTCTGAGCCTCGGTTTCCTCATCCGTAAAGGGAAACCATACCAGCCTCATAGAATTACTGAGTCAATGAAACAGCACGGTCTCCAAAAGGAGCCAATGAAGAAGATGACGATGATGATGGTGATGGTCATGAAGATGACGGTGGGTAGCATGTCTAAGCCTGCGGCACATGCCAGGCAAAGTTCTGAGACCATTCTAAAAATCAGTGTTTTTCACCCTCACAACAACTCAAGGAAACTGAGGCACAGAGAGGTTAAGGAACTTGCCTAAGGTCACATAGTTGGCAAGCCTTAGAACGTGAATTCAAGCCCAGGCAATGTGGTGCTGAGCTTGCACTCAAGCTGCACCCTGCAGAGTCTGGCACATAGTAGGAGCTCATTTAAGGGGCAAGTCCTCTGCTCATTGCATAACTCTTCTCTCCACTGGGTGGTGAGCCCCTCAACGGTAGGGGCTGCCTGGTTCTTAGCACAGGGCTGGGTCCCTAGGACTGTTGCCTGGATGGGTGTGGTCCAACAAAATTGTCCCTCTTGTCCTGTCCTTTAATGGGATAAGGGTCCTCTGAGGTCAGGCTGCCTGGAGTTGAATCTTGGCACCACCATTCACTGGCCCCAATCCTCAGTTTCCCTGTCAGAGGGAAGCAGGAGAGTACCCGTGTCACACGGTCTTGTGACTGAGGTCAGGTCGTACAACGCTGAGCAGAGTAGTAGGTGAGAGTTCCATGCATGTTCGCCACCATTATTAGCACTGTTATTTTTATTCTTCTTCATGCTCCAGCCAGGCTTCCCCATAAGACCCTTGCTTTACGGGGACCAGGCCACCCTCCCGGGCAAGGAACAGTTAACCAGTCTCTTTCTAGTGATAGGTAACTTAACTCCCATCTCAGATGAAGCGGCGGAGGCCAATATACAGGTGAGGCCGGAATTCGAGATTGGCCCTGGGCCGCGTGCTCCTGAGCAAAATGGCCAGAGCTCTCACCCCAACTCTTTTCTTCTCCCGCCTTCCAGAGCGGTGGTTATAGATACCGCGAAACAAGATCAGCCGCAAGCCGGGCTGGGACTGGGAGCAGGCAGGTTGAGTGGGTGTAACCCAACCCTCTCGGTGTCCCTCCCAGACAACACTAAATGTGCCCTTTGACTTCCCCAGAGGCCCAGAGAGGTTAAGGTTCTGGCCCAGTATCACACAGCTTATCTGCAAGCCAGTTGGGCTTTCTGATCCTGGAAGTCCCTAATCATAAAACTCTGGGACACTCCCACCCCAGCTCAGCCCAAGGTCACTTCTTGGGGAATGGGGGGCAATGATGAGGGTCCTTGGAGCTTTTCACATGAGTCTTGGACAGGGAGCCAAGCCAGAGCCTCCAGTGTAGGGAGGGGGGTGAGCCTCAGGCAGCAGGATCGGGTACCAGGCCCTGCTGTTTGTTCCCCAGGGAGGATCAGTTGCTTGGAGGAGGGGAGAAAGGCCAGGATGCCAGGGATGGAAGGCACTGAAAAGCCATTCCTCTAGCACAGGCTGTGGGCTCTCCTAGCCTCATCTCCTTTTCTCTGTGCCTTGCTTCTCTCTGGCTCTCATTCTCTCTCTCGTGGTCTCTATTTCTCTGCCTCTCCCTGTCTCTTTCTGTTTTCCTCTCTCTGTAGTTCCCTTTGTCTCTATATCCTGGTCTCCCTGTTTCTTCTCCTCCCTTCTTGTCTTATCAGTCTTTTTCTACATATTTCTTTGTTTCTTTTGCTCTGGCTCAGCATTCTGTCTGTCTATGCCTCTCTTTCCCTCCCTGTTTCCCCCTCGTTTCTGCCTCTCCTCCTCCCCCTGCTCTGCTCCTACTCCATCTCCCCTCTGCCCCACGACTCCACTCACCTGGAGGGAGAAAACAGACCTGGGTCAGGAGAGTGATACAGCAGGCGTGGAAGGTCCATGGAGAGGCCTGGATGAGGGGAGGGCAGGGCCGAGGACAGAGGCCACTGCACAGGCCCAGGGAGGAGACATCGAGTTCCGGGCCCCATGAGGCTATGAGGTGGACAGGAGGGGCAGCTGTTCGAAGGACTACAGAGGAGGGAACCCTGATGATACTGCAGTTGGGAGAAGAGCCAGTAGTTGGGGACACATTGGGAGAAAGAGGAGGAGGGGACCTCAGCACGAGCGTGTCAAGGGGATCGGGTAGGTTGAGTCGCAGGTCTGAAGGGCACGGGTGGACTGAGTGGGGCCAGAAGGGGCAGAGGCTGAGACCTGGAGTTCAGGCTGGGACCAACGTGGGGAAAGCCTTGAATGCTGACCAAGAGGCTGGACTTCAGTCTGCGGAGCGGTGGCTTTTTACATGGGTCTGATGAAACTCCAGAATTCTCCCCTGACAAATGTATATGCCCAAGGTTTGGCACCCACGTCAAGGCTTCTGGGACCCTCTGGAGTTCTCTCACAAGCCACAGGACTTGAAGTTGGTTCCAAGCCCTGGGGAGCCATTGAGGGTTTTGAGCTGAGGAGACGGCGGACTTGGAGCGGCACTGCGGGAAGGCGAATCTGAAGAGGTGTGCCTCTGTTGCTGGGCAGAGAGAGGCATCCAGCAGCAGGGCCCACCAGACCCAGGGCCTCTCAGAGCGTCCCTGCTTCCTGGAGAACCTGCGAGGCTCCAGAAATGCAGGGGAGTGGCTGCCACCCAGGATGCCCAGGCTCCGAGGGAGGGGCACAGGCCCTCTTCCCGGTGCTGTGAAGGACACTTGCTGGTTGTGAGTGCCTGGGCCTGGCCCGAGAGGACTGGGACTTCACAGCCTGGTGGATGATCAGCCTGGGGGTCTGAGACAGTAGCCCTGGCCTGACAGGTCTGGCCCAGGAGAATTCCTCCTTCCCACCCACCCACTCATCCACTTCCAGTCCTGCATGCCCTGTGCCAAGTGTCCACCTCCTCAGACACATCCTTTAGGCAGGGAGCAGCTCCAGGGTGGGGGCTGCCCTTGCCCTGAGAACTGGGCCAGCCTGGAGTCCTCTGCAGAAGCTCAGTCCTCTGGCGCAGCGCCATTGCACAGGGAAACCTGGGTCCTGGAGGGCAGGGAGACTTCCCCTGGAGCTCTCCAGCAAGTGGTGACATGGGCAGCCACCAGGCTTTCAGCCCCTGCCTGTGCTTAAAGGATGGCATTGCAGCTCCTGCACGGGACCCTCTCACCTGTAACACCTGGGTCCTGTCCCCATCACACCTTCCATTCAGGCAGCCCTAGCCAAGTTGGAGCAGAACTCACTGCTGTGTAGCAGTTAACATTTAGTAAGTGCCTACTGCACATGCCCGCCGCTTGATATCATGCAGCCCTTGCAGTGACCCACCGTGGAGGTGATAGCGTCACCCGTTTTGTAGATGAGGAAGCTGAGGCTCAGAGGGGTTACTTAAGTTGCCAGTGATCACCCTGTTAGTAAGTGACAGAGCCAAGATGGAGCCCAGGTGTACCCATGGCAAAGTCCGGGCCTTTCTCCTCTACCACATCCCTCTCTCTGCCTGGCATACAAAGGGGGCCTCACACTGGCTTGCATAGAAACTTGGGAGACCCAGGAATCTGTCCCAAAATCCACATGTTCAGGCACCCACCTGGCTCCCAGAAGACCAGCCAGGGTAGGTCAGCTTTAGCAGCGGGGGGTGGGAGTGGAGGTGGCCCTCGGCTGCTCCTTTTCCTTTAACAGAAGAACCACAAGGGAGCGTTAGAGGTCCATGAACCTGGTCTCCAGGGTTCTAGCTCTGCCACTGACTTGCTGTGTGACTGTGGCCTCATCAACAGCCCCCTCTGGCTGTGCCTCTGTCTCCCCCTCTCAACCTGCAGGAGCAGGGCTCCTGCCTCCTGGAGGGCGGTACCAGCTGAGTGCCTGCAATTCCTTGGCTGAAGGGAGATGTCTTGGTGCCCTCTGTGTGGAAGCTTTGCCAAGCTAAGGGTTTGGCATGCCATCTTTGCCTGCTCTGTTTGAGGGTGACTGTCTTATTCCAACAAGGAGCCACCCCCAGGGTGGCCCACTCCAAACCCCAGTGACTCACTTACAGAGTGAGGGGCAGGCGGGCGGGAGCTGTCTCTGTGGCTCTTGGCATCCGATGGAGCCCACGGGCCCACGAGCCTATGCCGGGTGGGAATTTGTGTCAACCACTGGCTCCTATAAATCGCAGGGCTAGGACAAGGTGGGACAGTCAGTGGCCCTCAGGGAGAAAGTGCAGCCTGTGTGCTCTGGGGAGGTGACCTGGGGGGACCCTGGGCCACTCCTCAGGGGCGTTAATGAGCACTCCATCTGGTGCCATCCTCAACCACTAGCTGACGCTGACACAGCATTTCAGAGGGCAGAGAGAGAGAGAGAGAGCGTGTGTGTGTTCCAAGGCTAGCAAAGTCTCAGTTTTTCCGATCCGGAAAAATCCGTTCAAAGAAGGGAAAATTGAGGATGAGGAGCCGAAGATTGCCTGACTTATGTGGCCTTCGTCTGTGGACTTGAATGGCTCCCAGAAGACTATCCCCCTTGAGGTCTAACTGGGGTGACCCAGGCTCAAAGGAGGCGGCGCTGTGTGGGGAGGGCCGTGGCAGGGCTAGAGTAGAAGTGTGACCTGTCCCTTCCCAACCCGAAGCTCTGACCACGTTACCATCCTGCCTCCCTCAGCCAGGGGCCAGCTCTGCCCTTGGCCCATTGGAACGTGCACCCTGATTCTCTGACCCTGATTTGGACTCAGAACTGTCACATCTCTGCGTCCACAGCATCACAGACACTTTTACTAGGAGGCACGCCCGGCAGAGCACCCAGAGCCCTGCCTCCAGAGGGCTCGTTATCCTCTTTAGGAAACAGGAAGGAGCTGAAATGTGAAACCAGAAAAATAATAATGACCGATGCTTACTTGGTACTTACTATTATGCACCAGACACAGTCCTGTTTTGAGGGCTTTTCGTGTATTAACTCATTTCGTCCTCACAACAACCTATGAAATATTGTCACCCTGTTTTACAGATGAGGAAACTGAGGCACTCTGAGGTTAACTAACTTCGCCTCAATCACACAACTAGAAAAACGTGTAGCAAAGTAGCCTGGTGTTTGAGTCCATAACCCTTATGTAGCAAGTGGCAGTGCCTCCTCTGTGCCAGGCACCATCCTCAGTACGGGGGGCCCAGGGATGGAAAGAACAGACAAGGAGGCTGCCCTCAAGACACCAGTTATTCTTTCTTATTTCACTTATCCATTCATTCCTCCTTTCATCCATCCATCCATCTATCATCCATTCATCCATCTATCCATCATCCGTTCATCATCCATCCATCGTCCCCCATCCATCTATCCATCATCCATCCGTGTCTGGTTTCACTCACTGTTGTATCCCCATGCTCAACATAGTGCCCGGCGTATAACAAGCCCTGACCAGTATTTGCTGAAGAAATGAAAAAGAGGAGATGGATTTGGGCCCTGTCCAACAGCTTGGCGTCTGAGTCGCTCACCCTCTCCCAGTCTCAGCGCGCTGGGGAGTCAACACTGTCCTACTCACCTCACAGGTTTCTTGGGAGGTTCTGAGGGTGAGGAGGTAAATGCTTTGGAAACTGTAAAGGGTGGCGAAGACAGAGTCAGCACGGGGCTGCCGAGCTGCTGTGCAGGCGCCGAGGCCTGCAGAGCTGTGTCTCTCTCAGGTCTGGCTGGTGCGACCTGTCAGACACTTCCCCTCAGCCTGCCAAGAGGCCCAGAAAGGAAAGGAAATTGACATTTAATGAGCATCCACAAGGTGCCAGGGCCTTCACACACGTTAACCCTCTCTTCTCTTTTCTCGTGCAGATCAAACAATGGAAGCCCAGAGAGGTCCATCAGTTGCCCAAGGTCACACAGCCAGTGAGGCTCAGAGCCCAGCTGAACCCCGGCCTGTGAGCCCTGAAGCCTATGGTTGTGACAGTACCCTGCAACACCTCCCCTCAAGGGATGCTGCTGACTGCCTGCTTTCCAAATCTCCCTAAGTCTCCACTGTTCAAGGTTCCACAGCAAGCTCCTGGCAGAACCTTTTAAAAAGTGTTTCCATTTAGTTTTTGCATTGATTATTTCCTTTTTGCTTTATAGGAATTTCCCCCCTTTTATATGCAAAGAAAAGCCAATATAAATGTTCTCCCCACACACAGGTTAACCCTTGTCTGGCAGGCGGGGTCTGAGCAGGCATTTGGGGAGGAGATGGCAGGTCAGCTTCTTGCCACGGCTTCCTGCAGGGCCTTTTCATGGACTCCTGTGATAGTTCACACACCAGTGTGGGTGTGCCGCCTAATGTCATCCGTGGCAGAAGCCCCTGACTCCTGATTCCTAGCGTCCTGTGACCCTCAGCACAAGGCAGCCTTCTAGGACCTGAGTGGAAACCACCATTTGAAACGGAGAGCCCAGGGAACAGGCTTCCTGGAGACAGTACCCTGTGCCACAGGCTGGGACAGAAAAAGAAATGCCCATGGCCACTGTTGCTGGCCACCCACAGAGCCCAGCACAGCGCTGGGCGCCTCACCAACATCCTCTCACTGAGTCTTCTAAATGGGAGGGGCAGGGCCCGATGACCCCATTTTATAATGGGGAGGAAAGCTGAGGCTCAGAGAGGCCAAGTCACCTACACAAGGCCACAGAGCTGGCCGGGGGCAAATGGGGTAGGACAGGACCCTTGATTATAAGTTGCCCTAAGTCCAGGGCTAAAAATGAGACATTGTACATGTGAGGTGACAAAGCACTTCCTCTGTGCCAGGCACCGTCCTCAGTCCTGGGGACCTGACCCAAACAGGAAATGGGGGAAGCAAGCCCCAATTCTGCTAAAGGCCTGCTGAGTGGCCTTGAGCTGGTTATTCCCCTTCTATGATCCCAAAATTTGCCCTGTGTGAAAGGAGTGGGTCAAACGTCTCAGCCTTTTCTGCTCTTTCTTACATCTTGTTTGGGTAACAATTTGTAAAGTAGAACAAGGCGGTGAGAGAAGATGGCTGGGGTTTGTGGATTGGCAGCACATTATGGCGAGAGCTACTAAGAAGTCCTCGCCCTGCCACCTTCAGCCCCCATTACCAACACCCGGAGAGGCAAGATTCATGGAAGAGTTCAGGTACCAAGGGCTGAACCGCTCCTGCAGCCTTGTCCCACTCCTGACCTGCACCCCCAGGAGGGGACTGTGTGGAGGAGTTGTAGCCGTGGGCCAGACACCAAGCGGAGGAAGGGAAGGCACCAGGCCTTCCATGTCAGTGTGCGGGATTCTCTGAGACCCCTCTAAGGGGGCTCCTCCCCAGCCCTTGTCCCTGGGCAGACCCTCACCCCAAGACCCAGCACCCAGTGCCCCCAGGCCCAGCCCCTCAGCAGAGGCTTAGCCTGTAGTTGGCTCCAGCGCCAGCAGGCTGGCCATTTAAGGCTCCACCTCACCCCTTTAAATTCTATTTTTTCAAACCACATTCTTGAACTTGGCAGATAACGTGGCAGCCCGACAAGAGCCCTATTTACTCGGAGAGCCGTGAATGGGCCCTTTATAACAAGCTTCATTAATATTTCTACCTATTGGCCGGCTCTCCGTTTCCTCCCCCTATACAAACAGATTCTCCACACAGAAAGACTTTTCAAATGCTCTTGTTGACTTTCCCCAAACAGGGAGAGCAGCCCAGCCGGCCAGGGTGTGTGAGTGTGTGTGCAGGGGAGGGGGCGGCCATGGGCTCACGCCTGCCCGGCCTGGTGCAGGAAGGAAAGAGGCCCGCTATTCACGGGCAGGGGCGGGCAGCCTGGGTGAGTTCAGGTATGCCGCCTCACAAAGGCACACTGAGCCTGGTCTGCACTGTGAATTCCAGAGTGCTGGCGTGAGGAGTGGGGCGGTCCCTTCTCAGCCCCTGCTGCCTGGCCAGGTGACCCTGGGCAAGTCCCTTACTCACTCTGGGCCTCACTGTCCTCCTTCATCAGTGGGGCCTATACCTTGCTCCTCAAAGTGTGGTTGGTCCATGGACCAGCAGCAGCGGCATTACCCAGGGGCCTGTGCCACGTGCAGACTCTCTGTCCAGATTCGCGGTACCTGAATCCGTGTCTTAAGATCTTGGGTGGTGTGTGTGCGCGGTAAGACTTCAGAAGCCTCAGATCTACAGCACATGCCTTTCCACCAACACCAGGGCTGTTCTGTGGCTCAGAGGCCATCACAGGCCTTCAGCATCATTGAGAAGGCAGACACCAAAGCTGTTTGGCTCTCTGCTTTGCGACCACAGGCCTGGCCCACGGTTGGGCCTCAGGAAACAAGCAAACAGCAAAGTGCATTGTCCAAGCCTAAAGTCTTGTGCTAATGATAGAAATTCTTCCTTTTCAGCACATGAGAATTGTGAAGAACAGCCTATCCTGTCGTTCAGAAGATCACGTGGGGTCAGGAGGAGCCTTGTAACATTGCAGTGGATGATGTGGTGAGCAACCTGTGCTTCGGAGATGTGCGAGCAGAAGCTGGAGGACCTGCGAGAGGAGTTAGAGAAAGCGCAGAGCCCCATGTGTGCCTCGGGGCCGAGGAAGAAACAGTGCAGGGGATGGGCCGACAATGCATCCACACTGAACATGCTCATGGGGCATGGCTTGGTGGCGCCCTTGGAAAGAGGTAGAGTCAAGTTAGGATGCTGATGATGCCCTCTAACAGTGAGGACCTGGGCAAGGCCTTCCCTTTCCTTCCTTGTACATGTGATAAATGTTTGTTCTGGGTGTCAGGCCCTCTGCTGGACATTGGGGACATGAAGGTCAATAAAATAGGCTTTGTCCTTGCCCTCTCAGGGAAGAGAGACATTCAACAACAAAACAAAAATACCAATACGAATACTGGGGAGGAAGCAGAGGAAGGTGACCGACAAGGTTGTGTGTATGGGGTTGGGGGAACCCATTCATCAGGGGCATTAGGCAAGACATCACTGAAAGGTGGCTTTTTAAATTCAAGCTTGAAGACAGAGGAGGCAACTATGTGAGGAACTAAAGGAACAGCACCCAGGCAGTGGGGAACAGCATGTGTAAGGCCCTGAGGCAGGAAATGCTTGATGCTTTGAAAGGGGGTCAGTGTGGCAATAGCATTTCTCAGGGGCAGAGGGGTGGCAGTGTTTACCTTGCAGACCTGCTAGGAGGGAGGGTTGCACAAGAGAAGTTCTCAGAGCATAATGTGTTTGCTCTTAACTGATCTGTGGGCCCCTGTGGCAGCGTTAAGCCCCTATCGGGACCGGGACCACTGTCTGCTCTTTCCATCTCTCAGGAGCAGCAGGGGTAGTGCCTCAGCTTGGGCCGCAGCCCAGAACAGGGTCAGCTGAGCTGGAGGGGCTGAATGAGCTGCCTGTGTGCATCTTGGCTACCTATATCTTACCTTTTTGGGGAGGGGGTGGCCTGCCCTCTCCTGGGAAACCTGCCCAGCTTTGGCTAGCCTAGGCGGCTTGGACAGAAATCCCTGACCCCCTGCCTGGGTCTCAGCAGCCAAAGGCCAGACCCTCTTGGGAGCACAGAGCCCTCTGACCAGCCCACACCCCACTCCCTGGCCAGCCCTTAAGTACCAGGCTGGAAATAACCAGTTGTCTCCGCCCCTTGGGGCTGATGGCTCGCCTACCACAGGGGCTGAGGTGGCTGGGCAGAGCAGGGAAGGAGGGCTATCCCAAGAGAGGCCTCTTGGATTCTTCCAGCTGTGAGGCCCCTACTTTCAGGTCTTGGAGGGTAGGATGGGTTGGTTCAAATCCTGGGTTTACCACTGACTCCCCAGGAGCCCTTCAAAAGCTGCCTTAATTTAAGCTCAGTTTCTTTGTCTATGCAGTGGAGTTGATCACTCCCTCTAAGGGTTATTGTGAGAATGAAATCACATGACAGATGTGTGAGCTTTGTAAACTATAAAGTGCAATGCACACGAAAGAGTGTGTGGCTGGGGTCAATGCTTCAGGTTGTATCCAAGGCCATCAAAGGACAGTTCCGGCACACAGTCCCAACCCTACCTCTGGGGAGGTCACAGCTCTTCTGAGAGTCTCGGCTGTAGCATCTGCACCCTTCTCCCTGCCTTAAAGCGTTGTTGTTAGAATCCAACTAATCCAAACCTTGTCTGTATTGAGCACCTACTATTTGCATTGCTCGTGGCATTCTAGAAATCTTGTGAAAGGTAGGGAGACCTTGCAAAAGGTAGGTCCCTTTTTCTTCTTCAATTTCAAAGACCCCTTTCCTGAAGACTCAAGATAAGCCAAGGACGTATCCAGGAAACCAGACAAAGGACAGAGGAGGGGCAGGATTCCAGATCTCAGACATGGCCACCATAGTCACATTGCTGGTTGAGATCCTGCTTCAGTCTCTGACAGTCCTTATGACTTTAGGCACTTACTTAGCTCCTGGAAGCCTCAGTTTCCCCACCCTTAAAGTAGGGAGAATATTTATACCACAGAAGACTGCTGCTGTGATTAAATACATCGGTTGATTGTGCTTAGCTCAGTCCCTGGGCCATTGTGTACTGGGTTGGCCAAAAAGTTCATTTGGTTTATTCCGCAAGATGGCTCTAGTAGTGCTTAGCTGTCTTTAACTTCATTCGAAACAATTTGTTAGATTGTTTTGTGACAGCTGTCATATCAGCATGCATTTAAAAAAACCTACCAAAATTGGTGAATTTTTGTGCAGCCATTTTAATATTGAAGATGGAAGAAATATACATTTATGATGCATTATGCTTTATTATTTCAAGAAAGGTAAAAATGCAACTGAAACAAAAAAAGATTTGAACAGTGTGTGGAGAAGGTGCTGTGACTGATTGAACGTGTCAAAGGTGGTTTGCAAAGTTTCTTGGTACTATTGACATTTTGGCCAAATAATTCTTTGCTTTGGGGCTGTCTTATGCATTAGAAGATATTTAGAAGCACCCGTGACCTCTGCCCACTAGAGGTCAATAGCAAGAGATAGCCAATATACTCAAAATATCCAAATTAATAAAGTTATTGGTGAAAATGAGAAATGTGTCTTTTATTTTACAAAAAAAAACCCTGAACAGACTTTTTGGCCAACCCAATATAATCAATAACGTTTACTGTTATGAGAAGTAGAAGTAAATAAGTAGTTCATCATTGTAGCAGTAGCAGTAGTAGTATATACTACTAGTATAATCACTAATAGTAACAGTAATGGTGAGAGTATTAGTAGTCTAAGTTATAGTAGTAACAGTAGTAGAAGTACTATGAGACGTGCTGGCGGTGGTAGTCATAGTAAGAAGTACTGGTAGTAATGGAGCGGTAGAGTACTAGTGGTAGTCATGGTACAGTACTAGTAGTAATAGAGTGGTAGAAATACTGGTGGTGGTAGTAGTAGAAGTACTCATTGTACCAGTAAACAGTGGTAGTGAAACTGGAAAAGTCGGTGTTTGTGCTGCCTGTCACTACCAGAACCAACAAGTAGAGACAAGGATTGAATCTTCATGGGAGCTTTATTCAGATGTCAGGGATCTGAGAAGAGGGTGGGCTATGTACCCTAAAATGCAACTTGACATTCCATCTCAAGCTAACCTTTTCAGAGGGAGAAGGAAAGGGTAAATAGAGGGTTTGGAGAAAGGTTAATCAAATAAGAGTTGCAGTCCAGCAGCGATTTTTCTAGGACAGTCATACCTTGGTACTCATTGGCTTCAAACCTCTTCAAACCCTGAACTCATCACATTTTTAAAAAAATATACTTCATTGATTATGCTATTACAGTTGTTCCAATGTTTCCACCTTTGCCTCCCTCTGCCTGGTACCCTATTCTCTATAGCAATCCCCCCACCTTAGTTCATGTCCATAGGTCATGCACATAAGTTATTTGGCTTCTCTATTTCCTATAATATTCTTAACATCCACCTGCCTATTTTGTACCTACCAATTATGCTTCTTAATCTTTGTACCTTTCCCTCCATTTTCCCCCTTCCCCTTCCCAGCTGATAACCCTCCAATTCACAGCTATCAACAATCTATAAAACAAACTAAGCAAACAACCAGAACTATACTGGTCACATATTGATGAGAAAAAATGTTTTAGCACTTGGTGCTTACTCGGGACTCGGCACACTTTCTAGAACTTATATGAGTCACTATGACCCCCAGCGAGAGAAAATGCTTCATCATGTGTCACTTGTTCAGCACTCATCAAGAGTTCTGGAACAAATTAACAAGGAGGAGTATGAGGCACCACTGTATTTCTTTATCTGCTGATCAACAATTCTCTATCTGAATCACAGACGTTCCCTCTGTGAAACACAATGGCTCAGATACCATCTCCAAGGCTTGCAGACTCCCTGCGGCACAAAAGCTGAATTACTTGTGGACCTTCTGGAGTCAGTGGGTCATGCACTGCAGTTCCTGGAATACCAGCTTTCCACAGGCATTGATCACGTAAGCCTACCAACTATAACTGAAGCTAAAATCTTTAACTCTTGAGTTCCTCTATCAGTAGCTATAGTAGTAGCAGCAGACATACTAGTATGATAGTAGTAATAGCAGTGCCAAAGGGGGCATAAGTGCCAGGGGAGAGGTAAGGCTAACAGAATCCAGCCCCTTTTAGTTCTGGGAAGAGGACAAAGGGTCCAGCTGATGGAAATTGGAAAGGAGAAGGGTCCTGATAGATGGGCTTGAAATGAAGCAGAGCCCTAGAAATGGGTGCTAATCAAATCCTTGTAGGCTTGGTGAGAGAAATGACTATCTCAGAGACAGAGTCTTGGGATTGTGGGGGCTGTGTCTCCCCATCAATTTCTCCCAGGGAGACAGGGTTAGTGTTTTCTCCCAGAAATCCCAGAATCCTGGAGTAGGCAGTCTTAGGTACCTCTGGCCCCTGTCCTCCTCATTCATATTCAGGAACATTGAGGCTTTGGGTGTGGGTGGAGCGGGGGTGGTCTCCATAGGGTAACACAGCTGGGAGACATGCTTCCCGCTACTTCCTGGGGACCAGCTCTTAGGGTGTGGGTTGCTGTGGAAGCCCCCAGCCCTGCATTCCAGTTCCTTAGCTGCCTGAGGGGAAGTCAGCAGTGGGGCCTGGCACCCACCCAGGCCTCAGAAACTCAGCCCCCTCCTTGCTGATAAGGTAGGTGGGTTTTCCTGAGAAGAGCCAGAAAATCATAGGAGGGGGCTCTGGAGAATCCCCAGTCTCTGCTCCTCCAGATGAGTGAGTGAAGACAAGTTCCTATCCAGGACCATTCCCCAGGCCTCTATGGAAGCTTCTGGCTTTGGACAGTTTGGAGTATGATCCCACCAGTCTTCCTGGCTTCCCATCCCACTAAGCAAGTTTGCTTTTCAACTTGTCCCATCTCTGGACCTTTGCTTATGCTGTTCTCTTTGCTTGAAAGGCTCTTCTTTGCCCTCATTCCTGCCTCAATTTCTTCCCATCTTTTAAAGCCTTCGTGCCACATCCTCCAGGAAGCCTTCCCAGATTCCCAGTCCTTGGTCTCTGGCCAGAATTCCCTTTCCTCACCTGTGCTGTCATGGCATTTGGGTTCAGCTGGTACAAGTAGTTCATTTTAACAGACATGCCCTTATCCACCAACTAGTCATCGCCTTCAGAGAACTTAGAGTTCTCTAATGCAGACAGATGCTCATGTCCCCACCCCCAAACCAGCCAAATGAATTAAGGTCATGGGGCTGGTAGGTGTGGGGGAGTGTAGGTCTCCAGAGGAGGGCTCCCATCCCAACCCAGGAGGGCTTCCTGGGAGAGGATGCAGCCACTCTAAGCTCACAACCAAACAACACAGTGGATTGTTAGTACCCAGTTTATGACCCGGAACACCATGGGTGCTTTGGGAGTGCTTAATCAACATTCCAATTGAATGTGCAGCTGCATCTCCCCATTGGACAACTTACTGACACCAGCGTGGAGACAAACTAGAATGGAAGAAAAATCTGGAAAACTCCTAATGGATCCCATGGTCGCAGTAGGCAGAGTCACTGTGCAGTTCTGCCCTCTTCAGTCTGTGATTTCTCAGTGGGTCCCCATGCTAGAAATGAACAGAGGGACCATGGGGAACACAGTGAGACAACCCCTCAGAAGGACAGATGTCCTGGAAAAAGCAGACGGAGGTCTCAAAATACCCATCAAGATCTAAGAAATCACTATCAGAATATAGCCCAAGTCACACACCGGATCAGATGACTTTGGTCATCAAGAAAAATTGAAAGCCGAAGTTGTCGACACTGGTTGTTCAGTAGATCCATCTGGGGAGCTTTAAAACTCTGCCCTGGCTCCACCCCCAAACCAATTAATCGGCACCTCTGGAGGCAGGGTCTGGAATCTCCTGGTGATCCTGATGCCAGGGGTGGAGCGCCGCCTTAAAGTGTCGCTCAACGTGCCCCGGGGGAGAGGGCAGGCCGTGAAAGCCGATGTGGGAGCACATTTCAACAGAGATGGCTAAACTTAAGCAAGTGTGCACTTCAAAGGCCAACTTCAGTTATCCAAGTTCAGGTTTGCGGAACAGCTCGTAGAAAAGGGCTGCAGAGTGCAGAGGGCAGAACACAAGTTTTGGCGATGGTCAGATTCCCACATCACTTAGTGGGTGTGTGACCTTGGCCAAGTTACTGAACGTCTCTGAGCCTCAGTGTTCTCATCTGTAAAATGGGGACAATCGCAGTGCCAGTCTCAGAGGGTTGCTTTAAAAATTAATTCAAGTGAAGTAGAATAAATACCCAAGTGTTCAATAAACATTAATTCCCATCCCTCTGACTCAGAAGGTTCTAGACACATGAGGCATCATTGTGCAAGAGAGGTTCCTTAATGCCTCTTAACATTCTTACATGTCAACATGATTGTTTGTAGAGGAAACCACCCAGCTCATAGGCAAGTCATTCCTGGGCGAACAGTGCGTAGACTGACTCAGGGGGAAAGCTGCCTGTGTTTCTAGGGAGAAGAGCTGAGATCCCGGCAACAACAGGGAGTTTCCACAGCCCTGAGGCCTTTCACAACCACCCATGATGCTCTTCTTCACCGAAAGATGAAGTTGGCTTCTGGGTGTCTCATTTCCTCTTGCAGGGACCTCCATCAGACAGTTAGTGGGTAAGCCTCTGTGCGGGGCCCTGAGCTGGGCCTTGGGAGTTGATCTCTCCGTCACAAAGGTCCTTGTCAAGCGGGAAGCCTGTCGTGACTGCCAGTACCTACCAGACGCCACAGAGAAGCCTCGTGAGGCCACAGAGGAGAGGAACCAGGTGTTTAGGGGAAGGAGTGGCCCCGGAGCACCAATGGGTTACTGTGACTCTCTCCATCTCTTCCTAAAATCCCTGCTCTTTACCACCAGTGCAAGTGCTGCCCCAGCCTGTACTGCTCCGCCTTCCAGTTTTCCCGCCTGTGAAATGGGGACCGAAAAGAAGTAAAATCAGTGATTCCCTATGGTCCCTGCTTTGGAGAATTTTGTGAAATGAGTCCTATGGCCTACATTCACGTTTTAATTAAAGATTACAGCAAGCTTTCTTTGGAAAATTTCACAACTGGCCTTGGATCCATCTGGCTCTTCCTCCACCCGGGGGTACAATGCAGGATGAGAGCCATGTGATCAACTGAGAACACCCTTCCTCCCTGGTCTCTTTACTCATCTCTGTCCCACCTCAGTTCAGAGCAAGGTTGTCTGGCAGGGTGAGCCCCAGACCCATCTGCAAGCTTGGCTGGCGCTTGGGAGAGTGTCACCCAGCTTCTGGGCACTTTGGAGAGCAGCTTTGTGGCAGGGGCTGATGTTCTCCATGATAAATGAGTCCCTAAAGAGATGCTTACATCACGAAGTTAAGTGTTTGTGGTTAGCCTTGAGAGGAGGGAGGGAGGGGGGATGGCAGCTGGGGAGAGATCACCAGCCTCCCTTCTTGCTCCCCGGGTCCTTCCCTTCTCCAACCAACATTTGCTGCGCTCCTACTGTGTGCAGGAGCTCAGAGACTGCAAGGACGAAGCCAGCACAGTCCCTGCTCCCAACAGACAGGAAGACCAACCGAACAGTACTGCACCTGGTGTCATCAGCACTGCAACAGAGAGGGGCCCAGGAGGATGCTGAGACAAACACAACTCCAGCCTGGCCTGGTGGGAAGAGGGTGACAGGCAAGACTTTCTGCGGGAAGGCTTGCAGGACAAGCCCACCAGGTAGAAGACAACCCTCCTGGTAGAGGGAACGGCAGGAACAATGTGTAGAGGAATCTATCATAAGCCCAGGAAAACTTTTGGGTTAGAGTACAGGATGCAAGGGTAGGGGGCAGTGGGTTGTGGAGAGGGACAACCACAGGGGTCAGCAGAAGATAGAGTCCGAAGGACCTTGGGTCTCAGCGGGGCAGCTCAGTCTTTATTCTGAGGCCCCAGGGAGTCAGGGCAGGATTTTCCCAGGGAGGATGGCTGGGATTGAAGGGAGGAGTGGATTGAAGGGGCTGGACCCGGAGCAGGCGTGTGCAAGGGAGGGTCCCCTGATTGCTCAATGTTGCTTTTATTCACTCCCTCGAAGAGCATTTCTTGAAGGCCTGCTCATCCCTCTCCACCACATCAGGCTGGTCAGCCCCTGCCCCGTGCCCAAGCTCAGAAAAAAATGTATCGAAAGAGCGTGGCTGTGCCTGACAAAGCCTCCTTTGTGATGAGCCCTGGGGCCACCGTGGCGCGGTGCTCTGCTGCCCTCTAGCGAGGCCTTGGAGATGCACTCCAAGCCAGCTTCTAAGTTCTGAGTTTCCCCAAATGCCTTCCCTGTGTCCCTCCCTCAACCATGGGGGACCCGCTGTTCTTGATTAAAAGGTGCAGTTTTGGAATCGGGGACAGGCTCTGAACATTCAGCATTGTACACATTCTGACCCAGGTTGGAAGCCTGGTGTGAAAGTCCCTACAAACAGCCCATCACACCCCAACCCACACAGGTCCCCTGTCTCTGCGCTTTTCTCAAAATCCCTTCAGTGTGGCTCATCTCTGTGCGGTTTGAGGAGGACAACAAGCTGATAAACGAAACCAACGCACACTGAGACACGAATGATCAATAGTCCTTAACCCTTTAAGGGCATGTAAGGAAGCCCCTGATCACTCACTGGGTGTACAACGGGAAAAGGCAGCCTGCCACCGCAGACAGCACCGGGGCTTAGAGCTCAGAGTTCTGGGGTTGAACCTCCTGGCTCTGCCATTTGCAGCTGCTTTCTCCGTAGACAGACCCCCTGCCCATCTCTGTTTTCTTGTTTTCTCATCTGAAAAACAGGACAAACAGGTCATTCTTGTCCTGGGGTTAGAAAATATATGACAGATTGCAGAACTTCAGAGTTGAAAGGAATTTTAAAGATCATCTAGGGATTTTAATTTTGCTTTTTTTAAAAAAAAAGATTTTATTTATTTACTTTTAGAGAAAGAGGAGGGGAAGGAGAAAGAGAGGGAGAGAACATCCATGTGTGAGGGAATCATCCATCGAGAGCAACTGGGACCTGGCCCACAACCCAGGCATGTGCCCTGACCGGGAATCAAACCTGCGACCTTTTGGTTTGCAGGATGGTGCCTAACCCACTGAGCCACACTGGTAGGGCTTTATTTTGGTTTTTAGAGAAATCTTTACAATTTATGAATCACTTTCAAATATAGGCTTTTAGACTTATGATAGGGCTATAGCCCAATAAACCCATAGTAAGTTGAAAATACGTTAAGTCTCAAATTAATTTAATACTACACTGTAGAGAATTGGTTGTTGATCCTCGTGACCCTGTGGCTGGCCAGGAACCCCGCTCACTGCTGCTGCCCAGCATCACGAGAAAGTATCCTACCGCATATCACTAGTCTGGGAAAAGATCAACATGCAAAATTCAAAGTATGGTTTCTACTGAATGCTTATTGCTTTTGCACCATCATAAAGTCAAAAAATCCTAAGTCGAACCATTGTATGTCAGGGACCGTCTTTCTCACTGAAATCTCAGAACAACTGTGTAAAATCATTCATCTCTTTGTACAGGAAGGAAACAGGTTAAGAAAAGGGAAATGACTTGCCCAAAGCTCTCTGGTATGTTAGTGGCAGAGCCAGGGACAAGTCCCTCTTTGCTCTATGTTACTCTCCCTATTAGATCCTTCCTGTTAGGAGGCCCTATAAGCCTCACCTGCCACCCTCACCTCCCTGCCTCTGCTGGCCTCTGAACTCCCCTCAAAGCGCCTCCCTGCACACGGGATTGTAGCAGGACTAGGGGATTCCTCCGCCCAGTGCCCAGCACCCTCACAGACATCTGTGCTGCTTTCATAAGCCAGGCCAGGAGAGGGTTAAACACCAGTCCTGGCCTTGGCTCAGCCTTGGCATTGGAGAAGCAGGTGGCCCAATGTTTAACCAGATGCTTTGGGGCCTTCTGTCAACTCAGTCAAGAACTCAATCCAGCTCTGTCTTCCTAGAGCTGAGACCTGGCCCCTCCCACTCCTCTGGTGGGGGATTCCAAGAAGCTGGACCTGCTAGGAAGGGGAGAGGGGAGAGGAAGATCACAAAACTGGAGGAGTATGTGGGGAGAGTAGGGAGAGCCTGGCCCATGCCCTGCCGAGGTTTGCTGTTTGCCCTTCCCATCCCTGTCTCAGTATCCCCATCTGTACACAGAGGAGGCTGGTCTGGGTGGTCCCTCCTAATGGGATTGGGTAACAGCAAGGGATCTTCAGACTCTAGAACGCCCTAGCTAGGGGTCCCTAGCTTGGGAAAGACTTTCTCCACCAGAGGTGAGGGTGGGTAAATCTTTAACTAGCAAGCCCTGGGTAGGCCGAGCCTTTCCGGATGGATGACTGCCTGGGAAGGGGGGATGGGGGTGGAGGATGTGAGGTGTGTATAGCCGGTCCCAGCGGTGGTGGAAAAGGGAGGGCAGTGGGGAGGAAAAGGAGCAAGACTCCGGGAGAGCTAACTCCGTGAACAAAGCAGGGTATGGAGGAGCGCGGATCCCCCGATGGGTGAGCAGAAGTTCTGGGAGGTCCGAGGAGCCTCTGGGAGGTCCGAGGAGCCGCTGGATGGAGGGATGGTTTAACTCACCTTGCTGCCACAGGGACCCCGCGCGGAGCCTGGAGCAGGGGCCAGAGGGGCCGGATACGCCCATCCAGGTGGTGCTCAGGTGGGTATAGGTTGGCTAGGATGTGCCCCAGAGAGGAAGGGGCTGATGGAGACCTCGGGATGGACCATGCATCCTCCCGTTGGACCCCAGGGTGCGTCCCATGAGCGCTGCTGAGCTGCGTCGAGGGGAACAGAGCGTGCTGCACTGCACAGGGACCAGGACTCTGCAGGTGAGGGACCCTCCCACCCCACTCCAACTCCCTAGCCCCACCCCAGCGCCTAAAAACCTACCCAAGAGCGAGCTCCTCATCCTGACCCCTAGGCAACTTTGTCCAGGCCCCGCCCTCCCTAGGCCCCGACCCTGTTTCCACTGCCCCCTCCCTCAGGTGAGCCCTCCGGGCGGGGGCCCGGACGTGGCATTCCGCTTCGGGGCCGTACTGGATGGGGCGCGCACGCAGGAGGATGTGTTCCGGGCATGTGGCGTCAGGAGACTCGGGGAGCTGGCGCTGCGCGGGTGAGTGAGGCCTTGGGGGTCCTCCGCAACCCTGCACCGCCCTGACCCTCGGCCGCACCCAGCCCGCCACCTGGATCCAGCCACACACCCCCGCTGCCCACAGCTTCTCCTGCACCGTCTTCACCTTTGGCCAGACCGGCTCCGGAAAGACCTACACCCTGACGGGGCCTCCTCCCCAGGTGGGCTGAGCGCAAGAAGAGCTCCCCAAGGTCACGGGTCAGTGGGGAGTTACCGACAGCGCAGATTTGGACAGTGTAGCTCAGCCCCTTGTATTTGCAGACAAGGAAACTGAGGCCCAGAGAGGTGAGGGCGCTTGCCCAATATGCAGTTCAAATTTTGTGCCTTTTACTGACTAGCTCTCCATGTCTTCATCTGTAAAATGGAAGTTATAGTCCTGACTGAGAATTCAGTGAGATATTATATGGGAACTTGGCACTGTTCCTGGGGCATAACAAGTGGGGGCACTAGGAAGAGTAGTTATTACTGTGGTAATGTTTCTGCCCCCAGGGAGAGGGGGTGCCCGTACCCCCCAGCCTGGCTGGCATCATGCAGAGGACCTTCGCCTGGCTGTTAGACCGCGTGCAGCACCTGGGCGCTCCTGTCACCCTGCAGGCCTCCTACCTGGAGATCTATAATGAGCAGGTGGGGTCTACAATGGGCAGGTGGGGACTGACACAAACAGAAATCGAGCAATTGAATGGAAGCCATGCTTCCCAAGGAGCTTGGGCCAAGGGGCAGAATAGGTGGGGGGACTGTTGTCGGTAAGGTGTAGGGGTGGATGGATTTGGGGTCTTTCCCTCACCCTCCACCCTCATCTCCCAGGTCCGGGACTTGCTGAGCCTGGGATCTCCCCGGCCCCTCCCTGTTCGCTGGAACAAGACCCGGGGCTTCTATGTGGAGCAGCTGCGGGTGGTGGAGTTTGGGAGTCTGGGGGCCCTGATGGAACTTCTGCAGATGGGTACGTGCCACTTCAGGGGAGCTCTGGGATCCAGGGAAGCCTGTCCCTCTACGGTTCACCGAATGCACTCAGGGGCCCTTGCTGGGGCTGGGGAGTGGTGACCCGTGTGCGAGGTGAGGGCAGGCAAAACAACAATTCAGACATGGTGCAAGGACACCCCCCAGACCTGCTGCTTTGCCTTCCACACTCTTTCTGGGCCCACCTCTCTTTCCAGCCCAGCACCTCTGCCTCAGGCAGGCCTTTTTCTTTTTTCCCCCTCCACAAAGAGGCCTTGCCATCTCAAGGCTCCCTGCTTCCCATCTGCACTTTTCCTGTAGCAAACCATATCCCTCTTCCCCTCCAGACCCTCCAGACTCTTCCCATGTCCTGAAGGCCAAGGTCATAACTCTTAGTCTAGCCTCTAGGGCCGCCATTCCAGTCCTATCCGTTCATCCAGTGTTTATTGAGCACCCACCCTGGGACAGGCATTAGGGTACTGAGAGTCTGGGTTCCTGCCCAGCCCAGCATCCTATCCTGCCCGCTGGCCTCTCTGCTCCCCCTCTCTCCCTCCACACAGCAATACAAGAGGTGTTGATCAAATGTGAATCAGACTGACATTCTTCCACTCAGTTCTCTCTGTCCCCTTCTTGCCTGTTTGTGCCAGAGCCAGACCCCACATCCCCTCATTCTCCTTTCCTGCCACTGTGCCTTTGCACAGGCTAGGCCCTCCCTCACCGGGACACCTCTGCTCCTTGTCTGTCATTGGTGATCACCTACTCTTCCTACCAGGACCAGTTCCTGACGCTCTTCCCCTTCAGGTCTTAGCCGTAGAAGGAGCTCAGCTCACACCCTGAACCAGGCCTCCAGCCGAAGCCACGCCCTGCTTACACTGTATGTCAGCCGCCAAACTGTGAGTGTCCCAGCTTGGGGAAGGAGCTGGCCCAGGGCCACTCAGCAAGGGTCCGCCTCTGTGTGCGTAAACAACTTGGGTGTGTATAGGAAGTCGTGGTGGAAACCATATCCCTATCAAGCCCTGACCCCCCAATCCCAGCAGGTGCCTCCTGTGGATCCCAGGGAACCCCCCTCTGGTGGGAAGCTGTGCTTTGTAGACCTGGCCGGCAGTGAGAAGGTGGCAGCCACAGGATCCCGTGGGGAGCTGATGCTTGAGGCCAACAGCATCAACCGCAGCCTGCTGGCCCTGGGTGAGACCTGGGGTCCAGGTCTGAGTCCCTCCTCTTGTCCGACCTGTAGCTGTCCATGCAGCAGAGGGGCAATAGGAGCAGTAGTAGAACCAGAGGGGTTGTAGTGCATAAAGAGCTGAGGGCCAGGAGCCACAGGCCTCCTTCTGGCCTTAGCTTGCTGTTGACTTGTGCCTCTGCTCCTAAAGCCTTGTTGATGAATCTAGAGCCCTCATCAACTTTATTCTACAAGAATAAAGCTACATTCTAACTTGGGAGGTAGACTCGGTCAAGTGCAGAGTATGAGCCACCAGACATTCAGCCTGTCCCTTGTGCAGTTGGGCAGGCTGAGGGGAAGGGACCTGCCCTGTCTTCCCGCTTCCTCCCCAGAGGATGTGTGTGGGGAGATGCTCTGGGAGCTCCTCTCCATTCAGTCCACGTGTCAGACACTTTCTGAGCCCCTGCCGAGGGCCAGGCCCTTTGTTGGGCATCGGGGGTGTGGGTGGAGGTTCCCGTTCTACAAGGACCAGCTGCATGGCCTTGGGCCAGGGGTTGTAACCTGGCTGGGCCTCACTCTCCCCACCCAGGTCACTGTATCTCTCTGCTGCTGGACCCACGGCGGAAGCAAAGCCACATTCCGTTTCGAGACAGCAAGCTCACCAAGCTGCTGGCCGACTCACTGGGGGGGCGTGGGGTCACCCTCATGGTACCTGAGGGGGGCTGGCAGGGAAGAGTGGGGCCTGAGGGAGGGGCTCCCAGGGAGGAACACTCAGGGGCCTCCTCCCCAGGTGGCCTGCGTGTCCCCCTCAGCCCAGTGCCTTCCTGAGACTCTCAGCACCCTGCGATACGCCAGCCGAGCTCAGCGGGTCACAACTCAGCCACAGGCCCCCAAGGTGAATGGAGGGAGACACAGGCAGAGGGATGGCAGGGACGATGGCTGGGGCCAGGCAGTAGTTGGAACCTGAGTTGGTGTCACAACTGAAATCTGGGACTGAGTCAGTTAGGATTAGAGCTGAAATCCTGATGATGCGGTGGGGTCAGGGTCATGGTCAGTGTTGTGGCAGGTCTAAGGTTAGAGTCTGATTTGGGATATGATTCAGTGGGTATCATGATTAAGTTTGAGTCGAGTTAGGGGTCTGATGTGGAGTCTCGTTTGGGGTCAGGACCTGAACCAAGGTTCAAACAAACTGAGTTTTGGGTTGGACTTAGAGTAGGGTCCAGCTTACAGAGGGCCCTGCAGTCATGCAGCCGAGGCCATAGGTACTTTGATGCCGTTAGGACAAGGTGCCCCCTCCAGGTGGATGTAGCCTTGTGCCAGGGTGCAAGGCTGGTGGGTAAACATGGGCTGGTTTGGGGCTCCCCTCTCTCCCCACTCCCGGAAGCCCTCGTGCAGCATGTGACTTGCACGGCCACAAATGGCAGCTCTGGGCTCTTTCTCTGCAGTCCCCTATGGCAAAGCAGCCCCAGCATTTGGAGACTGAGATAGTGCAGCTCCGGGAAGAGAACCACCTCCTTCGGTCCCAACTGGGCCAGATGGACCTCAAGGGTATGAGCTCCCTGGGGGTGAAGCAGGATGTGGAGAGGGTCTGTGCTCCTGGGGATCCGGCCATCACCCCCTTCCCTGCAGTCTCTGCATTCAGTGGTACCCGAGTGGCTTGGGCCCAGCGGAACCTCTACGGGATGCTCCAGGAGTTCATGGTGGAGAATGAGAGGCTCAGGTAGGGCCCAGCCAGGGGGCTCAGTGCCTGTCTGTCACTGCTGGGCGGCTCCTGCCAAGCTGCCTCCCTCCCCGGTCCCTCAATCCCTCTGGCTCCATCCACCTGCTGGGGTTTTTACTGCACTGCAGTGGGGGTGCTGGCTGACACCCCCACCAGCCCTGCTTCCTGTCCCTGTCCCGGGATCTATTCTTCCCAGGAAAGAAAAGAGCCAGCTGCAGAGTAGCCGGGACCTGGCCCGGGATGAGCAGCGCATCCTGGCCCAGCAGGTCCACGAGCTGGAGCGGTGAGCACGGTCACCAGCCCAGAGACAGGCCTTGGGACAGAGGGCAGGTGGGAAAAGGGTAGGTTAATAGAATGGTTAAGAGTCTGACCTCTGGGTCCAGACCGCCTGGGTTCAAATTCGAGCTCTGCCACCTACTAGCTGTGCGACCTTGGGTGAGTCGTGTAACCTCTCACTGCCTGGTTTCCCTCCTCTGTAAAATGGGGATGATACAGTGCCCGCTTTACAGGCTTGTTTGAAAGATCAGATCAAATGAGTTCACGTGCAAAGTGTTGCGAATAGTGCCTGGCACGTAGTCAGGGCCCCAGGAATGTTTGTTGAAGTGGGGGACGTGGGGGCCAGCCTGGTGGGTCAGGTTGAGGGCTGCAGGCACAGACCCTGCTGTTCTTTCCAGGCAGCTCCTCTCTGCCTGCTACCTTCACCGGCCCTGCCCTGGTACAGCCCCACCATGTCCCTGTGTGATGGTGCCAACTCCCTCCTGCCATGTGAGTCTCTACCCAGCCTGAATGGGGAGGGGCAGGCATGACAGGGAACCTCTGACATACCCTCTTGCAGGCCCTGCCACCCCTGTGCGTCTGCCCCTGCTGCCACTTCTGCCCCCTGTGCCGAGCACCGCCGGCCCACTGGGCCTGCCCACGGAGGGAGCTCCACCTGCCCCAGGTAGGAAAGGCCCAGGTAGGGCTGAGGGAAGTCCAGGAGAACTGGAGACCTTGATCTAGGGGATCAGTTCAGGAGGCTCCAGAGCTCAAGGGCCTCCAGGGTCCCAGGCTGGGTCATGGGGGCAAGTGGCTGGCTTTGGGCTCCTTCTGCTCAGGGTTACAATCACTGTTTACCTCCTGCTCCTCCCCATCTTTCCTTCTTTTAGAAACTCTCTCTGCCATTTGCTTATTCATTCATTCACTTACATATTCTTCCCGTGTGCATCTGCTTATTCATGTGTTCGCTCACTCGCTCACTGACTCTCCCCCAAGCTGTTTGGTACAGACTGGACAAGGTCCCTGTCCTCAGGGAGTTCTAGTCTCCAGAGAGTACGTGACCAGGGCCCCCTGCTGCCCACAGGAAAAGTGCCCAAGACCTTACCCCTTTATGCCCATCTGTCATATGTGGTGCCTCACCAGGCAGGTGTGGCAGGGACGGTGGTGTTGTGCTTGGCACCAGGGAAATGCAGCACAGGGAGACAGGACTGAGTCACCCAGTGTCGGCTCTGGTCTTTCCTGCAGGTGTTTGGCGCTGAGGCCCCAGATGGCATGACCCTGTCTGCCCGGCCCCCACCCTGGGCACCGCCATGCAGCCCTGGCTCTGCCAAATGCCCAAGAGAGAGGTGGGCCCGGCCCTGGGGAGCTGGGGTGGAGGAGGGAGAGGCCTTGGAACATGAAGGCTCACCTCCACCACCCAACTCACCCTGGCCCAGGAGTCACAGCGACTGGACTCAGACCCGAGTCCTGGCGGAGATCCTCACCGAGGAGGAGGTGGTACCTTCTGCACCGCCCCTGCCCATGGGGCCCCCAAACACGTCGCCAGTGCTGAGAGGTGAAGAAGGGAAAGAGGGAGGAGCCACTAGTGTTTTCTGTGATCCTAGGCCAGAACCCACCCTCTTCAGACCTTAGTCTTTCCATTTCTGGAACAGGGCATGTGCTGAGTGGTAATTTCTAAGGCCTTTCTAGTTTCCAAACTTGGAATTCTCTTCCTAGGGTCACCTTCAGGCCTAGATGTATACCAGAGCCCATGGTGTATGTGGGGGGCAGAGGCAAGTGGGTACCCCCTGAGACTTCCCCAGAGGACGTTGGGACCCGATAAACCCAGGATAGTGCAGGCCTCAAGTCTCACCATGCCCCTCAGGTGGGGCCACAGTTCCAAACCTGGCCCGGAGACTGGAGGCCCTCAGAGACCAGATCAGCAGCTCCCTGCGACGCGGCCGGAGCCAGCCACCCTCCCATGAGGGTACACAGAGCCCCAGCCGAGTCCTCCCTCCCTGCTGAGGGCAAAACAGAAGCCCAGGAGACCACCATGCGACCTTGGGCTGGGCTCTTTGCTCTGGGGCTGCAGTCTCCCCATCTATTAAACAGGGGTAGCAGCTGCCGGTCTGTTCTGCTGGCTGGCTGGGCAAGGACAGTTCCTGAGGGCCAGGGGGTGAGGGCCAAAGGGCAGTTTGGGGGAGCAAAGAGAGGGTGCCACCCCAGACTATGAGACATGAGACTGGATTCAGGAGAAACCAGGCAGCAGGTCATGAAATGTGCATTCCAATAAAGAGGCCTCAGCTCCCAGTCTGGTGGGTCCTGTCCTTCGGGTAGTCACTTGCCATGGGGACATCCTAGAGGGGAGGAGTTCTTGGGGGACTGAGGAAGACGAGGCAAAGATTCTTGGCAGAAGGGTGTGTCCCCTTCTGGTCAGGAATATTCCAGATTTCCATCTCTTTCGTGTATTACACACTTTTTAACTGAGCAACTATTCTGTGTCACTGGGACACCACGGGGAAATGGAAAGATGAGCAGCTCCAGGAAGGAGATGTGAAGGAAACTGATTTGGCCTGGACCTGGGGCAGGTGGTGGAGTGCGGGGCGTGCTTCTCTGTGCTGGCTGCATGTGCCCTGGTGCTGGAAGGATCATGAGCCCCAAGTTCTGATGCCACAGACCTGCTCTGAGACCCTTGGCAAGTCCTGCCCTCTCCCTAGACCACTTTCTGGTGTTCGGTCAGTTAGATAGGGGACACGGCTCCCTGTCCTACTGAGCTCTGGCAAGGGTCATGGAGGTGAGGAACCTCATGATTCCGGGTACAGTGCCCAGGAGGCTGTAGACCATTCTGGGTCTACAATTAAGGGGAAGTCCCAACATGACCTGAGAAATTGGAGGTGCCAGTAGAGGACCTCATTACAACGAGAGCCACAAGGCTAACCTAACTCTCCCATTTTATAGTTAGGGAAACCGAGCCCCAGATGGCTGATTCCTCTGTTGGTTCATACATTCACTCATTCAGAAACACCACTGGCATCAACTGCAAATCAAGGCGATGGAAAGACTGGCAAGGGACAAGCTGGCTTTGCCCAGGGAGCTCACACTCTGGTGGGGAACAGACAGACAGACCTTTACCACCTCACACAAGTGCTCTGAAGGGGAAGCCAGGGTACTGGAGGCACAGAGGAGGGTCACCCAATCAGGAACTCTGAGGGATCCGGGAAGGGTTGCTCAAGAACGATGATTAAGGCTCAGAGAGTAAACAGCAGCCGGCCCAGGGCAGGTGGAAGGGCTGTCGAGGCAAAGGCCCAGAGACCTTGAGGTTCCAAACGTGGCCAGCACCAGGAAGCGCCTGGCCTTGTGGGCCACATCTGAAGTTGGGGCTTGTCCGGAGGGCAAAGGGGAACTACAGAGGTGTCTTGAGGAGTCACCAGCTTAGATTTGCATTGAGGTCATACCAGCCACCGTGGCAGGTGGGCCGACTGGTGAGGGTGAGCTGGAGGCTCACCAGTAAAATGACCAGTGTGGGTGATGAAATTCCTCAACCAGAAGTACCTGAGCCAGGCCTCAGGTTGGAATCAGCTGAGGCCTGGACCCTGGGCTCCAGCAAGGCACCGACCAAGCAGGCCAGCCTCAGTCACAGGTGTGGGGAGCACCGGGGAGGAGCAGGCTGAGGCCGGGGTGCCTGGGGAGGAGCAGGGAGCCTGGGGATGCCCCTGGGGAGGGAGTCGCAGTCATCACTGGGACAGTGCCCAGACTTGCCCACAGGCCTGGCCTGAAGAAATTGAGTCCCATTGCTCCCACCCCACCACCCAGCACAAGGCCAAGCAAGCAAAGACCCAGGGCTTTCCTACCTACCACGCTAGAAAATAACCCTAGGGATGTTCCCTAATGATGCCCTCCGATCCCCAGAAGAGTGAGGGCCCACAGACAAAGCAAGGTGCCTCAGGGTTACGCTTGAGCATGCTGTGTGACTTAGGGCAGGCTACTTGGCCTCTCTGAGCCTTCCCCAATATAGAGCCAGTGACTGAGATTCTCTCTGCAGGGATGGTCCCTGAAATGGGCCATCAGGGTCAGGTCAGGTTGGAGCCCCCAGTGGCCAGGAATTGAAAGGCAAGACTTGTGACAGAGTATTAGGGGTGTTCAACAGTGGTGACTGTGGGTGGCCAGTGTCCACAGAGGCAGAGCCCAGGGATCACGGGTAACAGCAGATACCACAGGCAGCTGGGCCAGATGGAGGTAGCTGTGGTTAAGTCCACAGACTGAGCCACACAAGTGCAAATCCCAGCATTATCACTTATCCATGGGTGATCCTGGGCAGGTGACTTAACTGCTCCAAGCCTGAGAGGCCTCACCTGCAGAATGGACACAGTAATAGCCCCTCACGGGATGGTCATGGGATTAAACCCACTGATGTATGGAAAGACAACAGCTTGAGGCTTTGCCTGTTGCAGACGAGTTAGCCAAAAGCAACTTGTAGTCAGCACAACAATTCCACGGAATTGACAATCTGAGTTTAAAAAAAAAATCAACAAATATTTATTGAGAACCCACTTTGAGCCAGCATTGAAATAGCATAAAAACACAGCATAAAAATCCTTCCCCCGTGGAAGACAGACAAAAAGCAAGAAAATGGACAGAACACATGGGAAGTCAGGTGGTGATAAATGCCGTGGAGCAAAATAGAATAGGGAGGTCCACCTGCCAGAGCAGGTGCAGCTCCAAGTAAGGGGGACAGGGGAGGTCTCATGCAGGTGACACCTGTACAGAGACCTGAAGGAGGGGAGGAGGGTGAGCCTGATTCACGCCATAAAGTCGCTTGTCTGCTCTCGGTAATTTTCTGCCCTAGGTGAAGCACATCTGCTTGGGTGGCTCCGCAGGTTTGAGCCTGGGCTCCTCCCCTGCCAGAGCCCTTATCTTACTCGCTGCCTCATACCCTGATTGCTGGGAGGTCTGCAGCCTCAGGCCCACCAGCCTTGGGCAGGGGTGGGCCCTGGCACTGAGCGGAGACTCTTCTTAGCTGCCTTGGAAGGGTGGTCAGGGACCACCCAGGGGTCCTTGGCTGTTGCTGGTCTGTGTTTGGATGATCCCTTCTCCTGCTGGAGCCAGCCACGATTTTCCAGTTCCCTAGTTCCAGCTCAGTGAGCCCCCGCTTACTTTCCCAGAGGCAGACTTGGGACTCAAAGGGCTAAGTCTGCGCTACAGCCGTCTCATAAGCCCTGTGTCCACTTCCCTGTCTGCATCCTCACTCTAGAGCTGCTGCTTGTCCAGAATCCCAGAACACCAGAGGAATTCCACAACACCCAGTAACATATCAGGACTCTTCACCTCCAGGGGCCTTACTGATAACAGGTGAATTGCAGAGGATGCTTCTGGAACCCTGAAAGCTATGGGCCTTTCCCAGAATGCTGGAATGTGGGAGTTCTTTGGCCCCATGAAATAAGGTAGTACTCCAGAACAGTCCAACTTAGAACGTGGTCTCTGGTACCTCAGAACGTTAGAATTGGGGGCAGCTCTCAGAAATTCCAAAATATTGTAGGGATTTCCCAGAATCCCAAATCCCGAAAAGATCTCTCTGAAATTTTGAAAGATCATATAGAAGTTGGAAGGGATTCCCTGGGATCTTTGGCTGGGGGTGGGGAGGTTCACCAGAGCTCAGAGGGTCATCCATAAGTTTCTAGAATGCTGGCAAGTCTAGAGAGTGAGTGAGCTAGATGTCTAGACCCCCGTTTGGGTTTTCCAGATCCTTAGGGGTCCCAACTCTTTGCTGATGCATGATGGGTTGTCGGATGGCACAAGCTTCAGGAAGAGCGCTCCTGTAGAGTCTTGTGTTAAAGGCTCTGAGGTCTCATCTGGGTGGCCAAGCCCCACGTGACTCCCAAGAGGGAAAGTCAGTGTGAGAGCATGTGAAGACCGTCCTGCCAGGAACACCCTGTGCCTGTCCCTCTGTCTGTTTTGGCCGCAGCAGCCTTCTCTCACAGCCCGGCTGTGCCCAGCCTTGTCTCACTCGGGGTCTGTCTTCCCTTTGTCTAAGGATGCATGTGCCCCAAATTCATACTTATTTAATGTTATGCACAAAAGGTTCATTTTGGCTGCTTGGAAAGATATTTTGTGTTCTCTTAGAGGACTTTTTCCATTTCCACCTTCTTATTGAGCTTCCAAAATCTCATCTCCCTTTATTTTAAGCAAACAAACAGGTGCAGCCAGGTTGGGCAGGTAGGGGTGGTCTTGCCATGAAACAAGGAGCAGAAGCTACTGGAAATTGGGGGCCTGTTGGTGCTGTGGTCGGAGACCAGGACTGGGGTCAGGGGACCTGGGTTCTAAGCATGCTGCAACGGACCTACGTGAGCCAGACAAGCCCCCTGGCCATCGCTGACTTCTGCAGGGGCTGGTCGTGGAGGAAGCTGGCCAGAGGTGTCTTTCTCAAGAACCTTCCCTCAGCTCACAGCTCTGGTCGCATCCTCTCACCCGTCACACATTTATTAAGTCCCTACCTGAAGGCCAGACCTGCTCTACTAGGCAGGGGGGACCCTGGCCTGACCTGTTCCCAAGGAGCTTCCAGGCAATCGGGGGAAAGGACAATAAAAGTGACAATTACTAGTAATGGAACAAATAACGATTAGCAAATTTCTGTGGTGGGAGCGTTGTTCCCAGTACTTGCCGGGTATTAACCCATTCATTGCTCACGACAGCTCTGTGAAGTAGGTACTATTATTATCCTCATGTTGCCAATAGGGAACCAAGCCAAGAAGAGGTCTGGGACCTTTTCCAAGGTCGTAGAGCTAGAAGGCAGCAGAGTGGGATTTGCAATGGAGTGGTCTGGCTCCTGAATACGTGTTCTCAACCACAGTGCCAAGTGCCACCCAGTAGGACCACAGAGGAAGGGCAAACAGAGGAGCAGTTTCTGTCCAACCCAGGAACCTCTGACCACATGGAGCAGCCTCCCGGGGTAAATCGGTCTGCATGAAAGCCCAGCATGACCCGGCAGGGCCAGACCCTGCAGACGTCTTTGAGGGGGCAGAGGAAGGGACCTCCCAAGGTTTTTCTGTCCATGGAAGAACCCTCACCAACCCCAAAGATAAAGGAATTTTTTACAAACTGTCCAGTGAAGCAGGATTCTGGGAAGCCTGTGCTGTAACTCAGAGAATTCAAAATGAACCCCTAAGGTTGGCCCTTGTGTGGTGGATGGGGCCCGGGCTGGAGATCTGGGGGGAATCCAGGCCACAGAATCTTGGGCATACCCACTCCCTCCCTCAGCCTCAGTCTGCCAACATATGGCTGTGGGAGCCCGGGCAAAGCAGTCGACATCTCTGAACCTCAGTCTCCTCCTCCGCAACATGGGGATAAGTTTGGTTTACCCTGTGAGATGTTAATATGTGCTCATAGGGCATGATGTGAGGATTGAAAGAGTGGATCCATATAAACTGTTAGGACAGAGCCTGGCGTGCAGTCAGTGCTGTGTAAATGCTAGTTGCTATTGCTGGTTTTTATGACAAACGGATGCTCTCAGCACAAACACCTCACCGTTCCTATACTCACGGGAGAGGAATTGCATTCATATCTGGACTCCAGTTCTACAGACTCATAAACTTGTTGACATCCAGCTCTACTGGCGTCTTCCTTCAAGGACTCTTCTGGGGACAGAAGTGCCCATTCAGGACTCGTGCCCAGGGAAAGAGCTGCGAAAGAGTCCCTGCTCCCCTTCCAGGGCAGCTGACCGGGAGACATCACTTTCTTCATTGAAGAAAGGCCAGTACGCCTTGCGCAAGAGTCTAGCTTGCCTTGTGGCTTCTGAAAAGAGCTATTTTAGTCCCTCCCAGGACACTGGGTGATGTCAGCTCGGTCAGCCAGGAGTCAGGCTGGCCCCTGGAGGTCCTGCTACAATGGACAGATGAGACCAGCCTGAAAAGAGCAGGAAATGCATGTGTCCTCTTCTTGGATGCAGACAGACCTCTGGAAAATTATTCCTCTGGGAGCCCTTTCTTCCGGGGTGCAAGGGGAGCCAGACCCTGGGCCACAAGCTCTGTCCCTGGGGCAGCCAGAGGACACAGCTCCAATGTCTCACTTTTTGCCTCTCCAGGCTAAGCCACCCACTCTCACAATCAGGAAGCTAATTTGGCAACACCTAAGGGCGCCTTCCACCCAGGGCACCTCCACCCAGGCCTAGCACTTACTGCTGTGCGTTTGCTCGGCTGTCTCCAAAGAGCAACAAGAGGACACGTTTCTCATCATTTAGTTCTTCTACATCCCTTTGAGCTCTTTTTACCCCCCTTTAACACAGGAAAAGACTCAGATTCAGAAAGGTGGAGTAACTTAAGATCAAACAGGCGGGAAGGGGTCCCGGCCATGACCAGAAACTAGGTCTGTCTGGGTGCAAAGTTCAGCTGCTTGACCATCACTCTGGGGGACGAAGCCTTGCAAATCCCCCCCCCCCCCCCCCCCCGATACACAGACTAATGCAAAATCAACACAAGGAAGCCACTACCGAACAAGGGCTCTTTGCTTTTTAAATTGCATCATTCGTGGTATCAGCCACTCACCCACTGATCATTATCTTAGACTTGGGGAGGATTCAACCTCCCAGTTGCTCTCAGCTGTCTTCTCGTTGGGTGGTCCTTATTGGGGTCTGACTTCACGGTTCTAAGTAAGTCAATTAGCACGTGTTCACTGAGCACCTACTAAGTGCCCAGCACTGTGTTAGGCCCTGAAGAGGAAGAGAAGGGTCAGATTGCAGGGAGGCAGACTATGAGCATGCTCTTGGCTGGGGAAGGGAGAGCCAGACTCACATAAGCCTGGCTCCAGGTGTGGGGAATCGGTGAAGGGGAACAGCGCACTCCCTGCCCGAGGTTGCTGAAAGTACAAGGCCCAAGGCCCTGCTGTGTATCAGGAACAGGGCTTGGCAGGTCGGCACAGTGACTTGGGTGATAGTGAGACAGATCTGGGTTTGATTTCGCTACTCACTGGCTGGGTGCCCTTTGACACTGGATCACCTGGTCTCTCAGCCTCAGTTTCCCCATCTGCTAGTATGACTGCCATCATAGTAAAATGATAGAACCTTAAAGGGAGGATTCAGTAAGGAGATGTGCTTGTGGAGTGCTTGGCATGGAGTCTGGCACATCACATATGGTAGAGCCTTAATCACATGATTATTCAGATTACAGCCACCTTGTGGTCTACAGCAGGGGTACCCAATTCTGGCTTAGCTGGAGGATCTCCCAGGGAACTCTTTTTAAAGGGGCCTCACCTAAGCATCCTACTCTGTAGCCAGGGTGGGATAGGCAAAGTAGAAGCTGGCTGTTTTACACTCACCATTTTCAACAGGCTGCGGTAAGAACTTCTCTGGCCAGAACAGTTCAATGGGCCTTTGCCTTAGCATCTGGTTCCTGGTCTGAACTGTGCATCTGTGAGCAAACCTGTGGTCTTTCCAGAAGTCCTCTGCTGCCCTCTAATGGACACGGGTTGCGCATGCCTTTCTGCAGCCTCTGCGTGCTGAGTGCCTGGGATGATATCGCCCCTCCATTGTGTACACCTGGGGAGCACTTTCACAAATGCCCCTCCTCTGGTTCTATTTAAGTCCTGTCAAGTGAGTTACTATTACCCTCGTTTGGAGGTCTAGATGAGGAAGGCAAGGCCAGAAAGGGAAGGACTGCCCCCACGGTCACCCAGCAAGTTTCAAGAACTGAGACCCAAGTCTCTGAAGGCCTAGCTTTTTGGGACAAGGGTGGGGAACAAGTACCAAAGTCTAGAAATCACAGGGCAGTGAGGATACCTCCTCTCCTATCGCCTGTCACGGAGTCCTGGGTGCTGCTCACCTCCAGCTTGGCCATGAATGGACAGGCTTTGGCTCCAAGTCCGAGGGAGCTGGGCAGGGTCAAGCATTTGGGGCAAAGTCTGCAACTAGACACCTCCTCATAGGGGAAGGAAGGTCACCCTGCCATCCCCCTCCACCACGAGCAGAGAAAGGCCCGAATCTTGACCACACCTTTTGGTCTGAGTTCTGCCCAATATCCTTGATGTCCCTGCTGGTCCAGTCACCAAGTCCCAGTGCCCCAGCTTCTTGGAAAACTCCTAGGGAGTTGCTTTCTTGGACTTCCCACTTCCACTGCCTCCTCATTGGTTTCCCCTGATTAGGAATCAGAATGGCCACTCACTTCTGAAAACCCACCAGTGCTCCCCATACACTCCAGACAAGGAGCAAGCACCTCGGCCTGGTACCACAGTCCTAAGTGCTGGGCCTCAGCCACACCCACAGCCTCATGTGGCCATGCCCCTCTGTCCCCCAAGCTCCAGACCTATGGTTTTTGGTTGGTTTGGTTTTTGTATTCCAAATGCATCTCTCTCTCCCTCTCTCTCCATCTTCCTCCTCTAAGCCTTTCTAGTTGCTGTTCCTTCTGTCTGGACTACCCTCTCCCCCCACGCACCCCATGCACTTCTGTCTGGCTAAGTCCCCCTCATCGGGTTAGACTGCCTCCTCTGGCCTTGGCTTCCCCATCGCTGCAGTCACCATTCTGTCTAATCATCTCCTCCTGCCTCCTCCCTCCCACCCTGACCAGGAGTGAGCTCTGAGAGCCCGGTACTATCCTCACTGACGCGCACCCAGCGTGTATTTGGTGACGGAAAGAGTGGACGAATGAATAAGTGATGGGGAAAAGCGGGGTGCTGGAAGTCAGGTCGATCTGACCCCCAGCCGGCCATGAGCTGGATGACCTTGAACAAGTCCCATTCCCTCTCTGAACACACATTTTCATCTGAAAATGAGGCCTCCCTTCCCCACTTCTCAGGGCACCTCTCAGGCTCTGAGGCTTCCTGGAAGGGGCAGGCCCTTCCCCTCCCCTCAAAATGATTCTGGAACCTGTCCAGTTCCTGTGGACTCTTGGGTTTCTGGATCCCCTAAGCGGGCAGTGGCCCCAAAGCCGCCCTCCCCACCCTGCCCCAGTGTCCAGGGTGGGAAGAGGGCGCAGCCCCTCCTGACCGCACTGCCAGCGGTGCATCTTTGTGTCCCTCCCAGGGTTAATTTTTAAAAAGCAGCTCAAAGTCCAGTGGGTCCTGGCAGAGATTGCTCCCTCTGTTTGTGCTGGTTAATAATCTCAGGAGAGCAAACATCCCTGGAGGCAGGAGAAGAAATCAACATCCTAGTCAGGCCTCCGGCCTCTCCCCTCCCCCAGGACAGGCTGTGTGTCTGAATGAGCAGCCCTGTCCAAAGAGGCCCACATTGTTCTTCAGCCCGTGGGCCTTGGGCTTCCCATGAGCCAATGGGGTTGACAACCCTAATAATGTTGTGAAGATCAGAGGGGTCCTCCCGGTACACTGCACCCAACCTTAATAGGGCGCTCTACTCCTATTAGTGACTCATGGTTATGTTTCATCTTATACCAGGCCTGGTTTCTCCAAAGACAGACACACCCAGAGTCTATCACACAGGTAAGACAGTGGACTGTCATACACATGGCCTCACTTGACCCCTCGGGAGACGGAATGGGGACTGTTATCTTCCAGATGAGGAAAGTGGACTTCAGAGAGGGAAAGTCATCCCAAAGTCACGCAGAACAAGAAGCCAGGGCTTCTGGCTCCCCCTTCTCTGCCCTTCTCTTACTCCAGACTGCCTCCTTACTACCACCACTAGCCAAACCATAAATGACTTTGTGAACAAGAGGGAAGATAATTGTCCCCCAAATATAAGCCAACACAATTGTTGTGATTAAACTTGTAACACGGCTTTGAGCTTCCTGGCAGCCAAAGCAAAAGGGAGATGCCATCAGTAGCCAAGCTGGCAGTGTTGGAGCAAAGGAAACACACTCTTCCTGATGCTGGTGGAAGACAAACGGGCTGGCTGGCTCTAACACACCGTGTGCTGGTGCCACTGTGTGTGGGGAAGTCCGGATTCTCCCATGAGCAGGGGCTTGCTTATGGAGCGGCCTATCTGAAGGGGTCATTCCCAGCCGTAGCAGGGCAGCTGCTGTGTGTCTGGAATGTTCTATGCCTAGAGCAGGGAAAAAGGACAGCAGCTCCGACCACCAGAGAAGAGCACTTTATACAGAGGCCTGCAGCATGCCTGGCAAGAGTTTGAGCTTCAGAGACAAACAGACCTAAGTTTTAAAATGTTTTCACTCCATTTTTTTAATTTAATGAATACTGTGTAGTCTTCTAAGGCTGCCGTTAACAAGGTACTACAGAGTGGATGGCTTAAAACAACATGAATTTATACTGGAGGTTGGAAGTCCAACCCCAAGTTGTCAGCAGGGCCATGTCTCTCCTGTAGGTTCTAGGGAAGAATTCTTCCTTGCCTCTTCCTGGCTTCTGGTGTCTGCCTGCTGTCCTTGGCCTTGACCTGCAGCTGCTTCACTCTAATCTCTGCCTCCGCCTTCACCTGACCACCTTCCCTGTGTGTCTCTGTGTCACCGTCTGAATCCGCCTCCTCTTTCCCTTAGGAAGACACCGGTCATTGGATTAGGACCCATGCCCGTCCAGGCCGACCTCATCTTTACTAATTACATCTGCAAATGAGGTCAGGTACAGAGATTCCGGGTGCACGTGAGTTTGGGGGACACTCTGCAACCCGCCTCAAGAGCTGATACAAGCATAGTATCCTCACGATGATACTATGGAACTAGTAGTACCCCCCTTCACAGATGAGGAAACCGAGGCACTGAGCAGTGAAGTCGCCCACCGAGGCCTCACAGCCGGTGAGTGGCGCAGAAGGCAGTCTGGCTCCCGAGTCCATGCACCCAACCACACCAAACGCTGCCTCCCTCGGTGACGCCACTTACCGCTGGTGAGACCTGGGGCAAGTCGTTTGCCTCTTGGAGACTCCAGTCCCCTGTCTAAGAGGGGGAAACTCGCACCTGGGGTGTGGGGCGGTGGTGGGTGAGTGTTTAGCACAGGAGCACAGCTGGCACAGAGCAGGTGCTCCGCGCACAGGAGCTGTCATTCCAGTCGCCACCATCGTTAGTTCTACTGTGATTTGTGGGGGGCTGTGGGAAACCCGCGGTGAGAGACGGAACGCTGCGGACAAGATATTGTAGACCTCCCTGTGGTCTCTGATAAGTCACTTCCTCTCCCTGAGCCTCAGTTTTCTCATATGAGAAATGGGCCCACTCAGGCTTGTCCTCCTGCCTCTGGGGAGTGTGAGGTCTGGGTGCAATGACTCAGCAGGAAAGGTCAGGGCTAGCTGTACCCTGCATCCTCACATACCCCCGTGACAGGTGGGAGTCTCTGGAGAAGTCTTTCTGGGGGTGAGCACAGCCTCAGCTGCATCTGGGCCCTGCTGTGTTTGGCCAACACCGCCTCTGAAACAGACGCCCTGGCCCCTTTGGACCACTGACCCCAGCCAGGACGCTACGAGGTATCGATCAGACCCGGCCTTGAGGCCCTGATTGGTCCTGTCAGAGCAGGGCAAACACCAAAGTCACCATGACCCACTGACCCCTTCCCCAGCTTCAGTTTGCAGTTGTCTCAGGCAGGGAGCTCCTCTGTCCCCAGACTGAGCCCACGAGGGACCTGCTAGGTAGAGCTATGCAGAGCCTCAGGGCCCTGCTGCTGCTGACCGCCTGCCTGGCAGTCACTGCCAACCCTGTGCCCACACTGCCAGATGACCTCCAAGTGCAAGAGAACTTCAACTTATCTAGGGTAAGGCTGGCTTTTCTGGGGGTGATGGCAGTGTCTGAGCAGCTGGGCCTTGCTGTGGGGGGCAAGCCTTGCTTGCCTTGGGGTCTCTCTCTCCCCATCTGGAACTCCAGGGGTGGGCCCCTAAAGGCTTTTCCTGCTCTGCCATCTGGGATTTGTTGAAGCGACAACTCAACGCACCTGCCACTCTGTGGGACTCTTGTCTGACATCCCAAGTCAAACACGCTCACCTTCAAACCTGTCCTCTCAGGTTCCAAGGGGAACCCGTGGTTCTATTAGAACCCTCCCCGGAGAAGGCTTTGAGCTGACTGCTGCCCCTCAGCCACCCTTACTCCACAAAGCCCAGCTTTTCCGGACTCTTCCTGCCCACCCCACCCCAACCCTCCCCCTTCAACCACTCACCTCACCCCACAGCATCCCGTTAGCCTGTGCTGTGTCCTCTGCCCTCACAGGCCTGGGTGGCACAGGGCGGTGTGTGGGAGAAGAGAATCAGGCCAGAGTTCGGGGCTGACGGGGACAAGCGCGCTGTGCGCAGGGAGTCCTAGGCCTTCCTTCCAGGTCCAGCGCTGCCTGAATCACTGGGTGGACCTGAAACAGAACCTTGTCCACCCAGGGCTCAGTCTGCACATCGGCACAGGGGGGCTCTGAGACCCTCGCTGTGGCATCCTGTGGATTTTACTTACTTTCAGGGACAAGGAAGGGCCATGGGTGGAGAGGTAATGAGGAGCAGGGCCCAGAGGTGGTCTGTGATGGGGAAGGGGCGCAGGCTCACTGGCCCTTGGCAGGCATGTGGGGGCTCTCACAACTCTCCGACGTGCAGTCAGGAGAGAGAGGCATCAGGCTTGTCCTGGATCAGCTCAAAGAAAGGAGGTACTTTATAACATGGGGCCCTGGGCTGCTTGCAAGGTAGTGAGCACCCTGTCCCCTGACTCCTGCTCTTGGGGAGCACTGGTTGGTGATGACTTTAGGGTGTGAGAATTTGGACCCCATCCAAGTGACAGGCACAGACCTCAGATTGCACAGAGGAAGGCTTCTTTTGGGCAGGTGGGACCCCACTTGAACCCCTCCTTTCTAAGCTTGCTACATGCCTGAAGTTCTGTTATTAGGGCTGCATCCTCCCTTGAAGCTGTGTGGCCTCCAATTAGCTATAAGATGTTATCACTTAAGAGTTTTAGTCACTCAGAGGAGGGAGGGGAGCAGACGTCTGCCAAGTCTTCTTTGAGGTCTGAGGCCAAATCCAGACCCTCCACGTTGTGGCTGCCTCCTAGTTCTACGGGAAATGGTTCAACGTGGCCATAGGCTCCACCTGCCCATGGCTGATGAGGTTCAAGGACAGGCTGACCATGAGCACGCTGCTGCTGAGAGAGGGAGCAACAGAGAGGCAGATCAGCACGACCAGCACTCGTTGGCGGTGAGCTTGGGGATGGGGTGGGAGGGGCAAGAGGGACCAGGGCCCCCCAGCACCCCACCCTGGCTTCAGTCACCACCATGGCCTGCAAAGTTACAGGTCTCTCCTTCCAGCCAGGCCCTGGGCTCTGAGCTTGAGATCTCTCTACTGTTTGCTCCCCCCCACCCCAGGGCATCGTTTTTAATTATCCCACCTGCACCTCAAGGGCAATGCCTCCAACACTACGCCTGTTTTTCAACCTGCTGTTGCTCCCAGTGCATCCCTTAGTGCATTAAGGGCACTTCGACCCGCCAGGGACCCAATCTGGAAAGCTGGGTGGGAAAGCAGTAGCCTAAACTCTTGCTTCTGCTGCCATGGGCCATTCAACCCATGATCGAGCCTTGTCCTTTCTCTTCCAAAATCCCTCCCATCTGTTCACTTCTTCCGCCTTCCCCACCACCAGCCTTGGTCTGAGCCACCTGCCTTTCTCCCCTGATCATCTACAACAGCCTCTCTGCATTTCTCCCCACCTCTAATCTCGAACTTTCCATTCAATCCAGTCTTCACCTAGCAACCAGAAAGACCTTTCAGAGACTCAAATCTGCTTAAATCTTTCCATACCACTTCTCTATTGCTGTTGGGAATAAAATTCAACCCCTCTCACGTGGCCTTCCAGGCCCCTCCCCGCACTCACCATTCCCTGCCCCACTCTCTCCATGTACTCTGTGACCCACCCCTGTGGACCTGCTTTCAGATCCTGGAATCCTTCATCCTCTCTTACCTCTTGGCCTTTGTGCCATATGTTCCTCCTACTAGGGAAACCTCTCCCCACCTCCCTGGGCCAACTCCTAGGGATCCTTCAGGACTCAGGTTCTATGTCCCTTCCTCCAGAAGGAGGAGGTCCCCCCTGATCCCCGCAGGTTCAGGTTACGTGTCTGTCTTTGTGCTCTCGGAGCACCTCGTGCCTGCCCACCTGTCCCACTCGATTGGAAGCTGCGTATGGGGCAGGGTCTGTCTTGCCCTCCTCTGTATCCCCAGCACAGTGCACGGCGCAGACCTGCTGCTGCTCAACGAGTAATAATCATTGTAACAGTAAGAGCTACGATGTGCAAGGTACTTACTCCAAGCTCTTTACATATGGTATCTCATTTGATGCCCCCGACCACAATGTGAGGTAGAAACTATCATCACCCTCGCTTCACAGCCAAGGGCACGAGGGCAAGAGACACACAGAGTAATAAATGCATGCGTTCATTCGTCACTCTCACTTCCCAGTGCATCGGTATAATGTACAGATTTGATTTTTAGTACACGCTTTGCCAAGAGATGGCATGGACTAGTCCCTTTTCTTCTCTGCCCCTCTGTTCCCTCATATGTGAAATGGGTGTCTTCTAGGGCTGGTGTAAGTGTTTTAAACAAAAGAGATTTGAAAATGTTACTTTCCAAATTAAAAAAAGAAAAGAAAGATTGAGAAGGACCTGGGAGGAGGAGGAGAAGGGGGGTATTGGGACCATGTTCTCCACCAGAATTTACCTTTTTATTTTATTTGTTGATTTCCAGGAATGGTGTCTGTGAGGAGCTGTCTGGGTTTTTTGAGAAAACAGACACCAATGGAAAGTTCCGCTTTCACAAATCCAGTAAGCTGGGTCAAAGGAGACGCCTGCAGTTCTCTCCTTTGCTAAAAAAAAAAAAAAAAAAATACCTCAGTGTCATAAGCTCTTTCCTGTGTCTCAGCTTTCTCTCTCCCTGTAATCTCTCCTCCTCTTTTTCTGAGATGTCATCTAGCCTTCCTCCAAAATTCCTCCTCCTCCTCCTCCCTCTTCGTCTTCTTCTTTCTCTCTCTCTCTAATGTACGTGCACACCCAGAATTAGACTGATGGTGTGTGTGAATGTAAGGATAACATCAAGATTTCATCAGTCTTCATGTTGGGCATCTGCAATCAGCTGATACAAATTTGCAAAGCATCTACCATGTACAGTGTGCGTGGCGCTAAGTGACAGAGGAACATGGACTTGAATTTATTCATCTATCCAGCAAATGTTTATTGAATATGCTCTATGTATCAAATAATTGTGTTAGGGGTTGATTATATGAATGTTTGGGTAGGTGAATAGTTGGATAAATGAGAGAATAAACAAACTTTGGTAAATGAATATACATATGTATGGATGGCAGATAGGTGAGTTAATCAATCATCTACTAGATAAACTGATGACTCAATAGATGGAGGAAAAAGAAAGGAGGGAAAGGAGGAAGGAGGGAGGGAGGAAGGAAAATGGATAAACTTCTGGACTGACATATGGAGAAGACGGATGGAATGATGGTGGATGAATGAACGATGACTCTATGCAGGAGATAGATGGGTGAATAGATATCCAAGTGTATGGAAGGGATGGGTAGACAGGATGGCTGAGTAGGTGATGTGTGGGTGAATAGGTGAAGGATCTCAGGCTACAAGAGCCTCTGACCACCGAGCCCTTTGTTTCCCTGCATCTCCCATGCAGAATGGAACTTCACCCTAGAGTCCTATGTGGTCCATACCAACTACGATGAGTATGCCATTACTCTGACCAAGAAACTCAGCCACCACCGTGGACCCACTATTACCGCCAAGCTCTATGGTAAGGGGCTGGAACTAGATAAGCTCACTGGAGCTGGGGGTAGGGGGAGACTCATGATTTAGGGACAGTGGAGCAGAGTGGGGAGGAACAGGGTGTTTCACCTTTTCCTTCTGATAAAACTTCAGTTACAGGATAGGTGAGAACATTTACTCTCTCTGTGAAGGAGGCAGAGCTCAGTCTCACATTTTAGGCAGAATCCTCTTCTTTTGATTTCCAAAATTCCAGACCCAAAGAATTCCAGAGCCTTCAGGCCCTTAAAGAAGTCTGGGGAGGAGGCCTCTGTGGGGATTTGGGAGACCTGGGTTGGCACTTGGGAGGGGACACGCCTTCCTTTCCTGGAGCTGATCTTTGCATAAACGCTTTGAAGAGACCAAATTGGACCAATAGTTTCACACTTCCCCTAAATGGAAATCACTGGGCAACATGACCTCAGGTCCTGCCAGCCCAGGCCACGAGGTTCTAGGTGTCTTCTCTGCTCCCCACTTGTAGGGCGGGAGCCACAACTTCGGGAAGACCTGCTGGAGGAGTTCAGGGAGTTTGCCCTGGGCTTGGGCATCCCCAAGGACTCCATCTTCACAATGGCCGACAGAGGTAAATGGCACCCCCACCCCACCTCACGCTTCTGTCTCCTCCTCAACCTTCATGGCCCCCAGGTAACATCTTCCTTGCCCCTGGGTCTTTCTTATTTATAATCCTCCGAGATAAGCAGAGCTACAGTCCCCCTTTTTCCTTACAGAGAAGGCAGCTAGGGCCCCTGGATTTACTCCAAGTCACATAGCATGTACCCGGCTGGCAGAGCCTGTACTAGAACCAATTCAGTGTTCACTCTACTGCTATGAGTCTAATTGAGGTTATACCCAGAATCCTTAGGTGCCTCTAAGGAGGTCATAGAAGGTAAGGGTGAAGAGCATGGCCTCCAGAGTTTGAACACCTGGGTTCATGTTGAGCTGTGTGGCTGGCTTTCTTTGGCTGGTCAATTTTCCAGACCCTCATTTTCCTCATCTGTAAAATGGGGATAATAACGTCTCCCTTATAAGTTGCTGGGAGGAGATAAAGTTGTTAAATACAATAGTGATGTGCCTGGTGTCTCGTAAGTGCTCAACAAATGGTAGCCACTGCTGTTCTGTGATGGTGCTGATGAAATGCTGGTGGTGGGGTGGAGACAACAGCGACAGTGATGATGGTGCAGCCACCAGCCTGTAGCTTTTGTGATGAATGACCTTCAGCTGATCATGTGGGTGGAGCCATTCGTGAAGAGGCTAATGCACAAGCCAGCTGTCAGTGCAATGCCCACCTGGCATATGGGCAGCAGTGTGAAAGAAGCAAAGTCCTCCCTGGTCTAGGATGCTCATCAAGTGTGGTCCTCGTCCTCACCTCTGTGCCCTGTCCTCTGACCTAGGAGAGTGTGTCCCCGGGGAGCAGGAACCAGAGCCCACTTCACCCCCAGTGAGTACCTCTTCCTGCTACCCCCTGCCTGCTCCATTTTTGTTGCCCTTGCTTAGGCCCTGCTGTGGTGGGGGGTGGGGTCGTTGAGAGGGGTTGAGGGAAGGCAGTGAGAGGCCTGGGTGTTGAAGGCAGTCCCACCGGGGTTTAGCCTTGGTTCTGCCATTGAGGCGAGCTGCTGCGCCCTCTGAACCTCACTTTTCTCATGTACGAAATGGGGTAATTAGTCCTTCCAAGAGCTGGAATTCAGTGCCATGTTAGAAAAGGTCTTAGCATCGTGCCTAAAAGTAGTAAGATATTTAATAATGAACTAACAATACTCAATAAATGAAAATAAAATTAATTGCTCTTTCTAAAAAATAGAAAACCTGACAGCAAGCAGCTTCTCAGGACACAGGGCAGGACTCTTGTGCTGCCTTTTGATTTTTGGGGCTTCCTTACTCTCCTGTTTTACTTTCCTGCTTTTTGCCATATTGATTAGGCTTTATTTACTAATTTTCCCTCTGATCATTTGAAAATTATGTATCTTAATTTATTCTGCTGATGTGTGTATAAATGTGTGTATAAATATATATAATGTTTATTTAGAAATGTATTCTTGAACATCGAAAATATCCAAGCAAGTAAAAAAAAAATGTCCTTACTCTTGCATAGAATTAACAGTTAACATATTATTTGTTTGCTTCTACATTTTTAAGAAAAATTACCATTGATTTTATAAAACTAACATATATTCATGATAAGGAATTAAAACAAGGCAGAAAAGTTTTTTAAAATTGGACATTTCTAAAAAATTCCACCACCCCCAAATGACCAGCATTCACATCAGTCCGGGAATCTGGACATGCACGTGGGCAGGCCAGGTGGCAGGAAGATTGGCTAGACAGAAGCACGGATTTAGATACACTGTTATTAAGTGGGATTATATTGCAAATGCTACTTCTAATTTTTAAAAGCTTTGATTGTAGTTTTCTTTACTTTTTTAAAAAAATGAAGTGGGCTTCTTGAACTTCAAGTAGATATTTCTCCACCACAAAAGATTTCTTTCTTAAAGAAGGCTCTGAGTAGAGGCAAGGTTATGAAAAATCATTTAGGAGGCTGGCATCCCTGGACCTACTTTTAGAGGACGTCTGTTGTTGCCTGTGGTTTGAAAGACAGCTGTTGGCACTCCCAAACTTTGTTCCATCTCCTGTCCCCCTTTTCTTTACGCTGTCCAGCCTACTGCTGTCACCATAATTCCCAGTCGTTTAGTACTGGTTCTGTATTTTAATGGATTCTATACTCACCCGTAGTGAACATAACCATAACTTCTCCACTCCTGAGCTCCTTATTCCTATTAATCTCTTAATTAGTGCCATTTCTTTACCTAGCGATGTTTTCAAGGAGGGTTCATGGGTGTTTTCATCCCTGAATTCTTCCTTTTTGAGATTGTCTCCTCATGTCCTTCAAACTTGAATGACAGTGGGTATCATATTCTTGGGTTTGTCTTCTTCCCCTCAGAAGTTTCATCTGCTCTGCTCCAATGTTATCAAGTATTGATGATCGCTGTGAGAATCCAGAGGCCAACCCAATGTTCCTTCTCCTTGTAAGCACTTTGCTTCTTCTGCCCAGGTGCCTGGACAAAGCTAGTCCTCAAGGTCAATGTCTTAACAAGGCCACGTCTTTGTGTCGAGAATTCCCTATCAGAACTTCCTGGAATACAACATGCTTAGATTAGATTTCTTTGTCTTTCAGGGAACTCTCTTGCATGGGATTCATCCTCCATCCCATTTGTGGGTTCTACTACCTTGGGAGCACTTGTTCTTCGTGCCAGGGCATCTTTGTCTTCCACATCTACTAATTCCTCTCAAATTACTTTCATCTGTATTATCACTGACCTTTATTCTTGGACAGTCATCCCATTTGACAGCATCCATTCTGTTCCTCACTATTTCTAATTTATTCAATCGCCCTGAATTTACAGAGTTTGGGTTCTCAATTTGTTTATCTAATCCTGGTTCTCTCTTTTCATCTTAGTCTATTACTTACCATTTCGTATTTGAGTCTTGTTTTAATAAATGCCTGTTCTTATGAAGCCATTGTATAGCTTGAGGCCACCAAGGAATTGCCTTCTGTTCCTTGAGTTGTATTTTCTTCTGAGGAAGGTGTCACAGGTAGGGTGCCTTAGATTAACACCTGTGGAAGGGAAGGGACAAAGGAGAGTGGGTCTGGGTTGTTTCTGTATTATTTCTTTTTATCTTGTTCTTGCAAGTCAGTTTTAGTCAGACTTTCAGTTTGTTCTAATTTGATGGGGTGTGGGGTTTCATTTACTCCTTGGTTCTTTTCCCACTAACTTTGACCCTACTTCCCTTTCCTCCAAAATCAGTGTAAGGTCTGGGTTTTGGTGCTCTATCTACTCTTCTGAAGTCCAAGGTTGTTGGAATACCCTCATTAGCTTTCTCTTTTGAAGGACTGCTAAGTGTCCTATGTGGGCTTCATTCCCCCTGGTTGGGGCTGGAAGTGATGTACATCGGGCCCATTGGGACACCCCCTGGAGCACTAGACTGCATAGACCCAGAACCTTCACTTAGAGGGAGTCAGCCTCTAAACTTTCCCTCCCACTAGTCATTTTCACTGCTCCTCTGCCAGAAGAGGGAAATGATAGGGTTGCCCTCAATTTTCTGCTCTCAGGATTTGGGAATATTAGGGAGCACTATCAGGAATTTGATGACTTGCCAGAGCTGGAAGTCGGAGGGCAGGACTAGGAGCTGACCCTTACTGACCATCCTGTTCAGCTTCAGAATATGTGTTTTATTTCCTTGAGCAACAGTTTTAGTTTTTGCTTTAAATTATGCCCCTTTCCTTGTTTGGGTGATGTTGAAGAACATTTGGGGGCTGGTATTTTTGAATTCATTTTTTGCTAATTGTTAGGTATTAGAGGGCAATTTTGAGGGACATTTCAATCTGCCATCTCCATCCAGATCACAACAGAATCTGTATTTCCTCATCAATGTCAAGAATGAAACAATAACTAACAACTTCCTTTGCAAAAGAGAGACTTGTGGCACACTTCCATTGCTTTCTTCCAGGTTTTCAACATCCCCATTTTTGTGGATATTATCTGAGATCGATGTTTATATTTTCTATCTTTTGTTTCAAGAATTACTTTAAACATTTACATTGTTATATGACCATTTTAACAATTTAACCCAAACTCTACATTTTATTGGCTTAATACTTTACCATCAATCTTTGCTATCACACCATCTCTTTTCCCTCCTTAGCTGGTGGGAATACTTCCATAAGTGATTTTTTCCAGAAAGATACATAATTAGAAAACTCCTTGACCCTGGTATGTCTGGGAATGCCTTCCTGTGTTTATATCACATGGCCAACAACTTGGATGAGTGAAGAATTCCTGGGTTACCATGTTTTCCCTTTTATAACCCTAGATATTACTCTGCAGCTTCTTTCATTAAATGTCATCATCTCCTCCAAGGGCCCCTGGGCTCTTTATCCTTTGTCTCTAGGAAAGGCCTAGGTGGGGCTCTTCATTAATTTTGCCTCATTCCCTGTGAGCTCTTGTAAGTGGACAACTCAAGTCTTTCTTCGAATGAGAACAGTTTTCTTCTATTATTTCTATATTGATTGTCTCTCCTCTAGAATTCCTATTATGTTAATTTATTTCTTATAGTCTCTAAACTGTAGTTTATTATTTCCACTGTGTGGTTAAATTCAACAAAATCTTTTCATCTCTAATAACCTTCTACTTCTCTTGCTATTCATTTCCATAATTGTTGGCTCCTGTTATATTGATGCAATGTCATCTTGAATATCATTGATGGTTTAAATTTTTGCCTTTTTCTTACTGTCATCCTATGTTTGGTGGCGATATTTCTACAGCTCAATCGGATTCTTTTGAGCAGCTGCATTATTTAATTTGTCCCCACAATTTTTCCCTTTTCCTTCGTTCTCACCAAGAAAGGCCTATATGCGACCAGCTTGAGATGGGTTCTGGTAGACAGTGGAGTCCCTGATCACAGCTTTCACTTGCATCTTAAAAGGAGAAGGAAAAAGTTGAAGGTTACTGTAGTTTTACTTTTGCCAATTCCAGGTCTCATTTGTGGGCAGGAAGACTGTCTGGTGGCCTGAATTTCCCCGTTTATCCCTTCTTAAATTGCCATGGAATCCTGCCTCAGGGGACTCTATACTCAGAGACCCCTTTGACAGCTTTGGCAGCCTGCCCTGTGCTACAGCCCCAACCACCACAGCTGGGAGTGTTAGGTTCAATCTCAGGCCCTTTCTCCTCACTCTCTAGACAGCTTCTCCTTTGTAAGGAGCTTCCACTGTAAGCAGCCTTTCCTGCAAACCAATCACACCCGTGCTCTGTTGTGTACAAATGCCTTCAAGCTTCTTGCATGGGAGTACTGCCCTGCCCTTCCCTGGTTTCCAACTCCAGGGTAGATTTCTTTTCCATTTTTACATTCTTTGGACACTTCAACTGGATGTTGGATGTGAGGCATTGTTATACCTCAAGGTTCTGGTTTTTCATTTCAGACCAGAAATCTGTCCTGTGATCCCCATTCTGGAATTCAGGTTGATGCTTTCAGGAAAACAGGCCATTCATTCACCAGTCTAGTAGCTGTGTTTCTGTCTACACCCTGATTCCCAAAACAAATGGCTTATGTGTTCCAAAGGTACAGGTGAGCAATGGTGGCAAGGTTCCTGCAACAGCCTCTTTGTCTTCCCCACAGAGAGCCCGGCGGGCTGTGCTGCCCCAGGAAGAGGAGGGATCGGGGGCTGGGCAACTAGTAACTGATTTCACCAAGAAAGAAGGTAACAATCCCTCACTTTTTCACCCCCTTCTGCCATACTCCAGAGAGGAAGGACCAGTGGTTGGCTCACTCTGACTGCCCTCACGACCATGAAATCTCTGATTTTTCTGCTAGAGTCAAGGACTAGGCCTAGAAAAGGCAAATCAAGTACTCTGCCCTGTGCCGGGGGTTATGAGGGGAGAGAGGAGATAAGGCATGGTCTCAGTCCACAATAAAGAGCCAGTGCTCACCTTGTCTGTCTCACTGTGTGGCCTCCTAGCCTTGGTTGCTTCATCTATACGATGGGATAACAACCTGCTGAGCTGACCACCAGGGCTCTTGTGGGAGCCCAACCCTGCTCCCCCTCAGACCCCGTGCCTGGCACTGGAGTCACAGAGATGCATCACCCACGTCTTTTTGGAACTTCTGCTCGAGTGGTGGAGGCAGTCAGGGAAGAAAGTGATGGACCCAAAAGGGAGGGTCAGCTAACAGGCTGGAGTAGCTCAGAGGATGGAGGGGTGAGGAGATCAAGGACTGCACGGATGAAGGGGAATTCATGCTCTGTCCAGGCATCCAGGTAGGGTTTTGCAGAGCAATGGATTCCAGGGGCAGGAACAAGGAGAGCAAAGGTATGGGGGGACCTCGGTCAAGAGGTCAGGCCTGTGGCATGGGTGCTAGTGAATGTGTGAGAATATTGGGGCAGACAAGACCAATGCAGAGGCTGGTGGGTCTATGGGTCACTGGTAACTCCCCATGTTATGGAATGGAATGAGCACTGATTTGGGAGTCCAACAGACACGACTTTGAACCTCAGCTCTGTGTGACCCTGGGTAAGTCACTTTACCTCTTAAGAGTCAATTCCCTCATTTATTTATTTTTTAAAAAGATTTTATTTATTTATTTTTAGAGTGAGGGGAAGGGAAGGAGAAAGAGAAGCAGGGAAACATCAATGTGTGGTTGCCTCTCACGTGCCCCCCACTGTGGACCTTGCCCACAACCCAGGCACATGCCCTGACGGGGAATTGAACTGGCGACCCTTTGGTTCACAGGCCAGCACTCAATCCACTGAGCCATACCAGCCAGGGCTCAATATCCTCATTTATAAAATTAATTGGTAATCCTTCTCTTAGTGCAGAGATAACACTAAATGAGATGATGCATGGTTAAGTGTCCAGCCTGGTGACCGGTACACAATAAGCACTCAGCAAGTGCCGCTGTTCTGCCCCTCCCCAGATTCCTGCCAACTGGGCTCTGCAGAAGGTCCTTGCCTGGGGATGGTCAAGAGGTATTTCTACAATGGCTCATCCATGGCTTGTGAGACTTTCCAATATGGTGGCTGTCTGGGCAACGGCAACAACTTCATCACTGAGAAGGACTGTCTGCAGACCTGCCGGACTGTGGGTGAGTTTGGGCCCATTGTCTCTCTGCATGCTACATCTCACAATGCTGTTCTCCCAACAAACCACCTGCCAATTGAACAGGTAGTTAAGAGAGGTTGTTCCAGGGGTGGAATTCCAGGGCAAGTTTCCTGAAGTCAGGAATTGCCATTTGGATACGGGCAACCCTAGGCAAGTTATCTCTTATCATGGCTCCAGTTTCGCAGACAGAAGAGACTCTGTGATCTAGATGAGCAGGGCCCCCTGGTTTAGGTCCTTTGCCTCAGGTCAGCCAACTGTAAGGATTACTAATGCTGTGTGCCTGCCTCCTACCCCACAGCGGCCTGCAACCTCCCCATAGTCCGTGGCCCCTGCAAAGGCTTCACCCAGCTCTGGGCATTTGATGCTGTCCAGGGAAAGTGCATCCTCTTTACCTATGGGGGCTGCCAAGGCAACGGCAACAAGTTCTACTCGGAGAAGGAGTGCAAGGAGTACTGTGGCGTCCCCGGTGATGGTAGGAGGCCCTGTGGGAGGCCAGGCTGCTGGGGTCCAGGTGGGAGAGCCCTGGTAGGTGGGGGCTAGGAGAGCTAAGTTCTGGACTCTGTACCAGGTGACCAGCCCATTCACTCTCTGGGCCTCAGCTTCCCATCTTTAAAATGGGGCTAAGCCCTAGGCCTTACCCCAGCTTGGATGAGGTACCTGGGGTACCAGGTAGAGGTGGAGGGTGTGCAGGGTCGTCTGAGGAGCACGGCAGAACAGCGCTGATGCTGGCACTCCCAGGCTAGCCACGCTGGGCAAGTGGCAACTTTAGCCTCAGTTTTCTCTTCTGCAAAGTGGAACAAGGTACCTACTTCCCAGACTTCACAGCGCCTCGCGCAATGACTGCCCAGCTAACAGCAGCTGTCACTCACAATGACAGTGGCACTATGACAGCAGGGCAGGCACACCTCACTTTATGGCGCTTCACAGACACCGTATTTTTTACAAACTGAAGGCAAGACCCTCCACCAGCGAAGAGATTACAACTCACTTTATTGTGATAGTTGCTTTATTACGGTGGCCTGGAACCCAACCCTCAATCTCTCTGGAGGAATGCCTGTTACAGCATTGCAGGGAATAGCAGCCACTTAAGATTACTGTGCCTTATTTCCCCACTGGGAAATGGCATCTGAAGTAAATCAGAAGAGGCAACAAATCAGATCATTCTCTCAGCAAGTCACTCAGCAAGCAGAAGTTTCTGGCCTCAGGCTCCCACTCAGCCCGAGCTGCCTTCCCTCCTCTATGAGGTGTACCCTCCCCTGACTGGCCCCTCCCACGGCCCACGGGTGGGCCCCACACCTGCTCCCTGAGCCTCTGTGTCCACAGGAGACGAGGAGCTGCTGCGCTTCTCCAACTGACCGGTCAGTCGAAGGCCAGAGGTCCAAGGCCAGAGGACGGCAGGGGAGCTGCGGGCTGGCGTCTGTCCCAGGGCCCCACACTGGGCAGGCCGGGCCAAGAGACCTGGGTTCAAATAAAAACCAAATCATAGACTCCTCCAATTCCATGTCCTGACTGTCCATTGTCACCTAAGTGTAAGGAGACGGGGCAGGACAGGCAGACAGAGCTGGGCGGGGCATGAGCCGCAGAGCCTTCCCAGGAGTGAAAAATGCGTGTGTTGGAGATGTAGTAGAACCACCCTCCACACGTGCGATGAGCTATGCAAATTAGGAAGCAGGAATCGCAGTTCTATTTACTCACAGAGTATAAAAGAGGATTGCTTTGTTTTGGTAAAGCTAGAAAAAGAGGGGAAAGCTCTGGGTACTTGTTTCTGGGAGAGGTTTGACCAGGTCACCAGCGACCCAGGGTCAGGATAATTGTACCCTCGTGTGACCAGGTGAGTCAGTGCCTGAAATAATTCCCCTGTCCTCTGTTCCATGGAACCCCCTCCAAAGCTTTACCTCATTCACAGCTGTGTCCCTAGCACCAGCTGCTGGAAACTGAAAAGCCTCAGGCTGTTTCCCCACCTGCCCTTTGCCCCAGAAAGAGACTGTTCACCGACCTTCACATCACATCCATGATGACCAGCAGGGCCCTGGACCAGAGCCAGGAGCCCTCGGTCAGGCTGGCTTCCCCTCCCCTCAGGACTGGCAGGCCACCCGAGGGGTCTCAGGCAACGACCTGGCCCAAGAACGCAACTCCAGCAGCCTCCAGCTCAGACACAGCGAATATACAAACATCCGATCTATAAACACTTCTTGCGAGCTTCGTCCAGCCAGAGCCCAGCTGGCTGCGGCTGCTGCTGGGAGGGAAGCCCTGCGTGTGCCCTGGCATGGAGAGCTGACCAGGGCAGCAGAAACCCAGGCAGGGCCAGCGCCTCTTCTCCATGGGCTGACCAGGGCTGGGGGCGAATTCAGTCAGGGGTCCTGCCCGTGCCATTAGCCCATCTGCGTAAGAGACCCACAAAGAAGGAAGAAGGCAGGACCTTCCACATCCTTTTCAGTTGAGGGGATAAACCCAGAAGCAAGGATTTGGGTATAGAAAGCTTGCACCCCCTTGGTCAGAACACATAAAGTCTCCCCTCCCTCTGTGTCCTCCAAAGTCTGGGGCGTGGAGAGAGGACTGTCCTGAGACACACATTTGGGGTCATGGCCAGGACTGTCTGGGCAGAAGTGAGTGGGGTCCAGGCACAGGGGGAAGTGACAGACAGGCTCTCCAGCCTGGGCCCAACAAATGGCACCACACCTTGCTCCCATCCACGTATGCCTTGCACACCCACGGCAGCTTGAAGGTGCCATTCCAAAGAGGGATCTTTTGAAGCGACCTGAAGAACAAATGCTTAAAGCAGAGGGTGTGAGCCACAGCTGTGCTGGGCAGCAGCTGGATGGAGTGTGAGGCTTAGAAGGCGTTTTTCACGGTTCTGAGTTCCCCGTTGAAAAACTGAACTTCTACATACAAACCTGGGTTTCCCAGTTCTCTACAACAGTAGGTTTCGGCAGCCCTGGGCCTGCACCCTGCCCATGCCCCCAGCTCCGCCCAGCCCAGAGGCAATTGTCTCCATGACACTTGCCAAGGCCTTCCCCACAAAAACTTCCCTTCGACCCAACTTCATCCCTCAGGGGTGCAGTGGGGGGTGGGGGAACACCTATGACCCCCAGTCTGGAGCCCTGATGTCCCCCTTGGAAGGCCCAGACTCGCCCTCAGCAAGCGGCTGCCCTGAAGACTCTCTTGATCCCTGAGTGGTCACACTCATTTCCGACACACAACAGACATGGCTGGTTAATGCATATCCTGTTTAAACCTTCAGACCCACAGGCTGGGCCTTCAGCCGGATGAAGGCTCTGGGCTGGGCCCGGGCCTTATCTGTGATGTTCTGAGGTGTGGGGAGGACTGTCCACTACAACAGGATTCTATCCCGACTTCTGTTTGAGACCAGCAGAAATTCCTTGATTAAATTTCAACTGCTCGCTCAGGGACGCCCACACAGTAAACTTCGCAGCAGGAAACGCCCACAGAAGGGTGGTTTGGAGGGCAGGGCTGGTGCCCCGGGGAGGCTGGGCCTGCCTGAGCCTACATGAGCTGTCACAAGCGCAATGTGATGGAATTTGTCCTGCTGATCGAGGAACCCTCTCCGAGGAGAGCGGCCTGGGTCTGGTGGGAGACAGGGATGCAGTGAGGTGCTGGGGGCTGGCATCCCATTACCTGAACACCTTGAATGGCGTCCTGGCAGCAGTAGGCCTGCTTCAGGAGGGGCTGTCACCCCTCCCTCCCCACTCAGGCCACAGCTCACCTTACAGGGGCGTCTTCTGTCTGATGTACCTTCAGCAGGACTCAAGCAAAGCATTGATGTGTCCCGGTCTGATACGTGAGGCTCTGGACGAGGCCCAGAGAGGGGCAGGTCCACCAGGGATGGTCCCCGTAGTTCACCGTGGAGGGTGTACGCAGCCGCCATCAGGAATCTGGCAAAGCCACAGACCCTCTTCCCCAGGAAACAGACATCACACACACGAGGCACAGGAATGAGTACTAGGCAAGGTAGACTTGGACGCATCCCTCAGGCACTGGGTCTGTGGGACTCAGGTGACTTCTGCCCTTTCTTCTGTGAACAATGATGCTGCAGGAGCCAGGCCTGTAGAGACCACCTCTGCCCTTGGCCACGCCCCGCCATCATGTATCAGACACGGCTAAGCGTGGTCTGGTGTGGGAGGTAGGCAATAGCTCAGAGGGGCTGACAACCCTGACCTCAGTGTGCCCCTCGGGAGGGACTCTAGCTGTCACCCCCAGGGAGCCCGCCTCTGGTCCATCTCTACTCACCAGTAGATGCTCCTAACCGGATGTCATGGCCCAGCCCCAAACCCAAGAAGTAGCACCACACACTGCCATCTTCCTAAAGGTCGTTTTATTGTAAAACCATAAATACAACACTGACATGAAATCATTTAAGCAACTGATCCTCTCTAACCATTAAAAGGGTGTCTTTTTGCCTTGGCATCGACTGACTGGGAAACAATGTTGCGAGAATTCATGGGGTAGAGGGGTTCTGAATTCTGGGCTGGGGCTTTTGGCGACTTAAGGAACCAAGTGGAACCTTCCTCTTCTCCCTGGGAATGTCCCACTTTTGGACAAGAACAGTTAAAAACAGCAACATTTAAACAGCTCAGTTTTAAATTTTATTACTTTGTAAAAATCTTTCCTTCTTCTGTCCCTTTCCTCCATTTGACATCAGTAAAAGTTTGAAACATCACGAAATTGATTTGGCTGTAAATGGAGAAACAGTACCTAAACAAAGCGAAACGAAAAACCCAAAGGACAAACAGAAAACCCTTAAATAAACCCTCAAGTTCGGTCTCGGGGGCTCACACATCACACAAGAACCGTCAGCTTAACCCCCCTGCAATGTGACTGCAGAGTTGTCGGATCCACACCGACGAGGAGACCGCAAACAACGCCTTCTCTTAATTAACACAGCAAGGGTGACACTAGGTAACTTTTTTTTTTTTTAATACAGTACATGGTACACAGGGTCCCAAGATGGCCCTGCATAAACCCCTCGTGGAGACTTGAGCCAAGCACTGGCTGTTTATAAAAATATTGTGTTGCTACAAAAGTATAAATTAATGCTACCGGTATTAAGAAATATTAAACACATAAAACTTATAAGGATTAAGAAAAATATTCATTAATACCTGTAGAAAACTCTGGCCTAAAAAAGATATTTTTTTGTGTTTGTTTTTTTTGTAAATTTTTTTTTGTATTTTTTTAAGATGACTTTGAGTTTCTTGCACTCGAAGAGCGACACAGTCCGATGTGCCTATGGTATTGCCTAGAACGTCTTCACTACTGAGAGAGGGTGGGGGTGCACGCACGTGGTTACTGAGTGGGGCGTGGGAGGAGGGGCACCAAGGCTTTCTCAAGATTTACCTGATGTGAAAGGATCACCAATGTGAAGTTGTGCGGAAAAGAAGGTAGGATCAGAAGAGAATGGAAAATAATTTATACTTTTAAAAAATATTTCGGCTTCAGGTGGTTGTACAAAACATTTTCCTGATGCTTGGGATCTGAATGGCCCTGCTGGGCATGTGCCCGGTGGGTCTGAGCCTTCAGCCCTGCAGGTCCCTCTGTCTCCTGGCTGCTGAGTCCCAGCCCCGTGCCAGTCTACGAGCTCGCTCACTGTCTGGGAACCTGGCTGCCCTGGCTGGGCGGGAGGGAGGGCCCCTGGCAGGGGCCGGCTGGCACCTGGGTTGTGGGAGGAGTGCCTCCTTTCGGCTGGTCTCAGACCCCAAGGTCTCTGGCCAACCTGGACTTCGGGAAGCGCCACAGGGATCTCAGGCCCGAGGCTGCCGTTGAGGCTGGGCTGCGCCCCTGTAAGGAACTTTGGTTTGAAGAGTCAAGGTGCCCAGTGGGACGCATTAGATGGGTAGGACCCTTACGGTCCCGATGCTGATGCCCAACTGCAAACCTAGCGGATCCCTCTCGATGCAGGAGTTGAATCTTTAAAGCGACACCGTGGTGATGGCAGTGGGGCCATGAATACGCAAACAGGATCTTCACCCCATCCAAGTGGGAGCAGGTACCTTGTCACACAGAAATCCCAGGGCCCCATCTGGGAAAGACTGGCCTTTATCAACTACGATCCTCAGACCCAAATGAAAGCCAAAGAAAAACCACATCATCCTCCAGAAAACCCTGAAAAGGGGAAGCCGGGAGGGAAACATAAGAGGGAAAAACACCGTTATCATTGGTTCACCATAACTGGCCTAGCAAACATTAGCCACAGTGAAGAGAGGGGCAGGCCCCATCCCAATTCTCCCACTGGCCCAGGTGGACACAGGGGGCTGGGGCAGGGCCGAGTCAGGAGCCCCCCTCTGCTGTCTCCAGGGGACAGCCTGAGCCTCACTTAGCCTCTGGGTCCTGTGTGAAGCAGCAGCCTGTCTAGGAGCCCTCCTTCAGGTACATCCCAGGGACACTGGCGCCGCCGGTTCCTAAGGCAAGGGCATAGCTACGAACCTACTCCAGCTCCAGGGGCCTGGATGCTGCCCACCATGCCCTGTGCACTTCCTCTTCCTGTCTCTGCAAGCACACCCCTCATGACGACAATATCCTGTCCCGGCCTGGGCCATTTCTCATAGGATCGCCCCTCTCCATCCACATCCCGGCTTCGTTTTAAACCTTGCTTGTGAATCTGTGGAGCCCAGAGGGGTGTGTGCTGTATCCTTGATGTCTCCCCAGGTGTCCACTCTCCAAGGAGCCTCATCCAAGTCCAGGAGGAGGCAGGTGGCCTCCCGCAAGCATAGGGGACTCCAACAGACAGTTCAGCTTCACAGTGGAAAACATGCCATGTACCATTTCTCTGGTATTTCTTGAAAGTGCAGGAAAGGAACAAACTAAAGAAGAGAACTGGCAGCCTGTGGACCTGGTGTAAAAAGAAATAGTCCTCCCTGGAATTCCGGAGCCCCGTAATTTCCCAATACACCATCAAACCCTTTCCCCAACTGAGAGCCGCTCTCTGAATGCCAAGCATGAGGTTGTCAGGTGGGCTGGCTGCTGGTGCAGCAGGTGGTCCCCCTCCCCCATCTTGTTCCCGGTTTCTAACTGCCATTGGAGGGAAACCGGGCTGGCTGACCTAGGCACAGGGAAGGGAGAATGGTGCCTGGCCAGGGGGCATCCACTCGAGACACCTAGGATGGCACCGTTGCTCTTGGTGGAGCCGAGACCCCTGGGCTACTTCAAGTCTGACGGACCACCCACGAGGCATGGTCCTGGGCTTTAGTGGTGAAGCCAACTGATCTCAGATGAGGGGCCAAGCCCCTGCAGTCTCTCCTTTTGGGTCTGGGTACAACAGAACAAAGACCGGTTCTGTCCTGGGAATCACATGGCTTGAGTCGAGTTGTGTCCAAGTCAGTTGGCGAATACCTGGAGCCGCCCAGGTTTCTGGTCAGCAGCTGCCAAGGGCCTGTGGCAGAAAGTCCTGCAGCAGTCACGGAAGTAGGAAGCAGAAGACAAAACCCTTCCAGAGGGCAATGCCAGGTTGAGTGCCTGGAGATGAAGTGGAAGAGTCTACCTCAGTCCTTTGGCTGAACTAGAATTGCAACAAGGTGGATATTGCTGTAAATGAGGGGGCCAGTGGCTGGGCCTGGGAGATCTTTGGGTTGTTAAGCTGTTGGCTGGGCAGGACCTACACTACAGGGATTGCTGTGTGGTACAGTCTTCCCTGTTGGCAACATGAGTTTCTGGGGAACCAGAGGTTGTAAGAGACAAACAGCGTCCTGCCACCTTGTTACCACATTTGGTTGAGGCAGCCCCAGGGGACAGCTGTCAGAGTGCCCAGTGGCATGGTGCCTGTCCTAGGACATTGAACCTGTCCTAAGGACTGAACTAAGGTGGAATGGAAAAACAGAATGGGAGCTGAGGCCTTTGACGTACAGATCTGGAATTTAAGTGAGACTTACTCAAATTTTCATTCTGGAGGGCAGACATCCGTGTTCCAAAGAAGATTCTAAATGCACATCTGGACTTGGTCCCTGATGGCTTTACGAGAAAACAAAACGCCTGTTTTCCAACTAACTGGCCTTCCAGCAGGGCCACCAGCACAGCCTGGCTCTAAGTAGAGGGAGGACGGGACCCGAGGCTGGTCCCACAGACCACACGAAGGGAGCGGCTGGGGTCCTCCTGCTGTGGTTCAAGTGCCCGGCCGGGGACCCGTCCCCAGCAGCAAAGTAAAGATGGAGGAACCGTTAGCTGTCAGCATCTGTCACTCCTCAGCAACCCTGCAGCCACCTTCTGGAAGGCCCCCACAGGTCTGACCGAGGTCTGCTGATACACTTTATGAAGTGACATCAGGTGACTGTCCAGTGTGAATAGAGGCTCTTATGGCGCGACCCCATCTGGCAATGTTGTAGAGGAAACACGTAGAATCTCCCTGGGAGAGGAAGTGGCGGGGTGGCTGCTGAGACCACGGCTTGCTGGAGAGAACGTGGCAACGGCCCCCTTGAATGAATGAATGCACTTCAGTATGTCCAAGCCTCGGAGCATCAGTTCTCATGAGGCAGAGCGAGCAGGTGCGGCCCCCAGGGACAGTGTTTTCACACCAACTTCACGTCCCACCTGCCACGGGCCACAGGGAGAGGACTGTTGTACAGTGCTTTTTGTAGTCGAGGTATCTCGCAGTTGAGTAATGCTTTATTACTAGGAAGGGATGGTAAAATGTGCCTTCGTGAACGGCCCCCCATAGCGGTGGTCTTCCTCAGCCTGAAGCCCATGGTGTGACCACCTCTGTGCCACAGCCACGGGCACCAGAGGACATGAGACCACCAGCACTTTATTCACAGAGAGGTGGGGTTGGGGGTGTTGATCACTGGTCCAGACGGAACCACCTCTTTGGGGGGGAGGGGCCACCCTCAGCATTTGGACTGAGTATATGGAAACTAAATTGCTCAAGGAGAGAAAAGCCTAAGGACATCTTTCACAGCATCAAGTTCAAGTGGCCGGATGCCATTCCACCCTCAAGACATCAATCATTTGGCCCACAAGGCAACATGCTCAACTATTGTCCTGGAAGGAGGCCCCAGGGCTGCGGGCAATGGAGCCGTTGGAACCACCTGGGGTCCTGGGGAGGGAGGGGAGGCCGTGGGTCTCTGAGGTGTGACAGACGTGAACAGGGATCAACTCAGGAGTCCCTGCTGAGCTGGAAGTGTCAGTGATGTGGCGAGTAGTGTAATGCACTCTGGGTATAGAAATCAGACATTCGCAGTACCAGACACAGTGAGCCAGGAGGGCGGGTCTTCCACTCACACTCAGAACTCCTAAGCCACATGCTTCCCTATGGCTTCCACCGAACCCCACACTTTGAAACCTGTGACTCCAACCCCACTCCTGGTCTCCAAACAGCACAGACAAGTTCATGGTCTTTGCTGTTCAAATACACGGAAACTGGACTGTACAGGGAAAGCTAATAAAAACCCTAGGAGAGAGAATATACCACTGAGATGAGCTAGTTTACAGTGTGACTTGAGGAACAAAAAGGGCAATTAAAAAAAAAACTTCAACATATAAGTTACAGACATTCAGTGCCTCCTAGCAGAGTCTAAATTAAATTTGAAAGAACAAAACAAAACAAAAAACAAAACGGTAAAAACTGCTAAGAAGTTAGGAGAAATTATTAACGAGTGGAGACAGCATCAATACTTCTCTGAAATATGCCTTTTTTTTTTCTTACATTAAAAAGCCGAAAAGTCAGCTTTATATTCTGAAAGTCTCCTTTCCTGCTCTGGGGAGAGAGAGGTGTGTTTCTAAGGCGGCCGCCCCGTGACACCCGAGGGGTCTCGCAGGCAGCAGCTCAATGCCCTGAAGGTGAACGAGAACAAAGTCCAGTGCAGAAACTGTCCATCTGATGCAGTCTGGAGAGTCCAGAGCAGGGCAGCCGGGGAGGGGAGGGGCAGGGTGCATCAGGGGCAGGAGGGGCTGGGGGAGGGGCGTGAAGGGAAAAGGGGGACCACAGGGTGAAGGACAGAGAGCGTCAAGTCACTTCAGATCTCAGCTGCCTGAACATTCTGCAACATCAGCGTCCTACCAATCTGCACACCTGAAAACGGAGTCGTAAAAGCCCCTTACTGAGAAAAGGAGGTGAAGCGTTTTCCCTCTTTCCCAAACACTCAGCTTTCCTGACAGGCCCAGTTTAATGCACACACGCCGACGAGCAGGCGTGTGTGCATGCACCAGGGTAGTATGTGTGTGCATGCGTGTGCGAAGCTTCTGTGGCCACGCAGATGAGCAAAGAGCCCCACGCCCACACAGGTGCAGGCGAACGCACACACATGCACACACACACTGAAAAAAGCACTTAAGTTTCCAGGGGGCATTTATAATGAGGTCCACAGTGTTTAGAACTTAAATTCCTTTTGTTTGCGACAGTGTTGTGTATTTTTTTCCTACCATTCTCTTCTCTTTTTCTCTTCTTTTATTCAGAAGTAACGTCTTAAAGCATGTTGGATTTCAGAAACATGAGCTTGTTCATATCTTCTGGACTGAGCAGTCGCCTCCTTTTGATTAGAAGGGCCTGTTCACACATATTCACACACCCACTCCTGGCCCCCACAGCCGGAACGGCGAGGAGCCAGAAGGCGAGCTTGGCAAGTTTCGTGTGCTTTTGGGTGACGCACGACCAGTACTGGAAGAGATCAGGGGTGGCCTGGAAGAGGGGCTCCTGCAGGTAATCGTACACTTCGCTCTTCCCCAGCCGATCGTCTTCCTGAGCTGTGGGGTTCTCACCAGTGGAGGAGCGGGGCTTCTTGGCGGTAGGTTCAAAGTCAGCCTCCTCAGTCCAGGACTCCTTAACTTCGTTGATGAGCTCACACACCTTGCCAATGATTTCCTCATGCTGATAGGGCGGGACAGGCCGCAGCTTCTGCTGTGGGTCCAGGATCATCGCCACCTTATGCGCTGGGTGCACCTTGAAGTTCTCCTTGAGGGCTTCCAGGAAGAGGTGGCAGAGCTTGCTGACGGTGCCTGCGTCATTGGCCTTGGCCGTGAACAGCTTCTCCAGCCTGACGTAGGTGGGCAGCACCAGCTGCAGGGTGGGCTGGCTCTCGTTGCTCAGCTCGATGACCGCCTGCTTCACTGGCGTCAGGATAGCCGCCAGGTTGCTGAGCAGGTGCTTGTTGAGGCTCTGGATGAGGTTCATCTTCTTGGCCCGGCTGTAGAACTCACAGATCTGCTCGTAGCGCTCGTGCACCAGCAGCAGCGAGTCCGTGACCGAGTTCCAGCAGGGCGGCGGCGAGGTCTCCTCCAGCGACCCGAAGGTCTCCTTCGCGAGGCCGGTGGAGCCCGCCAGGTCCTCACACACATTGAGCAGCTCGATGACCTCGTGCATGCTGCGGGCCTGCAGCGTCCGCTTGCTCAGCACGCTCTGCACCACCGAGTTCAAGGCACAGGCTGAGCAGCGGAGGCACATGCCGGCCTTGGAGAAGGCGGACGCGCTCACCCGGCAGTCCGTCACGTACACTGTCCTGATCTCCGACATCACAAACTCGGACAACACGTTCTGCACCCAGTGGTGCACCAGGTCGCCGCTGTCGCGAATGTCCGCTCCCTTCACACCCAGCACGTAGCTCTTGATGTGGTTGCCCTCGGCCTGGTAGGCGGTGAGGATGTAGCAGGAGTCAGGGCCGACACTCTGTGAGTGACAGGTGACGCCAATGCCCAGGCAGGCGTTGCTGCCCAAGGCACACGTCACCTTCACCTTCACCTGGTTGTACATGCGCGGCAGGTGCTTCAGCGCCAGCGTGTTGAAGTTGCCCAGGATCTCAGTGACCGAGAAGGCCCCGTATCGGGCACCACTATCCACCAGTGTCTGGGCCAGTTTCAGGAACTCCTTCCCGCTTACCACGCTCAGTGCACCCAGGTCGGCGCACATCACCCGCAGCAGCCGCTCTGCGATGTTCTGCCGCTCCTTCTCGGGGATCATGCTGTTGGATGTCAAACCAGTGGTCGTGGCTGGCAGGGGACACAAGGAGAGATGTGATCAACCCTGGCATTTGAGGTTCCTTGGTCTGGCAGCAGCCTAACACTCTGAGCATGTAGTCTTAGCAATTCTGAACCAATTTCATTGCCTAAGTCTCAATAGAGTAACATTCTATGATTGGCTGATTGATTAGTAATGCCTGCCACAGGCATGGGAATAGAACATAGCGATATATGTGCAACATACTTGCCACACGTGCTATTCACCTAGACTTTGCAAGTCACCTAGTCTAACCTCTCCCTCCTTATAGCAGTGGCCTCTAATAAAGGGATCTCTAGTGAATAAAACATGTGAGGCCACAGAGGCAAGAGCAGGCAAAAAAACCTGTGAGAGTGGATTCCAGTTCTGGTTCTGTCACTAATCTGTGCTCTCTGACCACAAACGGATCATCTCCTCTCCCCAGACCTCCCTTTGCCCGTCCCACGAGGTCGTAATTCACACTGACGAGGTTGAAAGGTGTGAAAGTGCTTTGGAAACTGTTAAGTGTGGTCTTCTGTCACCATGGGAGGCATAGGTGGTAGGGACGAGGGGCAGGAGGAACAGGCAGAGCAGGGTCTGGAGGTGCACAGGACAGGCCTCCAGCAGTGCCCTGGGCTCTGGCCCGGGGAGACCTACTGTTGTTGGCACTGTTCCTCTGGGCCTGGGGTTTCCACTTCTCTTCCACGATGGCAGGTGGCGACCGGGACTGGTTGGAGGCGATGTTGTTCTCGTTGTCCGCTGCGGGCATAACGGGGATAGTACGTCACCCTAAAGTGTAAGAGGCCTGTGGACGACCAGATGAGAACTGGAGCGTGGCGGGTGAAGGCACACGTGGCCTCTGGGCCTGAGGTCCAGCTCCAAATCCTGGCTCCTTCTTACACAGGGATTTTATGCTTGCGAAGCCTCATTTCCATCATGGGGAAAAGGAAGGTACTCACACAGATGTTAACACAATTGCTGGCAGAACTAACAGATAACATGGGAAGGAGCAAAGCACAGTGTCCAGGTGAATGCAAAGTTGGAATAAAGGCTGTCTCTGGGAGGGACCCAGGCAGGCAGGAGAAAGTGGCTGTTCCTGGCAGGGGATGGAAAAAGAGGGGCCAGCTCTTGTCCGGTTTCATCCTAGAAGGTGCCATAGCCCCGACTACGTCACATGTCATCTCCAGAACTCACAGCCAGCCTGTGGAGAGCACTGGTCAGCCCACTTTACAGGTGAGAAGACTCAGGCCCTGAGAGGGAAAGTGGTTCCGAGAGCTTAGAAATCAGGTGTGGCTATTCCGAAATCCTCAAACTGTAAATGCCAACCTGTCCGCTGCCTGGGGGTCCCCATGCCTCTTAGGGGGTTCCTGGGAAAGTCCCCACGCCGCTCCCAGCTAAGGGTCCTCCTCAGGGTCCTTTTAAAAGGGCCTGGGAGGAATGATCTCTGAGGGGACCTCCGCCTCACCAATCAGCTTATCCAGCTGAAGAGGACGGTTGCCGAGAGGGTCTGGATGCTGGCGTAACATCGAGACTGCAAAGCCTTGGGCCAGTTACGCAGCCATTGTGTGCCTGATTCCCTTACCTGTAACGTGGAGCTGACGTGGACAGAAGCCAGAGGGCTGTTTGAGGGTTAAGTGAGCTAATGTGTGTAAAACTCTTGGACTGCGGTGCGTCCTGGCACCAAGGAGTTGCAACCACGCCCACAGCGGCGCTACTTTGCACCAGTGATTCCCTTCTCTGAGCCTTAGCTTCCCCATCTGTACAGGGGGATAATGTCAGCTCCCTGACGAGCTTGTTCAGGAGGTCGGATGGAATAACCATACCTGGCACGGACTACTCGCTCTCCAAACGCTGGCGGTCTCAGCACTGTTACCGCCAACATGGGCCCCTGGACTGTTATGAGAGGCCAGACAGGGTTTCCCACAGCACAGAGAGAGTTTATTAGCGGGAATTACCCTGTGCCAGTCAGCAGCCTCTTAACGAGATTGGTGTTACTCGAGGCTGATCCCCTTATCAGCAGCACCACGAACTGCGCAGATCTTGACGTTTAATTTCTCTGTATGGAGTCAATCCTTTAATCCTGATTCAGCCCGCCTGGGCATCAGCCTGGCTCAGCGCTGGATTGCCTCCTGCATTCTCTGCCTGCACTGGACCAGAACAAAGCAGCCCAAAGCCCTTCGTGGAAAACAAGGGGAGATGCTCCAGGGAGGTGGGGCCACCAGGAGGTGCAGCCTTCATTTGCATTTTAATGGCCTCTGCCCAACTGCCTGAGGTCTGTGGAAGCCCAGGCACCCAGACTCTTCCCTAATTGGCCTCAGCTTCCTGAAGCTGGCAGAGCAGCAGGTGCCTGGCTGGGGTGTTGGAGGAGGCGAGAAAGGAGCTGGGTTGTGGGCTTCTCAGGCAGCGGTCCCTGAGCAGCCAGCCTCCCACCTGCTGTCAAGATGCTTCATAAGGTCAAGTCTAAATGTCCCGTACTGGCATTCCATGCCTTCCCTGGTGTAGGATGGTTGCTGGCAAACGCAAGTGGGTGGTGTGATAAGTGAAGAGGAATCCTCGGTGTGAGCGCAGCTGGAAATGGCAGGTTTATGTGTCCTTGTGTTAGTGATGGAGATGCTCAGAGAGGGGGACAAAGTTTCCTGCCCATGATCACAGGCCCTGGAGGCACACCAGAGCATGGAACTCACGTCTTGGCTGCCAACCAACTCTGTCCTGATTTTAACAAGTCCATTAGAAATAAATAATAAGCTTCCCAAAATCACGTGAATTGGTGCCTAGTGTACATCAGATACCCAATAAATACATGCTGAATGAATGAATAAGTGAATGAATGGATGGATGAATGAGTGCAGAGAGGTTACACTAACAGAACAGCACCTAGCCTAAAAGAGAGCCTAGCCCTGGACTGCCCTGTGCTAGTCAGGCAGACCTGGAAGACTGCACGGGATCGGTAAACCCGAGATACAAGCAATAGTAGTCAAAGCAGGAACAGCAGCAGCTACCACTACTGAATCACCGCACGGGTCTCACCCTGTTCATTTCCAATGCCTCCGGGGATTACTGAGGGCGGGTGCCAGGGGCAGCTAGCTGCCTCCCCCCCATTCCTGTTTCCCTTCCCTGGGCAGTGGCTCTGGGCACTTTTCTTGCCCCTGGAATTTGAGCATCTGTGACACGTGTCACTTGTCACTTAAAGTGGTAAAGAAGGAAGCGTGCTTCTCTCCCTGGTCACCAGTCACAGGGAGAGGGTTCCGAAGACCCAGGGGAGGGTGGAGCCATACCAGGAAGGAGCCTGGCTCCCTGAATCTCCACGTGGAAGGCCACCCAGCTGGGCCGCTCGTGCTAGGCGGTGATGTGACTGAGAACTATGTGTTTATGCTCAACATTGGGAATTGGGCACTCATCTGTTACAGCAAATGGCGTCTCCTTGGCTAACACAGGAATTAGACTAGCAATGGAGTGCTCCTGTGACGAACACCTAAAATCAGAGGTATCGGTTGGAAGGCAGGGTGGTCTAGAGTAAGGGTGTTAATAGTGCAAACTGAACAGATAGCAGAACAGCACATAAAAAGGCAGCCTGGACAGCCGACTGCTCTCTCTAGCTCCGCAGCAGCAGCCCTCCAAGCCTGGTCGCGGGGCTAGAGAGCGGCACAGCTGAGGACTCTTCAGAAATGCAAGTCCTCCATCCCGCCACCCTGGACCAGACCTACAACGTCCAAAAGTCTGGCCGGGGCGTAGACACCTGTGCATTACCCGGCCCTCCTGGCTGGTGACTGATGCCTCTGCACCGAGACAGGGCACAGGCCCCAGCTGCCCGGGCTCAGCCCCCTCGCTCGCTTCTCCTGCCTCTGCTCACCCCAATCTCAAACCACGCTCAGTGTGCCCCTTCATGTCTCTTTCCTGGCCAGCTCTTATTTGGCCTTTTGGCTCAGGCCAGGAGCCATGACCTTCTAGGAGCCTTCTTCAGCTCTGTGCCTACTCTCTGTGCACCCTGCCCCCAGGCTGCTATCCCCGCCCCCCAGAGCACGGACAGCCCCCACACCTCGTGTTATAAGGATGACTGGGGCTCCCTGAGGGCAGGTCCCATATCCTGTGAGCTTTTCCTGGGAAGGAGTGGCCTTCCCTGGGGCCCTCAGGCTGGCTCTGCCACCTCTGCCTTTCCCAGGGCTGAGGCGGGGGAGGGGCGGGCTGCCGGCTCGCTCTCTCACCTGCGTGGGACTGCATGTGCTCCAGCAGGTTGTTGTAGAACTGGAACTGGATCCCGCAGGCGCCACACGTGTAGGGTTCTGTGGGGAGAGAGGAAGTTGCCGTCTGAGGGGCAGAACGACCCCGGACGCCTTCCTGCTGGGCTGCGGGCAGATTTGGAACTGGGAACCCACACACACTGGGGCTCTGGGCCCAGTCTGACCTGCCCCTGTCCCTAACTAGTGAGGGGGAGGCTTGGGGCAGGAAGGATTGATGGAGAGAGGGGGACGTGCAGATACAGAGACCATCTAACGCAGTCAGGCAGCCATTTATTGAGTGCTTACTGTGTGCCAGGCACTGTTCTGGGCACTGGGGATGGGCTGGAGGAGGGACCAGGCACTCCCTCGGGCAGAGACCGTGTCTTACGGGTTCCACAGCCCATCTGTCTGCCTGTGGAAGCACATGGACATCACTGTTTGCTGAGGGAACCAATGAATGGATGAATGAACCAAAAACAAGGCAGTGGACACAGAGGAAGGGGAGGGAAGAAGAAACGAGAGAAAAGAGTCAGACATAGGGAAAGCCACAGAAAAGCAAGAAGCATGATAAGATGCAGAGAAGGGGAGAGGCGGAGGGCGATGGGATGAAAGGATCAGAGCATACAGGAACAGGACGAGAGTGCCCGTGGGCCTTTACCTCTTGTCTCTGTCCCCAGTACTTGAGTTAGTGCCCAGCAGAGACGAGGGAGGAAGAAGAGGGGTGCACAGGAGAAAAGGGTAGAGAGAGGAAGAGGATGGCTGACGCGGGGCTCAGAGGCAGTGTCCTGAGGCTGCTGTGGTGAGCAGGAACCAGGAGGTCTATGTTGCTGCCAGGGCCAAGGGCAGAGGCAGGCTGCCACTGTCAGGGCTCGGCCTCGTCCCCTGTCCAAACTCCTCCACCCACCAGCGCCGGACCCTCCTCCTCCTGCCCTGCCTGCTTGGGAGGGCGGCCCAAGGTCAGATGCTCTGGGGAGGCTCTGAAAGTGTGTGGCCACTGAGTTCACTCCCTGCCCTGCCTTGCCCTCTCCAGCCCCCCAGTGGGACCATCACTTACTCTGTAGGAGAGGGAAAGTATTGGAAATCAGGGGACTTGCAGTTTCTGCAAAAGAGAAACAGTTTAGCTAAGTCTCTTCCTGTTCTGGTGCTCTGAGATGACTGTCACTACTTCTGTGTTTAGTAAGCGGTGAGCCAGATGGGGCCCTCTGAGGACGGGGGCACCTGAGCCAGGCTCACAACCTGGGGTGGGCCTGGGACGCTGGGCAAGGCAAGATCAGCCAGGGCCATCCCTCTAGGACATGCTCAACTCTCAAAACCTGAGCCCACAGAGTCTAATGAGAAATGGCCATGTAGGGTGGGGCTGGTGGTGGCAGGGGCTGCCTGCTTCAGGGCAGGAAGCTGCTTCTAGGTCCTGGCACTGAATGGGAGTGCCTGGCACCCAACAGCAGAGCAGCCACAGTGACGGCTGTGCTTTTGAGGGCTTCTGCCTCCTGGGACTTCCCCCATGCTTCCTGGTATTGGGGGGGGGCTCAGCAGGAGGCAGCAGAGTGGGGCTGGATGGACGAGGCTGGAATCCTGGCTCCACCCCTGGCTCCACCGAGTACAAGCTGGGGACCTGGGGCCACAAGCCACTGCTCCTGAGCCTGTTTTCTCATCCAAAAAATAAACATAACACTGACCCAAACTTCCTCCCAGGGCTGGGGTAAAAACAAAAACAGATAAGACACAAACAGCTCTGAACACATGCCAGGCACATGGTAAGCGCTCAGTAAGTGGCGGCTGCCCTTTACACCATGCGTTCCCAATCCTGAGTATCAGCTCTGGGGGACGCAGAGGCAGGGGGTGCAGGCTCGCCAGCTGGACAAAGGCTCCGGGAGACCGCAGTTCCAGTCCTGACTCTTATTCCTGTGTGGCCTTGGGCAAAACTCTGGGAGATGCTGCTGGGTTACATCTTTCAAAAGCGTGAAGGAGCTTGGAAAAGTCAGTATGCTCTCCACAGTTTAAGGGATCACGCCAACACTCTTGGGGTTCCCACAGCACACCTCACTCCCTCGCTCAGGGCATACATCAAACCACTTCATTTACTTAAAAAAAAAAAAAAGAAAGAAAAGGAAAACAAGAAACACCCCACCACCTGAGCAGGTGTGTAATCTGTGCAGGACACTCGCTGAATGGCCACCAGCACAGGGACAGGGCTGCTACCCCCACTTCACAGTGGAGGAGAGATGAAAAGGCTGGCCCGAGTCACCAGCTCACAGGTGGTAGAGCGGAGGTCAGAACCTCGGCTACAGGTGGAAGCTGCAGCTCAGATTCCTGCACAGAAACCTCCCCATTCAGGTCTGTGCTCCCAACTGTTTCATAAGCCCCTGATGGACAGTCAAGCTGTGTCCATCACTTGTCTAGACCCAAGCAGGGCCCAGGATAGGCCGGGCACAAGCTGAAACCTACTATGATGAATGAAACTTCAACTATGTAAAAGAGTGTGTGCGTTACTTTAATATGACTAGTGTCAGAGTTCTTTTCTCTTCCTGCCCTGGCTGTCACTGTGCGGACCACCTTGCTGTGCTTTTCTCTGACAGAGGCTGCTGGTGACCAGCCATGGACCCGCCAGGCTGATCTAGCTCTGTTTGGGTAGAGTAGCCTTCCACTACTCAGTTCCTAAGGCATTCTCAGCCCTGCCCGGGTCCTGGGAAGGCAGCCACCAGAGGGCGCCAAAACACCACCATGAACCTCAGGCAAACCTGGTGGAGGCTGGAAGGGAACCTTTGGATGGTCCCTGGTGCAGAGTGGGGCCAGAACTCAGGGCCTCAGGCTACTAGGCCACAGCTCTCTCTCTACCATACCCCCTTTGTCTCTACTGGAACAAAACTGGCTACAATATTTACCCTAAAAACACAAAAATGGCCATTTTAGGCCCAACCCTCTGGGGCCGTATGAGTAGATGTTTCGTACTATGGGGAAGGGGAGTCCTCTCTCCGTGGGGATCAGACAAGGAGGGGCCATAGTCCCCGCCAGGCCCCTGAGGCCCAGAGGGATGTCCCTGGAAGAAAAGGCCCCTGGGCTTCTGCCTGGCCCTGGCCTCCTCCCAACACCACGGCCGCGCCTCTCGGAGACCCCAGCCCAGCAAACACCTGCTGCCGCCACTGCGGGTGGGAGCAGATGGCGACAGCGGCCTCTGCGCACAGGACACCTGTCACAGGGCACACTCACCGCTGGAGTTTTGGGAACTGCTATTCGTCTCTTCAAAGTGGTTTTGTGCTTTGCTTTCTACTCTCCGACTGAAAGCGCTTTCTGCTGGTTGGGGACAGAAGAGAGGGAGAGAAAATGATGGTGACTGACCAGCACCAGGTCCAAAGGCGGGGGCAGCATGCCAGAGGTGGCTCAGAGGCTGTGGCACCTGGGCACCACTCAGCCTCTGCTCTGGGGAGGGCCAGGCCCCAACCAGGACTCCCAGCTCCTCACGCTCAGCTGAGTTGCCCGATACCTTGTTAGGGCCCCAGGAGACTCCCTAACAGTGCTCAGAGGGGGCAGAGGTCCAGGGAGGGGGGATGGATGTGTGGGTGACCTGCCCAGGAGCACACAGAGGAAGGTCAGCCAAGACAGCAGGTGGAACATGGGCTTGGGTCACCCACCGTTGGCCCCTGGGGAGCCACATTTGTGACACTGAGTAATTTAGACCTGCGCCCACTAGTCCCCATGCCTGATTCTGCTCTCTCAGCCCCACAACAGACCAGGCAGGGTGACAGACTGTTTCCTGGCAGAGTGGGTGGGCCAGACAGTGAGTCCAGCTCCTCATGCCAAGTGGTCCCTGGATAGCAAGGAGGCGCCCTGGAGAGAAGGCGAGCCAGGCAGAACAGGGGCAGCCCCCCACCCCAGGAGGCCAAAGACCAGGTGAGGTCTGATCAGAGTTCACTGGGAAATGGACTAGCTCCTGAGTGACTTCTTGGGCATCTCCGCTTACAGGTGGCACTCTCCTTAGTGACTCACCTTCTCCCAGGCACTGTCTGGAAACAGTGGAGCACAGAGATAGCGTCCAACCAGTGGAAAACACCAATTCAGTGCCCACCCCTCCCCCAGCTGCAGAAGGTCCTGAGACAGAGCATCCATGCTAGAAGGGGACTCGGCTTTTCCAAACAGCTCGTGGCACAATGGGGGCGCTGGATGCTCCAGGAGAAAGACCTCAGGAATACTGAAAGCCACTTTGGGATGAGCAGCTGGCCCAGCCCCCTCCTTAAGGAGAAACAACGTGCACGAGGGTGTCAAAGGCCTTGAGCAGTTCAACTGAAGAGAGACCCATTTTGCTTCCTTTAACCCAGCCTTCCCAAATGAATGCAGCCACTGAAGCCTATTTTTTGATTATCAGATTCCTTAATGTCCCTTGGAAAATGGCAATTTCAGGAACCCAATTTGGGAAATGCCACTGTCGCCCAGTCCACCGCCCCATGGCGGCAGGGCAGGCACTCTGACTGCCGGGGCCGGGGATCCAGGCGGTCACTGGGGCGGTGGGACAGGACGCCAGAGGCGGCTCCCACAGGTCCTGCTCAACGCTCTGCCCCCTCCCCAAACACGCCTCCTGTCCGACCGCCTTTTGACAGAAGCTGCCCACACCACCAGGAGGACGACCCTCTCTTCCAAACGTGTCTACAGAACATGCAGGCTGAGAGCTGCACGTTTGCTGCCTTCAAGGAGTCATCTTTAAATTGACCTAGGGGAAAGGGCGGGGCGCTCATTTACTGAGCACCTACTATGTGCCAGGCGCTGATCCAGACGCCTTATACCCATGTTGTCCCTTAATCCTCCCAACAGCTCTGTGAGGTCCATGCCGTCGCTTCCACTTTACAGGTAGGAAAAAAGAAAAAGGAAAGTGAGGTTGGCAGGTTCCTGGGGCTGAACACGCCGCTAACCCTCTAAAACGGCACAATAAGGAGACTTTGTGCTCGAGGCAGACGCTTCCTTTTTAAGCGAGTCCTTTCTCCATCTTGTTCCTTGTGTGTTCAGAGGAAGAAGCCTGGCCCCTCCGCGGAGGGTTTTCAAGCAGCCTAACCAACTTACTGGTAGAACTTAGGACAACCGAGGTTATCACTAGTTTTACTCAGTTCATACTGCAAATTCTCATCAGCTCTCCCCGCCAGAGGCACCTCTGGCCGCAAATCAGTGGGGCTATGGCGTATGCACAGGCCCGCACACCCACACGGGAAGGGCTGTCTATTCCGGCATGAGGAAGGCGGTGGCGACAGGCAGCTCCACTGTGCAGGTTCCTGCTCACGCTGGTAAGCCCAGGTGTGAGCCCCCAGTCCCAAGTCTTCAGGTCCCATAAAGGCAGCTAGGAGCAAGTGCTGTAGCTTGCTGGATGTTTACTTGGGGACACTGAGGTCCAAGAGCTAACATAGGCCACACAGCCCCTTCCAGGCAGTTCCCTGCAGAAACCACAGAAGTAAAGACCCCCAGCCACAAGGTCAGGGGGAAAAGGCAACATTTAAAAGCCACGAGCCCATTATTTAGCTGAGCCAACATCAACCACCAATGAGCCCATGATGATGACCAGTCTGTTTCTAGAAATATCTAACGGCTATTGGCTCTTCTGAATGCAGTACCTGGAAATCCATTACATTCAAGGTTCAGCCCTTATTCTCCTTCTAGGATATGTAAGCACAATAAGCATATCTTCAAACATTTTCAAGAACCACATCCTTGTCCAACAGTATCCCCCCGAACCAAAGAGTAACGGCAGACACAACTAGTCCCTTGGCAGTAGCTCCAGTCCAGTCGACTGGTTCGCTGAACTCAGTTTGATCACTTGGATGTTTAATGGAGGGCTGTGGGCCTCCTGAAAGCAACTGAAAGGCCCATGGTTCCAGAAGGACCTCACCATCCCTCTATCCTACACCCCCCATACCCAGGCAGGAGGCCCAAGGCTCACTCCATCCAGTTATGAATCAGAATTCCTGATAACTGGTACTCAGCACATGCTGCGTCTTATCAGTTTTCCTGGGAGAAATGCGGGTGAACCTATGACTGCCTGTTCACCCTCCTGGGGTCTGAGACCTCTCTGCATGGACTCGGAAACACTGGAACCTGCATCCACTGGCTTCCTGCTGGGCTATGGCTTGTGGAGCGATTTCACGGGCAGTGCTAGGTAGAGGGAGGCTGAGAGCGCAGAGCTCTGGGTCAGCCACTCTGCTTCAGAGAGAACAGCTCTTCGTAGAGATGCATTTTTAGATTGGGGGATGCAAACTCATGCCACAGGGTGGGGGGTCCAGGCAGGTGACATAAATGGATGAACTGGGCTGGATGTGAGACGGACAACAGTGTGATCACAATGAGAAATGACACCTGCCACGTGGCTACTGTGTTGGTAGGCAGGAGGGAGTGGTGGGGACTGTGGAAAACTGGAGAGCACATGCTCTATGGAAGGAGGCAGCTGTGGCTCAGCCCCAAGCCAATTGTTGCCCTGCAGGAACGTGGGCCCTGGAATGCCAGATCTGACTTGTCAATGTCTGGTACAATCAAGTTTTACATAAAATTCTCTAAGGTTCAAATGTTGGCAAGCAATTAAAAACATTTTTTGAAAACACCGTAGGTTGTAACTTGGGAAAAAATATTCTCCTGTCTAAAAAAAAAAATGTTTGCAAACCACCTTGTACAGCCCTCTGATTTAGGATAAGAAAACTTAGACTCAGAGAGGTTAGGTGGTTCGTCACTGTCACGGGGCCAGCCAGAGGCACAGCTTGGACCCAGATACGCCCCAGAGAACTATGGGAGCCCCACTCTTGCTCTTGCAAGGGAACAATGACCCCGGGCACAGCTGTGGCAGGCGGGTGGAGGGCAGGGAGCAGAGGAACTGTGGGGTAACACAGGCCATCGGTACCTGCAGTTGCCTTGCTTGCTGGAGATCCCGAATTCGGAGTGCGGAACGTCTGGGTTTGGGTGGCTGGAGGGGTGCGGTGTAAGAGGGTGGAGCATCGGACCACGGAGGCCGAAGCTTTTTTCCCCGACTGGTTCGTCTGGGTCTTCGCGGCCACGAAGCGTGGAGTCGGGGAGACCTCCGGATGTGAACACTCAGAGCCCGTGTCTGGATCGTCCGGTGGCTCCCACCCGGGGGCGGTACCTGAGAGGGTCACGCTCTCAGTCCCCAAGAGCCCTGGGAGCTGGCCGAGGAAGCGGCCTCTCATGCCACAGACCCCCCTGCTCGAGGGCTGAAACCTCTCCTCGGTTCACAGAAGTAGTACGGGAGCCTAGGACCTTTCCCAGCTTCTCCTCGAGGGAAGCCCATTCCGCACATTTTCCTCCCATTGGCCCCAAAGGTGTAAGGCAGACAGGGGTGCAGAGGCTCAGAGGGGTACAGGCACTCCTCCAGGGGCACACAGCAGTGTGGGGTTGAGCCAGGATGGATTTCCCAGGCTCTTGACTCATTTCACTCAATAGTTTGCACTATCTGTTGGCCTTCTCACAGGGAATGTTATCAGACTGGAATTCCCATCTGGGTTTTCACCAAGAAAGAAAGAAAGTTTCAGACAGACCTGCTGACTGCTCTTGTAGGAAAAAAATGAGATATTTACACATGAGATATTTAAAAATAAGAGAACATAGTGGTCCCTCCTTTCTGTAAAGTTCAAAGTTTATCTGAAGCAAAAATTCAGACAATATAAGGATCCACAAAAAAGTAACCATGCCACCAAGAGGGAGAAGAGACGCCGGGGTGGGAGGGTTTCCCTGAGACCTTTACTGGGGGGAGGGGTACAGTGAATTTGCGGCACAGGGGAACAGCTTACTCAAAGGCTGGTGGAAATGAATGGCAGACGAGATGCAAGAGAGTTTGGGAAACCCTCCTCGTGGGTTTGAGTCTTAGGAAGCGAAGTGGAGACCTTACACTTCTGGCCATGATGGAGCAACTGGTGTAGGACTAGCTCGCCTCCAAATTCAACTGTGAAGCTGGACAAAATACATGAAACAACAGTTTTCAGACCCTGAACAGAAGGAGGTGCAGGACTATGAATCATAAAAGCAGACCTCCCGCGACCTCCATGACCACTCCTGCTCTCTGCCTGGAGAGACGTGGCGGGCCACGGCCCAGAGGTGAAGCGCAAAGGAAGCTCTGTGATCGCCCTGAACTGAGGAGGCGGTGATCAGAGGTCAGGGCTTCTAAGATGGCCAGAAGTTGCAGGGCAGAACAACAAAGAAGAGGGAATCAGACAAAAAAAAAACAACCCAAAACAAAAAACCCCCACCACCAACAAAAAAACCCTCCAGAAACGTGCAGAGGCTCCCCCTGAAGTCTTTGGCTGAATGCCAAGCTGATGTGTGCAGAGAGCTTCTGCAAAGCCTGGCTGCCAACAGCTACCGGGGTGCTGTGAGCTCAGTCAGAATTCAGAGGCTGCACAAGGTCAGAGGGTGTGTGAGTTCCTACCTGCCAGGGAGAAGGCGCGGCTGAATAACCCGGGCATTCAGCTGAGACCCAGAAGGGCCATGCCTTAGGAGGATTATTTTAACCCTAGCATAAAGATTGCAGCAGCCCCCCTTATCCACAGGGGACACATTCCAGGACCCCCAGTGGACAGCACTGAATCTTAGATATACTATGTTTTTTGCTACGCGTACATATTTGTGATAAATTTTAATGTTTAAATTAGGCACACTAAGAGATCAACAAGAATAATAAAATAGAGCAGCTGTCACAATACACTATAATAAAGTCTATGTGAATGCAAGCGGGGCATTGTTAAAACAAGGCTGATTTGGAACACAAGCCCTGTGACAGTGTGACGGTCGATCCGAGGGCCAAGAGGGCTGCTAAGGGCTGGGCAGTCACACGGCACGGACAAGCTGGACCAAAGAGGGGTCCACACTCTGGGAAGGACGGGGGAGGACGGCATGGGGTTCCATCACACTCCTCGGAACCCTGCACAACTTCAAACGTACTAATAACTTATTTCTAGAATCTTCCATTTGATATTTACTTTTTAAAATGATTTTTATTTATTTATTTTTTAGAGAGAGAGGAATGGAGGGAGAAAGACAGAGAAACATCAATGTGAAAGAGAAACATCAATTGGTTGCCTCTTGCATGCCCTGGCTGGGAATTGAACTGGTGACCTTTTGGTCCACAGCCCAGCGCTCAGTCCACTGAGTCATACCAGTCAGGGTGTCATTTAATATTTTCACACCATTGTTGACTGTGGGTAACTAAAACTGGAAAGTTAAACTGTGCATCAGAAGGGGCTACTGTACTCCAGACCTGCACCAACACAACTTAAAAACAAGCCTTTGAAATATCAAGGAAATCTATATTAACTGCCTGCAGAACAAAATCCAACATTTTTCAAAGAAAGATAACAAAACTCAGACACTCGACAACACTGTATCCACAATGTGCAGCACAGAATAAATACAAATATTCATCCAGTGAAGCAGGAAAACATGAATAATACTCAAGAGGAAACAAAGAGTCAACAGAACGTAGGAAATGATGACAGGGATAATGGAATTTGCAGATAAGGACCTTACAGAAGCTATTATAAATACACTCAAAGATTTAAAGGATAACATGAACATAATGAAGAAAGAAATGATGTAAAAAGGAACCAGGTGGAAATTGTAGAAATGAAAAATGTGACAGCGGAAATGAAGAATTCACTTGATGGATATTTCCAATGAAAAAATTAAGACACTGCAGAAGAATAGATCAGTAAACTCGCGGACAGGGTGCTTGAAATAATCCAAAGTGAATCACAGAGTGAAAACAAGGCTGAAACACTGGACAGAGCATTAGCTGGTCTTCAGCATCATCCAACCATCTAACTTACGTGTAAGTAAAGTCTCAACAGGAGATGAAAGAGAAATTGGAGAAGAAAAGTATTTATAGAAACACTGACTGAAAATTTTCCTTGATGAAAAATATACACCCACTGATCCAAGAAGCTCAAGGAACCCCATGCAAGATAAACCCAAAGAAAACTGTACACCCATAGTCAAATTACTAAAACCAGTAGTACAGAAAAATATTTAAAATAATCCAGAGAAAAAAGATATAGTCAGTATAGAACGACAATCAGAAAGATCTTTGACTTCTCATGAGACACAATATAGAGAATATAAACGAATGGCATTTGTAAGGTGCTAGAAAAAATTCTCAACCCAGAATTTCATATCCAGAGAAGATATCCTTCAAAAGGTAAAATAATAACATCTTCAGTTAAGAATGTCTTTCACCAACAGACCTACAAGGTAAGAAATGTTACAGAAAGTTCTTCAGGGAATAAAGGAAAATGATAATGGAGGAAATTAAGGTTTATACAAAGAAAAGTACAGAAAATAGCAAGTATGTGAGTAAATATAAAAAGCATTTTCTCATTTCTTAATTTCTGTAACAAATAATTGACTGTTTAAAGCAAAAAAGAGTAACTGCTGGGTTTACAACTTAGACTTTTATGGGTGAGTCTGTGTGATCCATACGCGTGATAGAAGACTCACTGGTCTGATGTAAGAACAGCAGAAAGGACAGGAGGGTAGGAAGTGGAAGGACACTGACATAAGGTTCTCATATTATGTGTGATACGTTACAGAAATTCGTGGCAGATTGTAATACGCCAAAGATACATATCGTATACCACAGAGCAACCACTAAAGGAGAGGTATAGATATAAAGCTAATAGAGGAAAAATTTTAAACTTTTGATTAACATTAAAGAAGGCAAGACCAAAAAAATGAACAGTGAGAAGAAATGAAGCAAACAGAAATACAACAAGGTAGTAAACTTAGATCCAACCATATCCCAAAATATATTAAACGTCAATGGATTAAACACTTCATTTAAGAGGCAGGGACTGCCCTGGCTGGTGTGGCTCCATGGGTGGGGCATCGTCTGGCACACTGAAAGGTCGCAGGTGTGACTCCGGGTCAGGGCACATGCCTGGGTTGTGGACCAGGTCCCCGGTTGGGGGTGTACAAGAGGCAACCCATCAATGTTTCCCTCCTTCTTGCTCTCCCTCCCTTCCCCTTTCTCTAAAAAACTAAAATAAGTAAATTAATTAATTAATTAATTAATTTAAAAAATGAATCTTTAAAAGGCAGGGATTGCCTTTTTAGGATAAAGGAGTAGGAATCAGCTATGTGGATGCACTTCAAGTATAAAAACACATATAGGTTAAAGGACAAGAATGGAAAGAGGTATACCATGCAAACGCTGATGCTAGGAAAGCTGCAGTGGCTACATTGACATCAGATAATGCAGATTTCAGACAATGGGTATCACCCGCTATAAACAGGGCATTGCACAATTTTAGAAAGATCAATTCATCAAGACATGATGATCCCAAGTGTGTGCACCTAACAATAAAAGCTGCAAAATACACGGATCAGAACCTGGCAGAACTAAAGGGAGAAACAGCACATCCACAATTAAAGTTATAGATTTTGCCTCTCCTCTCTCAGCCTGTGACAGAACAAGCCTTTTTTTTTTAAAGCCTGAAGAGGTGAAGAGATTTGAATAGTGTTATCAATCACTGGAACCCAGCTGACACTCCACTCAGGGAATTCTCTTTCCAACTCCTTCTATACGGCCAGCATTACCCCGATAGCCAAGTTAGACAAGGACATTACATGCAAAGAAAAGTGCAGGTGGGCTGGAATGTAAAATGGCATAATTGCTTTGAAAACAATTTGGCTACTTCTTGAAAGTTAAACCCACCTCCCCTATGATCCAACCATTCCACTCCCAGCTATTTACCCAAGAGAAAGGAAAGCATTTGTCCACGTAAAGTCATACACTGCAGTGTTCACAGCAGCTGTGCTTGTATTAGCTCCAAACTGGAACAACCCAAATGTCCATCCATAAGTGAATACAGGACATTGTGCTATCTATACAGTAGGTCCTCAAATAATATAATTTCATTCAATGTTATTTCATTCTAACACTGATGAGATGCAGGAACTTAACTCCTGTTGCATCAATTAGCCTATGGTAAAACTGGTTTTGTTTTACACTGTTTCACTTAAAATTTCAGAACCTATTGACAACTTGAAGTGAGAACTTACAACATGTGGATACCGGAGTAACACTACCTATCAGCGAATAGGGATGAAGGACTGATACATGCAAACACGGATGAATCTTAAAACAACTGTGGTGAGTGAAAGAAGCCAGACACCCACCCCCACACACCAATAAAAGAGCGCATACTGTAAGAGTCCATATATGCGATATTCTAGAAAATGCAAAGGAATCTGCAGTGATAGGAAGCAGATCAGCGCCTGCCTGTGGAAGGGGAGGGGGAGAGCAGGGACTCAGAAAAGGGCACAGGGCAACTTTTGGGAGTGACAGGTGTGTCCATACTCTTGATTGTAACGATGGTTTTGTGGGTGCACGTGTATCAAACTGTACACTTTAGACACAGGCACTTTATTACATAACAATACACCTCAATAAAAGTGTTTGAAGGACTTCACCGGAAATTTTTATTTTTTTTTGTTTATGACCATCATTAACAAACCACTGGTTGAGTATGAAGCCCTCTGCTAATCCCAGTTCTCCGGTTCCTCAGGGGTCTGCTTTGGGAGTGATATTAAAATCCAGGTAAAATTCTCGGAAATTTCAAATAAAGTAATCAGAAAACATGTTCTGGAAAGCAAATTAACTCTATAAACTACCCTAGGTCTTAAAGTAATTTAGATACCTGCTCAAGAAAAAGCTTCAAAGAAAGAAGCCATTTTTTTCTGACAAAAAAGAAATATCCCGGCAGTGTAACCTTCTTCAGTCTGACTTAGTGTCAATGTGTTTTAATAAGTATAGGCACAGTGACTTATTAAGGAAACAAAAATAAATCCATGTAACTCACATTATCAGAATAAAAGATAAGAATCATACAAGCACGCAACGGATGTAGGAAAAAACATGTAACACCAGTCCGCAGTAAAAACTTTCAGTAAACTGGGCACAGAAGGTAACTTCCTCAACTGGTAAAGGGCGTCCGTGAAAACCCACTTCAGCTAACACAGTGCTGAATGATGAAGACCTGCCCCTATCTCGGGAACGAGGCAGAGATACCCACTCGTTTCATCTATGCAACACTGTGCTGGGGGATGCTCATCAGTATAGGTAGGAAGAAAAAGTAGTAAGAACATAGGTTGGGAAGAAATGAAGCTGTCTTATTGGTAGATGGCATCAGTATGTACAAGGAAAATCCTAAGAATCTACAAAAAAAAAAAAACTATTAGAACTAATAAGTGAATGTAGCAAAGTTGTGGGTTACAAATTCAATATTCAACAATTATGTTTACATGTACAATGGTTGGAAAATAAAAAGTCACAGTAATGTTAAAAACCATGAAATGCTTAGAGGTAATATAATGAAATATGCGCAAGAGCTCTGTGCTGGAAAGTAGCAACTACTGCTGATGGAAATAAAAAGACATAAATACTTAGATATACCATATTCATGGACTGGAAAACAATATTATCATGTCTGTTCTTCCCAAACTGGTCTACTGATTCAGTGTAATCTTAAACAAAATCCCAGTAAGACACTTTGTAGACTAATGGTAGGAAGAATAATATTACAAGGAAAAACTAAGTTCCTAGAATAGACAAACACTCTTTAAAAAGGCCAGCACGGAAACCCTGAGAGTGCCTGAGCTAAGACTTGCTATCAAAGTCCAGCAAATGAGACCACAGACAAAGAAATCGGCGGGACAGAAGTAAACTCACTCACTCACATATTCAATTCATTTTGAAGAAAGGTCCCAATGCAACATGAGGAAAAGGCGATCTTTTCAACAAATGATGTTGGAACAACTAGATATCCGTATGGAATAAAATGGATCTCAACTCGTACCTCTCATCAACTCATAACTTGAAGTGGATCACAGACCTAAATGCAAAAGCTGAATTTATAAAGCTTCTAAAAGATAATAAAGGAGAATATCTTCACCACCTTGAGGCAGGCAAGAATATCCTAGGTAAGACCCACAAAGCACCAACCATAGGGAACAAATAATACATTAGATGCCATCAACACGAAAGACTGTTCATCAAAAAAGACACTATGAAAATCAACGGGCATGCGGAAGACTGGAAGAAAATACTTACAATATACGTATCTGATAAAGGACCTGGATCTAGAATATATAAAGAACTTCTACAACTTAATAACAAAAAGACAAACCACCCAACCAAAAAATGGGCAAAAGATGTGAATAGTTTCCAAAGCAAAATAAACAAATGACCGATAAACAAATGGAAGTGTTCAATATCATTAGTCATCAGGAAAAATGAGCACAAAGGAGCATGAGACACCCCCCCCCCCAGAATAACTAGAACTATAAAGAGCCCACTGCCACTGAATGCTGGCAGGAACATGGCATCCGTGACTGGTGGGAGGGTGAGATACTCCCCTCTGTGGCCCAGCAATCCTACTCCCTGGTACTTATCCCAGAGAAATGAACATGTATGTCCACAAAAAGCCTGTACAAGTGTTTTCATAGCGGTTTTATTCACAACAGCTTAAAACTGGAAACAACTCAAATTAACGAGCAAATGGCCAAATCGCTATTTTTTCACACAATGGCTTGGTAGTCAAAATGAATAACTGATACCTATGACAACATGCATGAATCTCAACATTTTGCTGGTGAAAGCAGCCAGACGTAAAGGAGTACGTACTATGACTCCATCGGTAAGAGCTGCTGCAGGCAGCCTAGGTCCCTCTGGACATTCTCGCCAGACCGGGGCTCTCGAGGCCTGGCCCTGGGTACCACTGGAAGCTGTCAAATCTAGCTCCTAATTCCACCCAGAACCCACGGACGTACAAATCTCTGGATCCAAAGGCCACTGGAGGGGCCACTGGTTAGCCTTGGAGAACCAGTCCTTTTTTGGATCTGGCCTAAATCTCTCATGTAATTTAAACATAGCTGATCCTAGAGCCCTCAGACTTCAGTGAGTAATAGAGAAGAAAGATTTATTCAACAGACGGATGCAGAAAGACATAGAACGAGAGTCCGTGACAGAGAGAAAAAGAAAATGAGGAACAGAGAAACAGTGGACAGCCCTTCAGGAGAAAAGCACCTAGACGTTAAGGGAGAAATCAGGGTGCATGCAATGTAGTCCCCGTGCTGCCCCATCTGACGTGACGCTGGACAGCTTCATGGTTAAGAGAATGGCCCTGGAACTTGCCTGCGAAGGTTCAAAGCCAAGCTCCCCCTCTTATTGACTCCATGACTGTACTCAACTTGTTTCAGAAGTTTGGGAGAAGAGCAGCCGCAGCACTGAAGGCACCCTCCAAAGACTGAAACCATGGGTGCAGGCTGGCCTTGCAACTAACACTGAAGTGCATTCTGGGGAGCATCCTCTCCAGGCAGCTGGACAGTTGCCCACTCACGGCTGCCAGTCCTAGCCCATGGAGAGAGGAATCCTCAGAGGGTCCAGGCCATGGAACTCAAGCCCCGCCACAGCCCTGATGACTTGGCAGCAGCTCCATTAGTGCGTCAAGCCCACCAAGCAGACCCTGTGTCCTCTCCCCACTACCTCCCCACCAGAACATGTGGTGGGAAATGGATGACCCATACACCCCCAGCCTCAGTGGCAGGATGGGTCCTCTAGTTTGGCCACACTAGAGGGTTTGGAGATGCCCAGAATCCAGACCCCTGGGCTGGAAAGACCTCAAGAACTTCCACAGATGGGAAACCCAGAAGGTAACTCACCAGTCAGAGGTTGAATAGGACAAGAAGCCTAACTCAGTTACGGACTTCAGACCAAGCTCTCATCCATGGGAGACCTCCAGCCTCTGCTGCTCTGCCCAGCAGGGGGGACTTCCTGGGGAAGCTGCCTGCATTGTCCTCTAAGTTCTGGACATCTTCCTGCCCACCTGAATGCCCCTGGCAGGGGGAGGGGGGGGTGCCACGTGCCTGTATTATTTTCAGGGCTTCCAAAGGGTCCTGGGCCTCCCAGACTGTAGGCATCTTAACCCCCTGCTGACCTTGCATAACCCCTTCCTGTCTCTGGACCCAAGCCTCCCCATCCAGAGAGTGTGGAGTGTGGTCCACGCAGCTCCACCCGGAGAAACAAAAGCAGGCATACCCCCACATCTGCTCCTAAACATCTGCTCTGCCAAGGGGGTTAAGCCCCACCCCTGTCGGGACTTTGGTTGAGGACTGAGGGCCTCCTAGCTCATCGTATGCTTGGGGTTGAAGGATGGAGCCTGCTCCAACATCCAGAAGTGGAGCTGAGAAATCAGCAGCATCAGGAGGATGGAAGGCCACTGTGTCCCTGTGGGAAGGGTCCTTAGAACCTTTTCCCTTCTGGGTCAGGAGAGGAGGGAGAGACTGGGGTCCTGCCCAAGGTCACATGCAAGCCCGTGACCTCATTGGGATTAACACCCAGAGCTCTGAGCCCTGATTTAGCACTCCTAGCTTCTTACCCTTTCCACCACTAAGGGCAAAGAGGGAGCTTGCCTGTCCAGTTGGCCATCCCTCGCCTGGTTTAGGCTCTGCATGGGTTCAGACTGAGGCTGCATCCTGTGATGCTGGCTTTGGGGGTGAGGATTCAGGAGCGTGATTCAGAGGTGCTTAGAAGATGTGGGGACAGGACTACTGAAGGACCTGGGTGAGTGGTGGCCACCCTCTGAGTCCACTGAGGGAAGACTCAGTCTTCACTGCCTTCAGGGTGGGGCTTTCCCACCTATTCTAGCTGCTGGAGTTAAGGTGAACTTCCCCCCGCCCCCAGCCCCGAGGTCACAACTGGATATGAGAGACCAGCCCAAACCAAGCTCACCTTTACTTTCACCCTCCCCTAGCAACACTCCAGAGCCCGGGCCTGTGGCAGGCCCGCCCCCTTCCCCCAACAACAAAAGGTACTCACTGATGGGGGCGTGTAAGGCCACGTGCTCCTGGTAGGGCGTGTAGTACTTGTACTGCTTTCCACAGAATTCACAGGTGTAATTGCCGGTTTCTGTCCAAGAAGGAAAACAAAGTGTGGGCCCAGGTGCCCAGCTCCCATCCAGAAGCAGCAGTGTGCTCCCTCCCCGCAAACTCCTTCTCATTCTGGGACAACAAACTAATTGGGAGCCCACTTAAGTCAACTACTACTTGAGTTCAATTCCGAGCTCTGCCATTTGGAGCTGTGTGACCTTGCGCAAATCTCTTAACCTCTCTGTGCCTCAGTTTTCCTATCTGTAAGACGGGGATAATAATAGGACCACCTTATAGGATTGCTGTGAGGATTAAATTTATATGTCAAGTGCTTAGAACAGTACCTGGCACACACTGTTCTCTTTCATCGCTCCACCCCCAAGCCCCGGTGCTCAGGAAATGTGCATTGACCCAAGCTGACCTCCAGTGCTAACCTGTCTATCAGCCCCTTTGCCCTGCCCTCTGCAACGGCCACACTTGGGTCCCCTCATCTCCAGGACCTTCCCGTGCCCCCAAGCACCCCCCACCCCCCAGCAGAAGAGGTCACTTCTTCCTCTCAGGTCCCACCAGCCTTTATTTTTACCTCTCTTTTGGGTCTGCCTAACTTCTTTCTTCTTAAAAATTTCTGATGTAATATTGTTCACTGGGGGAAAATTATAAAATACGGATAAATACAAAATTTAAAAAATAAGAAAAATTTCAATCATCTACAATCCCCGAACAAAGAGCAGCAGCTACCCCTTGGGTACACATGTACCCTGCAACCTACCCCAGACCCCACCCCTCTCTCCCATTATACTGACATCACCTGTCTGGCTCCTGCGGGCCTTGAATCGGCAGCCCTGATCTATATCCTCTTTGTAACCTGGTGCATTCAATCGACAATACTTTGTGGACATCTTGCTCAATCAATAACCTTCGATCTCTACTGCATTCATCGGCTGCGTGGTTCCCAGTGGACTTCAGAATCTGCTGTGCTAGTCTCCTACACCAGGGGACGTTTAGATTCAAAAACATTTCCCTTATATATAAAAAAAATGCTGCGAGCCACATCCTTGTAGAAGTTTTTGCACATTTACTCATTAGTTTTGCACATCACTGCAAGATAAAGATTAGTGTGCACAATCTTTGCACATTATTTCCATGGGATACATTAAGGGCCGTGCATTTTTAAGGCTTTTGATAACCACAGCACCAACTACCTGTCAAAAGGTTGGGCCAGTTTTTGTCTTAGTCAGAAAGATGTGAAAATGACTGTTTCCATACACTGTAGCGAGCGTTAAGTATTATTATCTCCCTAAACTGTGCCTGAAAGGGGAAAACATAACGCGCTGCTGGTTTGATTTTCCACCTCTTTGAGTCCTACGGAAATCGACTCTTCCTCATGTCTAGTTACAGTTTTCGTTCATGACTTTTCTGAGTTTACCACAATGTTTCTATAGACATACTTACCTTTTCTAAATCGCTAAGAACTCTGTAGGTTAGGATACCGACATTTTGCACATTAGTTACAAGTACTTTTGGTCAAATTGGCTTCTTAATTCTGTTTATGATTTTTCTCACCCAATATAGAAACTTTGAATCTTATTTGTCTACTCAGGAGATCCCAATCTTCACTGTGAACGACCCTGGCACAGTGCTTCTCACTCACAGTGAGGTCCCCGGGCCAGCAGCATCACCATCACCTGGGAACCTGTTACAAATGCAAATTCTTAGGACTTGACCGAGACACACTGAAAGAAAAACTCCAGGGATGGGCTCCAGCAACCTGTGTTTTAATAGACCCCTTGGAAAATTCTGATGCACGGGGAAGTTTAAGAACCACTGCTCTAATATTTAATTATACAGTTCTATTAGTGCGCCTGGCATGAATGTTATTAATTCTTGGTAATTACTTTGTCAGGTCCTCCTTTCTACTTGTTTGCCTGTGCTTAAAGACATTTCCCCGGATGTCCCTGTCCTTTCGTTCGTTAAACGGTACTGTGCTAAATGCCGGCACAAAGTGTTGAGCAAAAAGAGTTGTGGTTCCTGCCGTCACAGCGCTTACAGTCTGGAAAAGGAGACAGAAAACATGAAATAATCGTACAAATTTAAAGCTGCCACCATGCTGGGTGCTCTTAAAGGAGACATGCACAGTGCTGAGAAAATTCTAACAGGGAATTCAATTTAGTTAAGGAAACACCAATGCGTTTCCTCAGAAAGAGAAAAGATAATGAATTAACTAGGTATGTCTCCAATAAGCCAATAATAATTGGATCATTTTAAGTTAACCTGAGAATCTTAGTCTTCTAATACAGAAGAGCATGCCATTTCCTTTTCTTGCTGTAATTGATTTGGTTTCACTTGTTTTATGATTTTTTCCCTTAGGCTCCACCCTTCTGGTTTGTTTCCTTGAAGTTTCACTCGTTTGATGTATAAACTCTTTTCTTTGCCTTTTCATTATTCTCCAATACACTGTTTTGGACAGTATGTATGTTTTTCCAAATGCTGTAATCAAGCAGGAAATGATATGCTCACATCTCTTACCAGTGAGAACGGGAGTTTAACTGAGTGCTTCTCAAACTCCAGCATGTATAAGAATCACCCAGAGAGATGGCTACAACACAGGTTGCTGGGCCCCAGCCCAGAGGCTCTGACTCCGCAGGCTGGTGGGAGCCCGGGGAATTCCTGTCGTGAGTAAGCTTCCAGGGGACTTGGAGGCTGCTGCTCTGGGGACCACGCGATGAAGAGGGCTGCTTTAACCAACCTTTCCTGTATCCCTCAACGTTTCTCCCTTCTTGCATTTTTAAAACTCACTTTTAACATTTTAGAATAAGCTTTGCCTTTTGCACTCAATTTGACAATCAGATCTGCAATATTTTAAATTTACTTCTAGTTTACCTGGCTTTGGTATTCACCACAAGTGCTCTTGTACTGCGAATTATTTCTTCGTAATTGAGCCCTTAAGAGTGCTCTACCACTCAGTTCCCTGGAGTATAACTTCAAATAATTTCTTGAAGATGAGTACACAGGAGATACAGTATGTTTTGAGTTCTGGCTTTTTTCCTTTACACCTAAATCACAATTTGTCTAGACATAAAATTCTTAGATTACAACCTTTTCCCTTCAAAACTATTTTCATTACAAAAAAAAAACCCCAAAACAAAAAACTATTTCATCACCTTTGCCATTTCGTATTGCAAAGAAGACTGAGGCATGTCCATTGTGGATTCTTTTGTATGTAACTGGCTTTTTTATTTCTAAATGGCCACATAATTCCTTTCTTTATATTTATAGTTTTGAAAAGTCACTAAGATGTCTTTAGTTATGGGTCTCTTTACATTCGCTCTACCTGATCCATGATGAGCCCTTAAATCTGCATACATAGATCTTCCTTCAGCTGAGCAAATTTTTCTTCTATTATATCTATGAAGTACTGCTTTTGTTCCCCTGGTACAGCATCAGCAATTACCAGGAACTGCTTCCCCATTCTCCACATTTATCATGATTTCTTCTTATCCTCTCCTCCATTCAAATCTGCCCTTCGCATCGTCAATTCCATTTCTATAGATCGGCTCTGCTCTTCACTCCCTATAATGGAAGTCTCAGTTCTGTTCTTGTCTTTTCAGCTTCTCTGCAATCCTCTCTCAGCTCATGCCTCCCTCTGCCTTTTCATCTCATCCTGTTGCTTTTTCACCACACAACTCGGGCTCCTTTTTCACAGGGTTCATGCTGTGGGCTGAATCATGCCCCCCATAAATTCAGATGTTGATGCCCTACCTCCCAATGTGATGGTGTTTGGCCAAAAAGTGATCTCAACAGAACCCAACCATAGCTGGCACCCTGATCTTGGACTACCAGCCCCCAGAACTGTGAGAAAACAAATTGCTGTTAAGCCACCCATTGATACGTCAGCCCAAGTGGCCTAAGACAGGCCATAGAATCAACTGTGGCCGTCAGACTGAATTTTCTTCTAGATTTTGTGGTAGACCGTTTTCAGAGGTATGCTCTTCCCCCAACTCTCCTAAATTCTCTCTGTCTCGTTATGTGGAATTTCATAGTTCCCATGGCTTGTTTTTTAATTTATTTTGCAAGTGAGTCTTCCTGATCCACATGTAAAAATCAAGTGACCTATACACGAATGCAGACTTACTCTGTTTCAGCAGACATGAACGAACTGCTCTGAATCCTCCCATTATCACGGTAGACCATCGTGGTAGTAATTCTCAGATCTGCAGCTGGAGAGCAAGCTGCCACAGAGGACCCCTTAGACCAGCTCCTTCTGGCAGGACTCCTCTGCTCCTTCACGCCTTGGGCTTCCTCCTCAAGTCCCTAACTCTCTCATTTGTTCAGCTGATGTGAACGTGGAAGGCATACTTCCCAGCATGCACCGCGACCAGGCTGTTTCCCTCTTCCCCCACCTACAATTGCTACTTGTGGCAAGTAGTCCTGTCACAGTGTACAGTCCCTCTACCGGCTCCTCCTACTCTACACATCATTTTCATAGTTCTGTGGCATTGGCCTACTTAAAAAAGTGGCAGAAACCCAGGAAGCAGCAGCATTCTTATCTCACAAGGCAGCTCCTGGGTGGTAATAAGGGACAGCCTCACACCGTTCTAGCAGCCTCACTTCCACGCGTCAAGCTTAATTTTCTCAACACACTTCCCTACTCCACGTCATCAGTGATAATTCCTCCCTGGTCCTAGCATGGGTTTTCTGTAAGGCTTAGCTACTGATACACAGAACAAGTTTCATCTTGTTCTGCACCTTTCTGGGTAATTAATAGGCACCACTTATTTAATGCTTCCATGTAAGCTTCTCGGATTAATTCCTTTATAAACATAATCTCAGCTCATCTCCATGACAATCCTGAGAAGTGTTTTATTGTCATCACCCCGTTTCTGAATTAAGGAAATGGTGGATTAGAGAGATTACAGAACTTGCAGGATGTCACGCAGGGATTAGGTGTGAGCTGGGACTTGTGTCTGGGATGGCTCTAAAGCTCTCCTCCTCTACCTCTTGGCAGCGCTGCTCATTTGTGACGCCCTGAACGTGGGCCAGGTGCTGGCTGGACACGTCACGCATTCATCCTGCAGAACAGATGGACGTTCTTGCCCCCAACTTGCAGATCAGTCAGAGGAGACTCAGAGTATAAGCAGCTAGTGAACTGGTGACGCCGGCATTCAAACCCGAGCCTGCTGGACCCGAAGCTGATGTCCATGATTACAACACCAGGTAAGAAATGGACAGGCAGCGCTATGCGGAGGCTCCCTGTCCTGGGTCTGTCTACGACTGTCTGACTGTCCGCCACGGAACAGGTCTGATGCACATCAGGGTGTTCTCACAGTCTACCTTCTGGCAGTTTTCGTGTTGAGGATTTCATCATTTTCTTTATCTTCGAGATAATTTCAATGTTACTGTTTACTGAATGTTTACTATGCATATCACAAGCAGTGTGCTAATCACTTTACAGATATTATCACATCTGCGGTTTCCTGAGTGCTTTAAGAGTAAAAAGCAAGCAGAGAACCATCCCCTATGAGGAAATATGAATAAGAGGCATAGATACATAGAACAGACTGACAGCTGTCGGAGGGGAGCAGGGATGGGGGGAACTGGATGAAAGAAGGGGAAGGGAGAGAAAAAGAACATATATGCATGACCCAAGGACATGGGCAATGGGTGGGGACTGCCTGAGGGGATCGGGCTGGGTGGAGGTGTGCAAAGGGAGAGAAGTGGGGAAAGAAGGGGCAACTGTAACAGCACAGACAACAAAAATTGGAAAAAAAAAAAAAAAAGCAAACAGGGGCCCAGCCAGTGCCTTCCAAGGGCCTGGGACCAAGCTCCATCCTGAGGTGCACGGGCTTCCCTGGTGGGCTCCCTCGATTTCTCTTCCGTCAGATTTCCACATCCTTTCGTTCTATATGTGTGTATATTTTCGCAAGCTGCCTTAATCTTTACTGGGATCATGCAGAGTCAATAAAGGTCTTTCACAGGGTAGAGAGACACAGGATGTACAGAGAGGGGTAAGCAAGAATGTACATTTCTGAAGGACTGGACCAGATGAGACCATTTGTGAGATGCTCACCACCCACCCCCCAGCCCCAAATGGTCTTCCTAAGATGCAGATCAGATTATGTCCCTTCCCCATTTAGTACGCTCTTCCCAGGCTCAGCTCTGTCTAGTCAGGATTAAGTCTAGATAACTTTGTCCAGCATTCAAGGCTCTCTAAAACCTGAACGTGGAATGGATTTGCCTTTCCCTGGCTGGTGTGGCTCAGTGGACTGAGCACCAGCCTGCGTACCAAAGAGTCGTCGTGGGTCTGATTCCCAGTCTAGGGTACAGGCCTGGGTTGTGGGCCAGGTTGCCAGTAGGGGGCGTGCAAGAGGCAACTACACAGTTGATGTATGTTTCTCTCCCTCACTTTCTCCCTCGCTCCCCCTCTCTAACAAATAAATAAAATCTCAAAAAAAAAATCGATTTGCCTTTTAATTCCCAGAAAAGTGCTGCTCTCCTGCCTTCGAGTGGGATGCAGGGGCTCATTTCCCAGCCTGGTTCCCGCGCGGAACCCTCCTGGACTCCCAAGCTGGGACAGGTATTCCTGGCACCCACAGCCCCCCGTGCTTCTGGATTTGCAGTAACTATCACTTCAGTAAGCGGGCCTCCTCCTTGCGTGCATCACCCAAAGGGAGGGCCACATCTGTCTTGCTCACTGCTGCGTCCCCACAACACTCAATACAAGTGTGCTGGGAACAGGCAGGTCATGTGCCTGCCTCCTGCCCTCAGGGGTTTATTGGGACAAGGACAGAGCATCTCCCTATCTTTCCCATGGACATCTCCACTGGCTGATAAACCCCTTCGGATGACAATAACGAGTTATTTTCCGAGCACCTATTATGTACCAGGCACTGTGCTAATTAACAGGTGATTGATATCCATGATCTCATTTAATCCCCCAACAAACCTGTGGGGACATGTCATCCTCATGCCACAGGTGAGGAGCCGAGGCTCAGGATGGCTAACAGACTGCCAGGGCACCAAGCATGTGCTACCTTCACTGTCCTGACCTTGACCCTGTGCTGTTGCTTCTCAAAAGCTAAATCTTAACACTGACTGACCCATTTGACAGGTAGGCAAAGTGAGGTACAAGAAGGCCAGTGGCTCACCGGCCAGGGACGTTGCTGCCAGATGAGCAACTCCACCCTCTTCCAGCGGCGGAACTCACCTTGCCACCCTCAGCCAGCCCCCTCCTGTGTCCCCACCCAGCCCCCACCCCAAGGAGAGGCCCGCATACTTGGCCCGATTTTCTGGAATGGTTCCGGGGGTTCCTCCTTCACCTCTTCAGTGGCCACGACACCTTGGTCGAAGGGGTCTGTGGGAGAACACACGGCCCTTAGCGCCCTGGTGGCTAGGTCTCAGGAGCCCAGTTGGGGATCAGAGAGGTGGCCAGCCACCAAGTACTTACCTGCCCGATTCTCGGGGGCCCCTTCCACACTGAACACTGTGTCCGGGCAGGAGGCAACAGCCACAGAAGGAAAGAAGCAAACAGGAGCCTTGTTAGTCCCTGCCCACCCACAGGTGCCTCTGCCCACTGCTCCCAGCCCCTGTCCAGGTGAGCTTGCCTTTGGGGCCTAGGAGAGCTACCCTGGCTAGTAGGGATGCCCCGGAAACCCAGGGGCCACAGGGCAGTGCATTCCAACCAGGACACACCTGTGTCCCCATGTCTGTTCCTCCCACAGCAGGGCACCTCTGCCCTTCCATCCCCCACCCCAGCAGGGGCAGGCAGGCACTTCTGTCTGCTGTGTCTGGACCATCAGTACCCATCTGAGGGGCCAGGGAGACATCAGGAGGAGATGAAAACAGCAGGCAAGAGGAAGGATGAGCCAGTAGGAAGTGAGCCTGGTTGTGAGGTGGGCTGGGGGCAAGGGGGCTAGAGAGGGGCCCCAAGATCCTTCCCAGGTCTGAGACCCTATTTCTAGGATTCTTAAGTTTCTAAAAACAAATTACATAAATTTATTGTTCTAATTTCTAACTCTATAATCTAAGACACTAAAACATCATCATTCATTTTAAAAAATTGGTTTAATTTCACCAGAGCATGTGAATACTAAATATAAAATCATATAATGAACTGATATGAAATTGTGGGTATTAGACTGATTTTGATCTATAAAACTGGCGATTTCACTTGGGTTACTCTAATCAGAGGTATACGTGGAAGGTAATGGAGACCTTTTCTCCCCCGGGATCCTCAGGGGTTGGTCACTCCCCTCATGGTCTTGCCCCTGCATGACCTTCCTCTGGGTTGGAGGAGGGAGGGAGGGCTGAGGGAAAGGGGGTCCAGATAAGCAGCCCTAGTGTTGGGGCGCTCTCTTTATGTGACTTGCTCCCAAGGAGTAAGGGGCCTAACTTACCATCCACTGCGTGCAGGTCTCGGTGCTCCTGGAAACAGCTGTAGTATTTGTACTTCTTCCCGCAGATGTCACATGTATACCTGAAATTGTCTGTGGGGAACATGTGGTTACCAGGGCTTCAGTCACTTGGGGTGGGATTTGGGGGGCCAGCTCACCTGGCCTCAGGAACCAAAGAAGGAACAAGCTCAGACTGGCCCCAATGGGTGACTTCATGGAGAATCAGTTCTGGGGGGTGTTAGGGGCCCTCTACACAAGGGGACTGAGAAGCCAACTCCCAATCCCACCCTATGGGAGCTCAGCTCCTAAGGGCAGGTCATAGCTGGCCCCACAGCTAAGTGGGGCTGGGGAAGGCAGCTTCGGAGAGGGGTTCCAAGGACCCTGGCCTCCTGGTGTTCACGTGCTGCCTGTTCCCTTCCCCTTGAGCCTGGGCAGGACCAAGTGACTTCCTTCTAATGAAGACAACGCAGTAAAGTGACATCCCTTCTCTGTCCAGGGATGTCACTTCTGAGATTAGGTTACAGAAGACCCTGACTTTCTGTCTGGCTCACACAGTCTCTCTCCCTAGCTGGCACGCTGTAAGCTGCCCCACAGAGACTACCTGGCAGCCTCGGTGAACAGTGGGGAACCGAGGCCCTCCGTCCAAGAGCGTGGGAAAGACCAACTCTGCCAGCAACCATTGGAGTGACTGTGGAAGCAGCTGCTGCTCTGGTTGAAATCCAAGAGGAGACCATGACCCTGGTCGACACCTTGACTGCAGCCTTGCATAAGACCCAGAACTGGAGGACCCACTCCCAGATTCTGACCACAGAAACCGGGAGATAATCAGTGTTTGTTGCTTTAAGTCGTTAGGTTTGGGGGAAATGTGTCAGATAGCAATAGATAACAAACTCAGGGCCTGAGTCTGGATAATCCCTAAGTCTACCCAAAGCCAGAGGCTGGACTCACACCGAAAGTTGTCCTCCGCACGCTGGCAACACTCTCTAACATTTGCTTGCACACACCTTGCATGTGCACTCCTTGGGCTGATCTAGGGATGGCCCAGCCACCCCATCCTTCTAAGGATGCCCAGCACGGGGAGGGTGGGCAGCTTGCCCAGGCTACACACTGGGGCTGGAAACAGCCAGGATTCAAGTATTGACTTAATTCTAAGCCACGGCTGAGTCAGGGTGCATGGCTCTTCCCTGTCCAGCTACCCTCCACCGCTGGGCTGGGGCCCCAGCCCCTTGGCCCCCGTCTGCTCCTCAGCACCCACATACAGGATCTGATGAGACCCCTCCATGCCAAAGCTGCAATGCTGGGCAATTCTGTGTGAAGGTTTCTGGCCCCTATGTAGCTGAACTTTGGGACACAGATGACATCAGTCATCTCCCCACCTCTGCCTCCACCTCGTGCACTGCACCTGCAGTCTCTGAAAGTGCCAGGTACCAGGGCCACAGAGACTAACTGGCCCCCAAGCGAGGTGTGCACACAGCCTTGGCACATGCAGACACTCCGAGGGTGGGGGGATCAGGCAGGGTCCAGCTGGCCACCCTACCACCAGTCTCTACCATCACACCTGAACCAGCCAAGGGATGGTGTGGGGGGAAGGCCTGGTCCTGCCTGACCTCACCCAGACTGCCAGACAGTGCCGCTCCACCTCAGGATTCAGTGTCCCCTCTTCTCCCTAATTTGAGGGGAGGGGAGAGTAGTAGATGACCTGAATCCTGGGGCCTTGCCCAGGCTGGCGGTTCTAGGATTCCAAGCCTGGCTCAGGCTTCTATCCTGTTCCATGGCCAGGAATCCAGCTTAGACAACGACCTCCCCCATCAAGTCCCACCTGAACCATAATCCTCTCTAGGTGCTGGACACCTGGGGAACAGAGGTGGGTAAGTCAAGGCCACCTGGGGTCTGCGGGTTCCAGATGGGGCCCTGCCCCTGACAGTCCTCTCCCATACCAGCCAGTGCGGGTCACCCCCTGCAGCTGCCTGCCCCACTTGCCTTGTCCCTGCCCACACAGCCTCTCCAGCCAGCCAGGCCACACCCACCACCTCCAATCCAATAGGAACCCCTAGTTTCTGCCACTGAGAAGTGCCCACCCAGCATGCTGTGTCGAATCCCACGCCACTACGTCTCAAAGGGACAGGGAACACATTCTCAGACCCACCTAAGGCAGGACTGGATGAGGACAGGAGAGCTATCCCTAAAGAAAGAATGTGAAACCACATTCTCAGAACTGCCAGGGAGCTGGGCGTCTCTGGAAACAGCACTGCAAACCCACTCTGGGAGGCAGGCTCTGGAGGCAGGCTGCCCAAGCTCAATCCCAACTCTACAGCGCACAAGGGCGACTAACACCAACATTCCCCTAACCTCCGCCCCACGGTTTTCTTCTCTGTAAAATGGGGACAACAGTTCCTTCATCTCCCGGAGTTGTAATAAAGAACAAACGAGTACAATGCTAAGGGAATCGATGTGACAACAGCAAGAGAAGTAGATGTGAAGTCAGTCTTTTTGTTAGCTGAGAGACGGGTAAGCCGGTAGATGCCTCTATGTAGCACTATAATTTTTCTTACAAAGAAACGGAAGATTCCTGGACTAAAGGTGTGAGACCTGGTTTCTGTGCCCACCTCCACCCCTAACAAGCTGTATGACTTCTCTCTGGGTCTCAGTACTCTCATCGGCACCACGGGTGGACTGGGTGGGTGTGCCTTCCTCAACAGGACACTTTGGCTCTAGGACTCTAGGGCCAGACTCCCGTCACGAGGTTGGGGTATGAGGACGCCAGACTCTCTGAGTGGGCACTGCTGGCCTGGGTCAGGGCAGGGTTGCAGCACTGGGAATAAAATAAAGCACGCTGGCCACGGGGAGAAAACGCCACAGGAAGGAAGGGAAAAGTGATGGAAGGACTAAAAATAGCCCTGGGGACAGAGTCCTTAACTACCAGCGGGCCTGCGGGAACAACGGAAGTTAGAGAGAACACAACACATCATTGAGGGGCTGCCGGAGAGGCCAGGGGCCCAGAATAGCTGAGGAAGGAAAGATAAATGGGGAAGATCTTGAAATGGGAGGCTGACCACAGGCAGACCATGGGAGCTGGAAGAGAAGGGAGCTATTGAGAGAGAAGGAGCCTGGGGCTAGGCTGGGGCGCTCGGGAGGAAGGGCAGGCCTTCGCCTCTTCCAAGACGTGGGCCCTCCGGCTGCTGTCGATCAACCCGAGCCCCGGGTTCTCCTCCAGAAAGACTAAGGTTGAGGATGAGGAGGGTAGCCTCAACCCTGCCTGCCTATGACGAGGGTTAGAACCCAAAGCAAGTGGATGCGGAGGTGTGCTTTGGACCCAGTGCAGTCAAGGTCCTGCTTTAGCCCCAGACGCCTATTTTGGATTTTTTGTTTGAGGGGCTCATGTTTGTTTATATGTTAAGAAATGTTTTTATGGTGGTGTAACAAACATGTAGGACAGGAGTTCACGTCTGTGCAACATGGCAGAGATGAGCGGTTGTGACAGATGTCTGGTGGCCTGCAAAGTCCCAAACGATCAGTATATGGTCCCCTACAAAAGTGCGCTGGCCCTGAGGCAGAAAGAGCACAAACCCTACGTGTGCAGCCTGTTCCATTTTTGCAAACCCGAAACCAGCGCCCAGCTCCAATGTCGGGGCCCAGAGGCCCCTTCCTAAAGGGAACCAGGATTCTGACTCTTGCAGCGCGACTTCGTGTCCCCACTTCTGCACTTCCTGCAGGCAGATCTCAGAGGGACCTGTGCGCTGGCTGCCTTTGCTCCTGTGGTCGGTGGGTCATCCACGCTGCTGTGTGGGGCTCTGAGTCTTTGCTCCTCATTGCTGTACTGCAGTCCTTCCTGTGGACACTCCATGACTTACTTATCGCTGTATCTAGCTGGGCACTCGCTCGGGAGGTCTCCGGTTCAGAGCTGTTACAACTAGTGCTGCTGAGAACATCCCAGTTCACAGCTCAGGGTGGACGTGAGCGCACATTTCTGCTGGGACACACCTGGGAGTGCGTGAAGCTGCTGGGTGCCGCAGCTCAGGGTTGTTGGGTGGGGATAGCTCCACCCCAGCCTGTACCCCTCTGGCTGGCTGCTCACCAGGCCTGTGAGTTTGGATCTGGGGGGAGGGCTAGCAGGGCCTGTGAGCAGCAAAGAGAACACTGTCCCCAGACGGCAAGGCCCTGCACATCCCAGACTCCGGGGTACTGCACCCCAGTTCACTGGTGCCCATAGGTGCTTAAGAGATAACTCTCTGAAGCAGAAGTTCCCAAGTATCAGCGATGGAGCCCAGTCCATGGAGGGGAGTCAAAAGAAGAGAAGAAACTGCATATTCTGGGCCCCTCTTAGAGGTACCTGTGCAGCTTGCCGATGAAGGGCCTGAGAAGTCTGTAGCAAGAAACACGTTCATCTTAGCAGAACTCAAGGTTTCCCCAGGTGTTTTGGCCAGAGAACCCTTTACCGACAGAACACCTATTAGCTTCCCTAGAATGAGTATGCCTTGGAATACACTTTGGAGACGGCTGTTTCAAGGTACCGTGTTACAATTCCATAAGGACCCTCTGGCCCCAGAGCCTGGACCGTAACAACATGTCTCTTAGAGGCCATCCGGGCCCTGCTGGTTGGGGAGGGGACAGGATGAGTGTCTCCTCCTTCCACCCCTGGCTCCCTCACCCTGCCCCCCAAAACCCACAAGGAGGGGAAAATACTCACTGCCTTGGGAGGCTCCCTCCCCTGAGGTGGCTTCAGTGTCTGTGAGAGAGGGAGAGGGGGGAGGAGGAGAGGGAGAGAGACAGAGGGAGGGGGAGAGAGAATGAATGAGAAGGAGGTGAGGACGCTGGACCAATGGCCGGGCACGTGAACCCACTACAATGCACACAGGGACACTGTCTGCAATTGACGATGCAGAGAACTGAGCCTCTCAGTCCCTCCCCATGCCTCCTGACCTCAGTCAAGGCCCTGACCCAAAGCCTTTTCTCCCTGCCAGCCAGGCTCAGGGAGGGTCAGGCGCCAGCCCTCCTGTCCCCTCAGTTTCAGTGTCCTCATCTTCAGAATGGACACAGCCACCTGCCGCCACTCTAGGCCCATCATGGGCAGCACATGAAATGACACTGGGCAGCAATGACGCACTCTGGGAGGAAGCAGGCCTGTGCGGAGCAGGCAGGGGGCCTTGGTGGCAGAAGCCTGGTAGCATGTCCTGCAGCCCCCTACCCCTGTGCACTCTCCCATGTAAAGGAGGATACTCCTCTCCTCCTCGGAGTCACCCAAGTGGGGCCCTGGCAGAAAAACGGGCAGAGAACAGGGAGGCGTGGCCCCTGAACTCCGCCCGAGGGACATAGCACTCACCTCGGTGTGCGCGTACATGGGTCTGGAAACAGTTGTAATACTTGTACTTCTTGCCACAGATTCCACACTCGTAAGACCCTGGAAAACAGGAAAGAAAGGGACTGCTCAGCCAGCACCCAATACTGGCCCCACGTGGCCCCAATACCCGCGGTGATGCCTCCAGGGACCACTGACTCTGCCTCAAGGGGGCTGAGCTCCTCCAAGGGCCACCTTGTCCCCAGTAAGCAAGGAGGCAGCAAGGACCTGCAGAGGCATCGCAGACCTGGAGGTCAGGAGGCCTGGGTCTAGTTCCAGGTTTGCCTCAACTCTCTGAGTGACCTTGGGAAAGTCACTTGCCATCTCTGGGCCTCAGTTTCCAAATCTGCAATATGGAGGAGGCAACTTCTTTAAAAAATTTTTTTAAAAGACTTTATTTATTTTTAGAGAGAGAAAGGGAAGGAGAAAGAGAGGGTGAGAAACATCAGTGTGTGGTTGCTTCTCACACGCCTCCTACTGGGGGCCTGGCCTGCAAGCTAGGCAATGTGCCCGGATGGGAATCGAACTGGCAACCCTTTCATTCTCAGGCCCACACTCAATCCACACCAGCCAGGGCAGAGAAGGCAACTTCTTTAGGTAACTCTCATACTTACTCCCTGAGGAAAAAGGAGACGAAGGTCCTCCTTCACAATTAGGAATAAATTGCAACCATGTAATGCACTCAAATGCATTAGAAGAATTTCTAGCTACTTGTCCCTGCCAGGATGGGACAGATGTTGAAAGGACAGGCTTCAAATCAGACACATCTGGGTCCCTGTCCCCGTTCTGTCACTTACCAACAGCACAACCTGGGTAACTTCCTTATTCACACTAAGCCTCAGTCAGTGTGTTCACCTGTAAACTGGGACCCCACAGGTGTGGCCCTACACAGCCCCAGGAAGTACACGGGCCTACTACAGACGTGTCTGACAAGCAGAGGACCCCCTCCTCTGCGGAGGGCTTGTCTTGTTGCCTCAGATGTGCAGAGATAACATGGTACAAGCACCTGACCCCAGCCCTGTGCTGGGTCCTTCCCCCCAGAGTAGGCAGACTGAAAGGACCGAGTTTCCAGCAGGCATATTTCAGACACGTCAGAGGCAGAAGAGCCCACCACGCAGAGCACAGGGCAAAGGCCCACAGCAGGAGGCCAAGCAGAGCCCAAGGGATCCTGCCATCCCTCATGTACCTGACACCACCTGGGCCCTGGCCCCATCCTTTCTAACACAATGGCCAGGGAGCCGGCATACATACACAGGCCCTGGCCCCACTCCAGGCTTAATGTGCTAGAATAGCTCAGGCTAGTGGCCTAGGAATCTGCCTTCTCAAAAGGGTCCCCAGGGCATCCGGATGCCCAGCCACCAGGTATGAGAATCACTGGTTCAGATGGAGTCTCAGCGCCATCATATTCCGGCCAGGCCTCAGTCTGTCTCCGCACTGGGAAATGTGGATTATGCCAGGGCACCGATGTGAAGACTGGGAGAAGCAGGAACGGTGTTCCCACCCGAGCCCAGGTATGCAGTCAGTGGATGAGGTGTCCGATTAAGTCAGAGAGCACTGGGCCTGCAGTCTGACCCTCAGCTCTGACTGCCACGCCCTAGCTGGTTGATCTCAGGCACAGGCCTTTTCCGGTCTGTACCTCAGTTTCCTCACTTGAAATACAGGACTGTGATTCCTACCCTCATCACCGAGGTCAGGGTTAAGGAGGTACAACATGAGAGTTGGCTGGTGGTACTGTCACCTGACTACGGTGGGGCACGGGAGGGAATGCCATCATCCTGACACCAGTGTGGAATCGAGCAGCCCGTTACCCAGCGATTCTGTGCGTCTTGTCTCACAGGGAAGAACGTAACCAGTGCAGGGCAAAGATCAGACTTGTGGATTTCTTTGTCTTTAGCTCCACGATTGGCACAAAGCAGGGGCTCAATGGGTTCTACTCATCTGTCCCCGAGTAACAGTAACCCAACCCCACAGACACTGTGTACTCCAGGCTGGTTCAGTGGGCTGCTCAATGAGAGGCCTTCTGGGGACTCTCAGCGGAGGCAGACACTTGTCCCCGCTGCCTGACTTCCTGCCTGTCATGCTTCCTCACTCTTGGGTTCCCCAATTACCTTTTTGTCCTATGTCACCGTCACTCTCTACTAAGCACCAGGTGCTGCACAGGCCTGGTCTCTGACCTCAATGCACAGGTGAGGAAGCTGAAGCTGGCCAGGTGTGCAGGAACCTGCCCGCCTCACACCGCCAACCAGTGGGAGCAGGGTCCGGACTCAGGCCCCCCTCACACACTTGCTCAGTTCATCCTCACCAGCCCAGCAGCCAAAGGCAATCATTACCCCCATTCTCAGGGGAGGGAAGTGGGGGTCGGAGAGTGACACATACTGCCCAGACCTGTCTAGATCCAGAGCCAGCGTGTGCACCTGCCATGCAACAGCCCCTGGGGAAACACCAAGAGGAGATGGCGTTTGTTTGCATTAACACTTACCGAGGACACCCAGGTCTCACTTCTGTCCTCCACCTTCCCAGAAGTGCCCATGTGGTTGGGACAACTAAGCACCCACTTCAACAATGAGCTTCTAAGTTCTAAGGTGGCAGGTAGTCCAAGGCTGGGGCTACTCAGCTCGTGGTTTTGGAGGAACTGGGCTGAAACGCAGCCACCAGGCTCCAGAGCCATCCTAATGCCACCATGCCAGGTCTCCTCTGGGTGTCAAAGGAGCTGTAAATCCCTTTCCATCATGGGGCTCCCCAATGCTGTAGGGCAGCAGAACCCCCCCAACCATGCCTGGTACCAGCCCAGGACTCCCAGAGCCCACTATCAAGAGGCATGGACAGCACTCGAAGTGAGCCTTTCCCCTCCCCCATCCTGCTGTCACTAGTAACACAACAAGGACCCACAGGCACTGACCAACAGCGCTGTCCAGCACTTTCCACAGCTACTGGCAGAGGCCCTGGCTTTGCGCCCTCCCTGAGAGCCCTGGGCAGGCCAGGTGAGACCAGCAGAGGCCAGGGGAGTCTAGTGCCTGCTGACAAGGAAGGGGGAAGGCGCAAACATGGAGCCGGCTATCTCATGAGGACAAAGAACGTGGGTAGCAACCCCCGACTCTCATTTGCACCCAGCTAGCTCCCAATAAGCTCAGACACATTTCAGGACACGTGAAAATGCAACAAGGCAGATATCCAGAGCAGATGAAGGGGAGAAGAAAAACACAAATGGGGCCAGACAGAGCGATGGCCCCTCACAACGGGCAGTCTTGTACTTAGCGCGGAGCATCATAGCGGCTGCGGCTTACAGATCAGATGCTGAGGAGCAGCCAGAGCCTGCTGGGGGACAGGGGACCTGGAGAGGTAAGTCAAGGACAAGCAGGTTTCCTGAGGCTCTCCAGGACTTGGCCTCAGGCCAAACATCCTCTGAACCAGGATGTTCCAAGCAGAGAGAAAAGCCCCTAGGGATGTGTGGCCACAGGCAGTTTTAAGATAACCAATCCCCAATCATCAACTCCCAAATGCATCTTTCCCAAAATCAACACAACGGAGAACAAGGCAGCAGGCGGGGGAGCTGGTTCTCCCCTCCTCCTCCCCTTACAAATAAGACGGTCGTCTCATCCACCTGATCCTGCCTCGGTGTCCTACACAGGGGATGATCATCTCAGGGCTCCCAGCAAAGGTGTGATCTGAAATACGCCATCGGACTCAGAAAGCAGGGGGATCTACTGACTGGGAACAATTCCTCTCGTGAATTGAGTGTTTTCTGAGTCTCAACAGAATTGAAGATCTAACGGGGTCGTCAGAGGAGAGACCATGGAAAATAATGTCTGATGAGAGACCCCCACGTAATCTCCAGCAGACTTGGAGTCAAAGAACTGAATGACACAAAACAACTACGAACTAAGCAAACAACTAGACCAGGAACAGAGTCACAGAAATGGAGCTCACATGGAGGGTTATCAGTGGGGACAGAGGAGGGGAGAACGGGGGAAAAGGTACAGGGGATAAGAAGCATAAGCGGTAGTTACAAAACAGACAGGGGGAGGTTAAGAATAGTACAGGAAATGGAAAAGCCAAAGAACTTGTATGTACAACCCACAGACATGAACTAAGGGGGGAAATGATGGTGTGGAGGGGAGCAGGGTGGAGGAGAATAAAGGGAGAAAAAAATGGGACAACTGTAATAGCATAATCAATAAAATATACTTAAAAAATACTTAAAAATGTACTTAAAAAAAAAGAGAGTGACATTGTTAGTACAAAACTCCACACCTCCCCAGCTCCTTGGTTAGGTGATCGAGCTTTCTAAGCACTTAACACTTAGGAAAACCAAAAGACGGGAATTAAATTAATGCCAAATCCTGTCTCATTCAACATATAAGAAATATTAATTCACAGAAACATGAGCCAATTGAAAAAGAAATAAAGCCCCATCCATTTTATGAAAAGGTGCATTTTCGATAATTTTTTACTTGTACATTTATGATTGCTCTAAATTTGTTTTTGGCAAGTTGTATGCTAATAATAACTCAACCTGGAAAAAAAAAACGTTTTAAAATATAGAGCTTTATGAGCCCAACAAATTTTTTAGAAATTTCTATTTCAATTTACATACATCTTGTTGTGGGAGATGAGTGTGAAACGGTGATCAATAAAAGACTCTCAAGCATAAAAAATATATTACATTAGGATAAAACCCTGTGAGGGAAGTGGACTGGAAATATGAGTTCAAGGAGAAAGAGGAAAGATGTAAAATTTCTGACTGTTAAAGATGGGCCCGTTCCCATGTCTCTTAAATGGATGATGGTGGACGGCGAGGAGCAGCGGGGTTCTGATTATCCTGGACACGTCTAAAAGGGTTCACAGTTTTATTTCCAAAGGCCACATTTTTTTTACACAATACTCCAGAAATTATATCCTCTGTAATTACTTAAACGTTGAATTAAAATGTAAGATGTCAACTCAAAAATGTGAGTGAGAATTTCTCAAAATTCTTTTAGAGGACATTGAACAGAAGTGTCGAGCCATCGGTCCGCTATTCTTACCATCCCAGAGGTAACCCCAGATGTGCCGACATCTGAGGCTTCAGCTAATACCTCTGGTCTCTGCTTTGCATTTTTGTCCCCTTTTAAAAACGCTTTCCTACCCATTCCTTCACTCTGCTCCCAACACACCTACTGGCAGGTTTTAGGGTACCCACTGATCAACCAAGACATTACGGCTCAGGGAGGTTTGGGAGCCTGTGCAAGGCCCCCCGAGCAGGACGCACAGCCAGTGTCTTGGCTTAGAGCCCTGGGGCCTGTTCCAATGGGGACGCTCCAACTGAGATCCCTTTCCCACCTTGGACCTCCCGATGAAGAGCCTTCATCAGGGACAAGATGCACCTGGGAGGGTGGCCAAACCCCCTCCTTTCCGAGTGGCTGCAGCGAGCGCTGAGTGCCGGTTCTGGCAAGCTGAGGCGCCAAGCCCTGCCAACAACCTATTGAAACTAACTATCAGCTGGCACTCTGAAGTAGGACCTGGCGCCTTCGCTGCTGGGTTTGTCACAGACCAAACCCACGTGGCCTTGTCTGAATGGCTGTCTGCTCTTTTGCTGCTCCTTCCAGAGCTGTGGCTGAGCTCCTTCCTCCGCCTCTTCCTCTTCCTGCCCCTCCTCCCTGGGCAGCCCATGTGTGGCAACACCTCCACCCTTTGGTGCTCTACATTCACTGCCTAGAAACATCCTTGCAGGATCCAGTCTCCCCCTCACACACCCCGACTGGTGACCCTCTCTGCTCACCCGTCTCCTGGATGGGAATGCCTTCCCTCACAACGTTCCACCCGGCTGTGGTTCCCATAATCACAAAGTCCCTCCTTTTAATGAGTTGAAATCACCTCCTGGTAACTTCCTCATATTGGCTGGGGCTATCTGGAATGTGTCTGCTCCATCCCCTCCCACCAAAATACTTAGATTCTACCATCTGTCTGGCCCACAGCACCCCTTCCCTGGACGAAGAGCCCTTAGCTCTCCCCTGAGGCTGCTCCCTACTCTGAGCTAGTTAACTCTCTGGAAGTAACCTCTTGGTTCACCCCCTCATCTGAGGAGGAGTCCAGCTGGGCCACTCGCCCCCTCCATGGGCTCCTCAACCACCACTGGGGAGCCCTGACCATCAGGTCTCCAGGCCCCCGGGGCTCTCCCCGGGCTCCTTCTCATGTAATGTCTCTGGATTAAGGCCCAGTAGTCTCACAGCACAGAGAAGAACACCCACTGCTTGGCATCTCATTCTGACCACCAGGATGGGACACAGGTATCCGTCTTTCTCTGAACCAGAAAGTGTCCCAGGGGCTGGAAGGTCCTCATTGTTGTCAACCCAGCCTGCCTTGTCTTCACCATCTAGGACGAGGATGGCACGTGGTTTTCTACTTCAGATTTTTCAGTTCTGGCTGACCGGCGGTGACTTCTTGGTATACTGTGTTGAGAAGGATTCTGAAGTCCAGTTAGGACAGTATGCAGTGATCAACAAGCAATGTCATGAACGTGGAACCGGGAGATGCGATGGTGGTCCCTTGTGTGTCCTAGCATTCCTTGCAGAGAAGCTCCAGAAACCGCAAGTGTGGTCCTGCCGTTCCTCGGGGCCGCTGCTGTGCAGACTTCTGCACGCAGCTTGTCAGGAGGGAACAGGAGGTTGTGAACTCACTTCCGGTTTTAGCCAACAAAGCTGTCACTGTCAGTATTATCTCTCCTCTTCTTGCTAGATAAGGAAGCTCAAGGCCTCGCCCCTAAGCCCCACGCTGGCTCCAAGGGCAATGACGTTCCTTCCAAGAGTGAGAGGTACCCTTTCTCAGCCCAAGGAATTGCTGGGCAAAAGGGAGGTCGCAGCAACTACTGCAAGCTCGGCAGCCAGCATCCTGGGCACAGATGCCCCTCCTGACTCTCCCCAGCCTGAGACGCTGCCAAATGCCATCCACGTGTCCATGACCCAGGCTTGTCCATGGGAAGTGCCTCGGATAATATTTGTGTCATTGGGAACACTGTTTGTCTGATGGTTGTTAAAGGGCCAATGAGCATGTGGGGGTGGGGGGTATAAGGAGGATGGAGCTCAGAGAAAAGGCAAACGGGAGGTTCCCTCGTGGCACAGCACTGGGTGACCAAACAGGACCGCTATTCTATTCACCAACAGAGCCCGGCTCTGAGCCCTAAGCGTGGCACTCGGGAGGCCCTTGGCTCTGCAGAGCCCCACACTCCCCTGCCAGCTGCCTTGGGAACATGTTAACTCCTCAGTGCCTGGCCACCCACCAGGGCACAGCAGCACACTGCGGCACGAGCTCATTTAAAGGGACAGCTCTAACCCGCATTCCACCCCAGGCGAGATCCCTGGGAGTCTCATTCCCTTTCGGCAGTGGGTGGGAAGGGGTGCTGTGAGGTGGAGCAGGACCTCCACAAAGTAGAAGAAAATGTCACCAACCTGCTGTGTAACTCTGGGTAACTTTCTTTCTGCAAGCCTTTGTTTGCCCTTCTATAAAATGAAGGGGACAGGCGTGTCAAATCTATGGCAGGCGTAGCCCCACCGCCCACTTCCACATCCACGGCAGACATCAGTAATGGACTGTGCCCCCTTTAGAAGTCTGAACGGGGACTCCTACGAGCCTGCAGCAGTTACTTGGACACAGCCCCCCAAATAAAATCTACTTGCCATCTTATGATTGCATGAATTCAAAAGGCTCAATTCTAACATTGATTTTTTTGTTCTGTTGTTAAATGCTTTCCGTTCCTGGTGCTGTGGCCAACCCACATTCCTCTGAGTCTGACCCTTGGCAGAAAATACACCCTCAAGGAAGGTCGGGCTGGGTGGATGTGGGACAAGAGTGGCCATCATGGCCAGCAAGGAATGAGCTGGGCCTGTCTGGTGAGGGCTCCCTGTGGTGGGTCCACTTCTAACTCATCACTGTGGCTGTTACACGTTTTCACAAGGATGTGCCAAAAGCAGGTAACTCAGAAATTTCACAAGATACTCCAAGTTCCTGAGTTCTAGGGAGGCGGTACTGGAAGGAGCTCCAGGGACGGGACAAGCCTGCCCAGTTCTCAGATGAGAAAACCAAGGCCCCATTACGTCCTAGTCTTCTGATACCGTATCCAGTGCCAAGCTTCCCTTCCATCCCATTCCCCCTCCCTCTCTGTATCACACTAGCTTATTTCTTAAACTTGGGGTGGGGGAAGCAGAAATATTACTATTCTTTCCCTTTGAAGAGATTATTTTATACTGTTAATACTAGTACTAGTACTAACAATTTACTAAGCACATTTGCTAAGCACCGTGTTGAGAGCTTTACATATATTATGATTACTGAATCCTCACATAGCCCAGTGAATCTGCCGTAATAAAAACTGAGGCACAGAGAGGTCAAGAAACTTGCCCAAGGTAAAACAGCTTAAGTCACGGAGCCTGGATTCACTCTCAGTCCGAGGAGTAGAGTTCATTCTCCTCATACAACAATGTTCCCTTCCTCTGCCTCTCTTGATTCCCACACCCCACAGGTGGCCAGGACTCGGAACATGCCTCATTTAACAGAAGAGGACACTAAGGCACAGTGAGGCCGGGGACCCTGCTGCCGAGCACCAGCTGAGCTGGAAGCCAGTGTGGTGGCTGGCGAAGGGCCAAGGGCCCTGGGGCCTCCCACTGTGCAGGCAGCTGGCTCAGGGAGGGGTGCCCACGTTTCCTTAGCACAGCTGCTCCAGGCTCTCCCCACTGAGTCCAGCCTGCCAGCTCCATCCCAAGATTCAAATTCCACTTCCCTACTGAGCCTCTCCTGATAAAGGGCATACTGGGTCCAATGAGCCTTTAAAAAAAAACCCACCCCCAACATGAGCAAGGATGACCTTTCCTCGGTTAACTAACACACCTAGTGGCTGAAAGCCCTTGGCCATGGGAGTGAATACTGATGGACGGAGGCCGGACACAGGCCCTTGGAAGAGTCTTCTCTTACAGGGCTCTGGGCTAAGCCACTCACATTCTCCCCCCAAATATTTCTGGTTCATTTCCCTTCTGTCACATGCTAGCATGGTGTTTCCCAGCCTCTTTGAGGTTGGGTGGGCCATGTGACTAGTTTTGGCCAATGACTGCATGGAATGAGCACTTCTCACTTCTGGGTCACAGCAGGTTGTTTGCCAGTGTGAGTCCTTCCAGAGCTTTCCTCCCTTGGTCACGTGGTGGCACCATTCCATAAAATGCCTGCTTTTCACCTGGGTCCAGAGCAGAGTGGAGCTCCTAAGTGACCCACAATGGACATGCAGTGTGACTAAGAAATACACTTTGGTGGTTTTGAGCTACCATGGTCGCTTTGTATTTTTAGATCCTTTGTTACTGTGGCATAACCTAGCCCCATCGGGACAGTTGGAGCACCAATGTCGACACTGCTTCCTAGAAGCCAGCAGTACCTTGCTAGGTATTGTGGGGTGGGAGGAGAGAGCAGAGGGACATGGACCTGACAGGTCCCGGAGCTCCAGTCTCCAGGAGCTCCCAACCTTGTGGCAGAGACAAGCGTAGACAGGGTACCTCTGATCTAAAACAGATAATGCAAAGTGCCCAAGTGAGAGACGGTACAAACAGATCACTTCTGACCAGAAGAGATCAAGGAAGATCTCTGGGAGGAGGTGGCAATGAAGTTGGCCTTGAAGGCTGGGTTGGATTGGGGCATGCAGAAACGGCTGAAGGCATTCCAGGGAGAGGGAACAGTAAGGGCAAAGGGCAGGAAATGCTGCAGAAGAACAGACTGTGCTGGAATGAAAGGTCTGGCAAGATCAGAACTAAGAAATGAGGTTAAAAGGCTCAGGTTATGGAAGTTCTTCATGCTATGGCCTTGACCCTAGACAGAGTGGGGGAATCCCAAGTTTATAATCAGGGCATGACATGTTCAGTGTTCTGTTTCGGCCAAGGCCCCTGGCAACTAGAATGGGGGCAGGTGAGGGCAGGGAGACACAAAGGCATGGTGGTTAGTGGGATGACCCAATGACCCAGGTGAGGCTGACGGTGGCCAAACCCAGCAAAGGAACAGGTAGAAGAGGGATCTCGAGGCTGAGTCCCAGAGGGGGGAACAAAAAGGCAGCAGGACTTGAGTCTACACTCAGGGAAATAGATAGAGGGGAACTCCCCCACTAGGCCCTGCATGCCACACATGGGATGTGAGCCTAGACGTCAGCAGTGAGTTAGAGCTAGACCAGGAAAGACAGGCAGGAGAGGGAGATGGTGGCACCTCTAAGAACACGCTTAACACAGGACACGAGTCAGAAGGCACTCGGATACAGACTAGGCAATGCCTCAGTGCCAGGTTGAGGCACGGGGACTTGATTTGACAGTCCAGGGTTTGCAAACTTCGGGCCCATGGAGTGATTCTGCCCCACAGGCAGGCTTTGTTTGGCATATTTCAAAGGTTGAATTAGTTGCCAACATTTAGAGCCAGAAGAATTCACATGAAAATTCTCATTTCTGGCATGTGGTATATCCAGAGAGCTGGCCACACTGAGCCCGTCTCCCCACCTAGTCGGCCACAGCTGAGGAGCGACCCCCTCTGTATGCCAGGCGTGGGCGCTCCAGCTGGACATGATCCCCACCACCTGCCTGTCTGGCTCATCTCTCCTACGCTAAATAAACATATCTGCTGGGCCCTGGTGAGCCTGGCAGGAGTGCAGGCAGCCCCTGAGGGGGATCCCCTGGCTCATGCTGGAAAGTGAGGAGAGCGATGATTTCTAAGAAGCACATTGCCACAGAGCTCCTCTGAGCCTGGCTCAGGTCAGAAGACACTGGGGAAGGCAGTCTGTCTCCAATTAGATCCTGAATCAGCATCTGCTCTGAGCAGGACCTGCGCTGGCAGCTGTCCCCAGGAGTCTCCAGTCAAGCAGAGGAGGAAGACATACAGACAGGCTTGTGGGACACCAGGCTATATGGGCTGTGCTAGGCCCGCCTGGGGCATGGGAGCCACACAGCACAAGGGACTCACCAGTCTGCAGAGTTCCAGGCATTTGACTCAACAAAGTCTCTGAGGATGAGCAGGGTTTTGCCACATGAGGCGGAAAGAGAAGAGCTCCAGACTGGAACTGTGCAGGCAAAGGTAAGTCTAAGGAGCCCAGTTCTTGCCCTGAGGGTAGCAGAGGGCAGCCACAGAAGGCTCTCGGCCAGGGAGGGGCACAGATCCCGGGGCTCTGGTCCCCGCCCCAACCCTCAGATGGGCACTCACTCACCAAGGGTCTGCTGGTTGCGGACACCACCGATCACCACGCAGATCTCTGCAGGCACGTCGCCTGTCCCATCCTTGCCAACGGCCTTCTTCTCCTCCTTGGCCTCGCCCTGCCAGATCACCTCCTGGATGTAGTCATCGGGCACCTCTGTCTTCACCTTCACCTCCGTCATCGTTCCCTGCTCGGTGCTCAGGGAGCCCTCGGCCTGCACGGGCTCTGGCCCCTCCACCTTGGTGCTCTTCTGGCTGCGCTTCAAGCGCTCCCTGGAAAAGAGGAGAGTCTTTTCAGTTGGACCCATGCCCACCCCCAGACCTACCTGGGAGCCCATCAGCCTAGGGGGCTGCAAATCTTTACAGACCCACCTCTCACATGAACCTCTCCTTGAAGCACATGGCCCGTGGCTGCCCCGGGTGGTCCTCCAGGAAAGCCTGGGGCTCCAGCTCCACCCATTTCGCAGGTGGGGAAGCGGGGGCCTGAAGAAGGGGCCTGTCACTGGGGTTACGAGAGCCTGAAAAGGGCAGCTCTGGCTGATTGAAATCACTTCTCAAGCTTCAATGTGCATGTAAGTCAGCTGAGAATCTTGGTCAAATGCAGATTCTGGTCCAGCAGGTCCCGGGTTTGGCCTGAGGTTCTATGTTTCCAGTAAGCGCCCACTGAGGCTGGTGCTGCTACTCCGCCCGCCCGTGGAGCGGGAGTGTCTGAGTGGTTTGACGTGCGGTTTAAGTGCCTGGTGCCATTCCCTCCGCTCCCTGGCAGAAGGCCTGGGGATCTTATCCAGGCTCTTCCCGGCTCCAGTTTCACAGATGGGGAAACTATAAGCCAAAAAGGCTAACTTGGTTGAGATGTCCTGGAGCCAGCACTCAGCCTCCAACACGCTGGCCTCTAGGTGGCTCTTCACATATCAGAAAACATCCTCAAGGTAACACTCAATACTGAGGTGGGCAGGGCACTGAGGCCTGAGCAGAGCTGTGACTTGTCCAGGGCAGGCTAAGGCATGCAGCCAGGTCCCTGCCATCTACTCCGCAACCATGCTGTCATAAGGGCCCCTCTGCTCTCCAGCTGGGGACTGTCACCATTGCTTCTGTTTCCGAGGTGGGGAAGCCAAGGCCGTGCCCAGCCTCCCCCACAACTCCAGAGAAGCGTCTGCACCGTGATCTTCAAGGCCCAGACTCGAGGCACGCTCGGGCAAGACCCACTGGCACACCAACTGGGAGGCAGGGACCCAGGTTCTGATCCTGGATCCAGAGCGGACTTGCTGTGTGACTTTGGACAAGGCCCTTTTCCTCTCTGGGCTCCAGCCCCATCTATCACGACAGCGTGGGTTTTATCAGGTCTGCTGTCCCTTCCAGCCCTCAGCTCTCTCCCAGAGTGGAGAAATTGAGCAGAGAGAGACAGGAAAGGCCACCAGGGAGGTGTTATGGACTGAATTTTGTCCTCAACCCCTGCGACTTATCTGGTGAAGTCCTAATCCCCAGCTGACTGTCCCTGGAGAGAGGGTCTTCACCAGGTAATCAAGGTTCACAGGTCCTAAGGGTGGGGCCCTAACCTGATAGCACTATGCCCTTCGGGGGTGAAGGGGGAGATCTTTCTCAGACTCTGTCCCCACCATGTGAGGACCTGGAGAGAAGATGGGCTGTCTGCAAGCTAGGAAGAGGGCCCGCACCAGAACCCGAGCCTCCTGGCACCCCGATCTCAGATGCCCAGCCTCCAGACCTGGGAGAAAACACCCCATCCGTGGTATGGCATCGTATGGCAGCCTGAGCTGACTAATACAGGAGGCCAGGACGCAGGCAGACGGGACAGGAATGAAAACGGAGGTGGACGAGACACCTGTGAGAGGCAGTGCGGCAAGTCAGCCCCCACCCTCGCTGTGACTTGAGGCAGCTACCTAGCCTCGGAGTTTCAGTTTCCCATCTGCAGAATGGAGCTAACAGGGTGTGCGCATGGATTTCAATCAACTGGTGCCCGAAAAGCACTTACGCAGTGCCTGGCCTGTAACTGCTCTCGAGGCACAGCCACCATTACTGTCACTACTAATGAAAACTGTCAGAACATCTTCGGCACTCGGTGGGCCCAGTGACGCCCCCTCCTCGTGTGCTCGCCACATCAGGGCCAGACCCTGTCCGACCCTCTGCCCTTCTCCTCAGCGGGAAACATAAAGCTGGGGGAGCCAATCACCTCAGCATTCATTTCTTTTATTTACTTGAGAAACATCAAAAGAGTTCTGTGAGTGCCAGGCACTGTTCTAACACGCTGACTCCTCTCATCCTCAGGAACCACCCTGAGAGGTAAGTCCTGGTATGATCTCCATTTTACAGATGAGGAAACTGAGACACAATGTGCAAGAACTTGTCCGAAGTCACGTGGGTACAAGGAAGTGGGACCCAGACTGATGCAGGCATCCTGGCTTTTAGCTGCGACGTACCCAGCCTGGCAGAGAAACTTTCAGAGGGAAGCCTGCCCACCTGCACCCTGTGTTACCCATTCTTGCCCTTCGGAAACCAGAACAGAGTTAGGACCAAGGTGCTAGTGGGTGTGCAGGAGGACAGGGGGGCCCCTGGCTTTTCTGGCTGCTGTTGACTCCACAAGACCTCGCCAACTAGAGACCCCCTACTAAGGTCCGGTGCCCCCCGGGAAGAGGGTCATGCCTATCCCATCTCAGACAAAAAGCCTTTGAGTTCGGACAGGTCCCACGCATAACCAGGACCGACAGGTCTGAGAAGTCACAAGAGGGCAGCTATGGCTTTAGAAAAAGCAAACATTCCTGCCAGCAACAGCAGGGGGCAGGCTGGGGGGAGGGGCTCCCTGGCACTGAGGCGCCGGAGCAGAGGCTGGCTGACAGCCTGGCGGGGATGCAATGCGACGACTTGAGAGGGAAAGAGCACCAGGGTTTGAAGTCAGATCACCCCAGGGCCAAATCTTGGCACTGCCCGGCTCAAGTTGTGGGTTACTGCATCAGTGACCTCACACAACCCCACCCCAAGCCTCGGTCTTCACATCTATACAACGGGTAGACACAGCACCTACTCCTCAGCGCTGTGATGCAGACGACAAGGCCATATCTGCATGGGACCTGGGACAGTGGCCCCAGGGGAAATGTCCTATGGGTGTCTACTGTCTTGTAGGGGTGGGACAGGGGAGCGTGCCCAGGATGTAAGGGAAGGGGCTTACCGGGCATAGGCTCTAGTGCAGGGGCTGGGGAGGTAGACCAGTGGGAGTTCAAATCCTAACTCTCTTATCCTTTCCTGGTTGGTGTCACTGAGCGAGGCCCTGACCCTCTCTGAGCCTGTTTCCATACACGTGAAGCGGGGACCCCCACACCTACTCAGAAGGCCTCGTGAGGATCAACTGCAAAAATGTAAACCTAACACCTTGTCCAAATCGACTCACAGAGATGATCATGCTGGTGGAAACTGGTGTAGAAGCGGCTGAACTCCCATTCCCTAGGTGAGACCACATGGGTGCTAATGGTCAGTCAGTCCTGCCCGCTCTGAGGCTCACTAGGCACGAAGATGGAAGGCAGGGTCCTGCCTGACCCTCAATGCCAGTCTGGCAAGAACACAGCCCATAGGGCTGGAGGTGGGTGGGGTGCTGGGCAGGCCACTGAGGACTCTCCCTGGCTTGGCCTTCGTCGGTCCCGACCCTGGCTGCTGCAAGCACAGCACTTCCCAGGACCAGCAAAGAAGCCCACCAGAGTGGGTGTCCAACCTGCCCATGGGGAAGGGCAGGGGGGAGGGGACAGATTAGGCCCCTGCTCAGAACACCCTCAGCCCTTTCTTCACCACCCACATTCTGAAGCTCAGCATGAGTCCTGGGAGCACTTGATCACGCCACCCGAACAGACTTGGTGTCCCTTCCTGGTCTCAAGGACCTCACCAGCACTGTGACGTCCTGGTCAGAGGGAGGAGCTATCGAAAGTCAGAAAGGCCGGGTGCCCGCACACCCTGTGACCTTGGGCAGAAGACTCCCTTCTCTGAGCCTGGGTGACCTTGTCTGTTCAAGGGGGAGCATGATCCTCACCAGGGCAGGAGCAGGCCGTGAGCCAGGGGGCTGGCACAGAGTCGGTGTCCATGGATGGCAGCTGTGGTGAAGAGGATGACATCCCCACCTCTAGGATACCTGCCGTGCTCACTGGAGATGGAGCTGACCCCTCTCTGAACGTCCCATCTGCTTTGCAAGGGGGATTCTTACACTTTACGCTGGCAGCCACGTGAGCCACCCTCTCACCCACGTGAGCCACCCTCTCACCCACAGGCATGATGGTACCCGACACGCGCTCCCTTAAAGGAGATGCCCCTGCACCCTCGCTGCGCTGGGCACACAGGCAACTTCTCCTCCCTGGCTTCACACTTAGGATTTACAAGCCCAAATGTTGCTTTTCTCAGATGCTGCGCATTTAATTAGGTGTCCTAATAACAATGAAATTGCAGGAGTACTTATATCACTTTGAGTTAGTGGTGCAGCTCCTTTTAACTTCTGTAAAAAAAATTTTTTTTCATATATCATTTTTTAAAATAGGGCTCATTATTTTAATTATATCCATTTAAATGTACAGTGGAGCCCTTGGATATTCTCAGCACGAATCATTAGGTATATTAGGGAAAAGCACTCGGAATCTATCCACGTGCTGACACTCCACCATCTATTCTATTTGTGTCTCTGTAAAGCAGATTTATATATAGATAACTACAAAATAGTTGCTCAAGATATGCTATGAATTTTATATTTAACCCAAATCACACTTCAACATAAAATCTGAAGTCGGCACTAAAAGGATATTTCTCGGCAAGTACACAGCATCTGTGGTGGCTGGCTACTGCTCGTGCCAGAATGCTGGGACAGAAGCCAGACCAAGTGGGTCCTTGTCCAAGGAATTCCCTAAGAGCCCCCACCTTCCACCAACACGGCGGTTCGCAAAGTGTGTCCCTTAAAGGCTGAGGGGCTCCAGAGCAGTGGCCCAAAAGCACCCAGGAGGCCTGAATGAGGAGGGTGGTACTGAATAGGGCTCCAAGACCCCTACTCTCTCTTTGATATACACAGCTGGGCCTAATGTATACATATTTAGGCTTTCTCCCTGGAGTGGGGTAAACGGTGCTCCACCCCCCCATACATGCCCACATCCTAGATCCTAGGACCTGTGAATAAGACCTTATTTGGGAAAAGGGCTCTTTGCAGATATAACTAATTTAAGGATTTTGAGATGAGATCAGTCTGGATTATCTGGGAGGGCCCCAATGCACCAACAAGTCCTTATAAGAGACGCATGAGAGACTGGACAGACAGAAGAGGGGATGACACCGGGAAGGAGGTGGCGGCAACATGACCACAGAAAGCTATCAGAGTGATGTGGCTGGAAGTCAAGGAATGCTGCAGCCCCCAAAAGCTGGAAGAGGCAGAAATGATTCTCCCCAAGGCCTCGAGAAGTGCCACCCTGCCAACACCTTGATGTTGGACTTCCGGCCTGCAGAACTGTGAAAGAGCAAGCTCCCATTGCTTTAAGCCACCGGTTTGTGGTAATTTGTTACAGCAGCAACAGGAAACTAATACACTACATAAGACTAAATCTGAAGAAATAGCTCCAAAGTGGTTAAGTTTGCAAACCATTGCCCTCCACTACCCTCAGCTTTCTTCTGCTTCGTCCTAACTCATTCCTGTTACTGCATCTGCCCAGTCCAATGTGCCACAGAGCCTGCCTGGGAAGGTTTCAGAAACAAATCCCTTCCTCTGGATGTTACCAGATGGTTCTCCAAGTGCTTAGATCCACCCCATCACATCTGGCACTCACAAGAGCCCTGTGGCCCAGGGTGGGAAACCGAAGCACAGAACAGCCCCCTTCACATCTGCATCTTCCCTGTGCACCAGGCACTCAATCAACACAGTGAGTGAACGGCACGCCTGAGGTCACACACCCTCCAGTGAGGAACATGTTCTGGGAACAATTCCTCTGATTCCCATCCTGGATTCCCATCCTGGAGTGGGTCCTGCCTGAGGCAATGCAACTAAATAACAGATCTTGGGATCTGAGGCCCAAGAACTAATGCCATTTCTGGCCACGTTGGAGGAAGAGTCCCAGGTGGTACAAGCTGCCCAGGAGTCAGACAACTTTGTTTCTGGGCACAGTTTCTACATCATTCCACCAGAAGTGCTAATGCTTGACATTTTGTCAAGTTCTACCAAGTTTCGGCAGCTGCGAGAAGTCCTCAGCACACCGCACTGCGGTTCTGCCCCTGCCTGACTCAGTTTTCTCATCTGCATGAGTGAGCTAGACCCTAATGTCTAAGACCCTGGTCAAGGCCAGACCTCTACCCAGCAGGGCGCGCCTATCTCCTTGCATAGGATGGGGATCAGCACATCTATCTGCACCCAAAAGTCAGCCTGAGGACCCCTCTACCCCCTCTCCAATGACTACTGCGTATTTACTCTGGTACTTCAGCCACCTGAAATAACGTAGGGGGAAAAAATCTCTAATCACACTGTGTAAATAATGACTCGGTTAACTCCCATTAGAATACAACTTCATTAAAGACTCCACTCATTAGGAATGAGGGTTAACTGGCCTCAAGCTGTGCTTAAGCACATTCTCTGGGAACGCATGGATGCCTGGGGTGTTAAATGAATTAACACACATGCAGCCATGACTTAGAGGCCTTGCTTACCCTGCTGCAGAGGCTGTCCACTGACCCAGTCCCCCAACTCCGCCCATCTGCCCACCAACCAATGATCTGAGTGCAAATAATTATCTACTTGTAGATGTCGGCGGCCCCACCCCTCCTTGGCAATGCTTCCCAAGTACTGTGAGGTTGTTTTCTCCCTCATTCCACCAGAGCTGCTCTTCCCAAGGCCTCCCGTGACCTCCAATGCTCCTCACTCCTACGGTCCCTTCTCAGTCCTCACTGAACCCCTCCTTGGACGAGTCCCCCTCTCTCCTCCATCCAACTCTTTCCCCACTTTGCTCACAGGTGGGCTTCTCATCTTCTGGCCCCTTCTCTGTCTTCTGCTGATTACTCTTTACCAGCCCAACCCCTATACACTGACCTGCTCCAAGGATCAGCTCTAGAACCTCTGCTATTTTTATCCACACTCACTCCCTAAGTCAGGGGTGTCAAACTCATTTTCACCAGGGGCCACATCAGCCTCATAGTTGCCTTCGAAGGGCCGAATATGATTTTAGGACTTGTATAAATGTAACTACTCCTTAACAGTTAAGCAAGAGCTCTGCGCTGCCACCAGGTAGAAACGAGATGCTGGGCCGGATAAAACAAGGTGGAGGGCTGGCTGGATTCGGCCCGCGGGCCTTGTGTTTGCCACCTGTGCCGTAAGTCACTGCCTCCAGATTCATGCTTTTGAATATCAACTATATGAAGATGAACTGCAAACTCCATCTCCGGCTTGGACCTGCCCCCTGGACTCCAGATCTGCATCCCCAACTGCCTGCCTGGCACATCCCCTGGGATGCCTACCAGGCACCCACACACACCAGGCCTTTGCAGTGCCCCTCCCCCCAAGTTAAGAAACGGTTCTTCTGACTCCTACCGCAGGGCTCTTCCCACTAGCCCCTGAGTCCACAATGCTGCCCACAAGTAACTGTAGTCTTCACTGTTTCCTTTACTAACAACTCTACCCATCCAAGTCCTCAAGCCCAGACCCTGGAATTATCCTGGTCTTGAATCTCCCAGCAAATCCTATAAAATCCACCTTCAAAATATGTCCAGAACCTAAATACTCCTTACCCCCGCCAATGGTCACCACTCTCGTCCAGCTGCCTTCTTTCCTCCTGTCTTGTAGTAACCTCATGGGCAGTCTCCCTGCTCCTGCCCTGGCTCAGCACCCCTGAACTGGTGTTCCCCACAGCAGCCAGGGCCATCCTGTGAAAATAACCCAGGTCGCGTCACTCTTCCACTCAAGATCCATTATGGTTCTTCCGTACCTCACCCAGTGTTAACAGCCACGGTCCACACCTGACCCTCAGGGCTCTCCGTGACATGACCCACGTGCCCGCTGACCTCGTCTGCTAGCATCCCTCCCCTCTCCTTCCCCCTGACTGGCTACCCCAGTCTGTGAGCTGTTCCCTGAGCACACAGGCAAGCTCCTGCCTCCAGCCTCTGTACTTGCTCTTTCCTCTGTCTCTCCCCCTCCCCTGATGCCTCCATGGCCGGAGTCTACCGCTCCTTCAGGGCTTTACTCAAACATCCCAGTGCGAGTGGTGAAGTCCTAGCTGCAGGATCCAAGGCCTCCGACACTCCATAGCCCTCCCCTGCTGCATGCGTTCTGCTCAGTACTGACCCTACGTTTATCTAACATACTCGTTACCTCTCATCCTCTTCACTGTCCGTCACCCCAACGAGAGCACGAGCTACAAGAGGACAGGGACTTTGTCTTGCAGGTTCACTGTCACACTTCAGCACCCACAGCAGTGCCTGGCACGTGGAGGTGATCAGTGAGCCCCAGCTCTCTCATTTAAGGATCCAAGGTACATGACCTGGGAGGGCCAATGCCAGCACAGCCTTTGAGGTGCCGCCCTGCAACACCACCTGCCAAAGAACTGTCCATGGTTTCACTGCTTCAACTGATGCTCAGAACTGAAGACAGCAATGTCCCACCCATCCTTCCTCAGTACAACATGGGTTGGAGATGCTTCCCAGGAGCCAACTGAGTAAGTGATGCTGATTCCTGAAGTGTCAAAGTCATGCATTTCCTTTCCAATGGAAGCCTCCTCAAATGTAACACGCTCTTCCCACTTCCTGAAAAGCCAAAATACAGTAGCCAGCTAAAACTCCGATACCAGCTCCTTTCCCCCTCCAGGTCGACTGAGATGTTGCTGACATATAATGCGCGTGGTGTACTGTGCCGTGATTGGATACTGCAAAATGACACTAACTCTTGAGGATGCAGGGTCACCCTTCTGTCATCCGCTAGCAGGCTTGGGTCTTCAGGGCACGGGGTGGGGGCTGAGGTCTCAGGGGACCCGCAGTCTCACACTAGTCATTCCGGGAATGCCCCCCATCTGCCTCTAATCCCGCACGGTTCTGGGAGACCTCCAGAGGCCAGGGCTCCACACCCCTGCTTTTTGTATCCCTGTGCCTGGCCCCTGGCTGACGTCAGTAATGCCCGCTGAATGACGCAAACAGAAAGCGACCCACAGGCAAGAGGTGCTGTGGTGACGATACAGAGGATGCAAGTAAGGAGGAGGGTGGCTCAGGTGTACTGAACGGCTCTGCCATCCCAGGCATGGGGCTTCAGGTGTTCCCCTGTCATCTCACTGTCCTCCATGACACCGGACACAGTAGGTAGTTTTGTTTACAAATAAGAAATCCTAGGATCAGAGAAGCAGAGTGCCTTTTCCATGCTCGCACAGCTTTCTAGGGACAAAAGCGGGATTCGGCCAGCTCTGCCCAACTCCGACTCTCGGGCTTGAGATCATTTGGATGATTTCTGTTTTCTCTTCTCAAGGGAAGGGAAAATAATAAAAACCACTTGTTGAATGAATGAACAAATAAGTGATCAAATGACCAGAAGCTCCAGGAGATAGGGAACAAATTCCCTTGCCTCCTACAGGACCCTCAGTGCCCTGACAGAACGGGGCACGTGCCAGAGGATTAAACTGAGGGGCTCCACCTCCACCACAGAGAAAAGCACTTGGGCTCCGTGTTCCCTGCTGACCTCCAGCTCTCCTTGACGTGCTGTAAAATATGGTTGCCGTTGCTCGCACATGTCCTTTGGACAGAAAGAAGCTCCTGTTTTTAGCTGCAAGGACAGAAAGCGTAGCAGAGAAAAAGGTCACAACGTCCACTAGCCTGGAAGGACCAAAAGAGGGACCTACAACAAAACCCGCATTTCCACAAACCCCAGTGAGGAGGCCTGCGTCTGTATTTACTATTCCGCCCGTGTTTCAAATCTTCATGCCGCCACCCGGGCCTTAATAACCCTCGGAATTGTCTGCACTTCCATTACTGTCATGTATCACTGATGTATTTTAATAAATAGTCAAGTAGAAAAGATTAGATTAATAGATTAAAACTATTAACCTATTAAACAACTCTTAACAGTCTAGAAATTCAAAATAACCTACAACGCATAAATTTACCATTAGTTTGAGGAAATTCCTAGGCACTTAATTGTCTTCAGTGTATGGTGTCAGTCAGCCACAGCGCTGGGTAATACTGCAGTTCAGCAAGACAGCGTGAAGATTTAAATATTAAGAGTTAATTCCCTGGTTAATAGAAGCCTAAAATAGAGAAAAGCAGGAGTTATGAGCAATGCTGTCAAGTCACCAACTCTGATGTTTAGCAGGTGAGGCCCTCTGGGGAAAGCTGGAAGTTTCTCTTGCAGGTGTCCTGGTACAGGGAAGGCTGCCCCAGGTCACCGCAAAGAAATATTGTTAACGGCGTCTTAAACAAAAGCACAGCCCTCCTCTTCCCGTGGGTCTGGCAGTAGCGTGACTTGGACCCGCGAGCAAGGTGCACTATTCTCTGAAGACCCACCTGACTACGAACCCCCTCACGAGACTGTCAGGACCCTGCAGACTCAGAGATTCTCGTCCAGGTAGAATATGCTCACCGGCAGGTGGGGAAGGGGAGAGGCCATAGAGGGGCACATGCCCACTGTTCTGCATCTTCCGGGGCACCCATTGGTCCAACTCAGACCCCAGAGGGTGGGTAACTCAATCAGTGAAGAGGGAGGCAGTCCCTAAGCTGGTCCTCATGCTGGATGATGGACAAGCAGAGAATAAATACAGGCCCTCTGCCACCAACGTTCTTTCCTGCGGAGGCTGGGCCTCAGCTGCCATCCCTTTCTCCCAGAATGAAACGTCCTACCCAACAGGACCACTTCCCCTCCAACATCCTGCCCACACTGACAAATGATGCCCAGAGCTGTCCAGCTGCTGTCCCTCCAATGTGCCTCTCCCCCAATCCTGGCATTACATCTGGCCTCCTCCCCTCCATGCTCCACCCACTAGTCCATGAGGCCAGCTGTTGGCAGACCGAGGTTTGTAAGGCACAGCCAGCTCTGTCCACACACTCAAGGGTGAGGACCCAGCCCTGGTCCCTCACTGCCCACTGTCCCGTGACACACAAAGGAGACTCCTCACTATACAGTCCAGGTCCTCCCAAGGTATCAGGACAATAAACTAGATGCACAGACTACTGCCAAGCTCCTAACCTGCCTGCAGAGCCCTCCTCTCAGGTGTCAGCCAGGGACGAGAACACTGACCACGAGGGGTTGTATGGGAGATTAAAGCACAGAGACGCACAGAGGCGGGCCCCGCGTGGCACCACACACGGTAAGGCTCAGGACATGTGAGGGTTTATCCTCCCATCCCTTCCAAGCACCTGCCAGGCAAAATACGAAAAGTCTGGTGAAACGATGGAGAAGACGAACTCTTGGGCCATGGATGGAACATTCACAGGTGAGTGTAGAAGGGGTTTTTAGGTCCAATTGAGACAACAGGAGTGGAGGGCACGGCCCGGCTCCCTGCAGCAGTGAGGAAGGGGAGCGCTGAGGAAGAACATTGCAGCCAAGTTCACTGCAGGGGGAAGGCGGGAGTGATCCAGGTGGATTTGGGGTATACTGACATTCTTAACCATCACCACGTGCTGCCCGGAACCCGGAGGAAGCTGAAGCCGAGGGAGAGGATTTTTCTCTTTCACTGGCAGAGCCAGACAGATGATGCAGTTGTGGAAATTTCCCCAGTTGCTTGCTCAGGCCGAAGCCTCTGTCACTGATGGCTTCAAACAGTGAACAGGTCAGACCATCCTAGTTACCATTCTCAAGACCGCGCTTCTCAGGACAAGGCAAGGCTTCCGGGCACTCTGAGCTGATAGCCTCAGCGTCACAAGAAGTTTCTTAATTTGCTCAAGGAGCACAAGGGAGAGACTCAAACTGAGAGGTGGACTGAGCGGAGGGTCCCTAGAGACCTGTCACTCCACTCTGCAGGACCACCCCAAGCTCAAGAGCCTCAGTGCTGTTTGGCAAAAATGATCACCGATTTTGATGGCCTAAGTAAGTTTGCATTTCTGTGGCTGTCTCCACAGGGCAAGCCTAAGGATGTGTGAATTTTCAAGAATCTGCCCTATTTGCAGAGTGTAGGTTTAAGGGTAACTGACTGAGCAGAGAGTGAACCCTGCCCACCAAAAAAGCAATTGAACCCTATTTCCCACTTTGGAATTGAACTTTCAGAGTTGCCTGCAATTTATGATTTCTGTGGTCTAACTTTGTCCAAAGTTCAGTAGGGTGAGAGTACACATTTTTGGAAATCAAGTAAGTTCCAATAACAAGAACATAAATCTAGAGTTAAGATAGAAAATGCAACCTGACTAAAATACACCCCGAGTTCTCAAGTAATTCATTCTGCTAACACCATACCGGCCACTGACTCGCATTGGGCTTACTGGTACTGTGATCTTTTTGTGCAAATGTAGTTAATTTGTTTAGAGCTATTTTAATTTCATTGCTGAAATCCAAAATGCTAAACAATAGGAATATATTATGCAAAAAATAAATATGCAGCCACACACACGTGGTTATTAAACTACATGGTCCACCAGTAAAAAATCTTGGCTTAAACGACAAGACTCAATCTGGCCCAAAGCCATTTGACTATTTGGGTGACGCTGGACAAGTCTATTCCTCAGTCTCCTCCAATGAAGAGAGATGCCCATCACTGCCTCAGAGGACCTCTGGGAGAACCAAACGAGATATGGACAAGCTGCATCATACGTAGGTGGATCATGGTAATCCCTCAACACATCTGAGCTCCAGCCCCACCCTCACCCCTACCTCCAGCCCTCTCTCCGATGTCTTGGCTCTGCAAGAAATCAATTGCCACCCCACTGTTACCTCTCCCTACGAATGGAATCCAGCATGATGGGCATGTGGTGAAGAAAGCAAGCATTTACTGCACATCTACGATGGGCCGGGCATTGTGCTAAGGGTATACATATTATTATAACACTTAATGATAATATTACTAAACTTTTATTACATTTCATAGTGGTAATACTAAAACTATTACTACTACTATCATTGACAACATGAGGAGGGAGGCAATCACTCCCATGTTACTGATGAGGAAACTGAGTCAGGGAACTGGCCCAAGGTCACATATCCAGGAGGTGGGCGGTGCCAGGATCTGAACCCGGGCAGCCTGGGCCGCAACACTGTGCTAAGCTGCTTGGCCCTTAGTGGAGTTGGACAGAGGACAAGGAAGAGAGATGCCCGGCAGAGCAGGCACGGAGAGTGGGAGCCACAGGTTGTTCCACGCTCTCCCAGGACCAAGCAGGGGGCTGTGCACTTGGGAGGCAGGGCACACACAACGCTTTGTGAAACTGGATTCCTTAGGCCTGGAAAAAAAATAACCTTTTAGACACGTCCAAGCCTGGCTTCTAAGATCCTGCCTGTCCTGAACCCTTGGTAACACGTCTTGCAATGTCTTTACCCCTGCCATTTACTCTTCTCCTGGCAGACTGAATGATCCTCTTCAAACCAAATTTATGCAACCCTTCTGCTCAAAATCCCCAGTGGTTCCTTACCTCACGCAGGATCAAGGCCAAAGTCCTGACAACAGCCCCCGAGGCCCTGCACAGCCACATACGTCTCCTTGCTGTTGCCCCAACACAATGGACACTTTCCTGTCCCAGGACCTTTGCAACTACTGCTCTCTCTGCCTGGACTGTGCTTCCCCCATGAATGCTTGGCTCAGTCCCTCATCTCCTTCAGATTCTTGGTCAAATGTCACCTTCCTGGTGATGCAATACTCCTTCTGGCTCGCCAATCCCCCTCCCTGCTTTTCCCCAGAGCACCTTCTACCACATGACAGACCACATGTTTTACCTATGTATTATCTCTGCCACCCCCACTAGAAGATCAGCTCCACAGGCTGGTGATTGTCTGCTTTGATCACAGCTGCACTTCCAGCACTGGGTCAGACTCTGGCACTTAGCAGGTGCTCAGTTGAGTATTTGTGGAATGAATGACCAAGACTGGGATTTTCATCTTCCTCCCACCCGGACAATCTCCCTGTCTACTCTATCCTGACCACCTGTTAGGCAATTGGTACACACAGCCAACAAATGAGTCCCTTAACCTCTTCTATCCCTGGCTTCCTTATCTTCAAAGAATGCTGGCGTAGATTGTCTATAGGGACCTTCCAGCTCTGAAAACCTTCAACTGACAAAAAAAAAAAAAAGGCATTAATTCTTCATTACAGCAAGCCTGTAGTTGCATTTACTTGATTATAAAAACTGCATTTCCCTTAATTTTCCACAGCCAAGGCCCTTGCAGCCCCCATGGCCCTGAGAACGTAAGTGAGGTTTGGCTGGAGCTCGGCTCCGTGATTTGTAACCTGCTCACCAGGTCAGCACTAACCTCAAGTGCTGGGATCGCTGCTCTTGTAAAATGGACCCAGGCTGGGTTACAGGGAAGTAAACCAAACCACATTCGGGTGTCCCTTAGGATCAGAAACACCACCTCTCCTTGTCCCCCTCCATTTAACACTAATTCCTTAGCAGCCAGAGCTAAGGAATTAGTTGGTTTTGGGGTTTAGCCAGAACCCTTCTGGAGAAGTAACAAAATTAGGTTTTCTGGGCCAAAAAGTAGGTGCTGGGACGTAAGCAGAGCCCCGTGTGTATAGTAGCATGGGTGGTGGCACAACTGGGGCTGAGAGTGGAAGCCCACGTCAGAGGGTTGCGGGTCCTTCAAGGTCATTCCTGACCAGGGCCAGCTAGCCTCCCTCTGACTTCCGGAAGCCTTAGGCCTTTGTCTCCCCGTCTGAAAGAGGGGTTAAGTGAGTCTAACACTCCACAAAGTGTCTACAGGTCTAAACCCCACCTGGCCGATCTGACTTGAGGTCAGGGTCGAATTCACCAGCATCAGCTAAGGTCTGTGTTGACATTCTCTTGATGTTTAATGCATAAGTCACTTCTGAGTGAATGCTGGGTCACTATATAACATTACTGCTTTGGTCTTTCAAAGGTACTCTATTAGCTTTAATGACAGAATCAATATAAACTCACTTGATAGCTCCTTTGGAGTCCCTGCCTTCTTGACAAGCCTCCAGCCTCTGGCACAGCCCTTGGCCCCTAACAGTCTCCGTTACCACCTATTAACTGATCACATCATACCAAGAAGTGAAGGGCATGGCAGTTAAGCCTATGCATCAGAGGAGTCAGACTAGGGAAATGTCCTGGCTGTGTGGCTCGCTTCCAACCTGGCACAGCCTGAGCCCTGTAAACCCCTCTGTGCCTCGGCTTCCTCAGCTGTGAAGTGAGAATAACAAGAGCTCCTCCCTTTTAGGGTTGTTACAAAGATTACATAAATTAATAGTAAGTTAATATATGTAAGTCCCTTAGTCCAGAGCCTGACATGTAAGTGCTGACTGGATGGTAGTCATTATTATTAGAAATTTCTTCAAGTTACACACGATCCTAAGGTTTGGACTGGTCCTTGCTTGTGTGTATTCTGGCAACCTGGTAATAAGTCAGGGCTCCATAACTGAGTATATTCAAGCCTAGGCCAGCCAGAGGAGCCAAGAGATGGCATGCGTGCCACTCTCCCACCCCCCTGCCTGGGACAAGCATTGCTCATCTATCTTAGCACTCCTCTCCCTCCCCCACCCTGAAGCCGAGGGCTGCTAAGACTCGAGACCGAGCTTCGGGCCGCCGCTGTGCCTATAGAGAAACCCGCCTGCTGTCCTCTGCTCAACGGGCAGATACGCTGGTGTGGGACAGATTCATGCATGAAGACAAGGCCCACATCTGCATGAGTCATCAGAAACAGATGGAGCTTTGTCTGTTCACTGCTGTATACCCAGCACTTTGGACAGTGCCTGCCTCACAGCAGACACTCGAATGTCCACCAAGTGAATAGACCAGCCTCAAACCCATCTGAGTCCACAGCACACAGCGCTGAGCCTAACCTAGCAGGTGCTTGATGAATATGGAGGATGGTGGGAGAGGCTTGCTAGACCTTCACGTGAGCCCACTATTTCTGAGTGGAGAAAGCACCTGGCTTTGGCAGGTTCAAGGCCTGACACTGCTACTTACTCATCACATGACCCTGAGCAGGGCCTTTCCTCCCCACGTGTTCAATAAGAGGGAGGGGCCAGCCAAAGCCTCAGGCCCCTACCAGCCCTGATTTTCCAGGAAGCACTTCCCGCCACCTCTTGTCTCAAGAATCCCACTGCCCCAGAGGCCACAGCTGCTACACTGTCCTCAGGCATAATCCTTCTTCCAGGGCCACAGGAGGGAAACACAGGTGCTGGGCAGCTGCTGGCCATGACACGGGTCAGCACCTGTGTTCATGGGCCCGAGCCCGGAACCCACCGCTTTACTCCAGCCCACATGCCCAATCCCTACACCACCCCACATCTTCTCCCATCTCATTCGGCACACACAGCCCACACTCACTCACTGAGCATGTGCTACAGGCCGGCCCCTCGCAGGGAACAAGACAGACACGGCCCTTGCCCACGGCGCTGGCACTAGAGAGGCAGAGGAAAGTACATAAATACATGAAGGCCGCGGGCCCTTGAAGAAGGAGGTCAGGGAAGGCTTCTCTGGGGAAGGGGGACAGAATCAAGACCTGAAGGATGAAAGGGCCCTAATTATGGAAAGATCAGAGGGAAGATCACTCCAGGCAAAGGAACAGCAGCTGCAAGGGCTCTTGAGGCGAGGGGCTGGCAAACCACGGCCATCTGTGTGGTTACATATTATCTACGGCACCTTCTGCATTATGTGGGCAAGGCCGAGAAGCTGCCATGGAGACCGTGGCCTACTATCTGACCCTTTATAGGTCAACCTGGCTGACCCCGGCTTGAGTATAAGAGAAACAGAGAGAAGGTCAGGAAGCCAATAGACCCAGCGAGGGGGAGACTGACTCCGGGGAGGTAGGGGCTGGGTTGTGTGGGTCACGGTGACCTGCAGCCTGTGTCACGGCCTCTATTCTACCTGCCTCCACTCCATCCCGCAAACAGTGGCCAGAGTGATCTCCCTGAAACACGTGCTACTCTTCTGCTCGAAGAACTTGAACAGCTCCCAGGTTTCCCCAGGCCTGTCCCAAGGAACACTGGCTTTGTGGGATGAACCTCAATAAAAGGGTTCCATGGTTACGTAAGTTTGAGAAGCTTGGCATTCTCATCTCTCGGTTGTTTTCACGCACACACATTAGCACAAGAAAGGCTCTGGAAAGTTCCACAGGGAAGACATCGGTTGAATTTGCTTAATCCACTGTCCAAACTTATCTGGCCACAGAACCTCTTTTTCCACAAAAATCTACTAACTTAAAAAAAAATAGTATTCCATGGGCTAATGGGCAAACTCCTACGCCTGACCCCAGCTGCAGTAGGCTGTAGTCCTAGAGCTGGCTCCAATCACACGTGTGGCCTGGACAGCCATCTCTCCTGAGTCTCCCTCGATGACTTCTTGCCTCCAGTGCCCACCCGAGGGAGCAGCAGCGGCAGCACCAACGTTTATCACTGTGACAGACATCTGTCCGTGGGCTAGTCCAGCATCTCTTCCCGCCTTCTTTGGTAAGGAGCCCAGCTTTCATCTGGGGACAACCCCTCCTATCACCTGCCAGCTCCAAGGGTGAGGATACACCCCTGGTCTGGCTCAGCAGGATATTCCATTCCCCTGCTTTGCAGTGACTGGTTCAGGGGAACAAGCAAGCACAAGACTCAAGCCAGGCTGTTGGATTCCAGACTAGGCTGGGACAGGCTCCCCTGGAGTTCATAACGCCAGAGATGACACAAAATTCAAGCCCAGGTCTTTCTGCCCAGTCCTGTGTTTTATCCCAAAGCTCCCCCCAACTTGGGCAGGAGCAGCCAAAGGCCAGTTCAGGATTGAGTCATCCTTGGTTCCAGTCACAAGTGCCCACAGAAGATACCAGGAGGGCTGGAAAGTGCTGCCCACAACTGTACATCCTCCAGGGAAGAAGGGAAACTTCTCAGCAAAGAGGACTGGCCTGGACCACCCATCATTTCAGGTGGAAGGGGAGGACCAGGGACAGGTGGCTGTTCGTTGTGAGGCCAGGGGTGGGGAGAAGGGGGTGTACCTGCTCGCCGTGCTTTTCCTTCCAGCCGCACTGGCTCCGTCAGCCTGCAAAAGAAACCCAAACACATGCATTAGCCAAGGGTGAAGACACAGACTCTACCCACTGCCACTCTGCGGCTCAACACCAGCCTTCCCTCAGACACACGGGAGAGCTGGCCACGACCCCTGCTCCTTTCCTCCAGGCTAGAAAAATCTGCTCCCAGTGGCAACAGGGAGTCAGCACCCCCCCAACCCAAATTCACTTGGCCCTTTAAATCCAGCTGAGCACCCATTGCCAACACAAACCCAGCAACCACAGAGCCCTGGGGACCCGGTGGAAAGTAAGTAACCAGCTAAATCTGAGATTGAATTGCACCATTTTTATTTTCAGCTGGGATTTCCAATAAAACAGTAGCCACAGATTTATTCCTACCAATCAAGGGGAAAAATCCTATTATGTTAAAATATTCTGTCCCCCAACCCTCTGAGCAGGGGGAGGCATGAGAGTGGCGGTTCTTAATCTCTTTATTTGGGGGTGGGGGATGGGGGAATAAGGCTGATCAAATGAAATTTTCAGAAATCATCAAATTCTGGTTCAGATGGAGACACTGAGGCCTTGGGCGAGGAGGGAGCTGCCTGAAGTCTCACGAGGCCTGAACAGCAGATACCTGGGGTCCCTGACTGCCAGGCCAGTGCTGGGGGGTCCTCGATGTGGAGGTTGCTGACATGCGGGGAATGCCCAGCTTTCTCCACCACCCCTGGTTGAAGATGCGTTCCCTAGCCTTCTTCTTTTCTTGTTCTTCAAGTATGGTTGTCTCCATCTCCCCCGCACCTGCACTCCTTAGCTTTGTGAAAACATGTACATAACAGTATTCCTAGCTCAAACAATGTGGGTTCAAAACCCTGAGACACACATTTGTTCCCAAATTCAGACCCTTTGGGTCTTAGCAGGGCAACGTTGGCACATGTGCTCTGTATTTGGAAACCACCCTGGCATGGTCTGGGGAGCCCCCAGTACCTGGGCGCACTGGTGTTTCTACGGAGAAACATATGCAGTCAGCCCTACGTGGGATAAGTGAATATGGCGACTGGCCTCGTCTCCCTTTGGTCAAGTTCTGCCACTTCAACGGTTACAAAAACTCTTTTTCTTTTTGTTTCCAAGCTTTTCCAATTTCAGGACTGTGGACGGAGGATTGAGGACGTAAAATAAACACAGCAGCAGCTACCTTTTGCTGAGTGCTTACGGGAACTTGCAAACTGGCAAAACCAGATGGCGGACTTGGATCCAAAGAGTAAATATATAAAAATAAAGGGATTTCACCTCCCCCCAAAAGGCCCCATTTCAGTTTCTCTTTAAAAACCAGTTAATCCGGCAACACACAGTCCCACATCCCCACAGTCCACGAGGGCTCATATACCTGGTTCTCCAGCCTTCACCCCTCCTTCCCACCTTCTACCCTGTCCTCCAGCCTGGTCCCTGTGGGCACCCAGACTCGCTCCCCCTGAAGAACTTCCCAGCAGGTGCTAGCTAGTGTATAACATCAAATGCCTCTCATGTAATCCTCTCAGTAGGTCCCCCAACATGTCCCACTTTACTGGTGAGGCGCAGAGGGTCTGTAAGTTATTCATCCAACGCCCCACAGCTAGATGACCAGGTCTGGGCCCCTCCAGTGCCCACCGTCCTCGGCTCGGCAATATTTTATCTCCCGCCAAGATTCAGGAGGGCCAATCGGGAAATGGGGTGAGCTCACCCAGTCCCTGTTGCCCACACAACAGGGACAAGTAGGGAGGTAGAAATGCGAGGCCTGGGTGGGAGAAATTGATGGCATGCCGGTGTATTATTTCAGTAGGAGAAACAAAGCAGAAAATGGTTTGCATATCATTTCACTGTGAGCAAAAGAATAGGATCAATTACAGCCTCTCTCTGACATCCTGCATTCCTCAAAACTTGTCTGGAAAGCAAGCGAGAAGACCGCATTCTCCAGTCCACACAGTAAAGGCACAAGGGATAGGGGGTGGAAATTCTGTCCCGGAGAGCCTAAAAAATCTGTAAAGTCCCAAATGACCTCTCGCTTTCCAGACTTAACTCTGAGCACCTATCTCTAGTATTTCATACATCATTGTAATGTAGTCTTTTTGTCCTTTTCCGTCCTTCATAATTTCACACAGAGCTGACGGGTTCAAGTATAGTGGTCATGTGACTGGGTGGGGGAGAAGATTTTCGGTTTGGGGCGCATCTGATCAACCCCAGTTATGTTTCTCTTTTATGATGCTTATGATATTTGAGCTTTGTACCACTGCTAGCAACACTCATTTGTTTTCCACATATTTTTATAAAATACACAATGCTGAACATGTTCAAAGAGTTGCCCAGACAAATCCCGTGGCAGAGACTGAAGTGGTACACGGGCGAAAAGGAACCACTGGAGGAGGGGCGCTGGGAGATGTCCGTCTCACCTCGGCAGGGTGTGAAATGTCTGTTTAGGAGCTGACGGACAATGAGCACAAGAGATGTCAAAGGCAGCACGCGTCAACATCACAGCACCTGGGCCTGGCTGAGTCTAGACCCACCGTAATGACAGGGGTCCGCCACTCGGGCCCTCCCAGCCCCAGCTGAGGCCCACAGTGCTGACGGTGCCTACTCTCAGGTGTAGAGATCCCTGAGGGGCCAGGCCAGCATGGCGGGTGTCCTCACCAATCGACAGATCGTAGTGATTGACCCCTACTGTCCGAATTCAGTTGCACCACTGGCACAGCCACTTTCCTAGGCCCAAAGCAATTTTGTGTGATCCGACCTGAACCACAAACTCGCCTTCACCCAGTGGAACCTGACTTGTTCTCAATCTGAACTGAAGTATAAGAGCCCAGGGTTTAGAGCTGGGGGTCTGCATTGGAGTCCTGGTTCTGCCACTTTCTAGCTGTATGTTCCAGGGCAAGTCACGTGTACTCGCCAGGCGCACACTCAGTCTCCTCATCTGCAAAGTGGCAACAGCAATCCCAGGACCTACCTCGTGGGGCTGGCGTGAGACTTAAACAAGATAAATAACTTAAATACAGTAATGCATGTCAAAGTACTTCGCGTGGGCTCAGCTGTAATAATCACCACCATAACAACCCTAGATACAGCTACCAGAGCCATCATTTATCCGCTGCAGGAAACTGAAGCACAGAAAAACAGTGACTTGGATAAGACTGCACAGGAGGTGAGCAAGCAGCAGGGCTGGGCTGGGCTGGACAGCACCAGGGGTCTTCCCTGCCTGTCTCGGGCCTGATCTGAACCCCATGCTGCAAGTCAGCACCTCATGTGTGTCCATCAGACCCTCCCTCAGCCCTGAGATCTTGTCCCAAGGGCCAGCGACAATGACACTGAATACAGTAATGCAGGCAAAGTACTAAGTGCAGGCCAGGTATGTATAGTAATTGCTTAAGTAATGGAAATTCTCCTGCTGCTGCCACCACTGGGCCGGGTGCAGCTTCCAGCCCTGGTTCTGCCTGGGTCTCACTTTAAGCCTTCGGCAAACTCTTTCCTTTCCCTGGACCTGCACTTCTGCACAGGTAGAAACAGGGACAGGGGCATGGCTCCGTCAGTTCAATCAGATCATCTCCACCTTCTACTTCCATCTCTGTCCTTCTATGTGGAGTTGGCCCGAACCGCTCTATGGCAGATGAAACGTGCTGGGGGACAGTGGGCCATGAGAGACCCTCCTGCTCACTCTCACAGTGGCTGGAATAAAGGTTTCCAAGCCCCCAGCTCACCATTAGAATACCTGCCCCCTTTCCTGGCCCCCTCCATTCCTCATACACTGGCTTCTCTATAGGACCCGGGCAAGGCTATTTTTGGTTTCATTGGGCCCTCCTCTTCCCTCCCAAATGAATGTTAAGTTGTTCTTTTCCATTCTCTTATTAAGGATTTTCTTGGAAAGAAAATATTATTTCAAACCCAGAAATTTTATTTCTAAATTTGTGCAAATGTAAGTTGTAATACATTAGCTGCATTTCACATTTTGTGCAAATGGCAGAAACAGGCAATTCGTGTGCTACGGGATGGGGGCTGGCCAACGATTTCGATAAAATAAACCCTTTTTTAATTTAAATGCTAATGCACTGAATTAAAATTTAATAACTGAGGAAATTGAAAAGCCGAGCAGGAATATTGGAAATAAATCCAAGCAGAAACAGCTGAAATTAAAAATTCTAGAGAGTGGGAGGATAGCAGCTAAGCTGTCTTATATGATTACATTTTTTTTTTCAGAATGAAGCAAAAAAAAAAAAAAATCCTATCTCTCGCTGGCTCTAGGGCAGTAAATCCACAGTGCTGTGATTTATTGCTCAATTTTCCTGAGGGAAAAAAGGCTTTCTTTCATGCTGAAATATTTCATAAATTTCAAGCCAGCATAAATTCTTAATTTAAAAGTTATGGAGGTCACATTTAGTGCACTGGTACGGTTCCAAAATCTTAAAGGAATAGCAGCGACCAAAAAAAAAAAAAAAAAGGAAAGAGGAGGGGTAGAAGTAGAATTTGCTCCCCCCCCCTTTTTTTCATTTTGGTTTTAATTCACAAGTTGAAATTTCATTATTAAAGACTCCTCCTGGATGGATGAAACCCAAGCATGTGGGGAACTGGTGTGTGTTTGGAAATCTGCAGCAAAAGATGAAGAGATAAAGATTTAATTCAATTATAAAAAGGCATTTTTTTTTTTCTTTAAGCCACTTGAGGAATTTCTGGTAAAAATTTCCTCCCTTCACTGCCCTGGAAGGGGTGAGGGTGGGGGAGGGTGGCCAATGTAATTGCTTCTCTTAGATCTCCAATCTTTTGTGCGCACTGATATATTCATTTGTTATACAGCTGTTCAGCGGCGGAAAGAATGCTGGGGCGCCCATAATTCTAAGCAAATCAATCAAAAATTAATGATTTGTCATGCTTGCACAATGGAGGAAAACAGCTCCTTGGGTCCTGGCTGCCTGATCTCAAAGAATGAAATGCCTTTCTTCGATAAGAGAGCTGAGCCAGAGGTTTGGGGAGGCTGAGGTGCCACTGCAGACATGGGGGCTCAGGGTCCCCTGAGCTCTGGGGGGATGGAGGGGGCCAACGTCTTAGAGGGGGCATCCCCAAGATGGCGCCTCAGCCAGTCAAGCCCAGGACCTGGCGCAGCACATTTCCGTGGCGGTCTAATTAAGATCTTGCCTTTTCCCTCCCCCACTGAAACTCAAAAATTGCTTCCTCTCTGGAGACTCCAATGACTCCCCCTCCCCCACTAGATTGGACTGTCCCTGTTCACTGTTCTCCAACGCTGCTAACGCACCACCACCAGTGCTTCTCACCAACTCAACGGGACTGGGACCACAGTTCCTGGGGCGCTGGTCTCCCCCAGACCATGTGCTCCTCCTGGGCAAAGCCCACATTGAGCACGTGGCCAGGTCTCCAGCACCCAGCTCGGGGCCTGGCACAGAGCAAACAGCCAGCAAACATGGTCGAATCCGTTAGTTGTGATTTCTCAGGAAATACAGATAATGAGGTTGCTTAGATGAATGAACTGCATGCATTGGCAATTCCACTGGGATGAAATAGAACAACTGATCTTAAGGAATCAATCACTCCTTTATTTATTCAACAGATATTTCCTTGAAAGCCTACTACGCATCAAACACTATGCTCAGCTCTGGGTGGACAACTTCAACCCACAATGTTCACGGCCTCTGGGGCTTCTTTCTCTCTGCCCTCGGAAGGGAAGAGTAGCGTGAACCCAGGGAGAAGGGCAGTCCTCTGCATGTTCAAATGCCCCTGGAGTCCTGTATTTTCTTACTGTAATTCACATGAATGTGACATTCACAAGTATCAAATGCATGTTACTCCAGAACACGTATTTCATAGATATATATGCACGTTAATTTGAATATATAAATTGTTTTAAATTACCAACTGATCCAAATGACCCTGTAAAGGAGGTGGCTTAGCCCCAGCAGTGAGTGAAACCAAGTCACCTGACCTGGAAGCCTGCAAGAGGCATCACACCTGCCTGCCTGCAAGCCTGCAAGAAGCACCTGCCAGAGGACAGGAGGGCGAGTGCATCCAAAGCAACTCCAGCCTCATCTACCTATCTCTTTCCTTTCCAATAGCCAATGAATCTCCAAATTTAACTTGAACTTCTTCTCTTCCCCACTGAGGCACAAGACTCAAATCAGAAGAAAGTCATTTGCTCATCGGACGAGTATTTATCGAGCTCCTTCTATGCACCAGACGTTGTTCTGGGCAGCTGGGATGTATCCCTGTCCTCACGGCCATTACATTCAAGTGGGAGAGACAGAAACATTAGGTCTAATAAATTAATTAGTAAAAACATGTGTAACAAATGCCAGAAAGTAATCAGCACTGGAGAGGAAAACTAGAGGAGGGCAGGAGGCCGTCAGAAGGCTGGGGACAAGGGAGGAGTCATAGGTGGCAGTAAAGTGATCAGAGTAGGTGTCACTGGGCAAGCAATGGAAGAAGTGGCCACTGGGTGTCTGGGAAAGGAAATGGCCAGAGCAGATACCCAAGGGTGGGAGTGAGTGAGAGATGTGGACACCGGCCTGCAGTGTCCGAGGTGTTGAGGCTGAGACAAGACAAATTCACACAGACTACCTGTGGAGGAAAAGGGACTGCACGGCCACTCTCTCAAGGGGAGAGCACCCTGACCCTTGCCTTGACAGGCTTTTATTGCTTTTCTAGGCACATTACATTGAGGAGAACCTATCTGTGGGCGTGGGTCCTGTGTGCCGGACCTCGCTTTCCACTGGCCTTTTCCAGTGGGAGCTGGGCCCACACCAGGCAGAACGGTCTCCTATAAGTGAGGATGAGAGAGGAGGTACAGGAGGTCAGCCCAGGGCCTGCAGGCCACTGGCAGGTTTTGGCAAAGGGACATAATTTGACTTTCATTTTAAAAAGATCATTTCTGGCTGCTGTGTTAAGAACAGACCACAGGCAAGGGTGGAGGCCAGTGAGGAAGTTGTTGCAGCAGCCCTGGTAGAAGATGAAGGTGGCTGGGACTGGGGTAGTGGCAGTGGGCAGGTGAGGAAGGGCTGCGTTCTGAATATACTGGCAAACAGAACCGACAGGACTTGCCAATGAACTGGATGTGGGGGTGGAGAGAAAGAGTCAAGAAAGATTCCAAAAATCTTGTGCCTTAGCACCAAGAAAAATGGAATTGCATCTCTCTGGTGCATGAAAATATTAATCACCAGGACAGCCAGCACTTTATTGATTGTTGCACTGCACTGGGTCCTCCCATTAATCCCAAGAAGACACTAAAGTTTAACTAACCCCCTCTGATCAAGAATTAACCAGAGAGACCCAATGACTGGCCCAAGGTCACATAGCTGGTCAACGGCTTGGTCAGAGTTCACACGTGTAGAAACACACCTTCATCTCCAGAACCAGGAAGTCCAATCTGGCCCTACACAATGTAGATGCACTGCTTTTCTATCTAACCGCAGGGCCCCAAATCGAGCACAAGTGGTCCCCGCGCTTATCCACCAGGTGCTCCTGAAACACACCTATAAGGGGGACTGTGCCAACAACAGCTTTGCAACTCATGAAGAGGATTCATTCCCAAGAAACTGAATACACTATAGAATCTCTAAGCAGACCTTGCTTCTTAGATCACATTCAGCAGTGTTTCTACATGTGGTAGTTGGTTTTGAACTTTGTGTATTTGCTTTCCCAAGTGAACGCTGTTACTCAGAGGCACTGACTACCCTGGGCTCCAAGCTTGAGGGGTGGTGGAAGCTGCCAGAGAAGGCTCTCGGTTTAAAAAGAAAAGAAAAGAAAAGAAAAAGGGAACTCAGAAGGGCGATGCAGCTTTTCAACAGATTTTTATGCAGTTCATAATCTCTGTGTGATACTGAGCAAGGCCTCCGGAGACTGACACTAAGGTGAATCAGAAATGGTTCCTTATTCATTCACCCAAATATTACCGATTAAGTGCCTACAGTGTGCTGGCTACCAGGGCAGTTACTGGGGACACAACAGCAACAAGAACAGTGAGGAAGGCAAGCAGTGACTGCTATGGATTTCTAATTGTGGACTGAGCTGTGTACTCTGAAGAGAGAAGCCTGAATGTCATCAGCACCTTTGACAACAGGACCCAGTGACACTGCAGCGTCAGAAGGGCTTCCCTAAGGGCATGGACACTAGAACAGGGCACCAAGAGCTCCCCCTCAATGGGGGAGATGTAAAATCTAAACGCAAATGAAGCCGACACAAGCTGGGTGCCAGTGCACAAGGAGAAGGGCCTTGCCTTGTCTGGGGAATGGAGCCCCGCAGGGCTGTGGACTTCTCTGACGGCCTTCACCTGTGGAGGAAGGGACTAGCCCCCGGACATGCCCAGGCTCACCAGAGAGCTCCTGCCCAGACCCCAGGCCAGAGCCCAGAGGCTAAGAAAGGCCCCAGGGATGCCATCACCGATTGGCCAAGGTACCAACCACCAGGGGAAGCCATGGGAAATGAACCAAGTCTTTGCTCCTCTAGGTTACAGTGGCCTTCTGCCTCTTCCCAAGCCCTTGCTGTCTGCGGTTAAGCATCAACAAATAAATCAGGCTACCCAGGAATGAAACCAGCGAGGGCCTTGCTACTTCCTAGAGGTTTCCTGGTACAGGCAAGTTTTCCTCCTCTCTCTGGTGGGCAGCCATGCAGACTGGAGCAGGACCTTAATGCTGACATTATTACCATCATCACTGTCTTTGTCACCACCATCAACGGCTACTAATTACTGAGCACCTGAAAACCAGACTAGGGAGGAGCTTCTGCTTCATTCCCAGGCTCACTGGTCACCACAGCACGTGCACCTCTGAAAGCAACTGCTGGCTGCAGGAGGGAGGCAGGGAGCCCAGCATGAAAGCCACTGTCACTTTCGGCAGTGGAGAAGAGCCAGCTCCAGGACTGACAGCTATTGGGAGTGACAAAGAACGCCTGAGACAGAGGGTGGAAAGTACCCAGGGTGAAACTGGTACACAGCAGTCGCCAATCAATGGCAGGTTTAAAAAGTCAATTCAACTGCTGCAGCTGCAGTGTGTGTGTGGGGGGGTGGGGGGCTTGTCTCCTCCGGGCACCGCCCTGGGCACCTGGGAGGGACAGAAGTAAAAGGTGAATCCGCCTCCATGCCTGGGCAGTCCTGGCCTCAGGGAGGAGGGGCAGCAGCCTCACCTGGGCTGCCATGCAAGACTCAGCACCCACACCACAAGCCTCGCTCTCACCCCAGGGCGCCGCTGGATGCTGCCACGGCTGGAGCCCACGGTCTGCACCTGGATCTAAAAGGTCCATGACAGTTCCCGGTTGCCTCAGGTGTGCAGACTCCACATGCCCAGCCAGCTGGGTCACAAAGGGGCGGGCCTAAGGCTGCGTCAAAACGTGTGAGGTTGTTCTCCTGGTCAGGCTCAGCAAGGGTTTTTGTTTTTTTTGGTTTTTTTAACTTTTTATACTGAAATAATTTTACATTTATAGAAGAGTGGCAGAGAAACTACAAGGAGTTTTCTTCCACCCTGCACCCCACATGAAGGGCTTCAGGCAGGGGAGAAACGTAATCAGAATTCTGTCTGCAAAGGGGCTGCCGGAGGGGGCAGTATGGAGGCATTGAGACCAGTTAGAGGGCTGAGGCCAGCATCCAGGGAGCATCAGCTGAGACCCCGTCTCCCTCCCTAGGACCAGCAGCCAAAAAGCCCTCAGGCTCCAAGATTGAACTGTGCAAAATGACCTAAAAAGTAGGAATGGCGGTCACTGGGAGTCAGGCGGGTCAAAAGCCGACAATTGCCATGGGCCTTTGGGCAAATGATGTTTCATGGTCCCAGTTCCCTCCTCTGAGAAGCGGGGGTGATGCCAGTGCCCACCTCAGAGCCTGTTGTGAGCACTGAGTTAATCAGTCACCTGCCTAGTGCAGGGCCTGTACACCCGCAGCGTCAGCTCGGACTGTTAATCCAGTGTAAAAGGCTGCAGGTGGGGGTAATACTGGCAATCCCCAGGCACCCAGCATCTACCGGTCACCTCCTGTACGCCAGGCCTGGGCTCGGGCACTGCATGCACCATCTCAACCCTCCCCAGTGGTAGGGACCACCCCCAGCCCCACTGTCCATACAAGAACCTAGAGGCTTGCAGGGTGTGGGGACCAGCTGGGAAGAGGCTCAGATGCTCTAATTCCAAGTCCATGTTCTCAAATCTATGCCATGCTGCCTCCAGGGCCCAGCAGGGTGACCTTGGCGAGTGACTGTCCCTGTCTCTGAGTGGACACGCTCCTTTGGGTGCATAAATGCTGCTCTGTTTGTTTGTTTTCTTTTTTAAAAAAAATAAAGAAAAATGTCTCAGTCCTTCACAGTCACACAGTTAATCTCTCAATTTACAAAAGAGCAAGTCATGTGACTGAATTCCACAAAAATTCTCTCTCCAGGTTTATGATTTTACAGAAAACTCCAGGGAAAACCGCCTGGAGTGAGTTAAAACCAGATCAGCCATAAACCATGTCCTGGTACAGCCTCACCAAGCCAAGACTCAGATTACTCATTAAATACATGATAAATATTCAGATCGGCAGGAAGTGGGGGGGGTGCTAAAAAAAGAAGGAAAACTTTTTTTGCTTCATGGGGGAAAAACCCTACTATAAATAGGGTTATAGAGAGTTACAGGCTCCAAATTAGTGAACCCAGAATTGGGGAACAGGGTTTTTAAGAGTCACCCCCTTAGGTGTTTTTTAAGTAAGGCAGTGAGGGGAAAAAGCTGCTCCTCAAACCTCTTCAAGGGACAAAGTAAAGGGCTCCTGTGGCTACGGTGACGCCAGAGTATTGGGACAGCCTCTGGGGAAGACCAGCAGCCTCCCGGACAGGAGACCCTTTCCCCTGACTGCTGGCAGAGGCCTCCTCTGGCCTTCCATCTGTCCTTCTGTCCAAGGGGGCTGCTAGACTGCCAGCCCCTCGGCAACCTTCCACCTGGGACATGTGGAGTCGGGCAGACCTGGGTTCAAATTCTGTCTGGGCTACTCGGAGCTCAGGGGCCTGGCTCAAGTCCAGTCGCCTTTCTCAAGTAAAATGAGGAAAAAGCCTGCAAAAACACAACTGTCGGGTGGATGGAAAGGCTGAAAGTCCATCACACTCTCAGCTAGGGCTAGTGATACTACAAGGGCCACAGATCTGAGTGAGTCGAATGAACACATTAAAGAAACAACCAGATAGCCTGGTCCCTCCAGCTGGATTTACGTGGCATGGCGGGGCCCGGAACAGAGCCTGGAGTGGGGCTGGCGGCGTTCAAACCCTGCCTCCACAACTGATGTGCCTGTGACACCGGGGGAAGTCACTTAAGCATCTGACAGTTTTCTCACCTGTCGAATGGGGATAATAGTACTCACCTCACAAGGTTACTTAGGATTAAATTCGTTAACAGATGTAAAGCTCTCAAACTAATGCTTGGCAAATGGTGAATGCGCTATAAAAATGACCATTTATTAAACTTTCCCTATATCATTTACTTACCTTCAGGCAAGTCCCTATTTTATGCTGAGCCGCAGTCTCCCTAGCAAAAAACCAAAGAATGTGGACCAGGTGGACTCTGAGGACCCTCCAAGTTCAGACACCTGTCGATTCTGTTGTGTCTGTCTTCGCTCATGCTGTCCCGCTGCCCAGGCTGCTGTCTACTCTGACCGGCTGGATCCCAGGCCCTGCTCCAGAAAGTCTTCCCTGAACCCAGGGACAACCTCCTCGACATCCAAGGGTGTGGCATTGAGGACACCACCTGGGGACACCACCGCTCTCTGCAGCCTTGCTCCCAATTGAACTGCAAGTTCAAAAAGCAGGGCCGGATTTTTGTGAACAGCTCCTCTGTGGCTCCACAGCACCAGGGCTATGCTGTGTATGAAACAGGCCTCACAAAGGCCAACTGGTTTAAAACCTAAAGAAACAATAACCTTAGAGAACCATGGTGGCAAATGAGGTCTAGGAAGTCGTCTAGTTCAAGAACAGCACACAGGTTTTATTTTCAATGCCAATTCTAATCAAGAGGCTGCCCGGGACAATGTGTTGAGGATTCTGGGGCCACATCAGAGCTCAGCTAGGAAAAGCACTGTGATTGATTATTGATGTCTGCAGTGAGCACGGTAAAGCTGGGGATGGCAGTATGCTAGCCCCCTCTAATCTAGTCCAGCACCCTCCTCTTATAGATAGAGAAATTGAGGTCTCCAGACCCCTAAAGCGCTCTTTTTCTGGTTGCTGCATGCTCCTTTGCAAAAACATTCCTTAGGAAGGAGGAGCTGTGGCCTTTTAAAATTAAGAGCAAAGAGATCTCAAAGAGAGGAGACCAGAGACAAATACACACAGAAGAAAACGTAAGGGTAAAACACAGGGCTAACTTTGGTTTGAAAGAGAAATTATTACAGAAGGGCAAAGTAGTTCTAAGAAGGAATTTTTTCTTTTTAAAAAAAGAAAACTCTGCCACACATGCTCAAAGGAGAAATCTTACAAATTCCTATTGCAAAATAACTCCTGGTCAGCCAACCACAATCTCTATAAATACATCACAAGATCAACAGCCCAGGCAAGTGGGGGAGGGGGAGAATGACTGCATGAATTTTTAAAAAATCAAAATAGTTCTTCTCACAGTTGGAAAGGAAGGAGTCACCCATTTTCCTACAAAATAAAAGGCCCATGAAGAAAAGAAAGACTGTAATTCTGCACATCCCAATGGGCACCTGCTGAGAAATCTAGATAGCCAGGCTATTCTGAAATTATTTTATAATTCTGTTTTCTTTTCAGGGGGGAAAAATCTGGTACCCTGCATTTATCAGGGCATTCTCGATCTTACCATGGCTTCCCTGGAATTAATCAGGCTGGGAACAGCCAAATGTCCTAAGGGGCCTGATATGGGTGGTACATCCTACATAGTCTGGATCAGAAAAATAGAAGCCACTCTAGGTCTTTAAAATGAGGCAATTTAATAGAGGGATTTGAGTACACAGGTGAGGAATGGGCTGAGAAGTCAAACAGAGAACAGAAAGACAACCAAGGATTTGCATAGAAGGAAGCTGCCACTACCACCTCTAGGCCTGGGGAGGGGAAGGGAAGGGATGGTGTAACCAGAAGTTGGGGCTGTTCAGCAAGGGCTGCCCAATGGGAATGGATCACAGAGGGGCTGGAGTGACACAGAAAACAATGAAAGAGGCACAGAGTGAGAGGGGAGAAATACCGTGGGCTTTTCCCTTCTTCCCACCTTCCAATAGGCCTACTGTGCATCCTTCTGTCTCAACTATTCAGAGTCCAGAGAACATGGGCACCTGGGAAATGTAGTTCCTTGTAATACAGAACACAGTAGGGGAAAGCAGTGATGGGGCTGAGGGAGGTCAGACCGGCACAGGTGACCACCTCAGAGCAGGAAACTCCTGGAGAGCTGCAACCCCTCGATGGTAGCGTCCTGCATAGCTCACCAAGGTATCCACCTGAGCCCAGCTTCCCCGTATGGACTGGAACTTTCCCAGCGGTGTCTTACCTTCTTCCACACTGCCCAGCAGAACCACAGCTCCGCTGAAAGAGCCCTGACACTCTGAGCAATGGAAGCCTGGCCAACCAGTCCCAGTCTCCCAACACATGGGGTGTGCTTGGATGGCCTGCCAGCATATTTTTACTTCCAGTCTTTACAGAAAACTCATCATGTGGAAGGCTGGTTGCCCCTAAGCCATTACTCAGACGACCCAAGCTCCCAGTGGCTACTGTAGAAGCACCTCCTGACGTCATCTAGAACACTATGTTCATCAGGACCCGGCGTGGAGGCTCTGTGGTACGAGAGTCTGATGCCAGCTGGGCTGGTGGAGGGGAGAGCACTCCTAGGGCCCCAGAACTTTCCACCTTCAGAGCCACTACTCCAGATTCACACTGGAACTTTATGGCGCTGTTTTATGAACCATCTCATAAAGACAAGAGCATTCATGTCCCACAAGGCATAGCCTCAACCCTGTAAACGTCTTTGTCCTGGCTGTGGTGGAAGGCTTGGTTTTGAACTACATCCTGTAAAGAAAGAAAGGATGCTTTTCCTTCACTGAACGCTTCATGCCCCTCCCCCAAGCCATATGGCCCATTTCCCTCCCCTGTTTTCTTAAAGCACTTATTGCCTGGACCATTCAAATGGTATTGATCAACCAGCTGGTACACTCTGTCATCTTTTTATGACCTGTCTTCCCAGATGGACCATACATCTTCCCCGGGGGTGGGGGGGGGCATGCCTCTGGATTCCCCAGTGCCCGCCACATGGCCCAACACACAGAGAGCATCTACACAGCATCCTTAAAGGGGAAGATGACCCTGGTTCCCAGAGCTGAGAGTAAGGTGAGGCAGGAATAACACATTCTATCAATGCCCCACATTTGTTCAGGGATCGACAGGACTTTTACATCCATTACTTCGTTTAATTCTTTACAAGGTAGGTGTCATGATTTCCACCTCAAAGGGGAGGGAGTGGAGGTTAAGTGACTTTGCCCAAAGTCACTAGGTACTGGCAGGGGTGTCATTCAAACCCAGGTCTTCTTCCAAGACAAATACTGAGTTCTTTCCTCCCCTGGCTCCAGTCTCCCTTTCCAAGACCCCAGGTCTTGCTTCTCTTTCATGCACTGAATCAATTTAATGGAATCATTCAGTGAAAAAAAGAGTTAATAACTGTGAGGCACTTAGAAGAGAGCCTCGCACAGACCAAGTGCTACACAAGTGATGGCTACCACAGTCTTCCCTGTTAGCGGTGTTACTTCTCCATCGCCATAAAATTCACTGCAGAGTCAACCTAGCACAACCTCGACAGCCAGCATACTTCACAGCCAAAGCAGAAGATGGAAAATGCCCACATTTAATGAAAACCGGGAAATTATAGAAAGTCAAATGACGTAACAGTTAAGAAGGGACACGTGAAGACATTATATACTTCTCAGAAGTCCATCCAAAGCACTGCCCTCCCCTGGCTGTACCAGGCAACCCCCAACACTTCACTCAGAACTAGGCTAGACTCTCCCATCCTGACTTCACGGGCAACCCCTTCAGTGCACGAAACCCAGTACCTTCTCATCGATACACAGTCTTCTGAGCCAGAAGGCCTGTTGTATGGAGGGAGAATAAAGGCTCAGAGTGGAGGTAATGCTTTCAAGGTCATATATATTTACACACAATCTTTAACTTTTTTTCATGGGCCTTAGTCTTACAGCTCTCTTGTCAGGCCCAGCGTGGGGCTCTGCAATCAGAGGCACTAAATATGTGTTTTAGGCTGGGCACATACAAATCAATACTCCAGCCACCAGCTCATTGCTTGACCCAAAGCCCTTGTGCAAACAAAACAGGTCGGCTGCCACCAACCCAGCTACGACAGAGGATTAGAAGGTAGCATTCTGCCATGTCAACTCTCCCAAATGGAGCTCTTCTACAACAATCTCCAAAGCCACCGCGTGCCCCCAGTTGTCACATCCACCGCCCCCTTTCTCTAATTTTAAGCTGGCACTATCACAACAGACCTGCCAACTCTCACGTCCTCTGACCTAGGAATCTCCTTTGAGGAACAAACTCAATGAATACCGCATGAAGAAGAAGGATTCATGCCACAGATGCCCGCTGCATTATTTACAATGAAAACTGGGGAACGAACTATATGCACACCAGCATCAACAAGCATCACCTTATGGAGCCATGGAATGGACGCGCACAAATGGTGGAGAGCCACCTGAAAAGTGCCTACGTGCTGAAGTGAAATTCAAGAACAGAATCAAAACTACGTATATGTATAATTTTACATGCACATATAGAGTACCCCCAAAAGCACTTGCCCTGGGTGGCTCAAAAATACATGACGTTTTCCCCTCCTTCCTGCTTAGCTTTCTATCATTACTACTTTCTGAGGGAAAACTCACTATAGTTTACACATCTACACAGGCAGGTTTTGGGACAAGGTGACTTCTGGGATGACATCCTTCTCCAGACTGAACACCTGTGACTCTACACAACATGTATTTCCAGCCTGTCCTTGAGAAGGCAGCCATCTGACATGATGGCTGGACCCCGGAACACCACACCCACTGGGAAGTTCAGCACCCTGGGCATTCAAAGTCCACCTGGGAGCAGAACAAGCTGACCTTGAGACTACCTTCAAGCACTGAGATTTTCTAGGAGGCTCTTGGCGAAGATGATCTTTAAGCCTGTAGCCTTTTTAATACAACAGACCACAAAGACTATATAGACTGCTGGAGTGTACTGAGATACTATTACGTGCTAGTGACATAAAAGGCTCATTAAACGTGTTTGAACTCACCCAACATCCTCATTAACTAGGAATTATTCATCTACTTCACGGGCGAGGAAACTGAACCGAGGTCCTGAGAGGCACAGTGACTCGCTGCTGTCGGGAACGGAATCCAAGTGAGAACACTCAAAGATGGGCAGCCCAACCGCACGGCACAGTCTGGAGTGCCAGTGCAGGTGGGCATCTTTAGCAGACCACCTCGCTTTATCCTCACCACCTCACTGCGTGCTGAAGAATACTGTTGTCCTTTCTCCAAGCCTCCCCAGAGTTCCCAATACTACTGTGATTTTATAAATAAAGAAACGGAGGCTCAGAGAGGTCAACTTTACTTGCCCCAAATCACACAGCTAGTAAGGAACAGGGCTAGTTTTAGTTCCCAAGCTTCTCTGGCCCCAAAGCCCATGTGCCATACCAACCACTGTGCCACACGTAACTCCCCAAAAAGGAAAGGAAATGAGAGATGTGCGTAGCCCGGCTGCACCACACTAGAAAGAACTACGTGCGCTCAGAGGCACACAGTTTGCCCAGAGGCAGTGAGCTCCCCATCCTTTGGAGCTGTGTCACCAAAGGATGGGATGCCATCTGGTGAAAAAAATAATCAGTGGCTATAAGCAAAAGGATGGATCAACTGTGGTGGGGGAAGGGGGGGCAGAAGGGGAGAGGGGGATGAAAAATGTGGTGTTCCTTACCAGGATATTCCAGTTCTGGATCCTTCTAGAAGATCCCAGACCTTCCTCACACTTTCTCAGACCAGCCCCAATTTTCCAGCCTTTCATCCTCCATATTTAAAGGCCACCATCTTTTAGTGAAACGTTGCGGACCAAATATTTCATTTCCTTTATTCCCCTCTTCCTGGCTTCACAAGTGTAGTAAAAAGTTAATGAATCTATAAATTGCTCACTGGCTTAAAAAAAATGAAAAAAAAAAAAAACAGTTAATGGAAATTTTAATGAAAACGTCAAACTCAGGGACAGAATACCTGGCCCAAACCGGGTGCCATGAAAGCCTGAAAACCTTTACTGAAAGGAAGTGGGGTCCCAAGCTCATGGAGTTCCGAGGTAGCAACCTGAGTTACACCCACCCTAAGGGCAACATCACCTGCATATTCCACTGTCAAGCTGGGCAACCCAGCTTCTGGGAAAGGAAAATGGCACAGACTCACACTTGCTCTCAGGTCTGAGGCCAAGGCTCAGGACTGGACACCAAAGACGGGAAAAGACGTAAAGGAAAAGTGACCACATACTGCTAGGGTGCCCAAGAGGAGTCCATCCATGCAGTATAGGCCCCTGAGACCCCTCCTCTGGAAGTGCTGCAGCCCACCGAAGAGAGATAGGTATATTTTGGAAGAAGTGTCCCAGGCCACCTGGCACATGCTCCCTATTCAAAAGCAGCACTCTGATGTCAACTCTAGGTCAAGCATGGAGCAAGAGCCTTTATAGGTGTGGATATTTCTGATATGTGCCCTGCCCTGCCTTACAACACAGAAAGGTAACCATGTCTACCTGCACTTTAATTGGTAAGGGGAGGGAGGCTCGGAGAAGTGACCATGTCAGAGTCACACAGCTAGTCCATCCCCATCACGGCAGGTGGACAGGCTGGCAGTCAGCACTCATGAAAAACTGCCCAAGCTTCCTTCAACCCTCCCCCCCCCCAACAGGCCTTCCAGTCTCCATTCAAAGCCCTCCAATCCGACAGTCCCCACCCCTCAGCTGCAGCCACAGAAGTATGACCCTGTCATTCCCCTCCTGAAGCCCTTCACAGAGTCCCCTCTTCCTGCCGAGGTAAAATGCACACGCCTTCCCATCTGCTACCAACATAGTCCTCACCTAATGCTCCGGCCACACCAGGACTCCTGCCCCCGCTTCTTGCTCACTACCTAGCTAACTCTCCTCCCATCTAACCATCCTTCAGCCAAGTCTTATCTTAGACATCACTTCCACCAGGAAACTTCTCAACATCCTTACTCTGCCCCACCCACCTCCCACCTCCCCAGGCCACCCAAGGCAGAGTTGGATCTCCTTTGATGTACACTCTTCCCAATGGTCCCACTGCTCAACTACCTATCTGCCTGACTCCTTCCCTGGCCCATGGGCAGCCCCCAGGCAGGGGCCAGGGCTTGTTCACTGAACACAGGGCCTGTCCAGAGAAGAGGCCTGGGAAACGCTGAGAATGCATGAGGTGGCAAGAGATGCCTTTCTGTAGCATCCTTGTCACACACATGCTAAAACCCTGGGGCCAGGGCCAGCTCTGCCCAGCCCCCCCACCCCCAGCTTCCCCAAGGGAGAATCCCACAGTCCAGCAGCCCATGGCTATGGGGGATGATGGAGAGTTGACAAGAACTGGAAGAACTGTAGTTTTCTCCAACACCTTCCACCTCCTCGCCTGTTCATTCTTTTCTCAGAGGATAAAAGTGCTTGCAATGGAGTCAGAGAAAGGAGAGTGAGAAACAGAAAACCAGAGGAGGACGGGAACAGGAGTGCCACGAGCACATTCGCAGGAGAGTGGACACAGGTCCACGGTTGTCCTAAGGGTGACCCGGACCAACCCCACAGCTGTGTGGACACAGACACCAGCCCCTGGCCGCCAGGGCTCTCACAGAAATGCAGCAGGACAAGACGTACCTGGAAATTATATCAGCTGCTTTTAGTTTCCAGAGATTCTGAAGCCTCTTCCTCTTTGTTTTTCCCCTAAACCAGTTACAATTAGCGTTGAGGGATATAATTACGTTGTTAGTTTAATTGCCTGTTTGAAGCAGGATCTACGGGGGTTTAATAGAAGATTTGAGGGGGAGGGCATATGAAATAAAAAGTCAGGATAATCACAGAAGAGATGTGTAGTGTGACTTTCTTCTCAGGTAGAGACAAGGCCTGAACTGTGCCAGAGGCCAGGGAATCACGTCCCCGCCAACTAGTCAGGCGGGGAACGGCGCTACCAGGCAGCACAACTTTGCTGGAAATTGATTTTGGAGACGCTGACCTAATTAATCAGGAAAGGATCCTAGAAGGCCCTTGGATCTGGAGCCTTTGCACTATTATTGGCAGTGACACACTTACACATGGCCGGGCAGGATTTTCCCAGGCAGGGGGGGCGTGGTGACAGCAAACAGAGCTGCCCTGTGTGGGGCCAGAGACCAGCCCCTCACTCTGGGAGGGTGTCCCTGTGCAGGGGGAGCACAGGGCTCTGGGGACAGTAATTAGAGGGAGGCAGCTCTGAGCTCAGGGTAAAGAGGTACATCCTCCTCCAGGGCAGGAGGACAACTGGGAGATAATGATCACCTTGATGACAGAGGCCTTCAAGCTGGATGATCTCGTGGTAGGGACCCAGAGGAACCAGGATGAGGAAGAAGCAAACACCTTTGAGTGACTGTATAAACACCTCCTGTCTCCAGACCACGGATTGCAAAGGGGCCTAATGGATCTGGAGGGACAGTAAGGGAGAGAAATGTTTTCTTTACATCAGAGGACTCTTCCACCTCCTAGCCACTGACCCCTGAGTTATGGAACTTCCATCCTGAAGACCCAGCCCTCATATCTGGGTGGCAAGGAAATGCTCCTTCTCTAATTACTTTTTTCCAATTACAGGTAGCAATTTGCAGTAACCAAAAGCTACCTCCATGTGGGAAATGTGAAGCTCCAATGCAGAAGTGAAACGCTGGGCAATCTCATAGGCAATTATGGTCACCACAGTGGCCTTGCTCTGTTTGCTCTGTTTCAGGGCCTTCTCCACTCTGAACTGGGGACTCGAGAACCTGCATGCAAGCCTAATCTCTGCCACTCTGAGGTTGAGGAAATAGGCAGAGATCAAGTGCCCCACGGGCCCTTAGCTTCCCTTCTTGGGTTGAAGATGGAAAACGGATCCTAGCACTTCTAGTTCCAAAACGTAGGAAAGCAGGAAGTTTCCCTACCCAGCTGCTAAGTGCAGAGATAACATCATCAGAAAGATGTGACCCTGTGTCCACACCTCACCTGTAGGAGGGCACCACCCGCTGAAGTCTTGGCACCTGTAACTGCCACGATGTCAGGGGCTGCCACCTGCTCACCCCAGCACAGCTGGCTCCTAGCACTACGCTGGCACACAGTGGGCACTCGAAACTATGTGGATGGATGCCTGGCAGAGTAAGCACTTAACTGGCAACCACCTGGTGGGTCTGAAGAAATGACGTGTGTCCTTTTAACCCAGTAATTTTTGGTCTGAAACATCTTAGCTTCAGGGTCAGAGGAGAGGTACTCCACAGTCCTTCTAGAAAATTCCAATTCCCACAGCCACATGCCTCCTGGGATCCCTCCTCTGATCTGACAACTGCAAAGCTGTGAGGTCCAGCAATACTCTTTTAGGGCCCTGAAACATTCCACAGGAAAGTGTGAGGATTTGAATTTCCAGGAAAAGAGCCCCTCAGGGGCCACGGAGTTTGGAAAGGCAGTCTCTGCTTTTCTCCCGCACCGCCCCCCCCGCCCAGCTCATGTCTCTCAGTGGAACAGACATATTCCAAGTCTCAGGGCTGCCTGAGAGAAATGAGTTCTGCTAGGTTTTCTGCATTTTCTCCACTCAAGGTTGACAATGGCAATGGAGTGTGCTTCAAGCCCTCAGTACAAAGAAAGCAAAAATTCCACCACGCCATTTATGAGGTTGCACACTGCACATATGACCCAGAGCAGAGAGACTCATTGAAATCCAATAAAGATGAGGGGTGGGGGCGGCTGCTCTGTTCCTGGAGTGGCGGCAGCATCTCCTTCCACGCGATCGGCCTGGCTCTGCCATCAACCAAGAAGGAAACAGGCTGCCATTCAGACACCCTCTGTCAGGAGCAGTAAGACGACGACCAAGGGGATGTCCCGGACTCGTCCTTCTCCCACCGCCCCCCCTCTTCCAGGGATTCAATTCAAAGGCCTTCAAAAGTCTGAGGCCGCTGTGGTTTTCTTTGGGGGAGGGGGAGGGGGTTGGAGAGTAACAGTTTTATTTACAATAAAACATAAAAAGAACCCGTGGTGCTTGTTTTCTACTCAAGATAATTATTAGCTATTTTCACATTCTAAAAGGTGAGGAGACCTCGCACTTGCTCAAAAGCTTCCACATCAGGGCAGTTCAGCTGCAGAAAGCAGCCAGGGAGATGTGGAAGGCCTGGTCCCAAACAGGGTTTCCCAAGGACCTGACCCTGAGCTTCAAAACACAGGCCAGAACTCTCCATTCTGTTCAGCTCAGTTCACCTAATAATCAGAGGAGGCATGTGGCCATGGGAATTGGAAGCTTCTCAAAGGAGACTATGTGCCAAGCCCTGGGTTGGACTTCGGGGATTTAAGTAATAGGACACTTCAAAGTACTAGCTACCTGGGACAACCAAGATAATGCCTCAAGGAAATAAATCACTTCAATGTCATGTGCACTATCATCTTTTGCCCCATGTGAGCGTCCACTGTGTGTACAGTGGTGTGTGAAGTACTTTACACACATCGCCTGTTTTAATCCTTACCATAACGCTGTGGGGTAGGTATCCCACATCTCAACTGTCCAGATGAGGAAACAGAATTACTGAGAATAGGTATCTTGTGCAAGGGGAGGAGCCCAGGTTCAAATTCGGCTCCATCTGATTCCCAAATTCAGTTCCCTGGACAGTCCCAACCAACCAGTGAGTACAGACGTACTAACAGGCCCCTGAACAGATCCTTTTTCAGGACAGCCAAATGGGCACGGGCTTGCTTGCTTGCTTCTTTCCTTCCTTCCTTCCTTCCTTCCACAACCCCCACCCCCCAGCCCCTCCTCTGAACCAGGCACTCTGCCTACACCATGTAAGTGAAGGGCGGCGTGGGAAAACGGCAAGCCTCCACTTGAAAGGGGAGTGGAGAGACGCCATCGATGAATCCTTACAACAGAACCAGGATTATAGAGCGAGGACAGTTAGGAGGAAGCAGGCCTTCCCAGAGCCACGCAAAATGGAATGAATGGGCTGCAGAGAAGGCGTGGGTGAGCCCTATCATTGGAAACAAGCAGCGCCTGGTCAGGAATCCTGTGGTGGGAACAGGCGTCCAATGAGGTTCCTCTGACAATCACATGCTGGCCTCCCTTTCAGCTCAGTGAGTACGGATAGGTCCAAGTGCACGAGACCCCCAGCTACCATTTCCACGGCACACGAGCACACACTCTCCCACCCACTTGGCCCCCCTCACACCCCTGCAGGGGGGATTTTCATACCCCAATTCCAGGATGAGGAAACTGACACGCACAGATCCTTACTCCTTGGCCCATAATTGGCATAGAGACAAAAGCGCTGTGGGGATGATTAACATCCCAGCGTGCCCCCCACCTCTCATAAGTAATTACACACAGGGTCAGGTCTGCAGTCAGGGAAATGAAGGTGGGATATCTTGAAGGTGCAAAGGGCTGTCTGTCTCTGTGAACTTACATGAAGTCCCAGGACTCCCTATTTTCTTGGAAGAGAGTTTCTAGACTTGTCATCTATAAATTGCCTGAATCTTTTTTTTTTGGAAGGTTTCCCCCACTTCACTAATTGCTTTCATTGCCTTTTTCTCCATAAATTTAATTAACCTGCTATGTGATCTTGGGTTAGGCATGCCACCACCCTTCTTCAAATGCAGTTTCTCTCTCTGTTAAATGAGAATTTAGGTTCTAATCTCTCGGAGCCCATCCATCCCTGGGTTCCGTGACCGGACTCAGGCTAGGCACGTGACCTTCGTGTTCACAGCTGCTTTGACCGGAGCTCCCCAGGGTGCCCCAGACCATCCTGCTCAGAACAGCTCCCAGCCCTGAGTCAGTGGCAATAGCTCTCAAGGCCTAGTGTTATCCTAGATGAAGAGGCAGGACAGCCTACCTTGGCAAAGTCCCCTCTGTCCCCAATGGATCCCCAAAGCTCAAACCTGCCTCTGGCATTTAAGCGGAGCTGCCAGTCCCCGGCTGCAGGAGAAACTCCAGATCAGGGGCTGGATCAAGAGCAGGAGCGTGAGGCTGAAATTGTAATAATAATAACTGACATTTATATCACGCCTTTCATCCCCAAATCCCAAATTAATTAACTTTTTACGAGACATTTTTAAACTAGTGCCATTTAATAAAATTCTATTAGGAGAAGTCTTTTTTTTTTTTCCCTCAGCCCTATATTTTTATTAACAGCCACCAAAAATATAATTTACAGGCAACTGAAGCCAGTCAAGAGAGAACAGGGAGAGACTGCCTCTGCTCATGAGAAAGCAGGAGAGCCAGCGCGGGCTATAGGCGCTGAACCCCAGGCCTCACTGTTTGGGGTCTGAGCCCTCTGGGGTCCCCATGGGCCCCAGTTACTCTGCAAGACTGAATCTCAGCCCTGCATCATTCATCTCACATTTATTGATCATCTATTTTCTGCAGCCACTCTATGAGCCACTGTGGATAAAACAAGCAAACAAAGCATTCGCGGCCCTCGCATTCCTGGAGCACACCCCCTCATGGGTAGTGAAACACTAGCCAATTACCTCGCTGATAACTAGATACTGGTAGTAGTGGTAGAAGAAAGAGGCCCCTCTTCCCCCACATGACAGCATCCAATGTTAAAATAATCTAATCTTCAGTTGGTGGCAGGGGGATCGGGAAAGACCTCCCTGAAAAATTAGTATTTAACCTGAGAAGTGGTTTGGCATAAGCCAAGCAAAGGGAAGGGGCGGGAGGAGGCATGGGAACAGCTACATGAGGGCTCAGCGGCTGCAAGGTGCTTGGCGTGTCTGAGGAGGAAGGAGAAGGTCAGCCTGGTGGGGCGGAGGGAGGGAGGGTGTGAGATGAGGCTGGACAGGCGACAGAGCCAGCGGACTCCATCCTGCGGAGAGTGGAGAGCTGACCAGGGCTCAGGCAGGGGAGAGGCATGACCAGATGTGTCCTTTTCAGTAACTGGTTCGTGACTGGCCTGCATACAGCAGTCTCCCCTTATCCACCGCAGACACGTTCCAAGACCCCAGCAGATGCCTGAAACCACGGGTAGTACAGAACCCTGTACATACTATGTGTTTTCCTGTACGTTCCTACCTATGATGAAGTTTAAGTTACAAATCAGACACAGTAAGAGATTAACAGTGAGTATAATAAAATAGAACAGTTATAACAATATACTGTGATTAAGATCATGCGAATGCGGTCTCTCTCTCTCTCTCTCAGAATATCTCACTGTCCTGTACATACAGCGGGGATGGACAAAGGGGTGATTCATGTCCCAGGCGGGACGGAGCGGGATGGCGTGAGACTTCACCACACTACTCAGAACAGTGCACAATTTAAAACTTATGATTGTTCATTTCTGGAAGTGTCAGTTTCGTATTTTCAAACCGTGGTTGACCATGGGTAACTGAAACCACAGGAAGCCAAACCATGCAAAAGGGGCTCTACACTGTACTCTTTTGTCCCTGGGCAGTCGTCACTTCCACTCACCTGTTACATCCATACTGTCCAATACGGTTGCCACTGGCCGCGTGTGGCTACTGAGCATTTGAAATGCGCCCAGTCCAAACTGAGATGTGCCGTTTGTGGAAAATACACCTCGATTTCAAAGACTTGACACGAAATTAGAAGTATAATAGCTTGAGAATTTTTATATAGATTACATGAAGTCCTAACATTTTTCGAGATACTGGGTTAAACAGATTATTAACATTCATCTCACCCGCTTCCTTATCCTGTATTATTATGGCTACTACAAAATGTAGCTGTATATGGCTTGCATTATACAGCTATTGGCCATCTCTGCATTATGTATTTAAAAACAAAATTTTAAAATAAAATGTGCATTCACCAATGTCGGAGAAAGATGAGCATTCATGGCTATGGTGGCTGGTTTAGGGCCAAGAGTGTATTCATCTGGCCCTCTCTCAGTTCTCCATGATGGTGGAAAGGGTGGAAATCCCACAGAGAACCAGAACTGTGCAGGGTGGGGGCAGAGAGGGCTGGAGGTTCTGAACAGGCAAACCAGCCCCAACCATCACCATCACACTCCCCACCCAGATTTAGTAAGAAAAAAAAAGTTACGAGGAAAAAATCTAAAACCATTTTGACTCCTACTCCCTGAGTCACAGTAAAGTCAGGTCAGGAAAAGATCTCCTCCAGAGTCACCTGGACTCCATTTCCAAATTCAAGGCCAAGCTCTCTTTCCTGATGTTGGCAACGGAAAGGCCACAGTCAGGGCCAGCTTGGGCGGCCTGAGTCCCTCTTCATCCTCATTTCTCTCCATCCCCTAAATAGGTTTCACAAATGTGGCCTGGAAAGGTTGGAGGAGAGCATATTTAAATATTTTTTTCTACTAGTTTCCACAATTCAAAATTTAGGAATTTTATATAATACTCCAGGTTTACGGCTTCCCTTAAAAAAAAAAAAAAAAAAAAAGATCTGGCCACGCCATGCCTACGTTCTGACATGGCCATGCGCAGCTGAAGCTGAGTGGCAATGGCTTCCCTGAGACAGAACAGGGAGGCTCCCCATCCACTGCCAATGTGGGTCTGTACCCTGCCTGCCCTCTGGCTGCACGCAGGCTGCCGAGCACATCCTACATGCTTTGGAACCTCTGTGCGTGCAGTAAGCACTGCCCAGAACGCCCTTCCCACTCTCATCCAACACTGTTCTCCCACCCTCGAGCTGCCCCGGCCCCTCCAGCTCCCCTGGGCTGGGTGCAGTCTACACTTACCACACTCTCCTGCAATCACTCATTCCCCGCCTGCTTCCTCCACCGGATGCTGAGCCACGAGAGGGCAAGGATTGCGCCCTGCTCTTCTTTCCTGTCTCATCAGTGCCAGGCAGAAAAGATGCTCAAAAGTGTTCGCTTGGTGAACCGTGCCAAGAGGAGAGAGAACATGCTGGAAATCACACCCTACTCTTGTCTCCTCCCCAGTGCAATTTCTTCTGGTGATGGTTGAAGATGCACCTGGGACAGGCACCACCTTAGCAAAGCCAACCTAGAACACCCCTCTAAATAAACTGTACTTTCACCAATAACCCGAGAGCCTAAAAAAAATCATCAGAAGTTGAAAATTATATGGAATTTGGAGCGACTTTGAACCCATGTAACCACCCTAAGTCACTTTTTCTGTTGAGCAAACAAGAAAATCTTGATTGCCCTTTTTGAAGTTGCCAGAGCCGTCTTGTTGCTATTAAAATGAAGTTTCACAATGGTCCTAAACCAGTTCTTCTAGTTTTCCTGAAAGAACTGACTGTCGTTCAACACAAATAAAATCTTTTATAAAACAGCAAAGGCAAGGGGACCTGCTCAGCAAAGTGAGAAGCAATCATCTCTCCCTGCAGCAAATATGGAGCCCTGATTTGTCAAAGGCTCCATTAGCATGTCCCCAGCACCTGCTGGAGATGAGACACAGAGGTGAGCATATAGCCCAGGAAAGTAGCAACAGATTCAGAGGAGACATCAGAGGACGTGCCAGAGACAGATCGTGCACAAGGATGTCTGGCCTTTCATTCATTCCGTCAAACCGGGCTCAGGCAGGTGAGTCTGTAGCCCTTCAAGAGACAAAGAGAGGGTGAGAAAGAGACCAGAGGGGTGGGGAAGGGAAAGGAGAAAAGGGGAGAAGAGACCCAACTTAAGGTTCAGGTGTGAGAAATTACCTCCCATCAAGCCATTCCTCTGTGTGAAATTTTTTAAAAAGGAGAACTATACCAATGAATTTATCGAGTTCCATCACTTTGAGATTTTGAGGAAGGAGACGAAGGCTCAGAGAAGGTCCTATCTTGTCCGTCCTTCAAATTCCAGCTCAAATGACCACTTCTGCTACCTCCGTCGTCCTCCATTTCTGATGCCTCCAAGGAACCAGAGAGGGCACAGCTCCCACTCCTGATGACCCACTCCAGGCCCAGCACTGTCCTATGTGCTTTGCTGGTGGGTCCCACTTCATCTCCCAACAACCTATGTGGTAGGAGCTGTTCTCATCTGCCTTTTCCAGATGGGAAACGTGAGGCATGGAGGGTCGGGTTGACCAGCTGTCCAGAAGCACTTAAACCCCAAGCAATCTGGCTGCCTCTGGCTTCTGAGGCCTCACTGTCTCTCCACCCTGGAGACCTGATATTCACCCAATATTGACTCATCTCTCCACAGCACAGGACAGAAGTAAAGGCTGGAGTTTTCAGAGCAAAAAAATCAAGTGCTGACTGAGGAGAAGAAATGAAACAAAACACCCAGACACACCCTGAAACAACTTCCCAACTCCAAGAACAAAGAAAATTCTAAACGTTTCCACAGAGGTTTTAAAAAAACCTATAGAGGAACAAGACTCCGTCTAGCATTAGACTTCTCACCTGCAAGATCAAGGGCCAGAAGACACGAGTGTAATAGCTACAAGAGTCTGAAAAAAAGGACTTTGAAGCTAGAACACAACCACAAACCAACCCATCACTCCAGTTTGAGGAAAAAATAATGACTTCTTCAGATACACTAAGATTCTGGGGCTGCCCCAGCACCTTTTCTGAAAAACACCAAGGAAAATGAATCCAAGGAAGAAAACACAACCTTAAAAGAAAAAGGAAACCAACAAAACAAACTTAACTCTAAACAGTGACCGAAAACACAGTCTCAAAGCAGCTCTTACGTAATTCCCCAAAAACACAATGCAGATTTTGTTAAAAGCTGGAAATAAAATTCCACATCACATTAACCAAGAACTGATTGATTAGAAAGGATAAGAAAAGTATAAGTGCGACTCAATTATCTGTGTGGAGGGTGAGAGTAATTAGAGATACTAATTTAGTCTCACCCAAGTTCAAATATGTTTGTTAAAAATTTAACCACAGTGAGAAATGAGGAATAGGATTATGACTTTTGAACCCATGGGGGTGGGGAGGGGGCGGGAAGTATCAGGAGTAGAAAGAAAATAAATAAAAAGGGAAAGGGGAAACTAAAGGAAACTTTAGCAATCCAACCAAAACCAGAGAAAACATCATAAACAACCAAAAGCAAAATAAGGTGGAAAAAGAAGTTGAAACTTAAAGAAGCAATCACAATACAAATGAATGGTATATAAATTATCCCTTACAAAACATGGCATATGCAGGACATATAGTCAATAATTTTGTAATAATATACGTGGTGGCAGCTGGGTGCTGGAAATATCAGGGGAGACACTTTGTAAAGTATATGGTTGTCCAACCACTGGGTTGCACACCTGAAACTAGCACAAAAGAATATCAAATGTAAACTGTGAAATGAAAAAAATTAAATAAAAACAATGTAAAAAAAAAAACCCATGGTATAACGAATTGGAGGGGGCGGTTGTAGGCAGGTCAGCAGGTAAAATGAAAGACCCAAAGGCTACCATAGAAAGGGGGACGACAATGTTAGACAGAGCTTACCAGTGAGGAAAGCGGGCAAAGGGCAGGTACACTGTGTCTACTAGTCCTTGTGAAGTCTTAGATTACCTTAAAACAAAAAGTTTTTTTGAAAAATTAACAAAATGTCAAAAAGCAGAAATGGTAACAAGACTCCATGGCAAAAAAAGAAAAAGAATTATAAAGAACAGAAAGATTTTTAAAATTAATATAAAATTCAACCACCAAAAGAACCTGCAATAATGAACGTCTACAATCTGTAAACTACCTGGAGCAAAGCTTGTTGAAAGCACACGGAGAAATGGAAAAAACAAAAACAATCAGTTACAATAGGAGAGAGAATGCAACATGCTTCCCAGAAATGCACAGATCAAGAGGATTAAAAAACCAAACAAAAATGAGGCAATAAAGAACTTGAAAAACAATTAGCTAGTTTCATATATTTTATATGTAATTATAAAACAATAAACATCTTTTCAAAAAACCCCAGAACAATTACAAACTGATTGATGTGATAGAGGCTACCAAGAAAATTTCAGTATTATTTTAAATAAGAAATTACACGGGCCATATTCTCTGACCACAAAACAATAATACCAAAAATTAAACAAAAAGAGAACCACAAAGAAATGGAAAGGTAGCCCAAAGGTTACTTAGAGAAGTTTATTTTTAAAGAAAGGAAAACAAACAGCAGACCTTTAAAATGGACAATGAGAGAACACGGACGATGAGAGTACCATCTAGCAAAAGCCACAGGATACTTCCAAAACAGTCGTGCAAAGAAGTGAAGAAAGAAAAAAGTAAACCAAAAGAAAGTAGAAAAGGACCAAAATAATCAGAAGTTAAAGAAATAGAAAACAAAAAATTGATAATAAAAGCAAGGGCAGCAACTTCTTTGAAATTACCAATAAAATAGCTAATGCCCCTCCACCCCCAGAAAATTAAATTTAAAATATTAAGAAATGAGAAGGTTGCTGGAACTAAAGAATCAGAAGAAGGGAGAAAGGGAAGGAGAAAGGAAAAAAAAGACTAGATATATTTTAAAATTGATATATATATATTTTTAAATACATCCTACATAGATCAGTTTCTAGATAATAAAAATTACCCAAAATTGACTCAAGAGCAAATAGAAAACCTTAATAGATCAATAATCTGAGGAAGAAATTTGAATTATAAATTACTGGGAATGTTCAAATCATTTTACTGGCAAATTCTCCCAAGTCCTCAATAAACAGGTTATATCTACATCTTCTAAATTGCTGAGGGGAGGGGAGCAGCCTGAGTTTTGCTACAAAGCCAGCATATTCCTATTAACCCTGGGCAAGGATCATTTAAAAGGGAGAAAATTGTAGATAAATCTTACATAAATACAGATCCAAGATTCCTTCTTAAATGTTAGCAAATAAGACATGGCACTAAATTAAGTAATACAACTCTAAAAAATAAACTTCAACCTATGTCGTCTTGGATAGACTGAGATTTAAAAGGAAGATCAATATAATTCACTAGGAATTTTTTAAGTCTCCATATAAAGATTGCCTCTCCAGAACATCCCTCAAACACTAAATATAATGACAGAACTACTCCAGTTAAAGTCAGGAATAAGCACGAATGCCCACTATCACTACCATATTATTCAAAATTATTCTGAAGCCCTGGCTGGTGTGGCTGAGTGCGGTGAGAGCCGGCTTGCAAATCAAAAGGTTGCAGGTTCGATTCCCGGTCACAGCACGTGCCTGGGTTGCGGGCATGCAAGAGGCAACCAATCAACGTTTCTCTTTCATGCTGATGCTTCTCTCCCTCTTTCTCCCTCCCTTTCCGTCTCTCTAAAAAATAAATAAAACCTTCAAAATAAAAATTTTTAAATTGTTCTGGAGATCCTAGCCAATGTAAAATGGACTACAAAGAAGAAACAAGAACATAAATATTGAAAAGAATGAGACAACCCTGCTAGTATTTGCAAATATAATTGTCTACATAAAAAAATAAATCCAAAAGAATCAACTGAAAAACTATTAGATTAGAATACAGCAACCAGACACAGGATAAACAGTCACAAGTCAGTGGCTTTCCTACACATCAACAATCATCAATTAAAAAATATCATGGGAGAAAAAATACCACTCCCATGAATAACACAAGTTATAAAACACCTAGAAGCAAACCTAGGATAGACTGAAGGTACAGTCATTAAAACAGCGGGAAAAAATGGCACAGAATTAGGTAAATGGATCAATTTAAAAGAATAAGATGTCCAGAGGCAGACCCATGTATCTTTGAGAATTTACAAAATTGCAAACGTGTCACTTCAAATCTAATGGCAAAGAAAAGCGCATTCAATGGCATTCAGTAGTAATAATGTGTCCTGATATGATGCACTGAGGAGGCCACAGCATCATTTCTGGATACGCAAGAAAAACTGCTTAACCTGAATCTAATAATAAGGAAACACTAGACACACCCAAATTAAAGGATGTTCTACAAAATAACAGGCCCACACTAAAGGGGAAAAAAAAAAAAACCCCACACTGAAGGTCATAAAAGACAAAAGAAAGACTGAAGAACTGATCCCGATGTAAAGAGACTAAAGAGACAGGACAACTGAAAATGGCCTGTGATCCAGGGTTTTCCTTTCCTGCAAAAGAATTACTGGGACAGATGGTGAAATTGGAATAAGCTCTACAGACGCTGCTAAAAGTGTTACTTTTCTAATTTTGATCATTGTGGTTATATAAGTAAATATTCTTGTTTCTACGAAATACATCCTGAAGTAGTTAAGGGTAAAGGGGTATCATGCCTGCAATTTTGTCTCAAACAATGTAGGGGAAAAATTATATACAGAGAGAGCTGAGGGGAGAGGGAAAGGGGGGGAGGAGAGGAAGAGACAGGAGAGCAAAGGGGGGAAATGTTGACATTTGGGGAATCTGAGTGAAAGTAATATGGGAATTATCTACACCAGTCTTACAACTTTTCTCTAAGCCTGAAATGATGACAAAGTTAGTTTTTAAAAGGAAAAATGTAAGTTGCAAGATCTCTTGGGAAAGTTGTGGTTTTGTCCAGATGAAGAATTATTATAAAACGTGTCTGGGAATTATAAACACCAAATTCTAGATTGTTGTTACCTCTGGAGAAGAAGGGAACTGAGACTGGGGCAGGGGGTTTCAACGCTCTCTGTAAAGTTTTATGAAATTCAATCAAATGTGGCAAGAACGAATAAATAAAATTTATAAATAGGTAAGAGTGAGACACCTGGAAAAATGCATAAAAATAAATGCCAGATGGATTAGGTAGCTAAACAGGAAAGACGCTAAAAATTTTAGATTAAAAATAATATTGGAAAAGGTATTTCTAAGCATCTTCAGAAAACAAAGCAAAACAACAACAAAAAGTAATACCAATATGCTAGATTCTGTTCTAAGCATTTTGTACACATTATATCTCAATTGATCCTTAGAAACAACCCGATGATATATGTTCTATTATCCCCAGAACATAGAGGAGGCTCAGAGAGACCTTCGGTCACAGGCCCAAGCCTCCTCCCAGACCCCGAGTTCTGCACCAGTTCTCACCCTTCTGTGCTGCCCATGGCAGAAAGGCTCCAGTTTTTGCGATTCCAACATAACAAACTGAAGAAAATAAATCCGGGAGCAGTAGGATTCTAGAAGATTCCCATTCATTCTTTCAACAAATATTTACTACACACTTCTTAAATTACATCAATTTATTGTTACTGTAGTAAGCAGTTCACTAATTTTATTTAACCCTCATTCCATCGCCATGAGCTAACTTTTTCTACTCCTGTTTTCAAGCAGAGATAACAGGGACTCAGACTCTGGGATTGAGTTGTTCAAGGTCACGGTAGGTCAGGCAGAGCTGGGATCTGCACCAGGTCTGTCTGCCTCTGGAGCCTGTCCCTTGCCCACTAGGCAGCATCACCTTTCCTACTCAGCATTCAATGCACCACGTTCCACGTGAGAAGCTTCCCCTGGAGGAGGAGAAAGAAATTACAGCCTGTGGACTCAAGCCAACCATGCCCTCCCCTGGGATGTTAGGAAGAACAGGCCCAATCTACTTCTGCTGAAAAGTGAGAGAGTGCTCAGAGCTGCAAGTAAGCGTGACTGTGATCCATGAAGCAAACACCTGAGCAGCTATTGTGTGCCAGGTCCCAGGGACACAGTTGAGAATCAGAATGACTTCACCCCATCCTCAACGAGCTTGTAGTCCAGACAATTGAATATCCAGGCGCAATTAAGGATGAAACCAATCAAGACTGACTGGGATAGGGGGACAAGGGAGGAGGTTAAGGGGGCTTTAGAGGGGCCCTTAAGCCCCCTCTTTTTTCAGAAGCAACACTGAGGCCCAGAAAGAACTGGTTTGTACAAAGGTCAGGCAGCCAGCAGGAGGAAGACAAATTCAAGGTTTCCAACTCCAGTCCTGGGGCAGTGCTCCTTGCCTAGGACAAAGGGACAAAGACATGCTCAGGGCACAATGCTAGGAGTTTCCAGGGCCAGACAGAGAGCAGGTGGAGCTTCTGTCCCTGAGAGTAACTCTCATCCCAATGTGGCCTCGGGAGAAGCTGACCAGAGGGCAGTGGCCGTGTCCTCTCCTGGACCTGCCTCTGGACTGGTGGCTCCCACTTTAGCCCCTAAAATGACACACTTGACGTGCTCTCCTTAATGCACGTGCTGCGACTGTCCATGGTGTCATCTGAGAGGAAAGGTCCATCTGCTTCCTCCACAGGGGCACTAGCTGGAAAGGTCAAAGTGGCCGTGGCTAGTCTCACCATCCTGGGGCCTGAGCCACAAAGTGGCACTTCCCACCAGGCAGGGGGACCCTGGACTCAGCCCCAAACTTGCCACAGGGGCTCCAGCCAGGCCACCGTACTTTCCCTTATCCCTGGCCAGCCAGCTGGCCATGTGGCCATTCATAAAGCCAGGCGCTGGGTCTGAGGCTGCTCAGGCCTGCACTTGGGGAGGGACAGGCTGGGATCCTGAGCATGAGAGTGTGACTCAACCCTTTTGGGCCCCATTCTCCTCTTGATCCCAGCACGGCTCCTTCACGGAGCTGCTGTAGCAAATGAGCTTATAAAGCATTAAAGGATGTACAAGGAATATCCTAGCGGCCCCCAGCCTTTCCATGCTCAGGCCAAGGCCCAGCACATCCTCACACCCAAGGTCTCCCTGACACCTCACATCTGCCCCGAGCCACACACAGCTTCTTACCATTATCCAGCTTCTTAATCCAGCTTCTACCATTATCTGCTTCCTCACTCGGAGCCCAGAGACCGATGCCTAACCAACAGGCCAGATACACATGACCAAAAGGGTATCTCCCTCAAACTGCCCCAGAAAGGCTGCGTTCCTGTTCCCACAATCCCGGTTTGGGGAACACATCTGTGAATCCCTCTCTGGGAACAAATCTTCCTTATTTAAGAAGAGTTCTGCTTCGGTGAAAAGAGCTACCAGACTTTGGGTTTTTACCAGAAACTAAGCACCAGGCTTAGGCTCACTGTGTGCATTTTGTCCATTTAATCCTTACACTCGATGGATGAGGCTGGCTCAATTAGTATCCCCACTTTTCAGATGAGTAAGTCACCTGACCAACAGGAAACACTGGGGGCAGAGCCAAGGCTCGGCCTGGGGTGGGCTGCCTCTGTCTGTGGCGCCCTCCTCACTACTCTGTGCCACCTGCAGAGCATGTCTTCTGCCTCCTCTGAAGTGGCTGCAACTCTGAACCCCTCCCCCCTGCCCTGAGCGGCAGCGCCACCTATAGGCAATGTATGCCAAGGGGTGTGGCCCCCAGCTCTCTCGTTCCCTCACACTCTCCGTCTTCACTTTCAACACTATGAACAGCTCCTGTGACTGGCCAATCAGCTCTTTAATCTCTTCTTCCAGTGGCCTTCCTTTCCCTTCCCTCCACCAGCTCGACCACCCACACCCACATTTACACCTCGCCCCCCCAGTGACGCCACCACGCCCACAATCTCAGTCTCAGGCACCCTGTCCTCAGACTCCCAGACTCCTCCACCAGCCCTCACCTCAACGGGACCTCCCAGCCCATTCCCCTCCACCTGCCCCCCCACAGCCCACTGCCATCCTCCCCAGCTAAGATGAGGCCCATCATGGCAAACCCCCCTCAGCATAATCTTTTACCCCCTAGCAAAACCCCAAGTCAACTCCTCACCCACCCCGTCCTGGAGGAACACACACAATCACGTAGACTGTCTACTTTAAATTTATGACCACAATTCTCCAGTGGGCCCTTGGTAACCCAGCCATTTACCTCCTCAATTCACTTTCCTGCCAGAGTGTTTGAGACTTTCCCCTTTCTCCTCAAACCTCAAACAACCTGCTTTCCGAGGATGGCTACTTTCCTGAGAAAATAAAAGCAGTCAGAAGAAAATGACTCTTCTTTCCACCACGGGCCAGGGGCGCACTGGCCCAAACGTGCCCCTCCCATCCAACCCATTCCCCCGCTTGGGCACTGGTCCCATCCCCCTCCCCAAAATCAGGTCAGTGCTCCGGCAATTTCCCCTTCTCCCGGCAACACAAGTTTTCCCTTCTCCACCAGATCCCACAGCACAGGCCAGGCCCCAACATCAGCATCAGGGCCATGGGCCCCTCCACCTAACTCTCCCATTTACAGCAAAACTACTCAACACAGTCTGTGCTCACTGGCTCCACATCCTCTCTCCCATTCTTTCGATTCCACTCCATTCTAAGTAGCCGCCCCCGCCCCCAGCCCCCCAATGAAATCACTCTCCCTAGTGTCACCAGTGAACCGCCCCTCCCGTTGCCAAACCCAAAGGGCATTCCTCGGTCCTCACCTTGGCTAACATGGGCAATCTCTCCCTCCTTCCTGAAACTCTCCTTTCTTGGCTGTGACACCCCCTCACCTCCTGGTTCTCCCCCAGCCTCATTGGCTGGCTCCTCCCCTACTTCCAGGAGCTCAGCTTTGGGACTCCTCTGTACCCACATTTCTTGGGTGACCTCATCAAGTCCCATAGAGTCCAGTGCCATCCATATGCTGGGGATTCACTGATTTCATACTCAGAGGCATCATACTCAGAGGCATCGTAAACATCATTCGCAGGTCTGAAGGTTCCCATTTCCCGCCCCCATCCCACCAGTGCCTGCTCCTCCCCGTGTCTCACCTGTGCTCTGCAAACGACTAAGCTGCAGTTGAGTTGAGTCATCCACTTTCCCTCACACTCCATATCCAACCCACTGGTAAGTCCCGCTGGCTCTGACATCAAGGTCCCTCCCACATCTGACCCCTCTCTCCTTCACCCACCCAGCATCACCTCTAACCCCGGCTACCTCTAAGTTTCCCAATCAGTCTTCTTGTTTCCATTCTTTTCCTTCCCAGAAGCCTGAGGGTGTGTATTTGATACTTAGAGCACGTTTTCATTTGGACTAGCCACGTTTCAAAGGCTCGACAGCCACATGCGGCAAGTGGCAGTTGTACCAGCCAGCACAGATCTAAGTAAGAACCTGACCAAGTCACTCCTGAACCCCTCCCTGACAGCTCACCACTCTCAGGATAACGCCCCAACTCCCCCACCAGGCAAGAAAAATGTCTTACGACCTGCCCCTCTGGGCTCTCCAGCCTCGCCCCTCAACACTCCCCTGTTCCCGGCACACCATCACTCAGTTTTGAATGTGCCATCTGCTCATGTGCCTCTGAGCCTTGGCACACGCTGTCCCTTCCACCTCATTGGCTGCTTTCCTATCCATTTGAACACCGCTCACTCAGTCTGCAACATCCCTTCACCCTGGAAGCCTTTACTGACACCCTACTCTCTGCGGAAGTACCCCTTCCCTGTGCTCCCAAACTGCCCATCTTCCTGAACTGTGTGTGCTCCCAAGGGAAGGGGCCATCTTGTCCACCTGTGCTCTGTGATTAACTGGTTGAACTAATGACTGAGCAAGGTTGCCTGGCAGTGAGGCATATACTATCCCCTCCTCTACTCACTCCACCCCTCCACCTCTCGGCACCTCCCTGCTCTTACTCACCACCTAAACACAGACCCGCAGGCAGGCACCAACTCCACAACTTCCTCAGTCCTTCACTGTCCTCATATTTTATCCTGAGAAAGCAAAATTCCATATGCCCCCACAATTCTGATTTGGGCAGAATGATGAACACACATTTTCACGTACAATACATGCCTGTACTAATCTGGTCTTCACTTCCCTTTCCTACCCCACACAAGGCTAAACCCCAGGCAGGAGAAATAATTTTATGTGAAAACTGATCCTATCCAGTCATCACCAGCCCTCAGCCCAGGCATGTGGCAATTCCAATACCAATACCACTGGCACCAGCAGCCACCACTGTTGCCCAATGGGGCACGGCCACTGTCGCCAGACACAGATGAGAGATCGGAGGGAGGAAGGCTAAGAATCAGGGCCTTCTCTGCTTCTGGGCACCTTCTTGATGAGCTTTGATGGACAGAAACTCAGGCATGTGGCTGCACTTACTAATTCAATCAACGTATTAATGAATGCTCCTTTGCAGGTAGCAGGCCAGGTGCTGGGATACAAGAAGGAAATTACACCTTAAAAAAAAAAAACTCAACTAAAATGGCAATAACTTCCTGTCCATGCAAGGACCAACCTGCACCTTTTTAAAAGGTTAAAAAAAAATAGGAGACTCCTGAACCTACAAAATCATTATCATGAAGTTCAATGCATGTCTAAAATTTAAGAAATTTTTTTAAAAATCCAGCATAGAAGACTTAGGATAATAATGTAAACTAACTGTAGGTTTAAGTGTATAAACCTTTTTATAAGCAAGCAAAACATATGCAATGCTCTTCCTGCCATTAAATGACCTCAGTGACACCATATCTAGGAAAATGAACAGAAGATAATCCCAGACACATATTTCAACTTCCCCCCAAATTTCAGTTTTCCAGAAGGAAGGCAATTCCGAGTTTTGGATTCAGACCTACAGAGACTGTCTAGCACTGGGCGTCCTCTGCACACAGGGATGAGTGAAGGAACCACTGGTTTATCACACCCCGGGGGCACCCACCTCCCCTCACGACACCCAGTAAGCCAGGCCTGTTATCAGAGGAAATGCTCGCTCCTTAGAAATGCACTCATCACAGGAACGGAAGCCCAGGATAAACACGCTGAGTTACTGGTTATTCACCCACCCCCTGTGTGACGCCATCCCTACTGTTCCTATTAGGAAGCAGTTCTATCGCAGGCACACCTCGTTTTATGGCACTGCACTCCACTGTGCTTCACAGACACCGCGTTTTCATCGGTATCGAGGCACGAGCCTCCACCAGCGAAAAGATTCCTTGCTAAGGCTCAGACGATGGATAGCATTTTTTAGCAATAAAGCATTTTTAAGGTAAGGTATGTACACTTTTCAGACATAATGCCATTGCACATTTAAAGGACTACATACAATATAGCATAAACACGGCTTTTACATGCCCTGGGAAACCAAAACATTCTTGTGCCTCACTATTATATTTGCTTTATTGCGGTGGTCAGGAACCAAACCAGTAGTATCTCCATGGTATGCCTGTATTTAACAGCCACAACAAACACAAAACTGACGTTTGAAAATACTTCCGTAAAAACAAACTTGGGAAATCATTCCCTCATCTCTGGTGAAGCATCGAGTAAGTGCTGTGTCAGTTTCCTAAGAGCCCAGAGTGCTGGAAGGGTTCGCACCGCCTCTCTACTGTACCACTGGGCAAACTGAGGCCCAGAGTGCACACATGAGACCTGCACAGCCAGGCCCGGCTTCGTCCCCCAAAGGAGAGGCAGGGGTAGTACAAAGCCCAGCCGTCATCTGTCCGGTCAGGCCAAGCAGGGCTAAGAGGGAAAGCGGAAAGCAGCAGGAATCACTCCATGCCCAGGCCCTGGCTGTGTTCCCATCCATCTCCAGGCAAACTGAAGGGCACCAAGCCCTCCAGCACGATCATGAAATAAGACATCAAAATCCACCAGGTGGGGACTTCCAGTTGCAGCTCTCCCATGGAAAAATCACGGACACCATCACTGCTGTCCTCACAGCAAGAAACAACGCTGGACAAACTGAAAATCAACAGCTTTCTTTGGATTGAAGAACTGGGGTCACAGAGCACACCACCACCCTGAAAATTGGGGAGAGAGGCAAATGCAGAGAAATACAGCTTACTGGGAACTGGAGCCGAAGGTGGAGCGGTGCCTGGTAGGAACACCTACTGTAATTGCCTAATTGCTAGAAGCAGAGCATGAACCAGCCTGAGAGTTAAACATCCCAGGGACCCAGTCTTAGAGGAGCCACCACACCTCTGGGCTTTAACCCCAGGAGTCTCAACAGGTTCCTGCTTCAGTGGGAAAGGTGGGGAGGAGGGGGGCAGTAACCCTTTGAAATTCTGAGAACAGAACACAGCCTGTCCGCAACAAAAAACACTTTATCTTAGACTTGTCTGCCCTAGGGGAAGGGGCTCAGGCCCACTAAAATAGCCTGAGATTTATTCGTAAGAGTACAGACCAGTTCCTCTCCCGAATATATTACCACTACATCAAAAGGATGAGAGCCCTAGCCAGGCAGCTCAGTTGGCTAGAGTGTTGTCCTGTACACCAAAAGGCTGTGTGTTCGATTCTCGATTAGGGCGCATACCTAGGGTGCGGGTTTGATCCCCAATAGGGTACTTACAGGCGGCAACCAATCAATGTTTCTCTCTCTCTCTCCCCACCCCCTCCCTCTCTCTCTAAAATCAATAAACATACTTGGGTAAGGATTTTTTTAAAAAAGGTTAGAGAATAACAACAGTGGATTACAACTGTGAGCTGCAAGACACACATTCTATCTGAGGAGGAGTTCTTAGGGAAACCCAAAGACAACAGGCAAGGGCGGGGGGGGGGGGGGGGGGGGTGGCAAACAAGGAGGAAACCGAAGCCTCTGAAACCTACAGCTGCGGCAAACCTTAAACACGGCCCAATAGCACCACGCGGCCACATAACATAAAGCTTCACCCTAAAATCCTCACGATCTCAGTTCCTCTTACTAAATATATCAGGTCTGGTTTTTAACAAAACTTACAAGGCATGCTAAAAGGCAAGGAATAAACACAGTCTGGAGGGACAAAGCAAGCATCAGAACCACACTCAGCTACGACGCAGACTTTGGAATACAATTTAATGTAACTACGGTCAATACTATGGTTAATATGTGAAGGGCTCCAATGGAAAAATTAGATAGCATGCAAGAACAGATGGGTATCATCAGCAGAGAGACGAAAACTCTGAGAAAAAGAAGGAAATGCTATACAGCAGAGACAGAGCACCAAAAATGAAGAATGCTTTGGATGGGCTCCCCAGCAGACTGGACTCCGCTGAAGAATCACTGAGCTGGAAGGTAGGTCAACAGAAATGACCCAAAAGGAAATACCCCAAGAGAAAGAAGAATGAGCTGGTCTGAACTTCTGGCTTCCACTTCAATATAGAAAGAGCCTAGAAGTCATTACTCCAGTACCCCACAACAAGAAAAAAGCTGAACAAACTGAAAATTGATGACTTTTCTTACATCCAGCAGAGAATTGAGGTCACAAGGCAAACCTCTGGCCCCAAAAGTGGGGAGATGGGCAGATGAAAAGAATCAACACTTACACGGCTGAAGCTGCCACTGTGGCCAGTAACTGGCAGGAGCACTTGGAGACTGGGCATGCGCTGGCTCAAGAGAGAAAAACTCCTGGGGGCCTAACCCTTTCCTGAGTTTTTCCTCCAGGAGCTTCACCAGTTCCTCGGGGTTAAGACGGAAGAGAAATCTCCTTGTGGCTCCAGCAGGGGAAGGGGAAAAGGAGCGATTCTGAAATACACCCAGAGTTCTGTTCTAGTCAACAAAGGCCTAGCCTCGAAATGAACTGTGTGCCAGACTCTAACCAGAGTGAGTTCTACCAGGGCCTACCTGACATGCGGGAAAGGAAATACCCAGCTCCAGTCCCTTCTGGACTTCCTGCCGCACCTGTGCAGAAGGGTGAGAAAAACCTGAGCAGCACATGTTCAGGTCACAGCGCAGGGGCACAGGCCCACTAAACACTGGAAACTAATCATAAAATCCTGAAATCCTTCTCCTTCCACACCATCAGGGCTTCTGGATAATAACAGAGGACTGTCGCTGAAAGACCTGTGAGGCTCCGACTCCTCCTACTTAAAGAATCTCTAGGGAAACCCAAAGATAAGAGGGAAGACAAAAACAAGGACACCAAAGAACATTTTAGGCTCAGACACCTACAGCTACAGCAAACTGTTAACACAACCTAACTCCCAGCCAGATAAACATAAACCTCACACTAGAGACCTATTTATCTTTCAGCCAGTACATCATGTGTGGCTTTCAACTTCACACTAAAAGGCTGATTATATCAGTTCCTTTACTAGATATATCATCTCTGGCTTTCAACATCACAAAAAAAGTTACAAGGCATAGTAAAAGGCAAAAACAAAACAGAAACACACCTTCAAAATCTTGAAAGATACAGCAGACACACATACAGAAAAGATCAAACCAGGAATAATTTTAAATAACTATAATTATTATCTAAGGGTTCTAATGGAAAAGGTGGACAACATGCAAGAACAGACGGGAATGTAAGCACAGAGGAAACTCCAGCAAAGAATCAAAAGGAAATGCTACAAGCGAAACTTCCCAAACTCACAAAACAAAGATGAAAAAACGTGAAAACACAGAACTGAACATTCGATAACAGCAGAACAGTTACAAAAGGTGTAATGTACATGCAATGGGACTATCAGAAGGAGAAGAAAAGAGGGAGAGAAGAAATATTTGAAGTAATAATGACTGAAATTTTTCCAAAATTAATGATGACATCAAACCACAGATCCAGGAAGCTCAAAGAGCACCAAGCAGAATAAATACAAAAAAAAAAAAATCCACACCTAGACATATCATATTCAAACTGCAGAAAAATCAAAGATAAACAGGAAATCCTGAAAAAGCTAGAAGAGAGAAAAAGCAAAATAGTTTACCCATACAGAAACAAGGATGAGACCTACATCAGATTTCTCCACAAACACCATGCAAGCAAGTAGGCGGTGGAGTGATATATTTAACGTGCTGAAAGATAAACACCCACAAATCTAGAAAAACCTGGAGCCAGTAAAATTATCCTTCAAAAGTGAAAAAAATTAAGACAAAATTAGGGGAATGTGTCACCAGACCTGCCCTGCAAAAAAAGTTAAGTTCTTCAGAGAGATGGAAAATAACGTAGGTCAGAAACTCGATATACGTAAAGAAAGGAATAGTGTTAGAGAAGGAATAAGTGAAAGTAAAATGAAATCTCTTCATCTTCTTATTCTTAATTCACTGAATATATAAATATTGGCTCAAAATAATAATAACAATATACTGGATGACTATAGCTCATAAACAAGTGAAATGAATGGCAGCAGTGTTGAAAGGGGTGGGAGGGAGCAACTGGGATACTGTTTTATGGTACCTGCGCTACTTGTGAAGCAGTATAGTATAATTTGAAAACGGACTTAGATTAATTGTAAATGTATATTGCAAAGTCTAGGGCAAACACTAAAAAATTTCTTTTAATGAAATGAGATGCTAAAAGGGGTGGGGGTGGGTAATGAAATCATATAAAATGCTCAATTAAAACCACAGAAGGGAGTCCTGGCTGGTGTGGCTCAGTGGTTGAGTGTCAGCCTGCAAATCAATGGTCATGGATTCGATTCCCAGTCAGGGCACACACCTGGGTTGTGGGCCAGGTCCCCAGTAGGGGATGCTCAAGTGGCAACCACACATTGATGTTTCTTTCCCTCTCTAAAAAATAAATACCGTATGTTTTGGACTATAAGATGCACTACCACCCCCAAATTTGGGAGGGAAATGGGGGTGCGTCTTATAGCCCAAATGTAGCTTACCTCACTCATGGGGGTGGGGGAGCAGCGGTGGAGCAAAATTTTTTTCCTATTTTCCTCCTCTAAAACCTAGGTGCATTTTGTGGTCTGGTGTGCCTTATAGTCCCAGAAGTATGGTAAATAAAAACTTTAAAAAAAAAAACCAGAGAAGAGAGAAAAATGTGGAAAACAAAAAAAAAAAAAGAAAGAAAGAAACAAGGACATCAAATAAAAAACAGTTCCAGATATGGTAGATATTAATACAACTATATCAGTAATCATGTTACATGGGGATGGTCTAACTACACCAATTCTGAGACTTTCAGAGTGGACTGAGTAAAAAAAAATATTCAACTATATATTGTATACAGATACTGCACTTTAAATATAAAGACAGATGCATCTGGTTTAAAAGTAAACATATGGAGAAAAATATACCATGCTAATACTAATTAAAAGAAGTCTAATTGAACAATGTCACCCCAGTAAATTTAATAATTTTAAAAAATGTAAAGTAGCTATTTTAATTTCAGACAAAGTAGAAATCAGAGCAAGAAAAATTGTCAGGAATAAAGAGGGGCCTCACACAATGACGAAGGGGTCAATTCTCCAAAACACCTTTATTGTGTATGCATCAAAATGTGCATCAAAAATTGATAGAAGTGAATAGAAAGAAATGGCCAAACCCACTATCTATCACATCTACCAATAACCGACAGACCTAACAAGCAAAATATCAGCAAGGACATGGTTAAACTGAACAGCACAGCACCATCAATCAAATGGATCTAATTGACCGTCACAGACTACTTCATCAAACTACAGCAACAAACACATTCTTCTCAAGCTCACATGGAATATTCACCAAGAATGATCACATTTTCAGCCACACTACACACCTTAACAAGCTTTAACAAAAGAAAAAAAAAAACCCAGAAACTACACAAAATATGTTCTTAGACCACATGGATTCAACTAGAAATAAATAACAAAAAAACGGGTTCAATTTTTAAATATTTACTAGAAAATTCCAAAATACTTGGAGATTAAACAACACACTTCTAAATAACGCATAGGTCAAAACATTGGTCTTATAAGAAATGTAAAGTATTTTGAACTAAAGGAAAATGAAAATACAATTATCAAAATTTGTGGAAACGAGAGGTGGAATCAGGGAGGGAGGTGGGGATGGCTGGGGGGGAAGGAGTAGAGGGGGAAGGCAGACAACTATATTTGAACAACAATAAAAAAAATTCAAAAAAATTTGTGGAAAGTAGCAAGTATAGCACTTAGAAGGAATTTATAACATTGAATACACACAAAAAAAGAGAAAGATCTAAAATGAATAATCTATGCAGCCACCTTACGAAAAGAGAGAAAGAAGAGCAATATAAACTTAAAGCAATCAGCAGAAAAGAAATAAAAAAAAATTAGAGCAGAAATCAATGAAATTGCAAATTGGAAATCAGCAGAGAAAATTAATGAAACCAAAGACTGACTATTTGAAAAGATCAATACAATTTAATAAACCTATAGCCAGGCTAACCAAAACAAAAAGACAGAAAACAAATAACTACTAATATCAAATGTGAAAAAACAGCCATCACTACTGATCCAATGGACATTAAAAGGATAATAAAGGAATATTATGAATAACTGTTTGCCCACAAATTTGATAATCTGGATGAAACAAACCATTTCTTTGACAGCCACAATCCACCAAAATTCACACAAGGAGAAAGGAGTAATCTAAATATGCCTATACATATAAGGCACATATATGACACAGACATTGATACAGTCATACACAGGCACACTTGTATATTCATGTATGTGGGCATATTCATACTCATATGTATGTATATGAAACCAAATCAATAATTAATAACATTTCGGAAAAGGAAGCTCCAGGCCCAGATGGTTTCAGTGGTAAACTCTAACAAGCACTTAAATGACACCAATTCTCTATTATCTCTTCCAGGAAACAGAAGCAGAGGGGACACTTCCTAACTTGTTACATGAGGCCAGCATTACTCTAATACCAAAACCAGATAAACGCATTACAAGAAAGGGAAACCACAAACCAGTATCTCTCCTGAACACTGACACATAAATCATCAACAACACATTAGCGACTGAATCCAGCAATGTTTAAAAAGAAGCGTACGCAACTGCATGCGACTTATTCCAGGTAAGCAAGACTGGCTCAACATTCGAAAATCAATTCATCAGGAGAAAAATTACATCCCCATATCGATAGATGTGCATTTGACAAGATCTAATACCCATTCATGAGTCAAAAAAAATCTTAGAAAACAGCATAGAGGAACTCTCTCAATTTGATAAAAAGCATGTACAAAAAAGTCTGCAGCTACCCTCACACTTAACGGTGAGAAACTAGATACGTGTCCCCTGAGATGGAGAGCAAGGCAAGGGTGTCCCCTCCTTCCCTCTCCTATTCAATCATTCATACTGGAAATCCTAGCTAATGCAATAAGACAAGACAAGGGATAAAAGATACGCAGATTGGGAAGGAAGAAATAACTGTTCCCATGACTGTTGATGTACAAAATCCCCCCAAAAATCAATTTTTAAAAAGTGGACTTCATGGTAATTACAGAAGGTTGCAGGATACAAGAGTAATATTAAAAAAGTCAATTGTTTTCATAGAGTAACAATGAATAATTGAAATTTGAAATTAAAAACACAGTACCACTTATATTAACACAACAAAAACAAGAATTACTTAGGATAAATCTAACAAAATATGTACAGGATATATGAAGAAAACTAAAACTCTAGTGAAAGAAATTAATGATCTAACTGATGAAGATATATTTCATATTCACAGAAGGAAGACGTAATACTGTTAAGATGTCAATTCTAAAATTTGATCTATAGAATCAATACAACCCCAATCAAAATCCCAGCAAGTTATTTTAAGGCTATTGATGCTAAAGTATATGTGGAAAGACAAAAGGCCACAGTAGCCAGCACAGTATTGAAGAAGAACAAAGTCAGGAAACTTACACTACCCATTGACTTTGAGACTCACTATAAAGCTACGGTAACCAAGACTGTGGTGCTGGTGAAAGAGGGAACAAATAATCAACGGAACAGAATAGAGAGCTCAGAAAAGACCCACACAGATACAGTCAAATGATCTTTGAAAATTCAGTACAGGATAGTCTTTTCAACAAATGGTGCTAGACCTGGAAATCCACATGCAAAAAATTTAAAAGCAAACAAACAAAGCCCTGGCTGGGTGGCTCAATTACGGCTTCACTCAGTGCACCAAAAGGTTATGGGTTCAGTCCCTGGTCAGTGCACATACCTTGGTTGTGGGTTCAATGGAGGCACCTGATCTATGTTTCTCTCACATCTCACATTGATGCTTTTCTTTTTCTTTCTCCTTCCCTCTCTCTCTCTGTCTCTCCTTCCCTCTCTCTCTAAAAAAAATCAACAAATGGCCCTGACTGATGTTGCTCAGTCGGTTTTGCTTTGTGGGAGCATTCTCCCACAAAGCAAAAGATCACTGGTTCAATTCCCGGTCAGGGAGCATGCCTGGGTTGAGGGTTTAGTCCTCCAGTCCTGGCACATTCAAGAGGCAAATGACTGATGTTTCTCTCCCTCTCTTTCTCCCTCCCTTACCCCCTGTCTAAAAATAAATAAATAAAATCCCCTTTTAAAAAATCAATAAACATATCCTATAATGAGGATAAAAATAAAACACACTCTCAGACACGTCCTTGTTCCCGAACACAGAGCCACGGATCCCCACCACTGTCTTCGGGCAGTGTCTATCAGCTCTCCTGGCAGCGGCCAAAGTACCTTCCCCCGCCCCATCCAGCCCCGTTCACACCCAACCACCGCTGCCGAGTCAGGTCGAAGCTTTCAGAGCCCAACTTTTACATCAATTTCAGGCCTTTCCTCAGTCCCATTTCCACTCCACTTCACTTCTTTCCTTCTGTCTATATAAATTGCCTCCTGGAGGAACTGAATCCATTTCTTGGGCCTTAATTTCTCCCTAGCACTGTGCACATAGTAGGCACTCAGTAAATACTTCCTAAATGATAAGGCTTTAAATTGTATACATGTCCTATGTCTCCCCAGTATGTACATAAATACATCAAATACCAACATACAGAGCGTTTACCTCTGGGAGGGAAGGTTATGGGCCATTTTGATTTTTTATTACTTTTCTGATCACCTGAACTACCTACCTAACTATGCAATAGTGAACATGTATTACATTGGATAATAAAAATAATAATAGAAGCAAAAAAAAAAGGCAAAAAAATCACAACATAAGAAAGGCCAGCTTTATACAAAGGAAACAGAAGTGATGATTCACTTTATAGAAGGCACTTCTTGCTTTGTAAAAAGCTTTGTCATAAAAATATTTTATGCAGAGAGTAGTCCAAAAAAAAAAAAAAACGATTTGGTTTGTGGGAAACTTTCAGGAGAGTGTGAAATTCAGAAAGGCTTGCTTCTCCCAAGGAGAATGAAGAGCTAGCTGTCCCTCATCCCTCCTTCCAACCACACGCTGTTAAAGATCCTTCTCTTCTCTCCTCAAGGGAGGTCACAGCACATTCCCAGTTCTGTCAGTTCTGAGCACCGTGACTCCTGACCCCATCAGCCTCTGGGGTTTCTCCTTCAGAAGCAGGTGTTTTGTGACTCTGGAAAAACAGATTGGATTCGCTGCTGCTTCCACCAGAAAAGCCTTCCACTGGACTGGATGGGGACAGGAACACCCGGAGCCTCGCAGGCAAACAGAAGGAGCAATTCTCTGGATCTCTGGCCTCAGAGCAGAATCTAAGGGCACAGCACGGACCCAATTTGACGGATGAGGAAAGAGATCAGAGAGGGAAGTAATTTACCTACGGTCAGCCAGTTATTCAGTGGAAGAAACAAGACTCAGGACTCCAGCCTTGGTCTGACAGATGCTAAAGCTTCATGATAAATGAAGCTTCATGTTCAAGTAGTTTTTAAAAATGGCAAAGCAATCGAGTGCCTGATCTGTGCCAGGTTCTCAGCCAGGACCACCAAGGGAGAGCCACTGTCTCTGCCTGGGTGGAGCCTGCATGCTAACAAGGGAAGCCCATCACACAAACCCTAATAACCTCACAACTCCTAATGGAATCACACTGACTTCCGCCTAGAAAACAGTCTACCCAGGGAGAGAGTTCTCACCCTCAGCCAGATGGAATGCAAACATATGGCCAAGCAAAGCTACAACTAGCCCCGTGGCACACTGCAGAACCCCCACTGATAAATCCCATTAATACTACCACAAACTGTCCTTGTTGTTGCGGCTCTTCCCATCGGCAGGCACTGTGCTTGGCACTTCACATCCATTACTGGATGTGAACAGCCAATGACCATCCTATGATGTGAGCTCGCTTATCCCCATTTTACAAGCAAGTAAATCGAGACTCTGAAAACAAGTGAAAAATCAAAGTCGACTACAGTGCCTTCTTATAGTACCTCTTCCAGCAGTATAGAGAACTGTGTCTGGCATGAGCTGCACCCTGCAGGGATCCCTGTCCCCAACACACACACACACACACACACACACACACACACACACACACGCTGGGCCTCTTGGGCTCTCTTTGGGCCCAATTCTCAGAGACTGTACTACGGAGGACACTTCTGCATGCTCACAGCCACTGGTTGAACTAGGTTTGTCCAGAACCTGGGGTACCAAGGCCTAAGGGAGGAGGACCCAGGGGTACCTGGGAGCTCTTCCAACAGAAATTCTGTGTGTCCTTATTCTGGACACACAGCTGCACAGGCCCCAGTGCCCAGCCAGGACCAACCAGGTGCCAGGCCTTTTGCCCAGCCCAGAAGGGAAGGGACCCTGGCCACAGGCCCTCAGCATCCTTGCTCACTCAGATCTCGGCAAGGTGGGGAGGCAGGAGTCCTGCTGTCTCACTCACCCCAGAGAACATGCCTAGAACATGCCTGGCATACTGCAGGTGCTTGATAAAGACTTCTCAGATGATGAGTAAATGATCAAAAAGAATGCTAGAATGGGCCCCTTTCCTGCTCTGGGCCACCTTACCCTGGCGGGGGTGGTCAGATATGCTGAGTGCTAAGCTGGAGGCACACCAGGCTGGGCAATTGCTTAGCTACACCCCCAGGCTGAGCAAACAGGCCCCCAGCATCCCTAACCAAGGACCACAGAAGGCTTGTTGTCCTTGACAGGTGGTCTTCCAACATCTGTTGGAATCTCTCCCTGCCCTTGCCCCACAGTAAGATCACCAGAGTAAGTGCTCAATAAATACAGGTTCCAGGCAAGCTCACATTGCCTTTTCCTTCCAGGTGACCTGCTCCAAGCAACTACAGTTATTCCTCCTGCTCCTCCCACACCTCCCTTCAACTGCAGTAAACCTAGGCTGCTGCCCTCAACCCAGGAGAGCTATGAGAGGTTGGCAGCTGGTGTTCCGGTACCCCTGTAGCTCCACTCAGGCACTGTGACATTTTTTTTTAATGTTCATGATTTCCAGACTCCTTAGCACTATGGAGAGGCAGTCACTTCCCTCTTTCTGGGTCTCAATTTCTCCATCTGCCAACTGGGACAGCCATCCTTGCCTGGCCCACTTCCCAGGACCACCGTGCAGAATTGGTGAGAATGCAGATGGCCAAGGGCTACACAAACCTGAGCTTCTGAATCAAGGCGGTATCAGTATCCGCAACTCCCCCTGGAGAAGGTTCTCCCTTGCGAAGGGGCCAGGACCGCTCTCAAAGGATGCCAGCCATGGTGGCCCAGAGCCAGCCAGGCCTCTAGACTCTGAAAAGGCTGCCACTCGCCAAGTTCACGCCTGGCATAAAGGTCTGCCGAAATGGATGACAAGAAAGCCTACCAGCCAGTTTTCCTGTTCAGAGGCATGCACACACACAATCAACTCATAAATACAAATCTGATTATACAGCCTTTTCCAAAGCCAATGTGACTGAGTTTTAATCTTTTATAAAGAAAAACTCATAAAATATTCAAGCGAGGCCCATGCATCTCGGGAGGCCAGAAGTGGTTCATGAAGCCCCCAGCTGCACACGCACCGTGGGGCCCCAGACCTGTGCTGGTCACCACTGGAGCATCTGGCCCGCTGTGGCGGCTGTTTAACCGAGTCACTGTCAGGGAGCAGGTCTGGGCTCTGCCAGCCACAGCTCACTCTCCAGCCAGCCTGCTCCCCTTGGCTGCTCTCCATGCTCTTGGCTCTTTCTGCTCTACAAGATCGGGGATGCCCTGGGCTGCTTTTCAGACTGTGCACTGCTGACAACAGGCTGAAAGGGACAAAACGAGACTGGTAAGCCCCTACCCTAAAGCACAAGGAGGGGAAACAGGTGGAAAGACCCTCCCCCGCCCCCGGCTCTCGGGAAATGCAGGCTCCCCAGGAGGGGGCTGCAGCCTCAGTGCCCCGGCCTACCCAGTCTCCCTTTCCAGGACTCATTCAGTCGCTCATTCATCCGGAAATTACTTGCTGTGACCCTACCATGTGCCAGACACTGTGAGCGCAAGGGGTACAACAATATGAGGGCTACTGACAAAAACACTTGCCCTCCTTTGCAGAGTAAGGGTGGATCCCTGAACTGAAGCAGGGACAGTACCCGATGAGCCTGGGATACTTGGAGAGTGTGAGACAGTCATCAAAGATGATGGGACTTGTCCTAAGGGTAGAGGAGCCTGCACAAAGGGGAGGCTCTGGCCAAATGTGGAATAATTTGAACAACAAAATAATGATAGTCATACATTATAACCCATAAAACAAGTCTAAAATGGCTATGTTTATATCAGTTTAGACACCCAGGAGTCTACACTGATACAAATAAGTGAATAAATAAGTAAATGAGAGAGAAAGTAGAGCTCTTTTTACATTAGAATTCAAATTAATAAATGTAGAAGGAATGATGGAAGTAAGAAACCCCTATTAGAAAGCACTACAGTAATAACTATTGCAAGCAAGAATCCGCCACGGATGCTAAACTCAGTGGACAAAAAAGTATGACGCGGAAAAAGGATACCTGCATAGTTACAATGTACCTCCCACAAAATACTTATTAATACGAAGGGTAACAGAGTAGCTTTACAGAGAACTTGACAGATACCACCTTAACCAAGTTTCAAGTTCACATTGCCAGTGATAAGTCACATCGACACCCTGTACCTCCTGCTGTGACGCACTGAGAAGGGGACAGCCTCACTCTGGGGTGCTACTGCCAGAACTGCATAACCCAAGTCAGTGATCCAGCAAACACCCAACACTCCCCCGAGGGGCATTCTACAAAGTAACTAGTCAGGACTCTTTAAAGGGGTCAAGGGCATGGAATTCAGAGGCAGGCCAAGGATCTGTCCCAGAGTGGACCAAACAAGGCCCTAATAGGACCACTGGCAGAATCTGAATACAGTCTGACGATTAGTTCATATTATTGCATGATTATTAATTTCCTGCATTAATATTAACTTAATATAATTTGGGCATTATACTATGATTAGGTAAGGTGCTAATATTTGAGGGAGCTAGATGAAAGGTGTATGGAAACTCTCTGTATTATTTTTGCCACTTTTTGTAAGTCTGAAATTCTTTCACAGTGAAAAGCTGGAGCGGAGCAATGCTGCCCGAGTCGGGCACCAGACGAAGACGCTGGCTCGTAGTACTGGACCTGGACCGTACTGTATGACTTGGAACACAACAATCCGAGTCAGCTGGGCAAGATGCTCTCCTTCTGAGAGGGACCGTGAGAAGAGCAGTTCTCGCCGCCCAGTCATCTACCCGGGGGAACCTGCCACCTGCACGCCTGACACATCCTCACGGTTACGTGCATATCTGGTACAGTATCGTGATACCCGTTCATCATCCCATGCCTCTGCTCCCCAACTTCCCCAGGGGCCCCGGCCGGACAGAGCATCAATTGGTTAGAGCACTGTCCTGATATGCCAAGGCTGCGTGCTCAGTCCCTGGTCAGGACACATACAAAAATCACCCAGTGAGTGCATCAACAACAAATTGATGTTTCTCTCTCTCTCTCTTTTTTTGAATCAATGTTTCTCTTTCTCTCTCCGGCTTCCTTTTTCTCTCTAAAACCTATATTTCCAAAAAAAAAAATTCCCAGGAAACACTTTTCAGGCTAGACTGGTACAGTTCACACCCACAACTAAACAACAGAGGCCATTTCCTAACTGCAGGAGTACAGCAAATTGAATTCGGTGTTAAGCTTTTTTCTATAAATTTCCTTCTGGGACCTGTTACCTCCAATCTGTAGCCTAGCTTCTCATTGATACCATGAAGGAATAAACAGCAAACCAACCCTAGCAAAAAGATGTAGAATCGGCTAGTCCTGCCCACGTGGTCAGCTACTTGGTTTTCTGGGCCCGGCTCAACCTGGGATTTTTTATTACAGCCATATAACAAGGTCATATTTTCTGCTAGTAAAATTGTCCCTGGGTCACACAATGGAACCAAATTGATCAGTATTTCACAGTGCTGTTACCAAAAAAAGCTTTCTGGTGATCCCATACTTCCCCTCGAAGTCACAATACACACACACGTAATAAGTCCATCTCTATCAGTAAAAGGGAATAATGATGTCTCCTCAAAACACTGCCATAAAGATAAATGTGATAAATACTAAGTGCCGTCACTCACGCACGCAGCAAAGCGCTAGCATGCACCTACTGTGTCAGGCCTGTGCTGGGACCTGAGGACAGTGATGGACAGACAGACACAGCCTGTGCCCTCGTGTGGCTTCAGACCTGCTCCTCCTCATTGCCTTGGGCAGCAACATCCTCCACCTTGTTTTCAGGGTCCTCCCCAAGGGCACCTAGGATCTGTCCGCCTGTCCACCTGTCCACCAATCTCTCTCTTTCCCTTCTTCCTCTTCACCCCCCACACCCCTTCCATCCTGCCCCTCCCCAGACACTCTCACTGCCCCCCAAACACCATTCACTAGACCACCGGCTATTTGCATCTTCCCTCAGAAGATATTTTAAGCATCTTGAAATACCATTTGCATATAAAGCCTCCCCCGAATTATGACCTACCTCTTCATTAGAGCCTAGGAGAACCTCTCCTTCCTTCTCTCCATTTCTCAATATAAATCACACCACAAGGTCACACATCTCCTCTAGCAGGTGTCCCTGACCCCCCCACCCTGTCCCAAGGCCCCTCTCTCCTCCCACCACAGCACAGCAGCCCCAAAGCTAAAAAAGTAGCCAACAGCCTGACTTCTCAGGAGCTCACCTACCCCTTCATCTTGTCTCTCTGACCATGGCCGGTCAAGAACAAGGGCCATGCCCACCATTTCAAAAGCCCAGTCCCGCATAGGACAGGCAGGACAGAAGCTGTGCATGACACGTGGCTGGTGGACGGAAAGCACCCTCCAGTGCCCCCCACGATGGCCACAGTGGAAGGTGGTATGCTCCCGGAGGCAGGGAGGCAGTTGTTCTCAACATCAATCCAGCTTCTCAATAAATTATGGTTCGATGTCATTGATATTGTTTATCTTTAAAAGCTTTGCTGAACAAGGCAGAGAAATGCCTCCATGGTCAATGGAGAAGAAATGAGCAATTATATGCTGTGCTCTTAAACACTGGAGAAATTATTCTAAGAAAGGCGGAGCTGTGAATTTCAATGGGTCAGGGGCGAGGCAGGTACCTCCCACAAGCAAACCAGGCTGGGGTCCAGAGTTGGGAGACCTGTGCCACCCATTCCTGCTGACTGCTGCCAGTGGGAACGTGTGGCCAGCCCTGCCCTGGAGTCCGGGCTGCGGAACCAAGTGGGACATCTGAACTTTTAAAGACAGGCAACTAAGTCAGCTAGTGTGGCCAGAGCTTCATCTCTGGTTTAACCGCCGTGCAAACACTGTTCCCCTCCTCCACCCAGCCCCCCATCTTGTTGACACCAGTTTTGAACAGAAAAGGTGTTTTATAATTAGCACAGTGTTTATATTCCAATGAGAGCTTTCAGAAGGCTTAAAAATAGATTGAGTCCTTACACACGTTAGAGTTCTTCCCCTGAAGATCTTGTTTACACTAGCATTTTCCTTGGCAACCCTTCTTTTGAAAAGGTCAGCTGCAGTTCACAAATTCTTAAACTGGCATTTCCGAGTCATTGGGATTTTGTAGTACACGTTTACACGACTTCCAACCCCCACCAAGAGCATGCCCTGCAGATAAACGCCCGCAAAGGGAACCCCACGTAGCAGCCTGGCAACGGAAGGGCTCTGGGATCTCAGAACACACATGGACTCTCGCTTAAGACGACACAACTCGGGCTCAGACACCACCTTGCCAAGTGCTGGTGGACCCAATCCACTGAATGGATGTTCTCAGGACAAAAAGAACCAGAGAAGCTCTCTCCTGGGGTAAAATTTAAGACTCAAAGTCTGTTCACCTTAGCCCCAGATCATTAAACAAAAGGTGTGCTTGGGGAGGAAAAGTGTGGCTGGGCTGGGGGAGGCTGAGTAAACAAAGTTAATCTCCTTTCTTTCTTATTTTTTAAATTCTCACTGGAGAATATGTTTACTGACTTTAGAGAGTGAGGGCGGGTGGGGGAGGGGAGGGAGAAGGAGAGACATCGATAGATTGCCTCCCAGATCTGCTCCGTGTCCCTACCAGGGATCGAACCCACAAACTTCCGGCGTATGGGATGATGCTCCAATCAACTGAGCCACCCAACCGGGGCAACCTCAGTTCTTTACTGCAGGACTTTTCAGAGCCTTTAAAGGTCCAATGGCAGAGCATGCTCCTTTCACAGGTTTATCTCATCCTAAATGCGCCCCCCCCCACACTCCCTACGGACCACGAATGGAGGGCAATGCCCATCGCCAACTTTCAGAGATGAGGGAACAAGCTTAAACTTCTAGACTGGGAGAGGAATGGACTTCCTTAAGCACAGACTCGCAGCTGATTAGTTCATGACCGAGGCTACCCTCGAACCCAGGACCACAGCTACCCTCCCTCAACACGGGCTCTGCCCGGCCTATTGTTTGGCTGAACAAGATGTGGTCCGGCAGAAGACAAGCCAGTGGTCCCAGTGTCCATGCACCAGGGAGCAATCCCTGAATTCCCACGCTGCCCTTACCACGAACTGCTCTAAAACTAAAAACCAGCAGCCACGCCCACCATTCCTCGCGGGAGCTTGGTTCTAAGAGGCCTAAGCAATCAGCCAACTACCACTTATATATTGAATACCTCCAAGGACAGGGATGTCACCTCCTCTGTCAGGTTCCTCATGTCTGGGGACTGGCTAGAGACCAAGAACCCTGCTGGTGTTTTTTCCCCTCATGACTGTGATACTGCACGTTGTAGGTTTGGCTGGGAGACGCAGTTTTAAATACATCTGCAGAAGGAAGCAGTCAGGCCCGGGACTTTGAGGTAGGGCAGCCCTGATTCCAATTTCAACTCTACCACTTACTCGGGGGTAGGCTGCTTTGACCCGGGGAACCTCGGCATCCTCACCCCTACACGTGGAAGAGGATACTGCTCCCAGCATGGAAGAGGTGCAGAAGAAGCTGCACGCAGACCCCTCACTCAGCAGAGCGTCGGGCGAACAGCACCCTCCTCCCTCCCCTCTCTCCAGAGCCTGCACCTCCCCTTTGGGTCGGCTGTCCTTCAGCCCTAGAAACTTCCCAGAGGAACTCGGTGTGAAGAAGGGCAAAAATGGGGCAGCACATCTGTAGTGACAGCTGCCTCTGACCAGAAGGGGCTGCAAAATCCTAACTCTGGCGCTGAAGGGCTGGGTGAGTGATCAAGAGCCAGTCCGTGACTGAACTGTGCAGATGAGAAAACCGAGGCCCCGAGAGAGGAGGGGATCTGCCTCAGCACACAGCAAGTCGGCAGGGGCGCCAGACAGGGCCTCTGACACCCCCTCCTCTAGTGCACCCCACTGCGGGGCAAGAACTGTGGGAAGGTGACTCGGCATCCCCAAACCCTCATCACGTTCCACCGATTTTTAATAGACTTTAACAATTTACTGACACCAGTGGAGCTTATAAAGTAGTTTAATTGAATTAATTAGCAGTCGTGACTTACTCTTGAGTTCCCCCTTTGGCTCCGGGGAGGCTGTGCCAGCCGCCTGTTTAACCCCTTGTGTCCTAGAAAGGCTGTCACTCACTCTCACTTAAGACAATTCACCAGGGTCTTCACGAGTTTCTTTCCTAAACTAGCTCTTACCCTGGCCCTACCCATACCCCAGTGCTGAGCACCCGTCTGCACCCAACATCTGCCTGCCCTGAGAGGCTGAAATCCCACCCCAGCAACACTTTGATGGAGGGGACCCCCTTGTGTGAATGAATGCTGCCTTCTCCTGCAGGTTCCCCAGGGGACAGGGGCAGCGAGGGGGGGAGGTCAGTGCCCCAGCATGGGAGCTATCCACTGGCCTGGACTGGAAACCGGCCACCCATCCCCCACTGTCTCTCTCCACAGCCTCAAAGGAGAGTCTGGGTGACACCGCGCCACACCAAGGGTGGTGCCCGAACCTGCAGCCCCCTGGAAGGCTGGGAGGACGCAGACTCTGGAGCATCGCCCTCACCCGCTGAGTCAGAACCTCTGGGGTGAGGCCCTGAGAGCTGCTTTCGCAAACCCCCCAGATGAGTCGTACACACACTCGAGGTAGAGAGAGGACCTGGGGGGGTCACTGACATTCCTTCTGGATGAAAAGTCTGGGAAACAACCCACACATGCCAATCCACTTATAAGATAGTCTTCACAGCATTATATACAAGAGGGAAAACCAGAATAGTACAGCCTCCCCCAAACAGGGTACTGCTGGGTAAACCAGGGTGCAGCCACTCCATGCAACACCGATAACACTGGGGAACGCTCATTGTACAACGCTGACCTTTTTTTTTTCAACAGGAGACAAACTGTAACCATTGCACTTACTGGCTGAAGAAGAAGAAGAAGGCGGGGGGGGGGGGGGGGAGGGGAGGAGGCAGAGGAGGAGGAGAAAGACAATCAAAACATCAAAAGTATAAGCATCTGGCAGGGATCTATAGGCACTTTTCTTTCTTTCTCAGGCTTTTCTGTGTTTTCCAACTTTTTCTATGTGTTTTTTATAATGAAGCAACACAAACTTTGTTTTAAACATAGATTCAGTGAGAAGCTACCACTTAGAAAGCAGAATGTTCTACACTAACTTGGAATTCACTCTGAATCTGAGCTTCTCTCAGTTGCTGGTCCTGCACACAGTAGGTGTGAAGGGAGAGAGATGGAAGGACGGAGGTAGTTTCAGCCAAACATCTCTATGAAACTGGCTTCTGCCTTGGCATTTCATTAGATGAGTTATTTAAGCAAAAACTAATAGTGAGAAACAAAACAACCCTGAAAAGCCAGACCCAAGAGAAAGGAGAACTCAGCTGGTGCCACGCAGATGTCCTGTACAGCACCTCACCCGCTCATGCTTTCTCCCGGACACACCTGGCTGGCAGAGACACACTCATTAGCCAGTAATAAGTAAATATTTCCAGGAACTTCTAAGCCCCTGAAGTCGGTGCTCTGTGGCAAGTTCACCCCAGCGGGTGCAAGGTAAGCAGACATGCAGAAATCAATAATTACAACGTGGAGAGCAGGAACCAGGTGAGCAAACATCAGGCACGGATTAGCTGCTGGATTAGAGGGCAGGATGGGGGCTCGCCCTGCACCCCACTCTTTCGGTGTGCTGGGAAGCCATCACACCAACAGCCCCAGCAGGAGAAACAACATGCACCAGGTGTGGAGGTGGGTCTAGAAGCGCCATCTAGTATGGCAGGGTGAAGGGAGGCACAGGGGGCAGGGTGGGGGGGGGCAGTCACAAAAACAGTCTGGACCATGAGTACGGAGGGCAGGGTATGGACGGGAGCATCCCTCTTCTAAGCACCAGAGGCCTAGTAGAGGCTGGACAGGATGCGAAAGGGAAGATCATTCCCACTCTGCTACAGCTCATCCCAGCAAGCCCCAGGGAGGAAAGCCCACCAGCCTCCTGTCTCCCCCTCCCCCAACCAGTATGGGCACTGGATGGCTCCCCACTGGGCTCTGGAATGGCCAAATTTTCCCAAATCTCAGGAAAAGTCAATTACAGCAGAGTGGGAGACAAAGAGCAGAGCAATCATTCCAAGCCACATGACCATTCCCCTTCCTTGTCCCCATATTTTTTGTTGTCAAAAACCCATGAGAGTGACCCATCTGGACCCAGGGGGACAGGGACACAGACCTCCAAGCAAGAGCCAACACACTCTCTACAACCCAGAATTATCCTGGCTGTGGGTACCAGCTACTCAGGACAAGTCTTGGTCTCTCTTTAGCATCACACAACAGCGATGTGTGAGAACACCATCGTGTCCAACTGCTCTGTTCCCAAATGGGCACCTCAGGCTCAGAGAGGGAGAAGTCCTTGCTGGGGTCACACAGCAGCGGAGGGGCAGAACTGTGCCTCAAACCCCAGACTCCTGACTCCTATCCCAGCCCAGAAGTGGCTTGGGCACTAAAGGATTCATTGGCTTAGGGGATAAGCCACAAAGTAGTCCTACAGAGCTGGACCAGAAAAAACTCAAACACAAAAATGAGGTCCTTGTCCCTGGAGGGGTTCAAGCCGAAGCTAGACAGGTAATCAGTTGGTAGGAATGATGCCTAAGAGACTGAAGAATGAGACCTGGGTTCCGGGGAGGGAGGGAAGAGAAAGACTTGACATTCCACCCTCGTTGTGATACTTCGTGAGTCTTTCTCAGTGACAGAGACTGATGGGCAGTGTCTGCTAAGGTACAAATGATGCCATGGCCTTCAAGCCGGGTTCCACGCCTACACGTGCTTTCAGAACCACCCTGGGGGCGGCCAGGGAGGTAAGGACTTGTCTCCTCAGTCACCTTCCCCAGCACCGGGGTCCCACAAAAATGCTTTAATTTCTTTTAAAGTCAGAATAAAGAAGGTGAACTTTTAGGTCAGAGAAAATGTTTAACGTATAATGTTAATATACTCATCTTTGTAACTGATGCAGTCATAAAATACACTTCTTCGTATTTTTATGGAGGAAGGAGCCCACGAAAGTCATGATGTCGCCCTCCCTCCCCAATTTTAAATATCATTTTTATGTGATGCACTGGGCTTCCACATTAAGATTTTGTTCACGAAAGAGTTCTTTGGCTAAACCAGTTTTTGAAATCTTGTAGTGAGGACAAATAGTGTCTTTCTCTACAGCTTTAGGGTCTCAACTCATGAACAAATGAAATATGATGCCGTATGAGTCACCAGGCTTCTCCAAGCCAAAGACGCCGCTCCTCTGACACAGCTGTGCCTCCCCGGTCCCATGAGCAGTCCTGATGTGTGGCCGGCTTTGGGGGCCAGTGTGTTTCAGTCAGAAACGCAAACACACTCTGAGTCCCCTTCCTTTCCATGTTATCTGCAGTGTGTCTTGGGCACAGAAAGCGCTCAGTGGAGAAAGCAATGCTGACCTTCTGAAAGGGATCCCACACTTCAGACTGGCTTCCCCAAGGTCAAATAGCGACACCCCCATTCTGAAAAAAGCAGTTCAAATATGAAGGCGGGAAATCCTCAAAACTGGATAAACTAGTTACACAGTCCCCTCAGGAGAAAGGAAAATTCTTCAGAGAAAAACCTAGGCGAGGAAAAACTCAGCCCACGCAAAGACAGGAGTCCCGGGAGTAAGGCAGTCACCCTGTAGTGTGTGACAGCGAGCACTGCTTGGGGAATCCGTGAAAAGCTCGGATTCTCGACCTCGCCCACCTCTCACCCACCCCCGGGATCCAGAAACAGCAGGTCTGAGGACGGGCTTGGCCTGTGCTGGCTGCTCTAGTGCGGGAGGTCCCAGACCACCCTCAGAGAAGTCATCTATTATTAATGACGAAAGAGGGAGTTTAGGGACATCCCTAGCCTTCTGGGCCCTTGTTTCCTGGTGCCAATTGGGGGACAAGACTCGGCTCCACCAGGCCTTTTGTTCAGTAGCCTCAGAAGTGGAATGGGCACAGCACGGTGGGGTCTCTCTCACCATGCAGCACGCGCGTGCGTGCACACACACACACACACACACATTCCTTTGCTCTCCCAGACTGAACAGCCAGGAGTGGTTCAGTTCCATGATGGGGCTGAGGAACTGGGGCTCCAGTGCTGACATCTCTCCCAATCTGCTACATGTCTATATGGTGCAGTTCAGGTCAGACTCAGTTCTGCCAAGAGGGAGCAAACGTCAGGAAGCCTCACCTGCCCCAGGTGGTGAGAAAGAAGAGCTAATGGCTAGAACCTGGGAAGGGCAGAATGCCATTGTCAAACCAAGATCAAATGAGACAAGCCACTCAGGGGAGCAGGCACCAAACAGACCAGAGAGAACCTGAACGATGGAGCTCCAAGGGCTACAGGGGCTAGGCTTGCTGTCAGAAGCCAGAGGGGTGATGTGGACACGGTTTGGTTTCTACCCACTCAGCATCCCTTCTTTCAAAACAGACTATCTCACCCTTCCAGGAACCCATGACCTAAGTGGTTTCAATGGGCTATCTCCAGCCCCTAACTCCAGGGGGAGAATCAAATGACCCACGCCCACCCAATCAGGATAGAACACCCTTGTGGCACTGTGATTAGCTCAGGGATGAGCCTGTGGCCCAAACTGGGCCAATGGGAGCCTTCCCTGGGACTTTGGTTGAAACTGTTGGAAAGCAGGTGCTCTCTTTCCACTGGGACTTCTCTACAGTGGTGAGAAATAAGCCTAACTATGCTATAGCCATTTCTGCCACCACCTGGGGAGGACCCACCTGACAAATAAGTCAACCCAGGAAGTAAGAGCTGAGAGATGGACAGCAACACATTTCTGATAATACAACCTAAGGACCTACTTTTCAGGAGGTATACCAATAAGTGTCCCTTTTAGTTTAAGCAAATTTGAGATGAGTTTCTGTCGCTTGCAGCCTAGGGAGTCTTGACTAAAATGAATGGTCTGTTGAATGAATTGGCAGATTTGGTTTCAAGGCAGAAAGACTCCTCGCTCAAGACCTTGGGCGAGCCACGCCACCTCTGCATTTCATCCCTAGCTCCCGGGGCTGTGGCAGAGAATTCAATTATATCACAATGACTGCATGAAGCACTTGGGACATTATTTAGAAACTGTAGATGCTCAACAGGTGTCAGGAAAGAAAGTAGCAGCTTTTATGAAGATGCCCTTAGGTACCCCCACTTTCTGAGGAAATAACAGTCCTACAAATCCCAGGCTGAGCCTCGCTGGGCAGAGCAAAATTGCTATCAGAGACCCAAGTCACAGGAGGAACAGCCAGGAGAAGCACTTTCTGAAAAACCACAACCCTTGGCATGCTCCCAGCACCTAACGGAGCTCAAAGCACCGTGTCTTCGTGTGTCCTCCCCACAGTCCCTGCTATTAGAGCGAGACTCTCAAAGGTATGAAGAGGCACAGCCTTTACCAGGGCCAATTTGGAAATATCCTTAAAACGGAGAGTCTCCGACCCCATTATGCCTCCACCAGTAGGGTGTCTTCCCAAAGCACACTCGCAAACGCAAAATAGTATCGACAGAAGTGCTGGTGGCTCCTGCGCATGATAGAACCACCGAGACTAGACTTACCACCCACTTTAAACAACTAAGAAATTGGGTAAAATATGTGAAATAATTCCTAGACACTGGCTGACAGGCAGACGGGACAGTAATCCCGGAGAGGAAAAGCAAACAGGTGGGTCCGATGTCTGCCCCAGCTGACTGCCCAGAGCGTTTCCAAGCTGAGGTGCAGAGAGGAGGAACCCCAACAGAGATCAGGGGTCACCCTGAGTTGAGGGGACAGAGGTAAGAATTATGGAGAAAAAGGAAGTGAGGATATGCAGGTTAGAGAATCAGAGGAGAGAGAGGTGCCGAGAGATGGAGCTCCGATTCTTCAGCTGCGTTAGCACTGATTCTCACAAGCACGTTAGGGAACTACCTGAGCCAGGAACAGATCCACCAGAAGGAACCTGGCAGAAGGCTGCTCAGAGCTCACACAGGGCTAAGAATACTTCACACTCCCAACAGCCCAAGTGGAGAAATCTCACAATACAAAGGGCATCAGATGGAGCACTCAGAAAGATATGACCCCAAGAGTGGACAAAAACCATCTCTAGACATGGGACCAGAATACCATTTCTGTAAAGGGCCAGACAGCATTGTGGGCCACTGTGGACTAAAAGCAGCCATTGACAATACATAAATGGATAAACAGAGCTGTGTATCAATAAAATTGTATTTATAAAAACAGGTGGCAGGCCAGATTTGTTCCTTGGGCTATAGTTTGCCAAACCCTGCTCTATTCTAAAGACTGCTCTCGTCATCCACAACAATTTAACTGCTGTGGTGGGTAGCTTAATCTCCCCCACCCCCCAGCACCCCCAAAGAAGTCTACATCCTAATCCCCAGACCTGTGACTAGGTAGGATACATGCAAATGGAATTAAGTTTGCTAATCAGATGACCTTGAGATGGGGAGGTTATCCTGAATTACCTGATTAGGCCCTAGGCCAAGGTCCTTCTGAGTAGAAGAAGGAAGCAGAAAAGAGAGAGCCAGAGAGGTGGCAGCATAGCAGGGACTCTGCCCAACCTTGCTGTCTTTCAAGACAAAGAAATGGAGCCACAGGCCAAGGAAAGCAAGAAGACTCTAGAAGCTGGAAAAGGAAACAGGTTCTCCCCTAGCACTCCAGAAGGAACAGAGCCCTTGATTTGAGCCCTTGAACAACACCTTGATTTGAGCCCAGCGAGACCCCTCTGGGACTTCCAATTTCCAGAACTGTAAGAAAATAAATTCATGCAGCTTTCAGCCAGTAAGTCTGTGGTAATGCGCTACAGCCGCAACAAGAAACTCGTACAACAGCAATTACATGACAAAGCATCAACATATTTGAAGTAATATTAAAACATCCAGTACTGAATGGTGTAAAATTCAGTGTCTGCCAATCAAAAAGTACTATGCAGTAAAGCAGCAGAAAAACAAATTAATAGGAAGAGACCCAGAGATGTCATAGATGACAGATTTTAAAGACATTAACATACTCCATACACTTAAGAATGTAGGGGAAAACGTGGGCAAGCTAGAGAAAGACACGGGAGATGTAAAAACAAACTTCTAGAGATGAAAAATACAAGGTCTGGGATGTAGAACAGATTCGATACTAACGAAGAAAAGACGGATGAACTTGAAGACACAGTAGAAGAAACTATCGACAATGAAAGAGAGAGAAAAAAGATGAACAAAGACAAACAGGGCATGGATGTGCTTTGGAACATCTTCAAAAGGTCTAATCCACATGCAATTGGAGTCCAAGAAAAAAAGGAGTGGGAGTAAGGAGAGGAAAGATAGTTTTAAAAAATAACGGCCCCAAGTTTCTGATTTGGTGCACACTATACACGGGTGGGCAAACACAAAACACAGAGTTTATTCTATTATTATTTATTCTGGTATGATGTATTTTTCCATACGAACAACTGCAAACCTACTTTTGCCTACCCCTGTATACCCAGAAGCTCAATGAATGACAAGCTGAAGAAAAACTACTCTCAGGCATATCACAATCAAATCAGTTAAAACCAGAAACAAAGAGAACACCTAAAAAGTAGTCAAAATTGTTTAAAAACATAACAGAGAAAGGAACAAAAATAAGAGTAACAGCCAATGTCTCATCAGAAACAGAAAACAATGAAGCAACATCTTTAAAGTATTGAAAGAAAAAAAAAACCCTGCCAGCCTGGAATTCAATAACTAGCAAAAATACCTTTCAAAAACAGAGAAGTGCAAAAGCTAAAAGAATTCACCACCAGCAGACCAATACCACAAGAAGGGTTGGTTCTCTGGTTGTAATAGCCAGAAAACTGACAACAAGCAAAATACCCATTGGAAGGAGACTAGTTATATAAACTAGGGTAGTTCCTTAAAATGCAATACTGAGCATAGAAAAAAGCTGAAGCAGATCCATTGGGGCTCACCTAGAAAGGCCTCAGACACCCCACAAAGTGGGAAAAGCTGAGCTGTAACACAACAGGGATGGTTCGCATCTGTGCCTGGGAGTGTACAAGAAAAGACTTGGCATGAATATTCCGCGGTCACTAGTGCTTACCTACAGGAAATGGGGCTTAGGGGGATGGGGGCAATGGGGAGGGGCCCTTTCTATTTTTATTCTTTATTCCACTTACTTCTTCATTATCTGAATCATTTTCAAAGAACCTGTATTTGTGTGATTTCAAGTTACAAATTTAAAAATTTGTAACTTAAAAAGGTAAAAGAGGCCCTTGGCTAGGATTCAAGACATTAATGGTAATATCATTAAAACGAAAAGCCCAGCAGACAGTCAACTTCTTCACTGGCCAAGCACTCTTTGTGATTTACTCAATTTGGGGAATGAAAACATCAACTCCTATTGCTTCCTTCAAGTACTTTCTATTTCATTCAATGCTACATTCCACCCTTGGGTCCACATCGTAACAGCGATCTCACAGAAGTCCCCATGGGGGCATGCACAAGGATGCCACTTCAGCTCTACTAGGGGTGGGAGAAATTAAGGGAACCTGGCCGCCCATCACTGAAAGGCGGCTGGGTAAAATGCGGGGGCCACCTCCAGCAAGCAGCCAGAAGTACCATGATGGGTCTCAAACACTTGCCGCTGCATACAAAAGTCAGGAACAGAATGCCATCGAGACACTGTAACACTGATGTAAATTTTTTAAACATGCGCACAGAACAACAGCACACATTTTGCAGGAACACATATAAACAAAAGATGTGTGGTAAATACACAGAATGAACGGCTTGGAGATGAGGAAGAGCGGAGCCGGAGGGAAAATGGGAATACAAGGAAATTACTGGACGAAGCAAGAAGGCGGACTATAACGAGCCAAAAATGACCGTGCACCCTAAACTGAGTATAACTGACTTAACCTGCCACAGGTGAGCTTTACAAAGGTGGGTGGGGTTGGGGGAAACCAGGTAACATTGGAGTGATTACGTGTACTGCCTGGGTGCTTTACATGCACTGCCTCATTTAATCTTTATAAGTAACTCATGGGGTTCTCTGATCCAGTTTACAAAGAGGAAACCGGGATGCGACAGGTTGGACAACTTGGCCAGGGTCACAGGGAGGAGTGGCAGGGGCAAGACCTGAATCCCTGGAGCCCGTGCCCCTCACATGCCCCACTAGGCAGCCTGTGACTCTACCCGCTTACGGTGAGAAAACAGAAGTCTTGCCTTTTCTTCTGAGGGTCATAGAAGTCAGAATGAAAGCCATTATTACACGTCACTGGACCCCCTCATGGGGATGCAAAAACAGGTAGGCCCCAAAAGGCCTGCAGGACGCCAAGAAGCCGCCCCATGCACACTTAGTCCTGCCTCTTCTGGACCGGTTGGAAATGTGGAGAAGCAGCAAAACAAAACAGAAAGTATCTGAAGAAGAGTAATATGAAACAAATGACATGAAGGGTTAGGGACCAAGGGAGGGACAGAAGAGAGGACAAAACCCCAAACTTCCAGGTGTGTGACCCAGCCCCAATCACAACACAAACGCCTAGGGTCCGGTCACTAGAAGGTGGCATTTAGGAGCTACATGAGAACCCTGTACCTTGGCCGGGCCTGCCACTCAGCTTGGATGGGGACTCCAGCCACGGCACATGGGGCTTCGAGGGGCCTGGGTTTGTCACGTCCTGGAAAAGCCCGTGAGGCTCTGGCATGAGCACTGATGTATCAGCTAATGTCTCATTCAAGTTGTCAGCGTTTTGTTAGAGCCAATTCAGTGGGTAATTAAGGAAAAAGTTGGGACCAGATGGGGAAGCAGATGCTAGCTCAGCCGCAAGCACAGTTCCCTGCAAGTGTCTGGGAAAGCGCAGGGCTGGCCAAGTCCATGAGAGAGGGAATGAAGCAACAGCAGCCCAGATAGGAATCGGAGAAAGGAGATGCCCACTTTAAAGATGAAGAAACTGAGGCCCAGAGAGGTGAGGAGACTTGAGGGCTGTTTGGAAGGATGACAATGAGAATGCAAGGAAAACCAGAAGCTTGGGAAAAAACGGGGGGGGCAGGGGGTGATTCTATCCTGAGGAACTAGAGACAAGGCAGGACCCTCCAAGGCAGAATGAAGAGTCTCCAGAAACAGGGGCAGAAGATGGCACTAGGAGACAGGAGCCTGGGTCCTAGCCTCAGCTCTGCCACTTCCCTCCTGCCTCACCTCACGAGTCATTTTTCATCTCTGTGCCTCAGTTTACGCATCTGTAAAATGGAGGGAAGAATCACTCTACATTCCAGTCAGAGGAATGATGAATTTAACACGATGCCTGAGTGTGAAGACAGGAGCTAGACTATCTGGAGGTTGGATCCCTGGACTTCCGACTCACCAGATGTGTGACATTTCGTCTGGCCTCAATTTCTCCATCTGTAAAATGGGAGCAACCACACACACCTCACATATATGTTGTGAGGATGCAGTGGGCTCAGCAGACTTAGTGCAGCGCGATGCACCGATGACAACCCCTAGCACTGCTGCTATGGAGCCAGTAAGAAATGATCACCGTGCCATTCATAGAGTAGTTAGAAAAATAACAGCGTTTCAACACTGAGTGAAAAAGCAGGACATGCAGTTGTATGTACTATGACAACAGTTAAATCACACAAAGGAAAAAGGTGCACAGAAAAAGACACAGTTAACACAGACCAATGCTCATCGTGATTATGCAGTTAAATAACAATGATGGATTTATCTTCCTCTAGTTCTCTATATTTCAAATTTTAATATATGAATAACTACTTTTATAACAAAAGGAGGGTGTTAAATAAAATCTTAAAAAAAACTCATTGTATTATATTTATTTTTAGAGAAAGGGAGGGAGAAAGAGAGGGAGAGAAACGTAAGTGTATGGTTGCCTCTTCCACGTCCCCAATTGGGGATCTGGCCCACAACCCTGCTATGTACCCTGACTGGGAATCGAACTGGCGACCCTTTGGTTTACAGGCCAACACTCAATCCACTGAGCCACACCAGCCAGGGCAATACAATGAGTTTTAAATGTTGGAGAAATGTTGGGACTTTTGCACTGGGTTCCTTTACAATACTAGCAGGACAGAATAAAAACAAAAGCCAAAGGCAGTGGTAACAAAACCTGACATTGAACCCCAGACCTGCAAAAAGCTGAAAGAGGGGAGTCCTGCAAGGCAAAGGGCACAGGGACCACTAACACCTCCTGCTCTCTTCCCTATCCCCAGAGGCTGACCACAGGAACATGAAAACAGGAGACACTATGAGTCCTAGACCAGGACTCAACTAGTCTAACCTGCAGGTAATAAGAACAGATGCTGTCTCTGAGGGAGGAAGCAGCAACTGACAAAGGACACAAAGAAACATTCTGGGCTGGAAACATTCTGTTTCAATAGGGGCAGGAGTGACATGGATGGAACTGTGTATCAAACCTTCAGCTGTGATGGTCCATTTTATTTATGGCACTTTGTCCTGAAACAGCTGTAATAATGTAACCACCATCCATACGGAGCACGGAAAGCAGACAGGCATCGATGACAACAGAAGGGCAACACGTTGGTGAGTACTGAGGCCGGACGATGGGTCGTTCTGGGTCATTATACAACTGTGTTTACCGTGCATATTTTTGAAACTTTCCATAATAATTTCTTTTAAAATAGGAGGAAAACTATGATAGTTTTTTAAAAAAATATTAAACACAGGATTACCATATGACCCAATTCCACCTCCGGGTATATGCCCAAAAGAATTGGAAGCAGGATCTCCAAGAGATACATGTGTACCTATATTCATAGCAGCATCATTCAGGACAGCCAAAACGTAGACGTAACCATCAACAAATGAGTGGATAAATAAAACGTGGTACATACATACAGTGAAATCATTGAGCCTTAAAAAGGAAATTCTCACATGTTCTGCAACATGAATGAACTTTGAGGACATAATGCTAAGTGAAATAAGCCAGTCATAAAAAGACAAATATTTATGTGAGGTACCTACAAGGGGAGGATCCGCCCAAAACAGAATTATCTTCTGGAGGGTGGGTCCTCTGTAGTACAGGCTTACCATGCTAGGTGAGTGTTCTAGGAACCCGTCTGTATCAGTGTACCAGCTGGTGTTGTTGTGAGAGGTTGTGTTCGGCTTCAGTGAATTTTTTTTTTGAAGACTCAACACGTTTGCCCATTTCATGATGGGTGATTTACCAGTACTGAGTGTTCAGCAGTCTTTGACCCAAAATGGCATGACTACCATGCCCTACCCTCCCTGTTCACCGGATCTTGCCCCAAGTGACTTTTTTGTTTCCCTGATAAAAAAAATAAAAATGTCCTCAAAGGAAAACATTTTTGCCGATGTAAGAGACATGAAACAAAAAACAGCAGAAACACTAAAAGGCATCAAAATTGAGGAGTTCAAAAAACTGCTTTGAGCAGTGGAAAAAAGTCGATAGATGTATTACATCAAATGGAGACTACTTCGAAGATGAGAGAAGTTTAAACATATAAAAATAAATACACCATTTTTAAAAATAAATTCCATTTTTGGGGGGTGCCCCCTGGTAGTCAAATTCATAGAAAGTAGAGTGGCGGTTACCAGGGGTTGGGGGAGGGGGAGTGGGGAGTTGCTTAATGGGCAGGATGAGAAAATTCCGGAGACCAGTAGCACAGTAACATGAACATACTTACCACTCCTAAACTGTACACACACACGCGATGAAGATGATACATTTTGTTCTATGTAGTTTCCCACAAAAACTGTATTTTAAAGAGAGAGAGAGAGATCCTGAAGTCCAGAAGAGGATTCCACGCAAAGCCACCCACCAAGCAATTTCTCTGGATGTTAGGCAGATGGGGACAAACCAAAGACATCAGAACGGACCCTCTCACAGCCACCCTCCTTGAGACACGGCCCCAGAATCAGTGAGGTAAAAACCAAACATGGCAGGGTGAGGCGGGGGTGGTTTCTACAGGGAATTTCTACAGAGAAATCCCAGTGGCAGCTAAGCTTCTTCCAGTTAGGCCTTTCCAATTTAACTCTGTCCCCGTCGGGGAAGAATCTGGGCACAGACCCCTGGCACTTCATAGTGCAGCTTCACCAAACCAGATGATGGAACCCAGACTAAGAAAACCCACAGCCCCAGCCCCGCCCCCGCAACCCTGGCTGCTGACCACTCACCTGCCATAGAAACTTGCAACATTTGGTGCTCCCCTTTCAGTGCAAGATCTGAGGAAGCAGTCACCGATGTGGTTTTAAGTAGGATATATACCGTATCAGAACATACCTTTCCTTAGTTAGAATGAATAAATGAAGCAAGGGAGGAGGGCAAATGAAATAAAAATGTGTAACAAAAAAAGGGAGATGAGCATTCCACTCAAGATTCAGACAAAGAATATATAAAACCTAGTTTTATTCTAGGAAGCTAAAATGAGTTTTAGACACACTCTCCTTTACATGCTCAGCAAAATTCAAGACAACAAGAACAGAGTATTATGGAAAGGACGCAAGAAATTAAAAGACTACAAGGAAGCAAATAATGCCAGTGCAGAATTAAAACCAGCATCAGAAGCAGTAGTCAGTGCAGAAAACGGAGTAAGTAAGGCTAAGGACACCCTGGAGAAGCACTTATAAAACTCAGAGGGTAAAAGAGACTAACATAATCAAAGGAAAAGAGAATTATGGAAAACAAACAATAGGGACAGATGAATATGCATAGATAATTGCCATTCCAAAAACAGATGAGACCAGTAGAACATATGGAACAAAATTTTCCAATTATTAAGAGTTACATCTGTAGACTAAATTACATACCGTGTATCTAGCAAACTAATTATAAGACACCAAAACCAAGATATTGCCTGGAATAGCCCATGAATTTCAAGGGTGAAAAAGAATGATACAGGAATTCAGGAAGGGTGGGGTGCGTTGCTAGGGGAATCGATCACAAACGTAAAATACCGCGTGGCCTCTAAATTATCTTCTGCAATATGAACAACATAAGACTACAGAGTATCTATAGAGTAATAAGCACTGAGAGATAAAATATGTTAACCCAAAATGCTCTCTACTCATCCAAGTTGCCCTTCACATGGGAAGCAATCAGAAGTATCTTCTTAGTTACATAAATACTTAGAAAAAAGAAAGCTATAATTAGATGAAAGATGTAAAAAAAAACCCACTTAGGTATTGCAATAAATATAAATAGAAGTAAATTTCATATTAAAAACACAGACACTCAAACTCCGAGTTTTTAAGTATAAAAATCTACATGCTATCTGAAAGATATAGCTACTTTTTAAAGGGCATAGAAAGGTTAGAAGTAAAATAAATATGTAAAATTATACGAGGTAAATTCCAACAACAGAAAGCAGGAAGTGTTTTCTATAAAAGAAATCACTAGAATTAAAGGTGAGAGCAGAAAATGCATTACAAAATTAGAAAAGTGACAACTGAAGTAGAAAGCATAAAGCAGGTCAAGGAGGGTCTGTTTTTACAGATTAAGGGTAATAAATGTATAGCAAATAAAATGTAACAAGCAGGTATATTTCTGTTAAATAAAGAAGCTATAAAGTAACATAAAGAACAAAAGGTAAAATCAAAAGAAACATTATAGAATTGAAGGATATTAACAGATTCTCACATTCTTAAAATAATTAACAAAAAACAATATGATTTGGGCTCTACAGGGAATCTGAAAATGTAATTAAAAATGTCAGTGATATATGAAATTGAGAAATATATGTATATAGCAAACAATAAGCTCGAAAAGCAGAAACTACTTCTTCTGCAAGCACATTAAACATATACAAAAGCGAATATTCTGAAAGAGATGCAAAAATTTCTATAAATTACCAGAAGCAAAATCATCACTGGCAACATTCTCTCACAATGAACTAAAAATGGATAAAAATAAAAACGAATGCAATGAAAGGGATCACACAAACATTTAAATTATGTTTTCAAATGATGTTTAGACTAAATAGAAGAGCAAAACTAAAATTATAGACTATTTAGGGGAGAAAATAGTCACTGTACTTTAGAGTAAGGCTATGGAATGTGGCCAAAAGTGCACCTGTAGGAAAATTCATTGATTAAGCACTGTTACTATTAAAGAGCAAAATACAAATGAAGAGCTAAGGATTCAATTCAAAAATAAAAATCTAGAAAGAAAGCAGGACAGATTTATTTAACATAAACATAATAATATGTAAATTTTTTAAGTAATTAGAATCAACAAATGACTTTACAATTTTAAGAGGTGAAATGTAAAAACAATAAATAGGCCTGGATATTAGTGTTCAACAAAAAATAAAGAGAAAAATACAACTACAAAAAAATCAGATTAGGAAATATAACCAAACAGAGGCCAATTCTTAAAAAAAAAAAATCTGTTCAATGAAAGTTCAAATTCTTGATGAAATGAAAAGACATATAAGAAAATATAAATGACTAAAACTATTTCAAAAAAAGCAAAAGCCAAAGAAATACTGAAGAAAGGATTACAATGGAAAATAATTATCTCCAAGATAGGCAGTTGTAAAGGCAAGTCCTCTTAAACTTTCAAAAGATAGCTAATTCCCATGCAATGTAAATAATTCCTGGCAAGGACTACAAATAAACATCTGGCATGCATGCTTAAACACTCATTTCCTACTCTGTAAATTGTTTACACGTGACAGGGCCTCAGAATCCTTCTCAACACAGAAATCTCAGTGGCTGCCGCCAACAGGTACACAATTTGAAATGTATTTATCCTCCTTGTTCCAGATCACTAAAAATGATGGAAAGATTTCCAGCTGATACCCACTGTACCAGCATAACCCCCATAAAAGATGACAAAAACAGCACACTAAAAACAAAAATGCAGGACCACCTCACTAATTAATCGCACTGCAAAATAGACCCAAGATGTATTAAAATAATGAAACCCCATGAACAAAATGGGTTCCTTCTAGGATGGTTTAATATTAGGAAATCTATTAATATAATTCATCACATCAGCAGATCAAAGTAAGAAAACCATATGGCCATCTGGGTACATAATGAAAAGGCATTTGTTAAAAATTCATCATCCTTTTCCCCTCTCTCATTACTAAGTAGCTTTACAGTGGGGGAGGGGATGATTCACACCCCACTGCAAAATAAAAATTCAAATACTGAAAAGTGAAAATCACTCCTAAATCATACCAACCCACCTCCATCTTGATTAAAATTAAAAAGGAAAAAGCTCTTAGCAACCCATAAGGATGTTTACTTAGTGATAAAGAATACATATCGGAAACGAAAATAAAACTTCATACTCGATTGCAAAACACTACAATCTTTCCCACAAAAAGAAATTAGACAATACCTGAATACTTGTTACTTCTTATCCCTGCCATTATTCAAATTGCTCTAGTCAACTCATAATACAAGAAAAACAACACAATATTGTAAAAGAAGAAGGGAAATGAGTATTGTTTGCATCTGATATTATCACTTACCTAGAAATCACAAGAAACTAGTAGAATTAAAAAGACAATATTGTAAGTTATCCACTAGCAAAGCAACAACATTAAAACCAGCAGCGTTTCTATGTACTTGCATTAATTAGGCAAAATATACAATACAATGAGGAAAAGTATCCCATTTACAACTGCAGTCAAAAATATCAAATATCTAGGAATACGCTTATAAGTGTCCAAAACTTATGTGGAAAACTAGGAAACTCTACTGCAGGTCAGATAAGGGGACATGAATGAGTAAAGAAACAGACCACGTCACTGGGCAGAAAAACACAGTATTGTGAGAATGTCCTTTCTACTCAATTCAATGCATAAATTTAATGCAATTACAATTACAGGCAATTTCTACCTTGGAAAAAAATGATTCTCAAGTTCATCTAGTAGAATATGAGTGAGACTAATGAAAACTGTGAAAAGAAAATAATTGGGAGAGACGTTTACCAAACACTAAAATATCTAAAACCACCCTGGCTGGTGTAGCTCAGTGGATTGAGCACGGGCCTGCAAACCAAAGGGTCGCCGGCACATGCATGGGTTACGGGCCAGGTCCCCAAGTAGGGGGCACAAAAGAGGCAACCACACATTGATGTTTCTCTCCTTCTCTTTCTCCCTCCCTTCCCCTCTCTCTAAAAATAAATAAAATCTTATAACCAAAACAGGGTGGTACCAGAACCAAAGCCGCCACACAGCTGGGTCTGTCGGGTCTGTTTCTGGACTGTAATCTAGCTCATGTACCTGTGGCCTGTGCCAGTACTACCCTCTTGTAGTTCTCATAGCTTTGAGAGATTTTAATACAAACATTCGGAAAATAGGGCCTCAAAGCCACCCATCTTTGGTCACGGTACTACACAGCCGACTCCTGAATCCTTCAATAGGCCATGGGTGCAGTGGGGCCCATGAAGCCCTCCAGCCCAAGAGTAGAGAATGTAAGCTAGGCCACCCCCGCACTGTGATTAGACATCACTAACCAATCTCGGCATCTCTTTCCCACTATGGTCTACCCACAGAACGGATACCAACCAACCACGGCTGGCAATCCTCGTGAAAGGCCTGGGATGTCTCTGAAGTCCAACCCCTTTTCATTTTATGGATAACTGCAGTTTCATCCTTGTGACAGTTTTGCACTGTTCTAGTGCTCTTCACCTTTCCCCATCTACGTGTCAGTCTACCCATGTTACAGATGATAAGACGGATGCCACGAGAGGGTAAGTAATTTGCCCAAAGTCACGGGGTCTGAAAGGGGCAGATCTGGGTTTTGCATCGGTAATCTGGCTCTGAAGTGCACATCCTTAGCCCGCTGTTGTGCCACTTCGCTGCGCAGTCACCTAGCACCTGACTTTCCTGGGGCCGGAGCAGCACCATGTGCTGCTGCACTTGGTCCCACGCCGCGCACTCCTGCTAGGCCTCCCACTCAGCTTTTGTAAAACTACACTGTGACGGACATCTTTGAATATCGAATACTTTCATGTTAGTGTACTTTACTTCCTCTCCTTTGGATAAATGCCCAAGAGGAATTACTGGGTCATGGGTAGATATTAGTGTAACAAATTTCCATAATGCACACATGAACAAAAACACAGTTTCTGCCATTCCTACATAGGTATTTATTGGCACTAAACTTTAGAAATCTGCTGATTTGAAAAAGAAATAGAGCAAATCCCCCAAAAATGTTTTTGTTGACTCACTTTATTATGATGAAAGGGGTTCATGTTCAATAAAGAAAAGTTAGAATATATATGCAAAAGAGAAAAAGAAGACCTAGAATTCTATACCTATCTGAGATAATCTCCACTAATGATTTTGTTCTCCAGGGCTCACTGGACCCTGAGCTTTCTAATCACTTCTAGGAAACTGGTCCAATTCAGTTCACCAGCTCGGGAGCTTCGCAGCTCCTGCTTCCTGTACTCACATCTTAAACGGGAAGTTACAATATTCATCGTGAGGATGGGGGAGCCAGACAGGCCGCACATACCTGATCTATTCCTTATCTGCTGGAGAGGGGCTCTGGATTACCTGCTTAGAGCTGGGAGGTCCTAGCAGGAGAATTCAGTGGCCAGGCTTTCTTCAGGGGCCTCTAGGCTAGCAGTTTTCAAACAGCAGGTCATGAACCATTGCTGGGTCTTAATATCAGTTTAAATGAACCACAGTAAGCATTTTCTTTTTCATTTTTTCCCATTTTTTTAATCTTATTGTTGTTCAAGTACACTTGTCTACCTTTTCCCCATATCTCTCCCCCGACCCCAGCCCTCCCCACCTCCCGCCCCAGTGTTTTCTTAAATAAAATAGAACAGAAGACATCAGAACGCTTCACAAGTAGTTAAGCTGAATACTGTTCCCTGCTTTTGCTTTTCCTTGTATGACGAGTACACACGAGTGCATCAGATGGCAACATAAAAGGTACCTCTTCCTGTGGGTCAGTCATGAAGTCAGAGGGACAGTCACTGCCTTGCCTCACTCTGAGACTTGGAACAAGTCCCGGTCTTGCTGCTCCATCAGGACGCCAGGAGGGAGCGATGAGAGCACATTTCCAAAATCACTTGGCAACGTTAAAACACTGTTCTGACCTGAGGCCAGGTTACCTAAGACTAAATTTCTTCCTCTAACTTCCCCCACCCTCATCGTCCTCCTGATGCACACTCCCCCAACACACACACACTCTGACCCTCTCACCTACCCCCACTCCCTCAGAGACAGGAGTTCTGGGTAAGTGAACACTCTGGTGGGCCCACATAAGGGATAACCACGTTCGGGCACAATTTTGTGATTCATCAGCTCTCGAAGAATTAGATTTATAATAAAATGCGAGAATTGGCAAAAGTAGTTTTACAGTTAATACAAAACAGTAATTATACAATAAATAATACAAAAATAAACTGTTCTGTGTACTCACAACTATAAACCTACTTTTGCCCACCCGTGTATACTCAACACTAAAAATTCACTACAGCTAAGTTCATCTTTCTCTGATGATTCATGCTCCTTACTTCATTGGCCCAGAAGCTCCACTCCAACACTTTCCTCCCACAGACCCACCTTTAGACCCTCAAGTCTCATCTGTCCTCCAAAGCCAAGCTCAAGTGCTACTTCCTTCAGGAAGTTGCCCTGGATTCCCTTTACCTTCATCTTTCCCTCCACCAAACACCCCTGGCAACCAGTCTTCGAGCACTGAACACTTTCTACAGCACTTTACTGATGGCTATAAACAGAATTCATATTGATTCAGTACCTTGGCACCTATCAAGAGTAGCAACTGCCCCACCTTGGTGAGCACTACATGTCACAGCTTAATAAAATTAATTTATTAAAACCAATATTTAATGGATGGTCAGGGGATGGATAAGTTCAGAAATTTTTAAGATTTCAAAAGAAGAAGGATCATCATCCCATAAATGCAGAAAAATGAGTTATTGGAGAATTCTGGCTAATGAGATTAAAAATAATTTATGGAAAAATTAATATTTTGGTAAATAACGAATACAGGATTAAACATGAAATTAGCAGATATCACGGAGAGGTGTGGAATTATGGAGTCTTTTTTCTGGATATAGTCTAGGTTTTCTCATTGAACATGAACCCTGTTCACAATAAAGTCAATGACACTTTTTAAAAATAATTTACTGTATTTATTTTCCAAATCAACAGAGGTTCCCAGAGCCTATTACCAATAAATACTTCAAAAAGTGCAGGATATTTGGAAATGTGTTCAACTAATGTCCAAAGGGGATGGCTTTAAAATATCAGAGTATTTTATATATGAAGATGTTCTTTACAGTGTAATTTTATAAGAGAAAAATGAGAACCAACCTAAATGTTAAATAAACTATGTTCAGCCCTGGCTGGGTGGCTCAATTGGTTGGAGCATTATCCTATACATCAAAAGGTTGCAGGTTCGATTCCAGGTCAGGGCACATACCTAGGTTGATTAAGGTTTTGATCTCTGGTCCTGGTGTGTATGGAGGCAACCAATTGATGTTTCTCTCTCACGTCAATGATTCTCTCTCTCTCCCTCCCTCTGCCCACCCCCTTCCTCTCTCTCTAAAATCAGTAAATATATCCTTGGGTGAGGATTTAAAAAAAAAACAACTATGTTCATTCTCTTCTGTAAATATCATGCAGTTTTGAAAAAATGATAATTAGGAAGACAAAGAAAAGACAGAAGGAAAAGGCAGGAGGCAAAAACTCTGATATATTATGATTCAAATAATAGAAACATGCTTATAAAATAACTAGAAGGAAATGCACCAAATTTTAATAGTGAACATAAAGGGTCTAGAATTGGTTTCACACTATCTCTTTATTTCTTTATTTTCTGTGATATCATTAGTTTAATTATTCAAAATTAATTTATTAAAACAAATGTTAGCATACATCTAACTGCAGGCAGGGAATAATCCATTTAATAAATCCTGTTTCAAATAAGCCATGACTGTGGCTTCCCATGCAATTCCACAAGCACATACCAGCACCACTCTGTGCCAGGTGCAGCGGAGGCAGAGGGTACGTATGGTCCCTAACGAAAGACATCCATGCATCCAGGAGTCACAGAATGCTGTTAAAGGAAGCCCATAGGCTTTGAGGCAGGACAGACACAGGCTCCAAACTCCACGCTGCCACTTCGCAGATACAGTAAACGAGCGCACCAACTAGCCACCTAAGGCAAGTGACCCACCTCACTGAACCTCTTTCCTTATATGTATTGGCCCTGAGCCCCCTCTGGGTAGCAAGGAGTCTGTGCAGTGAAGGAGGTCACCGGAAAAACTGCCCCAACCTGGTGAGCACCACATGTGCCAGTTTATAGCGTTAACGTTTATTTTAAGGTGATCCAATTAAAAAGCACAATACCTGTACACCCCGACAATGCAACAGAGTCCAGAAACAGACCTAAGGATATGGAAGTTTAATATGAGACGAAGATGGCATTTCAAGGAGTTAAAGATGGATCATTCAATTATTGGCCGATCGTGCAATTACAGCAAGTAGCTTGCCATCTGGGGAAAAGAAGAAGAGCCTGGTCCTTATATCCCTCCTCTAAAGCAAATACATTCCAAATAGACAAACATGTTAAATGTAAGAAAACAAAACCTATACAAAATCACAGAAGAAATAAGGATGAATATTTCTGTAAATTCTTCGTTTCGCTCCCAGGGACTTAAATGTTAGAAACACACTTCTTGCACGGAATACAGGCACGAGGGTTTCCTGAGTGTACAGGAGTGCCCCTAATCTGTGGCTTCCCTTTCCAGTTTCCGTTGCCCACAGTCAGCCACAGCAAAAACAGTACATGGCAAGTTCTAGAAATAAACAACTCATGAGCTTTAAATTGCGTGCCATCCTGAGTAGTGTGACAAAATCTCGAGGGCCCGCTCCATCCCGCCCAGGAGGTGAGTATTCCAGATTGTGTATACTCCCCGGCCATTTGTCACTGTGTATCCTTCTCGGTTGGTCATCAGCTCACCCGCCGTGGTACTGCAGGACTGGTGTTCAAGTCACAATTATTTTACTTAATGTCAGTCCCAAAGTTCAAGTGCTGATGTTGGCAATTCAGGTACGCCAAAGAGAAGCCATAAAGTGCTTCCTTTAGGTGAAACGGTGTGTGTGTATAGGGAAAAGAGCATATATATAGGGTTTAGTACTATCCACAGTTTCAGGCATCCACTGGGGATCTTGGAACGTACCCCTGCCAAATAAAGGACGACTACTGATGTTCCTAGACGACAAACTGTTGATTTGTTAGGTTACACAGACATTTAACTTTTCTTAATCCCCTTAACCATTTTAAGCATACAGTTCAGTAGTGCCCAGGACAGCCACAGTGTTGTGTGACAGATCTCTAGAAATTTCTCTTCTTGTAGAACTGAAACGTATACCCACAGAGCATCTCACCATTCCCCTGGTCCCGTCAACCACCATTCTACTTTCTGTTTCTATGAGTTACAGGGCTTTACCTACCTCATGTGAGTGAAATCATACAGCACTTGTCTTTTTGGGACTGGCTTCTTTCACTTAGCACAATGTCCTCAAGGCTCATCCACATTGTGGGACATTAAAAAAAGGATTCCCTTCTTTTTTAAAGCTGAATAATACTCCATTTTATGTATATACCACATTTTTTCATCCATTCCATTCATTTTTTTTAAAGATTTTATTTATTTTTAGAGAGAAGGGAGAAAGAGAAGGAGAGAAGTATCAACTGTTTTCCCCTCACACACCCCCAATGTGGGACCTGACTAGCAACCCAGGCCTGTGCCCTGACCAGGAATCGAACCAGCGACCCTTTGGTTTGCAGGACAGCACTCAATCCACTGAGCCACACCAGCAGGGGCTCCATTCATTTATTAAAGGAAACAAGTTACTTCCACCTCTTGGCTATTCACTGTCGTGAATAGTGTTGCAATAAATATAGGTGAACAAATACCTCTTTGAAATCCTGCTATGAATTCATCTGGATACACACGCACAAGTAGGA